>NC_054848.1:16558711-17853711 GCF_018345385.1 Vulpes lagopus
TCTCAACCTAGGAGTCACATTGAACACTACAACCCTCGTTTCTCATTTCATATTGATTTTCGGGCAGTGCTTGCTTTTTCTTATAGCAACAAAACATGATGTCATCAAAAGGAATGTAGTAATCTAATGATGAAACTAAACTATCTCAAATTAGAAATTCACATGGAGCCCTGTGGTTAAGCACCCAACTCTTGGCTTCAGCTCAGGTCATGATTTCAGGGTTGTGAGACTGAGCCATATGTTGAGCTCCACCTACACTCAGTACAGAGTCTGCTTAGGATTCTCTCTTCTTAGGATTCTCTCTTTCTTTCCCTTTACCCCTCCCCCAGCTCTCTCTCTCTCTCTCTCTCCCTCCCTATCAATCTCTCTCAAATAAATAAACAAATCTTTAAAAAAATAAAGCAGTGATATTTTGGGGATGCATTAGACATGCCTGTCTTTAGATAACATTAGATTTTCCAGCCTTCTTTGCAGGTCATGTGACTAGCTTAGTTAATGCAATGTGAGTAGAATGGCCTATAAATAATTTCCATACACACTTCTCCATAATCTTTCTCCTTCTTCAGGCATCGTACTAGAGACAACCACAGAAACCTTGAGAGCCATGTATAAGGATGACAGAGCCATAGGATAGAAGGGGCCTTGGTGCCTGAATCACACCTTGTAGGATGTATTATTCAGGGAGAGAGACAGAGAGAGAGAAACTGATTTTAAGGAATTCATTCACACAGTGGTGGAGGCTACTGCAGGATAGGTAGGCAGGCTGGAACCCCAGGGAAGAGCTGATGTTGCAGCTCAAATCCCAAGGCAATCTGTTGGCAGAGTTTCCCTGAATTCCTTGGGAATATCAGTCTTTTTCTCTGAAGGCCTTTGACTACTTTGATGAGGTTCACCCATATTATGGAGGATAAATCTGCTTTACTCAAAGTTTCTGATTTAAATGTTAATCTCATCTAAGAAATACTTCCACAGCAACATCCACAGTAGAGTTTGACCAAATATCTGGGTATTGTGGCCCAGCCAAGTTGACATAAAATTAACCTTCACTGAGGACAATTGCCTGTTGATTAGGGGTAGCTCTTTTAAAACATAGGTTTTGGAGAAACAATTTCTATAGGATTTGAGCCATTATAAGTCACCCTTATTACAAGCAGCTAGCATTATCTTAGCTAATAGACTACAAAAAATACCCATCAATTACTTCTGGTAATTCCAGTTTATTTATTTGCAAATGCTTTCACTTT
Source organism: Vulpes lagopus (assembly GCF_018345385.1). Classification (NCBI taxonomy): domain Eukaryota; kingdom Metazoa; phylum Chordata; class Mammalia; order Carnivora; family Canidae; genus Vulpes; species Vulpes lagopus. The sequence continues at coordinate 16,559,956 of NC_054848.1, forward strand.
TGTACTGGCTCCCTGATGTAGAGGGCTAGGAAAGGGGCACTTTTATAAATCTAATAATAGCAATGACAATGATTATTAGATCCGGACCTAGGAATGTATCAAACATCTCAGGGTGGCATTATATGCAGTGGGTCACCAGTAAGCACAAAGAGGCAATCTGTTACTAATTGGTAGCCTAGTGGTTCAGGGAAGTTAATGCACCGTCTCAAGTGATTTGCTCCTATAGAGTAATTGATTTATTGGCATTCCACTGAACATTTGTGAAGCCCTTTGTGCTAATCAGAATAAATGCACTGAACTAATCTTTCCTAAACTGTTAATGACATTTACATGCCCCCTTCTTAGATGGAGGGTCTAAATTCAGTAATTTAGAGCATGTTTTCCAGTGGACAAAAGCATTTATTTTTTTCTGATGTGAGCTGTTGTGAAGGGTAGTATTTTCCACAGGAAGGTGATGAGATACATAACAAAGTCAGTGACTAAATGGCTCATTATTTAAAGAGAAATAAGGAGACATAACAGAGAGGATAAGGGCTAAGATGGGTACCATATTTGTAAGATTGTGATGTTTTCTATCATCTGGTTTGTGCAGGGATGAGATGATAACACTAAGGTTTTTATATCATTTAAATTAAGTTGTCAACTCAACTCCTTAGACACAGGCTTCTTCTGAACCATTCAGTGTGCTGTTAAGATTGTCCAGAGATTTCCATAGTGACATGGTAACCACTACTTGCCAGCCACTGAATTTGTGTAAACATATTAATTCTGATATAAATCCTTTTTTTCTTTTTCTCAGTCTGTTGAGTCAGATTTCACTCCTGCACCTGAAAGTTACATGGACCTCATAAGTGGTAATGCAGAAACTGAGGACAGTTGGAGATGGAGCCTGCTTTCCTGGTGGGGAAATCACTTAAATAATAGGTTGATTCAATGGACTTTCTGTTCTTTGGTGTCTGTGGAGGAACAAATGGGAAAACCAAATTCACATTCCTCTTTTAGCCAAAAAGACAATAGCTAAAGTACTGTGGTCAAAACTCATGACACATTAAAAATAATTCTTTTTCCAAATTGTTGACTTCAAAAATGGGGGCTTTGGTGCAGTGTGCGGTTCTTACAGTGTGATTCCTGGACCAACAGCATCACCATCACCTGGAAACTGATTAGGAAAGCACATTATTGGGTCCCATCATGAAACTACTGACTCAACAATTCTAGGGTTGGGGGCATACTGGGGTGGCTCAGTGGTTGAACATCTGCCTTTGGCTCAGGCTGTGATCCTAGGGTCCTGGGATCGAGTCCAGCGTGAAGCCTATATCTCTTCCTCTCTTTCTGTGTCTCTCATAAATAAATAAGTAAAATATTGAAAAAAGAAAAAGAAATTCCAGGGGTGGGACCCCAAAAGCTGTGTTTTAAAAAGGCTTCCAGGAGATTTTGATGCAGGCTCAAGTGTAAACCAGACTTTGCATTTAGATGAATCTGGGCTAGAATGTAGCTCCATCATTTAATATATGTATGATTTTGAGCAAGTTACTCCCTCTCCCCACTCCTTTCTTTTTATCTTTTGTGTGTTAAAAAAGAGAGATGGAGAGTTCTGGGGAAGATGGTGGATTAGAAGGACCCTAGGCTCACATCATCCCACAGCTATAACTAGTTAACACTCACGTCAGTGAAATAACCCAGAAAATGACCTGAAGTCTGGTGAATAAACTCCACAACTAAATGTAGAGAAGAAGCCACATTGAAGAGGATAGGAAGGGCAGAGACATGGACAAGAACTAAACAGAATCTCTGGACTATCTGTGGGAGGCAGAGACACCACAGCATGGAGAAGCAAGAGAAATAGACCCCCTGGAAAGCTTGCATGGGGAATATGAATCCCTATAACATTTGGCTTTGAAAACCAGAGGGGCCAAATTCCCTGAGTTCTTACAACCAGTGGGACTTAAAACCTGGAATTTCAAAAAATCAGTGGGCTCAGCATTAAGAGGGCCAGGAAACCGAGATGAAACTGAGTCCTCACTCTTAAAGAGCACAACAAATAGCTCAAAGAAATAACAGCATAGAAGCAGCAGTTTGAAAAGCACCTGGGGCATACGAGAGGGAGAGTTATTTACTAATTTCAGAGTGAGTCCTAGAAGGACAGAAATCCCTGAGAAACTCTTCCAAATTAAAGAGAACTGGCAGGCACCATTTCTCTCCATTGCTCCCCAGCATGAACACATGGCCACCTGCAGGACTTGCCACCTAACTTGGTAGCACTGCTGCCCCCCTTCCACAACCCACCCCTGGTGCTTGGTGGATCTGCTCTATCCAAAATGCTCTTGGCCAGAGCCCATATAGCAGCAGTGCTACAGGCTTGGCAGTGTGCAAGCAGCTCCTACAGTGGCCAGCACCATTCCAATATGACTCTTGCTACAGGAGAAAGGGAAAGATAACCACACACACACCAGTCAGATGGAGACCCATCAGAGGGCTGGAGGCAGATAACTGGTCTGATTACAGACCCTACTAACCAATGAAAGCTTCTCAGGGGATGACACAGGGAAAATGCCCTATAGTTTGGTGCTACTGCAACTTTGGTAAACACCTGCTCTGACTCAACTGAAACCTAAGGCATCCCCAGACTAGCCCACTAACACAACCACCAGGGGCCAAACACTGCCTACAACAGGTAAAAAAGCCATTGCAGATGACTAGACTGAGGGAAAAAGCAACTCATCCCCAACATCAAGGCACATGAAACACACCTAGGGGACACCCCTGAAGCAATAGGTTCTGGTGAACTGGACACTGCACTGCAGGTCACTATAGGGCCTCTTCTTCATAAGGCCATTATTTTCAAGTGCAGGAGATATAGCTTTCTTTCCTAAAATAGACACAGAGAGACAAAATGAGAAGACAGAGGAGGGGGTGCCTGGATGGCTCATTCAGTTGAGTGTCTGACTCTTGATGTTGGGTCAGGTCATTATCTCAGGGTCACAGGGCTCCATGCTCAGGTGGGAGTCTGCTTTTCTCCCTCTTGATATCCCTCTGTCCCTCCCCTTATTCATACGCACTCTCTAAAATACATACATACATCTTTTAAAAAGGAAGACAGAAGGATATATCATAAATGAAAGAACAGGACAAAGTCACAGCAAGAGACCTAAGCAAAATGGAAGTAAGTAATATGCCTGATAGAGAATTTAAAGTAATGGTCATAAAGATACTCACTGGACTTGAGAAAAAAGTAGAGGACCTCAGTGAGACCCTCAACAATGAGATAAAAAAAGAACCAATCAGAGATGAAGAATACAGTAAATGAAGTTAAAAATATACTAGATGGAATACATAGTAGACTAGACGAAGCAAAAGAATGAATCAGTGACCTAGAGGACAGAGCAATGGAAAGTAATCAAGTTGAGCAGGTGAGAGTAAAAAATGCAAATGAAGCTAGATTTAGGGAACTCATCAATACCATCAAGTGTGATAACATTTGTAATATAGGGATCCCAGGAAGAGAAGAGAGACAAATGGGTTAGAAAATTTATTTGAAGGAATAATAGCTGAAAACTCCCAAGTCTGGAGAAAGGAAATAGAAATCCAGATCTAGGAGGCATAGAAAGCTCCCAACAAAATCAACCCAAGGAGGGCCACACCAAGACACATAGTAATTAAAATGGCAAAAAGTTGTGATAGAGAATTTTAAAAGCAGCAAGAGAAAAGAAAGTAGTTACATACAAAGAAAACTCCATAAGATTATCAGCTGATGTTTCAGCATAAACTTTGCAGGCTAGAAGAGAATGACATCCTATATTCCAAATGTTGAAAGGAAAAAACCCGCAGCCAAGAATACTCTATCCAGCCAGGCTATCATTCAAGATAGAAGGAGAGATAGAGTTTCTCAGACAAACAAAAGTTAAAGATATTCACAACCACTAAACTAGACTTACAAGAAATTTTAAGAGGACTCTTTGAATGGAAAGGAGATACCATAAACAAGAGCAAGAAAAGTAAAGAAGCGCAAAAGCAGTAAAAAAACGTATATCTGTAAAAGTCAGTCAAGGGACTCACAAAATAAAAGGATGTAAAGTATGATACAATATACATAAAATGTGGGTGAGGAATAAAAAAATGGGTTCAAACTTAAGTGACCACCAACTTAATATAGAGTGCTATATGCAGAAAATGTTATATACAAACTAAGTTGTAAACACAAATCAAAAACCAGTAATAAATATGCAAAAAATAAAGAGAAAGGAATCTAAGCATATTACTAAAGGAAGCCAGCAAACCAATAGATAGTTATGTAATTATTCCCATTTTGTTACTTGTTTTATGGTTGTTTTCATAGTTCTCTGTTCCTTTCTTCTCTTTCTCTCTTCTTTATTGGTTTAGATAATACCCCACTTACATTAATAGATAGGTCATCCAAGCAGAAAATCAACAAGGAAACAGTGTTTTTGAATGACACACTGGACTGTGTCGTTAAATCCATAAGTGGATTTAACAGATATATTCAGAACATTCCACTCTAAAAAAGCAGAATACACATTCTTTTTAAGTGCCTATGGAGCACTCTTCAGAATAGATCACGTATTAGGCCAGAAAACAAGTCTCAACAAATTCAAAAAGATCAAAGTCATACCACACATTTTTTCTGACCATAATTCTATGAAAACAGAAATCAACCATAAGGAAAAAATCTGGAAAGAGCACAAAAATATGGAGGTTAAATAACATGCTACTAAACAGTGAATGGGCCAACCAAGAAATCAAAGAAGGAATCAAAAAGTATATGGCAACAAATGAAATGAAAACATAAGGTCTAGAAGGTTTGAGAGGCAGCAAAAGCTCTTCTAAGAGGGAAGTTTATAGGAATACAGGCTTATCCCAAGAAGCAAGAAAAATCTCAAATAAATAACTTTACCCTGCACCTATGGGAGCTAGAAAAAGAACAAACAAAGTTCCAAACCATCAGAAGGAAGGAAATAATCAAGGTTAGTGCAGAAATAAATGACATAGAAACTAAAAAAACAATAAAATAGGCCAATGAAACCAGGAGCTGATTCTTTGAAAAGATCAACAAAATTGATAAACCTTTCGTGAGATTCATCAAAAAAAGAGAAGACTCAAACAAAATCACAAATAAAAGGGATAAGTAACAACCAACACCACAGAAATACAAAGGATTGTAAGAGTTTATTATGATAAATTAAATGCCAATGAACTGGACAACCTAGAAGATAGATTCCTAGAAACACATAACCTCGCAAAAACTCAAGAAGAAATGAAGAATTTTAACAGACTGATTAGCAGCAATGAAATTCAATCAGTAATCAAGTAACTCCCAAAGAACAAAAGTCCAGGACCACATGGCTTCACAGTTGAATTCTACCAAACATTTATTTATTTTTAAAAATATTTTATTTATTTATTTTATAGAGAGGAGGGGGAGAGGCAGAGGGAGAGAGGGTGAGAATATCAAGCAGATTCCCCACTAGTGAGGAGCCCAATGTGGGGCTCAATCTCAGGACCCTAAGATCATGACCTGAGCCAAAATCAGGAGTCAGATGCTTAACCAACTGAGCCACCCAGGCATCCCTTCACCAAACATTTAAAGACAAGTTAATATCTATTCTTCTCAAACTGTTCCGAAAAATAGAAGAGGAAGGAAAACTTCCAAATTTATTCTATGAGGTAAGCATTACACTGATACCAAAACCAGATAAAAACACTACAAAAAAGAGAATTACAGGCCAATATATCTCGTGAATATAGTTGCAAAAGTCCTCAACAAAATATTAACAAGCCAAATCTAACAATACATTAAAAAATAATTCACCACGACTAAGTGAGATTTGTTTCCAGGACACAAGGGTTCAAAATTCACAAAACAACCAGTGTGGTACATCACATCATTGAGAGAAAGGGTAAAAATCATAGGATCATTTCAACAGATGCAGAAAAACCATTTGACAAAGTACAGCATCCATTCCTGATAAAAACCTTCAATAAAGTTGGTTGAGAGGAAACATATCTCAACATAATAAAGGCCATATATGAAAAACCCACTGCTAACATCCTACTCAATGGTGAAAAGCTGAGAACTTTCCTCCTAAGACCAGGAAAAAGACAAGAGTCTCACTCTCACTTTTATTCAACATAATACTGGAAATCCTAGCCACAGCAACTAGACAACAAAAAGGAATAAAAGGCAACCAAATTGGTAAGAAAGAAGTAAAACTTTCATTATTTGCAGATGACAAGACATTGTATATAGAAAACCCTAAAGACTCTGCCCAAAAATTACTAGAACTATTAAATGAATTCAGCAGGTCACAGGATACAAAATAAATGTACAGAAACCTGTTGCACTTCTACACACTAATAATGAAGCAGTAGGAAGGGAAATGAAGAAAGCAATCCCATTTACAATTGCACCAAAAATAATAAAGTACTTAGGAATAAACTTAACCAAGTAGGTGAAAGACTTGTACTCTGGAAACTATAAATCACTAATAAAAGAAATTGAAGAGCTGGAGGTATCACAAATCCAGATTCCAAGTTATACTATGAAGCTAGTTATCAAAACAGTATGGTATTGGCACAAAAATAGACACATAGATCAATAGAACAGAATAGAAATCTTGGAAGCATGTTATACAGTTAATTAATCTTCAACAAAGGAGGGAAGAATATATAATGGAAAAAAGGCAGTCTCTTCAACAAATGGTGTTGGGATAGCTGGACAGCTACATGCCAAAGAGTGAAACTTGAGCACTTTCTTACACCATACACAAAAATCAATTCAAAATGGATTGAAGACTTAAATATGAGACTTGAAGCCATAAAATTCCCAGGAGAGCACAAGCAGTACTCTCTCTGACATCAGTTGTAACATTTTTCTGGATATGTTTCCTGAGGCAAGGGAAACAAAAGCAAAACTAAGCTATTATGACTACATCAAAATAAAAAGCTTTTGCACAGTAAAGGAAACAATCAACAAAACAAAAAGACAACCTACTTAATGGGAGAAGATATTTGTAAATGACATGTCTGATAAAGGGTTAGTATCCAAAACATAAAAATAACTGATACAACTTAACACACAAAACCCCCCCAAATAATCCAGTTAAAAGTGGGCAGAAGACATGAACAGACGTTTTTCCAAGGAAGACAGACAGATGGTCAACAGACATGAAAAGATGCTCAACATCGCTTATCATCATGGAAATGCAAATGAAAACCTCTATGAGATATCACTTCACACTTGTCAGAATGGCTGAAACAAAAAACTCAAGAAATGACAAGTGTTGATGAGGATGTGGTGAGAAAAGAACCCTTGCACACTGTTGGTGGGAATGCAAACTGGTGTAGCTACTGTGGAAAATGGTATAGAGGTTCCCAAGAAATAAAAAATAGAACTTTCCGAGCTTCAACGTGGATGGAACTGGAGGGTATTATGCTGAGTGAAATAAGTCAATCGGAGAAGGACAAACAGTGTATGTCCTCATTCATTTGGGGAATATGATTAATAGTGAAAGGGAATATAAAGGAAGGGAAAAGAAATGTTGGGAAATATCAGGAAGGGAGACAGAACATAAAGACTCCTAACTCGGGGAAACGAACTAGGGGTGGTGGAAGGGGAGGAGGGCGGGTGTTGGAGGGGAATGGGTGACGGGCACTGAGGTGGACACTTGATGGGATGAGCACTGGGTGTTTTTCTGTATGTTGGTAAATTGAACACCAATAAAAATTAATTTAAAAAAATAGAACTTTCCTATGATTCAGTAATCACATTACTGGGTATTTACTCAAAGAATATAAAAACACTAATTCAAAAGAATATGTGCATACCTATGCTTTTGGCACTATTGTTTACAATAGCCAAATTATGGAAGAATTTTAAGTGTCCATCACTTGATAAATGGATAAAGAAGCGGTATATATATATTCCACTTACATATATATGGAATATTATTCAGCTATAAAAAAGAATGAAATCTTGCCATTTGCAACAACATGGATGGAGCTAGGGAGAATAATACTAAGCAGTAAGTCAGAGAAAGAAGAAATACCATATCATTTCACTCATATGTGGAATTTAAGAAACAAAACAAATGAACAAAGGAAAAAAAGAGATACAAACCAAGAGAAGACTTAACTATAGAGAACAATCTGATAGCTATGAGAGGGGAGGTGGGGTGGGTGAATGAGTGAAATAGGTGCTGGGGATTAAAAAGTACACTTACCATGATGAGCACTGAGTAATGTATAGAATTATTGAATCACTATATTGTTACACCTGAAACTAATGTAATACTGCATGTTAACTATACTGGAATTAAAATAAAAAACAATATATATATGTAATATATACAAATAAAAATATAGAAGTAATTGGGTCATCCAAAAAAAATTAACTGTGCATGGTAAAAATTAAACCACATAAAAGTTTTCAGAATGAAAAATAACTTTCCCTTCCCCCAGCTCCTCTGCCCAGAGATAAACACTTTAAACCAATTGCTTTTTATTATTTTTTTTTTAATTTTTATTTATTTATGATAGTCACAGAGAGATAGAGAGAGAGGCAGAGACACAGGCAGAGGGAGAAGCAGGCTCCATGCACCGGGAGCCCGATGTGGGATTCGATCCCGGGTCTCCAGGATCGCGCCCTGGGCCAAAGGCAGGCGCCAAACCGCTGCGCCACCCAGGGATCCCAAACCAATTGCTTTTTAAATATGCTTCTCTGGTATTTAATAGTATTATTTTAGACAATAAACATATAATTGTATGCCTTACATATATTCTGTTAATGTCCCACTCTGAAGAATGAGGAATTTGGCTTGCACCACCTGATATCATCTGATTTTGTTATATTATTATTTTCACATAATCCAGGTTTATGTGATTTCATTTTGCAACTTTGACTTTGTCTTTCAATTAATTATATAATATTAAAGCAAATAAAATTAAACAATTAGGTTTATGTAAATTTATGTAAATATTATTCACTACAGGAGATTCTTCCTATAGAAATATCTATGTCACCAAACCTGAGAGAGGATTTTAAAACCATCAAATTCTAGTGCTTTTTTCAGATCATAGTCAACTGCCATTGTTCCTTGTATCTTAAGCTTTCATGTATAACATTGCTTTTTTTCTATAATAACTTTTGTAAGGCATTTTTCATGCAGATGTGTAGGTGGCAAATTATCTGCATTTTTGCATATCAGAAAATGTATTTTATTCTTAAACTTGTAGAGTGGCTAAGCATAAATTATAAGTTCCTAATCATCCCCCCTCCAAGTTTTAAAAGCATCATTCCACTGTTTCTCAGTTATTTTAATTTCTTTTCTCCATGGAATTCTGAAATTATGCTAATTCACCTCTCTCACCATGGTTCCTGTTGCCCAATTTCTCTGCCACTGATAACTGTTACCTCTCTCATTTACATTGTTCCAGAGTTATTTTGTGAATACACTACTGTTGGAGGAGAGCATCAATAAGATGTGACCACCAGTTGACCCCAGAGCTGGATAGGGCAATTGGAGGCTCCCTGCCCCTCCCCTGTCCTTAGGATGCATGTTCCTCTTGCATTCCCCACTCCCAGAAGTTGCTCTAAGGATACAACCTTGAGACAGAAAGGTGGTGTTGAGGGTATTTGGATTGGCTAAGTGACTGAACCCAATGAAGGCCTCTATATAAATTTAAAATTCTGGCAGGTGCATGTGGAAATGTAAGCAACCAAGACAAGCCTTGTAAATAAGTTCTCCTGCTTATTAAACCTGCCACCTACCAATGTGCAGTGGCCTGCCTCTTTCTTTGGTCTCTTCCTGCCTTCCCTCTGTATATCAACGTCAGTTTCAGATTATACCTGAGAAGCTCCCGAGGTTGGGAACCAATAACTATTACTTACATATGTGCTAGTAAGTAATATTTTCTATACTCTTTCCTTCTTTTTTATTTTTTACAAATGCTAGCGTACTATTTTCTTATTTAACATGATAATCATGACAATCTTTTCAGATCATTACCCGAAAGATTTCCACATTTTTTGACAATTGTCAAAAAAATTTTTTGTGTGGATATGCCTTATTTAACCAGTGCCTCTTTGAACATTTTTAATGTTTTCCAATCTTTTGCAATCACAAACAATTCCACGATGAATAAGCATGTACAAATGTCTGTAGGATAAATTTCCAAGTCATGCTGTTGGTTCAGCAGACATGTAAATTTGTAATTTTGATATATATTGCCAGTTTACCTCCATGAAGGTTTATCAGTTCATACTCAGCAACAACATAAAGAGAGATTCTTTCCTCTCATTCGTCCAACAGAGCATGTTATTAAACATTTCATGGTCACCAGTCTCATAGAAGTATTGTATGTCAGCATAATTTTTCTTTATTTTTCTTTTTATGAGTGAAGATGAGCCTTTAAAATAAGTTTAAAGAATCATTTTCATTTCCTTTTCTGTGAACTGTATGTTCATAGTCTTTCCTACTTTTCTATTGGGTTCTTGATCTGATCTTAATTTGTAGGAACTTTTTACATATTGGGGAAAGTAACACTTTATGGTATGAATTGTAAATATTTTTCTAAGTTGATGTTTGTCTTTTGGCTTTAGGTCATAGATTTTTCCTAGTATTTTCTTTTATGGCTTCAGGATTTTTAATATTTAAGGCCACTCCCCCTAAGGTTATGAAAGTATTCTTCCAGTTATTTTCAGTTTTATTTTATTTTAAAATAAAAAAAAAACTTTTCAAGTTGGAATTTACCTTGGCATGAGATGTTAGGAATGAACCAAATTTTTAGTTTTAGAGGGCTACTCAGTTGTCTAATTAAAATTCAGAATATTCCATCTCTTTCCCATGGATATAAAACATTACTTTTATCAGAAATAAAATTTCATATGTAGTTTACTTTTATTGTTCTTTATTGATTTTTTAATTGTCTTATCTCTAAAATATATTTTAATGTCTGGTAGTGCTAGCTCCTTCTTATTTGTATCTGTTTTCTGGGTTTTTATATGGAATCTTGCTTTATTTTTTCCAAATGAAATTTAAAATCTGTTTATGAGTAGCAAATACAATTTCTTTCATTATTATTCTTAATGAGACTGCATTACTTAGGGAGAGTTGACATTTTTATTACAACAAAACTACTTACTAATCATGAAGTATAGTTTGTCTTTAGATTTCTCACACTTCCTTCTGCACTTTCCACTGGCATTTTAGTTTTCCCTTACATCTCCTGTTATGTTCATTCCTAGGTATTTTGCATGTGTGTATAACTACTGGAAATTGAGATATTTTCCTCTTTCTTTTAATTGCTTGTGGCTTGTGAATGTGATTATTTGTGTACATTTTTTATACTCAGCCACATTATTGCATTCTGTTATTATTTATAGATGTTTTTCAGTTGGTTCTCTTATATTTCACAAGTACATTCTGATATTAGCTGTAAATAGGATAATATTAACTGTTTTTTAAATTTAATACCTTTAATTTAACTCTCTTGTCTATTTTTGTGTTGTCAGTTCTTCCAGAGCAATAGTAAATAAGAATAGGCACTCTTGTTTTGTTTGTGACTCGAATGGCAATCCTTCTATTCTGCATGTATGAGATACATATGTTTAATCCGGTTAAGAAATTTCCCATTTATTCCTATGATTAAGAGTCTTTAAAAATTCTTAGCAAAATTTCTAGAGATAGATGGTGGTAGTGGCTGCCAAAAATGTGAATGTACTTATGACATTGGCTTGTACACCTAAAAATAGTTAAAATGGTATAGTTTATGTTATGTATATTTTTGCAACAATATAATATTAGCCAAGAAAGAATAATTCTTGATGGAGGTTGAATTTTACCAAATGCATCTAAGCAGATGATAAAATGACATTTTTCCATATTCCTTTAACAAGATGCAATATAGCATTGCAGGAAAGAACACAGGTTCTGAGCCACCTTGCTTATGTTCAAATTCTAGCCCTGTTGCTCTCTAGCACATAGAAAGTATTATGTGAGTTAATATGGTGGATTATTTTAATATATTTTCCATATCCCAGGTATAAAATCCCAATTAGTAATGGAGAATTGTCCTGCTGGATTCAATAAACTAAGATTTCATTTAGAATTTTTCATTATAAATCGTATGTGAGATTGGGTTATAGTTTTATTTTTTGTGTAATCTTTGTTGGGTTTTGATATCTATATTTGGCTTTGTTTATAAAAAGAATACAGGAAATCTCCTTGTTTTTCTATGCAATGGGTTATTTAAATAGCACTAGAATTGTCTGTTATTTAGATCTTTATTCTTCTGTAACATCAATTAAGTCTAGTGCTCAGTTGACAAATTAAAATTATTTTCTACTTAGATTTTTCCATAACTTCTGTTATTAGCTTGGGGAAAATTATATTATCTTAGAAAACCATTCATTACATCCAGTTTTCACATGTACTTATGGGCATTGTTCAGGTGGCCTGGTCTGTGGGAACTCTCACACTTGCCAAATGAGGGAGGATTTACTTGGGCAGTGAAGGGATTTAATTACTTCCCTTCTGGGAACCAATGCCTTGATTGCCTTTATTGTCTCCATCCCTGTTTTGGGGAATCTAGATTTTCCTCACACCTAATTTTGCTTTTTTTTCTTAGGTCCTCATACTTAAAACCAGTGGCCAGTAGAGACAACTCTTCATTTAGAGTTCAGTTCTGAGTGTTGGCTGGGTGCTAGAAATCTCTAATGTCTCTTCCTGGTGGCAGTATCACTAACCAGCTATGGTCATCTTTCCAGGCCCATTCTTGATCTTTCCAGGCCCCCTCTAGATTTGAGTTCCTTTGAATCACTCTTGCAAAGGGTTGCTCCTCCTGCTGATGTTTTGAGTTATAGCTCCCCCTGCTCAGTCTTTCTCAATGACCTGGTTCTAACTCTTTTCAATTTTCTAATATTTCCTCAAAGTTTCTGGTTTATTCTTGGTTTCTTTTCTCATTTATACCATAGCTTTGCCATCCTCTTTGAAAAACATTCCTTTTCCTCTGATCTTCAGGATAACAGTCCATAATAATTATAACTAACACATAATATGTTGTTTACCCTTCTAAGCCTTCTAAGTCCTTTCATATATTAGCTAACTTAATCCTCACAAAACCCTATGAAGAAGAAAGTTATTATCTCTAAATAGTATTTTCAAAATGAATTAGTAATATCTACCTTCTGGGTATGTTGCGGGAATAAAATGTTTCACATAGCACTTTGCACACGCTTTTGCATGCTCCTTAAAATTTAGCCCTTATATTCTGAAATTTGGCTTTGGCTTATGGTAACTCTAGACTTAGAATTCCTAGGCTCTGAGCCATAGTGATACAGAATAGAAGCATAAGTTTGAAAAAAGCCTGGGGTATACAAGAGGGATATTTGCTTACTAATTTAAGAGTGTGTGCTGGAGGGGCAGAGACTATTGGGAAACTTCTGGATAAACAAAGGAGCTAGTTGGAGCCATTTCTCTCTTCCACTCCCCAGCCTAAACACATGGCCACCTGGAGGAACTACTGTGGCAATAACACTCACTGCCTAACTTGCTAAAGGTGTCCCCACCCACACATTCTCCTGAGGCTATGCCCTCTCCAGCTAGGCCTCCACTCCAGGTCTCCTCCCATAGCAGACTGTGTGAACCTTGATAACACTGTATCCTACCACCATATCCCTCTGCAGATCTTCCTCTCCAATAGGCTCTTGGCCAGAGCCCATCCAAAGCAGTGTCACAAATGTAGAATTATGCAAACAGCCCCCAAAGGAGACAGCACAATGACTTCTGGCCAGACAGAGGAAAAGATAATCACACACACCAGTCAGACTGCAGCCCAAGCAGTGGGCTGGGGGAAGATAGTTGGTCTGACTATAGTCCTACTTACCAACAAAAGCTTCTCAGTGTACAAAACAGAGAAAGCACCCTGAAGTTTGGTGCTACTGCATCTCTGGAAAATGCCTGGTTTGATTCAACTCAAGCCCCAAGGCATCCCCTTGGCAACAAGCAAAGAGAGCTTTTGCAGATAACTGGACTGCAGGCAAATGTGGCTAAGTCACAATAGTAGAGTGCATGCAATACACAAAGGAGACACCTCTGAAGAGCAAGGCTCTGTTGACCAGGGAGCATTGTACTAAAGGGAACTACAGGACCTCTTCTTCATAAAGACACTACTTTCTACAGCAGGAGATGTAGCTGACTTTCCTAACATAAAACGGACACGGGGAGTTATACAAAGTGAAGACACAGAGGAATATGTCCCAGATGAAAGAATCAGACAAAATCATGGAAAGGGAGCTAAACAAGATTGAGATAAATAATATACCTGATAGAAAATTTAAAGTAATGGGGATAAAAGTACTCACTGGACTTGAGAAAAGAGTGGCAGAACTCACTTTGCCCTCAACAAAGAGGTAGAAAACCTAAAAGAGAACCATTCAGAGATGAAGAGCTCAATAAATGAAATTTAAAATACAAGAGAGAATGAATAGTATACTAGACGAAGTAGCAGAATACATCAATGACCTGAAAGACAGAGTAAAGGAAAGCAATCAAGCTGAATAGGTGAGCAAAAAAGGTAATAGACTTAGATAACTCAGCTACACCATCAAGTGTAATAACATTCACACTATAGGGATCCATAAGGAGAAGAGAGACATAGAGGACAGAAAATTTATTTGAAGAAATAATAGTTGAAAATCTCCTGAACCTGGGAAGGAAACAGAAATCCAGATACAGAAGCCATAAAGATTCCCCCAACAAAATCAACTCAAGGAAGTTCACACCAAGACGTATAGTAATTAAAATGGCAGAAGTAGTAATGAAGAGACAATTTTAAGAGCAACAAAAGAAAACAGCTATGTATGAAGGAAATCCCAAAAGACTATTAACTGAATTTTCATCAGAAACTTTGCAGGCTAGAAGAAAGTGGCATGATATACTCAAACTACTGAAAAGAAAAAACCTGCAGCCAAGAATACTTTATCCAGCCTGTTTATCATTCAGAGTAGAAGAGATGAAGAGTTTCCTAGAAAAACAAAAGTGAAGAAATTCAAAACCATTAAGCTAGCCTTACAAAAAAATGTTAAAGGAGACCCTTGAATGGAAAGGAAAGACCATAAGAAGAAGTAACAAAAATAGAACACACAAAAGCAATAAAAATAAGTATATTTGTAAAAGTCAGTCAGGGGACTCACAAAATAAAAAGATGTAAAGTATGACACCATATACCTAAAATGTAGGGGGAGAGGAGTAAAGAATAGGTTCAAACTTAAGTGACAATCAACTTGATACAGACTGCTTTCTGCAGATGATATTATATACAAACTGAGTGGTAGCCACAAATCAAAAATTAGTAATAGAGAGCAAATAAATAAATAAATAAATAGAAATGAATCCAAGTATATCACTAAAGGAAGTCAATAACTGAGAGAAGAGAGCAAGAGAACAACTTAACAGAGAAGAACCACAAAAACAACCACAAAAGAAGTAACAAAATGGAAATAAGTACATACCTATCAATAATTACTTTGAATAAAAATGGACTAGATGTTCCAATCATAAGACATAGGGTGATGAATGGGTAAAAAAGCAAAACCCATGTATATGCTGACTATAAGAGACTCATTTCAGACCTAAGGACACATACAGATTGAAAGTGAAGGGAATTGAGTAGCATTTATCATGCAAATGGAAGTGAAAAGAAATCCAGGGTAGCAATACTTCTATCAGGCAAAATAGCCTTTAAAACAAAGCCTGTAACAAGAGACAAAGAAGGACACTAAATAATCATAAAGGGAACAATCCAACAAGAAGATATAACAATTGTCAATATTTATGCACCCAACACAGAAGCACCCAAATACATAAAACAGTTAATAACAGGGATGCCTGGGTGGCTCAGTAGTTGAGCATCTGTCTTTGGCTCAGGGCATGATCCTGGCGTCTGGGATCGAGTTCCACATCGGGCTCCTTGTGGGGACCCTGTTTCTTGCTCTGCCTATGTCTCGGCCTCTCTCTCTGTGTTTCTCTCATGAATCAATAAATAAAATCTCAAAAAAAACCCAGTTAATAACAAACTTCAAGGAAATAATCAATTGTAATACAATAATAGTGGGGGGCTTTAACCCTTCACTTACATTGATGGATAGATCATCCAACAGAAAATCAACAAAGAAACACTGAATGAATGAAATACTTGACCAGATGGCACTAACAGATATATTCAGAACATTCCATTCTAAATGAGCAGAATACACATCCTCTTTAAGGGCATATGGAACATTCTCCAGAAGAAATCACATATTAGGCCAAAAAACAAGTCTCAACAAATTCAGAAAGACTGAAGTCATGTCATGCATCTTTTCTGACCACAATGCTATGAAACTAGAAATAAACCACAAGAAAAAATCTGGAAAGAGTACAAAAACATGGAGGTTAAATAACATGCTACTAACAGTGAATGGACCAATCAAGAAATCAAAGAAGAAATCAAAAACTACATGGCAACAGATGAAAATGAAAATGCAAGGTCTAGAAAGCTTGGGATGCAGCAAAAGCTCTTCTTAGAGGGAAGTTTATAGGAATACAGACCTATCTCAAGAAGCAAGAAAATATCAAAAAAAATTTAACCATTCACCTAAAGGAGCTAGAAAAACGAGCAAAAACAAAATCCCAAAGCAGCAAAAGGAAGGAGATAATAAAGATAGAACAGGAATGAATGATATAGAACCAAAGAAACAATAGAACAGATCAATGAACCCAGGATCTTCTTCTTTGAAAAGATAAAGAAAATTAATAAACCTTTAGCTAGGTTCATCAAAAAGAAAAAATAAATAAAGAGGACCCAGATAAACAAATTCACAAATGAAAGAGGAGAAAAAAACCAACATCACAGAAATACAATTATAAAAGAATAATGTGAAAAACTGCCAACAAACTGGACAACTTAGAAGAAATGGATAATTCCTAGAAACATATAAACTCCCAAAACCGAAGCAAAAAGAAATAAAAAATTTGAAAAGACTGGTTACAAGCAATGAAATGGAATCAATCATCATCATCATCATCATCATCATCATCATCATCATCAATCTCCTAACAAACAAGAGTCCAGGACAAGATGGTTTCACAGGCAAATTCTACCAAACATTTAAAGAAGAGTTGATAGCTATCCCTAGAAAACTATTCCAAAAAATAAAAGAGAAAGGAAAATTTCCAAATTCATTTTATGAGGCATTACCCTGAGACCAAAACCAGAAAAATACCACAGAAACAGAGAACTACAGTCCAATATCTCTGATTAACACAGGTGCAAAAGTTCTCAACAAAACACTAGAAAATAGAATCTAACAATATATTTTAAAAAATCATTCACCAAGACCAAGTGGGATTTATTCCTGGGATACAAGGGTGGTTCGATATTTGCAAATCAAGCAATGTGATACATTACATCAATAAGAGAAATGATAAAAACCATATGATCATTTCAATAGATATAGGAAAAGCATTTGACAAAGTACAACACTGATTCATTATAAAAACCTTCATCAAAGTAGATCTAGAGGGAAGATATCTCAATATAATAAAGGCTTTATGGAAAACCCACACCTTATATCATATTCATTGTTGAAAAAGTGAGAGCTTTTCCCTGAAGGTAAGGAACAAGACAAAGATGTCCACTCTCACCACTTTTACTCAACATAGTACTGAAAGTCCTAGTTGGGCACAGCAATTGGACAACAAAAAGGAATAAAAGGCATCCAAATTGGTAAGGAAGAAGCAAAACTTTCACTAAATGCAGATGACATGATATTATTTATAGAAAATCCTAAAGACTCCCCACAAAAAAAATCACTAGAACTGATCAATGAATTCAGTAACATCATAGGATCCAAGAACAATATACAACAATCCATTGCATTACTATACCCTAATGTGACACAGCAAAAAGAGAAATGAAGAAAGCAATCCCACTTACAATTGCACCCAAAACAACAAAATATTTACAATTGCAACCAAAACAACAACAAAGAGATGAAAGACCTGTACTCTGGAACTTGCCTTTAAAGTAGGTGAAGCCTGAGGTGCCTGGGTGGCTCAGTAAATTGTGTCTGCCTTTGGCTTCAGTCATAATCCTGGTGTCCTGGGGTCAAGCCCCTCATCGGGCTCCCTGCTCAGCATGGAGTCTGCCTCTCCCTTGGCTCCTCACCTCACTTGTGCTCTCGCTGTCTCTCTCAAATAAATAAATAAAATCTTTTTTAAAAAGTAGGTCAAGGCTTATGTGGATGAAAGCTCCTATTTTCTAAGAGTTACTTCACTTTCCGACTGTAATACCAGAATAAACTCTCCGTCATGGCTATGACTTTGGAGTCTGTGCCTGGGTTAACAGGTGTTCATTAATCTGGATAATTAAGACTAAAGGAAAGAAAACTGACAATATGCCACATATTTCAAGTTTCTTCATATTTCCCCAATTCTAAGTCCACTCACTGGATTTTGTCTCTTTTCCATAAACAGTAATCACAGTGGCTTGAGCCACATTCATTGTACATGGAGAGGACAGGCATTCATATTTTTGCCCAGAGGCAAAAATGAGAACAGAAGCCACCTCATGTGGGGAGAGATAAAGAGGACAAAGCATGATTCATGGCTATGGGAAGATGAATTTAATTATTTGGTTAAGGAGTTATCCTGTATTGTCTGTGTCATTGGCTCCACCACCATTCCTATCTAAGGTGGGGAACTATATTTTCCAGTTCATAGAAACTGATACATACAATCATACAAGAATGATTCTTGTATGATTCTAAGTTAGAATTTGTTAAAGGAGAGGTACTCCTGTGACATTTGGAAGGTGGAAATGAAAGAAGCTATCATTATTTGGCTGTTGTGGATCACAGATACAGCAGTTTTGTGATATGCAGTGGATTTTATGGACTTGGTAGCATCACAGATCTTTCCATGAGCTCCCACTTGGGTGACCAGAATGATGACTTCTTGGATGTCCTCCCTTCTTGTTTCTCATCCCCCTTCACCTACTTCAATGCTTTAAGCAAAGTCCTTAAACCTTCTGTCCCCTGGCTACAACCTCTTCCAGATTTTCACTCCCTCAACAAATCTCACATTTGTATAAATCCTGATTTCCATGTCCAATTCCACAATTTCGTAATAAACATGGTGCCTCTGTTTTCATAACAAAGACTGGCACAGGAGTTCTTGAATTTACTGAATTTTAGTGGATTAGAAAGATATTTAATGGCTTTTCAATTAATTGTTAATTCACTGGTGGTGAATGCTTGGTATCTTTCCTGTTCTTCCCTTTCCTGTCTTATCACTCTTTTGCTTGGCTAGATGTGTCACAGATTGGTTTTGTGAGGAAGCAGACTTTGAGATTGAGTTTAATGTGCAGGACATTTAATTAAGAGTGGGATAAATATTTGTGGAAAGGAGGGGATGGAAGCACAATTGAGTAAAGAAGTAAACATTGAAGTTTACTTCAATGGTCCAAGAGCAGGTGTGGCTAGCTCTATGGGGAAGTCTGGAGGGTATATGTCCATTCATAATTGTCCCTGTTTGCGCAAAGATGGCCTGACCTTAATATTTTAGCACTGATCAGTCATTGGATATAGGCTACTGGAAGAAGCATGAATTTGGGTGAGGATGCTCTTTTCAGGAGAAGCAGTCCCTAAAGGGGCTTCCTGCTGAGGGCTGGTACAAAGTACTCCCAGAAGTTGGGGCAATGAGTGCTTCCTTGAAGGGGGATTTGGGTGGCACATCATAGTTCACCCCAGGAAGTAAGTTGGGCTGTGTTATGAGTCAGTATTGGAGCTGTAGTTAAGTGTGAGGAAAAGAGAATAGAATTTGTGGTAGAGGGAGCAACATGCCTAAAGGCCTGAATGACAGAGAATGGTTGACATTTTGAAAAGCAACAGAGTCCATCTTACTAAAGCATGAGAGATTTGACCACGTTCTGGAAAGATGAGATGACTCTTGGGAACTCAGAGTTCTAGATGTACACAATGAGCATATCAGTGGCCAACCTGCTCTTGAGACACTGGTGTAATAATTAAGGCTTACTGGAGGCAAGCACAAAAAATCGTCAGAGCCATCTTTGTCAACTCCAAGCTCTTTATATTTCCAGCTCTCTCTGCCAGGGTTATGAAGTAGGCACAGAACCAGTACTCTTGGTTAATTCCTCCAAAATCAATGTGTTTCTTCATTGGCCTGATCATCTGCTTATCTCTGATGTCATACTTCCCAATGGACACCATTCCGGGATGTGGCTCTTATGTGGCACTTCACATTGCTTGCTGGGTTTCTTTTTTTCATCACATGCAGGCCTCTTTTTTTCTCTTATACACTTTGCTTCAGCTTTTGATAGCAACCACTATTACCTTTAATTAAGAATGTTTTACTTTAAAAAAATGTTTTACCTTGATGCAATGCAAGTGGTCTAACCTTCTTGCTTGCTCTATGCCTTTTCTGCTTTCTCTTTTCCTTATTTATTTCCTTAGACATATACATTGTGTGATGTAGTGGAAAGAACAGAGGCTTTAGATTCTGGCAGACCTGAACCAGAATCCAAGGACTCTCACTTTCTATTGATGTGACCTTGGGCAATTATTCTAATCTCTCTGAGTGTAAGTTTACTTACTTGCCAAATTGGGAAAGATGTTGCCAAGATGAAATAAAGCCATGTGTGCAAGCATTTGGCATAAGGTAGACATAGGATAGGTTATTGCCCTTTCCTTTTTTATCTGGGGTTTTAGAAATTAATTGTGAACTTCAGCTAGGTGAGGAGGGGGTTTTCTTTTTTGAGTTATTGGCCCAGTTGGTTTTGTCTCATTTATTTTCCTTCTCCCAATGGCTATTGGCAGAGATCAGTTCTTTTTCCCCACTGGAGTTCATATTTCTAGTTTTTTTGACATTAACCTTAGCTGCATCACTGAGCTGGCTCTTATTTCCTGGTCCAGTTCTGCTAATAGGATTACTTTAGGCATTTCCTAATCTGGATGTGTGATCAGTACCTCTGGACACAAGCAGCACTAACCCTCCAAATGAGACAAGCACTACCCAAGTAGCACTTCAGGTTTCATGGAAGGAGAGAGAATATGTTTGTATTCTATGGGAAGATAGGCCATGATGGTTATAATTGGCCCTCCTGGGTGTTCTTGCAAGCTAATGTTCTTCAGAGTGCTGCAGAATTACAGTCTAATTTAATTTCCCCTCTGATCAGTTTACAGATCTTTATAAACGCAGTCTGGACAGATCAATGTTAATAGCCGCTGGTGTTTTGAAGCTAGACAAGTGGGGAAAACAAACTGGAGCTTTACTTTTCAAGGGCATGGTTTAGATTTCCCAAGTGACTTTCAAAGGCTGCTACAGCTCCAAATGAACCTTACCCCTTGCTGCCTATATTAGTTAGGATTTTTTAGAACCAATAGGATATACATAAAATAAGGAATTGGCTCATGTAATTATAGAGGCTGAGAAATTCTAAGATCTGCAGTTGGCAAGCTGGAGACCCAGGAGAGCTGAGGGTATAAGTTCCAGTCTGAAAGTTGGTAGGCTCAAGACCCAGGAAAAACCATTTTTGTTGTTCGAGATCAAAGGCAAGAAAATATTGATGTCCCAGCTCAGTGGGCTGGCATGAGGAGTTCTTTCTTATTCTGTCTTTCTTGTTCTATTCAGTATTTCATTCAATTGGATGAGATCTGCATGCATTAGGGAAAGCAATCAGCTTTACTCAGTCTACAGATTTAAATATTAATCTCATCTAGAAACACCCTCATAGACACATAGAATAATGTTTGATGAAATGTCTGGGCAATCTGTGGCACAACCTAGTTGACACATAAAATTAATTATCATGCTGTCCCTCTCCCACTCCCCAGTAATGACAATTGCTTATGGAAACTGGTACCATGGAGAACAGTCTTTCCCTTAAGTCATGAGTGGCTTAAAATTAAGCTTATATTTCAAATGTTCTTTTCTAATTTGAAAGGAACCACCAACATCATTTGTACAATAACTTATGTTAGAAGAGATGACTAATACTTGCCAGTATATAGGCAGCTTGGACTCCACCAGCCAGTGTTGTTTTCCTGTTTACAGGTCTACTATGGAGACTGCTTATTAGGAGTGATTAGAATTCAATTTACTCATTCTCATCATAAACATAAGCATCAAAAATATACTTAAAGCCAATGGTAACCAAAAAAGCCCAGAGGTAGCTATACTTTTATCAGACAAAACAAGTTTTAAACTAAATATGTTTAAAAAACACCAAGAAGGTCATTATATGATGATAAAGGGGTCAATCCATCAAGAAGATAATAACAATTGTAAATATGCACCCTAAATCAGAGCACCTAAATATATAAAGCCAAAGAGTAACAGCTAAAAAGAGAAATAAACAGCAATACAATAATATTTGGGGAATTTAATATCCTTCTCTCAACAATGGATAAATCATCCAGACAGAGAATCAATAAGGAAACAGTGGATTTGAACACTGTAAGCCAAATGGACCTAACAGACATATAGAGAGCATCCTATCCAACAGCAGCATAATACACATTATTTTCAAGTGCACATGAAACATTTCCTAGGATAAACCACATGTTAGGCCACAAAACAAATTTTAGTGTATTCAAGAAGGTTGAAATCCTACCAAGTGTCTCTTCTGACCACAATAGAATGAAAGTAGAAACCAGTAACAGGAGGAATATTGGAAAATTAATTAATTCATGAAAATAAAACAACACTCTCTTGAACAACCAGTGGATTAAAGAAGAAATTAAAGGGAAAATAAAAGTCTCTTGAAACAAATGAAAATAAAAACATGACATACTCAAACTTATGGGATGCGACAAAAGTAATTCTAAGAGGGAAGTTCATGGCAATAAACACCTAACATTAAAAAACAAGAGAGGGGTACCTGGCTAGCTCAATTGGAAGAGCATGTAACTCTTGATCTCCAGGTTGTTAGTTCAAGCCCCATGCTGGGTGTAGAGATTACTAAAAAAAAAAAATAATAAAAGCAAAGAAAAAACTCCTCAAAACAAAAAACCTCTCTCAAAACAAAAACAAAAAATACTGAGAGATCTCAAATAGACAACCTAGCTCTATGCCTGAAGGAACTAGAAAAAGAAGAACAAACTGAGCCTGAAGTTAGCAGAAGGAAGAAAGTTATAAACTTATGAGCAAAGATAAACAAAATACAGAACAGAAGATAATAGAAAAGATTTTAAAAACTAAGAGTTGGTTCTTTGAAAAGATAAACAAAATTGACAAACTTTTATGTGAGGCTACCAAGGCAAAAAGAGACAGGACCCAAGTCAACAAAATTATAAATAGAAGAGAAGACATTACAGCTGAAAACCCTGAAATACAAAGAATCATAAAAAGCTACTCTGAAAAACTATATGCCATCAAACTGGACAATGTAGAAGAAATGGGAAAATTCCTAAAAACATACAACCTACGAAGACTGAGTCATAAAGAAATAGAAAATCTGAACAGATCAATTACTATTATAGATATTGAATCAGTAATCAAAAATTTCCCAACAAAGAAAAGCCCAGGACCAGATGGCTTTACTGATGAATTTTATCAAATATTTAAAGAATTGACACTAATCCTGTCTGAAGTCTTCCAAAAAATCAAAGAAGAGGGAACACTCTCAAACTCATTTTGAGGCCAGCATCACCCTAATAACAAAGTCATAAAATGACACTAGAAGAAAAGAAAACTACAGGTGAATATCCCCAATGGATAAAGATACATAATTTTTCAATAAAATACTAGTAAACCAAATTCAGCAGCATATTCAAAGGATCATTTACCATGATGGAGTGGAATTTATCACTGGGATACAAGATTGTTTCAACATCTGCAAAACAATAAATGTGATACATCACATTAATAAAATGAAAGAAAAAGATTACATGATCATCTCAATAGATGAAGAAAAAGCATTTGACAAAATTCAACAACAATTCATGATAAAAACTCTTAACAAATTAGATATAGAATGAATGTACCTCAACATAAAATAGTTCCATATACAAAAAGCTTATTGTACTCAATGGTATATGGTTGAAAGCTTTTCCCTTACAATTAGGAACAAGACAAGGGTTCCTACTGTGACGACTTCTATCCAACGTAGTACTAAAGTTCTAGCTGGAAAAATCAGACAAGAAAAGAAATAAAAGATATGAGAATTGGAAAGAAAGAAGTAAAATTGTCTTCATTTGCAGATGACATGATTTTATATATAGAAAATCCTAGAGATCCTACCAAAAATCTGTTAGATCTTATGAGTGAATTCAATGAAGTTGCAGGATACAGAATTAACATACAAAAATTATCAATGTTCCTATACACTAACAAGAAATTATCTGAAAGAGAAATAAAGAAAATGATTCCATGTACAACAGCATGAAAAAAATTAAATAAAATATTTAGGAATAAATTTAACCAAGGAGGTGAAAGATCTCTACACTGAAAACTATGAGACATTGATGAAAAAAATAGAAAAAGACAAAAATACATGGAAAAGTACCCCATGTTCATGGATTGGAAGAACTAATATTGTTAAAATGCCCAGACTATCCAAAGCCATCTATAGATTCAATGCAATCACTGTCAAGATTCTAATGGCATTTCTTACAGAAGTGGTAAAACAATCCTAAAAGTTATATGGAACCACAAAAGACCCCTAATAGCCAAAGCAATTCTGAGAAAGAAGAATAGAGCAAGTGGTATCACACTTCCTGATTTCAAGCTATATTATAAAGCTATAGTAATCAAAAGAGTATGGTACTGGCATAAAAACAGACACATAGATTAATGGAACAGAATCAAGAGCCCAAAAATAACTCATGCATTTTTGGTCAATAATATTTGGGAAGGGAGCAAAGAATACTCAATGGCAAAAAGACAATCTCTTCAATAAATGGTGCTGGAAAAATTGGATATTCACATGTAAAAGAATGAAACTAGAAATTTATCTTACACCACTGACAAAATTAACTTGAAATTAATTAAAGACTTTAATGTAAGACCAGTAGCCATAAAACTCCTAGAAGAAAACATACACACAAAAAGCTCTTTGATGTGGGTCTTAGCAATGATTTTTTTGATATGACACCTAAAGCATAAGCAACAGAATAAAAAAATAAACAAGTAGGGCTACATCAAACTGAAAAGCCTCTGCACATCAAAAAAAAAATAATCAACAAAATGAAAAGAAAACCTATAGAATGGGAAGGATATCCTTAAACCATATATCTGATAAGCGGTTAATATTTAAGCTATATAAAGAATTCATACAACTCTCTAGCAAAAAAAAAGGACAAACAAATAATCCAATTAAAAAATAGTCATATGGAGAATATAAAAAATAGTGAAAGGGATTATAGGGGAAAGGAGAGAAAACGAGTGGGAAAAATCAGAGTAGGTGACAGAACAGGAGAGATTCCTCACTCTGGGAAATGAACAAGGGGTAGTGGAAGGGGAGGTGGGTGGAGGGATGAGGTGACTGGGTGACAAGCACTGAGGGGGGGCACTGGATGGGATGAGCACTGGGTGTTATACTATATGTTGGCAAATCGAACTTCAATAAAAAAATATACAAAAAAAAAAGATAAAAGGAAAAAAATAAAAAATAGTTAAAGGACCTGAACAGACCTTTTTCCCAAAGAAGGTATACAAATGGCCAACATGTGCATAAAGAAAATGTTCAGCATGACCAAGTGTAAGGGAAATACAAATCAAAGCCATCTATGAAAAGCCCACAGCAAATATCATTCTCAATGGGGAAAAACTAAGAGCCTTTCCCCTAAGATCCGGATCACGACAGGGATGTCTAGTCTCATCACTGCTATTCAATACAGTACTGGAAGTCTTAGCCTCACCAATCAGACAACAAAAAGAAATAAAAGGCATTCAAATTGGCAAAGAAGAAGTCAAACTCTCCCTCTTTGCAGATGACATGATACTCTACATAGAAAGCCCAAAAGACTCCACCCCAAGATTGCTATAACTCATACAGCAATTCGGCAGTGTGGCAGGATATAAAATCAACGCCCAGAAATCAGTGGCATTTCTATACACTAACAATGAGACTGAAGAAAGAGAAATTAAGGAATCAGTCTCATTTACAATTGTACCCAAAAGCTTGGCAGCCGGGTGGCTCCGCGGTTTAGCGCTGCCTTCAGCCCAGAGCCTGGTCCTGGAGACCTGGGACTAGTCCCACATCAGGCTCCCTGCATGGAGCCTGCTTCTCCTTCTGCCAGTGTCTCTGCATCTCTCTCCCTCTCTCTGTTTCTCTCATGAATAAATAAATAAAATCTTATATAAAAAAATTAAAAAAACAAAAAGAATTGTACCCAAAAGCACACGATATCTAGGAATAAACCTAACCAAAGAGGTAAAGGATCTATACCCTAAAAACTACAGAACACTTCTGAAAGAAATTGAGGAAGACACAAAGAGATGGAAAAATATTCCCTGCTCATGGACTGGAAGAATTAATATTGTGAAAATGTCAATGTTACCCAGGGAAATTTACACATTTAATGCAATCCCTATCAAAATACCATGGACTTTCTTCGGAGAGTTGGAACAAATAAGATTTGTGTGGAATCAGAAAAGACCCCAAATAGCCAGGGGAATATTGAAAAAGAAAACCAGAGCTGGGGGCATCACAATGCTGGATTTCAGGTTGTACTACAAAACTGTGATCATCAAGACAGTGTGGTACTGGCCCAAAAACAGACATATAGATCAATGGAACAGAGTAGAGAATCAATAAATGGCCCTTCAACTCTATGGTCAACTAATATTCGACAAAGCAGGAAAGACTATCCACTGGAAAAATGGTGCTGGGGAAATTGGACAGCCACGTGCAGAAGAATGAAACTAGATCATTCTCTTACAGCATACACAAAGATAAACTCAAAATGGATGAAACATCTAAATGTGAGACAAGAATCCATTAAAATCCTAGAGGAGAACACAGGCAACACCCTTTTTGAACTTGGCCACAGTAACTTCTTGCTAGACACATCTATGAAGGCAAGGGAAACAAAAGCAAAAATGAAGTACTGGGACTTAAGATAAAAAGCTTCTGCACAGCAAAAAACAAAACAAACAAACAAAAAAACAGTCCACAAAACTAAAAGACAACCTACAGAATGGGAGAAGATATTTGCAAATGACACATCAGATAAAGGGCTGGTATCCAAGATCTATAAAGAACTTATTCAACTCAACAGCAAAGAAACAAACAATCCAATCATGAAATGGGCAAAAGACAGGAACAGAAATTTCACCAAAGAAGACATAGACATGGCCAACAAGCACATGAGAAAATGCTCCGCCTCAGTGGCCATCAGGGAAATACAAATCAAAACCGCAATGAGATACCACCTCACACCAGTGAGAATGGGGAAAATTAACAAGACAGGACACAACAAATGTTGGAGAGGATGCAGAGAAAGGGGAACCCTCTTGCACTGTTGGTGAGAATGTGAACTGGTTCAGCCCCTCTCGAAAACTGCGTGGAGGTTCCTCAAAGAGTTAAAAATAAAGCAATTGCACTGCTGGGTATTTACCCCAAACATACAGATGCAGTGAAAATCTGGGACACTTGCATCCCAATGTTCATAGCAGCAATATCCAGAATAGCCAAACTGTGGAAGGGGCCTCTGTGTCCATTGACAGATGAATGGATAAAGAAGATATGGTCTATGTATATAATGGAATATTACTCAGCCATTAGAAAGGATGAATACCCACCATTTGCTTTGATGTGGATGGCACTGGACGGTATTATGCTGAGTGAAGTAAGTCAATTGGAGAAGGACAATCATTATATGGTTTCACTCATACGGGGAGTATAAGAAATAGTGAAAGGGATTATAGGGGAAAGGAGGGAAAATGAGTGGGAAAAATCAGAGAGGATGACAGAACATGAGAGTCTTCTAACTCTGGGAAATGAACAAGGGGTAATGGAAGGTGATGCAGGTGGAGGGATGGGGTGACTGGGGCACTGAGGGGAGTACTTGACAAGATGAGCACTGGATGTTATACTATATGTTGGCAAATAGAACTTTAATAAAAAAAATATATTTTTTAAAAAAAAGCCACAATGAGATATCATCCCATGCCTATTAGGACAGCAATCATCAAAAAGATAAGAGATAACAAATACTAGCAAGTTTGTGGAGAAAAGAGAGTTTTTATGCACTGTTGATAGGATTGTGAATTGGTACAGCCACTATGGAAAAATGAATGGATGTTCCTCAAAAACTTAGAATTAATATATGATTTAGCAATTCCATTTCTGGGAATATGTCTTAAGGAAACCACAACACCATGTCAAAGAGATAATCTGCACCCCAATTTCATAGCAGTGTTATTTGCAATAGCCAACATGGAAGCAACCTAGGTATCCATTGACATATGAATGGATAAAGAAGTTGTGGGATGGGATATGAAAATGGAATAATATTCAGCCATAAAAAGAAAAATATTCTCCTATTTATGACAACAGGGATATACCCTGAGGGCATTATTGTAAGTGAAATAAGTCAGAGACAGACAAATACTATATAATCTCACTTATGTGTATAATCTAAAAACAAAACAAAAAACCTTCCACCAAACTCATAGAAAAAGTGATCAGATATATGGTTAGCAGAGGTTGGAAGAGGGAGAAGGGGGAATTGGTAGAAGATGATCAAAAGGTACAAACCTTTAGTTATAAGATAAATAGGTTCTAAGGCATACAACATAATGGCTATAAGCGTTAACACTGCTGTATGGTATATGTATTTGAAAATTGTTAAGAGAGTAGATCCTAAGAGTTCTCCTCACAAGGAAAAAAAAATTTTGTATCTATAGGAGATGATGGATACTAACTAAACTTATTGTGGTAATCATTCAAAGTATATGCTAACCATTATGCCATACATCTTAATCTTAAACAGTGCAATATGTCAATTATGTCTCAATAAAATTGAGGCAAAAAGAAATATAACCATCAGTGTTTCCTTTGAGTTTAATCTTTGTTAGAGTAGCTTCAATTGGAGTTGGGGATATGCTAGATTACATTAATAGCCCTATTCTTCACCCTTTTCTGTATTCATGTCCTTTGCCATGCACCTTTGCTATTCCTATCATTAGAGTCAGAATTTATTTCCCCACCCTTTGAATTTGAGTTCACTTATGTGACTTGCTTTGGCCCGTAGAATGAAGTAGAACTGATGATGCCCTAGTTTTGAACCCAGGCTTCGAAGCTTTGTTTCTAGTAGCTCTCTTGCACCTCTGTCTTCACTGTGAGAAAGACACACTTAGGCCATCTCATAGACTCAGGAGGCAGAGGAGAGACATGTGGAGCAGACCTGCCACCTAAGATGCTTAGCCTAGTGCACTCTAGTCCAGAGCTCCCAAATGACCTGCAGATAATTGAATAAGCCAGCCAACTTGCAGATGTGAAGGCATGAACAAGTCCAACCCAAGTCAGATGAACCCTGACCTACCCATTACCATGTGAGCTGTAATAGTAAGTGAATATTGTTTCAAGACAGTCAATTTCAGGGTGGTATATTTTGCAGCATTAACTAGCTATATAGGAGGACTATTTTAAACTCTGCTTTAGGAGTGGGGATTTTAAATCAGTGTGCAGTGGTCTATTTTCCTTCCTTTTGCTTCCCTGGATTAGACACATGTCTATCATCCTGCATTTTTAAAAAAATCATTTATTTGAGAGAGGGAGAGAATGTACACACAAATGGAGGAAGGGGCAGAGGGAGGCAGACTCCCCACTAAGTGCAGAGCCTCATAAGAGTACTAATCCTATTCGTGAGGGCTCTAACCTCATAACCTAAATACCTCCCAAAGACCCCACATCCAAGTATCATCACATTGGGGATTAGGGTTTCAACATCTGAGTTTTGCGTAGATACAAACATTTGGTCCATAGCAGACATCAAGAGCTCATGATCAGATTAGAAGAGACCTTAGGGAACAAGCATCTCTGAATTAGGGGGTGGTCAGTAAATTGACATCTTTCCTAATGATCCTGTTGCCCTGGGGTTTAGGGGGAGGATGGAACTAAGGGATTCAAATCATAGCAATATGAGAAAAGGTATTTTTTTGTTCAAGATATACTCCTTTGAATAAGGTTGCAAGTATTCCTAATCTTAATCCTTTAATGTGTCCAATAAAATAGTACCAATGCACTTTTCTAAGTTGTGCATTGTAAGCCAGACTGGATTTTCCCTTTTCTCTACCTCTGTAAGATTTCAAGGTGCTTCTTAAAGGGGACTCTGTTTCTAGTCAAACACAACCTTGGCATACACTGGATTGTCACAAACAGGTGCATTTGGAAGATAAACCCAGTAGTAGTTCATTGTTCTCTCTCCTGTTTGGCTGCTGCTCATTGGCTCTTGAATGAAAACAGAAAACTTCCTTTGGGGATCCCTGGGTGGCGCAGCGGTTTGGCGCCTGCCTTTGGCCCAGGGCGCGATCCTGGAGATCCGGGATCGAATCCCACGTCAGGCTCCCGGTGCATGGAGCCTGCTTCTCCCTCTGCCTGTGTCTCTGCCTCTCTCTCTCACTGTGTTCCTATCATAAATAAATAAAAATTAAAAAAAAAAGAAGACATTTTAGAAAACTTCCTTTGCCTTTAACAAAAGGCCTATTTTCCTTGCCTTTCTCTTTTCATTAGAAAACACCAGATGTGTATGAGGCAGTGGGAGGTCCAATTCAGTTCTAGGCTGGCTGGTCATTGGAAAGTAGTAAAAAGGAATATGAAAACCTAGCTTCCCAAAGAATCTCAAACACAGCCTTTGATTTCTTAACTGCAAAGCTAAGAGAGTAGTATCAGTTTCCAAATAGAACTGCAAGCTAGGACACTCAAGGCCAAGTGCATATGTAGAAGATGGTGGTGGAGCTACCATGACTTTGTAATTGTAGTAACTATACCCCACTAGAAATGGCAAGACTCACATGCTATGTGAATTAGGAATAATATATGGATAATTTTTACATCATTGAAAATAATTCATATTTTTCCTATCAGTATATTGCTATCATTTTCACTTTGTTATGTTCTTTAAGGGTAGATGCAACTTAGTCAAATTCTAGTTATGTTTGACCACCACTGCATGATTTTCAAAGTGCATTCTTATATATTTTACATAATTCTCACAACTGTAGAAAGTTTTCACCACCTGTCACATATGAGGAAACAGAGGCTGGGTGCACAAAAAATCAGTGTGCAAAAAGTTAGTGTTGGTGCTGAGACTTGAAATTCACAACTCCTCAGTCTACATCAGGTGTTCAAAACATCACAGTTCTTTTACAGTGATCAGGGATTCAACAATTAAGGTCTAGACTTCCTGTGTATGTGTATGTGTGTGTTATGTGATGTATCTACAAAAATATTTTATCGCTGTTAATTCAAGATACGGTCAGGGAATTACTCAGCTATTACTATCACCATTTCTTCAATATAATCTTCCTTTATCACTACTGTCATATTGAATGGTATGTGGCAAGAGTGGTCACACAATCTCTTAAAACTCAGGGTTTTTAAAAAATTTATTTATTTATTTTTATTTTATTGAAGTTCGATTTGCCAACATATAGTATAACACCCAGTGCTCATCCCATCAAGTATCCTCCTCAGTGCCTATCCCATCCTCCCGCCCTCCTCCCCTTCTACCACCCTTTGTTCGTTTCCCAGAGTTAGGAGTCTTTCATGTTTTGTCACCCTCTCTAATTTTTCCCACTCATCTTCCCTACTTTCCCTTATAACTCCCTTCACTATTTCTTATATTTCCCATATGAGTGAAACCATATGATGATTGTCCTTCTCTGATTGACTTACTTCATTCAGCATGATGCCCTCCAGTTCCATCCATGTCGAAGCAAATGGTGGGTATTCATCTTTTCTAATGGCTGAGTAATATTCCATTGCATATATAGACCACATCTTCTTTATCCATTCATTTTTCAATGGACATCGAGGCTCCTTCCACAGTTTGGCTATTGTGGACATTGCTGCTATAAACATTGGGGTGCAGGTGTCCTGGTGTAAAACTCAGGTTTTGAACCATGTTACTAGCTATCACTTATTTTTCTCATCCATAAAATAGGGATAATCATAATATATTAGTTTGCTAGGGCTGCTGTAACCAAGTACCATAAACAGAATGGCTTAAATAGTAGAAATGCATTGTCTCACAGTTTTGAAGTCTAAATGTCCAAGATGAAGGTGTTGGCAGGATCACACTCCCTCAGATGCTGCTAGAGGAAGATCTATTTTAGGCTTCTCTCGTAGCTTCTGGTAGTTCTTTGGCTTGTGGCAGCATAGCCTAATCTATATGGTGTTTTCTCTGTGCCTGTGTATCTGTCTCTTAATATGGTGTTCTTTTTGTAAGGGTGTGAATCATATTGTATTAGGGGCCCACCACATTCCAGCATGACCCATCCAAACTAACCATAGCTGCAACATCTCTATTTTCAAATAAGGTCACATTCTTAAGTACTAGAAGTTAGGCTTTCTACATGTAAATATTTGAGGGGGGGCACAACACAATTTGTAAAAAATAGTATCTGTATCATTGGGTTATTGTGAAGATTAAATGAAATGATGTCTGAAAAATTCTTATCATGGAAATGTCAATGGAGTAGTAAAGCTCAGAAATAGTTACTCTTATTATTTTTGTTTTTGAGAGTTTGCATTTCTTAGAAGATGGCAGAAAGTATAAAGTTTTAGTCATTTTGAGAAAAATAAGCTAGTTGGCATCTTTCTGTTGCTCCAAGTCAGTGAGAATAGTAAGGAGCTATGGACAGTTCTTTCTAGGTGGGAATCACAAGATGTCCAAGAGACTACACTCTTTCTGTTCATTATTTCTTTGAAGGGAAGAGATACAGCACAACAGTTGGAAATAAAACCCACATCAGACTTGGCAAACTGTTTTTGATTTGCCTGTCACTGTATGTAACCTTGAGTGAATTAACTAACCATTAAAAGTCTTAGGCAATCATTAGGATGGAAGGGAAATCAAATAATAAATTATATTCCAATAAGTTTATGCAGGCCCACAGTCATACCACCATAAACAAATAAGAATCAATGTTATTTTTTAAAACGTCTAGAGAATGAGATTTTGTAACCTCTCTCATTGTCAGCAAATATTGGATTTGATCTGAATCCCTCAAGCTCTAGTTTAAACCCATTTTTGTTTGCTTATTCCCACTCTACAAGCAGAATGACTGGTTATTGTAAATTATATTAAAAATCCTCTAGGTACATGGGTTGTTTCTTCTGCCTTTGGAGTCCCCTCTCTTTTTCACACTAATGACTATCCATTCAGTCACAATTTATATGCATATATGGGTTATACAGCTTCATTTCCAGGCCTGAAATTTTCTCTTTTCTTTTAGTAATCATTTTCCCTTTCTGCCCAGAGGCAATATCCATTTGGACATTCCCCAAATCCTATGCAGCTCTTCTTTCTCAGATTCATAACACTGGAGTGATAGCTTTTTCTCTTTTCATTTGTCATTAAATTGATCTTCAGGTACTGTAGCTTCTTCCTTCTACTCTTCCCTTTTTCCAATTCCTTACCATTTTTGTCAACAATGCTAAAGTTCAGAGTTGTTTCTGCACTTAAGCAATAGTTCCTGGTTGTCTACAAACTTCCCATCCTCCTACCATACTTCCTAAGTATCTTCTTCCTGGCTACAATTACTGTGAATTTGCTATCATTCTGAATTGCCATGCATAAGTAACACTTCCAAGAGTAAGATAATGTCTCTACACCAGCAAAGCAAAACAATTCAATTATTGAGTTGATAATTAAGCAAATATTTATTGATCATCTCTGATGTTCCAGGCTCTGTGCTGGGAAGGAGATTGATGATGGAAGACTGTCCTAGTTTCCTTGTACTTGTGACTCACTTGTTTTCCCATTCAAACCTATGCAAATAACATTGCCCATACCACAATGACCTTCCTCCTCTCTGAGAGATGGTGTTATTCATCCCTAAAATTCATTTCCTTCTTGAAGTTTTCTTGAACTAACTACATTGCTTAGATTACTCCAGCCACAGCTGGTCCCAATTACAAAAACATCTGTATAGCTGCCCTTAGTAATAGGTATATTTTATAAATACACATGGTTGCATTTAGGTGTCGCATTTCCTCAATTAGAAGCCCAACTGTTAGAACAAAAGAAAGTAGCCTAGTATGTCCTGTTAATGTGCCCCTCACCTTTTTCAAGACTGAATTATCTGACTCTATCTGTCAGTTTCAGTCGGGAGACAAAAACCACATTAGCTAGTTCAACAGAGAATTTAATATAACAAATTGTTAACCAGATATTGGAAATCCAGAAAGGCAAAAGGGAAACACTGAAATCTTGCAAGGTTCCAAATGTAGTAAGCTGCTCTTACCCCTGGGACTGGGGACTATAAAGAAAGAGGTTGAGATTAAAATTTAGTAGCTTATGGGGGAGGGTGTTGTTCAGCTGGTGCTGATATCTTTGAGGGAGCAAATGTCCCTACCAGGGTGAGGATACCTTACTGGGGTGATGTTGATAAAAACAGTGAACAAATGGGGATAAGTCCCTTCTCCTGCCACCATCCTCACAGCCTCTCTCCTGTGCTCCCTATTGGCAGAGTCTAATAGGGGAAAGATGGCCAAACAGAGAAGTGGCTAGCTGACTCCCAGCCTCTGCCTCAGAGAGAAGAATAGAGCAAGGGAGGGTGGGTTTGGAACTGAGAGAGAAAAGCTTTATAACCAAGAGAATCACTTGGGAAAATTCTTTAGTGTGCCGTTGATCATGGAAATCTAAACTTTCCAGACACTTAAACTGAATCCCACCCCTTTACCCATGTTCTTAAATCATGTTCTATGCAAATTTTACTCCTCCAAAGCAATCCATCATGTTTGCATTTTAAGAGAATGAAAGCAATGTGCAAAATCAGCACACAGTAGCAAACTTTGAGAATTTGTTCATGGGGTTTTCATGTGTTCTCAGGAACAGAGTCAGTGGGGGGGGGGTGTCCTGCAAAGCTAAGCCTTACCTGCTACACTGCACTACACAGATAACCATGTACTGGATGAGCTTGGGAGAGGTGGGTCGGTATCACCTCGTTCCAGTGAGCCTGTGACCAGACATCTTAAGCCCAGCAACAAAGAAAAAAAATGTATGCTTTCTTGCTGAGCCTCAAGTGGCTGTTGGAGATTTTCACTGAGACTAAATTTGTTGGAAGGCCTTTTCATTTTTATGCTATGTGTTGAGGAGAGGTGATGATTGTTTATTCTTTGTAATTTCTTCCATTTCTAGTTATGCTTTGCTCAGAAGACCGTAGCTTTCGATTACCTAGGTAGGAGGTCTTCAGATTATTTTTTTAAAGATTTTTTTTTCTCAGAACAAAGGTTACATATTCATTGTAGATAATTTATAAAACACAGTCAAGTAAAATAAAAGAATAAAAATCACCTGTAGTTCTATTTCCCAGAGATAATCATTATTGATATTGTGAAGATTGTGTTATATATCATTCCATATGTATATATGTATATGTTTTCATATATACACACATACTTTAAAATATATACTTTAAATGTATTTATAGTTAAGAGTGGTATATGTGTATTATAAAAATAATTATTTGCTGCTTCTTTTGTAATCTTCCACTTAACAATCAGATTATCTCTTGTACTAAAATTTCTAAATTGTTCTCTGTAGTAAGTATTATTCCTGTTCAGTTACTCTGGTTACATCTGCAAAATGTAAATGATTTCACATACTAGTCATGTGTATTAGTTGCTTATATAGATTTGCTTCAAAAATCATCTGTATATCCCAAGTATGAAGCGATATCCCACAGAATGAAGGAATATGTAGATGGACAAAAATTTTCAAAAGTACCAAAGCACCACAACTTAAATTGGTCTCAAAGCTTTAAACCCCACGGTCAAGATTCTACCATTTTTGATCTTCACAAAGACTTCTCATTTTGGAGGTGCACTGGGCCTAAACAAACAGTGAATCAGCAGATAAGTTCCAGTTTGGGCAACTTAATTTCATGATTATATAACTGCTCTCCTATTTCAGTTCATTGTATTTATTTTTATGCAGAATTTTGCTCTCAGTATTCCCCTTAACAATATATATTTCAAACACTGAAATTAATCATTACAAAGAGGAAAAGGAAATAGGTCAGATGATTTTAAATGACATAACTTATTTAACCCAAAATGCAAATATCATTTCTACATATAATCAAGATGAAAAATACATTGTTAAGATATTTTTATATTATTTTTTTATATTAGTCATTGAAAATTGGAGTGTGCTTTGTACTTACAGTATGTCTCAATTTGTGAGCTAAATTTTTATTGGGAATACTTGAACTGGATTTAGATTTAATATAATTTTCAGTTGAAAAAAATAGATTCACATACCTAATTTCTTCCAAACATATTTAAGTGTTTTAATAATTTGAATCAAGCAAGTACCAAAAGAAGTCATGTGCTTTTACTATTTGCATCCACATTGACAAAACTGGTTTATTGTTTTTAGAAGCAATAATTTGATTTGAATAAAAAGCATATCTTTTTCAAAACTACATCTGTTCAAATTAACTAAGTTCACCAAATCTTGTGTCAGCTCAATGTGATTAATAGGTTCAAAGAGATACTTTATAAACTGAAAAACAACTCAATTAATAAAAATAAAAAAGAATTAAAAAAATTTCCTGTAGTATTTTTGTAGCCAACTCATATAATGCTATTAATTATAAGTACATTCTCTACATATTGTTTCATATTAGAAAACAGAGGGAAAGTGCCCTGCAGTTTGGTGCTACTGCATCTCTGGCTAATGCTTGGTCTGACTCCACTCAAGCCCAAGGTAAACCCAGACTTGCCCAATAACAGGATGGGAACAAAATACTGCCCACAAAAGGCAAAAAGAGCCACTGAAGGTAATTGGACTGAGAAAAGCAGCTAAGACACAATAGCAGGGCACATGCAACACACATAGGAGATACCCCTGAAGAACCACTACTTCATAAAGCCATTACTTTCAACAGCAGAAGACATAGCTGGCTTTCCTAACACAGGGAGGGCAGAGACTTAGAAAAAATGCCAAGATAGAGGAATTTATCCCTAATGAAAGAACAAGGTAAGATTGGCCAAAAGTCTAAGAGAAACACATAAAAGTAACATGACTGATGGAGAATTTAAAGCAACAATCCTAAGGATACTCACTGGCCTTGAGAAAAGAATAGAAGAAATCAGTGAAACCCTTAGCACAGAGATAAAAGAGTTAAAAAAAAGAATCAGAGATGAAGAATGCAATAAATGAGATTAAAAACAGGCTTCATAAAAAAAAGAAAAAGAAGAAACACGGTTCATGCAATGAACAGTAGGTAGGAAGAAGCAGAGGAATGAATCAGTGACCTAGAAGACAAAATAATGGACACTAATGAAGCTGAACAAAAGAGAGAAGGAGGGATCCCTGGGTGGCGCAGCGGTTTGGCGCCTGCCTTTGGCTCAGGGCGCGATCCTGGAGACCCGGGATCGAATCCCACATCGGGCTCCCGGTGCATGGAGCCTGCTTCTCCCTCTGCCTGTGTCTCTGCCTCTCTCTCTCTCTGTGACTCTCGTAAATAAATAATAATAAAAAAATTAAAAAAAATAAAAATAAAAAAACAAAAGAGAGAAGGAATTATGTGACACAAGAACAGACTTAGGGAACTCAGTGACTCCATCAAACATAATAACATAACATTTGTATTCTAGGAATCTCAGAAAAAGAAAAAAGAGAAAAGGGTGTAGAAAATTCATTTCAAGAAATAGTAGCAGAAAACTTTCTTAATCTGAGGAAGGAAACAGACATCCTAATCCAGGAGGCACAGAGAACTCCCATCAAAATCAACCAAAGCAGGCCAACACTAAGACTAAATTTGTAAAATATAGTGACAAAGAAAAAAATCTTAAAAGCAGAAAGATAAAAGAAGTCCTTAACTTACAAGAGAAAACCCATAGGCTAGCTGGAGATTACTCAACAGAAACTTGGCAAGCCAGCAGGGAATGACATGATATATTCAAAGTGCTGAATGGGAAAAATCTTCAGCCAAGAATACGCTATACAGCAAGGCTATCATTCAGAGTAGAAGGAGAGATAAAGAGCTTCCCAGACAAAAACAAACAAACAAACAAACAAACAAAAAAACTAAAGGAGTTCTTGATCACTAAATCAGCCCTGCAAGAAATATTAAAGGGGACTCTTTGAGTGCAAAAGAGAGACCAAAAGTGACAAAGAAAAGAAAGGATCAGAGAAAATCTCCAGAAATAACAACATAAGAAGTAATAAAATGGCAATAAATACATATCAATAATTACGTTGAATGTAAAAAGACTAAATGCTCCCTCTAGGCAAAAGACATAGGGTGTCAGAATGGATTAAAAAACAATAAGACCCATCTATATACTTTCTACAAGAGACTCATTTTAGACCTAAAGACACCTGTAGATTGAAAGTGAGGGGATGGAGAAACACTGATCTTACAAATGGATGTCAAAAGATATGGAAGAAAAAGAAAGCTGGAGTAGCAGGAAAAACTAGACTTTAAAACAAAGACTGTAAAAGGAAACAAAGATAGGCATTATATAATCATAAAGGGGACAATCCAACAAGAAGATATAACATTGTAAATATTTATTCATCCAACATGGAAGCACACAGATACATAAAAAAGATTAATAACAAACATAAAATAATTCATTGATAATATTACAATAGTAGGGGACTTTAACTCCTCACTCACATCAATGGATAGATTATCAAAAAAGAAAATCAACAAGGAAACAATGGCTTTGAATGACATTCTGGACCAGATAGACTTAATAGCTACATTCAGAACATTTAATCCTAAAGCAGCAGAATACACAATCTTTTCAAGTGCACATACATGCAGTAGAATAATTCACATGTTAGGTCACAAATCAGGCCTCAACAAATACAAAAAAAAGACTGAAATCATACCATGAACTTTGCTGCCACAATGCTGTGAAACTAGATGTCAAGCACAAGAAAAAATTTGGAAAGACCACAAATACAAGGAAGTTAAACAGCATGCTCCTAAAGAATGAATGGGTCAGTCAGAAAATCAAGGAAGAAATAAATACATAGAAACAAAGGAACAACAACAACAAAAAGAAACAAAGGAACATGAAAACATAACAGTCCAAAACCTTTGGTATACAGCAAAAGTGGTTCTAAGAGGGAAATATATAGCAATACAAGCCTCCTTCAAAGCAGGAAAAATCTCAAGTAAATAACCTAACCTTACACATAAGATTCTAGAAAAGGAAAACAAATGAAGACTAAAGCCAGCAGAAGGGAAATAATAAAAACTAGAGCAGAAATACATGATATAGAAATTAAGAAAACAGTAGATCATTGAACCTGGAGTTGGTTTTTTGAAAAAATTGAGAAAATTGATAAACCTCTAGCCAGATTTATCAAGAAGAAAAGAGAAAGCACCCAAATAAATAAAACCACAAATGAGAGGGTAGAAATAACAGCTACCACACAAATACAAAAAAATATAAGAGAATATTATGAAAAATTATATGCCAATGCATTGGACAACTGGGAAGAAATGGATAAATTCTTAAAAACATATAAACTGTCAAAACTGAAACAGGAAGAATTACAAAACTTAACAGACCAATAACTAGCAAAGAAATTGAACCAGTAATCCAAAATATCCCAACAAACAAAAGTACAGGGCCAGATGGCTTCACAGGGGAATTCTACCAAACATTTAAAGAAGAGTTAATACCTATCCTTTGCAAACTATTCCAAAAAGTAGAAATGGAAGGAAAACATCTAAACTCATTCTATGAGGCCAGAATTACCCTGATTCCAAAACCAGATAAGAACACCACACAAAAAGAGAACTACAGTCCAATATCTCTGACAAACATAGGTACAAAAATCCTCAATAAAATACTAGCACACTGAATCAAAAAATACGTTAAAGAAAATCATTCACCATGATCAAATGGGATTTATTTCTTGGTTGCAAGAGTGATTCATATTTGCAAATCAATCAACGTGATACAACACATTAATAGAAGAAAGGAGAAGAACCATAGGATCATTCCAATAGATGCATAAAAAGCATTTGACAAAGTACAACATTCCTTCATGATAAAAACCCTCCACGAAGTAGGGATAGAGGGAACATACCTCAACATCATAAAGGACATCTATGAAAAACCCATGGTGAATATCATCCTCAACAGGGAAAAACTTAGAGGTTATCCTCTAAGGTCAGAAACAAGCAGGGATGTCCACTCTCACCACTCCTATTTAACGTAGTACTGGAAGTCCTAGACCCAGCAATTGGGCAAGAAAAACAAAATAAAATGCATCAGTAAGGAAGAAGTCAAACTTTCACTATTTGCAGATGACATGATACTCCATAATAGATAATTCAAAAGACTTCACCAAAGCTTGCTGGGACTGATACACGAACTCAGCAAAGTCGCAGGATACCAAGTCAACAGATAGAAATCTGTTGCATTTCTATACACCAATAACAAAGCTGCAGGAAGAGAAATTAAGGAATTGATCCCATTTACAAGTACAGAAAAAGCCATAAGGTGTCTAGGAGTAAACCTAAGAGGTAAAATCTCTGTACTCTGAAAACTATAAAACACTAATGAAAGAAATTGAATTTATGTCATCACATAAAGAAATTGGAAAGCATTCCATGCTCATGGATTAGAAGAATAAATACTGTTCAAATGTCTTTACTACCAAAAGTAATCTTTACATTCAATGTAATCCCTATCAAAATACCACCAGCAGGGCACATGGGTGGCTTAATGGTTGAGCATCTGCCTTTGGCTCAGGGTGTGACCCCAGGATCCTGGGATCAAGTCCCACATCGGGCTTCCTGTGGGGAGCCTGCTTCTCTCTCTGCCTATGTCTCTGCCTCTCTCTCTCTCTCTCTCTCTCTCTCTCTCTCTGTGTGTGTGTGTCCCTCATGAATAAATAAATTTAACAAATACCACCAGCATTTTTCACAGAGCTAGAGCAAACAATCCTGAAATTTGTATGGAATCACAAAAGACCCTGAATAGCCAAAGCAATCTTGAAAAAGAAAAGCGAAACTGGAGGCGCCAATATTCCAAACTTCACATTATATTAAAAGCTGCCCTGATCAAGACAGTATGGTACTGGCACAAAAACAGACACATGGATCAATGAACAGAATAGAAAACCCAGAAATGAACCCACAGCTGTATGATCAATTAATCTACAACAAAGTAGTAAAGAACATCTGATGGAAAAATGATAATGTCTTCAACAAATGGTGCTGGGAAAACTGGACAGCAACATGAAACAGAATGAAACTGGACCATTTACTTATACCATATACAAAAGTATATTCAAAAGTGATTAAAGACCTATGTGTGAGATCTGAAACCTTAAAAATCCTAGAAGACAGAACATGCAGTAATTTTTCTGATATTGGCCATAACAAACAACTTTCTAGATATGTCTCCTGAGACAAGGGGGAAGAAGAACAAAAATTAACTATTGGGATTTCATCAAAAATAAAAAGCTTCTGCACAGTGAAGGAAACAATGAAGAAAACTAAAAGATAATCTATGGAATGAGAGAAGATATTTGCAAATGACATATCTGATAAAGGGTTAGGATCCAAAACATATAAAGAACAGCTCAACACCCCCAAAACAGATAATCCAATTAATAAATGGGCAGAAGACATGAATAGACATTTTTCCAAAGAAGTCATACAGAGAGTCAACAGGCACATGAAAAGATGCTCAACATTACTGATGATCAGGAAAATATAAACCAAAACTACAAGGAGATACTACCTCATACCGGTCAGAATGCCTCCAATAAAAAAACTCAAGAAACAACAGGTGTTGGTGAGGGTGTAGAGAAAAAGAAACACTCTTGCACCAACATTCATGCACTGTTGGTGGAAAGACAAACTGGTGAAGCCTTTCTGGAAAACAGCACTTTGCTCGAAAAGTTAAAAATAGAATGACCTTATGATCCAGCAATTGCACTACTAGGTATTTACCCAAAGGATACAAAAAAATACTGATTTGAAGGGATACAGGAACCCCTATGTTTATAGCAGCATTATCTATAAGAGACAAATTATGGAAACAGTCCAAGTGTCCATCAACTGATGAATGGATAAAGAAGAGGTGGTATATTTATACAAAGGAATATTACTTAGCCATAAAAAGAATGAAATGTTGCCATTCACAATAATGTGGGTGGAGCTAGAGAGTATTACGCTAAGTGAGATAAGCCAGTCAAAGAAAGACAAATATTCATATGTGGAGTTTAAGAAACAAAACAAATGAGCAAAGGGAAAAAGGGAAAACCAAGAAACAGACTCTTAACTTTAGGGAAGAAACTGATGATTTCCAGAATGGGGCTAGGTGGGGGATGGGTTAAATAGGTGATGGGGAATAAGGAGTATACTTGTTTTGATAAGCACTGGGTGTTGTATGGAAGTGTCGAATCAGGGTACTGTATGCCTGAAACTAGTATTGTTGTATGGAAGTGTTGAATGAGTATAGTGTGCACTTGAATCTAATATTACACTGTATGTTAACTAACTGGAATTTAAATGAAAACTTCAAAGAAAACAATGTTGGCAACAACATGGAGAAATTAGACCCTCATATACTGTTAAGAACTTTAAACAGAAAAGAGTTTTGCAGTTCCTCACAAAGTTAAACATAAGGTTACTATATGGCCTAGCAATTCCACTTCTAGGTATACATGCAAGAGAAATGAAAACATATGTCTACACAAAAACTTGTACATGAATGTCTATTGCAGCATTATTTATAATAGCTGTAATGTGGAAATAATACAAATATTGCCAACTGAGGAATGGATCAATATTGCATATTTATAAAATGGAAAATTATTCAGCAATAAAAAGAAATGAAGTGCTTGATGTATGTTACACCATGCATGAACTTTGAACATTATGATGATTGAAAGAAATATGTCATAAAGGACCACATGTTGTATGATTCCATTTATATGAATTTTCCAAAATAAGCAGATCCATAAAGACAGAAAGTAAACTAGTGGCTGCCAGCAGCAAAGGAAAGGGAGAAACTGGAAGGGAAGTGGGCAATAACTAACTGCTAATGGATATGAGATTTCTTTGGAAATCTTTTGCGGTGATGAAAATGTTCTAAAATTATGATGATAGCTACACAATTCTGTGAACATGCTAAAAAAATCATTGAATGCTACCCTTTATATGGGTGAATTGTATGGTATATGAATTATATTTCAATAAAGCTGGTATAAAAACTTTAGTTTTTTCATGTGCAGTTTGATGTCAGCAAAGAAATGTAAACCCCACTGCCATTTTTGTCTTTGGTTATTGACTATTTGGCAAGTATTCCTTTTACTTTAAGAAAATATTGAATTTTATTTAAAAGTACTGTACAATAATCTTTTCAAAGCTCTCCTGCAACCCAGCCAATAAGTATTGGCAAAGACCAGACAGTCATTGTCTTCTATTTCTGTCAACACTTCCATAAACTGGCAATGATTCATAGCATTTGCATGTGTACCAAACAATTTTAATAACTGTATCCATGACACTTTTCTTAGGTTTGCTTCAGAAAACAGCACAAATATTTTCAATGTGTATTATACAGTGGGACAAAGCAATAAGAGAAACATCAGTCTTTTGTTTAAAAATTCAATAAATCTGTATTTTTTAAACTAA
This sequence comes from Vulpes lagopus, assembly GCF_018345385.1. Classification (NCBI taxonomy): domain Eukaryota; kingdom Metazoa; phylum Chordata; class Mammalia; order Carnivora; family Canidae; genus Vulpes; species Vulpes lagopus. The sequence continues at coordinate 16,603,830 of NC_054848.1, forward strand.
TGTAGCTGAAGCATCATTTGTTATGGCAGAAATGAATTTTTTTATATCTAACTGAAATTCTTCTGTGACAGATGTAAAAGAGTCAAAAATAGCTACACCATGAATATGATTTTTAGGCTGCTAATTGACATAATTTCTTTATAAATTTATAAATCCTTTGAAACAAAACCTTTCCAGAGTATTATTGGACAGTGTCACTTATATTGCATAACTCATCTAAAGATATAGAAAAATTCATGCAATTTTTCAAATTTTGAATCAACTGATCTTTGAAATTGTTAGAAAGTTCTTGTAATGTCACAAGTAATTGTTTAGTGGCATAACTGATATCTTTCACATTCTGTAAAATATCATTTAAAATATTTTCCTTATAATTTTCTTTTTTCTTGAAGGGGATAGAGGGGCAGAGGGAGAGAGAGAGAGAGAGAGAGAGAGAATCTTAAGCAGGCTCCATGTCCAGCATGTAGCCCAACCAGGGGCTCCAGCTCATGACCCTGAGAACCTGACCTGAGCTGAAATCAAGAGTCAGATGCTTAACCAACTGAGCCACTTAGGTGCCCCTCCTTCTAATTTTCTAACACAATTTCCACAACTGGAATGATAAATCTTTTACTGTTTCTCTATCTAAATATGCTTTTCTTTTTTTGTGCAGGAATCTAAGCCATTCATTTTATAGCCAGCCAAAGTGATGAATTATTCTTAAAAAATTTCTTGGACATTTCATTCTGATTTCAAGTGACTGATTTCATTTTTTTTGACTATTGGTACAAAATTTCTTATCAAAATTGTTTTTATCAAATTCACTACGTGTTTGCTGAAAATGTCTTTTAATATTTTCCCTTTATTTTTTTCTAAAGTGTTTTACACACAAATAGCTCTTTTGCTCTGCTGTCTCAAATTATAATTACCATTCATTGTAAAATTTGTGGCATATCTTCTTCCAATTTATTTATTTCCTGTTTGGGTCATAGTACTAGTTTTTACATTCTCAATTCTGTATCAGTTGTATGCCTTCATTTAAATTTTTTAAATAAAGATTTTATTTATTTATTTATGAGAGACACAGAGAGAGGCAGAAACCGGAGAAGCAGGCTCCATGGAAAGAGTCTGATATGGGACTAGACCCTGGGACTCTGGGATCACGCCCTGAGCTGAAGGCAGATGCTCAACCACTGAGCCACCCAGGCATCCTGCCTTCATTTTAAGTTAAAAAATTCTTGCCCATAATGTTTTTTGAAACTAGAAGAATAATTTCATTGTATTGTAATTAGTATTTCAATTTAATTACCAATTATGATTTTCATAAGTGTTACTGCAATTTGTGGTGTCTGCATAAAATATTCAAATGAGCATCACCATGATACATTAGTGTGTTCAAATTGTATCAGTCCGTTGACACTGACTAGATCAGTGATATGTTAATGTGTAAAACTAGAAACCGGACACACATCCACCATATGCATTACATAAAAATGATAATAGCTTATATGATGGAATGTTAAAGTGAAACAGAATACTTTGCTTATTCTACTTCATTGCTGACATTACCATTCCTCATCTTTACTTGGGATACTCTTGATTCATCTGTTAACTCTCAGCCTGTGTGTGACTTCCTATAGGATGGTTTCTCTTTTTTCTACTAGGCTGCACCCATCAAGCTGCTTAAATATTATAAGAATAGCAAGGGTTCCAGCTGAGTCTTAGAACTTTGTACATATGGTTGATCGTAACTTCCCATATGGTGAAGAGGCCCTTTTGTGAGCCGGATCACCCTGAAAAAAGAAAGAGGCCCAATAAGGGTAGTTTAATAAGTCATAGCTTAGAAATTCCCAGGACATGGGAATTTTTGAGTACAGCAAGGTATTTGTTATTCAGATTTGTCCCTTGTACTAGTATAGGTCCATAGGGAGAAGAGGGATAATACAGCAATTGAGAAATAGAATCCTTAAACATCTGTAAGATATTTGGAAACTCAGGATCAAACTCAACAGAATGTTAACCCAAAGGGATGTACTATTGAAAACCTCCCATGGGTACTCCAGTCCACTGGACCAGGACACAGTGGGTCTTGGTGAGAGTGCATATCTTCACAAATATACATGAGATACACTATGGTGACTTCCAGAGATCTTCAAGGCATACTTTTAAAAGGTCTGAAGGGGGCAGCCCGGGCGTCTCAGTGGTTTAGCGCTGCCTTCAGCCCGGGGCGTGATCCTGGAGACCCGGGATCAAGTCCCACATCAGCCTCCCTGCATGGAGCCTGCTTTTCTCCGCCTGTGTCTCTGCCTCTCTCTCTCTGTGTGTGTCTTTCATGAATGAATAAATAAAATCTTTAAAAAATAAATTTAAAAAAAGGTCTGAGGTCTTCCACAATGAGATACCACCTCCCACCAGCCAGAACGGCTAAAATTAACAAGTCAGGAGACAACAAATGTTGGCAACAATGCAGATAAAGGGGAACACTGTTGGTGGGAATGCAAGCTAGTACAGACACTCTGGAAAACAGTACAGAGGTTCTTCAAAAAGTTAAAAAAACAGAGCTACCCTATGACCTAGCAATTGCACTATTAGGTATTTATTGAAAGGATACAAATGTAATGATCCAAAGATCCAATGACCTGAACCTCAATATTTATAGCAGCAATGTCCACAATAGCCAAACTATGGAAAGAGCCCAGGTGTCCATCGACTGATGAATGGATAAAGAAGAGGTGGTATATACGTATACAATGGAATATTACTCAGCCATCAAAAAGGAAATCTTACTATTTGCAACAGTGTGAATGGAACTAGAGGGTATTATGCTAAGTGAAATAAGTCAGTCAGAGAAAGACAATTATCATATGATTTCACTCATACATGGAATTTAAGAAACAAAATAGAGGATCATAGGGGAAGGTAGGGAAAAATAAAGTAAGATAAAATCAGAGAGGGGGATGAACCATAAGAGATTCTTAACTACAGGAAACAAACTGAGGATTGCTGGAGGGGAGGTGAGTGGGCAAATGGGGTAACTGGGTGAGCACTAATGAGGACACGTGATGTAATGAGCACTGGGTGTTATATGCAACTGATGAATAACTGAACTCTACTTCTGAAACTAATGAGACACTATGTTAATTGAATTTAAATAAAAAAATAAAAAATAAAGCAAATGCCAGTTATATAGCAAAAAAAAATCTGAGGTTTTCTTTTTTTTAAGATTTTATTTATTTCTTCATGACAGACACAGAGAGAGGCAGAGACATAGGCAGAGGGAGAGGCAGGCTCTCTGTGGGAAGCCCAATATGGGACTCAATCCTGGGACTCCGACCTGAGCCAAAGGCAGCCACTCAACCACTGAGCCACCCAGGCGCCCCAGAGTCTGAGGTTTTCAATGAGTATGTGGGAGAAAGATCCAGTGGAATCTATACCACTGTTAATATGGCTTCACTCTTTAATAACAAGTTTTCAATGTATGTGTCTTTTCAGACATAGGGACACCTAAGCTCCCAACTACTTATATACCTTTTCTCTGCTTGACTCTTAGCTCCTTAAAAATAGGGACTTTTTTCTCTTTTTAAAATTAATTTTGGTATACTTAGTGTCAAATACTGTGTCAGGAGCACAGTAGGTATACAATAAGTGGTTAATTGAATGAATAAATGCACATTTTAATTGGCACCATTTGAATGAATGTCCATCTTATTGTTTAATTCAGAGTAGCTACTTAAATGGTGGGCACTTTATGGTATGCACAAAGGGAAATTTTTGACATGGAACACCAAGGAAGGGATATATATTTTCACAGGACAGATTTGACTCACTCTATAAAGAATATTGTCTAGATCTGTAAGTTTTCTCCCTACACATATAAAGTTATCCCTGAATCTTAATTAACAAATGGAAGATGGCCCTTGTGTGTATTTTATAAACCAAGGCTCTGTTATCTATACCAAAGATGCTTTGTTTGAAAGAAAAAGGACTCTATCTGCTTTTCATTTTTTATAAATTTATAAATTTTATATTCCTCCTAGTATGCAAGAGCTTTAGAAAAGACCAAAAGCAATAAACATGAAAGTCTTATTTTTTATTTCATAAACACTACAATAGGGGACAGCAACAATGCCTATATACTTTCTCACCCTACCTAAGAATGTGTTTGAATCACAAACTCTAAAAAGTGACTCAGTAACAACCTCAATTTCAAGTAGAATTCAACTCTGTGCTTTTGCATTGAGGTCGGGAGAGAGCCTCACTCACAGGAATGAGTCTGATGATAGGATTGAAAAAGGTATTTCCACAGGAACCCAGTCTGGTTCTACCAGTTTGAATCCCAGGTCTTGACAGCTGCCAGGTGGTAACATCTGTGGCTTCCTCCTGACAATACAAATGGAGAATTTCTGCAAAACTGCTTTGGATTATGAAGCAGACTCATTTTCCACTGCTTCTGTCATTGAGGGCTTCCAAATTCTCTGTGGGTGTTAGAGCTTCTGTCTTCTAATGGTAGAGGAGAGAATGTTTTGTCTTGTCAGAATTAGCTTTTGTGGGAGTTTTCAAATACTCATCTCTGAATAGGTTAGGAAGACAAAACTTCTCACCCACTGCACATGCTCAGAACTCTTGTGCTCTTTGGGTTAAAGTTATGGCTCCTTGGAATTCTTAATTGGCCTATTTCTTTCAGATGACATTGTTCTGCCAGAACATCATCTGCCCAATTAAATCTAAGTAATATCTTAAATCTTTTTATGTGCTTCATTCATTCATTCATTCATTCATCCATTTACGCAGTAGGTGGTTATTAATACCTATTGTGTGCAAAGTGCAGCAGGATCTCAAAATGTATTGGATACAATTGTTATCTTCTAGTACTTTGAAACCAAGTGGGCATATGTCTATATGCACAATATGTATTCCAGAAAAATGAATGAAAAAAACACAAGGATGTTGCTATGAAAATGCCAAGGAGGTAGGAATTACTTCTCATTAGGAAAACAGAAAAGCTTAAAAAATGGCATTTGAGAGGGGGAGGCATTTCACTTAGAATGGCATGGGACATTGTTCAAGGAGGAATATGTAATGACTGGTTTGATCGATATTTAGATTTAATGTTATATTGGAGCTGACTGGTACTGGAAATAAGAGCATAGTACGTGCATATCTTCACAGCTTGATGTTCTGTGATGTCATGTTGGTAGCTTAAAATCAACCATGGTGGGAATATTTACACCATGGAAATCAGCAAATCAGGGTTCTTTTTGTTTATTTTGTTCCTGTTTTTTGAAGCTGGTCTACCAGCACCCTACTGGGTATACTGTGTTATTATTATTACTTCAAGTCTCTCTAAATCTATGCCCTTTGCTTTAAGACTTTGAAGTTCTTCCCACTAGAGGCAGGTGATATGGCCTTGCTGATCTATGGTTTGGTCAGATATGCTATTATGACCAATAGAATGTCAGGACATGTTACATGATCAAATACTTGAAATGTAGTTGCCTACTTAGACTTGTGCTTTTGCATCCCTTTCTTTCAACATGAAAAGGATATTTTCTGGGCAACTTAATGTTTCTGGAACAATGAGAGATAAATGGAGTAGAAGTGAACTGAACCAATAGTGGGGAGCCAGCAGAAACCATCTAAGATCTGCAGAATTCAACTGATCTGTAGGCATGTGAGCCAGAAATAAATGCTTATGTTTGTATACAACTGAGACTTTGTAGCTGTCATTTATGGAGCAATTGCTATTCAATTGTGTTAGATTCGTATTACTGCTATAATAAATTACCACAATTTTAGTAGCTTAAAACAATACAGATTTATTCTTACACAGTTCTGGAGATAAGAAGTCCAAGATGAACCTTCCAGGGCTAAAATCAAGATGTCAGCAGGGCTCCAGGGAAGAATCTGTTCCTTGCTTCTTCCAGTTTCCAGAAACTGTTGGCATTCCTTGATTCATGGCTGCATCACTCTAATCTTTGCTTCTGTTGTCACATTGCCTTCTGTCCTTAACTTCCTGTCTCCCTCTTATAAGGATCCTTGTGATTACACTGGAACCACCTGGATAATCCATGATAATCTTCCCATTTCAAGATCCTTAATTTAATCATATCTACAAAGTCCCTTTTATTACGCAAGGTAGCATATTCACATGTTCTGAGGATTATGATGTAGACTCTAGGGGCTATTATTCAGCCTACCATACTAATATTATTGGAGGATAAAGTATACACTTGGAATGTTGGAAAATATGCTGGAGAAATAAGTTGGAGTTAGCTGGGAGGGCTTATAAATATACACTTTGTGGAGTCCATGACGGTTTTATCAAGGAAGTGGATATAATCAGTGCCATGCTTGAGGAAAATCTGGTGGACTTGAGCAGGATGAATTGGGAAGCAATTAGAAGCAGGTAGGCTAGCAAGAACATTAGTCCAGGAGGACATTAATGAGGATCTGCATCAAGGGCCCAGAAGTAGAAAAGGAAGGGAGAGATGCTTATTTTAGAAACTGAATAATAAATCTAAAATTTTAAACTTGGATGACTGTTGATTACCTGTAGTAGAAATAGGAAAATCGGGAAGAGAGGCTAGGATGGGTAGGAGTTGGGAGGGACCTGAGGACTAGAATACATGATTTTATTTCATATTGACTTAAGGTGCTTGTAGAATATATACATTTTCCCTTAAGACCGAAAGCTGCTTCAGTTTGGTAGTCAGTCTTTTTAAAAATATTTTTAAGATTTATTTATGATAGAGAGAGAGAGAGAGAGGGAGGGAGAGAGAGGGATAAGCAGGCTCTATGCCGGGAGCCCGACGCGGGACTCGATCCCGGGACTCCAGGATCGTGCCCTGGGCCAAAGGCAGGCACTAAACCGCTGAGCCACCCGGGGATCCCCTGGTAACCAGTCTTATTAATGCTTGTGCCCTCAGTGTCTTATAAAGTATTTGACATTTGTTAGGTTCTCAATACATGTTTACTGAAGGATGGGAGAAGGCCAGGGGAAAGAGGCAAGGAAGGGAAGAAGGTGTTGAATGTCAGCTCTCACGCTCCTCACTCTGGCTGAGCCAACTCAATGGGTGGTTTGCAGGGTGGGGGAACATTCTGAAAACTAGGTTCTCCAATTGCTCTGATGCCAGTCTGGGAAAATGCTCTTCTGTTTTTTTTTTTTTTCCAGACTGAGATTCCTTATAGGCAGCTAGGCCAATGAACAAAACAGATGAATATGCAATTAGATAATACTTTACCAACAGAGAGGTAGAAATGGCAGCAATGTACTGGTTCCAGAAAATATTACAAGTGCATAGGTCCAAGGTAATCTTTTCACACTTAACTCCACTTTTCTCTTGTGATCTATGTCATTCTTTGCCTGATGCATACACTCTACCCAAACTCCTTCAAGACCACCAATGGCTTTACCTCTAATTATCTTGTTATTTGCATTTTTTAAAAGTCAGTATGATGGCACTACTGAAAGGCAGGTGGCTCCAATGCCAGGGCATCTGTGGTTGGTACATATATAATTTCAGCTTCCACTGGGACCTAACCTGACTTGGTTAAATTTCCACTATTTTTCTTTCTTTGGCTTCTGTCTTCAACAATCCACTCACCAAAATACATTCCCTTCTAAATGTTCTGTTTTATCTCATTTATTTCTAACTAACATTGTTTTCCCCTTCTTCAAAATGAGAGCCCCCCATAGCTCTATACTCTCTCTATATACTCTATACCAGCAGTGCTGTTGATGCAATAGGATGAAAGATCCAGGACAGTTTAGCAGTTTAAATGATAAGAAATTATATCAACATCAACAATGTCAAATGTTGTGGGTAAATGTCAATAAGAATGACGACTGAAAAAAAAAAAACGCAAAGATCTTGTTAGTGGCTGAGGTAAGCCATCCATTCATTAGTGACCATAATTTATGAGTGTAGTTTCAATGGAGGTAGGGATTAAAAATTGACTGAGGGAGAAGTGGAAGCCAAGGGGAGAAGATACTCTTCCGAGATGTTTGATGTTCAAAAATAAATGAGTCAGGATACTAGCTTAAGGTTTTAAGAAGACAGCTGAAAGATTTTTTTTCAGGACAGTTAAAATCATATTTTATAAATAGCCAATTATGTAACTGAAAACTTTAACACATTTGATAATCACAGAATAAGGGGGAACTGATTGAATCTCAAGATGAAGTAATTTAGGTCGTAAATAATTTGTGTTTTGTTTCTTATGAAATATAAATATCAGAACATCTAAAACCAGAGGTAGTTATCATTTATTTCCTATGTAAAAGAAGTCTTGAATTAAAACATTTCCACCTCTTAACCTTTACAGAACTCCATGTCTGTTTTCAGCAATGAAGGACCGAGGTGACACAGAGGTATTTATTTGAAAACACATGACATGTAATTTCTCTTCAAAATCTTTAAACAAAATCAAGTACAAAATTAATTTTCCATTTTTGTTGGCTTTATACTTGAAGAAAACACCAAAAAATACCATGTTTATTTTTTATTTTATTTTTTTTTAAAATGTTTATTTATTTATGATAGTCACACACAGAGAAAGAGAGACAGGCAGAGACATAGGCAGAGGGAGAAGCAGGCTCCATGCACCGGGAGCCCGACGTGGGATTCGATCCCAGGTCTCCAGGATCGCGCCCTGGGCCAAGACAGGCGCCAAACCGCTGCGCCACCCAGGGATCCCTTTTTTTTTACTGTTTCTTTTTTTTTTTTTTTAAATTTTTTTTTTTATTTATTTATGATAGTCACACAGAGAGAGAGAGAGAGAGGCAGAGACACAGGCAGAGGGAGAAGCAGGCTCCACGCACCGGGAGCCCGACGTGGGATTCGATCCCGGGTCTCCAGGATCGCGCCCTGGGCCAAAGGCAGGCGCCAAACCGCTGCGCCACCCAGGGATCCCTTTTTTACTGTTTCAAAGAAAGTTGGTTCCTCTGATTTAAATCTGAGTAAAGATGAAATGAGAAAGCAACCTAAGATTGAATTTGTGAGGTTTTCATCAAATTAGCTGTATTCTACTACATAAGTCTCTCAGTACAATATAATTGCCAAAAAAAGTTACAGTTGGCTTCATGTTAAAGGAGAAGAACATTGATTAAACATTGATGTTTAAAAAAACTGAACACTGATATTAAAAGAGATGAATATTTTCCTTCTGGAAAATGCTAATTAAATAAACCATTATTTCACCCTACACTATTAGCTTGCTAGAAACTTCATGAGACTTGAAGCCCAAACAAAGCTTTAGGATTATGCAATTAGGTGAAAACAGCAGGGCCTGGGCATTAGGAAGCTAAGCTCTTATTCTGACTGCCATCCAATTTTGGGCAAGCAATTTTTCTGAGATTTACTTTCTAAGTTTTCAAAATATGGGAATAGGAGTAGCTAATCTCTAGATTTCATCTGAAGACTAAGCCTTTAAGTTAGAATTATTTGTTTATTACCTGGTAAAGACAAACTTATGAAGCATCACTGTCTTGTTTCTTCCTTCAGAACTCTTGGTAGAAAGAGTGAAATATCAGCCTGAAACAATGCAGTTAAATACAAAAATGGAGCCATTTTAGAAATATCAATAATAATTAGAACTTCTGCTTATACTTGCACTCTTATGCCCATATCAGATGAGAATGAGGACTATAATTTTGGAAAGGATAACATCTCCATTTTTATTAAAATCAGTAAGAGGAACTTGAATTTGATTGAGAGACATTTTAAACATGGTTTATTTTGATCAGCCTCAGACATAAGTAAAATCATCATCAACAACAACAAAAGATATATTAACTAAGAGAAGTTTATGTTCTGCCTTCACTTATCCACAAGGAAAATCAGTGTGCTTTGGACACATTCCCTTTAAGGGATTCCTCACCTCCCACCCCTCAATTTGGTTGGGACAATTCAGTTGGGACAGAATCTGATGGCATTTGACAGTGGTTCAGAAAGACAGAAAATGACTAATATGGAAGAGCAACTACTTTGGGGGCAGGTTCCTTATTTTCAGCATTTACTAAAAACAAAACAAAACTCCAAAAGTGAAATAAGTCAGTTAGAGAAAGACAAATACCGTATGATTTCACTCATATGCAGAATATAAGTAACAAAACAAACAAACAAAGAAAAAGGGAGATGAACCAAAAAGCATACCCTTAAATACAAAGAACAAAATGGTGGTTACCAGAAGACAGGTGGGGGGGGCAGTGAGTGAAATACATAAAGGGAATTAAGAGTACACTTAACTTGATGAACACTGAGAAATGTAAAGAATTGTTAAGTCATTATATTGTACACCTGAAAGTAATATAACACTGTATGTTAATTATACTTGAAAAAATTCAAAAGATATCCTCAAACATTAATAGCAATTTTGGAAACTCTCTTACATATTCTTAACACACAAACCAAATGGATTTCTTCACAAGACTTATCTTTTATCTGGAATACTTATCTCCTTTACAAGCCAGTTTCCTTCCTTCTCTTCCAAATGTTTATCAAGACACTTTTCCTCTCTGAAATCACATTGTCAACCTTGAACACCATCTCCCTGCTTCTGTCACTCACTTAGTTGTAGATCTCTCAAATATACATGCATTCTCTAATTGTGCCTATGTGCTCAGACAGCAAAAATTGGTTTGTATCTATGAGCCATGGTGGAGAACACTGAGGCTATGAAAAGTAGCTCCCAGTACAGGGATGGCAGGTTTCTTAGAACTCTTCAAATTCCTCCTGAGGAGTCAAATGCACATAGCGGCCATTTTTTTTTCAAAGTGAAAAGGTGTTTTATTGGAGAAAGTATTTTTTAACAAAGGCCATGACTCTTAGCTATCCATATGCAAACAAAGAAAAAGAAAAGAAGAATAACTTTAACCCACAACCTGCATCATGTAAGTATATTCTCTCAAAAGTTTAAGGACATGAATATAAAATTTAAATATATAAAATTTCCAGAAGGAAACAAAGAAGACAATCTTTTGTTTGATCATTTTTTTCCGTTTTCATTCTTTATTTGACCATTTGTTTCTCACTTCTCCTGACCTCATTAAGCAGTTTCTGGGTTGCTCCAGTGTCATCATCTATTCCTCAGATTCAATCAGTTCCAAGTTGTGTTGATTTTACTACACATGATCACTAGGTTCCTTCTTCTTACCATCTCCATTACTTTCACTCTGGTCCAAAGCACCATGACCTGGATTATTGTTATAATACCCTTACTTGTCCCCCTGCATTCACTATTGTTCTCTTATTTATTCTCTATGTAACAGCTAGAGTGTTATTTAAAAATAATCATAATAAAATATAATTATATTTCTCCACACTTAGTTTAAAATCATACAATGAATTCTCATTGTTCTTAGGCTAGAGAATGAATCCTTTATAAGGCCTTACAAATTAGTCACCATTTGTCCCAGTTTACCCAATTCAATATCTGTTTATGGCTGTTCTGGTTTAATTATTATCAGTACCTATTTCACTTTCAAAACTGAGGGGGGCACTTGACACGATGAGCACTAGGTGTTATTCTGTATGTTGGCAAATTGAACACCAATAAAAAATAAATTTATTATTAAAAAAAAAGTATGTTCATTGGCTGATAAATCATGTGACCTTTGCCCATCATTCCCGCCTCATTGCATGCCATTCTCCCTCTCACTCACTGGGCTCCAGCCTCACAAGTCTTCTCTCACTGCCTTAGATATACTTTTTTTTTTTTTTTTTTTTTACCTCAGAGCCTTGGCACATGAATCTCTGAAATGTGTTTTCCTCTTCTCTTTGCCAAGGTAACTGTTACTCATCCTTCAGATCTCAATCTCATTTTAAATGTCAAGTCCCCCTATTATATGTTCAGTACTTCGTTTCAAAGCATTTACCATCTTTGTTATCACATATAAATGTGTATCATTAGCCAAATAATGTCTGACACCCCCTTCCCGCCACAAGATAGCAGAGGAGGTATCTGTTTTGCTCTCATTAAATTTCTAGTATCCCTCACAGAAACTGGCACAGAGTAGGCTACCAATATGTATTTATGGAGTGAATAAGCTGCTGAGTATGCTCAGGGCACTCTGTACATAGCACCTCCTACAATGTCTAGATTAAGATTGAAATCAAATGATTGAAAATATGATTAATGTCTTATATGAGGTCTTTTTTGCTCACCAAAATTTAAACTCCAAGACAAAAGACCAATAGAGGCTAGGACTACCTGGAAGGCAGCACACTGTAGAGTTCAAAGCCCAGCTCTAACACTGTTTGTATGGCCATGGATCAGCCACTTAACCTCTGTCCCCATCCTTAAAAGGGGGATGGCAAGGATATGTATCTAATAGGGTGTTGTGTGAACCTTACAAAGTAGAATAGCGCCTCATAAATTGTCAGCACCATGCAAGAATTCATTCTTCTTGTTATTGAGCACTATATCTTTAGTATTTTTTGCACAGTGTCCTGCTGCCATGTGCATATGTTCAGTAAATATTTATTGAATTATTTCAGGGACTAAATCCTCTGCTGCCTGATGTGGTTATAGCCACTCCTGCATTTAATCACTCATTGAGCTGCATTGGGGGCAAGAACTGCCTCCCACTTAGGTTATATTTTTATTATGTCTTAAAATAGCTCTGCATTGTTCTCTGAGGGTTTTAGAATAACACTAGAGAATCAACTCTTCTTTCTCATTTACTATCCTTTAAGGTGTCCTTTGCATGGAATCCTGGTCCAGTCCCCAATATGGGATGCAGTCTAGAAGGCATTTTGAGGATTAGTTGGTTAGGGGATACCCCATCTCTCCTTCTACCTGGCTACAACCATTGTTCTAGGGAGGAGGACATTCCTCAACTCTCTTTCATTTTTTTTTTTTTTTCCTTCTGGAAAGCACTCAGTCTGAGAGTTTAAAGGATCATTCTTGGTGTTTGGTACTTTTGCAGGAGGAGTTAGAACTGTCCACAAGACTACTTTTCATTGTCTTGCCATGAGGATCTCCAGACCCTCAGATAAAGACCTACAAGTGGCCCCCTCCATTGATACTTCACATATTAACACAACTACCTACATGATAATGATTATATGTCATAGACCTATGGTATTAATTATATGTTACAAATAATTATCATATCACAGGTCTTCTAAATATATATCATAATTATATTTATCTCCTAGAGAGTAAGGCCAGTGTTATTTCTATGATCGTTTCTGCATATGACAAATACCAAATCCTGGTTGGCATGCAGCATATTGCTTTGAATTGTGTAAAAGGAATATAATCTTATATTAAAAAACAAATTGACATTTCCTCTTCCAGCCTAAGACTGTTATAAATACACAATCTTCCTTGGATATATTATATTTAGAGATCCCCTTCTTTGTCTTGAATTTCCTCCACTGATTACCCTGTGCTGATTGGCCCCATTAGCTAGAAAAAGCATTTTTTCATGGAAGAGGTGCATCTTGAGAAAGAGCTATATCTACCAGTTATCCTTTGTCTGTTATCTGGGTTGTCCTTGACCCTGTTTCAGCTAGCAGAAATAACATACCACAGATCAACCTTTGAGGTTGACCACGTGTGAAATTAAGTAGAAGTTTGTCTTAGTTGGGTTTTCTCCAGAGGCATACTATCAAACAACAAATGATTGTATGTTAGGGAGGCATAAGAATACAGGATAGGAATAGGGAGATAATATGGGGAAGGGAAGACAGTCAATAAAAGGTGCTTTAAGAAAAAGTAGACAACTGGGCAGGCCGGGTGGCTCAGCGGTTTAGCGCTGCCTTCAGCCCAGGGCCTGATCCTGGAGACCCGGGATGGAGTCCCACATCGGGCTCGAGTCCCTGCATGGAGCCTGCTTCTCCCTCTGCCTGTGTCTCTGCCTCTCTCTCTCTCTCTCTCTCTCTCTGCATCTCTCTGTGTCTCTCATGAATAAATAAATAAAATATTTAAAAAAGTAGACAACTAAAATTTATTCTACTGGGAAATATTGGAAATGTAGTAAAACATGCATTGTAGCATAACCCACTCAAGGAACCAGGTATCCAAGACATTTGTACTTTCATATCCATTAGCCATTTGTTCAAGGCTGTCCCTGGAGGAATATTGGTCCCAGACACTATTGTGTCTGTGGACAAAGTTGGTTCTAGCAGCCCCAGGTCAGCCTTCTGGCAAAGACACATGCACCAGCTACTGGAGGTCAGGCTGGTATGCAATGGATATGGTAAGGAAATCAAAGAGGACATAGGAGAAACATTGACAGTATCTACCATATTATTGAAAATATCCCCAATTGAAAATCTGACTAAAGTGGATATAATGTGACTGTGGCAGAAAAAACCTCTAATTCTCATTATTGTTATAAAACCAGTTTTTTTTTTAAATTTATTGTGCTCTTATTGTGTAGCTCTTACTGTGCCATTTTCCTCCCTGTCACTTCTCTTTTATCCCTTTGTTCTACTGTCAATTCCACATGCTCTGTTTTTTTTCCACGCCTGCTGGCATACTCATCTTGCTTACATCACCTTTCTTCTCTGTTTTTCCCAAACGGAAACCTCGAGCCTTCTGAGTCTTCTCTCAGAACAAACACCATTATCATGGGTGATAACATGATTATTATTGCAGTGATGATAACATTTGTTGACTGAATGCTCCACTGGCCACTGCTCCCGGCTGTCACAAAGATGGCTGAGGAACCACTAAGGCAGGATAATGAGTAATAAAAACTGAAGGACTCTTTTCAGCCTGGCTTCTCTTATGCCCAGGCGGCTATTGGCCCTGCCTAACTCTGCTCTGGATCTGTGCCATTCTGCTTATCTATCCAGCATTGCCTGGAGGAAGACTGTCGCTCATGTCAGATGAAACTGATGATTCTTGGCTAAGAATGTAAGATTCCTGAATTATTAGGACAGTGAGGCTCAAGTTCATATCCGACACTCCTCTATCCAGGCCTTCTGATCCTTACTCTACTTTCAGGACTATAACTCCTGTTAAAATGCCCCTGGGTTTGATTTTTATCATTTAATCATGCTGCCATAACTGTTTACTCAAGCATACTGACCCTGTTTAGAAATTACAGTTGCAATGTTACCAGATGCACATACTAATAGTCCACTAGGACCAGTCCTCATGTCAGTGGAATGCTATGATGTGATCTCAGGGATACTGGGGTCACCATGAATAGATAGTGCTTACTTGCTTCCCAATGCCTGACATTTTTTAACAAGAAATAAATCATTTGAGGGGGCTGGGGGGCTAATCCAAATTGTAAAAGAATACTTTGGGATCCCCTGGGTGGCTCAGCGGTTTAGCGCCTGCGTTTGGCCCAGGGCGTGATCCTGGAGTCCTGGGATCGAGTCCCACGTCGGGCTCCTTGCGGGGAGCCTGTTTCTCCCTCTGCCTGTGTCTCTGCCTCTCTCTCTCTCTCTCTCTCTCTCTCTCTCTCTCTCTCTCTCTGTGTGTCTCATGAATGAATAAATAAAATCTTTAAAAAAAGAATACTTTTTGGAGAACTAATTTGTTGTTGATTTGCCTGTATTTTTATTTTTACCAAATTAATAGATGTACTTAATTTTAAAAAGCAAATTAGCATTAAAAATCTTGTAAGGAAATACAGCTACTGCTTCACTCCTCCCTACTCCCCAAAAACTACTCCTCAGAGAAAACTACCTTCAACTCTTTTAGCTATTTATTCTATTTGCCTACATAGTTATACAAAAAATGCTTATAGTGTGATTTCTTATTTATCTATGTTGTACATTATTTATTGACTTCCTACAGTGGATGATTAGAATTTAGTACATGCACACACACCCATATGTCTCTCTCTTTATCTTTCCAATATAGTTGTATCATAATTTTTGAATATCTTGTGTCAAGCACCATTATGACTATGTAGAACTGTTTACACTTGAGGTATAAGGTGTGCAACAATTCCATTTCCTTTATTGTATATCTTTTTCTCTAGGAAATAATTACCTTTTCTTTATGTTTGTTTAGTTTTCTGTGAACCAATTGCTAATTCTTCCCCAACTCTCCATAGAATTTTGGATGCTTCCTGATACCATTAAACCCATCTGGTATCTTATCAGTTTTATCTCCCCACTCTCCCCCCATGACACATCCATCCTAGAGTCTCTTGTTATCCTGATTCAATATGAATTAGTTGTTCCTTAGACCAGCTTCTTGGCTGGCCTGCCACAATTTCCTCTGTTAATAAAGGAATTCTCTTTTCTCTCCTCTGTTGACTCCTCTGTCTCCTGGATGCTAAGCCTTCCACTTTCTAGGTTCATTCCCTTGTATTAGTGAAGCACATTCTGGAATAGCTCTCTGGAAGTACATTTTAGAATTCTTTCATGCCTGAAAATGTTCTTCTCTCACTCTTGAATGTTAGTTTGGCTGCATGTAGAATTCCAGAATGGAAATAAACTTTAATCAAAATGCTATGGGCATTGCTCCAGCTTCCAGTGCTGCTGCTGGAAAGTCTGATGGTAAATTGATTCCTGATTCTTAGAGAGGAAACTTATTTCTTCTAGGAATTTTTAGGGTTTCTCTGTATCTCCCTGTTATTCTAGCATTCAAAATGACGTGTAGTTCTTACCTTCTATGTTTTGCTTGGTATTTGGTGAGTACTTGCATTCTGGAAACTCATTTCTATAATTTCTGGGAAGTATCCTATTGTCTCTTTTATAATTTCTTCACCTTCTCTTAACTATTTTGAAATTCTTTTTTATAAGCGTATTTATTTTTATTTTAAAATTCCAGTTTAAGAATGCCTGGGTGGCTCAGCAGTTGAGCATCTGGCTTTGGCTCAGGGTGTGATCCTGGGGTCCCAGGATCAAGTCCCACATTGGGATCCCTGCATGGGGAGCCTATGCCTATGTCTGTGTGTGTGTGTGTGTGTGTGTGTCTCGTGAATAAAAAATAAAATCTTTGAAAAAAATAAAATTCCAGTTTAATTAATGTACAGTGTCATATTAGTTTCAGGTGTACAGTAGAGTGATTCAACTATTCTATGCATTACTCAGTGCTCATCATGATGAGTGTAGTTTTAATCCCCTTCACCTATTTCACTCATCCCCCAACTCAACTCCTTTCTGGTAACTATTTGTTTGTTCTCTATATTTAAGAGTCTGATTTTCAGTTTGTCTTTTTCTCTTTTTTAAAAAATATTTATTTATTTACTCATGAAAGACACAGAAAGAGGCAGAGACATAGGCAGAGGGAGAAGCAGGCTCCCTCCCAGGACCCCAGGATCACAACCTGAGCCAAAGGCATATGCTCAACCAGGCATCCCTCAGTTTGTCTTTTTTCTTTATTTGTTATGCTTTATAAATTACACACACGAGTGAAGTAATACAGTATTTGTCTCTGACATATTTCACTTAGCATTATATCCTCTAGATCCATCCGTGTTGTTGCAAATGGTAAGATTTCATTCTTTGTAATGGTTTAATAATATTCCATTTATATAATAACTCCTCATGATTGGATGGGGCCCAACTATTTTGTTGGGGAACCTTCAAATATAAGCATCTATAAGTGTTTTTCTCTGGGGATTGTGTCTTCAGAAAAGACTCTTCCAATTTCCTGCCTGGAGGCAGAAGTCTAACTGCTAGGGTTCTAGAAGTAAAAAAAAAAAAACAAAGGAGCTTTAAAAACTTCACCTACTTTTCTTCCATACCCTTTACTGTGAAAGACTCTGGAGCCTCTCAGGCTGAATTGTTCCAGGTTCATGTTGAGTTTCAGAGTGGCAGCTGGATGGGCAGAGTTATAGAGAGAAACTGGTTGTGTGTGTGTGTGTGTGTGTGTGTGTGTGTGTGTGTGTGGCTGCATTATACACTTTCAACCAGTTTTTCTATATTTCACTCAACCTTCTGAGGTATTTGTGTGTATGGTTTCTCAGCCTTTCTGGGATTCTACAGGGCAAATTAGCTTGTTTCCTGTTGACATTTCTCTTTGTAGACACTTAGTTTCAGCTTTCTGTTCTAGGGACTTGCCCTTATAGAAATGGGCAAAGCTATTTTCTTAGCACCACATTTACATCTCCACCTTTAGGAAAGAGGGAAGAGATGAAGGTAAGCCAAACAGTTTCTTTTAGGTATACAGAGGTATATATATTTCATTGCTCACCTTCCACTGGGATAATTCAGTATCATGGCCACACTTACCTGTAAGGCAGGATGATAAATGTAGTCACTAGTTTGCCCTGATAAAACTCCATATGTGTGGCAAGGTTCTTATTAAAAGGGAGAAAGGGAGTATGGATACTGGGGGATGATAAACAGTCTTTGCCACACATAGGAATAGTGTCATTTCATTCCACATTATAGTGGTTTACCTGCTCACGAAGCACAAGTCTTCCACAGATGGACACATGGTCAGCAGCATGTGCTCTTCTAAGCATCTGGTGCCCTGGGCTTATGGGTGGGCTATACTGGCCATCATAACCCATGTTCCAGCACTCCTAGATTCCGGGTAAACAATTTGTTTTTCCTTTGACAGAAACATAGAACTAAACATCTAAGACTTCCAGCCATGTAGGTAAATTTAATAGGTTGCCTCTACTCATAAAGTGTCAGGAACATCTACACGTGCATCTCTTTTCTACGGTTGGAGAGAGTTGGACTACAATCTCCAAATTGGGCCCTATTTTACATGATATAAGGAAGAACATTCTATGTTTAATACAAAATGGGGAAAATTCTTTCTGTTATTCAAAACTAGTGCTTTCTATATACCCTCCAGCAGTGCTTCTCAAAGATGGATGTGTATAGGCATCATCTGGAAATCCAGTTAAAATGCAGATTCTAATTCAATAGGTATGGGCAAGGCCTGAATGTCTATATTTCTTTTCTTCCTTTTCTTTTCCTTTCTTTCCTTTTCTTTTCTTTCTTTCTTTTCTTTTTTTTAGTGTGGTTGACATATAACATTACATTAGTTTCAGGTGTGCAACATAGTGATTGAACAAGTTTATACATTATGCTGTGTTCACTATAAGTGTGGCTACCATCTGCCACTATATCTCACAATTACAATATCATTGATTATATTCCTTATGATGTGCCTTTTATTCCCATGACTGATTCATTGTGTCACTGGAAGCCCGTCTTTCCCATTCTCCTTCACCTATTTTGCCTATCTCCCACACCCCTCCCTTTGGCAACCATCAGTTTGTTCTCTATATTTATAGGTCTGATTCTAGATTGTTTATTCATTTTTTAAGATTTCACATATGAATAAAATCATATGGTATTTGTCTTTCTCAGTCTGATTTAGAGAGTCTGCATTTCGAACAATTTCCTGTGAAATGCCAACTTTGCTATCCAGGAACCAAACTATGGTTAGCCAGACACTAAGAAATCCCTCTGTTAGTATTCAGCTACTCTCTGCTTTGAGATCAGACAGCTCACATTAGATGCAGAATTCATGTGTGTCTTAGGGAGACAATAAACACATTTCTTCTGATAAGTATAAGTAAAGGAGTATCACAGATTTTTGCGATTTTTGCTATACCTTGAAAATATAGCAAATAGTAAAACTGAATGATAAGCCATGATGGGTGGGTTAAATCCCACAAGAGACTGCTTGTCCATGTAAGTCGAAGATACCATAATTGCCTAAAGCATCCAAATAGAAAAATTGATTATGCAGCTGGCTATTCTCTTGTTTTATGATTTAAGTTGCTTAATTGATGAATATGAACATGTATTGAAAGACCAACACATTTCATTCATTTTAAGCAGTTGGTCTCTGGTTTCAGTATATCTAAATTTTTGGACTGTTTTGATAGCTGTAGTGACTGCTGATTTTGGGAAACTGTAGTTCAATATGGACAGCACTATTTACCAATGGAGGAAGGCCAAGATCAATGATTGTTTTTCCTAAACAAACCGAAGTATAAAAAATCCTTTTTTAATACATTGTTTACTTCTTTGCTTTATTCTGACTTTATGACTTGCTGAGTGGCTCATTCTCAAAGACTGCCCCTTAGGATTAACTTGCCAGAGGTACTCATTTTTATCTAAAGACACTGTGAAGTGCAAGTCTCTCATTTTTATTGTCAATTTTTATTTTCTGTCCTCATATGGGGCAAAAAGAAGGGAAATACCCATTTAGTTGTTGAAGAGGGAATTTTGCTAAATTCTTATTGTTGGAAAAACTAGTTTTCTCATGAAGAAACTTTTAAGTAGATGCTTGAGAATAATCAATGAAATAAACTTGTATTATCAGTAGCATTGGAAAGGGTTTTGAATTTTGGGGGTAGGAGGACAGAGTAAGGGGTTAATTTCTTTTGAATTTTAAAATTGAAGTAAAACATAGGGAAGCACAAAAATAGATAAGTATGTGGCTTGAGGAATTTTCACAAATTGAACACCAATAATGTAACCAATATCCATATAGGTAGAACATTACCAGTACTCCCAGAAACCTTGCTCATGTCTACTTCCATTCACTTAACACCATATCCCACCTTTGATCTCAACCAACAAGGGTAATTATTCATCTGAATTTAAATTTCATAGACTATTTTTTTCCCTGTTTTTGAACTTCATATAAATTGAATATGCTGTATGTACTCTTTTGGGTCTGGTTTCTTTTGCTCATTATTACGTTTATGTGATTTTTTTGCACATATGTGTTATGTATTTTTATGTATAGTTATAATTTGTTCATTTCCTTGCTGTGTACCACAGGCTTGGCAGTGTAAAAACAGCCCCTATAGGGACCAGCCTACACTAAAGTGACTCCTGCTCTGGGGAAAGAGAAGGATAACTACACACTAGTCAGACTACAGCCCGAGCAATGGGTGGGGGGAAGACAGCTGGTCTGACTACAGGCCCTGTCCATTAATTAAAGATGTCAGAATAACACAGAGAAAGTGCCCTACAGTTTGGTGCTACTGCATCTCTGGCGAATGCCTGGTCTGACTCAACTCAAGCCCAAGGTGGGCTCAGACTGGCAAGCTAATAGCACAGGGACCAAATCCTTCCCACAATAGGAAAAGAGAGCCACTGAAGAGGAGTGGACTGAGAAAATCAGCCAAGACACAACAGGCAGTGCACATGCAATACACATAGGAGACACCCCTGAAGTGCCAGGTTCAGGTTCTGATGAACAGGGACATTGCATGAAGGACACTATAGGATCACTACTTCATTAAATCATTACTTTTAAGAGTAGGAGACATGGATGACTTTCCTAACATAAAAACAGACACAGAGAATTAAACAAAATGATGAGACAGAGGACTTTTCCCAAATGAAAGAACAGGACAAAATCACAGCAAGATCTCTAAAGAAAACAGAGACAAATAATAAACCTGATAGAGAATTTAAAGTAACAGCTATAAAGATACTTATTGAATTTGGGAAAAGAGTACAGGACCTCAGTGAGACCCTACAAAAGATTGAACACATAAAAATGAAACTATCAGAGATGAAGAGCTCAATAACTAAAGCTGAAAGTAAATTAGAGGGATTAAATAGTAGACTAGAGGAAGCAGAAGAATGGATCAGCGACCTGGATAACAGAGTAATGGAAAGATGAACAGGAGAAAAAACATAATAATAAAGTAAAATAGACTGAGGGAACTCAGTGACACCATCAAGTGTAATAGCATTTGCATCTTTGGGATCCCAGAAGGAAAAGAAAGAGAAAAGGGGCAGCAAATGCATTTGAAGAAATAATATCTGAAAACCTCTTGAATCTGGGGAAGAAAACAGAAATCTAGATCCAGGAGGCATAAGAAGCCCCCAACAAAATCAACCCTAGGAGGTCTACATCAAAACACACAGTCATTAGAATGGTTTAAAAAAAAAAGTGTGATTAAGATAGAATTTTAAAGGCAGCAAGAGAAAAGAAACAGTTACATATAAGGGAAATCCGTAAAGGCTATCAGCTGATCTTTTAACAGAAACTTTGTAGGCCAGAAGAAAGTGGCATGATGTATTCAAAGTGATGAATGGGAAAACTCTGTAGCTGATAATACTCTATCCAGAAAGGCTAGAATTCAGAATAGAAGAAATAAAGAGTTTTTCAGAAAAACAAAAGTTAAAGGAATTCATGATCACTAAACCATCCCTACAAGAAATGTTCAAGGGGACTCTGAATGGAAAGGAAAAACTGTAAGTAAGAGTAAAAAAAAAGTAAGAAGCACAAAAGCGGTGAAAATATCTGTAAAAATCAGTCAAAGGATTCATGAAATACAAAGATGTAAAGTATGACACCATATACCTAAAATGTGAAGGGGTGAGGAGTATAAAATAGGTTTAAACATAAGTGACCATCAACTTAATATGGACTGCCATATGCAGAAGATGCTATATACAAACCTACAGGTAACCATAAATCAAAAATCAGTAATAAACATACAAAAAAAAAAGAAAGAAATCCAAGTATATCACTAAAGAAAGCTAACTAATTGTGAGAGAAGAGAGCAAGAGAAGAGACGAACAGGAAAGAACTACAAAACAACCATAAAACAAGTAACAAATTGGCAATAAGTACATACCTACCTGTCAATAATTACTTGGAATGTAAATGGAGTAAATGGTTCAACCAAAAGATATAAGGTGATGGAATGAATAAATAAGCAAAACCCATCTATATGCTGCCTACAAGAGACACATTTCAGGCCTAAAGACAAACGCAGATTGAAAGTGAAAGGACGGAGTAGCATTTATTAGGCAAATGGATGTGAAAAGAAAGCCAGGGTAGCAATACTTATATTGGACAAAATAGACTTCAAAAAAGACTGTAACAAGAGACAGAGAAGGGCACTATATAATCATAAAGGGAACAATCCAACAAGAAGATATAATACACACACATATATATATTATACATACAATATATATAATTGTCAATATTTATGCACCCAACATGGGAGCATCCAAATACATACAACAGTTAATAACAAGCATAAAGGAAGTGATTAGTAGTAATACAAAAATAGTAGAGGACTTTAATGTCTGACTTCCATCAATGGACAGGTTATCCAACATAAAACCAATAAGGAAACTGACTGTGGATGACATATTGGAGGTATCACAATTCTAGATTTCAAATTATGCTACAAAGCTGCTGTAATCAAAACAGCATGGTACTGGCAAAAACTAGACACAGAGATCAATTGAATAGAATAGAAAGCCCAGAAACAAACCCACAATTATATGGTCAATTAATATTCAACAAAAGAGGCAAGAATATGCAACAGGAAAAGACAGTCTCTTCAACAAATGGTGTTGGGAAAACTGGACAGCCACATGCAAAAGAATGAAACTGGACCACTTTCTTACACCATACACAAAATAAACCAAAATGTATTAAACACCTAAATGTGAGACTTGAAACCATAAAAATTATAGAAGAGAGCACAAGCAGTGATCCCTCTGACATCGGCCATAACATTTTTCTAGATATGTCTCCTAAAGCAAGAGAAACAAAAGCGAAAATAAATTATTAGGACTACACCAAAATAAAACGCTTCTGCTCAGCAAACAACCAACAAAACTAAAAGACAACTTACTGAGTGGGAGAAGATATACACAAATGACATATCCAATGGTGAGTTAGTATCCAAAATATGTAAAGAACTTATACAACTCAACACTCCAAAACAAATAATTTAATTTAAAAATGGGCAGAAGACATGAACAGACATTTCTCCAAAGAAAACATACAGATGGCTAAAAGACACACAAAAATATGCTCAACATCATTCATCATCAAATGCAAATCAAAATCACTATAAGATACCACTTCACACCTGTCAGAATGGCTAAAAATAAAAAACTCAAGAAAGAACAAGTGCTGGTGGGAATGTAGAGAAAAAGGAATCTTCATGCATTATTGGTGGAAATGCAAACTGGTGCAGCCACTGTGTAAAACAGTATGAAGGTGCCTCAAAAAATTAAAAATAGAACTATCACAAGGTCCAGTAATTCTGTATTTACCCAAAGAATATGAAAACACTAATTTGAAAAGATATATGCACCCCTATGTTTATTGCAGCATTATTTACAATAGCCAAATTATGAAAGCAGCCCAAGTATCCATTGATAGATGAGTGGATAGAGATGTGATATATATTTTATAATGGAGTGTGACTCAGCCACAAAAAAAAATGAAACCTTGTCATTTGCAACAGTATCAATGGAGGTAGAGAGTATAATGCTAAGCAAAGTAAGTCAGAGACAGACAAATACCATATGATTTTACTCATATGTGGAATATGAGAAACAAAACAAATGAACAAAGGAAAAAAGAGACAAAAAAACTAGTCTTTTTAAAATTTTAATTTTATTTTTAATCTAATTTAATTTAATTTTTTATTTTTTTTTAAAGAGAGAGAATGAGCAGTGGGGAGAGGCAGAGGGAGATGGAAAGAGAGAATCTTAAGCAGGCTCCATTCCAGCTTAGAGCCCAATCCAGGGCTCAATCTCATGACTCTGAGATCATGACCTGAGCCAAAATGGAGAGTTGGATGCTTAACTGAGTCACTCAGGCAGCCCCAAAACAGGCTCTTAAGTATAGAGAACAAATGGATGGTTACCAGAGAGGAGCTGGATAGGCGGATGGGTGAAATAGGAGAAGAGCATTAACTGTACACTTAGACTGAGTAATATATAGAATTGGTAAATCACCATATTGTACACTTGAAGCTAATATAACACTGCATGTTAACTATACTGGAATTAAAATTAAAAATAGGTGAAAAGATAAGCAAATTTTAGTATATGTACATAATGAAATATTACTTAGCAATTCAAAGGAATGAACTATTGATATTGATTCATGCAACAATATGATGAGCCTCAAATACTTATGGTGAGTGAGAAAAACTAGATAAAAAAGTTACATTGTATGGTTATAATTATATAAAATTCTAAAAAATGTAAGCGAATATAAAAATTTAAATTGATCTATAGTAGATGCACATCAATGGGTGTTTGGGACTGGTGAGGAAGGAAAGATGTACTGCAAAGGGGCACAAAGGATCTCTGGGTGGGGATGTGGAAATTTTCTTTATCTTCATTATGTTGGTAGCTTCATACATATATATTATTGAAACTCATGAAAATATGCACTTTAAGTGGCTGCAGTTTATTGTGTGTAAATAATAACTCAATAATGTTTTTTGGAAAGCATATCAGAAGCCCAGTATTTACCATGTATTCAAATGCATTATGGTAGTAAACTGTGGCAGGGCCATTGCTACTCTCATGCAGAGTGAGAGTGTCAATTTCATGGAATTAAGTATTTTGCATTATGGCATTTTTTTCAGATGCCTGCCTCAAAGTCTCCAGCTGATAAGGAAGCTTATTTTTATAAGTAAACAAGAAAACAAAAGAGGCATTTTCTGTGATATAATTCATAGTTCTGTAACGCAGTGCCTAATGTTTCCATTTTTATACCCTTTTCTGTGCGTATGAGGGAGAAGAACTGATTACAAGTGTCCTCATGCCTATGTGTGTCCTTTGACCTCTAGTGTTTATACATATGATATACATTTAAAATTTTTTTACTTTTAATTTATTTTTATTGTTCCAAGGATAAGCAAAATGCTAGAATTCTTCCATATATGAAATTCAAATTAGTCCATAAATATCGCATTCTGAATTAGGTATTTTACTCTAAATCACTTGTGCTTTTTTTAGGATTTATTTTGGAAAAAGATAAACAGTGATGCTGGATTCCACATATAAGATAAACATAGGGTATTTGTGCTTTAGAGGCTGCAAAAAGACAGTTGAAATAATGCTTTTTTTCCTTTCAAATCCTGTCTACAACAAATGCCATATGACCGACAGTGTAGTTTCTCTTTAAACATTTTGAGAGGAAGGGTAAAATACATAGAAGAAAAGTGACATGTACTGAGCAGCTACTAAGTACCAAGCATCATATCATTTGTTTCATAAAAGATTTTGCATTCAAGTATTTCAACAATGTAAGGTTTGTACTATTAGCCCCATTTTACAGGTAAGGAAACTGTGGGTTCAGACAGGTTAAGGTACTTATCAAGAGCTCCTGATGCATTTGCCAATTTGAGCACAGCAGTTGAGAGGCTGAGAAACTGAACAGAGGGTTTAGGAATCTCATGGGTTTGGAGAACAAAACTCAGAGTACAGGGCTCTACAATGAGGAGGAGCCCTTGTAAATACTCATGAGTTTCAGTTGGAACTCTTGAAGGACTAAACCGTAAGTATAAGTACTAACTGGTACATTAGCAAGATGATAAAATAGGAGGTTCCTAATTTTCCCTCCTCCAATGGATATGCTGAATATATAGCTACACATGGATCAATTCACTCTGAGAGAAATCCAGAAGCTAGTTGAATGACTCCTACACATCAGAAAACTGGGAAAACACCCACGTCAAAAATGGGTGGGAAAAGCTGAGGCACACTCATGCCATAAACCGTCCTCTTGACGCAGTGCCTTAAAAATAAGACAAACCCTCAACTTCCAGCTTCTCTTTGAGGAGGGGAGAATTTTGGCCACACATCTAGCCTCCTAAATTTTATGGCTGTTGCCTAAGGGACTAGCTCCCAAATCACTTAGTCCCAAAAGTTGAAGGGGCTTGGCATTTGTATGTCTCTCAGGACCACAATAAACAAAGAGGCAGTTTTTAAACAGGTGCGCAAACACTTCCCACAGCTATTCCCCTGGGCTCAATGTAGAGGGAGGAGGCAAAAATGCCCAGCTTCCAAAATCTCTCTGGAAGGGATACTTTCCCAGTTGCTGCCTGAGAATCAGGCTTCTAATCAGCTTGCACCTGGGAGCTGACTAGGCTCTTCCTGGAACCTACAAGTGTTTGTGGGCACTCCTTCCACCTTCTTCCAGCTCACTCCGACGATAAAACCAAGCCTCCAAATTCTCTCTGAAAGGAGCTTGTTGACACATCTAGCACCCTAACTTTTACAGTTGATATCTGAAGGACTGGCTCTTGAATTATCTAGCTATGGGAACTGACAGGACTCAGCACGTGTGAGTCCACCAGGACCACAGAGAACAAAGAGCTGGTTTTTATGGGTGCACAAGTACTCTCAGCAGCTATTCATTCCTTCTGGATCAGTGCAGAGCCAATAGGCAAGACCACCCTGCTTCTTATCTTTCCTAATTCTCCTGACAGGGGATAGATTGCATATCTAACATCCCAGCCCTCCCAGAAGCTGCCTGGAGATCAGACGTCCAATTAGCTCGTATCTAGGACCTGACCAAACAATTAATAGTTCTCTAGGATCCTGAATAGGCATGTGAGCACTTCTCCCACTTTTGTAGCACTGATGGGACTTCACACATCTTAATCTCCTAGGAGCACTAAGAACAAAGATGGTGGCGTAGACAAGCATAAGTTTGACAGGTGCCCAAAATTTTGGGCCAGTTTGAGTGGTGAGTTTCATATCCTACATGAGGCTCATCTGAGATGATCATTTTATCTAATGTGCAAAAAACACACAGAGAATCAAGGAAATTGAAGAAACAGGGTAATATGTTCCAAACAAAAGAACAAGATAAATCTTTAGAAAGTGACCACAATGCCACAGAATTAAGTGATTTACCCAAAAGAGAATGAAAATAATATCATAAATATGCTTCCTGAGGTCAGAAAAACAATTTACGAACAATGTGACAATTTTAACAGACAGAAAATATTAAAAAGTACCAAATACAAATAACAGATTTGAAGTATACAGTAATTGAACTGTAAATAATCAAAGTGTATGACTGCAGACTAAGTCAAATGAAAGAAAGTATCATCAAACTCAAAGATAGATCAATGGAAGTCATCTAGTCAGAGAAGTAAAAAAAAAATGAATGAAAAAAGTTAAGACAGCTTATATGAGACTTATAGGACACCATCAAAAGGACAATATACACATCATGGGAGTTGCAGGAAGAGAAAAGGGAGGAAAAGGGACAGAAAGCTTATTTTTAAAATAGTGGTTAAAAAAATCTTCCCCAAATGTATGAAAAGAAAAAGATATCCAGATCCAGGGGCCCCAAGAACACTAAATGAGATGGATTCAAAGATAACTCACACAAATATACATTGTAATCAAATTGTCAAAAGTAAGAGACTGAGAATTTTGAAAGCAGCAAGAGAAAAACAACTTTTTATGTATAAGGAAATTTCCATAAGACAATAAGCATATTTTTCAACAGAAACCTTGCAGGCCAGAAAGGGGTGAGATGATATATTCAAAATGCTGAAAGAAAAAAGTGCCAACCAACAATACTTTGCTCAGCAAAGCTGTGCTTCAGAAGTGTAGGATAGATGAATATATTCGAACACAAACAAAAGCTGCTAGTTCATCACTAGACCAGCTTTACAAGAAATGTTAAAGGGAGTTCTTCAAGCTAAAACAAAAAGGTCACTAAATAACAACATAAGAACATATGAAAGTATAAAACTCAGTGGAAAAAGTAAATATATGGTCAAATTCTCTAATATCATAGTGGTGGTGTGTAACACTTATAACCCTAATATAAAGGTTAAAAGACGAAAGTATTAAAAATAATTATAGATACAATAATTTGTTAATGATGTACGATATAAAAAGACATAAATTGTGATATCAAAACATAAAATGTCAAAGGGAGTAAAAGTATAGAGCTATTGTATACAGTAGAAGTTAAATTGTTATCAACTTAGACTATCGTAAGATATTTTATATAAGCCTTGTGGGAACTGCAAAGGAAAAATCTATGGTAGATATATGAAAGATAAGGAGAAATTAATCAAAGCAGAAAATGATCAAATAACCAAGGAATATAGCAAAATACCCCCCCCCCAAAAACAAAGAACAAAATGGCAAGAGTAGGCCCTTATCAATCAATAATCACTAAATGTAAAAGAATTAAATTCTCAAAAGACACAGAGTGGCTGAATGGATAAAAAAAAAAAAGTAAAACTACCATATGCTGCCCATAAGAGACTCACTTCAGACAAAATAGACTTTAAGTCAAAAATAGACACAAAAGATAAAAAAGGGTCAGTATATAATAATAAAGAGGTCAAGTCATCAAGAGGATATAGCAATTACAAACACTTATGTACCCAACATCAGGGCACCTAAATATATAAAGCAAATTAAACACACCTGAAGAAGAAATTTACAGCATTACAATAACAGTAGGGGACTTCAATACCCTGCTTTAAACAATGGATAGATCATCTAGAGAGAAAATCAGTAAGGAAATATTAGACTTTAACTACACTTTAGATCAAATGGACCTAACAAATATATATAAAACCTTTCATCCAAAGGCAGCAGAATATACATTCTTCTCAAGTACACATGGAACATTATTCAGGATAGATCATATGTTAGCCCATAAAATAAATCTTAAATTTTTAAAAAGATTTAATTTATTTATTCATGAGAGGAGAGAGAGAGAGAAAGAGAAAGAGAGAGAGACGGAAGGAGAAGTAGGCTCCCTGTGGAGAAGGAGCCCAATGTGGGACTTGATCCCAGGTCCCTGGGATCATGACCTTAGCCAAAGGCAGATGCTTAGCCACTTAGCCACCCAGGTGCTCAATAAATCTTAAATTTAAGATTGAAATCATATTAAACATCTTTTCTGACCGCAATGGTGTAAAACAAGAAATCAATAACAGGATGAAAATTCACAAATGTGTGGAAATTAAACAACATACTCCTGAACTATCAATGGGTCAAAGAAGAAATGAAAAAGGAAATTAAAAAATATAATAAAACAAACTAAAATGGAAACGTAACATACCAAAACTTGTGGGAAATAACAAAAGCAGGGCTGAAAAATAAATTTATGGTGATAAATCCTATACTAAGAAAAAAAAAAGAAAGATCCCAAAAATGAATCAAACTCTACACCTCAAGGAAACAGAAAAAGAACAAACTAAGCCTGAAATTAGTAGGATGGAAATAATGATCAGAGCAAAAATAAAGGAGTCTAGAAAGACAATATAAAAGACCAAGGAAAATAAGAGTTGTTTTTTAAATAAAATAAACAAAATTCACAAACCTTTAGCTAGATTAAGAAAAAAAAAAGACTCAAATAAATAAACTCATAAATGAAGAGTAGACATGACAAAACTGACACCAGAGAAATAAAAGGATCATAAAAGATTACTATGAGCAATCACATGTCAACTAGTTGGATAATCTGGAAGAAATGTATAAATTCCGAGAAATATACAATCTACTAAGGCTGAAGAAATAGGAAATCTGAACATAACAATAATGAGTAAGATGAATTAGTAAAAAAAAAAAAATCCCAATAAAGTAAAGTCTAGGATCAGATGCCTTCACTGGTGAAACACATCAGATATTTAAAGAGGAATTAATACAAATCTTTCTTAAACTCCTTCAAAAAACTGAAGAGAGAACTTTTTCAAACTAATTTTATAAAATCAGTATTAATTAGCCTGGTACCAAAACCAAACAAAGAGAGGACAGGAAAAGAAAACTACAGGCCAGTATCACTGATGAACAAAGAAGCAAAATTCCTCAACAAAATATTAGCAAACTAAATTCAATAGATCATTAAGTGGGGTTCAAGTGGGGTTCATCCCTGGGAAGCAAGGATGGTTCAACATATTCAAGTTAATCAATGTGATACACATTAATAAAATAAAAGATAAAAATTATATGAGTATCTTAAATACAGAAAAGGCATTTGACAAAATTCAGCATCCTTTTTTGATAAAAACTCTCAACAAATTAGGTAAAGAAGGAATGCATATCAACACAGAAAAGGTCATATACAATCCCACAGCTGACATCACTCTCAATGCTGAAAATCTATAAGCTTTTCCTCTAAGATTGGGAACAAGACAAGGATGCCCACTCTCACCACTTCTATTCTTTTTTGTTTTCTTTCTTATGTTTTAGTTTAAATTCAATTAGCCAGGGCAGCCCAGGTGGCTCAGTGGTTTGGCACCGCCTTCGGCCCAGGGCGTGATCTTGGAGCCCAGGATCGGGTCCCGCGTCAGGCTCCCTGCATGGAGCCTGCTTCTCCCTCTGCCTGTGTCTTTGCCTCTCTCTCTCCTTTCTGTGTTTCTCATGAATAAATAAATTCAATTAGCCAACATAAAGGACATACTTAGTTTCAGTAGTAGTGTTCAGTAATTTATCAGTTGTGTGTAACATCCATTGCTCATCATAACATGTGTCTTCCTTAATGCCCACCAGCCAAATACCATTCCTCTGCCCACCTCCTCTCCAGTAACCCTCAGTTTTTTTCTATAGTTAAGAGTCTCTTATGGTTTTTCTCCCTCTCTGATGACTTCCCATTCAATTTCTGTCCCTTACCCTATGATCCTCTGAGCTGTTTCCTACGTTCCACATGAGTGAAACCATATGATAATTGTCTTTCTCTGATTGACTTATTTCACTCATCATATCCTCCGGTTCCATCCATGTCAATGTAAATGGTAAGTATTCTTTCTGATGGCTAATATTCCATTATAGGTATATACCATATCTTCTTTATCCATTCATCGGTTGAAAGACATCTCAGTTCCTTTCATAGTTTGGCTATTGTAGACATTGCTGCTATGAATATTGGAGTGCAGGTGCCCCTTTGGATCACTACATTTTTATCTTTGGGGTAAATACTTAGTAATGCAATTGCTGGGTCATAGGGTAGCTCTATTTTTAACTTTTTGAGGAGACTTCATACTGTTTTCCAGAGTGGCTGTATCACCTTGCATTCCCACCAGTGTATAAAAGGGTTCCCCTTTCTCCACATCCTCTCCAACATTTGTTGTTTCCAGACATGTTAATTTTAGCTATTCTAACTGGTGTGAGGTGATATCTCATTGTGGTTTTGATTTGTATTTCCCTGATGCCAAGTGATGTGGAGCATTTTTTTTCATGTGCCTGTCAGCCATGTGTATGTCTTCTTTGGAGAAACGTCTGTTCATGTCTTCTGCCCATTTCTTGACTGGATTATTTGGGGGTTTTTTTGGGTGTTCAGTTTGGTAAGTTTCTTATGGATCTTGAATACTAACTCTTTATCTGATATGTCATTTGCGAATATTTTCTCCCATTCTGTAGGTTGCCTTTTAAGTTTTGTTGACCATTTCCTTTGCTCTGCAGAAGCTTTTCATCTTTTTTTTTTTTTAAGGAAAGGGAGTTTTTAAAAAATTTTTAAAGATTTATTTATTTATTTATGATAGAGAGAGAGAGAGAGAGAGAGAGAGAGAGAGAGAGAGAGAGGCAGAGATGCAGGAGGAGGGAGAAGCAGACTCCATGCCGGGAGCCCGACGCGGGACTCGATCCCAGGACTCCAGGATCATGCCCTGGGCCAAAGGCAAGCCCCAAACTGCTGAGCCACCCAGGGATCCCCCACAAGCTTTTAATCTTGATGAAGTTCCAATAGTTCCTTTTTTGCTTTTGTTTCCCTTGCCTTTTGAGATGTGTCTAGCAAGACCTTTCTGCAGCTGAGGTTGAAGAAGTGATGCTCTGTTCTCCTCTAGGATTTTGGTGGATTCCTGTCTCACATTTAGTCTTTCATCCATTTTACCTTTGCATATGGTGTAAGAAAATGGTCCAGTTTCATTTTTCTACATGTGGCTGTCCAATTTTCTAAGCACCATTTGTTGAAGAGACTATACTTTTTCCATTGGATATTCTTTCTTGCTTTCTTGAAGATTAGTTGACTGTAGAGGTAAGGGTCCATTTCTGGGTTCTCTACTCTGTTCCATTGATCTATGGGTCCGTTTTTGTGCCAGTATTATACTGTCTTGATGATCACAGCTTTGTAATATAGCTCAGTGTCTGGCATTGTGATGCCACCAGCTTTGGTTTTCTTTTTTAACATTCGTCTGGCTATTCGAGGTCTTTTCTGGTTCCATACAGATTTTAGGATTATTTGTTCCAGCTCTGTGAAAAATGTCAATGGTATTTTGATAGGGATTGCATTGAATGTGTAGATTGTTTTGGATAGCATAGACATTTTAACAATAATTATTCTTCCAATCCATGAGCATGGAACATTTTCCCATTTCTTTGTGTCTTCCTCAATTTCTTTCATAAGTGTTTTATAGTTTTCAGAGTACAGATCCTTTATCTCTTTGATTAGGTTTATTCTTAGGTATCTTATGGTTTTTGGTGTGATTGTATATGGGATTGATCACTTGATTTCTATTTCTTCTGCCTCATTGTTAGTGTATAGAAATGCAACTGACTTCTGTGCATTGATTTTATATTCTGCCACGTTGCTGAATTCCTGTATGAGTTCTAGTAATCTTGGGGTAGAGTCTTTTGAGTTTTCCACACAGAGTATAATGTCATCTGTGAAGAGTGAGAGTTTGGATTTTTCTTTGCCAATTTGAATGCCTTGAATTTCTTTTTGTTATCTGATTGCTGAGGCTAGGACTTCTAATCTATGTTCAACAATAATGGTGAGAGTGAGCATTCCTGTCGTGTTCCTGACCTTAGGGAGAAAGCTCTCAGATTTTCCCCATTGAGAATGATATTCCCTGTGGGCTTTTGACAGATGGCTTTTATGATATTGAGTTATGTTCCCTCTATCCCTACACTATGGAGAGTTTTAATCAAGAAAGCATGCTGTATTTTGTCAAATTCTTTTTCTGCATCTATTGAGAGGATCATATGGTTCTTGTCCTTTCTTTTATTAATGTGATGTATCATGACTGATTTGCCAATATTGAACCACCCTTGCAGCCCAGAAATAAATCCCGCTTGGTTGTGGTGAATAATCCCTTTAATGTACTATTGGATTCTCTTGTCTAGTATCTTGGTGAGAATTTTGGCATCCATGTTCATCAGGGCTATTGGTCTGTTATTCTACCTTTTGGTGGGGTCTTTGGTTTTGATATCAAGGTAATGTTGGTCTCATAGAATAAATTTGGAAGTTTTCCTTCTATTTTTATTTTTTGAAACAGCTTCAGAGAATGAAGTGTTTCATAAGTGTTTGGAATTCCTTGGTAGAATTCCTCTCAGAAGCCACCCAGCCCTGGACTCTTGTTTGTTGGGACGTTTTTGATTACTGCTTCAATTTCCTTGCTGGTTATGAGTCTGTTCAGGTTTTCTATTTCTTCTTGTTTCAGCTTTGGTAGTTTATACATTTCCAGGAATACATCCATTTCTTCCAGATTGTCTAATTTGTTGGCATATGGTTGCTTATAATATATTCTTAAAATTGTATTTCCTTGGTGTTGGTCATGATCTCTCCTCTTTCATTCATGATTTTATTAATTTGGGTTCTTTCTCTTTTCTTTTTGATAAATCTGGCTAGAGGTTTATCGATCTTATTAATTCTTTCAAAGAACCAGCTTCTAGTTTCATTGATTGGTTCTACTATCATTCTGGTTTATATTTCATTGATTTCTGCTCTGATCTTTATTATTTCTCTTCTCCTGCTTGGTTTAGGCATTATTTGCTGTTCTTTCTCCATCTCCTTTACGTGTAAATGTAGCTTGTGTATTTGAGATTTTTCTAATTTTTAAAAAATATTTTATTTA
This sequence comes from Vulpes lagopus, assembly GCF_018345385.1. Classification (NCBI taxonomy): domain Eukaryota; kingdom Metazoa; phylum Chordata; class Mammalia; order Carnivora; family Canidae; genus Vulpes; species Vulpes lagopus. The sequence goes on from NC_054848.1 coordinate 16,638,271, forward strand.
TTTATTCACAAGAGACACAGAGAGAGAGGCAGAGACACAGGCAGAGAGAGAAGCAGACTCCATGCAGGGAGCCTGATGTGGGACTTGATCCCGGGACTCCAGGATCATGCACTGGGCTGAAGGTGGTGTTAAGCCGCTGAGTCCCCTGGGCTGCCCAGATTTTTCTAATTTTTTTTTTGAGAAAAGCTTGTATTCCTATGTAGTTCCCTCTTAGGACTGTCTTTGTTTTATCCCAAAGATTTTGAACAGTGTTTTTTTCATTTTCACTTATTTCTATGAATTTTTAAAATTCCTGTTTAATTTCCTGGTTGACCTATTCATTCTTTAGGAGGATGCTCTTTATCCGTCAAATGTTGGAGTTCTTTCCCAATTTCCTCTTGTGATTGAGTTCAAGTTTCAAAGCATTGTGGTCTGAAAATATGCAAGGAATAATCCCAGTCTTTTGGTGTCAATTGAGACTTGATGTGTGACCCAGTATGTGATCTATTCTGGAGAATGTTCCATGGGCACTCAAGAAAAATGTGCTTTCTTTTCCTTTATGATGGAATGATCTGTATGTATCTGTAAAGTCCATCTGGTTATGATATAATGTCTCTCTTCATCCCTTACTACAGTCATTGGTTTGAAATGTAATTTGTCTGATATGAGGATTGCTACCCCAGCTTTCTTCTGATGTTCATTATCATGATAAATCGTTCTCCAACTCCTCACTTTCAATCTGGAGGTGTTTTTAGCTCTAAAATGAGTCTCTTGTAGACACTATATGGATGGGTCTTGCTTTTTTTTTATTCAGTCTGATACCCTGTGTCTTTTGATTGGAACATTTCGCCCATTTACATTCAGAGTAACTACTGAAAGATATGAATTTAGCGCCATTTTATTACCTGTAAAGTCTGTTTCTGTAGATTGTTTCTTTCTGTTCAATGTTACTTTTGGGTTTTCTCTTCACTTACAGGATCTCCTTTAATATTTTTTGCAGGGCTGATTTCATGGTCACAAATTCTTACAGTTTTTGTTTGTCCTGGAAGCTCTTTATCTCTCCTTTCATTCATTTTCCCCTAGCACTGGAGTTTTACAGTCCTGTGTGCTCTGAAAACTTGGTGTTCCCCTGTTGTTCCAGCTGGTGTTCTCCTGGAGGGGCCTGCTGCATGGATTCTCAGGTGTCTTTGCCTGGGAGGAGTTACGCTGCCCCTTGCCAGGTGCCAGGCTCAGTGTAAGCTGCTTCTGGTCACTCTATGTAGCTTTTGTTCCCAGAAGGCTTTCAAGCTGCCTCTCTAGAGGATGAAAATAAAAATGGCCCAGCCGGGATCTCCAGCCCCAGAGTTGAAAGATTTGGTCCCCTCTCTTTAGTAAACCCCCAGGGATAAGTGATCTTCACTCCTGTGTGCCAAACTCTACAGACTCCTGTGGTGTGAGCCCCCATCCATCCTCTCAGGGTAAGGCAGAGGGTCGCTGTGTTTCTGCCCTTTGCAGGGCCCCTGCCCAGAGAGCTGTTGCCCAATCCTGCCATGGTTCGAGGTTCATTTAGAAAGGAGCTGAGAGCCCCCTCCCAGGCTCGCGACCCTCTCTGGTTTCCCCTTTCCAATGCTTGGGAACTCTGCTGGCTAGGGAACTCCCACTGTTTCTGTGACCCTTGGGATCCTGAGACCACACCGTCCCGCCCAGGATTCTGCCCCACTTGGCTGCCTGAGCACTTTTCAGGCAGGATGTCTCTCACTTGAGCAGATTTCTAAAGGTTCCGATTTCGTGCTCTAGGGCTACATCACTTTCTAGTAGCCAGATAATGGAGGCTCCTTCCCCTGCCATTTATTTCCCCTCAGATTAACTTCTCTGCATCTCCTACCTTCCAAAAAGTGGTCACTCTTCTATTTGTAGAATTCCAGCAATTCTTTTCTTACATCTTGGGTTGAACTCATAGGTGTTCACAATAATTTGATAGTTACCTAGCTAAAAAGGGTCCAGATAAAATGAGGTCCCCTACTCTTCTGCCATCTTGCCCCTAGAAACCTTCACCACTTCTATTCAACATAGCACTGGAAGTCCTAGCTAGGACAATTAGATTACAGAAAGAAATAAAAGGCACACAAATTGTAAAGGAAGAAGTAAAATCATCTCTTTTTGCAGATGACATGACTTTATATATACAGGAAATCTTAAAGACTTCATCAAAAACTGTTAGAACTGATCAACAATTTCAACAAAGTTTCAGCATACAAAATTGACATGCAAAAAATCAGTTCGATGTCCACACACTAAAAATTAGTTAGGGATCAATTTAATGAAGGAGGTAAAAGACTTGTACACAGAAAATTATAAAACATTAATGGAAGAAATTAAAGAAGACTTAAATAAATAAAAGAATCATCCTGTGCTCATGAGTTGGAGGAATTAATATTGTCAAAATGGCCATACTACCCAAAGTGATCTATAGACTCAATGCAATCTCTACAAAAACCCTAATGGTGTTTTCACCGAAAAAGAAAAAAAATCCTAAAATTCATGTGAAACCATAAAGGACCTCAAACAGCTCAAGCAATCTTGAACAAGAAGAGCAATGCTAAAGGCATCACACTTCCTGATTTCACACTTTATTACAAAGCTATAGTAATGAAAACAATGCCATAAAAACATATACATAGAGACCAGTAGAACAGAACCAAGAGACCAGAAGTAAATCCACACTGATATAGTCAACCAATATTTGACAAAGGAATAAAAAATACTCAATAGAGGAAAAGATAGTCTTTTCAATAAATGGTGATGGGAAAGATGGATAATCATACATAGAATAATGAAATTGGACTCCTATTTTATACCAGTCACAGAAATCAACTTGAAATGGCTTAAAGATTTAAATATAAGATCTGAAATCATAAAACCAAAACTCAGAGGAAAAAACAGGGTAGAACTCCTTGACACAAGTCTTGGCAGTGACTTTTTGGATATTACACCAAAAGCATAAATGACAAAGTTAAAAATAAATAATTGGGAGTATATGAAACTAAAAAGCTGCACAACAAAAGAAATAAGAAAATGAAAAGGCAACCTACAGAATGGGAAAAAATATTTGCAAACCATCTTTATGATGAGGGGTATAGCCATAATATACAAGGAACTCCTACAACTCAATAGCAAAACAAAACAAAACAAAACAAAAAACAAAAAAACCCAAATAATTCAATTTTAAGAATGGATCTGAATAGACATTTTTTTTCCAAAGAAGACATACAAACAACCAATGAGTACATGAAAAGATGCTCAATATCACTAATCATCAGGGAAATGAAAGTCAAAACCACAATGAGCTATCACCTCATATCTGTTAGGAAAGCTATTACTAAAAAGTCAAAATATGACATGTTGGCTAGGATGTATCCAAAAGAAATAAAATAGCTATCTTGAGATATCTGCATTCCCATGTTCATTGCAGGATTAGTCACAATAGCCGAGATATGGAAACAATCTAAATGTCTATCAACGGATGAGTGTATAAAGAGAATGGCATACACATACAAACATACATGTGTGCACACACGCATCCTGCCATTTGCAACAATATGCATGAAACTGAAGGACATTATGCTAAGTGAAACAAGACAGATATAGAAAGAAAAATATTGCATTATCTCACTTACATGTGAAAAAAATATATATATTGCCAAACTCATAGTAATAGGAAATAGAATAATGGTTACCAGATGCTGGGGCATGTGGGAAAATGGGAGATTTGCAAGAGAGAGAGAGAGAGAGAGAGAGAGAGAGAGAGAGAGAGAGAGAGAAATGAAGGAAGGAAAGAAAGAAGGAAAGAAAAAAGAAAGAAAGGAGTTATGGGAAGTTACTATCAAATGGGTACAGTTTCATTCTTGTAAAATGAAGAGGTCTGGAAATGGATGGTGGTTTTGGTCACACAACAATATAAATGTACTTAGTAGCACTGAATCATACAATTAAAAATGGTTAAGATAGTAAGTTTTATGTTACATGAATTTTGACACAATAAAAAAAAAAGGGTGAACTCGTAATGGACCAGCTCTCACAAAAATTTAAACAAAGCTTCAAATCAGCTCAACCCCAGCCAAAATAAGACAATATGCACCTACCCTAACTTTCTGCCACAAGCAAAAGTAGTTCATCTCTGGCGGAAGATAATTATCATTTAAAGCCTCATATCAACTTTTACCGCTTCTTAAACATGATGTCCAGCATTCAGTTAGTAAAACTGAAACCAATCATGACAAAAGACACTATTTAAAAATAAAAAGGAAAAAATCAGGCAACCTATTAAGAGATCCAGATATTGAGTTGTTAGCCATATATTTTAACTCATTAATATGTTCAATAAATTACACAAGATGAGGAATTTCAGCAAAAAACAGGAAGCTGTAAGAATCCGAAATTATAAAACTGAAAAATATAAACCCTGAAATTAGAAATTCAATAGATGGGATTTACACAACAGGTTTAGAATGTGTCTAATGTGTCTGAGCCTTGAGGCTCAGAAATGCTAATATATACAAAAGTTAAAATAACTTTTATTGTTTTAGTTCTATTGAGATAATTCTATTTTTGGGTGAAGCCTCTGAGTGTTAATTTTTCATATTTTGAACATTAGAGGTAATTGCATTAATGCAGCTATCCTTGAGTGTAATAATAAAATGTATAGTCATATGCACATTTAAAAATTACCATGTTTAGTTCTTTGTCAAGGCTTCAGAGGTTTCTCATCTCTATCTGATGTTTCAACAGTTACTTTCAGCCCAGAAATTTGAATTATTTCACACAATGCCACTGCAATGATAACTCTTTATGATTGTTGGATTCATTTCCATTATTATTGGCAAGAAAAGAGAAATTGCTCTTGCTAACACTAATTGATAAAGAAGGTAACCGTGAGATCTAAACCTTGAAATCAGATTTTCAAAGAAGAAATTCAGCTTTGCAGACCTTGGAGAAGTGCAGTTTTTCACAATTACCTTGTAAACCTATTCAACTATTAATAACCCTTTTAATGTAAAAACTAGAACCCATGAATTATTTTTAAATCAAAGGCATGTCCAATTCTTAGAATCTTGAGGTTCAGAATTAGTTTTATCTATTAAACCACTCTTGTAGACAAAGTATCATAAGCATACTATCCTCTCCACTTCCCCCCAATATAATGCCTATAATTCATAGTTCTAATCAGGTAGCTGAATCAGGTGACTGCAGGTACATACTCTATTAGAGGCTTATAATCTGACTGAAGATTACACTATATTTGAGGCATATTTTATTTAATCCTCAAAACAAACCTGAAAATTAAATATTGTCCTAATCTTGAGGAGGGGAAAATGGAGCTGTTTCAGACATTCTTATCATTCCCAATGGCACCTAGCTAATAAGAAATAAACCTGGAATTTGAACCTGTATGGAAATAGTTAAATGCTACCCTCACGTGCTTTTTTTAAAAGATTTTATTATTTATTCATGAGAGACACACAGAGAGAGGCAGAGACATAGGTAGAAGAAGAAGCTGGCTCCCTGCAGGGAGCCTGATGTGAGACTTAATCCTAGGACCCCGGGATCACATCCTGAGCTGAAGGCAGAAACTCAACTACTGAGCTACCCAGGCGTCCCCTACTCCCATCTTTGAATGCTCTTTTTTACTCCACTGTCAGTTAATCACTGGAAATTTTTCATCTTGGGATCTATATTTCATAGATACATAATCCTTTTACAATGATAACTGACTGAATGGCAATAAAGAAATGTCATTCTAAGAATGTAGTTCTACTGGCCATATTTTCATTTTAAGAGCCATTTTTGGTCTAGAAACCAATTTGAATGACTGTGTTGCTTTTCTAATGGTTTACAAAATAACTGTAGAGAGAAATCATTTGGTTTAGAGCTACGCTACCTACATTGCTCAGGTATATAATTTTATATCAGGGGCCAAATAGGCTGACAGAGAGAACAGAAACCTGATAGTTAAAGAATAAATTCAATTACTGTCCTCAGGATGTTGTAATAGTACATAGAATGTGATTTTTTAAATGTATATTTAAAAACATAGAAACACAGATTGAAACATATAACCTAGGATCATTTAAAAGTTCAGCTTATAACTTTACCTTGGGAAATCCTGGGTTCTTGAGGTACAACATAGGAGCACAGTTTGTATGAGGTTTTCTAAGCATTAAAGACATAAGGGAGTTTTGTTAGCTACCTCCCTACCCACATCCAGAATATACTTAGATCAAGAAACTCTTGAGCAGGCAATAATTGCCATATTGTAGCTCTGGCAGAGGAACTTACATATGTCAAAAGAATGTGCTTTACTCACAATACCCAGGCATTTGCTGCACTAGGACACCTCTGATTTCTTCCTGAGTAGGTCCACTGCTAAAAGCTTTCTCAACAATAAACTGTGCATTCTTTAATATCTTCAAATAAAAGCACTGCAGAAATGAAAGTGATATTTAAACCTGGAGATTTTTTTAGACTAGTAACAGGACATTGACAACATTGCCCAGAGGCAATGGTCTGGAGTGCACCCAGAGATAGTCATTACAGAAGAAAGAGCAATAAACTAGGTATGTGGGACTTGTAAAAAGTGTAAAGGAGATAGACCCAGAATTCTACCAAACATTTAAAGAAGAGTTAATATCTATTCTCAAACTACTCATAAAAGAAAATTCCAAATTCAATCTAGGAGGCCAGAATTACCCTGATTCCAAAACCAGATAAGAACACCACAAAAAAAGAGCAACAGGCCAAAATCTCTGACAAACATAGGTGCAAAAATCCTCAATAAAATACTAGCACACTGAATCAAAAAATACTTTAAAGAAAATCATTCACCATGATCAAATGGGATTTATTTCTTGGTAGCAAGAGTGATTCATATTTGCAAATCAATCAACGTGATACAACACATTAATAGAAGAAAGGAGAAGAACCATAGGATTATTCCAATAGATGCATAAAAAGCATTTGACAAAGTACAACAACCCTTCATGATAAAAACTCTCCACAAAGTAGGGATGGAGGGAACATACCTCAGTGTCATAAAGGACATCTATGAAAAACCCATGGTGAATATCATCCTCAACAGGGAAAAGCTGAGAGGTTATCCTCTAAGGTCAGGAACAAGACAAGGATGTCCACTCTCACCACTCTTACTTAACACAGTACTGGAAGTCCTAGACCCAGCAATCGGGCAAGAAAAACAAAATAAAATGCATCAGTAAGGAAGAAGTCAAACTTTCACTATTTGCAGATGACATGATACTCCATAATAGATAATTCAAAAGACTTCACCAAAACTTGCTAGGACTGATACACGAACTCAGCAAAGTCGCAGGATACCAAGTCAACAGATAGAAATCTGTTGCATTTCTATACACCAGTAATGAAGCAGCAGGAAGAGAAATCAAGGAACCGATCCCATTTACAAGTACAGCAAAAACCATAAGGTGCCTAGGAATACACTAATCAAAGAGGGAAAAGCTCTGTACTCTGAAAACTATAAAACACTAATGAAAGAAATTGAAGATGACACAAAGAAATTGGAAAGCATTCCATGCTCATGGATTGGAAGAAAAAATACTGCTAAAATGTCTATACTATCAAATGCAATCTATACATTCAATGTAATCCCTATCAAAATACCACCAGCATTTTTCACAGAGCTAGAGCAAACAATCCTGAAATTTGTATAGAACCACAAAAGACCCTAAAGAGCCAAAGCAATCTTGAAAAAGAAAAGTGAAAGTGGAGGCACCAATATTCCAAACTTCACATTGTATTACAAAGCTGCCCTGATCAAGACAGTATGGTACTGGCACAAAAACAGACACATGGATCAATGAACAGAATAGAAAACCCAGAAATAACCCACAGCTGTATGATCAATTAATCTACAACAAAGTAGGAAAGAATATCCAATGGAAAAATGATAATATCTTCAACAAATGGTGCTGGGAAAATTGGACAGCAACATGCAACAGAATGAAACTGGACCATTTACTTATACCATACACAAAAGTACACTCAAAAGGGTTTAAAGACTATATGTGAGACCTGAAACCTTAAAAATCCTAGAAGACAGAACATGCAGTAATTTTTCTGACATTGGCCATAACAAACAACTTTCTAGATATGTCTCCTGAGACAAGGGGGAAGAAAAGCAAAAATTAACTATCGGGACTTCATCAAAATGAAAAGCTTCTGCACAGTGAAGGAAACAATGAAGAAAACTAAAAGATAATCTATGGAATGAGAGAAGATATTTGCAAATGACATATCTGATAAAGGGTTAGGATCCAAAACATATAAAGAACAGCTCAACACCCCCAAAACAAATAATCCAATTAATAAATGGGCAGAAGACATGAATAGGCATTTTTCCAAAGAAGTCGTACAGAGAGTCAACAGGCACATGAAAAGATGCTCAACATTACTGATGATCAGGAAAATATAAATCAAAACTACAAGGAGATATTAACTCATACTGGTCAGAATGCCTACAGAAAAAAAAAAACTCAAGAAACAAACAACATGTGTTGGCAAGATGTGTTGAAATAGGAACTCTCTTGCAGTGTTGGTGGCAATGTGAACTGGTGCAGCCACTGTGGATAATGGTACGGAAGCTCCTCAAAATTTAACAATAGAACTACCAAAAAAAATAGAACTACCTTACAATTCAGCAACCACACTACAAGGTTTTTACTGAAAGAATACAAAAATATTAGTTTAGAGGGATCCATGAATCCTATGTTTATAGCAGCATTATGTACAATAACCAAATTATGTAAACAACCTAAGTGTTCATTGTTTGATGAATGGATAAAAGATGTGGTGTGTGTGTGTGTGTGTGTGTGTGTGTGTGTGTGTGTGATAGAATATTAGCCATAAAAAAATGAAATTTTGTAATTTGCAAAGACATGGATAGAGCTAGGGAGTATAATGCTAAGTGAAGTAAGTCAGGCAGAGAAAGAGAAATACCATATTATTTCATTCATATGTGGAATCTAAGAAACAGAACAAAAAAGCAAAGGGAAAAAGAAAGAGAGAAACCAATAAAGAGACTCTTAACTACAGAGAAGAAACTAAAGATTACCAGAAGGGAGGTGAATGGTGGGATGGGTGAAATAGGTGATGGGATTGAGGAGTGCACTTGAGATTAGCACAGGGTGTTGTATGGAAGTGTTGAATCACTACATTGTACATCTGAATCTAATATAACACTATATGTTAATTAACTTGAATTTAAATAAAAACTTTTTAAAAAGCAGTAGATATGACAGATTCAGTGTCCCAGTTCATCTAGGAAGGGAGCAGAATATAATAAAAACCTTTATTTATTTGTGTCTCAAACTTTTCAGCAGGTGAGGCTAGGAGGAGAAAATATAAATAGATTTCTTGGCAAGCTGATAAAATTGTTCAGGAAAAATCACCTTTCTGGACAAGATGGGTCTTGAAATAAACATGGCAGACACAAGAAAGAAAGATCTTACTTCATATACCAATACCCCATGCAGAAATTCAGAGAAAGGAGAGAACTAGAGGCCAGGAACAGGAAGAAAGAAGACTTCATTGCAACAAAGATCAGTCAGCTAATGAGGCAATTCTGTCGGGGCAGGCTACATGCAAACTCAGAGAGCCCCAAAAAACTACTAGCAGTTTTAAGGTATAAATTTATGACAGATAAGAAAAAATTAGAAGCATAAGATAGATAAGGGGATGCTTCTCTGATAACGTTGTGTCTTGGGTATTAGATTCCAAAAACCAGCAAATTTGGAGCTAGAAACTTCAGGTTCAGAATTAACTTTATTAAACTTGCTAATATAATTTCAAAATCATACCAGTCTCTGTTTTCCCCCAATATATTGATTCTAGTTCATTTACCCATATCAAGGAAGAAATGACGGGTTTTCAATTTCAATTAAACAGTCACAACTATAAAGCTTCCACTTTGGGCCATTACAAAGTAACTGACATTTGACCTACTCTCCTATCAACAACAAATACACATTGGACAAAATATATGTGGCAACATTTTCAGGTGATTAATAATAGGCAGTATAGTACTGTAATCCTTGAGAGAAAGAAAATACAAAAAGTAAACCCCACAATCACCCAGATTTTTGTCTATGAATACTCTCTTAACTCGCAGTGGAAAGCAGAGTCCAAGCAGAAAATTGGCCTTAAAGAGCCAGATATTGGAGCCAAAGAGATTGTACTTTATAGAATTGAATGGTAGAGAAAACAAACCTGTGAAAAAGGGTGGCATTAGATATCTGCATGGTCCTAGGGTAACAGCTGAGCTGCACACAGGCAGTGCTTGAGTCTGCTAGGCTTACCAGAGATTGTATGTTATGAAGTTGATTTCTAAATAGAGATAGCATAGGTTATGTAGTGCTAAAATATATTAAGATTCTGGCCTAGCCATAGAGGAGAGATCCCACTGAACACCTCAGGCATTCATTTCAGAATCCCACACCTCAGGAATAAGGACCATGCTCTCTGTGTCAGTAAAGAACAGAAAATTAAAGACGCACTCTAACAGAATAAAACTAAACCAAACAGGACCTAAAGTATCTACCAGTAATTAAGGAGGTTTTCAAAACAAAACTGGACGTCCTTTAAAAGAAAATGACATAATTGAGACGCTACACAATTTACCACTTATGATATTCAGTATACAAAATAAAATAATCCTAGTTATGCAAAAGGGCAGAAAAATGTGCCCCAAAGTCAAGAAAACCAGTAATCAAGAGAAACACAACAAGAGAAGGTATGGCTGTTGGAATTAGCAGCCAAGGAATTTTTTTTAAAGATTTTATTTATTTATTCATGAGAGACACAGACAGAGGCAGAGACACAGGCAGAGGGAGAAGCAGGCTCCTTGCAGGGAGCCCAATGTGGGACTCGATCCTGTGACTCCAGGATCATGCCCCGAGCCAAAGGCAGATGCTCAACAGCTGAGCCACCCAGGTGTCCCAGCAGACAAGGAATTTAAAACAAGTGTTATAAATATATTTTTAAAGCCTAAGGGAAAATTATGGTTATATTGAGTGAATAGATGGGAAATTTCAGCAGATAAATCCAAATTATAAATATAAACCAAATATTTTATAAGGGAAAGCACAATATCCAACATGAAAAAATCATTGGATGAAATTAACAGCAAAATGGAGACTGCAGAATAAAGAATTGTTGAAGCTAGGTCAATAAAATTCTTCATCTGAAAGAAAGATGGAGGATAGACTAAAATAATTGAGTTTCAATGACATGTGGAACAATATCCAACATGTGGTTGGAACTGGAGACAGAGAAGAGAAAGAAAATGGTATTTAAAGAAAGCATGGCTAAAATTTCCCCTTCTTATCTAAGATATCTAAATTCCAAATGGGATGAATGCAAAGAAAACTGTATTTGTGCACATCATAGTCAAACTGCTGCCTTCTCATTAGAAACAATGGAGGCTATGATTCAATGAAATGGCATATTTAAAGTGATGAAAGAAAAAACAAAACAGAATTAAACATCTAGGGAAAACATCCTTCAAAACAGGGCAAAATCAAGACATTTTCAGATAAGAAAAAGTTTGGGGAATTTGTTGCTAGCAAACCTGCACTAAAAGAAATACTAAAGGAACTTGTTTCAGCTGAAGTGAAATGACATTAGACAGAAACTCAAATTTATAAGGAGTTACCAAAAAATGACAAACAAGTAGGCAAGTATAAAAGTCCATATATTTTTATACTGAATTTCTTAGACAACTGAGTATTTAAAGCAAAAATAATATCCTGCATTATGGGTTTTATTATATTTATGTAAATGTGAAATAATAATAATAATATAAAGATGGAGAAGGTGGAATTTTGCTGTTGAAAGGTTCTCAGATTTTATATTAAGAACTACAATGCTATTCTGATTATATAATGATAAATTAAGTATGCATATTATATTTCTAAATCATTGGTTCACATCCAGGGATGATTTTTGCCTCTCAGGGGTCATTGGACAATGTATGGAGACATGTTCATTGTCAAAACTGGGAGGAAATGCTACTGGTATATATTAAGTACCAGCTAGAGATGCTGCTAAACATCCTACAATGCACAGGACAGCCCTCACAACAGATAAGTCAATAGTGCTGAGGTTGAGAAGTTCTCTATATTTTATTTTATTTTATTTATTTATTTTTTTTAAAGTTTTTTTTTTTTTTTTTTTATTTATGATAGTCACAGAGAGAGAGAGAGAGGCAGAGACACAGGCGGAGGGAGAAGCAGGCTCCATGCACCGGGAGCCTGATGTGGGATTTGATCCCGGGTCTCCAGGATCGCGCCCTGGGCCAAAGGCAGGCGCCAAACCGCTGCGCCACCCAGGGATCCCAAGTTCTCTATATTTTAAAGAAAGATTTGTTTATTTATTTTAGAGAGAGAGAGAGAGCATGAGTGAGAGAGGCAGAGGGAGACAGAGAGAAAATCTCAAACAGACTCTGCTGAGTACAGAGCCCCACGTGGGACCTGATCTCACCACCTGGAGATCATGACCTGAGCTGAAATCAAAAGTTGGATGCTCAACCAACTTCACCACCCAGGTGCCCCAAGAAATTCTGCTCTAAAACAAACACAAAAAATGCAAAGAGGTATTATACAGGACTTAAAATGGAATAATACAAAATATTTGTTAATCTAAAAGAAGTCAGGAAGGGAGCAATAGAGGAACAAAAAGTGAATAGAACAATTCGAAAACAAATAGCAAGATGGTAGGCTCAAACCAAATTTTGTCAATAAGTACATTAAATGTAAATTAATTCAACACTCCAAATAGAAGGCAGAAAATTACAGACTACATAAAAAAAGCAAGACCCAACTATAGGCACTCTAAAGAAACACATTTTATATACAGAGATAGGCTGAAAATAAAAGAATGGCAAAGGTATATCACACACAGACAGTAAGCATCAGAAAGCTGATGTAGCTATATCAATATCTGACAGAAGAAACTTCAAAACATGGTACATTAACAAAAATAAGAAGATTATTCAAAATGATAAGGTCAATTCACCAGAAGGACCTACATAAGAAGCTCTTAAATAACATTGTTTTAAAATGCATAGACTCAGAACTGACAAAATAAAGTGGCAAAGAGACAAATTCACAGTTATAAGTGGAGAATTTAAGACCTCTTTTTCAGGAATTAATAGACCAATTAGACAAAAAAAATCCCAGGAGGGATATAGAAGATTTGAATAAGACCATCAGTGAACTTTACCTAATTAATATTTATAGAATATTGTACCCCATAAGTACAGCATACACTTTATTTTTCAAGTGTCTGTGAAATGTTCACCAAGACAGACCTATGCCAGGCCATAACAATGAGTCTTAATTTATTAGACCTAAAGACCTAAATACTACATTGTATATTCTCTGATTATAATAGAAGAAAATTAGAAATGAATAACAACATGACATCTGGAAAGCCCTTAAATATTAGGAAATTAAACAACACACTTTAAAATAAAGTGTCGGTCAAAAAAGAAATCTCAAGGGAAATTAGAAGTTATTTAGAACTTATTGAAAGTTAAAATATACCAAATTTTGTGGCATACTATCAAAATAGTATCCAGTGGAGAATTCATTGTTTTAAATGCTTATATTTAAGGTGGGAAAAGTTTAAAACCAAGTTGAAAGTTTCCTTCCTAAAAAAGCTAATATAAGAATAGTAAATTAAATAAAAAATAAATCAAAGGAAGGGAATGGGTGACGGGTACTGAGGGGGGCACTTGACAGGATGAGCACTGGGTGTTATTCTGTATGTTGGCAAATTGAACACCAATAAAAAATAAATTTATTATTAAAAAAACGAAGGAAATCATAAAGATAAGGAAAAATCAATAAAATAGAAAACAGATAAGCAACAGAATATTAACAAAGCTAAAAGTTGGTTCTTTCAATAAATAAAATTGAAAAACTAGGAGAATCATCAAGAAAAATAGAAACACAAATTATTAATACCATGAATGAAAAAAAATGGTATCACTAAAAATATCATAGACGTTAAGAGGATACTATACCAATGTTATGTACAAATTCATTCCAATAAATTCAACATTTTTGATAAAATGGACAAATTTATCAAAAGAAAATTACCAAAATTAACAAGAAAAGAAACAGAAAATCTGAATTATACTATATCTATTAAAAATGAATAGGGTGCCTGGGTGGCTCAATTGGTTAAGCATCTGCCTTTGGCTCAGGTCATGATCTCAGGGTCCGTATCGATCCCCATGTTGGGCTCCCTGCTCAAGAGGGAGCCTGCTTCTTCCTCTCCCCACTGCTCATGCTTTCTCTTGCTCTCTCTCTCTCTCTCTCCAATAAATAGATGAAATCTTTAAAAAAATTAAATTCCTAATACAAATTCTTCACACGAAACCCTCCAGGCCCATATTGCTTTACCAATGAATTATATCAAACATTTAAGGACGAAATATTACCAATACTTTGTAAATTATTTCAGAAAATAGAAGTAGGGAGAACACCTCTCAACTTGGTTTTATGAGACCAGCAAAATCCCAATATCAAAACTTGACAAAGACAGTAAAAGAAGCTTACAGATCAATATGTGTTATGAACTTAGATGCAAAATTCCTTAACAAAACAGTAGTAAGTTAAAGCCAGCAATATATAAAAAGGACAATACACCATAACCAGGTAGGATTTATCTAAAGAATGTAAGGCTAGTTTAATGTTTAAAATCAATCAATGTAAAATAAAATAAAATAAAATCAATCAATGTAATTAACCATTGACAGAATAAGGGAGGAAAAACATAATATTATCTCAATAGGTGAAGAAAAGTATTTGGCAAAAATTGTATATCCATTCATGGTAGAAACTCAGAAAACTAGTAATAAAAGGGAACTTCTTCAACTTGAGTTAAGGGCATCTACAAAAAAGCCTACAGTTAGCATCACCCCTAATGGTAAAATACTGACCGTGTTTCCCTAAGTTTGGGAACAAATCAAAGATGTCGTTTTATCACCTCTATTCAACAATGTACTAAAGTTCCAGCCTAGTGTGATAAGGCAATAAAACAAGGTATACCAATCGGAAAGAAAAGGAAAACTATTTTATTTGCAGACAATGTGATTTTTACATCGAAAATCTTAAGGATCTAAAAACAACTACTAGAACTACTTAGTGGATTTATCAAGGGTAGAGAATACAAGGTCAGTGTAAAAATTCAATTTGATTTTTAAATGCTTGGAGCGGGATCCCTGGGTGGCGCAGCGGTTTGGCGCCTGCCTTTGGCCCAGGGCGCGATCCTGGAGACCCGGGATCGAATCCCACATCAGGCTCCCGGCGCATGGAGCCTGCTTCTCCCTCTGCCTGTGTCTCTGCCTCTCTCTCTTTCTCTCTGTATGACTATCATAAATAAATAAAATTAAAAAAAAATAAAAATAAATGCTTGGAGCAAGTAACTGAATGATGAAATTTGAAAATTTAATTTGTAGTGGTGTCAAAAACATAGACATGAAAAATATATATCATTTATTATTTATTATTATACATAGACACTGCTTAGTACTTTTAACAAATATTAGAATATATTAAATATACTAAAATATTGCTGGAAGAAAATATAAATATAAAAAATATAATATAAAAAATACAAAAGGCCTAAATAAATGGAACAATATACCATGGTAAATGGATTGTAAAACTCAATATTGTTAGGATGCTGATTATCTTCAAGTCAATAGAGATTTGGTAGAACCCCAGTCATATTTGTAGTAGGTTTTTAAAAATAGAATTTGACAAATTGATTCTAAAATTTATTTAAAAATGCAAGAGACCAGGAATAGTCAAAATGATCTTGAAAAAGACAAAAAGCTGGTCCACTTGCATTGCCTAACTTCAAGACTTACTATAAAGCTACATTAATTAATATGATGCCATACTGGCATAAAAGTAGACAACTAGGTGAATGGAGGAGAATAACAAATGCAGAAGTAGATCCATGCTTATAAGGTCAATCAATTTTAATATAGGCACTAAAGCAATTCAACAGGGAAAGGAAATTCCTTTTCAACATATAACTTTTGACCAACTGGATATTCATGTGGAAAATAATGAACATTGACATCATATACAAACAAACTTAAGTTGTGTAATAGATGTGAATGCAAAAGCTAAAACCATAAAACATCTAGAAGAAAGCTACTAGAGAATATCTTTGCTATCTAGGTGTAGACAAAGATTTCTTAAATAGGGGACAGAAACCAATAAACATAAAATAAAAATTGATAAATTAGACTTCATCAAAATTTAAAACTTCTGCTTATTGAAGTAGACAATTGAGAAAATTTAAGGTAAACCATAGACTGGAGGATAGTATTCACAATACAGATACCTGACAAAGGGTTTGTAGTAAAGATACATAAAGAATGCTTTTAATGCAATAATATAAAGGCAATAAACTCAATTTAAAATGATAAAAATACTTGAACAGACACTTAAGAGGACATGGTAATGCCCAATAAACACATAGAAAAGTGCTCAAATTATTAGTAAACCAGAAAATAGAAAAGAAAACCACAATGAGGTATTAAAACAAATATTCTATCATTATAATGGCTAAAATTAAATTGACTGGCAACGCCAAATTTTATCAAGGATATGGAAGAGCTCATATGTTGCTGGCAAAATGGAAATGATACAATCACTTTGGAGAACTGTTTAACAAACTTTTAGACAGCTAACTATACATCTACTATGTGATCCAGCAACCCCACTCCTATATATTTACGTGAGAAAAATGAAAACATAACTCCACAAAAACATTCATATAAGAATGTTTATAGTTGTTTTATCATTATGTCCTCAAACCAGAAACAACTTAAACTGAGTGGAATACCCCTTAGCAATAAAAAAAATAGTGAATAGCTGATACATAAAACAGCATGAATAAGTCTCAAAACCATTATGTTGTATGAAAAAATAACACATTCTTCATGTTGAGAACAGATAACATTAATCAATGATGATAAAAATCATGATAGTGATTGTCTATGGGAATGCAGAAATTGGTTGAAAAGGGCATGAGGGAATTTTCTAAAGTGATGGAAATGTCCTGTATTTTGATTGAGGCATTCGTTACAGGTATGTGTATATTTGTCAAAAATAATCAAATTGCACCCTTAATATCTATGCATTTCACTGTGTGTAAATTTTACACATATTTTAAAATTTCTAAAGGAAAATTATTTTGGGGTCATATATGACCAATCCTACAAGCCAGGTTAATGAGTTTGGACTTTATCCTGCATGTAACAGTCCTTCAATAGCGATTTTTAAAAAAAGATTTTATTTATGTATTTATTTATTTATTTGATCTAGAGAGGGAGAACAAGGGCACACAAGAGAGCGAGCACCAGTGGTGGGAGAGGCAGAGAGAGGGAGAAGCAGGCTTCCCATTGAACAGGGAGCCCAATGCAGGGCTTAATCCCAGGATACCGGGATCATGACCTGAGGTGAAGGTGGAGGCTTAACTGACTGAGCCACCCAGGTGCCCCTTACTAGAGATTTTTAACCAGGAACTGAATATATTTATTTTTTAAAGAATTACATTTCTGACAAAACTGTAAACGACAGATTGGAAAGGGGAGTATCTGGAGGCTATTGCAAGTCTAGGCAGTAAGTGATGAGGCATGAAACTAGGGCAGTGAAAGTGGGTGTGAGGGAGTTAACAGATGGGAGAAATATCAGAGTCAGTATCAAGGGAAATGTGTGCTGGGGTTGAAAAGAGATAAAGAGTTGAAGGTAGTTGCTATTTGCCAAGGTAGAGACCATAGGTATGTTTTTTATTGGGGAAAGGGAATGAAGGGTTAAGGGGGCAGGAAATAGGTTCAGTTATAAATGAGGTCAAGCTGCCTGCAGGACATCTATGTGGAGTTATCCAATCTGCACTTGGAAGTATGGATATGGATCATTCGAGAGTGACCAGGGTAGGAATCAGGGGAGAGATAAGGATTAGAAGGCCTGAGAAAATAAGCAGAGGGAGAGATAAGAGGCTAAAAGGCAGTGCTACACCAAGGATCTCAGACATGATAGCTTACATCAAGCTTAAGAGTCAGAGCAAATGTGTAAAGCTTCTAAACACCAAAATATGACCTGCTCACTTACATAAACCCTAAATGCCCTGATGTTTTAATCCTACAGATTTCCATCAAACTGACAACACGTAAGAGGGACAAAGGAGGGTAGGTTTCATGATAACTAACTGGTGCCAGTTCTCAATACCCTGTCAGGAACCATCTTTGCTTGAAGGAATGTAGTAGAGGTCACAATACAGGGCAATGCAAGTGGCACATTTAACCAGTTTTGGGAGCTTGGAGCTGAAAATTGCAGAATGCTAAGTGGTAGGTAGCATTCTGTGACTCTTCTAATTTAGGGACATGTTACTAGACATTTGAATATCAGGTGAAAACTAACATAAAATCTTCCTGTTCCTCCTTCTGTTGATGATTGTGGCAGCAGGTGGTGGTGGTGAGTCCTTAAAGTGACACTGATGATGGCAATGGCTGAATGTGTCCCTGAGTTCCCCAAAGCTTTCAGGTAGCCACTCTCCTCATGACTTTAGGTTGATGAAGCATACAAAAGACAGAATATAAAGAATAGCTAACTTTAAGATAAAACCAGGGGAGAGGATTTAGTGAAGCTTAGAGAGAAGGGATAGGAGAAAAATGAGGAAAGAAAAGCAGCCAAGGGCTAAGAAAGAGAATCAACAAGGAGTGTGCTCAACAATATTGAATGCTGCCACGAGGTCAGCAGGATGATTACTTGTAATTGGCAATTAGTTTAAAATTAGCTTGTCATCAGAATTTTTAAAATTATTATTGAAGTATAATTGACAATGTTATATTAGTTTCAGGTATAAAATATATTGATTTGACAATTTTGTATGTTATTCAATGCTCACCATGGTAAGTGTAGTTACCACCTGTCACCATACATTATTACAACATTATTTATTTTCTGAAAGATTCATTTATTTATTTTAGAAAGAGAGAGAGAGAGAGCACATGAGTGAGGGGGAGGTGCAGAAGGAGAGAGAGAGAGAGAGAGAGAGAGAGAGAGAGAAGCAGACTCCCTGCTGAGCACAGAACCTGATGTGGAACTCCATCTCATGATCCTGAGATCATGACCTGAGCCAAAACCAAGAGTCAGATGCTTAACCGACTAAGCCACCCAGGTGCCCCAACAATAATATTGACTACATTCTCTATGCTATACTTTGCAGGACTTATTTATTTTATAGCTGGAAACTTATACCCCTAAATCCCCTTTATCTTTTCCACTCATCCCTCTATTCACCTCCCCAAGTGAATTAAGGGCCATTTCCCATGGAGTTATGAAAACCAAATTGCAGGGAGCTGAAGAGTAGAATAATAAATTGTAGGCATCAAATACACCTTTATTTTGAAAAAGTTATGGGAAAAAGAATGTGTGTGAAGAGGTGGGGGGCAGTAGGTTGCAGAAGAATCAGAAATCAGGAACATTTATTTAGGCACTGAAACATTTATTTAAGCATGCTTGGTGGGTAAGGGAAAGGGTCAAATGGAAAAAGAGGCAGAAACTGGAGAAAGGATAAATAGAAGTGAGGTAAGTAGAGAGCAAGAGAAAGGATCTGAGACCCAAAATACAGTCTGTCCCCAACATTCCAAGTATACCACGGATCAGGACCAGAGGAAACTCTCTTGGCAAGTTTCTCAACTTTCCTACCCTCCTTTCTCTCTAGGCTACGCTTACAACTCCCTGCTGCTCAGTTTTACCCAGGGAGTCCACATATATTCTCAAACTCAACATGCTCAGAAGTCAACAATTCTTTCTTTCCAGAACTTCTTTTCTGTCATGCTTCTCTTATTTCATCTAACCACACCTTCCTCTCTGCACTGGTAAATAAGGCCCTTCATCTGTATGTGGCACATCAGGAGTATTCAAGGTTAATAAGAAGATACACAGGATTTCAGTTAGATCATAAGTATTCCATAGCTCCTAGGGACCAGGCTCTCTAATTTATCCACCTGGACTTTAATGACTTCCAAGGAGCCTGTTTCCAATAGTCTGGAGCCTAGATCCTCTCCTATGGAGCTTTATAATTAATGAAGACCTCAGCCTAACTCTTTCCAGAAGCTGGCATCTTTCCCACTGACTTGAGTTGTCTTGAAAATGCAATCCGTCTAGATCTTGGGTGATTCTTAAAAGGCCTGAGTGCCCATCCACTCCACCAGTGGAATGATTAACTTGGCAGAATTACGAGCAGATAAATCCACATATCTCTTATCCCTGTTACCCTTGGTTCACCTGCCAAATATATGAAGCCGCAAGTCTTCTGACCATCCTATGCCACATTCACATTTCCAGAATGCTCTGTGCCTTCTCACTCCCATTCCAAACTCTCACTGATTCCTACTCTCCAAAAAATTTCCCCTGAACTCCAGAAACTCCCTTTTCTATGGTTACAAACTTCTCATATTCTCATCCTCTTCTTGGAGATTCTCTCCATCTCCTTGTTGAAAGAGAGCCAGGGCTCTCCCCAAAGACTTAGCTTCACCTAAAACCCTCTCACGGGAGGAATATTCTTTTTCCATACCTCTTCTGTTCCCCTTGCTACTTTCAGGACATTGTTTTTTCATCTTCTTGGATAGAAACAACCCATTGATGTTCATGCCATCACCTCATTATGGAAGATTGAAACTCAGCCTTGTTTTCAGCTATTCTGCATCCTCATTTATTTATTTTACATGGAAAAATAACTTTTACACAAAAAGCCTTTAGACATGTTCTTAATTTTAAAAGAATTTGCATCATCTTTTCTACTAGCTAAGTAATTAAAGCTAGATCAGTACAGTCATAGTAAGCAGGTTAATTATCCCAAGAATGATGAGTAAATTTAATCTCCAGTGGTTATCAGTGTTAAATGCAACCTCCATAGATTACAGAAATTCAGTCACCATAGTTTACAATTTTCAGTGAACAAATCTTCCTTTCTGTGCAAACATCTTAACAAATGTAATTTCTGAAAATAAACATTGATAATCTCAAAGTTACAAGTCAACAGTTTTTAGAACTACTTTTTAAAAATCTGTGTCAGAGAAAACTTCTCTGACATTTTTAGCAATTAGAACTAGACAGAAGTTTTTCATGATAAGAATCTATTGCATAAATACATATTTAACTCAAGCTTTGTGCTAGCTGGTATGTAATTCTTCCTCAACCTTGATCATTCCCTATCTAAATAAAAGGTAAGGGCTAACCTAGTGCATTGTTGCACAAATTACTTGTGTCCGCAGCTTCTTTTCTTAATGTTTTCCATTAAGAGGTTCTAAGGACTTAGAAAATAATTTTATGTAGCCTGAATCAAGTTAATGCAACAAGAATTCATTTTCATTTCCAGAGGGTAAACTACTCTTCCCCCTTCCTCATTGCTGTCATTTACCAGACCCCTGATCCTCCCCTTAATCCACTTAAGACATTTCTTGTGTATCCAAACTTCTGCCATTATCCTGAATACTACATCAGCCACAAACATGCAGTGTTATAGGCTGAATTATGTTCACTCAAAATTCATATGTTGAAGTCCTAACCCCCAGTACTTCAGAATGTGACTGTATTAGAAAACAGGATCTTTAAAGATGTATGTAAGGTTAAATGAGGACATTAGGATGAGCTCTAATCCAATATGACTGGTGCCCTTATAAAAAGAAGAGATTAGGACATAGACATACATAGAAAGAAAATTATGTGAAGTCACAGGGACAAGACAGCCATCTACGAGCAAAGGAGAGAAGTCTCAGAAGAAGCCAACTTTGCTGACACCTTAATTTCAGACTTCTAGCCTCCAAGATCATGAGAAAATATATTTCTGTGATTTAACCCACCCAGTGTTTAGCAGTTTGTTGTGTAAGCCCTAGCAAACTAATACACACAGTTTTTACAATGTGCCAGGAATTGTCCTAGGTGCTTTATCACTGTTAACTCATTTAATCCTTACAGCATCTCTGAAATTGGCAGATGAGGAAAGTGAGGTATAGGGAAATGAAATAACTTGCCAATCCTATATAGTTTAGCAGAGTCAGAAGCCAATTGTCCAATTGATATCAGGGTGTCCAATTTCAGTAAAGAACTTGACAATCATTCTTGGATCCTGCAAAGAACTGGATATGCTATTAACCTTTATTTAGATGGAGAAGCACAAAGGGTAGAGACTATATAAGTACCCACTGTATTCTGCTCTGTTGAGTGACATCAATATTCTTTTTTTTAAAGATTTTATTTATTTATTCATGACAGACACACACAGAGAGAGAGGTAGAGACACAGGCAGAGGGAGAAGCAGGCTCCATGCAGGGAGCCCGATGTGGGACTGGATCCCAGGTCTCCAGGATCACACCCCAGGCCAAAGGTGGCGCTAAACCGCTGAGCCACTGGGGCTGCCCCATATAGATATTTAGCGCCTCAATTTCATAACCTTCAGTCCACCTCTCGCTACTTTCCTATTACTCTTCTCCTATTCAGGGCCAAAGAACTTTAAAATGTCCTAGAATGCCTCTATTTACTTCAGGATTTTGCTTTAATCCACGGTGATGTGGTTCCTATGCCTACAGTTGTCTGAATCAGCTACTACTAAGGTTATTTGCAACCTCTTTTTGCTCATACAATGAAAAGCTTTCATTTTATTTTATTTTTTTTTTTGTAATTTACAATAGGTACTATATACACATAAAACAATATTTTAAAAGTTCAAAAAGGCAGAGTAAAAAGGAAGTCCCTGTTTCCAACCCATGTTTTCCAGTTTGGCTCCCTTTTCAAGAAGCAACAGCTATTAGCTAGAGGGTTTGTTGTTGTTGTTGTTGTTGTTGTTGTTGTTGTTTTCTTTCTAGAGACATTTTATCCAGAATTGAGTAAAATAGTCTTTAAGTATTTTTTAATTTTTATTTATTTATTTGAGAGAGAGAGAGAGAGAGAGAGAGAGAGAGAGAGAGAGGCAGAGACACAGGAGGAGGGAGAAGCAGGCTCCATGCTGGGAGCCCGATGCGGGACTCGATCCCGGGACTCCAGGATCGCACCCTGGACCAAAGCAGGCGCTAAACCGCTGAGCCACCCAGGGATCCCGTAAATATTTTTTTTTTTAATTAACTTTTATTGGTGTTTAATTTACCAACATACAGAAAAACACCCAGTGCTCATCCCGTCAAGTGTCCACCTCAGTGCCCGTCACCCATTCCCCTCCAACACCCGCCCTCCTCCCCTTCCACCACCCCTAGTTCGTTTCCCCGAGTTAGGAGTCTGGAGGGTATTATGCTGAGTGAAATAAGTCAATCGGAGAAGGACAAACAGTGTATGTTCTCATTCATTTGGGGAATATGAATAATAGTGAAAGGGAATATAAAGGAAGGGAAAAGAAATGTTGGGAAATATCAGGAAGGGAGACAGAACATAAAGACTCCGTAAATATTTTTAAATCATAAACTGGAACATATGAAAAACAGTGTTCTGCTCTTCTGACGTTTTCATATAATGAGATGGTAGAGATCATTCCATATCAGTACATAGAGAGCTCACTCATTCCTTTGAACAACTGCATAGTATTCTATTAATTTTATGACATGGATGTATCAAAATTATTTAACCTATCTTCTATAGCACTTATTTAGTTTCAGTATTCACAATCAATGCTGTAATACATTTCCTCAAACATACATGTCAAGAATATGCTGCATTGGGGCACCTGGGTGGCTCATTTTGTTGTGTCCAACTCTTGATTTTGGCTCAGGTCACGATCTCAGGTTGAGTCCGCATAGGGTTCTGTGCTCAGTGGGGAATCTGTTTGAGGCTCTCCTTCTCCCTCTGCCCCTCCCCTCC
Organism: Vulpes lagopus; assembly: GCF_018345385.1. Taxonomy (NCBI): domain Eukaryota; kingdom Metazoa; phylum Chordata; class Mammalia; order Carnivora; family Canidae; genus Vulpes; species Vulpes lagopus. Next base: position 16,662,195 of record NC_054848.1, read on the forward strand.
CCCATGCTCCTTTACTCTCTCTCTCTCTCAAAATAATAAATAAATCTTAAGAAAAATTTTCCCATACATAGTAGGAAATAGTGTGAGGCAAACAAGGTGTCTAGGACACAAACTAAGGAGATGCTCACTCTCAGGTTCATGCAAATGGGGAATCAACACTTGTATGATCCTTAGTGTGCATGTATAAAAAGATAATCATCACAGTATGTATGTCCTGGTAATTGTTTGCAGCCTCCCCCCTTCTTTTTACTATCTTAAATATCTTCTTAAAACTATTTTGTTGTTGTTTGCTTTAAGCAATAAGCACTTTTGAGATTAAGGAGAAAATGAGAAATTTAGATTCCTAGGAACTGAATGTTATGTAACTCTAGGTGAGTCATTGTTCTGTAGTAAAGGAGGAGGAGAGTCTCAAAGCTTATTACAGCCCATCGAGAGTGGCAATAGGTGAAGATGATAATACAATTCCTTTTCCCCTTTCCATTTGTGAGAAAAGGAACATATTGTGATATGATATGGCATATAATTTGAAATAATTTAATTCTTGAGTATGGGTTTGCTAAAGAACTCAGAATATACATTTACTAATTACCATATTATGTCATGTGGTTTCATAATGTATGTTAAAGATATCTTTCAATTTCCCTGCATTGTTTTTGAACACTACAGGTTCTATGATTAATAGTGAAAGCTGAGGGATCCCTGGGTGGCGCAGCGGTTTGGCGCCTGCCTTTGGCCCAGGGCGCGATCCTGGAGACCCGGGATCGAATCCCACATCGGGCTCCCGGTGCATGGAGCCTGCTTCTCCCTCTGCCTGTGTCTCTGCCTCTCTCTCTCTCTGTATGACTATCATAAATAAATAATAATAATAAAAAATTTAAAAAAAAATAGTGAAAGCTGAAATAGAAAATAATTGTCCTAAAATATCTCATGGGATTTTGAGAATAGAGCTTACATTCTGTTTGGCTATGATCAAAACAGTATCAAGTTGAAAACTATGGGGTTGAATACAAATCATTAGTACAGTTTCTGGAATTTGTCTTTATTTTATAGGTTTGGACTAAAGGTTAGCATTTATGCTGCTGTTTTATTTTCTTAGATACCAGAATGACCAAAATTTGGACAAGTTTTCATAAGAGGTGATGTCCATGCAGGGAGCCTGATGTGGGACTTGATCCTGGAACTCCAGGATCACGCCCTGAGCCAAAGGCAGATGCTCAACCAGTGAGCCACCCAGGAGTCCCTATTTGTGCCTTTTATGAAAATATGGTATCTAAAATACAAATAGCAAGGAGTTAATATATAATAATTAACTATTATCTATCATAAAATATTTGGTATAAGTTTATACCTTGAACACCTTTTGATATTTTTATCACTAATCATTAGCTACTAAAATCCATTGCTTAATTTTATCCTGGTTCTCTCTCCAAGGCTATAAAAACTAATACAAGATGAATATTTCCTTTGAGTTAGATGGCTTCCGAGCTATATACATGCATATAACTCTGCTTTTTTTTTTTTTTAGGATTTCCAAGATGTGTGATTTGAAAAATTTTTGCAAGTGTTTTTACTTCCTTTTAAATTCTTCTCAATTCTGCAAGTTGATCTTTCATAATTTGACTTATTATAAATAATTTTGTATCTTTCTTATTTCATGAGTACACTGTCTTATTTCTCTAAGGATATTTTTGACAGCTTGCTGGCTGAATTTTTATTCTATTTGAATAGTTTATGCTTTTTTCAGGTTGCAGTTTTTCATTTGTTAGTTTTGGTCTCTTTAATATTCAAATTATTTTTTATTTTTAAAAATATTCTTTTATTTTTTCATGTAAGATTTTGGCCTTTAGTTTTAAATTCTTAAGCTATCTGGAACTGATTGTGGACAGGAAATCCAATTTTATTATTTTTTCCATATGGGCATTAAACTGTCTTAGCACATATTTTCAGCTTTATTGAGGTATAATTGACAGATAAAAATTATATAAATATTTAAGGTCTATAACTTGATGTTCTAATTTCTATATTCAAATTCTTTTCGGAATTGAGTAAACTTTTATTATCTACTGATTTTCAAGATAGGAGACTAAAAAGCCACCTGGGGGGAGATCTGTTTTTAAAAATTATTTAATAGCTTGTTTCAGAGCCATTCTAAAGAGAGAAGCTAGAAAACTGGATGAAACATTTAAAAAAAATATATAGGAGTTACCAAAACAGCAAGGGTATGCAGAGTTAATATCCCAGAGAAAAAAGAATCCCAAGGAGAGGAAGTAGAGTTGTGGCAGTTTGGGGGACAAAAAGTAGGGATTAGTACATGCAATAGCGTTATAGCCCCAGTAAATACTCTTGGTTTTCAGTTCTAACCCCAAAGGGCTACTTAAGAGTTGGAGTGAACCAGAAATAGATCAGATCTCACAAAGTAAGAAGTTTACTTTGAATCAGCTGAATCTTTGATAGGATTAAAGTGGTCTTTTTTTTTTAGACTTACTGACTGCCAGAAGCAAGAATAAATACTCTTTGGAGAAATATAACATTATCTAGAGCCTCAAATTATCTCTATAATTTTCATAGACAGTGTCTAGCATGCAATGAAAAATAACCAGTCATGTACACAACATAAATTGACCAGAGGACAATAGAAAAATAAATACCCAGGAAAATTTGAAGAAAGTAGTTAACCAGGCATTTATATTAAAATAGTTGATTAATATTTTTAAGAATTTAAATGACAACATGGATTTTAACAGGGAACTGTAAAATATGAAATATTATCAAATTGAAATTCAAGAAATTTAAAATAAAATTTCTGAAATTAAGAAATCAACAATGATTTAATAGCATATTAGACACAATTGAAAATAGAACAACAAATTAGAAGATAGATGAGAAGAAAATACCCAGGCTAAAGCATGGATGAAAATACAGACAAGAGCATTAGAGATATATGGAACACAATGAAACAGTCTGGCTTTTCATTGATTTCATTTTCAGTTAATAAAGATGACTGAAGTTCCTGAAGGAGAAGAGAAAGCAGATAGATCTGAAACAATTGAAAAGATAATTTTTTAAATGAATAAAAGACATCAAAGTGTATATTAGAAAACTATAAATATTCAAAGCAGGAAAAATTCAAAGAAATCATGCTGAGGCATATAATAGTAAAACTGCTGAAAACCAAAATCTATGAAAGCATAATGTTTGATGTGACTGAAAATATCATTAGAATTAAAATAGACAACAAACAAGGTGAAAAAAAGGTAAATGAAGTGAAAGAGTTCCATGGTATTTTCATTTCCTGGGAAGTGGTACAACTTTTCATTAAAATTTAATAAGTCAAAGATATATGTTATAATTTCTAGGTAGACACTACAGAGTATTAGAAAAATTGCATTGCTAAAAAGCAATAAAAGAAAGAAAATAAAAACATTCAATATTAAAGAAGGTAAGAAAGAAAAAAACATCAAAGATATGGGACATAAAGGAAATAATAAGAAGGACTAGACACTTAGGTTCATGTGGCCATCTTTTCTGGAAGCAGAGCCTGTTTTTGATGGAAATCTCTGATACAACTTTATTCTTTTCTTAAATTTTTTTAAAATCTCATACTGTCTCTAGAATATTAGCATAGGTACATAGTTATTAAGTTATAGTTATTTTATATTTATTGGTACTTTTTCTCTGAATACCCACCACATTCAGTTTTAAAAGAAAGTACTGGAATCTTTAATGTAAATGTAAAGAAGTATCTTTACATTTTAAATTTTTACATATTTTTATTTTTTTAAAAGATTTTATTTATCTGAGAAAGAGAGAGCAAGAATGGGGAGAGAGGGGCAGAGGGAGAAGTGGACTCCCCGCTGAGCCTCAGACCCTGGAATCCTGACCTGAGCCAAAGGCAGACACTTAACTGACCTAGCCACTCAGGTGACCCTCTTTATTTCTTAACTATATATATTTTTAAAAACTGATTTAATTTAAAAGGATTTTTTTAGGATCCAGCTGTTACCTGAAGCTGAAGGTATGCTTTTGGAGGCTTCCATATAGGCCAACTACTCATACAATTATCCCTCATATAGTATGGGTCAGATTTATCTTTTATCCTACATTCTGACATTTCTCTATTAGTATTCTATAAGCTCCAACAGAACTTGCAGAAATGGCATCCCTAATTGACTTTATATTTTTACTAGTAACCCTTAAGAGAAGTGTAAATAGCTCTTTAAGATATGAAAAAATTCCTATGGTTGTAAATATTCTAAGGAAAGAAAATGTACTCAAAAGTTATACAGATGTTTTATCATAATTATTCTGTAAAAACTGGTGTGTATAGTATGGAGTCAATAGTTTTACAATTGTTTTTCCAACATAGCTACAAAACAATGAAAACTGTTAATTGTAATAATGAACCCGAGGTGATTTTGAAGAAAAAAGTTAAAACATGTTATTTTTGGTTTTAGTACTCAATGTATTTTGTAGCAGGATAATTCTTCTAAAATTGATAACCCAGGATGTAACTATTATGCCAAATCACTTCTCAGACCACATTGAATACCATAGATTGTACTGCACTGTTTGCAGTTCTTTTTGAGGTGCTAACAATAAGGAGGTTCTTTTTTTTTAACCTTGGAATCTCCAATTCATAAAAAACCATCTTAGTACTTTAGGATAGGACTGATATTCAGTCAGTGTACACTAGTAGGGTTGTATTGATTGTTAAAATAGTGAAGTATACTTGCACCCCAATGTTTATAGCAGCAACGTCCACAATAGCCAAACTGTGGAAGGAGCCTTAGTGTCCATCGAAAGATGAATGGATAAAGAAGATGTGGTCTATATATACAATGGAATATTCCTCAGCCATTAGAAACGACAAATACAAAAAAAAAAAAAAGACAAATACCCACCATTTGCTTTGACATGGATGGAACTGGAGGGTATTATGTTGAGTGAAGTAAGTCAATTGGAGAAGGACAATCATTATATGGTTTCACTCATACAGGGAATATAAGAAATAGTGAAACGGATTATAGGGGAAAGGAGAGAAAATGAGTGGGAAAAATTAGAGAGGGTGACAAAACACGAGAGACTCCTAACTCTGGGAAACGAGCAAGGGGTAGTGGAAGGGGAAGTGGAAGGGGGTTGGGGTGACTGGGTAACGGGCACTGAGGGGGGCACTTGATGGGTGTTATACTAGATGTTGGCAAATCGAACTCCAATAGAAAAGTATACATATATATAAAAACATAAAATAAAATTCTGAATAAAATAGCGAAATATTACCCTACTGGTTAGTAAATGACCTCATCCCAGAAATCAGCTGTTGTTCCCTCCATAACTGCCCTAGACCCATCAATCTTGACATCTTTCAGGATTCTATTCCAGAGTTTATGTTGTTACAGTAGGTAAATGTTTCTAACATCCCACCCATATAAGGATATATGTTGCTTATATATCCTATATATCTACTAATGTTGCTCAAGATAGATTGATTATAAACTATTCTTAGCCATTCAGATAGGCATATATAGCAACAGGAGGAATCTGGAAATGTCTCCCAGGGTTCTACATCTTCTCTCAGATTATAAATACACATATTCAATGTAGCTTTTTTTTACTAGTCCTCATGATTGACTTGATTATGTAGTTCATTTGCTATAAGTGGTAATTTTGGTTTAGAAAGCCATCATAATTTCTGTTCCTCCAGAAGTACAAGGATTCTGGCACAAATAGCTTATTAGGAAGGTGGTCTTGGAAAACACCAATAAAGAAGTAGGGAAGTGAGACAGGGAAGGAAAGGCAGCCAATAAAGTGGTTTTTGTTTGTTTTTGTTTTGTTTTGTTTTATCAAGCAAGATGCCATTGTGGGAAACTAGTGCTTCATTCCATTGGAGAGCTCACTTTAGAGTCATCCCACTTATGGTATTTGAGATCTTGGGAATAAATATTCTAAGTCCTGTTTGTCATGGATTGAGGACTTTTCCAAAGGGTATTAGTTCTGTAGCACTTCTGATTTGCTGTGGAATAGATAGAGCTGGCTCAAACTGCTAGAGAAAGCTCTTTGGCAAAGAGATGCAGGTGATGGTAACAGAATTAATTCAGACAGCATTGAACTAAAAGAATAAAGTCCATGAGGTATCTGGGTGGTGCAGTCAGTTGAGCAAATGACTTGGTTTTTGGCTCAGGTTGTGATCTCGAGGTCATGGGATCAAGCCTGTGTCAGACTCCACGCTCAGCGAGGAGTCTGCTTGAGATTCTCTCTCTCTGCCTCTACCTGATAAAATAAATAAATATTTTTTGAAAATAATAGGGTCCCAAAACACCTGCTAATCTAGACTTTAGCCAAGAGATGGCTCATAGAAAACTCCTACTAGCTCTATAATGACCACTTACTTCACCTTACTCTGAAGATGAAGTGTCTTGAACACTGATTAACTTAAAGGGGTGCAATTTCTCATCCAGACATATTTCCTAGGGTCTGAAGTTTTGGCAGGAAGGAAATAAATTAACTTGCATTGGAGTAATGTGTTTCTTTTAGGGGAAATCTCCACCATCATTTTGTTTTTGGATCCCCAAAACTTCTGCTCTTCAAGAGCATTTTCTTCCTTAAAGCAGTAGTGGTCAATGGGACTAAGGATACTGCCAACTAGGAAAAAGCTTAGCTATCTCTTTCTCTTTGAATCTCTTTACTCCCTCTTGTTTCCTTTCTGTGGACAAGAGAGGAGGATAAGAAGCCTGCATCTCTTTGCTAGACAGCTAAGGAGCGGCACCACTCTGGAAAGGTCTGGAGTAAACTGTCTACACAAACTCTTTCTAGATATTGAGACATTCTCTGCTTCTAGATCTATGCTCTTAAGTTTGCTTATTTTTTAATATATTGGCCATCAATTATCAAAGTTTCGATTTTGCTATGATCTTTGTGGAAAATATAGAAAGGTAAATCATTCAACCTGCTTTGACTTTAGGCCTTTGGTTGACCTTTAGCTTAGATAAAATAATATGAATAACAATTATTTTTATAATTATTATAGTGTTTATTTATTGTGCCCTAACTCTGTAGTCCAGTGGTATGTGGTTTGACTTGATTGGCTTATTTAATCTTTATAACAGCAATCTGATGTAGCTACTATTATTATATTCATAGTATAGATGATTGCTTCATTGGGTCCACCAGATTGCTCCACTGAAAGGAAAACCTTTCTCTGCAATTGCCAAGTAATTCAAGAGGAGGTATTTTGACACCATCCAAATCTCTTGTTCTCCCAAATAACCCTTTATACAGTTGCTTTATTTTTTAAAAAAGATTTATTTATTTATTCATGATAGAGAGAGAGAGAGAGAGAGAGAGAGAGAGAGAGGCAGAGACACAGGCAGAGAGAGAAGCAGGCTCCATGCCGGGAGCCCGACGCAGGACTGGATCCTGGGTCTCCAGGATCGTGCCCTGGGCTGAAAGCAGGCGCCAAACCGCTGAGCCACCCAGGGATCCCCTACAGTTGCTTTAACACTCTTGTACCAACCAATAATTACATTATGGTTGCAAAGGGTGATTTTTTATTTTTGTCGGTTGTTCCACATTTATTAGCTGATATCTTTCTGTAGAAAAGAGCATTTTTTCCTCCACTTTTTCCTTGAGCATCACTTGGACCCCTGAATTTTTATTTATCCAGCATTGTAAAAGTTATGGCCATTATTCCTTTTGATGTTCAAATTTACCAAGCAGGAACTCCTTCAAGTTGGCTCTAATGTCCTTCCAGTACTCATTGAGTGCTTTCTTGCTTTCTGGCATGGAAAAATATTTCAGGCTTGTTCCCATACTTTTCCTGCTCCAGATCTATGAGCAATCATTTCTCTAAGGAACCCTGTTTCCTTTCAGAGAGAAATGGTCTTTAGACACCAAATCTGGGCATTAGGTATGTTCACTGCTATTCAGGGTCACTGTCTCCAGACCTCTTCATTGGAAAGAGCCAGAAAAGATCTTTTTTTTTCAAAAAACAATGAATTCATTTTGATCTTTCCATTTTCATTATTCTGATGGATAACCAAAAGAATAACTGGATTTTCAGGTATGCCTTCTGTGTGGTGCTCTGTGTGAACTCTCTTCTCTCCTTTGGCTGCTAGAAGATGTTGCTATCTGCAATTTTATCTCTCTCCTCTAGACTTACTAACACCTTTGGTTCCAGAAAAGACTTCAGTGACTGTTTTCCAGGCTGGTTTTGTCTGCTGCTGTTCTTTGCCCCCATTTCATAGCCAAGCTAGGGCTGGATACCAAACAAAACTCTGTGCCATCTCACTACATTACATTCCTAGTTGCCAAGAGAACATCATATTTCAAGGACATAGTTTGGCTATTTGAAAGATGTGGAACCTTCATTAGTTTCTAGCCAGAATTATTTCCTGTTCAAAGGCAAGATAACACCTTGTTATTTTCAAGGTTTTTTTATAAAGCTTAACCTTCTCCAGCCTCACTTTATCTTGCTTTTGTTTTTTTTGTGGACATCTTATTTGCATTTGCAAATTCATTGCCAAAAAAAAAAAAAAAAGGTTAAGTTAAATTAAAAAAATTGGGAAGTATCTATCATGTTTATGGTGTTGTGTTTATTTAAACAAGGTTTATAATTTTCACAGTAGTGATAATGGCAATTGTTTCTGCATTAGCTCATTTATAACACTTAGATCCCATTGAATTGGTAGCTTCTTTTCCTAACTTGTCCTTTCCCATGGTGGCAGTAAAAGTTGTTAGAAAATTATATGTTCTCTTTCCCTACTCTTGTGGGGTTTTTTCTTCTTTAGTTTGTTCAAAATATCTGGAATCCTCAAGTCCAATCCATTGCTCAGAGATCTTTTTCCATCTTCTTCTCACATGTATTCCTTCATGAACCTCTTACTCTGTTTCCCATCAACTATCTCCTCTTTCTCTCTTTAGCATGGTGGTTAAGAGCAGAGTTTCTGGAGATAGTTTCTAGTTATGTAGCTATAGGCGGGCTACTTCATTTTCTTGCATCTTAGGTTCCCTATCTGTAAATTGGGTATAATGATAGTACCTACCTCAAAATCTTGTCATGAAGATTAACTGAACAATATGTGTAAATCATAAATTGGTACTTAGCATTAAGAAAGCATCAATAAATGTGAGTATCTTTTATTATTTATTGCATACACATCATCATGAAAAAGACTTGTCTGTTTGTTGCCAGGATCAAATGCCTGTCCCTTATCCTTCCACAAAGAGACTGAACAGGGTCCCCACCACCTCTATCTTTCACACAGAAGACCAAAGTGTCTGACTCAAGTAAGTAACAGGTGGGAGATGTAGGTCAGGAGGGAGGAGGAGGGTATAAAAATGTACATTGTTCCCTCCTAGACATGTTGATCTTGTTGCCTCTCTGTCATGTCTTTCTGGAGGTAAGTTTGCCAGATAAACTACAAGACACGGAGATCAATTTGAATTTTAGGTAAACAACAAACCATTTGCTGATATAGACATATTTATACTATATTGTAAATATTTTTAAGTTTCTACATATTATTATATTTTGATATCCTAAAATAAAAGAAAAACATTTCTGGCCGGAGAGTGATTACCCATCCCTGAGCTACCTAATTCTTAGTAATAGCAAAGGGCCGAGCATGTTTTTGAAATGCAAACTAACCATCCAAGGGCTGTACTTTCTCTATCTGGCCTATACACCCCACAACACCATATTACTCTGCTTTACTCATCCCAAGGCCAGATGCCAGGCACTTAGGGAGCACCCCTATAGTCTAAAGCCTGATGAAATTATTCAACCCAGCCAGTTCATTCTGCCCTGACTTGCCTTTCTTGTGGAAACCACAATAAAGATAGTGACCCAAACCTTTCTTTTTCTCCTGGCTTCTGCTTCCTGACCATTCTAGTGTCTTTCCCATATGACTTTGAACAGTGCGACATGCCTCCTGTCACTAGGATCTGTGAGTATAATAAAATTTGTTTTTTTTTCTGTGCCTCTCCTTTGTCTCTTTTTGTAGGGGCATTGACTATCTCATAAAAGAATAAAAAACATATACTAATAAATGATTTGTTGCTTATCTGAAATTCAAATTTAACCAGGTATCTTGTATTTTATTTGCTAAATCTGTTGACCCTAACTGGAGGCCCCATGACAAAGGCTAGTACAACATTCTCTGTCTGAAGATATTTGATTAGGTACAAAGGAGCTATAGCAGATTCTGTAGTCTGGTACTCTTTCCCTTGGACTTGACTGGCCAGTATGCTCTAGCCCTCTTCTAGCTCCAGCATGTATATCTCTGGGTCTGAGGGCTTCTTCTAAAACTGTCAAGGTAGATGAGAAATGTTGATAAAATTTCTGCCCTTCCTCCACCTCGGTAGTCCTCAACCAATGACTGCCTGAAGTTGTGGTATAATTGCCCCAGCTTCCTTGGAATCTGGGTGGGATAATCCTGAGGCATATATTTTATAGCATTTCCCAGAGTTTTCCTCAGGATTAAGCTTCAGTTGTTCACTGTAGTGGGTGGCTTAATAATGGGCCCTGTCCTTGAGAATGTTGCCTTCCCTTTCTTTCATCCTCACTATTCTATTGGTGGTCTCTGTGCTTCCCAAATACAAAACTGGCAATAGAATCCTCATGTCAGGGTCTTATTTTTGGAAATTCAACTAGGTTATAAGCTCTTAGTTTCCTCTTTGTTTCCACCATCTTCTTAATGATGTCTGTATTATGCTAGTTCATTTGGTCAATGCTATTACTTGAGTGGATTAAGTATACAGGTTTTGTTTAAAAGAAAAACTCTTTCCAGTTGCTATACTGTTTCAGTAAAGCATTTCATTTTTTATACCTGGCTTGCATTTTAGTAATTGTCTGGTCTGCTTTTTTGACAACTAATAATCTGTTTCTTTCTCCAGGATGCCAAGAGATTGGTTTGGAATTGGATATTAAGACCAGTTCTGGCACAACAAATGAAAGGCCGTCTACGGCTGCTTGCGAGGAACTCTAACAAAGGTAGGATAATATGTAGCAAAATTACTTGCCTCTTTGAGCTGGCAAAGAATATAATTAAAATAAAAAAACTGACATCTTATGTGACAGAGTCTGAGTAGGAAGCATAGCATTTATCACCTCCTGTTCACCAGCTTTTCTTTGGGGAAAAAAAAGTCAGTAAGATTTTATCTTGGATGACGCCTACTCACCTGGCTTGGCTTAAACTAAAAAAACATGAAAATGGTGGAGTGTGAAATAACATGCCAGATATACAGTTTAGCTGTGTTGTGGCTTAAACACTAAAACCCAAATTTACTTTCCCAGAAAAGGGATGATCAGTAAATTCACACTATATATTAAAAACTAATAAAGGTGCAACCTTATATTAAAGAAAATAGGGCATGCATTGTTGTCAGTGCCTAAGTGTGGGGAGAAATAGCAATGTCTGTTCTTTAGGATTGTATTAGGAGAGTCTTGAAGGCTGAAACTCAATGTGTATCCAGATTCTTAGGAACAAAGCTATTATATGGAGTAGGATATATGTGAATGATGAAGCAGATTATACAGGGACTTTACTGTGATTATCTTGTAATAAATATTTTTATCTCTAATAATTGTTCCCCAAGGAAAACTCCCTGTAAACATTGACCTAACCCTCCACTGAGGAGTAATAATTAAATCTGCTGAACTCTGTGGAGTGTTGCTGAAGAATTTGTCTAAGAATTCAAGGTCCCTCAAATCTAGGCCTCATCTCAGACCACGGCATCCTTTCTTTCCTAAATACAGTCTCTGAGTGGGAGGTTCTCAATGTAGTACTGACGTAGGTGTGAACATTTAGTATTTAAAGTCATGGGAAGCAACTTAAATTAAATTGCCTTGAAGTTTTTCAAGCTTTGAAATTTCTATTTTGGATATTTTTAAAAGGAGGGGTGGGGGAAAGAAAGAAAAACAGCTTTTTCACTGGGTAGCTTTTTGTCCACCCGCCTTGCCTTGCCCACAACTCTCTGGAAATCAACAATCATTTTACTGGCACCAGTAAAACAAGTCTGTCAGTACTTGAGAAAGTGTACTTTTTGGTGTATGCTTTTTGTATTGGTGACTATAGTGAAAAAACCCTTTTCAGTAAGGTCTTCTCTTGTACCAAGTAGAGTCACAGCCATCAACGAGAGAAGCTATATTTACAAAACCATGTTCCCTTGCTAGCTTGCTTGTACAATCTGCTCCTGAACATTCCATCTGGCATGGATTGAAGAGACTCAAGACATGGACTTACTTAAAGCATACTTTTTTTCAATCAGAGATTCACGTTCTGAGAAGTGAAAGGAATAGATTATACTCCTATTTCTAAAAAGTTTTAGAATTCCTTTGTTGGGACGCCTGGGTGGCTCAGTGGTTGAGCATCTGTCTTTGGCTCAGGGCATGATCCTTGGATCCTGGAATCGAGTCCCACATTGGGCTCCCCACGGGGAGCCTGCTTCTCCCTCTGCTTGTGTCTCTTGCCTCTCTGTGTCTCTCATGAACAAATAAAATAAAATCTTAAAAAAAAGAATTCTTTTGTTGAGCTTATTGATCTTAATTGATTTTGGTGTCCAGAAAAGCAGCAACAAAGATTCCATAATCTAAAGGAAAATGGTTCTAAGCTGAAACTGGCCATCAACCCATCCATAAAGGATATTTTTCAAAAACAACATTTGCCAAATATCAAGTTTATGAGGGTTTTTTTTATGTCTTGATTCTGCTGGTTGCTTTTGTTTATGTTTTGTTTATGTTTTGTTTATGTTTTGTTGATTGGTGGATGCAGATTGGTTTAGTCTCCTTAAGTATATATATAGCGTTCATTTGGAAAGTGAATAACAGCACTATAATGCCTGGCTAGTAGTGGGTGCTAAATGAATATTTGTTGAATGAAAGAACACTTTACATTTTACTAGCATTATGTAGTTTTTTTAAAGAACTGCAATAATCATTGTTTTGCTTGATTCTCTCAAGTAGCTAGGGAAGAAACTTGAGGATCACTAATTCTATAATCATGACTAAAGTCACCAAGCTGGGGACGTCTGGGTAGCTCAGCGGTTGAGCGTCTGCCTTCGGCCTAGGGTGTGATCCCGGGGTTCCAGGATCGAGTCCCACATTGGGCTCCCTGCAAGGAACTTGCTTCTCCCTCTGCCTATGTCTCTGCCTTCTCTCTGTGTCTTTCATGAATAAATAATAATAAATAAAATCTTTAAAAAAATAAAGTCACCAAGCTGGCAAATGGATGAGTTATTATTTAAAATTAGGCTATTTAAATGAAAGATCATACCTTTCTCCTCCAGGCATGGAAGCATGGAATGTAAGGCACTTTTGGGGAATAACTAGTTAAGTTTGAATCTAGTTAGGGCATGTTATTTAAGGAGATAATAGAAGACTATTATGGAATGGTAAACTTGGGCCACCTTCTAGAGGGTCTTGATGTCAGGCTAGTGTGTTTGGACTCTACTCCAAAGGCAGTGGGAAACTACTGGAGGTTTTTGAGCAAGGGACAGTATTGTCCTTTAGGCAAATTATCTTTTTTTCATGATGGACTGGAGCAAGGCAAGGTAGCAGCAAACAGAGATGTTTCCTCCTCAGAAATGGAAAAAAGAGAAGTTGAGATACTAAAAGGGTTTGAAGTGGAAGAGGGAAAGTTAGGATGCTGTGCTCAAAAGTATTGGCCTTTGTAGTTTCAAAGTATGATTTCTACTGTGGGTGGAAATAGGATAGGATTGAACCTTTGTGGAGGCACTTTAGAACTTCTCATTACAAGCGAAAAGTAAAAGAACTTCTAGACAGCATGTAAGACTTACCTCGGACTAGATACCATGAATTGTGGTGGACCCAACTGACAAAGTATTGAGCTCTTTAGCAATACAGTCAGTGGAAATGGAAAACCAGAAATCACAGAGCTGAAAAAATAAGACATTATATATTTTGGGATTTTGCACCTAGGACACATTCAGTTAAAGTTATTAAATAAAAATTAGGGTAGATAAGCTAGAAGAATTGAAAAGGATAGGAGACCAGGAAGTACTCATGAGGAGATTAAATATCAGGCTCATTATGTGTGAGGATGTAGAACGGGGAATTGTAGAGCTAACGGAGGAAATTTAAAGGTTTGGGTTCTTAGAAACTTGTTCAGAAATGACAATTTCAGAAGTACATTGGGTGACTAAAACACAATGGAGATGGAGGTTACTGGGGTTTAGAAAATCAATTAGTGTTAATAAAGAACAGGGTAATAGGAGAGTGATCAAGTATGGTGACCTCCCTGAGGAGAGTATAAAGCAAAGGGCCAGAGCAGAAATACTGTGAAGCTTAATTTATATAGGAAGACTATGAGATGAAAGACAAAATTAAATTGAATTTCCTTGTATCTGACTATTCATCTATCCCCTTGCCCCAACCCACCCACCTTCAACATCTATTGCCAGATTATAGGTCTTCATGAACAAAAATTCACTCTTAAATTTGGTCTTTAAAATTACAGGAAAGCCTTTTTTACTGTTCATAAGGGAGAAGAAAAGAAAACTTCCCTGTTTTCATGAATGACTAGAACAAGGTTGAAACAGTGCATTAATGCAATTCTTGGCAGGGAAGAAATTGAGAGGTATAGCCAACAACTGTGAAACTAGAGTAAGCACTAAGATAGGGAAGGTTGCCAAATGGACTGGACAAACTCATTTAGACTTTTCAAGAAAATGTCAATGGTTATTTCTTAGAATAAATGTAAACTTGCTTAAAATTCATTGGAGATGGGCAGCCCGGGTGGCTCAGTGGTTTAGCACCTGCCTTTGGCCCAGGGCATGATCCTGGAGTCCCAGGATCGAGTCCCACGTTGGGCTCCCTGCATGGAGCCCGCTTCTCCCTCTGCCTATGTTGTGTCTCTGTCTCTCTCTCTGTGTGTCTCTCATGAATGAATAAATAAAATCTTTTAAAAAATTCATTGGAGATTAAATAATAGGGTATGAAAATCATAAATAATATGCCCAGGATGGCTAGAGAAAATCTCAAAGCATAGGTAGTGATTCTACTACAAATTAATGTAGGCTGTCATTCTTTGTTTTCCAGCAGGTCTTTAACTAATATCAATGCCAATCTCCACAGTGCTAGGTCCATTTCTTTCAAGCCCTGTACTTCCCCTTCCTTTCTACCCCTGCCTCCACAACACATCCACTCTTATCTGAATTTGTTGTGAAAGAACAGAAATCATATGCTCTTGCATTCTTCAACTTTTCTCTACCTCACATTTTCTCTGCATCTTCATCCACCTTCAATTCCTTCCCTCCCTTCTGCCTCAGGGACAGAAAGTTTCCTCCATGTCACTGAGGGAGCTAAGGTTCATTGTTTTATGTCTGTTCTTGTTACCTCCCTTCAAGGTGGCTCCATATTCATCAGCAATTTCCTCATTTCACAACAGTCTCTTCTGCCATTTCATTCCTTTCATCCTACTGAAGTAAATGTCTTGAAGAGTATTCTGTATCTATTATCCCTTCTTCCTAACATTCACTTTACAATTCCTATATATTAGGTTATGGCCCAAGGAATTCTGACATACCAATGGCAACCAAAACCAACAGATTCATAACTAAGATTTGAAGGTTGTATAGTTCCCTACCAAAATATAGAGACTCACTTTGCTCAAGAAAAGTTGATGTTGGGCTGCTTATAACTGCAACCAACAAACAAAGGGTTGCAGAAGGGAAGGTGGGCAGGGGGATGGGGTAATTAGGTGATGGGCATCGAGGAGGGCACTTGATGGGATGAGCACTGAGTGTTACACTATATGTTGGCAAATCGAACTTAAATAAAAACAAATGAAAAAAATAATTGGTTGTATATATATATATATATATGTAACTACCTATTTTTAGTCATCTATGTGTCTATACAACTGCAAACCACATTATAGTTTTAAAAATAGTTAAGAATCTTCATATACATTTTCTGATTTAACCCCAGTTAGGATTCCAGATGAAAATCACTTCTTGCTTAGTTTGAACTTCAGTTCGGTATGACATCTGAATAAATCTGAAGAATGTTAGCCTTGAGCTGGAAAAGTCTTAATTGCTTTTGTAAAAACTGAGGTAGTCCTGACAGAATAAGCCCTCAACTCTCTGGCAAGTGTTAATTGGAAACCAGAAGTACTTTCCACATTGAGGTAAGAACTGTTTTCCAAAAATTCTATTTCCAGAAATTGGACATTGGGGGAAGGGTGCTTAGGAGGTATGTGTTTTGTTTTTGTTTGTGTATAGAGTCAGACCAATTGATATTTCATACTTAAATACCAAAAATTTTGCAGCTATTTTTTTTTGATAAATGGTAAGCTTCCTTACCATCAAAGTTAGAATGACTTGATGATGGCAAACATATTTTTGGTCTGGTAGACAGTGAAAACTAGAAAGAAAAGAATATATGGCACTTTTAGGAGCAGATGGCAGTGCTTTAAAAACCTTTGAGCTTTTGCTTTGCATTTTTTCAAACTCATTTAATGTAACCAATTAAAATTACTAAAATCAGACTGTGTAATTACAGTGAACACTATAGCACCCAGCAGACTGATTGGATAGATATATGGAGTGATACTAATGGTAGAGACCATAGTAAGAACTAGATAAAGGGATATTACAGATGATTTAAATACTTAAGTCACATCATCCTAACCAATCTTATATTGACCACTCTACAATGTATCTGTACTTATTATTTCTTAAAGATGTCATTAATGTTGATTTGCCATCTGATTTTTTTTAACTTTATATTTTGAGCTAATTGTAGGTTTACAGAAAAGTTGCAAAAATAGTAGAGTATTCCCTTACTGATCTTTTCCTAATGTTAACATTTTACATATTCATGGTACAATGATCAAAACCAGGAAGTTAACATTGGCACAATGCCATTAATTAAATTGTAGACTTCATTCAAATTTCACCAATTTTTCCACTAAAGTCCTTTTTATGGTCCACTATTCAATCCAGGATCCCACATATCATTAAATTGTGATGTCTCCTTAGTCTCATGTCTTGTGACAATTCTTCAGTCTTTCCTTCTCTTTAATCATGATCTTGACATTTTTGAAGAATATTGATCAGTTATTTTATAAATGCCCCTCAATTTGTTTTTGTCTGATGTTTTCTCATGATTAGATTGAGGTTAGCATTTATGGCAAGAATGTCACAGCATGATATGCTCTTCTTGTTATTTCATTTCAAAGGGTTCATGATGTCAGTATGCCCCATCATTGGTAATGTTAACCTTGATCACTTGGATAAAGTAGCGTCTGTTGGGTTTTTCCACTATACAGTTGCCATCATTACCTTCACAGTTAATAAATATCTTGGGAAACCATCATTTTTAAGAGCAAAGTAGGGCAAGATTGTTCACATGTTTTCAAATGGCTGGGCAACTCTGAAGGGTAGGAAGACTAGTAATATGACTTTGAATATAGAAAAATTTGTTAGGGAGGAAGAAGTACTTTCCACTAGCCTTTGTTGCTAATTAATTTATTCAGGGAAAAAGAAAACTTATATATTCAACTCCTATTTAAGGAAACAGTGATTAATTTATTCTGGTTCTACTGCTATACATTTCAGATATGGCATCAGATAGAAGCACTTAGAAGTCCTTGGGGTTAGAGGTTTTGATTGTTTCTATTTTTCATTTCTTATTTCCTGAATGATGTCTTCCCCTCTGTGTGTAGAGAAAGAAAGACTTTACAAAAAGCCATCAATGTTTATTTTTAGATCATGGATAAATCTGATCTTAATTAATTATAAGAATACTAGTTATATTGACCAAGTATTAAAATTCTTCTGCAGTAAAAATAGTGGAATAGCATGATTCCCCCAAGTTCCACCTTCCAGGTTAACTCTAAGTGTAATTGATATCCTATTCTATAAACTCCCAACTAAAAACAAAACAAAACAAAACAAAACAGAAAAAACCTCCCAACTAATTTGTTTATTCCTCTGCTTGTTCATTCATCAATTTTTCATTCACTCATGCATTCACTCTATTGGTTGAGTGCAAACTAAGTAAAAGGCACTGCAATGAATGAGTCAGGAGGTACAGAAAGGAGAAAGAAGCTGTCACTGCCCATGGGAAATTTATTATTTACTATTCTAGTAACATAAAGAGCTATAATATGCTATTATGTTATAACTATTGGGGATTCTGTTTCTTATATATGTGCAGAACCCCTAAAGAGAAAAAGCTATGGGTTCTGTCCCTCCATCTGTTCTTCAAATTCCTTGGAACAAAAGTGATGACATATTCTTTCATGGAAATGAGTCCTTAAGATTAAAAATAAATGAACTGCATAAGAGAACAAAATAGATGACTAGGAGATCCTCTCCTTTGCTGTTTTCCCAAAGTAGTTAGGGTCTCAGCAGGCACAATTTGAGACATCATTAGAACAATCAGATTCTGTTTCTTATACCATGAACTCCTTGAAGAAAGGGAGCATGTCATCAGTAGCACTGTATGTATCTTTAGCATTTGACACCAGGCCTAGCCTGCAGAGAGAGTTCAGAAAAGTTTCCATGAATGGGCAGCTTTGAACTTTTATAAACTTCTGGGGGACTCTTACATCTGCATACTATGGGTCCAGTTTTTATAGATGTTATTTGTAATTGAATAATATGCTTTCTGAAGCCCCAAGCTGTGTGAATATGAGTGGATTGCTCTGGAATTTCCAAAACAATGCATTTTCATATAATGGATTAAGCCAAGTACAGTGTAATTCAACCCTCAACTCCTGTTGACTAAGAATGACATTTTTGACCCATTAGACCAGGTTAGAAACATAACCTTTTAGGCACAGCTATATATCTTGTGTTTTCTCTTTTACAGGATTCACCATTTTTGTCATTCTTTCCTTAATGTCTACATTTCCTGACAGAATGAGAGCTTTCTGAGGACATAGGTCTACAGAGTTGTTTTATTTATAGTCATCCCTGGCACATGCCACCTAGCACATAGGAAACATTGAATAAATAACTGTTGCTTAAATGAACAAACAAAAGGTGCAAAACACAAATAACATATGTATAACAAGAAAGGTGTAGTTAACAGATAATGAATAAATAGGAAAAGGGGAAGTTATATTCAGGCAGGAAGGCTATCAAGGAGGTGCATTTAAACTCAGTCTGGAAGGATGAGGAGGATTTAAAGCTCTGAAGATGAGAGTGCAGAAAAGGAGTGGTGGCAGCAGTATAAGGAAATCCTTTCAAGTGAAGGAGTAGTAGTAGCAGAAATGGAGTTTGGGTGGCTCAGTGGTTGAGTGTGTGCCTTTGGCTCAGGTCGTGATCCCGGGGTCCTGGGATTGAGTCCTGCTTCGGCTCCACTTGAGGAGCCTGCTTCTCCCTCTGCCTGTGTCTCTGCATCTCTCTCTGTACCTCTGCCTCTCTCTCTGTATCTCTCATGAATAAATAAGCAAATAATCTTTAAAAAAGATTACTTGGGCAGGAAAGGAAGGGATGTGAAAGTGAATAGGCAGAAATAGGATTGGCAAAGAAGTAAACCAATAGATATATATGTGAGGGATTGACAATTTAAATAATAAAAAAGATACTTATGAAAATATGTATGATTGTCATTATCCTAGTTCAAGTACAGGATGATTCTCTCTTATTACTTATTATTATTATTTACTGTCATATTTTGAAAGCTTCAGTGTGTGGTACCATTCCGAAAATATATACTAGGTTCTTTTAGAGAAGAGTGAAACTGAGGCATGATACATTTTACTGTGACATAAAACCAATTTAGGGGTGCCTGGGTGGCTCAGTTAGTTAATGGTCTGACTCTTGATTTCAGCTCAGGTCATGATCTCAGGATCCTGGGATCAAGCTCAGCACAGAGCTGCTTGTCTCTCTCCTTCTGCTCCTCTCTCAGCTCTCTCTCACATAAAATCATAAATAAAATCTTTAAAAAATCAATTTAATAATTTTACTTGCCTTAAATATGATGGAAAACTCAGAGCAAGATAAAGGTTGTTATATTTGTTTGAAATAACTATTTCTAATTTGACCTCATAAGATCACTTCCTTGATATGACTCTGCACTAAAGTCTCAAAGGTTAAAAGTAGTTTGAGATGCTTTCTAACCTATCTCTGACTAGTATCTCAAATATAACAGCATGGAGGTCGTCTTCCCCTTCTAAGGCTCTCCAGAAAAAGATCCTATTTGACAAATCTTAACAAGTTAGTGGTTTTTTTTTTAAAAAAATGTGTGCTAAATACCTCTTTCTATGCTTTATATTAAATTTTTAATTGAGATGTAATTGACATATAACATTGTGTAAGTTTAAGGTGTAAAACATGTTGCAATATGTACTGCATATGTATTATGTATTGCAATATGATTACCACTGTATAGTTGGGGCTGGGAGGTGAGAGGATTACAGAGATGTTGGTCAAGGGTACAAACTTGCAGTTAGAAGATAAGTTCCAGGGATCCCTGGGTGGCGCAGCGGTTTGGCGCCTGTCTTTGGCCTAGGGCGCGATCCTGGAGACCCGGGATCGAGTCCCACATCGGGCTCCCGGTGCATGGAGCCTGCTTCTCCCTCTGCCTGTGTCTCTGCCTCTCTCTCTCTCTGTGTGACTATCATAAATAAATAAAAATTTAAAAAAAAAAAAAAAAAAAAAGAAGATAAGTTCCAGAGATGTAATGCAGAGCATCATGATTATAGTTTAATTTCTTCCTTCACTTGTTCGAGAAGATGGAGGGTCATCATTTCACAACCATCAACAGTGTTGTTGTCCATCTACATGTTGACCTTGTACTCAATTACCCAACATACCATCAAATAACCTTCCAGTTTTAAATAGCCTCTTAATTCAAGAGACTCCTGGAGAGAATCAATATGACTTTCTGTTTTCATCTCTACTTGCTTCACCTTGAAAATGTGTAGAGAAGTATAAGCTTTGTATAGATTCCCCCATAACAGCATGTGGAGTTTAATACCCACCCACTACCCGACCCAAAAAGGTGAATAGCCATACAAGGAAATGGAATGAGCCACTTAGCATTACTCTATGAGCAGTTTAAAATGACAGCTTTGCAGAACATATGTGAGCTCAGAATAAAGACCCTTGGTAAATTCGTGCAATATGCTTTGTACACTAATAAAATTCATCATAGTCTCTCGGAATGCAACAATTATTCATGCTCTCCTCATTCTTTTTTTTGAGGGGGGAGGAGAACAAACGGAAACACTTCTTTATAACAGCATGTTGGGATGAAGGCAAGTGGGATGTGATTTTTCTCAGGTGTGTAGTTCAGTGAGAGAGAGCAGCCTGACTATGAAGGTCGGCAGCAGTATTGCTTTTTCCTGTCAAAGCACTGGAATTAAGTGAAATGGATTTGAAATAGAAGAACATATTGTACTGTACTTCTTATGGAAGAAAACATATCCCTATAACACTTTGTACAAGCTAACATTAGACATGGTAATTAAATTCAGTGGTTGTTCCAAGATTAATAGATGCTTTACTTCAAGTACTTTGCTAGCAGAACAGAATCAGATGGAAGCAAAATGAGAGAAAAATGAATCTTATCCTTTTCATTTCATTGAGCTACAGGAAAGCATTTTGCAGCTAACCCTTCGCAAAGACCCAATACACAGTCTCATGAGGTGGTCCCCTTTCCTTCTGATGCAAGTAATTCACAAGCACATTGGCTGTAAAGCCATATCCTTTGACCACCAGCTAAGTTCTATCTAGGCCTTTGACAGGATATACCATCATGCATATTAATTGTCAGCATAACTTAAACATGAGCTTGAAACTCTAGACTCATGTCAATGAAGGTGATGTTCCATAGGTTATCTTGACTATAAATTGACTTTCTTTTCAAAGAAAATACTACATGCTTAGGTCAAATCAACTTAAGATTTTATTTACTTATGAAAAAGCATTAAAATTGAGCAGCATGTTTTACTGGTTTGAATGAGCTTGCTTTTCCTGGTGAAGATATTCTCTAATCACTCATAATGGGACAAGATAACATATATACAACCTGATGGAATATACTGAGAAGAATACAACATTACTTTTGTGGTATTCCTGTCAAAACCACATAATCTGAATATAATCATTAGAAACTAACAGACAAATACAAATGGAGGGTCTTTAATAATTCTTTAAAAAGTGAATGTCATAAAAGACAAATAAAGGCTATAAACTGGTTCAGATTAAAGGTGACTAAAAGCAATATGACAACTAAAGTAATATGAAATCCTGAACAGGATCTTAGACTTTAAAAGAATGGTTCATAAGGGGTTTTATTCAATTGTCAAAATTGAAATATGGATTATAGATTAAATATTAGTATTATATTAGTGTGAAATTTTCTGATTTTGATACTGTGACTATGTAAGAGAATATTCTTGTTCTTGGGAAATACAAATTTATCTATCTAGGAGTAAAGGGGCATAATTTCTGAAACCTACTCTTGAATAATTCAGAAAAAAATATATCAATATCTATCTATCCAGAGATAGAATGATAAAACAAATGGGAAAGAGTATTAGCAACCAGTAAATCTAGATAAAAGGCATATGAAAAATTTTCATACTACTTATGCAACTTTTACATAAGGTTGAAATTATTTCCAAATAAAAAGTTTAAAAAATACTTTAAAAAGATAGTCTATGTACTTGCCATTAAGCATGAGTTGTTTCAAAAGTCTTGTCTTGCCTGGCTTTCATCTTATGTGCGGTGAAATTATTAGCAATGACACAAAAATTCTTTAACAGTGTCAAAGAACGATAAAAAATACCTGCTTTAAATTATGTAAAACTCACTTAAAATCTGTTTGATTTGAAATGGGATTCACCCGTGTCAACTTCAGATCCATTGCTTGAATGTAAATTTTACACAGAGACCAAATTTACATACTTATTCAGTGGATATTACAAATATTCTTTACCATTGTTGTGTGAGACTTTTCTACTTGGTTCTGCAGTTTAATTCAATGTATTCCATTTCATCTAAATATCATGTTTTTAAAGGAGTTTTGGTTTGATTATTTTTAAATGACATCATATGAGACAATTGTTATTAAGGAGATTCGTAGGTGTAAGTATGATCTCAGTGTTTTGGGGAGGCATTATTGACATGTAGTGGGAGGAGGTCAGAATTGAGAGGCAATGAGTGGGAAAAACTAATCTATGAAAAATTTTACTTCCTTCACTATTTTCAATTTTCCCACTGGACATTCATGATGGTAAAAACCTGTTAATAATTATCAAATATAAAAAATAATGATCAAATATAGTGCATAATTACATTTTTAATTTAAAAAGTATTTTGCACAATTTTAATAATCACTATATTTTCCAGGAATGTAAATGTTACTACCATATACAGTGAGGAAAGGCTGAATTCATTTTGTTTAGAATTTTACTAGAAACTGTTTACTAATCTAGAAAATCATGCCACCAATGGAAGCACCATTCATATTTGAGTGGCCAACACAACATACCTGAGTCAGTCTATATTATGTACCTATCCCCATTATGGAGATTCCAGGAATATACATGAACATAATTACTTAGCTTTTATTTCAAAACTTTTTAAAAATGTAAGTTTCAACAATATTCATTTTTTTTAATTTTTATTTATTTATGATAGTCACACAGAGAGAGAGAGAGAGAGAGAGAGAGGCAGAGACACAGGCAGAGGGAGAAGCAGGCTCCATGCACCAGGAGCCCGATGTGGGATTCGATCCCAGGTCTCCAGGATCGCGCCCTGGGCCAAAGGCAGGCGCCAAACCGCTGCGCCACCCAGGGATCCCCTCAACAATATTCAATTGCATATTGTCTTGTTTCTTTTTTCTTTTTCAATAGACTATATTTTAGAGCAGTTTTAGATTCATAGCAAAATTGAGCAGAAGGTACAGGGGGTTCCCATATACCCCTCACCCTCACATTAAGTACAACCTCCACAGTATCAACAACTCACACCATCCTACAATTCATGAACTCAACTGACCCATTTTTATCCCTCCATGTCCATAATTTACATTGGGTTCCCTCTTGGTGTTGTATATTCTATGAGATTTGACAAAAGTATAATTTATGTACCACTGATCAATCTTTATCATATCACAAAAAATGGTTTCACTGCTCTAAATGGCCTATGTACTCCACCGATTTATCCCTTCTTCCCCTAAACCCTTGGGAACCACTGATCTTTTTATTGACTCCACAGTTTTGCCTTTTTCAGAATGTTACACGGTTAGAATCACGCAGTATATAGCCTTTCCAGGTTAGGTTCTCTCACTTGGTAATATACATTTCAGTTTCCTCCATGTCTTTTCATGTCAGCTATCATTTAAGGAGCCCTCTGAATGCTCAGTGGAGTGGAAGTACTTCAGATCATTAGTCCCTGGTGACACTTCTGAACCTCAGGAATGAGGAGTTCCTACAATTTTCCATTGACATACCAGGTTATCATCCAAGGAATGAGTATGAAATTGACATTGGGCTTTTACTGGCAATATGGCATGCTGGAAGGTGGTAGATCTTCAGAGTTCTAAGAGAACATGATGTATACAGAAACCTATAATCAATTAAATGATTTACTGAAAGTGATCCCCAAATAAAGGTATTAATTGGAAATGCAAAGACTAGAAAGTTTATCTCCTAGAGAACTCCCCCCAACCTTACTTTGAGAATGGATGCGATGTAAATGAATAGGTAACAGGGAATCCAAGAAGCATTAGCACCACAAGGTAATGGATGGATGTGAGTGAGGCCTGTGCTCCAGGCTGGGAGAGCAACTAGTCCAAGTGAGAATAGGGAATAGAGGTGTTGCATAGGACACCTTCAAGGAGAACCCTAGGCTGTTATTCCTCAGAGGACTGCTCACATTCTACTGTCATTTACTCTCCCTCTCACTACTGAGCATCATTCTGTCTAGCTTCTTCTTTTTCCCCCTGCTTTTCTTCTTAAACATAGAGCCTCAAACTGGGTAACTCTCTGTGGGCTGAGGCTGGATGAAATGGCCTGTGAAAGTTGGCAGAGGCTGGTCCTTCAATAGAAAGCACAGAAGGACATGTCTAGGGGCCAAGGAGGGAAGGGCTGTGATTGAAGAGGGTGCAGGTTCTTCATGCTGTGTCCATGCAGGAGTGACTGCCACAGAAAGAGCAGTATCACAACTGTCAGTTCTTTTTTTTTAATCTTAAAGATTTATTTATTTATCATAGACAGAGAGAGAGAGACAGAGATACAGGAGGAGGGAGAAGCACGCTCCATGCCGGGAGCCTGATGTGGGACTCGATCCCAGGACTCCAGGATCGCGCCCTGGGCCAAAGGCAGGCGCTAAACCGCTGAGCCACACAGGGATCCCCACAACTGTCAGTTCTTTAAGAAGCTCCTTTCTTTAATTTAAATTCAATTAGCCAACATATAGTGCGTCATTAACTTCAGATGTAGAGCTCAATAATTTACCAGTTGCATATCATACCCAATGCTCATCACATCACGTGACTTCCTGAATGCCCATCACCCAGTTAGCCATTCCCCCACCTACCTCCCCTCCAGCAACCCTGTTTCTTTCCCAGAGTTAAGAGTCTCTCATGATTTTTCTCTCTCTTTGATGACTTCCCACTCAGTTTTCCCTCCCTTCCCCCATGATCCTCTGCACTGTTTCTTATGTTCCACATGTGAATGAAACCATAATTGTATTTCTCTGATTGATTTATTTCACTTAGCATAATATCCTCCAGTTCAATCTACATTGATGTAAATTGTAAGTATTCATCCTTTCTGATGGCTGAGTAATATTCCATTGTGTGTGTGTGTGTGTATACACACCATGTCTTCTTTATCCATTCATCTGTTGATGGATATCTTGGCTCCTTTCACAGTTTGGCTATTGTGGACATTGCTGCTATGAACATTGGGGTGCAGGTATCCCTTCAGATCACTATATTTATATCTTTGGGATAAATACCTAGTAGTGCAATTGCTGGGTCATAGGGTAGCTCTATTACTAACTTCTTGAGGAACCTCCATACCGTTTTCCAGAGTGGCTGTACCAGCTTGCATTCCCACCAACAGTGTAAGAGGGTTCCCCTTTCTCCACATCCTCCCCAATATTTGTTGTTTCCTGACTTCTTAATTTTAGCCATTCAGATTGGTGTAAGGTGGTATCCCATTGTGGTTTTGATTTGTACTTCCCTGATGCCAAGTGATGTGAAGCATTTTTTCATGTGTCTGTCGGCCATCTGTATGTTTTCTTTGGAGGACTGTCTCTTCATGTCTTCTGCCCATTTCTTGACTGGATTATTTGTTTTTTAGGTATTGAGATTGATAAGTTCTTTATAGATCTTGGATACTAGCCCTTTATCTGATATGTCATTTGCAAATGTCGTCTCCCACTCTGTGGGTTGTCTTTTAGTTTTGTTGACTGTTTCCTTTGCTGTGAAGAAGCTTTTTATCTCGATGAAGTCCCAACAGTTCCTTTTTTGCTTTCATTTCCCTTGCTTTTAGAAATGTCTTATTTATTTTTTTATCTGAAAATTACCTGATTTGGGCCCTTGGCTTTTATTATTATTGACTTTATTTTTTAGAGCAGCTTTAGGTTCACAAAAAATTGAACAGAAAGTACAGAACTTTCTTACATATTTCCTCCTCTGGACAGCCTTGCCCAGTATCAACATCTTGCATCAGAATGGTACATTCATTATAATCAATGAACCTACATTGACACATCATTATCACCCCAAGTCCTACATTTGTATTATGCTTTATGGTGATGTACACTGTTCTGTGGGTTTTGACAAATGTATAATGACCTGTATCCACCATTATAGGATCATACAGAACAGTTTTGCTGCCCTAAAACCCCTCTGTTTTCCACCTATTCCTCCCTCCCTATTCCCTAACCCCTAGTAACCACTGATCTTTTTACTTTCTCCATGGTTTTGCCTTTTCCAGAATGTCATATACTTGGAATCAGAACCTTGACTAATATTATTCATACTGTCTGTAGCCTTTTCAGATGGGCTTCTTTCACTTAATAATATGCATTTAAAGTTTATTGTTTCTTTTAAATCCAAATGTATTTATTATAAGTACTACTAAGTATCTGACTCTTTCTTCTGTGATTGTGCCCAAACACATTTGAAATATATTTTACATTAAAAAAATTCTTTCATTTTCCCCTTTATATCACAGGATATTATGTAGATTTTTAAAAACTGCCCACAGCAGGCAAGGAGAGCCTATGCAGACGACTGACCTGAGGGATGCAGCAGCCAAAACACAACAGCAGAGTGCATGCACTCTGTTATATATATATATATATATATATATATATATATATATATATATATCATCATGAACACTGAGTAACTGTGCTCATAGTGTCACACCAGAGACACTCTCTGAGGCACCAGGCTGTTGGCACTACATGACCTCTTCTTCATAAGGCCATTACTTTCAGAAGCAAATGTAATAGCATTCATATTATAGGAGTCCCAGAAGAAGGGAGGGAAAAGGGGGGCAGAAAATTTATTTTAAGAAATAATAACAGAAAACGTCCCTAATCTGGGGAAGGAAACAGACATCCCGATTCAGGAGGCACAGAGAACTCCCATCAAAATCAACCAAAGGAGGCCAACACCAAGACATATTGTAATTAAATTTAAAAACTATAGTGATAAAGAAAAACTCTTAGAAACAGCAAGACAAAAGAAGTCTTCAACTTACAAGAGAAAACCCATAAGGCTAGCCAGAGATTTCTCAACAGAAATTTGGTAAGGCAGAAGGGAATGTCATGATATATTCAAAATGCTGAATGGGAAAAATTTTCAGCCAAGAATACTCTATCCAGCAAGGCTATCATTCAGAGTAGAATCAGAGATAAAGAACTTCCCAGACCAAAAAACAGACAAACAAAACACAAAAACCCAACAACAACAAAACAAAACAAAAAGAAAATAAATAAATAAATAATGGAGCTCTTGACCACTAACCCAGCCCTGCAAGAAATATAAGAGGAGACTGAGCAAAGAGACCAAAATTGACAAAGACAAGAAAGGATCAGAGAAAATTTCCAGAAACAATGACAAAAGAAGTAATAAAATGGCAATAAATTTATATCTATCAATAATTACTTTGAATGTAAAAGAATTACGTGCTCCAGTCAAGATGTAGGGTGTTAGAATAGATTAAAAAAAAAAAAAACGGGGTCCCTGGATGGCGCAGCGGTTTGGCGCTTGCCTTTGGCCCAGGGCGCGATCCTGGAGACCCGAGATTGAATCCCACGTCGGGCTCCCAGTGCATGGAGCCTGCTTCTCCCTCTGCCTGTGTCTCTGCCACTATCTCTCTCTCTCTCTGTGTGACTATCATAAATAAATTTAAAAAAATTAAAAAAAGAACCCAAGACCCATGTATATTCTGCCTCCAAGAGACTCATTTGAGACCTAAAGATACCTGCAGATTGAAAATAAGGAAATGGAGAAACATCTATCACAGAAACGGATGTCAAAACAAAGCTGGAGTAGTAATATTTTTATTGGACAAACTAGACTTTTTTCGTTCTTGTATTGTTTTTATCCTGCTTTGGTATCAAGGTAGTACTGGCCTCATGGGATGATTTTGAATGTGTTCCCTCTATTCCATTATTTATAAGATTGTGATGAGGATTGTCATTAGTTTTTTTCTTTTTAATATTTGGTAGATTTCACCAATGAATCCATGTGGTCTTAGGTTTTTCTCTACTGGGAGATTTTTGATTCCTAATTCAACTTTCATTCTTGTTATTGCTCTAAGAAGATTTTCTACTTCTTGGATTCAAGATTCATGATTCAAACGTGGTAACTCGTGTGTTTTTAGGAATTATTTGTTTTTTTTTCTAAATTATCTGATTTGTTAGTATATAATTATTTATAGTAATCTGTTATCACTTTATGTATTTCTGTGGTTGTCTATTGTGTTGTTTTCTCATCCATTTCTATTCATCCATTTTTCTCTTCATCCATTTTGGTTTTTGAAAAGTCTTCTCTCTCTTTTCTTCTTAGTTAATATAGTTAAAGCATTGCCAATTTTATTTATTTTTTGAATAACGGGGCATTACTTTAAATGTTATGTTATTGTTTATTCTGGTCTCTATTTTATTTATTTCCAATTTTTCTTTGTTATTTCCTTCCTTTACTAAGTTCATCTAAGTTCCTTCTATTTCTAGTTCTTGTGGTGTAATGTTAAGTTGCTTTTTTGAGCTTTTTTTGTTATTAATATGGACGTTTATAACATAAATTTTACTCTAACACCTGCTTTTGCTGCATCCCATAGGTTTCGAATATTGTGTTTTCTTTTTCTTTTGTTTTGAAACAAATTTTAATTTGCTGTTTGATTTCTTATTTGGCCCATTGCTTGTGCAGTAGTGTATTGTTGAATATTTATGTATTAAATATTTAACATTTACATTGTAGATTCCAGATTTGTTTTATTATTGTTCCTTAGTTTTGTACCATTGTGGTTGAAAACTATACTTGATATGATTTGAATCTTCTTAAATTTTTAATATTAATGTTTCTTTTTATGTGATTTAATCAGGGTATTTAACCAGGGGATTCCTCAGTGTGTACTTGAAGAAAATGTGTGTTCTATTTTTCTCGGATGGAATGTTTTATGTATATATATATATTTATCATCATGAGCACTGAGTAATGATATATAGAATTGTTGAATCACTATATTGTACACCTGAAACTAATATAACACTGTATGTTACCTATACTGGAATTAAAATAAAAAATAGGAGAACATACACTGTTTGTCCTTCTCCGATTGACTTATTTCACTCAGCATAATACCCTCCAGTTCCATCCACGTTGAAGCAAATGGTGGGTATTTGTCGTTTCTAATTGCTGAGTAATATTCCATTGTATACATAAACCACATCTTCTTTATCCATTCATCTTTCGATGAATAATAGTGAAAGGGAATATAAAGGAAGGGAAAAGAAATGTTGGGAAATATCAGGAAGGGAGACAGAACATAAAGACTCCTAACTCGGGGAAACGAACTAGGGGTGGTGGAAGGGGAGGAGGGCGGGTGTTGGAGGGGAATGGGTGACGGGCACTGAGGTGGACACTTGACGGGATGAGCACTGGGTGTTTTTCTGTATGTTGGTAAATTAAACACCAATAAAAGTTAATAAAAAAAAATTAAAAAAAAAAAAGAAAGAATAAGCAAAACTTGAAAAAAAATAAAATAAAAAATAGGAAAATTTAAAAAATAAAAAAATACATGTGACCATAGATTATATTATCCTTGAATATCATCTCGGTATAGTACAGGGGATGATATAAAATATTTCTTTTCCTTTTAAAAATTTAATTTATCTTTAAATGTTTATTTGAAAAAAATTTCCAACTATTTTGGGGTATAATTGACAAATAAACGTTCTATATATTTAGGTTGCAAAATGTGATTTACTTTAAGTTATACAATGTGATATAGAGTATAAAAAAGTTGAAATCACAGAACCAAAGATTAGAACAGTGATTGACAGGGGCTAAGGGTGGGGGAAATGAGGAGATGTTGGTCAAATGCACAAATTTTCAGTTATGAGTAAATTTGGGGAATCTAACATATGGCATGGTGATTATAGTTAGTAAGACTATAGTGTACAGTTAAAATTGCTAAGAGAGAAGATTATAAATATTCTCACCACATGCCCCCAAATGGTAACTATGTGAGGGGATGGATGTGCTAATTAACTTGATTGTGATAATCATTCACACTGTATATGTATATCAAGTCATCATATTATAAAATATTTATTTAAAATGTAGGGGGGAGGGATCCCTGGGTGGCGCAGCGATTTGGCGCCTGCCTTTGGCCCAGGGCGCGATCCTGGAGACCCGGGATCGAATCCCACGTCGGGCTCCCGGTGCATGGGGCCTGCTTCTCCCTCTGCCTATGTCTCTGCCTGTCTCTCTCTCTCTCTCTCTCTCTCTCTCTCTCTCTCTCTGTGTGTGTGTGACTATCATAAATTAAAAAAAAATTTTTTTTAATGTAGTGAGGGGGTTGGTTCCTAAAAAATTTAAAAATTGAATTACTATATGACCCAGCAATTCCACTTTTTGGTTTATACCCAAAAGAATTCAAAGTAGAGTCTCAAAGAGATAGTTATACACTCATGTTCATAGGATTATTATTGGCAATAGTGAAGAGGTGGAAGCAACCCAAATGTCCATTAACAGGTGAACGAATCAACAAAATGTGATATATACATAGGATGGAATATTATTCATCTTTAAAAAGGAAGGAAAGTCTAACATATGATACAAGATGGATGAAATTTGAGGACATTAAGCTAAATGAAATAGTCCAGTCACAAAAGCACAAATACTATATGATTCCACTTCTATAGGCACCTGGAGTAGTCAAATTCATAGAAACGAAAAGTAGAATGATGGTTGCTAGGAGCTGGAGGGAGGAGGAAGGGGGGGGTTAATGTTTAATGAATATAGAATTTCAGCTTTGCAAGATGAAAAGAGTTCTGAAACAAGACAAGGATATTCACTCTCACCACTTTTATTCAATATAGTACTGGAAGTATTAGCCACAGCAATCAGACAAAAAAAGGAAATAAAAGGAATCCACTTTGGTAAGGAAGAAGTAAAACTGTCACTATTTGCAGATAACATGATACTATAAATATATATATTATATAAAATATATAATGATACTATATATTATATATATATAAAACCCTAAAGATTCCACCAAAAAGCTATTAGAACCAATGAAAGAATTTATTTTTAAAAAATATTTTATTTTTTTATTCATTAGAGACACACACACACACACACAGAGAGACACAGCAGAGGGAGAAGCAAGGTCCATGCAGGGAGCCTGATGTGGGACTCAATCCCGGGACTCCAGGATCATGCCCTGGGCCGAAGACGGGCGCTAAACCACTGTGTCACCCAGGGATCCCTCCAATGAAAGAATTTAGTAAAACTGTAGGATAGAAAATTAATATACAGAAGTCTATCTTGTTTCTTTTTAAAAATTTTTTTGTATATTTTTAATTGGAGTTTGATTTGCCAACATATAGTATAACACCCAGTACTCATCCTGTCAAGTGCCCCACTCAGTGCCCGTCACCCAGTCACCCCAACCTCCCTGCCCCCTTCCCCTTCCACTATCTCTTGTTCGTTTCCCAGATTTAGGAGTCTCTCATGGTCTGTCACTCTCGCTGATATTTCCCACTCATTTCCTCTCCTTTCCCGTATAATCCCTTTCACTATTTTTTTTTTATCTTCCCCATATGAGTGAAACAATATAATGATTGTCTTTCTCCAATTGACTTACTTCACTGCCAGATTTCAGGTTGTACTACAAAGCTGTGGTCATCAAGACAGTGTGGTACTGGCACAAAAACAGACATATAGATCAATGGAACAGAATAGAGAATCCAGAAGTGGACCCTCAACTTTATGGTCAATTAATATTCGACAAAGCAGGAAAGACTATCCACTGGAAAAAAGACAGTCTCTTCAATAAATGGTGCTGGGAAAATTGGACATCCACCTGCAGAAGAATGAAACTAGACCATTCTCTTACACCATACACAAAGATAAACTCAAAATGGATGAAAGATCTAAATGTGAGACAAGATTCCATCAAAATCCTAGAGGAAGCAAATGGTGGGTATTTGTCGTTACTAATTGCTGAGTAATATTCCATTGTATACATAAACCACATCGAGTGAAATAAGTCAATCGGAGAAGGACAAACAGTGTATGTTCTCATTCATTTGGGGAATATAAATAATAGTGAAAGGGAATATAAAGGAAGGGAAAAGAAATGTTGGGAAATATCAGGAAGGGAGACAGAACATAAAGACTCCTAACTCGGGGAAACGAACTAGGGGTGGTGGAAGGGGAGGAGGGCGGGTGTTGGAGGGGAATGGGTGGCGGGCACTGAGGTGGACACTTGACGGGATGAGCACTGGGTGTTTTTCTGTATGTTGGTAAATTGAACACCAATAAAAATTAATTAAAAAAAAAAAAGAAGTCATTGAAGAAGCTCTGCTTAAAAAAAAAAAACCCTAGAGGAGAACACAAGCAACACCCTTTTTGAACTTGGCCATATATTGTTCCTATACACTAATAATGAACTAATAGAGAAATTAAGAAAATCATCCCATTTACAATTAAACAAAAAAGAATAGGGGTAGCCCGGGTGGCTCAGCGGTTTAGCGCCGCCTTCAGCCCAGGGCCTGATCCTGGAGACCTGAGATTGAGTCCCACATCAGGTTCCCTGCATGGAGCCTGCTTCTACCTCTGTCTCTCTGTCTCTCTGTCTCTGTCTCTCTCTTTCTGTCATGAATAAATAAATAAATAAAATCTTAAAAAAAAAGAATAAAGCACCTAGAATAAATTTAACTGAGGAGGTGAAAGACCTGTACTCTGAAAAATATAAAACACTGATGAAAGAAATTGAAGATGACACAAACAAATGGAAAGACATACTATGCTTGGGGTACCTGAGTGGCCTCGTCATTAAGCGTCTGCCTTCGGCTCAGGTCACGAGCCCTGTGTGTGGCTCCTTTCCTGCTCAGCAGAGAGCCTGCTTCTCCCTTTCCCTCTGACCCTGCATCCCATTAGTGCTCCTTCTCACTATCTCTCTCTCAAATAAATAAACAAAACCTTTAAAAAATAAAGATATACTGTGCTTATGTACTGGAAGAAATAATATTGTTAAAATGTCCATACTACTCAAAGGAATCTACAGATTCAATACAATCCCTATCAAAATACCAATGCTATTTTCCACAGAACTTGGAAGAAATAATGCAAAAATTGGTATGGAACCACAAAAGACCCTGAAGAGCCAAAGCAATCTTAAGAAAGAAGAATAAATCTGGAGGTGTCATGACTCCAGATTTCAAGATATAATACAAAGCTGTAGTAATCAAAACAATATGGTGCTCGCATGAAAATAGATGCATAGATCAACAGAATAGAAAGAGAAGAAAATACAGAAATAGAATAGAATATAAAGCCCAGAAATAAACCCACCATTATATGGTCAATTAATCTTTTATACAGGAGGAAAGAATATACAATGGGGAAAAGACAGACTCTTCAATAAATGGTGTTGGAAAAGCTAGACAGCTAAAGGCAAAAGAATGAAACTGGATTATTTTCTTAAACCATATGCAAAAATAAACTCAAGTTGTATTAAATGCCTAAATGTAACAAGAGAAACCATAAAACTAAAGAAAAACATAGGCAGTAAGCTCTTCGACTTAGCAAAATTATTTTGAATTTGTCTGCTCAGGCAAAGATAATAAAAGTAAGAATAAACAAATGGGACTACATCAAATTAAAAAGGTCTTGAACAGCAAAAGAAGCCATCAATGAAACAAAAAGGCAACCTACTGAATGGGATAAGATATCTGCAAATGATATATCCAATAAGGGATTAATATCTGAAATATAAAAAGGACTCATACAACACAACACCAAAAAAATTGATTAAAAATGGGCAGAAGTAAGTCAATTGGAGAAGGACAAACATTATATAGTCTCATTCATTTGGGGAATATAAAAAATAGTGAAAGGGAATAGAGGGAAAAGGAGAGAAAATGAATGGGAAATATCAGTGAGGGTGACAGAACATGAGAGACACCTAACTCTGGGAAACGAACAAGGGGTAGTGGAAGGGGGGGTGGCCGGGGGGATGGGGTGACTGGGTGATGGGCACTGAGGGGGGATGGGATGAGCACTGGGTGTTATGCTATATGTTGGCAAATCTAACTCCAATAAAAAATATACAAAAAAATGGTCAGAAGATCTGGGTAGATGTCTTTCCAAAGAGGACATGCTGATGGCCAACAAAAACATTAAAAAATGCTCAACATCACTAGTCATTAGGGAAATGCAAATCAAAGCCATAAGATATCACCTCTCACCTGTCAGAATGGCTAATATAAAAAAGACAGGAAATAACAAGTGTTGACGAATATTTAGAGAAAAAGGAACCCTCATACATTGTTGGTGGGAATGCAAATTGGTGCAGCCATTATGTAAAACATTATGGAGATTCCTCAAGAAATTAAAAATAGAAATACCTTAAAAATTTTTTTAATTTATTGAGGAACAAGGGGTAGTGGAAGGGGAGATGGGGTGACTGGGTGACAGGCACTGAGGGGGGCATTTGACGGGATGAGCACTGGGTATTATACTATATGTTGGTAAACTGAACTTCAATAAAAAATATACAAAAAATAAGTAACAATACAAACAGAAACAGACTCATATATACAGAGAACTGGTGGGGAGATGGATGAAATAATGAAGGAAAAAAGGCATTCTGGAAATTGGCTGCACAACAATGTGTATATCCTTAACACTACCAAACTGTGCAGTTAAAAATGGTTAAAATGGTACACTTTATATCCTGTATACTTTATCACAGTGCCTGAATATGATAAGGGTTGAGATCCACTATTCTGCAGGCTTAAGGAGAGGCATGGTCGGTCTATAGTCGATGACTTCACTTTCCTCTTCTTAGCATGTTACACATCCTTCAGTATAGAGACAAGAAACCATGGAAAGGAGACGTCATCTCCTCATATGACTACCAATGGCAAATCGATTAAGCCCACTGTGTAGCTTTTTACTGAGTACTCATCTCATTGTCAAAAGATTCAGTGTGGGCAGGTGACAATCCCAACAGCCTTCCTTGAAGGAATTACCTCCAAGAAGCTCTCCTGTGAGACTTAGCACAGCTCCTAGCTGACTCTCAGCTGGGGTCTCTCACTGTATCCACATCCAACACTTTGCTCTAAGTATCTTTGCTCCAAGTGAGCAGTATCCTAGCAATTCTGCAGCTTGTCTATGGAATCTGTTGTCACAGGAGGAATCCATTTTTATCATACCCTTCAGACAGTAAAAACTGGGAGCATGAGTGATCAGGCATTTTTTTTGGTAAGAGACCTGGTCCCTTATACCTCTCATCTTTCTCCATTACCTATGAAGGCAAAACAACATGGCCAGTCATAAGGACATCTGCTCCCTCTGGTAGATCTACCCAAATATTGACTAGTTTACTCAGTATTAGAGGAGTAACCAAGAAAGTGACCCCCTCCTGTCTTCCTCCCTTAGGGAGGTGAGGTGAACAGATAATCTTTTGGAAATATAGGAGGAACACAGAAATACAGAAACACGAGAGTGATACAGCCACAAACTGATACAGCCACAGTTTGTAGTCATATCTCCATTTGCAGATGGACCCTAGGCATGCCCCCAAGATGCCTGCTCTCCTCCTTATCATACCCTTAGTTTTCTTTATGGAAAATGCCAGGAGACATAGAATCTTTGAGCCAAGAACTAAGCTTCTTTAAATCCAGCCTGGGAAAATTTATCTTTATTTCAAATAAGGTTGGATCTCAGCTATAATTTCTACTTTATTCTATAATCTCTAGAAAGGGAAAAAAAAAACCTCAAACAGTCCTTCATGGCACTCTGTCGCACGAGCCTTACAAACAGTGCTTTTGTTGCAGACAACCACCTGCACCCTCCTAGTTAGACTTCTTTATCCTATTTGTGCATGTTCTTGTTAGAACATGAATCACACTCCTTTAACCATCCCCTCCCCACAGACACATACAGCTATATCTTGTCTTTCATAGCTTTTTACTCCAATTCTCTAATCTGAACTTGCTTTGGACTTTGGTTTCCTGTATTGATTCATTCATTAAATTAGTTAGAAAAAACCATTAAGCATCTTTGGTGTGCCAAGCTTTCCCAATGTTGATAATTCCACTGCCTATGGCAATTCTTATGACTTCAGGAAAGAAACTCCTTATTCCAAACCTGGCCCTCATCAACTTTTCCATTCAGGTTAGCACCAGCTCCTGGAACACCCTTCTCCACTCCCCAGCCCCAGATTCAGCATCTTTGGTAGGAAAATCATCACTACCTTGCCTAGGGCTTATGAGTTTCCTCATTTGAAGGGCTACTTTTGTTCTTCAAGGTCCTCTGCCACTTCCTGATATTCTTCTAGCAATGGATATCTCCAAATCATGAGAAACCACTCTTTCTGTTATCAGGTAACTGCTGCATAACAAACTACCTCAAAACTCAGGGGCAAACACAATTATTACTTATTATAGCACATATGTATATCCTTGTGTTAGATACAATTTGCTCTAGGCTAGTCAGTCTAGGGCACCTTAGCTGCAGCTGCTCTGATTCACATGTCTTTAATCTTGCCTCTGGGAAGAGCAGGCTAAGTCAGGCATGTTATTTTCACTTGAATGAGTGAGCCCACTAGTGCAAACACTAGTCCCATTATCCAAAGCATGTAATTGTGACTAAACCCAGGAGCTCAGAATTATGTTCCACCTATGTTGGAAAGGACTGCAAAGTTACATGACAAAGGATATGGATACAGGCATAAGTGAAGAATTGGGGTTACTGAATCAGCTTTTTGCACTTCCTAGGCCCCCACCCTCACTCATCATTTCTCCTATAGTCTTTCCCTTAGACTTCATCCACATATCTGCCCAACCACACTTCAGTTTGTCATGCCTTTTGGCATTATTAAAGGTGCCTTTCTCTGAAAAAGTTTTAATTTGCATTTAGGCTGTTCAAATTCAGTTTGTTTACCTCACTGTCATATTCACATCTTTGTCCTACATAGTGAAATGGCAAAATCTAGTACAAGAATATTCTTAATAAAGTTATTTTTGAACTAGAAAGCATCTTGTGAAAATATGATTATTAGAGACATATGATTATTAAAGAATATCCTAGATCTGAATTTAAAAAACTGCTTCATGTGTTATTTGATTAGGAGATGGGCTTCTGCCCAAGTCTACATCTCTGAATTAATTTTGAGAATGCAAACATGTCCAGGACATATAAAGGGATATACAAATTTAAATGATGCAGTTTATAAGGACACGTGGCTCCCCATGCATTTTTTCATTTGGTGGCAATGAAAGAACTGGTAATTCTGGGATGATGTTGACATGAACTTGAAGTCTTATCTCTTGCAGGCTGGTTCAAAGAGGTTCACAGAGCAAAAAGTAGTGTTAGAACCAAGTGTGATCTTATGGCAGTATGATATGATAGAAAGATCACCAAATTGGCAGCTTGGAACTCTGACTTCTAGACCCGAATAAGCCACTACATTAGCTATGTGTACTTGGATGAGTCTGTTAACCTCCCTGAATCTTAGCTTTCTCATCTGCAAATATAGGCTGATAGATATTCTTAAGGCTTTGCCTACCTCTAATATTCCATGATCCTAAGAAGTAACATTACATATTTAACAACTGGAATCCCTTTCAATTAGTTCAAAGCATGTCATAGTGGCTAATAGGAAATGTAGGGATTTACCAGAGTTTTGTCCCCCATTTATTAATTATGTATGATGAAAGGATAAACCTTATCATAGATAATGTCCCCATTCCTGTTGTATCTTGAAGCTAGACAAAAATATATGTTACTTTAAAAAATACATGTTAACTACTAGAAAAACAGCTCAAAATGTATGCCCTACTGATAATAGGTTAGCATTATTATGTTTATATGTAGAGAACCCTTTTTCCCCATTTAATAAATGCATGTTCTAAATGATACAATGAAGGCCTTGCTAATGAAAGGTGACTGGGGTGTCTTTAATCACCTCAAGAACTGATTTTAAGCAATCAGTGATGGTTTACTTTTCAAATCCCCACTGCTGTTATTTTAGTTACAGGCAGAAAGGAATCACAAAGATATTGTAATTGATTTGCTGGCAAGTTTACAGCATCTATCAGTGATTTATTGGGTTTATATGGCTTCCTG
Source organism: Vulpes lagopus (assembly GCF_018345385.1). Classification (NCBI taxonomy): domain Eukaryota; kingdom Metazoa; phylum Chordata; class Mammalia; order Carnivora; family Canidae; genus Vulpes; species Vulpes lagopus. The sequence continues at coordinate 16,701,010 of NC_054848.1, forward strand.
TGAATTTCAGTAGCTAAAATTATCCACTTATTATTTTCCAGTGCATTACATTGGTAGTATGATAGGCTGTCTTCAGATGTAGGTTATGTCTTCCATCTACTTCTCTCTACCATAATTACTGCCACCTGAACTATTAGAATCAACACATTCACTCAACAGTTCAATGGAGCTCTATTACCTAAAGTCAAGTATTTTGGACACCTGGGAGTAAATAATCATGAAAAAATAAGTTTTTTCTTACATTATAAATAGGTGAGATAATGCAGGAGTACTTTTCACATTGTAAAATTCTATGCAAAAGCATGTTAAAATTGTTTGTATTTTTCATCTATTTATCGTTCATAATGGTAAAGTTATGAAATCTTTGCTCATAAATTATTATTAGCTACTATAGTTTTTACCACCAGTCTGATGTCACTTGTCATCTTTTTTTTTTTAATTTTTTTAAAATTTATTTATGATAGTCACACAGAGAGAGAGAGAGAGGCAGAGACACAGGCTGAGGAAGAAGCAGGCTCCATGCACCGGGAGCCTGATGTGGGATTCGATCCCGGATCTCCAGGATCGCGCCCTGGGCCAAAGGCAGGCGCCAAACCGTTGCGCCACCCAGGGATCCCTTGTTGTCATCTTTAATTAAAACATTGAAGTTGTCATATTTACTCTTTTATACTCCTCTCCTTCTGAATTTGGTCTTTTTGAATGTGTGCATCTCTATAAATAAGGAAAAGTTTCACAATGCAAAGTATCCACCATTCCCTGATCGAAGTCCCGTTTTGTCCTTTAATTAAAATCTCACTCTAAGAAGGAAATAGTCAACAAAAATAAAAAGCAACCTTTAGAATGGGAGAAGATATTTGAAAATCACATATATGATAAAGGGTTGCTATCCAAAATATATAAAGAACTTATAAAACTCAAAATCCCCAAAACAAATAATATGGTAAAAAATTGGCAGAAGACATAAATAGACATTTTTCTAAGGAATACATACAGATGGTCAACAGACACATGAAAAGATGCTCAACAACACTCATCATCAAGGAAATACAAATCAAAACTACACTATCAGTTTACACCTGTCAGAATGGCTAAATTTGACAACACAGGAAACTATAGGTGTTGGTGAGGATGCAGAGAAAGGGGAATTCTTTTACACTGTTGGTGGGAATGCAAACTGGGGCAGCCACTCTGGAAAACAGTATGGAGGTTCCTCAAAAAGTTAAAAATGGAACTACCCTATGATGCAGCAATTACACTACTAGGTATTTACCTAAAGGATACAAAAATATCAATTCAAAGGAATATAGGGAGATGGGCAGGGCAAAGGGTTAAATGGGTGATGAGTATTAAGGAGAGCACTTGTTGTGATGAGCACTGGGTGTAGTATGTAAATGATGAATCATTAAATTCTATACCTGAAACAAATATTGCATTGTATGTTAATTAGCCAGAATTTAAATAAAAACTTGAAAAAAATAAAGGCATATGGAGATTTTAAAAATGAAGCAAAATCTCACTTTAATCAAATCCACTGAGTTTTAAGTTTGTCTTTTCTTGTCTCTTAAATCTTAAATGACCTGGAGATACATCTGTGGAAACACTTTGAAAATTTAGTGCACAATGCCAATATGACCCTACAGTCTTGCATTTAATTCTAGAAAATTGTCTCCCATCCAAGTACTAACCAGGCCCGACCCTGCTTAGCTTCCGAGATCAGACAAGATCGGGTGCATTCAGGGTGGTATGGATATTTCCTCATTCTCTATTTGATAAAATCCTTCCATTTTAATACCTCTAAAATGTTGTTCTAAAATCACTTCTAGCTTTTGATGTTCCTTAAATTTCTAAGGAGACATTGTATCAGAAAAACATGCTATGATATCCAGCTCCTTTTATCATTTCTACCAAATTAATTTATGTTAAGGAAAATCCACTTCTACATCTGACATCCTCAATATTCCACTATAGCATAAGCAAAATTGATATCCTAATATAAACCCATCACCTTAGACTAGAATTTCTCAACCTCAGCACTATGTACATTTTTGGCCAGGTTATACTTTGCTTTGGAGGCTGACTTGCACCTTATAAGATGTTTAACAGCATCCATGGCCTCAACTCACTAAATATCAGTATCACCTCCTTGAAACTGTGACAACCAAAAATGTCTCCAAATGCCCCTGGGAGACATTTCCCTCAACAAACAACCATTGGCTTAGATATATCACTCAAGATATTCCTCAGCTCAGTTTTTATATTTTTAAAGGTGGAAGCTTTGATTTGCTCAATTTAACCTGCAATGCATGATCATTCTCTGTTACTAAGACTACAGGAACTGCTCTATGCCTGGAGCTAACTGTTCATCTGCAGTAGCGACCACCTACTTACACAGGATTACAATGTGCTATTTATGCTATTGAGTGCTACTTACACAGAATCTCATTTAGTTCTTCTGTTTCACCTATGATGAAACCGAGACAGGAAACCCAATTTCCTGAGAACTTCTTATCCAGATTCTAGATAAAGCAAATGTTCTAGTCCTTTAAAATCCCTAAACTGTTTCTGTATTCTTGGCTATGCTCATTTTTGTGACCTTGAACAACTTATTAAACCTCCAAGTCTTTTAATTTTTGTCAACAATGTTAATTAATTATTATTACCATTATTACCTATAGAAACTATAGCTTGAGAAAAAAATTATTCTTTGGCTTATATCTCTACTTAAAATCTCCCTCAAAAGAAACTTTGGGTATGTAGTGTGTTGACTTGCTATTTAGTAACACTGGAGTCGTTCTTTTTGTTCCCCCACTTTTTGAAGTTTCAGATACTCTGGACATATAGACACCCAATAAATCCTTGCCAACTGACTGCATAAACAGCCATGAATAAATAAAAATTGATTATCTATAGAAATTCAAGGTATTTTTTCCCAAGGATATTAAATCCTTGATATTCCAGCAGTTGGTGATCCACTGTGAATATCTGTGTGTTCTGACATATTCTAATAGCTTATTTCTATAATCAGAGTTTTAATTTGCATTTAGGCTGTTCAAATTCAGTTTGTTTACCTCACTGTCATATTCACATCTTTGTCCTACATAGTGAAATGGCAAAATCTAGTACAAGAATATTCTTAATAAAGTTATTTTTGAACTAGAAAGCATCTTGTGAAAATATGATTATTAGAGACATATGATTATTAAAGAATATCCTAGATCAGAATTAAAAACTGCTTCATGTGTTATTTGATTAGGAGATGGGCTTCTGCCCAAGTCTACATCTCTGAATTAATTTTGAGAATGCAAACATGTCCAGGACAAATAAAGGGATATACAAATTAAATGATGCAGTTTATAAGGACACGTGGCTCCCCATGCATTTTTTCATTTGGTGGCAATGAAAGAACTGGTAATTCTGGGATGATGTTGACATGAACTTGAAGTCTTATCTCTTGCAGGCTGGTTCAAAGAGGTTCACAGAGCAAAAAGTAGTGTTAGAACCAAGTGTGATCTTATGGCAGTATGATTTATGAAAGAAAGATCACCAAATTGGCAGCTTGGAACTCTGACTTCTAGACCCAATAAGCCACTACATTAGCTATGTGTACTTGGATGAGTCTGTTAACCGTCCCTGAATCTTAGCTTTCTCATCTGCAAATATAGGCTGATAGATATTCTTAAGGCTTTGCCTACCTCTAATATTCCATTATCTAAGAAGTAACATTACATATTTAACAACTGGAATCCCTTTCAATTAGTTCAAAGCATGTCATAGTGGCTAATAGGAAATGTAGGGATTTACCAGAGTTTTGTCCCCCATTTATTAATTATGTATGATGAAAGGATTAAACCTTATCATAGATAATGTCCCCATTCCTGTTGTATCTTGAAGTAGACAAAAAATATATGTTACTTTAAAAAATACATGTTAACTACTAGAAAAACAGCTCAAATGTATGCCCTACTGATAATAGGTTAGCATTATTATGTTTATATGTAGAGAACCCTTTTTCCCATTTAATAAATGCAGGTCAGAAAGGGCTGGCAGGATATATTCAGGGTACTAAATGAGAAGAACATGCAGCCAAGAATACTTTATCCAGCAAGGCTCCCATTCAGAATAGAAGGAAAGATAAAGAGCTTCCAAGATAGGCAGAGACTGAAAGAATATGTGACTACCAAACCAGCTCTGCAACAAATATCAAGGGGGACCCTGTAAAAAAAGAGGAAGCCCAATGAAATAATCCACAAAAAAAGGGACTGAATAGGTATTATGATGACAATAAATTCATATCTTTCAATAGTAACTCTGAACGTGAATGGGCTTCATGATCCCATCAAAAGACTCAGGGTTTCAGACTGGATAAAAAAGCAAGACCCATCTATTTGCTGTCTACAAAGACTCATTTGAGACCTAAGGATACCTCCAGCCTGAAAATGAAAGTTTGAAAGGTAAATGGTTCTCCAGCCCCCCATTGTGAAAATGTCAATGCTACTCACGGCAATTTACATTTCATTACTGGGACTTAATCAAGATAAAGAGCTTCTGCTCAGCAAAAGAAACAGTCAACAAAACTAAAAGACAACCTACAGAATGGGAGAAGATATTTGCCAATGACATATCAGATGAAGGTCTAGTATCCAAGATCTATAAAGAACTTATTCAGCTCAACAGCAAAGAAACAAACAATCCAATCATGAAATGGGCAAAACACATGAACAGAAATCTCACAGAGGAAGACATAGACATGGCCAAGAAGCACATGATAAAATGTTCTGTATCACTTGCCATCAGGGAAATACAAATCAAAACCACAATAAGATACCACCTCACACCAGTGAGAATAGGGAAAGTTAACAAGACAGGAAACAACACATGTTGGAGAGGGATGTGGAGGTTTATGTATACAATGGAATATTACTCAGCAATTAGAAACGACAAATACCCACCATTTGCTTCAACGTGGATGGAACTGGAGGGTATTATGCTGAGTGAAATAAGTCAATCGGAGAAGGACAAACTGTGTATGTTCTCATTCATTTGGGGAATATGAAAAATGGTGAAAGGGAATATAAAGGAAGGGAAAGGAGGTGTTGGGAATTATCGGGAAGGGAGACAGAACATAAAGACTCCTAACTCTGGGAAGCGAACTGGGGGTGGTGGTTGGGGAGGAGGGCGGGGAGTGGAGGGGAATGGGTGACGGGCACTGAGGGGGACACTTGATGGGATGAGCACTGGGTGTTTTTCTGTATGTTGGTAAATTGAACACCAATAAAAATTAATTTAAAAAAAAAGAAAAAGAAAGGGGAACCCTCTTACACTGTTGGTGGGAATGTGAACTGGTGCAGCCCCTCTGGAAAACTGTGTGGAGGTTCCTCAAAGAGTTAAAAATAGATCAGCAATTGCACTGCTGGGGACTTAGCCCAAAGATACAGATGCAGTGAAACACCGGGACACCTGCACCCCGATGTTTATAGCAGCAATGTCCACAATAGCCAAACTGTGGAAGGAGCCACGGTGTCCATCAACAGATGAATGGATAAAGAAGATGTGGTCTATGTATACAATGGAATATTCCTCAGCCATTAGAAACAACAAATACCCACCATTTGCTTCAACGTGGATGGAACTGGAGGGTATTATGCTGAGTGAAGTAAGTCAATTGGAGAAGGACAAACATTATATGGTCTCATTCATTTGGGGAATATAAAAAATAGTGAAAGGGAATAAAGGGGAAAGGAGAGAAAATGAGTGGGAAATATCAGTGAGGGTGACAGAACATGAGAGACACCTAATTCTGGGAAATGAACAAGGGTTAGTGGAAAGGGAGGTGGCAGGGGCTTGGGGTTACCGGGTGATGGGCACTGAGGGTGCACTTGATGGGATGAGCACTGGGTGTTATGCTATATGTTGGCAAATCTTTCTCTTTCTCTCCTTGTTTTTTATAAGTATTAAGGAAATGTTAATTTATTCCTTCCTTCCTTCCTTCATTGATTTTATCATGTATCTCTTCTTTCTGAAATATAAACTTCATGGGAGCAGTATCCTTGTTAGACTGGTATACTCATTGCCAGAATAGTGCTAGGTACACAGTGGATGCTTAATTAAAATCTCTCCAATGAATGAATGAATGAACTTGTACCATGTACCTGCAGAATGGACCTTATATACACAGTCTCAGTATTTACATATTTAACACTCCAGTAGTAAAGGCAGACAAAAATAATAATTACAACAAAGTATGATTTTTAGAGAAGTAGATGATAACTATAACTTTTTGTCAAATGTGTGAGGCACTGTCCTAGGTACTGAGTATCACTTGGTGAACTAATGTAGTAACCAGGGAAGTTTCCCAGAAGAACTGACATTTAGGCTGAGATATGAAGGATAAGTAGGACAGATGAAATGAATGATATTCCAGGCAGGAAAATGGCATGATGAAGGCTCAGAGGTAGAAAGTGCTGGAGAATTCAAAGAAGTGAAAGAAGTTCCAGAGATCTGGAAAATAGAGTGAGGGGTAAATGGCAAGACATAGATTAGTGATTGATCCTCATAAAAGAGTTGGGGCATTATCCTAAAGCCAGGAGGGAGGCCTCAGAGAACTTTAAGGAAGAAAATGATTGGATCTGATTTGTGTTTAGAATGATCACCCTGAGTAATATTCCATGGTATATATGTACCATAGTTTATTTAGCCATTCATCCATTGGGAGACATTTGGTTGTAACTAGTTTTTGACTATTAAAAATAAAGTTGCAATAAACAATAATGTGTAGGTTTTGTGTGGACATACATTTTCATTGTTCTGGGACAAAAGTCTAAATTTAATTTCTGGATTATATGTTAAGTATATGTCGAGATTTTAAAGAAACTGCCAAATATTTTCCAGAGTTGATGAACTATTTTCTACTCTCACAAGCAATGTGTGAGAGATTCATTTTCATTGTACCCTCTGAAAAAGTTGATATCACTTTTTTTTAACTGAGGTGAAATTTATATACAGCCTTATATTAGTTTCAGGTGTACAACATAAAACATTTCAATATTTGTATACACTACAGTGATCACTACAATGTCTAGTTACTGTCACCATAAAATTGATCCCATTCACCTTTTTTCTCACCCCTCCAACACCCTTCCCCTCTGATGACCACCAGTCTGTTTTCTGTATCCATGAGTTTGGTTTTGGTTGTTCATTTGTTCTGTTTTTTAGATTACACATATAAGTGAAATCATACAATATTTGTTTTTGTCTGTCAAACTTATCTTACTTAGCATAATACCCTCTAAGTCCATACATGTTTTCAAAAATTGCATAATTTCACGTCTTTTTTATGGTTGGGTAGTATTCCATTGTATATATATCATATATTTTTTATCCATTCATCTATTGATGAACATTTAAAAGTTGTTTCTGTATCTTGGCTATTGTAGATAATTTTTCAATAAACCTAGCAGTATATAAATCTTTCTGAGTTAGTAATTTCATTTTCTTCAGATAAATACTCAGAAGTGGCATGACTGGATCATATGGTAGATCTATTTGTAATTTTTTGAGGAACCTCTATACTGTTTTCCATAGTGGCTGCACCTATTAACATTACCACTAACAATGTATGAAGGTTCCCTTTTCTCCAAATCCTCACTAACACTTGTTATTTCTTGTCTTTTTACTACTAGCCATTCGGACTAATGTGAAGTGATATCTCATTGTGGTTTTGATTTGCATTTCCTGATAATTAGTGATGGTGAACATCTTTTCATGTTGGTCATCTGTATATATTCTTTGGGAAAAATGTCCATATAGAATCAATGTGCATTTTTTTTTATCAGATGGTTTGGGTTTTGTTTTGTTTTGCTATTGAGTTGAGTTCTTTATATATTCTGGATACTAACCTTTTTTTAAAATTTTTTTTTATTTATTTATGATAGTCACAGAGAGAGAGAGGCAGAGACACAGGCAGAGGGAGAAGGCAGGCTCCATGCACCGGGAACCCGATGTGGGATTCAATCCGGGGTCTCCAGGATCGCGCCCTGGGCCAAAGGCTGGCGCCAAACCGCTGCGCCACCCAGGGATCTCTGGATACTAACCTTTTATCAGATCTATGGTTTGCAAATATTTTCTCCCATTTTCAGTAGGTTGCCTTTTCATTTTGTTAATGGTTTCTTTCACTGTGCAGTAGCTTCATAGTTTGATGTAGTCCCACTTATTTTTTTTACTTTTGTTGCCTTTTTTTTGGACTTAGATAAAAAAATTCAATGCTAAGACTGACGTCAAGCAGCTTACCACCTGTGTTTTCTTCTAGGAGCTTTATGGTTTCATGTTTTGCATTCAAGCCTAATACATTTGGAGTTAATTTTTGTGTATGGTGTAAGATAATGGTCTTGCTTGGTTCTTTTGCATGTCCAGTCTTCCAAACGTCATTTATTGAAGAGACCCACCCACTTTGAGTGTTTTAATCAGAAATGAATGTTGAATTTTGTCATGTTTTTTTCTGCATGTTAAGATAATCATATAAATTAAATATTTCATTTTGTTAATGTGTTATGTCACAGTAATTGATTTGCAGATGTTGAACTATCCTTGCATCCCTGGAATAAATCCCAGGAACAAGTCATGGTATACGATCCTATTAATATATTGTTGAATTTGGTTTGCTAATATTTTTTTGATGATTTTTGCATCCATGTTCATTAGGGATATAGGCCTGTAATATTCTTTTTTGTGGTGTCCTTATCTGGTTTTGGTACCAGTATAATGCCAGCCTAAAACAAGCTTGGAAGCATTTCTTCCTTTTCTATTTTTTGGAAGAGTTTGAGAAGAACAGGATTAAATCTTCTTTAAATGTTAGGTATAATGCACCAGTTAAGCTGTCTGTTCTTGAGCTTTTGTTTGTTTGAATGTTTTTGATACTGATTCAATATCCTTACAAGTAATCAGTCTATTCAGATTTTCTATTTCTTCAAGATTGAGTTGTGGAAGATTGTATGTTTCTAGGAATTTATCCATTTCTTCTAGGTTGTCTGGTCTGTTGGCACAAAATTATTCATATTAGTCTCTTATGATCCTTTAAACTTCTGTGTTATTGGTGACTCTAGAGGTTTATCAGGTTTTTTATTTTATCCTTTTAAAAAATCAGCTCTTGGGCAGCCTGGGTGGCTCAGCAGTTTAGCGCCACCTTCGGCCCAGGGCATGATCCTGGAGACCCGGATTGAGTTCCGCGTTGGGCTCCCTGCATGGAGCCTGCTTCTCCCTCTGCCTGTGTCTCTGCCTCTCTCTCTCTCTCTCTCTCTTTCTGTGTGTGTGTGTGTGTGTGTGTGTCTCATGAATAAATAAATAAAAATCTTTAAAAGAAAAAAATTAATAAAAATATCAACTTAGTTTCATTGATCTTTTCTACTTTTCTTTTAGTCTTTATCTATTTCTGCTCTGGTCTTTAATTTTTCCTTCCTTCAACTATCATTGTGTTTTATTTGTTCTTTTCTACAGTTCCTTTAGGTGTAAAGTTAGATTGCTTATTTGAGATTTTTCTTCTTACTATGAACTTCCCTTTTAGAACTGCTTTTGTTGTATCCAATAGATTTTGAATTGTTATATTTCCATTTCCATTGGTCTGAAGGTATTTTTTGATTTCCCCTTTGACCCATTGGTTTTTCAGTAATATGTTGTTTAATCTTCACATATTTGTGATTTCCAGTTTTTCTCTCTCTTTTTTTTTAAATTTTTTTTTATTATTTATTTATGATAGTCATACAGAGAGAGAGAGAGGCAGAGACATAGGCAGAGGGAGAAGCAGGCTCCATGCACCGGGAGCCCGACGTGGGATTCGATCCCGGGTCTCCAGGATCGCGCCCTGGGCCAAAGGCAGGCGCCAAACCGCTGCGCCACCCAGGGATCCCTCTCTCTCTCTTTTTTTAAAGTAAACTCTACACCAAACATGGGGCTCAAACTTATAACCCAGAGATCAAGAGTTACATACTCTACTAACTGAGCCAGCCAAGCACCCGATCAGTTTTCATCTTGTAAGTGATTACCAGATGTGGTCAGAAAAGATGCTTAACATTATTCCATTCTTATTCATTATGTGAAATATCTACCTCTCTCAGTCTTGAAAGAGTGGCCTTGCGTAGGAGATGAGTCTTATCATTCAAACTTCCCCTAGCTCTTGGCTGTCTCTCAAACCTTTGTGATTGTCTCAGTAGCTTGATTTATTCTTTATAGGTTCCAATTATTGAGGGTGTTCCAAAACCTGTCAGTGTTCCAAAAGGTGGGATCTCAACATCTAATTTCAGGCTGACTGGAAGCTAGATACTGAGGCGCCAGATTTTAATGTATGTAAATATACACAGTTCTGTGGGGCCACAATTGTAGACCCTGCTGATCTCTACATCAGGAGATCTGGAGGTGTCCTCTGGGTGACAGTTGCAAAAACTAGGGCTTCAGATGAGTGCATAAACTCTTTTCTGGGAGGTACTAATGAGGTGTGGCAAGGGCAAAGAAAGGCACTAAGATATTGTCTCCCTGTTTATGTTCCCTGAGAATGCTTCTGTGGCGTCTCAGAATGTGTGACAAACCTGAAGCCTTTCCCTGAGCTTGAAGCCTCTGGGCAAGTAAATGTGCCTTCTCCACAACCAGAATAGGGTTGTATTTCAGTCTGATATTTGTGCAGTGCCACTGGATTGTGGTAGCCTACCCTGAACACTCTTTTCAATTGTTTCAGTCCCATGGAGCCTCGAAATGCAAGCCCCTCTGGCCATAAGAGCAAGGCGATAAAGAAGTGTCCTCTGTGTGTACTGCACTAACCTCCTGGCTTTAGCAAGGCTGAGGAAGAGTATTGAGGGGAGGGCACATAGACAGCTTCAGCAGTGCAGTGTGAAAGCACTGAGGAAAGGACATGCCTATGGTTTTAGTTCCTGTCCCTATGTGCCTGCCTATGCTAGCAAGGTAGAGGAAAAATGCAAAACTGGTATTCACCAGAACCTCCATGCACAAAGAAAGTCCCAACTAGTCCCTGTTTATTCATGTACAAGTTAGAATTAGCAAGTGAAACTCCTTCACATATAAACCAGTCACCTCTCAAACTTCTGTCTTTGCATTCTGGGTTCCAGAATGAGTGATTACACACACAAGTCCCTTGAAAAGAGTATCTCAAATACCCACAGCCCTTTGGGTACTCTGGACATAAATTCCATTTGTGTCCAAAGCCAGACATTTTTGGGACCTCATTTCTCCAATGCAGATCCCAAGGGTTGGCATGCCTCACGTAGTGCACAAATACATTGCTCCCTAGGAAGAAGCTCTGTACATATGAGATCCCTTCCTATTGTGTGTCACTGTGCTGGGATGGGGCTTTTGGTGAGACTGTGCCTTGCATCTCCTACCCATCTTAATGTGGTCCCTTTATCCCTGTTATGGAGGGAGCTGTTCAGGTAGTTTTCAGGTCTTTTACAGCAGAATTATTTTATATTTAGCTGTAGATTTGGAATGTCTATGGGAGGATGTAAGTTCATAATTTTCCTGTCCAGCCATCTTGAACATCCCTCCAATCCTGTCACTGTTTTTTATTTTTTCCATTTTAATATATGTATAGTAATAGCTCATTGCAATCTTAATTTGCATTTCTTCCATGGCCAGTGATGTTAAAAATATTTTGATATGCATATTTGCCATCCTTTCATCCTCTATCGTGAAATATCTCTTTATATCTTTTGCCCATTTTCTGATTGAATTGATGGATTTTCATGGTTGAATTTTGAGAGTTCTTTGTATATTCTACATATGAGTTCTTCATCAGATATATGGTTTGCAAATATTTTTTCCAGTCTGAAGCATATCTTGCCATTTTCTAAATAAAGTCTTTCATAGAACAAAAGCTTACATTTGGCAAATTTTTATTTTTTCTTCTATAAATTATGCTTTTGGTGTCACATCTGAAAACTTTTCACAAAGTCTTAGACCTCAAAAATTTTCTCCTGTGTTACATTCTAGAAGTTTTTAAAAAAGACTTTATTTATTTATCCATGAGACACACATAGACAGAGAGAGGCAGAGACATAGGCAGAGGGAGGAGCAGGCTCCATGCAGGGAGCCCAATGCGGAACTCAATTCCAGGACTCCAGGATCATGCCTGAGCCAGAAGGCAGATGCTCAACTGCTGAGCCACCCAGGCGTCCCACATTCTAAAAGTTTTATAGCTTTAGGTTTTATATTTAAGTCAATGATCTATTTTGAATTAATTTTTGTATATGGTGTGAGATTTAGGTTGAGGTTCACTTTTTTGTCTATAAATATTCAATTATTTCAGCACCATGTATGACAAGGCTACCCTTTCTTCATTGAATGCCTTCACAGTTTTTCAAAATATCAATTGGCTATGGTTGTGGCACTATTTCTGGTTTTTAGATCCTGTCCTATTGATCTGTGTGTCTGTCCTTTCACCAATACCAACACAGTCTTGATGACTGTAATCAGGTAATAATTCCTAAAATAGGATAGGTTGATTCCTCACTTTATACTTCTTCCAAAAAAATGTCTTGAACTAGTCTAGTCCCTCAGTACTTCCTTTTGAATTTTAGGATAGTGTTATCTATACCTACAAATCATGTCATGTTGGGATTTTGATAGTAATTGGTGTTTCACCTGTATAACAACCTGGGAAGAAGGTTCTTCCTTTTTTCTCTTTTAAGTCTGCCAAATCATGAACATGGTATGTTTATCTATAAATTTGGCTCTCTTATTTCTTTCATCAGCACTTTGCAGCTCAGCTTATAAGTCCTGTACATGGTTTGTTAGATATATACCCATGTATTTCCTTTTCTTTAGAGAAATTACAATTAGTGTTATATATCTTTGTTTTTTACATCTCACCACAGGTTGACAGAAAGACAACATATACTGATTTTATATTCCGTGATTAGGATATTTCTCACCATTCTCTGCATTTTAAAAAAAGAATATTTGCATCTCTATTCATGAGGGGTATTAGTTTGTAATGGTTTTTTGGGGGGTACTGCCTTTTTTGGTATCAGGTTATTATTGGTTTCATAAAATGTATTTAGAATTGTCCTCTAGAGATTTCTTTTTTAAGGAATTTTTAAAAAGATTTTATTTATTTATTCACGAGAGACCACAGAGAGAGAGAGGCAGAGACACAGGCAGAGGGAGAAGCAGGTTCCATGCAGGAAGCCTGACTTTGGACTCCATCCCAAGTCTCCAGGATCACGCCCTGGGCTGAAGGTGGCGCTAAACTGCTGAGTTACCCAAACTGCCCTCTTTTTAAGGAATTTTAAATTATGAATTCAACTGTCTTAATAGCTTTAATATGTCCAACAATCTATCTCATTTGGGGTGACCGATGAATTTTAAGTTTGAACTGTTAAAAAAAATTGGTCTATTTTATCTAAATTGTCAAATTTATATGAGCAGTGTTTTTCATAGTAGTCCTTTATTATCCTCTTGATGTTCATTTCTGATATTATTAATTTGTATCTTCTTCTTCTTTTGTCAATCTTGCTAAAGGTTTGTCAGTTTTATTGTTCTTTTCAAGGAACTAGTATTTTGTTTCATCAACTTTATGATCTTTATGTTTTCAATTTCATTGATTTCTGCTCTTACCTTTATCATCTATTTCCTTCTCCTTGCTTTGTGTTTATTTTGCTCTTATTTTCTAGTTTCTTGAATTAGTGGCTTAGATGATTGATTTGAGTCTTTCTCTCTTTTTTAATGTAAACATTCAGTGTTATGAATTTCCCTGTCAAAACTACTGTAGCTGCATTTCACAAATTTGGTATATTGTGTTTCCATTTGCATTCGCTTCAATGTATTTTAAAATTTTCCCTTGAGATTTTCTTTTTGCATGCATGGATTATTTAGAAGTGTGCTGTAAAAAAAAAAAAAAAAAAAAAAAAAAAAAAGAAGTGTGCTGTATAGTTTCCAAATATTTTGAGACTTTCCTGTTCTTTCTAATTTCAAGTTTGATGTTATTGTGGTCAAAGAATGCACTTTTGAACATTTTTAAATAATCTGTATAATTTATAATTCCATTTCTATACATCTAAAGTTTTCCTAGTTTCGTTTAGTTTTAGTTTATGTCTTTGTATAGCTTTTTTTTTTTTTACCAGTTGCTATAGGTATCTATCTATCTAACCTATCAATCATGATATATCTATCTAAAAGCACTCTAATGGTATTGTGGACTGAATGCTTGTGTCCCCTCAAAATTCATATGTTAAAATACTAACCCCACATGTGATTCTATCTGGAAATAGGACCTTCAGAGAAATTAAGTTAAATAAGTTCATAAGGGTAGGATCCTGATCAAATAGGATCAATGTCCTTGTAAGTAGAAACACAAGAGTTTTCTCTCTCTCTCTCTCTCTCTCTCTCTCTCTAGGTCAGGTGGGCACACAGTATTAAGGTGACCATCTACAAGCCAGGAAGAGAGGACTCACCAGAAACTGACCATGCTGAAACCTTGATCATGGACTTCTAGCCTTCAGAATTATGAGAAAGTAAATGTGTTATTTAGACCATCTGGTCTGTGACATTTTGTTATAGCAGCCCAAGCAGACTAAAACGATTTGTCAACATTTTACAGTCTGAGGGAAGTGTAGAGATCTCTCTTCCCTTTACATTCTTTTATAACTCACCATCTATAATATAATTATCTTAAATATTTTCTCTGCTTATAGTGATAGCTACATCAGACCATATTACAAATTTTGCTGCAATCATCAAACACAACTTAGAAAACTCGAGGAAAAGAAGAATCTACTGATTTAGCTTATATTTTTACTCTTTATTTTCTTTTCCCTTCTGATGTCCAAGATTTCTTCTTTTATCACTTCTTTTCTGTTTAGAGAACTACCCTTAGCCATTCTTTTATGGCCAGTCTACTGGAAGCACAGTTTCTTAGTTTCCTTCATTTTGACTTTACTTTCACTTTTATCCGAGGATATTTTCATTGGTTATAGGATTCTGGATTGATAATTCTTTACTTTCAGCACTTGGAAAATGTACCATTTCTTCCTGGTTTCCATGGTTTCTTTGTTTGTTTGTTTGTTTCCATGGTTTCTAATGAAAAATCTGCTGTCATTCAAATAGTTTGTTCCCCTATAGGTAATGTATTGTTCTTCCTTGGTTTCTTTCAAGATTTTATCTTTGTCTTTTGTTTTCTTGATGTTTGATTATGATGTGTCTTGTGGATTTCTTTGAGATTACTTTATGTGAGGTTCATTCAACTTCTTGAATCTAAGCTTTTTCCCTTATGCCAAGTTTGGAAAAACTTAGGTCACTATTTCTTGAATAGTTTATTAACTCTGCTCTCTTCTCTCCTTCTGGGACTCTGATGAAATGAATGTTAGATTTTCTGTTATAGCCCCACAAATCCCTGAGGCTATGTTCTTTTTTCTCTTTTTCTGGTCTATTTTCTCCCTTTTTTTCAGACTGGGTAATTTCTATTGTTCTAGTTTAAAGTTTATCAATCCTTTTCTCTTTCTCCATTATTCTATTTTAAATTTCAAAATACACCGTTAGGATTCTTGCTCTAAATTATCAATCATCTTTTCATAGTGTTAAATAATGAGCAAAACACTTTTTATGCTCTTACATAGTTACTATTTCCAGTGCTTTTCATATAAATTTCCATCTAATATTGTTTTCCTTTTGCTTGAACCACTTCCTTCTTTCATAGTCCAGTCCTGCTATTGATAATTGGTTTTAGGTTTTATATGTCTGAAAAAATGTTTATTTCACCTTCACTTTTGAAAGATATTTTTACAGGATATAGAATTCTGGGTTGACAGTTTTGGTTTTCTTTCTTTCTTCAGTATTTTAAATATGTGGCTCTACAGTATTCTGATTTGCGTTATTTTTAACAAGAAGCCTATCATAAATCATTGTTACTCTCTTATTAATGTATCTTTTTTCATAGAGTGCTTTTAAGATTTTATTTTTATCTGTGGCTTTAAATTGTTTGATTATAATGTGCCTTAGTGTTTCTTGGTGTTCTTATTTCTTGTGCATGGGTTTTGTTCAGATTCTTGGATCTGTTGTTTATCTTTCAGACAGGATAGTAAATCCAGTTCCAGTTAGTCAATCTTGGTCATTAGCAAAAGTCCTATATTACTAATTTTTAGAGCCCCCCCCAGGTATTTCCATTGTGCATTTCAGGTTGAGAACCACATGGTAATAGAGAAAAGTGGACAAATGTAAGAAATTACAAGGAAGTAAAATGGCCAGACTTGATCAATGAGTAGACATGTATGAAGGTGGGATGTAGTTAAAGAGCGTGAAGAGACAAAATAGACTTCTTGTCTCAGTAACTATGAATTGAAAGGAATGTTGAAATACAGAACTCTATGGTTAATATTGTTTTGAGAGGTAGAAAACACTAAATTTTAAATACCTGAAGTATATCCAAGCAGAGTTATTTTGTAATCGATTGCTTGGAAAAGAAGAGATATTAAGTGGAGAAAAATATATGGGTTGGAAAAGAAGAGATATTAAGTGGAGAAAAACATGTGGGTTGGATTCATTTGCATGTACATAGTAGGAAATTTCATGAATGAACAGTATTATCAAGGAAGAATGCACACAGTAACCCATTTTTTATCTTTAACCTGGTATTCCTTTTGGACAACCAGTGATTTGATAACTCAATGCCCAAATGGATATTTCAAAATTAAAATTGAGGAATGTGTTCTTCCTTTTACCTTATATTTCAACTGTCCATTAAAAAAACTTGACAAAACTTAATTAAACAATTTTAAAATGTATTACATTTAGAATGGTAGGGATTTACAAACTGTTAAGTAACCTCAGCTGAACTTTTCAAAGTAGGCAGACCCATCTTCACATTACTTATGAAAAGTTATATAGAGTCTAAAATTTTAATATGAGATCTACTTTTTCTAAAACTATGGTGAACTCTGGGGGTGGTTTATAAACTAATTAATTCATCTTTGATATGACTGTAGCAGGATGTACAATGATGTGGAACTTCACATATTTTTTTAATGACAAAACCACTACATTGGAAGTTCTAGCAGTTTGAAGTACAGACTGTAACTCACCTACTTGCAGATCTTCTATATTTTAGAGAGAATACCAAAGCCTTGCTTTAGTTTTACCTGCATAAGGCAAATAATTCCAGTGAAGCAATCTAAATGCCATAAATTTAGGCTGGAATATTAAATCCTCAGTTTAATAATGTGAAAGGCAGTCTCAGTGCTATACCAAAGTTATTTGGATATTAAAGTATTTAAAAAATGTTCTGGAGTGTGGTGACTCATTTGTCACTGAGACTCTAAAGAGAATATGGAAGCAGCTTGGAAACTAAGCTTGAAGCCTGAGGTCTAAAGCAGGTAGGCAGTACAAGGTTCCCTGTAATGGGACTTTAGGATCAATGGGGTTTGATAATTTTTTAATTTTTTTTTTTGAGAGAGAGAGTGTGTGTGTGTGAGAGAGAGAGAGCATGAGCAAGGGGAAAGCATAGAGGGAAAAGCAGACTTCCCACTGAGCAGGGAGCCCAAGACGGGACTCAATCCCAGGACCCTGGGGCCATGACCTGAGCCAAAGGCAGCTACTTAACCAACTGAACCACCCAGGCTCCCGGACAATTAATTTTAAGTGTTCTTTTTCTGTATTGTAATTCTTTTAGAACATCTTAAATATGCAGTAGTTTGGAGTCAGTCTCATGTATGTGATACTTAGGGGACCAAAGGGAGGGGTTCATATATATCTTTTTGTAAATCAGCCGAAACAATAAGTCTCTGTAGTTGTTAATACTTCCTTACCTTTAGTTGCACAATTGTCTATGTTTTTTATTATAATACATACTTTATTCAAGGAGGCTTACTGAACTTTAGAGCTGTCCATTCTTTGGGGATACATATGCACACATTTTTGGATTATTTTCATAGTCTCTATTAGTTCCTGATCATTAGTGTTTTTCTTCTTGGATTGAAGGGGCAAATTTGAATCTTTCCCAGACTGCTATATAGTGCAAAGAGCACAGGGACTTGAGGTAAAAGAATCTGAATCAAATCTGGCTGAGTGACCTTTGGCAAATCCATTTGACTTGACATTGACTTTATCTTCTGGCTATTCTCATCTTAAGCATATTTCTCAAACTATTCTCTAAGACATCAATCTTTCGCTTAATGGCAGGCAAATTAGATTTGCCTTTTCAAAGTACAGTTTCAATGTTTGTGGTAAGAGTAATATTCTAGGAAACAGGCTTTGAAATAAGGAGGATGTCAGAAAATTCATTCTGCAAATCTAGAAATCACTCTTTAAAAGTCTTTCAGTAAAACAATCATCTGGTAATAAAATATAAACACTCCTTCTAAAGACTTCCATACAAAGTCTTTAAGAAAGTTGAAACAAGAAAAATTCTCCTGTGTTTAAAAAATAAATATGAGCCTTAATTAAAAAACAGATCTCTGCCCTTACTAAAATGTGACACCCTCCAAATTATAGCCATATGAAAGTAAAATATTTGTATCAATAGGTGGCTTGGTTTAGCAGCAATATGGCTAAACAATTTCCTTAAAGACTATAGTGCCCGGTTTGAAATGTTCAAAATCTTATTTTGAGGGGCTCACTGCATGGTAATGAGCTCTAAGGATGACATGACATCGTTAATAATGAAGGTATTTAAAATAAGACTTAGGCAAGGCTGATTATTTACAGAGCTGCCTGACTGGTGTGAATCTGCACAGACCTATTTCTGGGCTTTTGTTTGCAATTCATGGTAATTTACAGAGTAAATGGCTCAGGATTTGCAAAAGAGAACAACAGCGTATATAGATTTCAGAGGGCTAAATGGAGATTTTCCTCTTTGACACAGGCAAATTGGTATATGATGAATAGCTGATGGTTGGATTTTTATGCTCTTGCATAAAATTCAATTTAATTTCTTTGGGTTTTAAATCAACTTACTGATAATGTGTGAAAATGAAGAAAAGAGAACTTATTTAGCCTTTGGGGATGTATTTACTATTTAGTAGATGCTATTTAATAGACAAGACTTAACTTATTTGAAACACTGAATTACTTTCTATGACTATCACATCTACCATTACTGTGGTGCAATATAGTGGAAGAAACACTAAAGTAAGCGAATATGTGCATAGAACATCAAAAAGGTACACTTATTGAGCACCTAGTATGCCTTAGGCACTATGCTAAGCAATTTATATACATTATTTTATTTCACCTGTATTCCAGCTCCATTTCCACTTATCAGACATTCACCCTTAAGCAAATTATTGAACATCTCTGAAAAACTTTTGTCTCATCTGTATAGTAGAAACTTTAATAAGTATCTTGCTTTCTCCTTTACTTATTTATTAATGCAACAAATATTTAGAGAGTGCCTATTATATATCAGTAGTTGTGCTAGATGCTAGGGATACAACAGTGAATATGACATTTTCTCTACCTAAACAGAGCTTTTATTTTATTTTATTTTATTTTATTTTTTTGTTTTAAGCAAATATATTTTTATTTATTTTATTTTTTTAATAAATTAATTTTTATTGGTGTTCAATTTACCAACATACAGAAAAACACCCAGTGCTCATCCCGTCAAGTGTCCCCCTCAGTGCCCGTCACCCATTCCCCCCCCCCCACCGCCCTCCTCCCCTTCCACCACCCCTAGTTCGTTTCCCAGAGTTAGGAATCTTTATGTTCTGTCTCCCTTCCTGATATTTCCCACACATTTCTTCTCCCTTCCCTTATATTCCCTTTCACTATTATTTATATTCCCCAAATGAATGAGAACATACACTGTCCTTCTCCGATTGACTTACTTCACTCAGCATAATACCCTCCAGTTCCATCCACGTCGAAGCAAATGGTGGGTATTTGTCGTTTCTAATGGCTGAGGAATATTCCATTGTATACATAAACCACAGCTTCTTTATCCATTCATCTTTCGATGGACACCGAGGCTCCTTCCACAGTTTGGCTATTGTGGACATTGCTGCTAGAAACATCGGGGTGCAGGTGTCCCGGCGTTTCATTGCATCTGAGCCTTTGGGGTAAATCCCCAACAGTGCAATTGCTGGGTCGTAGGGCAGATCTATTTTTAACTCTTTGAGGAACCTCCACACAGTTTTCCAGAGTGGCTGCACCAGTTCACATTCCCACCAACAGTGTAAGAGGGTTCCCTTTTCTCCGCATCCTCTCCAACATTTGTTGTTTCCTGCCTTGTTAATGTTCCCCATTCTCACTGGTGTGAGGTGGTATCTCATTGTGGTTTTGATTTGTATTTCCCTGATGGCAAGTGATGCAGAGCATTTTCTCATGTGCTTGTTGGCCATGTCCATGTCTTCCTCTGTGAGATTTCTGTTCATGTCTTTTGCCCATTTCATGATTGGATTGTTTGTTTCTTTGGTGTTGAGTTTAATAAGTTCTTTATAGATTTTGGAAACTAGCCCTTTATCTGATATGTCATTTGCAAATCTTCTCCCATTCTGTAGGTTGTCTTTTAGTTTTGTTGACTGTATCCTTTGCTGTGCAAAAGCTTCTTATCTTGATGAAGTCCCAATAGTTCATTTTTGCTTTTGTTTCTTTTGCCTTTGTGGATGTATCTTGCAAGAAGTTACTGTGGCCAAGTTCAAAAAGGGTGTTGCCTGTGTTCTCCTCTAGGATTTTGATGGAATCTTGAACAGAGCTTTTATTTTCCTAAAGATGAGGTATATAGAAATGTATGTATTTTTTTCCAATACTTGTTCAAAAACATTTTTTAAGGTGGTAAATCTAACAAAGTTGTTATTGGGATCAATTGAGATAATGTCATGAAAAGTACTTGATAAATGATAAAAGGACATAAGCCTACTTTGATTGGAAAGTGGTCTTAGCAGTAAGTCAACAAACTCCTTATCACTACTGGCTAATATTTTAGATTAAACTCTGAAAGAATGTATTTTTTATTTCATTAACTTGAACTGCAAGCGTATTGCTGGGAAAATTAAAATATGCCTAATACTCATCAAAGACTACTGCTTGTTAAGATTATAATGTGAGGATGATGTTAAAACAATGGTCCTCCTTTACAAAATAAACTGGACCTGATTGTCGTGATAGTTAAAGATACCATCCAAATGAAGAAGCTAATGTATAAATTTGGATGAAAGCATTTTTGTTCAAGGAGAGCTAATAATGCTTAATGTCAAATTCTTGTGAGAGGAATGTTTGACTTGGAAGATGTACTACCAAAAATATAAATTCATTCATTCATTCATTCATTCATTCATTCATTCATAAACCTCCTCAATCCAAAAGTAATTTGGTGCCCAAAGGACTGACCTCATTAAGTTCTTCACCTCTAATGGCAGGGAAAAGAAAGCATGAAAGTTGGGAGGCAGATAGAAAATACAGCAAAACAAGGGCAGCCTGGGTGGCTCAGTGGTTTAGCGCTGCCTTCAGCCCAGGGTGTGATCCTGGGGACCCGGGATTGAGTCCCACCTCAGGCTCCCTGCATGGAGCCTGCTTCTCCCTCTGCCTGTGTCTCTGCCTCTCTCTCTCTCTAACTCTCTGTGTGTGTGTGTTTCTCATGAACAAATCGATAAAATCTTTAAAAAAAAAAAGGAAATACAGCAAAACGAGACCATCATTTTTGGTTTTTAACAAAAACTAGATCTTTGGTTTTCCTTTGTTTCAGACTTTATTTTGTCTTGGTTTTCTTAATTAGCATAGATAGGTTGTTTTTTGGTACTTGAGTTTTGACTATTTCTCCTGATTCTGCCAGTAACCAGTGAATGTGTCTCCAAACTGAAATGTTTTTGCAATTATGTATTGAATTTCCCTTAAGATATGGCTGACAAGCTCCAACATGAAATAGCTATAAGTTAAAGCAGGGAATGGTAAATTATGGCTCAAAGGCCAAATTTAGCCAACTGCCTATTTTTGTAAATAAAGTTGTTTGGAATATGGCCATTCCCACCCTTTTACCCATAATATCTAGGGCTGTTTTTACACTACAAGGACAGAGCTGACTAGTTGCAACTAAGATTTCATGGCCTGCAAAACCAAAAAATATTTACTATTGACTCTACAGAAAAAGTTTGTTAACATCTGAGCTAAACAGTTACCTAACATTAAATTTATATGATAATTTTACAGATGTATAATTGACTTATAGCACTTACAGAGCCATGGTAGTTAATTATGTTTAAATTCTTTTTTTTTTTTTTTGAAAAAGAGCACAATTTTATTTCATAAACTGGGTGGCCCTCCCAGGGTAAGGATAACAGAAAATAAATGAAAAATTATTTCCTTTACTTCCAGTTAAACTAAGCATGCCAAGAAAATTGTAAAGATGAATACAAGAGTATAATGGTACATCTGTCTTTATGCCCAATTACATGCATCATTTTATAGGAGGAAAACTAAAACCAACCTGTATTGACAGAGGATCAAAGTCATGAGTAGAGCATTTGTTCAAGCCTTTTTCACATAATTTGCTCTGATAATTTGCAGTGCATCTGCAAATTTTTTTAGTTCATAAAGATACAATTTTATCCTCAATATTCTAGAATATGCCATAAGGCACTGAGGGGGGCACTTGATGGGATGAGCACTGGGTGTTATTATGTATGTTGGTAAATTGAACACCAATAAAAAATAAATTTATTATAAAAAAAACAAAGATCAACTGTTTAGGAGACAAAATCGAATAACCTGCTGACTATGTGTGAGATGTTTTTTAAAAAATTAAATTTTGGAATTGTTTTTTTTTAAAAAAAAACAAATTATTCATATAGTTGTCTTTCTTTTTTCCCTCTAATTCATGCTAGACTTTTTAGTAGGAATCAGCACCAGGAGGGAATTTAGCTTAATATTCAGCTTCAATTCTTATTTTCAATTTTATTAAAAATCCTTTTTTAAAGATTTATTTATTTATTTATTTTAGAGAGAGAGAGAGAGAGAAAGAGCACATGAGAGAAAAAGTGTGTGTGTGTGGGGGGACCAGCGGGAGAGGGAGATAGTGAGAGACAATCTCAAGCCTATTCCCCTCTGAGCACTCTGCCCAATATGGGGTTCAATCTCACCACTATGAGATCATGACCTGAGCTCAAATCACTAGTCAGACACTTTAATGATTGAGCCACCCATGCCCCCATATGTTTAAATTCTTAAATAAAGTTATTTGTGAGAATTATTTTTAAAATATCTATGTAGGCATTTTTCCTTCAAAGGCAGAATTCTATCAAGTCTTCCCTCCCCCAACTTTTCCTACCATCTCTAAAGCAGCAGGGAGTGCTGATTATTTAAACATCTTAATTATAGTGCTAAAGAAAGAAGGCATGATCATTTCTCCCCAATTGTTCAGCAAAATCATTGCCTTTTAAACAAGAATACTAAAGTAATAACTAGAGTGATATAAAATAGCTGGTGCATGATATCATCAAATTAAATTATATATTTCATAATTTTAGTATAACTCAACCTAAAGTTTGATATAGAAACTATGCCTTAACTTTGAAAACCCCAAATCTTATAAGGGAAAGGATCATTCTCATTAATAGAATGTGATTATAAAATTTCTACAATAATCACAAATTATTCTGTTTGAAAAGTATAGTTCTATTCAACGCTTTCAAAAGGAGAAATGTCAGATCTTTTTCTTCAGACTATAGATACTCCAAAGATATTAATTTAATATGGTAAAAACAGAAGTTATTTTAAAAAGTGAGGATATTATATTTTCCAAGTGAATCAATGAATCATAACACTACTCAGTTAGGTAATTCACAAAGTCAGCGCATCATTTGTTTGCAGGAATATGAAGACTCCTTTTGTTCTGAAATATTTTCTGATTTATCTGTGAACCTGAGTGTGGGTACACAGGGAGTAGACACTGTTCTTTACAAAATGAAACATCCTCTTGATTTTGGTCGACCATGTTTATTGAGTTATCCTTCCAAATCAATAACTTGTTCCTCTTTGCCTCCTGTACCTGCTTGTTTTCCCTCTCTCCTCCTAAATGTAGACACTTCTAAAAGTGCTTCCTCAGAAACTTTTCATTAAAAAAAAAAGACTTTATTTAGCTATAATTTCAAACTTAGAGGAAAGCTGCAAGAATAGTTAAAGGTATTTCCATAATTTCCATATACCCTTGTCCAGATTCACCAAATTATTTACACTTTGATCTATTAGCTTTATCATTCTCTCTCTTTTCTTTCCTCTCTCAACCTCTCTCTCTCTCTGTGTGTGTGTGTGTATACACAGATGTATGTGTATGTGCATATTATTTTCTGAACCACTTAACAGCATTGTGCCCCTTTACCCCTACATACTTCAGTGTCTATCTTCTAAAAACAAGTACCTTCTCTTACATAACCATACTATAGGTATAAAAATCAACACATTTAACATGACTGTGATAATATTAATTCATATCCAAATTTCATCAATTGTTGCAATAATGTCCTTTATAGCTATTTTTTTCAGTATAGGATCCCAATCCAGGATTATGTCTTTCTTTTTTTTTTAAAAAAAATATTATTTATTTATTCATGAGAGACACACAGAGAGAGACAGAGACATAGGAAGAGGGAGGAGAAGCAGGCTCCATGCAGGGAGCCTGATGTGGGACTCAATCCCAGGACTCCAGGATCACACCCTGAGCCAAAAGCAGACACTCAACCACTGAGCCACTCAGGCATCCCAGATTGTGTCTTTCATTTAGCCATCATTTCTCTAATTTCCTTAAATCTAGTATAGCTAGTCAGTCTTAATTTTTATTTCTTGGGCTAGACATTTAAAAATTGTGTAGGGTAATTATTTTGTAAGAGGTCCTTCAGTTTAGTTTTTCTGATGTTTTCTCAGCAGTTATCATTTTATTCCTTCCCAAACAGCCTATCTTCTGGGTATCATTCAGTTCCCTAGCTTCAACATCTTCCTGTCTATGTCACCAGTTCTCTTGTCTTCCCTTGTCTTAAAGATATACCATCACTTCTATTTCTGGCAATGCAGCAGAACAGCTATTTTGGGGGGAAAAAGGAAAGAAAGGCCTCCAATATAAAATGTCTTGCTATGCTGGAATAATATTATTTTAAATGCATAATTGAGCCCACAAAAAGGTTTAAAATGCCCCAAGGGACAAAAATACAACGATAGCTAGAAACTAGGGTGGGAAACTATCTCTGGCTAGCTGAGGGTCAAGAGTTGGGGTCTGAATTGAGATTCCTTAATACTTCCTTTATAGGGTACATAGTCAAAGAAAGAGTGAAATAGAAGAAAGAATCTACCAGCAAAAGAAAATGACAAAGAAATTTGTTTGCATTGATAAATTGACCTGGGCTCTGGATACAAACACAAAACAAATTTAAAATTTGAGACTATAGGTTTGCTTCTTACAGATGTGGGGTTCAAATTTACACAACTTTCATATTTTAGGAAACCCCAAATCAATGTAAGAAATTAAAGTGATCCTGAGTTTTCCTGGCAGAAACAAATTCAAAACTTATCAGAAGGTTCACACTCTAGTCCTCACAGGATTGCCTTAGATAAAGACTAATCAAGTACGAAGTGATAATCCAAGGTTAGAAAACACATGGAGGAGAAAAATCTACTATGAACAAGAATCAGAATTCAACCCCTCCAAAATTCACATGATAGAATTCTTGGCTATATACCACAAAACAGGTACACCTAAAGTGATTAAAGAATAATAAAATACAAGTAATAACATGACTCAGTATGCTTCCTTAGTTATCCTTCCAAATCAATAACTTATTCCTCTTTGCCTCCTGTACGTGCTTGTTTTCCCTCTCTCTCCTCCTAAATGTAGACATTCCCCAAAGTACTTCCTCAGCACTTCTTCATTAAAAAAAAAACTTTATTTAGCTATAATTTCAAACTTCATACAAGCGTTGCAAACAAAGATAGCGATTATGGAAGATGGAAAACAGATAAATAAGTATTCATTAATTTAGCAAACCTGAGAGAGCTGTATCTGAAGCCTAGAGTAATCTGATTTCTTTCACAGAACTCTGAATGGGAGGTATGAGTTACCTCTGGAAGTGGAGGGGCATTAGAGTTCAAAGTAAGAGGATTTTTTGAAGGTCTCTTTAACAAGCAAATTCTCACAATCCCCTCCTATTATCACATCAAGTAACTGCCCCTCTGAATTCAGGTTTTTTTTTTTTTTTTAAGAGAGAGAGTAAAAAAAAGAGGTTCTGGACTTGAAAACAAAGGTATTGTATGAAAAAAGAGGATTAAGTCTAAGTTTACGTACAAAATGTTAAGACTTTAGCTTTCTTCTTTCACTCAGCATCCAGAATGCTAACAAGCAGTCTTATACTATCCAGTCAACCTACTGGAAATTTCTTCCCAGAGTTGTCCAACCAGGCTGAGACAAAAGGCCAAAAGATAATGACACATAAGACTCTTTAAGGAAATGGCTCAGCCAGATTATCCAGGAAGGAGTTTAAGCATATTGAAAAGAGATTTATATAACAAGGGGAAAATGTGGGCTTGAATTTCTAAGTATGTAGAAAACTAAGCAAAACACAACATAAAACAAACAAACAAAAACTCCATTATCTTCCCTCCCACCCCCTGAAACTACTATTATCTTCAGAGAAAACAAAACCTTTTCCAGGAAAGGAAGTGTGACCATGGCATGCTATCTAGTCTCAGATGGATTAGTATTTGTATAGTCATAATAATATAAGTGTTGAATATTGTTATAACATCCTGTCTTTTATACTGGAAGAAAATAGACAATCACTAAAACCAAAGAATCAAGAAGTAGCAGTTTTTTCAATATTTATCTAGAAATATGGAGGTAAAACCATAAGAATGATTTAACAGCATTGAAAGTAGTCTCTTTAGGAGCTCAAAAAACAATGGGGAGGGACAGTGCATGGCACAGCTATTTTTCCCAAGAATCTTATAGGGTTTTTTTTTTGGACTCTAAACCATTCTGCATGGATACTGTTGATATAAAATAAAACAAATTAAAATGTAATAATACAAAACTAATTAATGTTTGATTTGGGGATTAACAACAAGATAGAACTAAGACACTGGAGAAAATATATAAGAAGAGAGTGGTTGAATGTAATTAAAATATTCATTATACAGGAGATACTAAGCTTAATATTTGTTAATGATGCATTTTTAAATTTTAAGAAATAGAGATAAAAAGTATAACTTCCATGCCAAAGGAAGAGAAAAATTAAATTTACAAAATGCATGCATATTATATTAAAATATATAGAAAGATAGATGTATAGATGAGTTAGATAGAGATGCAGTATACAGAGAAGCATTGCTGTCACAAAGTCAGAGGTTGTACTACAATATCCAATATTTGAGTCATACTCCAATTTCTTTTTTTTTCAAATATAGGAGACTTGTTTTTTTTAGTGTTTTTTTTTTACTTTAATTTTCAGCTCATTTTTAAAATTTATTTTTATTTTTTTATTTTTATTTCTTTTAATTTATTTTTTTCTGGGTGTTCAATTTGCCAACATATAGAATAACACCCAGTGCTCATCCCATCAAGTGCCCCCTCAGTGCCCGTCACCCAGTCACCCCCACCCCCCATCCACCTCCCTTTTTATCACCCCTTGTTCGTTTCCCAGAGTTAGGAGTCTCTCATTTTCTGTCTCCCTTTCTGATATTTCCCACTCGTTTTTTCTCCCTTCCCCTTTATTCCCTTTCACTATTTTTTATATTCCCCAAATGAATGAGACCATATAATGTTTGCCCTTCTCCGATTGACTTATTTCACTCAGCATAATACCCTCCAGTTCCATCCACGTTGAAGCAAATGGTGGGTATTTGTCGTTTCTAATGGCTGAGGAATACTCCATTGTATACATAGACCACAGCTTCTTTATCCATTCATCTTTCGATGGACACCGAGGATCCTTCCACAGTTTGGCTATTGTGGACATTGCTGCTAGAAACATCGGGGTGCAGGTGTCCCCGCGTTTCACTGCATCTGTATCTTTGCGCTAAATCCACAGCAGTGCAATTGCTGGGTCAGGGCAGATCTATTTTTAACTCTTTGAGGAACCTCCACACAGTTTTCCAGAGGGGCTGCACCAGTTCACATTCCCACCAACAGTGTAAGAGGGTTCCCCTTTCTCCACATCCTCTCCAACATGTGTTGTTTCCTGCCTTGTTAATTTTCCCCATTCTCACTGGTGTGAGGTGGTATCTCATTGTGGTTTTGATTTGTATTTCCCTGATGGCCAGGGATGCAGAGCAATTTCTCATGTGCTTGTTGGCCATGTCCATGTCTTCCTCTGTGAGATTTCTCTTCATGTCTTTTGCCCATTTCATGATTGGATTGTTTGTTTCTTGGGTGTTGAGTTGAATAAGTTCTTTATAGATCTTGGATACTAGCCCTTTATCTGATAGGTCATTTGCAAATATCTTCTCCCATTCTGTAGGTTGTCTTTTAGTTTTGTGGACTGTTTCTTTTGCTGTGCAAAAGCTTCTTATCTTGATGAAGTCCCATGAGTTCATTTTTGCTTTTGTTTCTCTTGCCTTCGTGGGTGTATCTTGCAAGAAGTTGCTGTGGCCAAGTTCAAAAAGGGTGTTGCCTGTGTTCTCCTCTAGGATTTTGATGGAATCTTGTCTCACATTTAGATCTTTCATTCATTTTGAGTTTATCTTTGTGTATGGTGTAAGAGAATGGTCTAGTTTCATTCTTCTGCATGTGGATGTCCAATTTTCCCAGCACCATTTATTGAAGACACTGTCCTTTTTCCAGTGGATAGTCTTTCCTCCTTTATCGAATATTAGTTGACCATAAAGTTGAGGATCCACTTCTGGATTCTCTACTCTGTTCCTTTGATCTATGTGTCTGTTTTTGTGCCAGTACCACACTGTCTTGATGACCACAACTTTGCAGCACAACCTGAAATCTGGCATTGTGATGTCCCCAGCTATGGTTTTCTGTTTTAATATTCCCCTGGCTATTCGGGGTCTTTTCTGATTCCACACAAATCTTAAGATGATTTGTTCCAACTCTCTGAAGAAAGCCCATGGTATTTTGATAGGGATTGCATTAAATGTGTAAATTGCCCTGGGTAGCACTGACATTTTCACAATATTAATTCATCCAATCCATGAGCATGGAATATTTTTCCATCTCTTTTTGTCTTCCTCAATTTCTTTTTTTTTTTTTTTAATTTTTATTTATTTATGATAGTCACAGAGAGAGAGAGAGGCAGAGACATAGGCAGAGGGAGAAGCAGGCTCCATGCACCGGGAGCCTGATGTGGGATTCGATCCCGGGTCTCCAGGATCGCGCCCTGGGCCAAAGGCAGGCGCCAAACCGCTGCGCCACCCAGGGATCCCCTCTTCCTCAATTTCTTTCAGAAGTGTTCTGTAGTTTTTAGGGTATAGATCCTTTACCTCTTTGGTTAGGTTTATTCCTAGGTATCTTATGCTTTTGGGTCCAATTGTAAATGGGATTGACTCCTTAATTTCTCTTTCTTCAGTCTCATTGTTAGTGTATAGAAATGCCACTGACTTCTGGGCATTGATTTTGTATCCTGCCACACTGCCAAATTGCTGTATGAGTTCTAGCAATCTTGGGGTGAAGTCTTTTGGGTTGTCTATGTACAGGATCATGTCATCTGCGAAGAGGGAGAGTTTGACTTCTTCTTTGCCAATTTGAATGCCTTTTATTTCTTTTTGATGTCTGATTGCTGAGGCTAGGACTTTTAGTATTATGTTGAATAGCAGTGGTGAGAGTGGATATCCCTGTCTTGTTCCTGATCTTAGGGGAAAGGCTCCCAGTGCTTCCCCATTGAGAATTATATTTGCTGTGGGCTTTTCATAGATGGCTTTTAAGATGCTGAGGAATGTTCCCTCTATCCCTATACTCTCAAGAGTTTTGATCAGGAATGGATGCTGTATTTTGTCAAATGCTTTCTCTGCATCTATTGAGAGGATCATATGGTTCTTGTGTTTTCTCTTGCTGATATGATGAATCACATTGATTGTTTTACGAGTGTTGAACCAGCCTTGCATACTGGGGATACATCCCACTTGGTCGTGGTGAATAATCTTCTTAATGTATTGTTGGATCCTATTGGCTAGTATCTTGTTGAGAATTTTTGCATCCATGTTCATCAGGGATATTGGTCTGTAATTCTCCTTTTTGGTGGGGTCTTTGGTTTTGGGATTCATACTCCAATTTCTTATCGACCAGTTAATTCTAAAATGTTTTTCAGCTAGGACAAGGATAGAATAAGTGGACCATTACCATTTTTTATAATGATAATAATAGCTATGAGTTGTGATGGTTGTTTTAAATTTGCTTCAAAGGAAGAATAAGAGACTTTTAAGCTAAGTTTGTATAATATGAATAATAGTAAAAATATCCCTAAATTAAGACATAGGCTCAACCTAGACCCTACTGAGATTAGATTACATTTGAATAAAATAACAAATATCAGATGAACCATGCCCTGGATATGCAGCATCCTTTTGAAGAAAACCAAATATTTTTGTTGTTATTTTGTCATTAGAAGTTATTGTACAACAAAATCCTACTGAATAATGGAGTTATTTCCAGAACAAGACATCAACTTGTTTTAGTTCTAAGATATATTTCAGAATCATGAAAGAAAATATTGGAAGGAAATGTTCTATATTTTTAAATGCAGAATTCACCAAAACCGGTATATTTTATGATAATACCTCCTAGCAAGATAGGAAGCTACTTGGGAACCTTTATTTCCTTTTCTTCTTTTGTTTTAATAGATTAAATATAGAAAACAGAAGCTTCCAAGGTAGGTCTAGGAGTACAAAACAAAGAGGTGACTACATCTGTATTATATGTCAAGGGTAATGTGAGCTCAAAACAGTCTCATCATTTTTAATTTGAAAGTGCCTAAAATATTAAACCAAATCGAACAAATTGTCAGAAGGAAAATAGGTTGCATTTTGCAGTGTTGTTTTCTTTTCCATTAAGATTCTGATTTCATGTCAACCTTTTGCTTTTTGTACGTGGTACAAGTCTTATCACATAGCAACTATTTGTCCAGTTTTACTTCATGGAGTAGTTCTCAAATCTGATTGTGACTTTGAAATTGCCTGGGATACTTTACAATCTATTGACACCTGTGCCTCACTCCCATGGATACTGATATAATTGGTCTAGAGAACAACAGAGGCCTTGGGATTTTTACTCCCCAGGTGATTCTAATATATAGCAAAGAAATAATGAGAAACAGTGAGTGGGAGGGTCCAACTTAGGCTTTGCATAACTTCCAAACCCCTGGGCTCTTAAGAGCTTTGAAAAATTAAAGAAGGTCATTTCTCTGGTTAAAATTAATAATGTTAAACAAAAGGTCTCCCTTTTTTCTTCCTTTAAAGTTAATGAAGCCTGTAACTCCTCTTTCTCTCCCTCATCTTGTTTCCCACCCACTCTACTTTCCCAACCATTTAAATATTTGCCATGATCCCAGGCAGTACAAAGAGTGGACACCCAGCACCACTTTCCTCGCCATGACTCATCCTAAAAGCTGTTTGCCAAATGGGGCTCTGGTTTTTGTTTCAGACTTCATGCAGGGGCATCCGCAACCCTGCACAACAATGCCTGTTCTCACTCTACTCCCCCTCTGTCCCCGCCCAACCTCCCACTCTCTATTTAAAACCAAGCCAGAAGAAAAACAAGGCATTTGTCCCCAACAGTTTGCAAACCAGTCATGCTTTTCCAACATATGCAGGGCTAGCATTCAACAATCCAGGATTCATGAAACTAGTTCCCTAAGCATCTATCAAATAAACTTGCAGCTCTCTGAGGACATTCAGATTTCCAGCCTCTAAGGATGGGATAGGGCTTTCACAATGCTTATTTCCAAAGATTTATAGGATTTCTGTAACTTCCTATATCTCTAGGCAACATATAGAGGCCCCATTTAGAGGTATTTGCTGGGCATTTGCACCAAACTCTCCCATGAGAGCTCTATTTGGTTCTGTTTCAGACACAGTTGTATATTTACTGGTTAACTATAGAGGAAAGAAGCATGATGAGGATTTGGGACAGATAGAGCTAGATCTGCCCAGTGGACTATAGTAAGGATTCCAGAAGCAAGTATATTGATAGGTGAACTCCAGGAACCAGAGGGTGACTAAGACATAGTAGGTGATACTCCTTGCCTGACATGCGAACTATGAAGGAAGAAAAGAAGCCAACAGATTTTTGAAACACAGCAATGAGGAATCTATCACTAGCCTTCAGAGATCCCAGCAGGCCAGCAGTCACTATTGGGTTAATCTCTTGGTGGCCTTCACTCCACTCATTGAGAATGGGATGGAGTATGAGATGGTTTAAGGTGGCAGTAGAGTAGAATATAGTGGGGTCCTGAGCCTCTAGGGAATTAGACAGGACCCTTTAAGAATCATTAGCAGACTGGGTGATGGGCACTGAGGGGGGCACTTGACGGGATGAACACTGGGTGTTATGCTGTATGTTGGCAAATTGAACTCCAATAAAAAAATTTTTAAAAATCATTAGCATGTCTTTTTTTTACTGAAATATAGTTAACTCACAATGTTACATTAATTTCAGGTGTACAGCATAGTGATTTGACAAGTCTATGTATAATGCTATAATCA
Source organism: Vulpes lagopus (assembly GCF_018345385.1). NCBI lineage: Eukaryota > Metazoa > Chordata > Mammalia > Carnivora > Canidae > Vulpes > Vulpes lagopus. The sequence goes on from NC_054848.1 coordinate 16,733,617, forward strand.
TCATAAGTGTAGTTACCATCTGTTAATATATAATGCAATTACAATACCACTAACTATATTTCCTGTGCTGTACCTTTTATCCTCGTGACTTATTTATTCCATAACTGGAAATGTGTATCTCCCACATCCCTTCAGTGATTTTGCCCATCTCCCTACTTCCTTCCCTTCTGGCAACCATCAGTTTGTTCTATGTGTTTATGGGTTTGTTTCTGCTTTTTGTTTGTTTGTTTGTTTTGTTTTTTCAGGTTCCACATGTAAGTGAAATATTACAGTATTTGTCTTTTTCTGTCTGACTTTTTTCACTTAGCATAATACCCTCTAGACTATACATGTCACAAGTAGTATGGTCTCATCCCTTTTTGTGGCTGAATAATATTCCATTGTGTATACATATGCCACTTATTTATCCATTCATCTATCAATGGACACTTGGGTTACTCCATATCTTGGCTATTGTAAATAATGCTGCAATAAACTGAGGGGTGCATATATCCTTTTGAATGAGTGTTTCCAATTTCTTTGGGGAAACATACAGTAGTAGAAATATGGTAAATCTATTTTGAATTTCTTGAAGAACCTCCATGCTGTTTTTCACAGTGTCTGCAACAATTTACATTCTCACCAATAGTGTACAATGGTTCCTTTTTCTCTATATTTTTGCCAACACTGTTTATTTGTCTTTCTGATTCTAGCCATCCTAACAGGTGTGAGATGATTTTGATTTGCATTTCCCTGGTGATTAGTGTATGTTGAGAATTTTTCATGTGTCTGTTAGCCACCTTTATTGTCTTCTTTGGAAAAATGTTTATTCAGTTCCTCTGCCCACTTTTTAATTGGATTATTTGTTTTTGGGTGTTAACTTGTATAAATTCTTTACATATTTTGGATATATATTTCCATCTTTATATATATAAAGATATATATAAAGACCCCTTATCAGATACATCATTTGTGATTATCTTCTCTCTATTAGCATGTCTTTTGATCTCAGTTCAAGACACAGCTATGAGAGAAAAAAATTTTGGTTAAGAGGCTGGGAAGATGGAGTAAGAGGACCCTAAATTCACCTCATCTCAAGGCTATAACTAGATAACACTCACATCAGTATAAATAACCCAGAAAATGACCCAAAGGCTGGTATAACAAATTCCACAACTAACAGCAGAGAAGAGGCCACATCCAAGAGGGCCGGAAGGGTGGAGATGGGGTGGGGAGCTAAATGGACCACAGTGATCCACAGGTGGGAAGGAGCCACAGGTACAAAATGGGAAGAGAAACAGACCTTCAAATCAGGGAGCCTTAATGGAAGATGAATTCCCATAATATTTGGCTTAGAAAGCAAGAGGGGACAAATTTCATGAGTTCTTACAACCAGTGAGATTTAAAGCCTTGTAATTTTAAAACTCCACGGGCTCAGGTCTGGGAGAGCAGCCCATGGACATACAGAATAAACCAGAAGTTTGAAAAATGTCTGGGACATATTGGGGGGAGACTTATTTACTCATCTCAGAGCATGTCCCGGAGGGGCAGTGTTCACAGGGAGACTCTTCCAGGAAAAAAAGGAGCTGGTAGGTGACATTTTGCTCTTCTGCCCCTCTCCCCCAGATCAAACATATGGCCACCTATAAGAACTAGCATAGAACTAAAATTCACTACTTAACTGGCTTATACCAAACCCCACCCCCAACAGTGGTTCCTAGTCTCATTTCACAAGCAGACCACTGTGCACTTATTAAAACTGAGCACCCCACCCCAGCTGGGGACCAAACTCTACCCATAACTGGCAAAGGAGGCCACTGCAGATGATTGGACTGAAGGAAAAAGTGAAACACAATAGCAGGGTGCATACAACACACACAGAAGACATCCCTGAAATGCCAGGATTCTCCCAACAAAATCAACCCAAAGAGGTCTATATCAAGAGACATAGTAATTAAAATGGCAAAACACAGTGATAGAGAATTTTAAAAGCAGCAAGAGAAAAAGAAAGTAATTACATACAAGGGAAATCCAGGAAGGCTATCAGCAGATTTTTCAGCAGAAACACAGGCCAGAAAGCAGTGTCATGATATAATAAAAGTGCTAAAAGGGGGAAAATCTGCAGCCAAGAACACTCTATCCAGAAAGGCTATCATCCAGAATAGAAGAAGAAATAAAGAGTTTCTGAAATAAACAAAAGCTAAAGGAGTTCATGACCATTAAAGCAGCCCTATAAGAAATGTTAAAGGGGAATTTTTGAGTGTAAAGGAAAGACAGTAATAAAAAGGAAGAAAAGTAGGAGCACAAAAATTATAAATATAAGCATATCTATAAAAATCAGTCAAGTGACTCACAAAATGAAAGGATGTAAGTAGTATGACTGACACCATATACCTAAAATTGTTGGAGGGTAGTAAAGAATGGGTTTATGTTAAGCAAACATCAATTTCATATATACTGCTATATGAAGATTTTATATACAAACCAGATGGTAACCACAAATCAAAAACCAGTAACAAATATGCAAAAAATAAATTGAAATGAATCCAAATATATCTCTAAAGAAAGCCAGGGAACCATAAGAGAAAAGAGCAAGAAAAGAAAGGATAGAAGAAGAGACACAAAAACAACCAATAAACAAGTAGCAAGGGAGCAATAAATACATACTTATCAATAATTACTTTGAATGTAAATGGACTAAATGCTCCAATCAAAAGATATAAGGTGATGGAATGGATAAATAAGCAAGAACCACCTATATGCTGCTTACAAGACACTCATTTCAGACCTAAAGATAAATACAGATTGAAAGTGTGGGGATGGAGATGCATCATGCAAATGAATGTGATAAGAAAGCCAGGATAAGGGGTGCCTGGGTGGCTCAGACAGTTAATCATCTGTCTTTGTCTCAGGTTGTTATTCTAGAGCCCTGGGATTGAGCTCTGCATCAGGCTCCCTGCTCAGTGGGCGGTATGCTTTTCTCCTTCTACCCCTCCCCCCATTCATGCTTGTTCTCACTCATTCTCTTATGCACACACACACTCTCAAATAAATAAATAAAATCTTTAAAAAAAAGAAAGCCAGGATAGGGGCTCCTGGGTGGCTCAGTCAATTAGGTAGCTCACTCTTGATTTCAGCTCAGGTCATGATCTCAGGGTCGTGAGATCAAGCCCTACATCAGGTTCCATGCTCAGCAAAGAGTCTGCTTGAGATTGAGATTCTCTCTGTCTCTCTCCTTCTGCTCCTTCCCCTCTTTCCTCTCTCTTTCTCTCTCTAAAAATAAATAAATAAATATTTTTTAAAAAGCCAGGATAGCAATACACATATCAGACAATATAGACTTTAAAACGAAGACTAAAAGAGACAAAGGACACCATATAATAACAAAATAATAATCAAAGGGACAATACAATAACAAGATATAACAATAGTAAATATTTATGCGCCCAACATGGGAGGACCCAAATACATAAAACAGTTGATAACAACCATAAAGGAATGAATATAATAATATAGTGATAGTATAGAACTTTAACATTCCACTTAAATCAATGTATAGATCATGCAAACAGAAAACCAACAAGAAAATAATGGCTTTGATTGACACACTGGACCAGATGGATTTAACAGATATATTCAGAACATTCTATTTAAAAACAGAAGAAACATTCTTTTCAAATGCACATGGAACATTATTCAGAATAGACTACATTTTAGGCCACAAAACAAGTCCCAACAAATTCAAAAATATTGAAGCATACCATACATCTTTTCTAACCACATTATGAAACTAGAAATCAACCACAGAAAACATCTGGAAAGAGCACAAATACATGAAGGTTAAATAATATGCTACTAAACAATGAACTAGTCTACAAGGAAATCAGAGAATAAATAAAAAATTACATGTAAAAAATTAAAATGAATACAAAGGGTCCAAAATCTTGGAGATGCAGCAAATGCTATTCAAAGGAAGCTCATAGCAATACAGGCCTACCTCAAGAAGCAATAAAAATCTCTAATAAACAGCCTAATCTTATACCTAAAGAAACTAGAAAAAGAAGAACAAACAAAAGCCAAAACCAGCACAAAGAATAAAGATTAGAGCAGAAATAAATTACATAGAAACTAAAAACAAAAATGGAACAGGTCAATGAAACCAGGAGCTGATTCTTTGAAAAGATCAACAAAATTGATGAGTCTCTAGCCAGACTCACGAGAGAGAGAGAGAGAGAGAAAGAGAGAGAGAGAGAGAGAGAACTCAAATAAACAAAGTCACAAATGAAAGAAGAGAAATAACAACCAACACCAAAGAAATACAAATGATTGTAAGAAAATATCATAAAAAATTATATGCCAACAAATTGGACAATGTAAATAAATGAATAAATTCCTAGAAACATATAATCTTCCAAAACTGAATCAGGAAGAAATAGAAAACTCAAATAGATTGACTACCAGCAATGAAATTGAAGCAGTAATAAAAAAAAATTCCCAACAAACAAAAAGTCCAGGACCATGTATGTGGCTTTACAGGTAAATTCCATCAAACATTTAAAGAAGAGCTAATACGTACTCTTTTCAAACTATTCCAAAAAATAGAATAGGAAGGAAAACCCAAGTTCATTTTATGAGGTCAGGAGTATCCTAACACCAAAACCAGATAAATACATCACTAAAAAAGAGAACTAAAAGCCAATATCTCTGATGAATATAGATGTAAAATCCTCAACAAAAATACTAGCAAATCAAATTAAACAGTCCATTAAAATATCATTCACCGCAATCAAGTGGTATTTATCCCTGAGATACAAGGGTGGTTCAATATTCACAAATAAATCAATGTGCCTCATCACATCAATAAGAGAAAGAATAAAAACCATAATATCATTTCAATAGATGCAGAAAAAGCATTTGACATAGTACAACATCCATTCATGGTAAAGACCCTGAACAAAGTAGGATTAGAGGGAACATACCTCAATATAATAAAGGGCTTATATGAAAAACCCACAGCTAACATCATCCTTAATCGGGAAAAACTGAGAGATTTTCCCCTAAGGTCAGGAACAAGACAAGGACATCTAGTATCATCACTTTCATTCAATATAGTACTGAATGTTCTAGCCACAGCAATCAAACAACAAAAAGAAATAAAAGACTTCTTAATTAGTAAGGAAAAAGCAAAACTTTCACTATCTGTAAAATACTATAAATAGAATTCTCAAAAGACTCCACCAGAAAACTACTAGAAGTGATAAATGAATTCAGTAAAGTCACAGGGTACAAAATCAATGTACAGAAATCATTGTATTTCTATATACTAATAATGAAATATCAGAAAGAGAAATTAAGAAAACAATCCCATTTGTAATTGCACCAAAAATAATAAAATAACTAGGAATAAATTTACCAAGGAGGTGAAACACCTGAACTCTAAAAACTATAAAACAGTGATTATGAAAGACAACACAAAGAAATGGAAAGACAGGGGGGAGGGGCAAGATGGCGGAGGAGTAGGGTCTCCAGGTCACCTGGTCCTCAACAAATTACCTAGAAAACCATCCAATCATCCTGAAAATCTACGAATTCGGCCTGAGATTTAAAGAGAGACCAGCTGGAACGCTACAGTGAGAAGAGTTCGCGCTTCTATCAAGGTAGGAAGACGGGAAAAAAGAAATAAAGACACAAAAGGCCTCCAAGGGGGAGGGGCCCCGAGGAGCCGGGCTGAGGCCGGGGCGAGTGTCCCCAGGACAGGAGAGCCCCGTCCCGGAGGAGCAGGAGCTGCACCGACCTTCCCGGCGGAAAGGGGCTCCCGGGGAATTGGAGCAGGATCCCCAGAAAGGCGGGGACGCCCTCGGGCTCCCTGGGACAGTAACAGGCACCTGCGCCCCGGAGAGTGCGCCGAGCTCCCTAAGGGCTGCAGTGCTCGGCGGGACCCGGAGCAGCTCGGAGGGGCTCGGGCGGCGGCTCCGCGGAGGGGGCTGCGCGGCTCCGGGAACAGCTCAGCGGCGGCGGCTCGGGCGGAGGAAGAAGCTCCGCAGAGGGGGTGGCGCGGCTCCGGGAACAGCTCGGAGGGGCTCAGGCAGCGGCTCCGCAGAGGGGGCGGCGCGGCTCCGGGAACAGCTCGGAGGGGCTCGGGCGGCGGCTCCGCGGAGGGGGCTGCGGGGCGGGAGCGCGAATCCAACAGCGCAGGCCCCGGAGCACAGGGCGCCGGGACACAGCCCAGGATCCCGCCTCCCCCCGGGACAGGCAGAGGCCGGGAGGGCCCAGGACAGCCAGGACGCTCCTGCCCCGAGCTGAGCAGATCAGCGGCCCCGCCCGGGAGCCCCCAGGCCATGCAGACGGAGAGCCCCGGAGCTACTGCGGGAGCTGACTCCAGGGTCCCAGAGCTGCCCCCGCCACTGTGGCTTCCTCCCGGGGCCTCACGGGGTAAACAACCCCCACTGAGCCCTGCACCAGGCAGGGGCAGAGCAGCTCCCCCAAGTGCTAACACCTGAGAATCAGCACAGCAGGCCCCTCCCCCAGAAGACCAAGGAGACGGACCAGTTCCAAGGGAAGTCAAGGGACTTAAAGTACACAGAATCGGAAGATACTCCCCCGTGTTTTTTGTTTTTGTTTTTTTTTGTGTGTGTATTTTTTTTGTTTTCTTTTGTGCTTTTTTTTTCTTTCTTTCTTCTTGATTTCTGATTGCTTCCCCCACCCCACCCCACCCTTTTTTTTTCTTTTTTCTCCTTTCTTTCTTTTTCTTTCTTTTTCTTCTCTTTTTCCCTTTTTTTTCTTCTTTCTCTTTTTTCTTTTTCTCTTTTCCTTCCTTCTCTCTCTTTTTCTCCTTTTCCCAATACAACTTGTTTTTGGCCACTCTGCACTGAGCAAAATGACTAGAAGGAAAACCTCACCTCAAAAAAAAGAATCAGAAACAGCCCTCTCTCCCACAGAGTTGCAAAATATGGATTACAATTCAATGTCAGAAAGCCAATTCAGAAGCACTATTTTACAGCTACTGGTGGCTCTAGAAAAAACCATAAAGCACTCAAGAGACTTCATGACTGCAGAATTTAGATCCAATCAGACAGAAATTAAAAATCAATTAAATGAGATGCAATCCAAACTAGAAGTCCTAACGACGAGGGTTAACGAGGTGGAAGAACGAGTGAGTGACATAGAAGACAAGTTGATGGCAAAGAGGGAAACTGAGGAAAAAAGAGACAAGCAATTAAAAGACCATGAGGATAGGTTAAGGGAAATAAATGACAGCCTGAGGAAGAAAAACCTACGTTTAATTGGGGTTCCTGAGGGCGCTGAAAGGGACAGAGGGCCAGAATATGTATTTGAACAAATCCTAGCTCAAAACTTTCCGAATCTGGGAAGGGAAACAGGCATTCAGATCCAGGAAATAGAGAGATCCCCCCCTAAAATCAACAAAAACCGTTCAACACCTCGACATTTAATAGTGAAGCTTGCAAATTCCAAAGATAAGGAGAAGATCCTTAAAGCAGCAAGAGAAAAAAAGTCCCTGACTTTTATGGGGAGGAATATTAGGGTAACAGCAGACCTCTCCACAGAGACCTGGCAGGCCAAAAAGGGCTGGCAGGATATATTCAGGGTCCTAAATGAAAAGAACATGCAACCAAGAATACTTTATCCAGCAAGGCTTTCATTCAAAATGGAAGGAGAGATAAAGAGCTTCCAAGACAGGCAGGAACTGAAAGAATATGTAACCTCCAAACCAGCTCTGCAAGAAATTTTAAGGGGGACTCTTAAAATTCCCCTTTAAGAAGAAGTTCAGTGGAACAATCCACAAAAACAAGGACTGAATAGATATGATGACACTAAACTCATATCTATCAATAGTAACTCTGAATGTGAACGGGCTTAATGACCCCATCAAAAGGCGCAGGGTTTCAGACTGGATAAAAAAGCAGGACCCATCTATTTGCTGTCTACAAGAGACTCATTTTAGACAGAAGGACACCTACAACCTGAAAATAAAAGGTTGGAGAACCATTTACCATTCAAATGGTCCTCAAAAGAAAGTAGGGGTTGCCATCCTTATATCAGATAAATTAAAATTTACCCCAAAGACTATAGTGAGAGATGAAGAGGGACACTATCTCATACTCAAAGGATCTATCCAACAAGAGGACTTAACAATCCTCAATATATATGCCCTGAATTTGGGAGCTGCCAAATATTTAAACCAATTAATAACCAAACTCAAGAAATACCTTGATAATAATACACTTATACTTGGTGACTTCAATCTAGCTCTTTCTACCCTGGATAGGTCTTCTAAGCACAACATCTCCAAAGAAACGAGAGCTTTAAATGATACACTGGACCAGATGGATTTCACAGATATCTACAGAACTTTACATCCAAACTCAACTGACTACACATTCTTCTCAAGTGCACATGGAACTTTCTCCAGAATAGACCACATACTGGGTCACAAATCGGGTCTGAACCGATACCAAAAGATCGGGATAGTCCCCTGTATATTCTCAGACCATAATGCCTTGAAATTAGAACTAAATCACAACAAGAAGTATGGAAGGACCACAAACACGTGGAGGTTAAGGACCATCCTGCTAAAAGATGAAAAGGTCAACCAGGAAATTAAGGAAGAATTAAAAAGATTCATGGAAACTAATGAGAATGAAGATACAACCGTTCAAAATCTTTGGGATGCAGCAAAAGCAGTCCTGAGGGGGAAATACATCGCAATACAAGCATCCATTCAAAAACTGGAAAGATCTCAAATTCAGAAGCTCACCTTACACATAAAGGAACTAGAGAAAAAGCAACAAATAGACCCCACCCCCAGCAGAAGAAGACAGTTAATTAAAATTCGAGCAGAACTCAATGATATCGAAACCAAAAGAACTGTGGAACAGATCAACAGAACCAGGAGTTGGTTCTTTGAAAGAATTAATAAGATAGATAAACCATTAGCCAACCTTATTAAAAAGAAGAGAGAGAAGACTCAAATTAATAAAATCATGAATGAGAAAGGAGAGATCACTACCAACACCAAGGAAATACAAACGATTTTAAAAACATATTATGAACAGCTGTACGCCAATAAATTAGGAAATCTAGAAGAAATGGATGCATTCCTGGAAAGCCACAAACTACCAAAACTGGAGCAGGAAGAAATAGAAAACCTGAATAGGCCAATAACCAGGGAGGAAATTGAAGCAGTCATCAAAAACCTCCCAAGACACAAGAGTCCAGGGCCAGATGGCTTCCCAGGGGAATTCTATCAAACGTTTAAAGAAGAAATCATACCTATTCTACTAAAGCTGTTTGAAAAGATAGAAAGAGATGGAGTACTTCCAAATTCGTTCTGTGAGGCCAGCATCACCTTAATTCCGATACCAGACAAAGACCCCACCAAAAAGGAGAATTACAGACCAATATCCCTGATGAACATGGATGCAAAAATTCTCAACAAGATACTAGCCAATAGGATCCAACAACACATTAAGAAAATTATTCACCATGACCAAGTAGGATTTATCCCTGGGACACAAGGCTGGTTCAACACTCGTAAAACCATCAATGTGATTCATCATATCAGCAAGAGAAAAACCAAGAACCATATGATACTCTCATTAGATGCAGAGAAAGCATTTGACAAAATACAGCATCCATTCCTGATCAAAACCCTTCAGAGTGTTGGGATAGAGGGAACTTTCCTCGACATCTTAAAAGCCATCTATGAAAAGCCCACAGCAAATATCATTCTGAATGGGGAAGCACTGGGAGCCTTTCCCCTAAGATCAGGAACAAGACAGGGATGTCCACTCTCACCACTGCTGTTCAACATAGTTCTGGAAGTCCTCACCTCAGCAATCAGACAACAAAAAGACATTAAAGGCATTCAAATTGGCAAAGAAGAAGTCAAACTCTCCCTCTTCGCCGATGACATGATACTCTACGTAGAAAACCCAAAAGCCTCCACCCCAAGATTGCTAGAACTCATACAGCAATTTGGTAGCGTGGCAGGATACAAAATCAATGCCCAGAAATCAATGGCATTTCTATACACTAACAATGAGACTGAAGAAAGAGAAATTAAGGAGTCAATCCCATTTACAATTGCACCCAAAAGCATAAGATACCTATGTATAAACCTAACCAAAGAGGTAAAAGATCTATACCCTAAAAACTATAGAACACTTCTGAAAGAAATTGAGGAAGACAAAAAGAGATGGAAAAATATTCCATGCTCATGGATTGGCAGTATTAATATTGTAAAAATGTCAATGTTACCCAGGGCAATTTATACGTTTAATGCAATCCCTATCAAAATACCATGGACTTTCTTCAGAGAGTTAGAACAAATTATTTTAAGATTTGTGTTGAATCAGAAAAGACCCCGAATAGCCAGGGGAATTTTAAAAAAGAAAACCATAGCTGGGGGCATCACAATGCCAGATTTCAGGTTGTACTACAAAGCTGTGGTCATCAAGACAGTGTGGTACTGGCACAAAAACAGACACATAGATCAATGGAACAGAATAGAGAACCCAGAAGTGGACCCTGAAATGTACGGTCATCTAATATTCGATAAAGGAGGAAAGACTATCCATTGGAAGAAAGACAGTCTCTTCAATAAATGGTGCTGGGAAAATTGGACATCCACATGCAGAAGAATGAAACTGGACCACTCTCTTTCACCATACACAAAGATAAACTCAAAATGGATGAGAGATCTAAATGTGAGACAAGATTCCATTAAAATCCTAGAGGAGAACACAGGCAACACCCTTTTTGAACTTGGCCACAGTAATTTCTTGCAAGATACATCCACAAAGGCAAAAGAAACAAAAGCAAAAATGAACTATTGGGACTTCATCAAGATAAGAAGCTTTTGCACAGCAAAGGATACAGTCAACAAAACTAAAAGACAACCTCCAGAATGGGAGAAGATATTTGCAAATGACGTATCAGATAAAGGGCTAGTTTCCAAAATCTATAAAGAACTTATTAAACTCAACACCAAAGAAACAAACAATCCAATCATGAAATGGGCAAAAGACATGAAGAGAAATCTCACAGAGGAAGACATGGACATGGCCAACAAGCACACGAGAAAATGCTCTGCGTCACTTGCCATCAGGGAAATACAAATCAAAACCACAATGAGATACCACCTCACACCAGTGAGAATGGGGAACATTAACAAGGCAGGAAACAACAAATGTTGGAGAGGATGCGCAGAAAAGGGAATCCTCTTACACTGTTGGTGGGAATGTGAACTGGTGCAGCCACTCTGGAAAACTGTGTGCAGGTTCCTCAAAGAGTTAAAAATAGACCTGCCCTACGACCCAGCAATTGCACTGTTGGGGATTTACCCCAACGATTCAGATGCAATGAAACGTCGGGACACCTGCACCCCGATGTTTCTATCAGCAATGGCCACAATAGCCAAACTGTGGAAGGAGCCTCGGTGTCCATCGAAAGATGAATGGATAAAGAAGATGTGGTTTATGTATACAATGGAATATTACTCAGCAATTAGAAATGACAAATACCCACCATTTGCTTCAACGTGGATGGAACTGGAGGGTATTATGCTGAGTGAAATAAGTCAATCGGAGAAGGACAAACAGTGTATGTTCTCATTCATTTGGGGAATATGAATAATAGTGAAAGGGAATATAAAGGAAGGGAAAAGAAATGTTGGGAAATATCAGGAAGGGAGACAGAACATAAAGACTCCTAACTCGGGGAAACGAATTAGGGGTGGTGGAAGGGGAGGAGGGCGGGTGTTGGAGGGGAATGGGTGACGGGCACTGAGGTGGACACTTGACGGGATGAGCACTGGGTGTTTTTTTGTATGTTGGTAAATTGAACACCAATAAAAGTTAATTTAAAAAAATGGAAAGACATTCCCTGTTTATGGATTGGAAGAAGAAAAAGTGTTAAAATATCTGTGCTACCCAAAGCAATCTGCAGATTTTTGCAACCACTATCAAAATATCAATAGCATTTTTCTTTGAACTAGAACAAAGAATCCTAAAAATCCTATGGAACCATGAAAGACCACTAATAGCTAAAGCAATCTTGAAAAACAAAACTGAAGGTATCACAATTCCAGACTTGAAGTTATATTACAGAGCTGTAGTAATCAAAGCAGTATCACACTGGCACAAAAACCGACACAAAGACCAAAGAACAGAAGAGAAAACCCAGAAATAACCCACAATTATATGTCAGTTAATCTTTGACCAAGGAGGCAAGAATGTGCAATGGGGAAATTTGTCTTTTCAACAAATAATACTGGGAAATATGAGCAGCTACATGTGAGAGAATAAAACTGGACCATTTTCTTATACCATACACAAAAATAAACTCAAAGTGTTTTAAGGACCTAAGTGTGAGACCTGAAACCACATAAATCTTAGAAGAGAGCAGAGGCAGTAATTTCTCTGACATTAGTCATAACAACATCTTTCTAGAAATGTCTCCTGAGGCAAGGGAAACAAAAACAAAAATAAATAATTCGGACGGTATCAAAATAAGCTTCTGCACAGTAAAGGAACAATCAATAGAACCAAAAGAAAAACCTACTGAACAGAAGATATTTGCAAATGACATATCCAATAAAGGGTTAGTACCCACCCAAAATAAAGAACTTTAAAAAATTCAATACCCAAAACCCAAATAATCCAATTAAAATGTGCAGAATACATAAATAGACATTTTTCCAATGAAGACATCCAGATGGCCAATAGACACATGAAAAGATGCTCAACATCAGTCATTGTTTGGTAAATGCAAATCCAAACCACAATGAGATATCACCTCATACATGTCAGAATGGCTAAAATCAACAACACAAGAAAGAACAGGTATTGGTGAGGATATGGAAAAAAGGGAACTCTGGTGGACTGTTGGTGGGAATGCAAACTGGTGCAGCCACTGTGAAAGATGGCATGGAGTTTCCACAAAAAATTAAAACCAGGATTTCCCTCTAATCCAGTAATTGTGCTACTGGGTATTTATCCAAAGAATACAAGAACATTAATTTGAAGGGATATATGCACCCCTATGTTCATTGCAGCACTATTTACAATAAGCATACTATGGAAGCAGCCATAGACCATAGCTAAGTGTCAATCGACAGATGGATGTATAAGGAAGAAGTGGTATAATATATACAATGGAGTGTTAGTCATAAGAAAGAATGAAATCTTTCCATTTGCAAAGACATGGATGGAGCTAGAAATTACAATGCTAAGCTAAATAAGCCAGTCAAAGAAAGACATCATGATTTCACTCATATGTGGAGTTTAAGAAACAAAACAAATGAATAAAGGGAAAAAAGAAATGAATGAAATAGGTGAAGGAGATTAAGAGTACACGTATCTTGATAAGCACTGAGAAATATATGGAACTGTGGAATCACTATATTGTACACCTGACACTAATATAACACTGTATGTTAAGTACACTGGAATTAAAATTTAAAAAATATATACCTGTTAGTACTTAAGAAGTGACTTAACATTTTGAGTCTCTTGTTTGTCATCTTTAAATTGGGTGGAATAATACTGGCCTCTCAAGAGTTTGATAAAGATTAAATGGCATGATCAATGTATAGCAATTAAGTAGCATCTGTGGTAGATTTTTTTTTTATAAAAATGGCCTCAATTATCCCTTTCTCTCTATCCATACCCCATTGTAGTGTGACTTTGTAGCTCCTCATATCAAGAGATGAAGTCTCTCTCTTCACCCCTTGAATCTGGGCTGGTCTTGTGATTTGCTTTGTACAATGGAATATAACATAAGTATTCTGCACCTAGGCCTCAAAAAGTCCTCTTGATCTCTTGGAATGCTGCTGCTGCCATGTAAACAAACTCAGGCTAGCTTGCTATAGGATGACAAGCATGTGGCCTCACTGTTTGGAACATTTGAGAGGACAGACAGCCAATCCTCCAGAGCGTAACCACTTAGCCAAATGAAAAGTTGACTTCAGATATAATCAGGAAAACAGTCAAGATCAGAAATGCCCAGCCGAGTCCAGCTTCTGTTGCCAACCCAAATTTTGAGATAAATTAAAAATTGTTGGGCAGTCCAGGTGGCTCAGCAGTTTAGCGCCGCCTTGAGCCCAGGCCTCATCCTGGAGACCCGGGATCGAGTCCCATGTCAGGCTCCCTGCATAGAGCCTGCTTCTCCCTCTGCCTGTGTCTCTGCCTCTCTCTCTCTCTCTTTCTCTCTCTCTCTCTGTGTCTCATGAATAAATAAAATCTTTAAAAAATAAAAAAAAATTGTTGCTTTAAGCCATTTGGGTGGTTTTTATGCAGCAAAAGTTAACTGATACAATAGCTTACACAGAATAAGAGCCCATTGATGATGGTGGTTGTTATTAATAATAATATTAACTGAGTACAAGATGGGAGACCTGGAATCAAATGATATTCACAGACATATATTGTGTGGCCTAAACAGTGGTGGCTATTCAGTGTAAGCTTTTAAAGTTGATAGCAATATTTTAAAATTGGGAGATTTTACATCTTTGCATAAAATCATCTAATCTAGGTCTCCTTCTCTAGGCAACAACTGCAAGCTCTGAGTAGTTGCCGTCCCTTGAAGTGGGGAAAGTATACTCTAGATGCTCCAGTTTTCACTACTCCTCATGGTTTCTAATATACAATTATTCACTAAACAAATATTGGTTCCTAATATGTGCCAGACATTGGTCTAGGGTCTTAGGATGCAATTACAAACAAGAAAACAAGCTTCCTACTTTACCATGGAGTTCATACATGTGCAAAAGCTATGGACTGGGCTGGAAGAGTGGAGGTTGTATAGTGGTTTGGAAATAGACCATAGCTAAGTCAAAGTCATTGTGCTATAAAACACAAAAATAAATCAGTTTGTTCATTATTTCTAAATACAGGATAGCTTAGAAAAGAAAGAATAGTAACAAATCATTTGCTGAATCATAGATGGTTTGTGGGGAAGAGTACTGTGGTCTCATCCAAACTTAGAGCAGAGTTCAATTGGAATATTACTCAGCCATTAGAAAGGACGAATACCCACTATTTGCTTCGATGTGGATGGAACTGGAGGGTATTATGCTGAGTGAAGTAAGTCAACTGGAGAAGGAC
Source organism: Vulpes lagopus (assembly GCF_018345385.1). NCBI lineage: Eukaryota > Metazoa > Chordata > Mammalia > Carnivora > Canidae > Vulpes > Vulpes lagopus. Next base: position 16,748,721 of record NC_054848.1, read on the forward strand.
AATCATCATACGGTTTCACTCATATGGGGAATATAAGAAATAGTGAAAGGGATTATAAGGGAAAGGAGGGAAAATGAGTGGGAAAAACCAGAGAGGGTGACAAAACATGAGAGACACCTAACTCTAAGAAAAGAACAAAGGGTAGTGGAAGGGGAGGCGGGCGGGGGGATGGGGTAACTGGATGACAGGCACTGAGGAAGGTACTTGATGGGATGAGTACTAGGTGTTATATGTTGGCAAATTGAACTTCAATTATATATCAGAGTTCTCAACTGAGGCTACTGATATTTCAGATGAGATAATGCTTTGTTGGATAGGGGGTGCTGTCCTATGCATTACATGATATTTAGCAATATCCCTGGCCTCTACCCAATAGATGCCAGTAACACCTCCCAGTTGTGACAACCAAAAATATCTCTAGACATTGCTACATATCACCTAGCAGTGAAAACTTGCCTGGTTGAGAATCAATGACATTGAATACATTAGTAATATGATGGACAAGAACTGAGAAAGTAAAGGTCCACGTCTGCCATCTGCATTGGTTGGGATAAATCTACCTGCTATAGCAAGTAAACCCTCAAACTTCAATATGGAAATCATCTCCTGCTCACAGAACAGTCCAAAATGGAACCCCTGGACAGCAGTCAGTATAAATGGCTTTCAAGTTTCCCATGTTTATTTGCATCAATCCAATAAATGAAGAAAGAACATGAAGGATAGTACTTTGGGGTGTATTATGGATGATGCAGGAGGTTATGTAAATCAATTCTGTTTATATTCTATTGGCTAAAATTCAGTCACCTGGCTTCACAGGAACCTGGTTTAAGTTAGTTCTAGTTATGTGTTCAGAAGTTTGGTAAACAGCTTTCAATTTTCTCCATCATTCTTATGGTAAACTATATCGGTCACCACAGAGAACATTTCTATTGAAATTATAAATAGAAATCAATAAACATTGAACTTTTCATTGTATTCTTCATTTTAAGGAGATTTACTGACTTTTGTATTAGCAACACACTGCTAATCAAGGTTGTTGTTACAAGTCAGGAACACCAATTTAAAGGCCAAGATGAAAATAAATAAAAGGCACAGCATAGGGAGTAGAGTCAATGATGTCATAATGGTGTTGTAGAGTGACAGATGGTAGTACACTTACTGTTAGCATAGCATAACCTATAGAGATGTTGAATCAGTATGTTGTACACTTGAAACATAATACTGCATCAATTATAGTCAAATAAAAAATTAAATAAAATAAAAAAACAAATACATATACAATTCTTAGAACCAAGCATAAAGATTTCCTTTCAGAAAGCAACAGCAGATAATTAAAGAAGCCCCTCATGGGGCATAGGAAGGCTATTGACTTCCTATGGAGGGAGATAAAAGAATGTTATTGTTAGCCCAGAGGATAACTGGTATTTCCAGACATTACTTTTGGATAAAACACCTATGTGATGGTTGCATGACTGCATACTTATCCTATGACATTTCCATATACAAAAAATGGCTTCTTTTATCTAAAATTTGCTGGGAAAAATTACTGTAATGTGAGCAAATTAAAATTACAACAGCTTTCACTGCACCTTTTATCTCTTTCCCTATGTCTCACAGGTACAGGGCATGCAAAAGAACTGAGGAGCATTCTGGGCAAAAAAAGAAGTATATCAAATGGATATGCAATGTGAGATGTGAGTATGTGTCTTTTTGCTGTGCTTGATATGGAATACATCCCATTTTTATAGCACTCATTTGCATTATTGTTATTTATATTAGGTATCAGAATTATTTTTCACATGATGATGTTTCTCTTTCCTCATTCTGGGCTGTGGGGGATGGGAGCAATATATATGTTTACTCATTTTCAAATCTCTTTAATTTTGTAATTCACCAATCCCACCATATTGGAACTAGATTTTTTCCCTCGAAGATTTTATTTAAATTCAAATTAGTTAACATATAGTGTAGTATTAGTTTCAGGAGTAGAATCTAGTGATTCATCACTCACATATAACACCCAAATTGGAACTAGATTTTTAACAGCTGCTGTGAAATCATTTTAATATCTACAAACTGAGGCTCTGTGCTTCAGAAAAATCACCTTCTCAAATATCCCCTTTTTCCTGGTTGAGTTGGAGATCTATACTTCGTGTTGTTTTAATGTTGATGTGCAATCATCCCCTCTAATTTTGTCACACAGTGTACTCTACAGGAAGCCCCCATTGCAGGAGATTTATGTGACTCCTGGTGAGGGATTCAGTCAGAAACTGGGGAATGTAAATGAGCAATGGGATTGGTGTTTTCTACCTTTACTAGTTTATTAGAATTTTCTTGAAAGATCTCTTACTTCAAGGTTCCATATTAAACAAGAAAAAAAAATCCGGGGTTTTCTGGATTTTATGATTAAGAAAAAACTGTACTGAACCAACTCTCTTTTAAAAAATAATCCCTTTCCATTCCTAAAGTAGTTTTATAAGTGCAGATACCCTGGATAACAAATTAGGAGAGTTTTTCTTTTTAGCTATATTGCAGGGGCTTCTCTCTGCTTTACTGACCTCTAAAGAATGGCTCTGGGAGAGTCTAACATGAAGAACCATCGTGCAACATCTTAACTATAAAGCTGTAAAGGATAATGCTTTCTATCTTTTGCGTAGCACCTACTATAATAGGCACTTTATTAGGAACATTATATCTATGGTAATTATTTTAACAATCTTCTGAATTTATTGATAGTCTGTTTATTTTATAGAGGAAGAAACTGAGGCTCAGTGAAATTAAGAAACTTGTCCAGAATCACATAGTGGTTATTTGGTAGCCTAAATCTAGGTTGGTCTCCTGCTAAGACCTATGCACTTTTCAGTGGTCCACTACTGTCAAAGCTCCTATTTTTCTTCATTTAAAGATATGTGGAAGTAAAACATTGAGCAAATCTTATAATGTTAATGGGCAGTATTGAAAATGATGGTGCTTCCAACAATAGGCTTTTCCTTAAGCAAGAGTTATCTCTGGAGGTGGTTGATGCTCTTTTAGGATTCTACAACTTTATGATTCAAAATAGCCACTTCTCTGAATTTCTTTCCACCTAAAGGAATACAGGTCAATTTGCATCCTAGGATGACATTTTGCAGAATGCCATAAGGAGCTCTTCTCCTCAATGCTTTCACCTTATCTTGCCACTCTTTCTGTTTAAAAAGGCTCTGACTACTACTCACTTTATTAGGTGATTGATATCTCATTTTCACCTACCTAATGCTTATTAACATTGTTACTAAAAGTTAATATTTGCTAATGCACATTCAAAAATAAAACTTTACTTCCTTGCTAGCAATATTTAATTTCATACTACTAGGAATACCTCCTGTTGATCCTGCTCCTGACATAATTCATGTCTGTTTCTATATACATTGAAGCTCACTATGGAGATACACCCTTGCAAGATCAACAACAAACATAATTTGTAAAGAAATTATGGAAAGAGCCCAGATGTCCATTGATAAATGAATGGATAAAAAAAGTTGTCATATATATATATACAATGGAATATTAGTCAGCCATCAAGAAGAATAAAATCTTGCTATTTGCAATCATGTGGATGGAACTAGGGGGTATTATGCTCGGCAAAACAAGTCAGTCATAGAAAGACAAATAGCATATGATTTCACTCATGTGAAATTCAAGAAACAAAGCAAATGAACATAACGGAAAGGAAGGAAAAATAAAATAAGATAAAAACAGGGAGGCAAACCATAAGATATTCTTAACTATAGGAAACAGGCTGAGGGTTGCTGAAGGGGAGGTTGAGGTAATGGGTAATTGGGTAATGGGCATTAAGGGGGGCACTTGATATAATGGGTACTGGGTATTATATGCAACTGATAAATGACTAAATTCTATCCTTGAAACTAATAATACACTATATGTTAACTAAATTGAACCTAAATTTAAAAATTTTAGAAAAAGAAAAAATTACTCAGAAGTGGGGAATAATAGTTTCTCCTGTGGAAACAGTTTCTCCTTTCTCCCAGATCTTGAATGAGTTGGAGTCAAACAAATTTAAATTAATTACTATAGCAAGCCTGTGACCGTTTTACTTTAAAAGTCCTGCTTACAAGGTTGGCTCTTGCCTGGCATCAGGGAACTTGGATTTGGGAAGAGTTCTACCACCCTACCTGGTAAGAGTGCCTAACTATGCTTAAACTGTTTGTGCAAATGATATGGTTTATGCTGACTACCTGCTTTCCTTCTAGGAGTCTGATATTTTGTTATGCACTGAGCATAGGGTGCCTATGTGACAGTCCTCTAATAAGAGCCTTGGGTACTGAGTCTTTAATGAGTTTCCTTGGTAAACAACACTTATATTAACCTATCCTCAAGTTCATGGAGTCCATATTCAAATATGTCCAGTCTACTGATGGTCTCATTGAGGAAATTTTTCACTGATACTGGTTGATCTTGGGTGGATTTTCCTGGGCCTTCCTCACTAGTAGCCAAATACTGGTTGGTACTGGTGTAGGATTTTGGGCCCAAGATAGTTTTTTGCCTTACCTCAGGGGAAGCAGATTTTTGCTTCCATAGTTTCTCCAAGTTGTAGGCCTTTGAGGGAAGAGACTGTACCTAGTCTTTGCATCTCATATTGCCTGACACATAGCAGGTTCTTGGTAAGTGACTGTTGGATGAGTAATTTTATCAGCTACATCATGCTTCTAGAATAATGCTAAGAAGAAAAGCAGAGGATAAAATGAAGAAAAATAGTCGCCTGATATTAAGTAATGTATACTGTTTATAGGTAGACAAATTAACATTAAGAGTACATTAAACATTAAGACAAATTAATTCAGGTGGCCTTGCAAAAAAGTAAGATTTTCTTGGTATGTTAGTTCATTGTTAGTGTGGTACTTGACAAAATATTAGCTGATTATTTCCCCAAATGGTATAATAGTTATAAAAATTTAAAATTGGGCCTGGAACAGTGGACAACGATATTTTATATATTACAAGGAGTTTTAGCTAGAATTTAGAGTTTTTAAAATTAAGAATACATTATATTCTTGGCTCATTTTCTCAACTACTGTTTCACATCCTCCAAAGGTTTTTTAAGTGCACAAATTCATTTTGCCAAAAGGAATATATATCTCCTCTTAAAGGAGCATATTTTAACCAAATTAATTCCATAAATAGTAGGGCAATTTATAATGCATCTTTTTATAGATAACATTTTTTTCTACCACATAAAGACATTTGCATTTCCAATCTCCTTAGTTATCTTTGGCTTTGTAACAAATCACCCCAAAACTTAGTGACTTAAAATAACAACAATCTATTATTTATGATGGTTCTGTGTGTTGATTGGCCAATTCTTTTGCTCTATGTAGTGTTATCTGGGCTCGGTCATGTGACTGCCTTCAGCTGGTACCTGATCTGATCTACAATGCCCATGAAGCCTTCTCTCTTATGTCTGGGCTTTGATGCAGATTGTCACCTGGTATACTTCAGTTTTACTACATGTGATAGCTCTCTCCACATGGCAGCTCATCCTGTATAGCCTTGCCACATGTCTTCTGTCTCCACCATGGCAACTAGGTTCTGATGAAACAAAAGTATAAGCTTCCCCCTGCACAGTGCACTTTTGCTATGTTATATTAGTCAAAGAAAATCACAGATCAACCTAGATTTTAAAAAAGGAAGCTGGATCTTTTCTCTTTATGAGAGGGAAAGCATGCAAGTATAGGGAGAGGAGAAATTTTCATGAACGTATTTAGAGACCTTAATTCACTCTTTACCATAACAATTCATATCCCTCCCTCATGCAAAATACAATGAACATTATCCTCAAAAATATCATACCATCATAGTATTAGCTCAAAGTCCAGCATCTTGCCATCTAAAAAAGTTTAAATGTGGATCCTCAGGTGAAGTGTGTGTGTGTGTGTGTGTGTGTGTACATGCAGCTGCTTAAGTATAGTTCCTATCAAATAATAAAACTGAAAGTTAAAATTTGTCTGTTCCTCATACACTCACACACAAAAGTAAGACAAAGATAGAAAAATCACAATAAACACATCCATCCAAAGAGTAGGAGATGAAAGGTACAGCAGTCACTGGCCCATAGTAATTCTGAAATCCACCCAGCCACATAATGTCAGGATCCCCTACTCTAGGAAACCTGTAGTTTTTATACTTATCAAATTATAATCTATTCCATTAAACAAAAGCTACAATTTTTACTTAATAGGCTTTCTTTACATTGGGCTGTGGCCAAAGTGTTAGAGGACAATGCCCTTATGGTTTTTAAAAGTCCCTTTGTCTAGCTGCAAAAATATTTTTGAGGCACTTCATTAAATGGTTAACCTTCACTTTTGATTTGGTCTTGACCCTAAAGCTATAGTTTACTGGTAGCATCCTGAATTTAATGTTTTCCCTGGGTCCATTTTGAACAGTCTTCTCACTTTATAGCAGCTCATCCACTAGTTGAGGGGACTGTCTTGGGCTTCTATATTACCTTTATATTATTATTAAAAACTTTAACAGTTTCTTCTTTAGCTCATCTTTTCTTTAAATACATTATAGAGAGCTTAAAGAGTCAACTGGCATCTTCAACATTCTTTCTGGAATTTTAGCCGCACAAGTTTGTTGGGTTTCATTTTATCTTCCAAGTTACTGCAGGCAAGAATCTTGCCAAATATCCTGTCAATGCATAAACAAACCCCCATTTTCCAGCATCCAGTAGCAAATTCCTTACTTCTTTCCATCCTCTGCCTTCTACCAAGTCTCAAAGCCAATGTAACATGTCTGAGTTGTTTTGTTTTGTTTTGTTGATAACACCCTGGACTAGATATGAGTGTATGTCTCTGTTATTTATTGATAGATGATAAACCAGCCCAAAACTTGGTGGATGGAAACAACAACTATTTCTTATTTATTATGATTCTGTGGGTTGAACGAAATGATTCATCACATCTTTGGAAGAGGATTTAAAGCCGAATGTCAGTTTTGCCATCTCAAATTATCACAAGAAGAAAAAACTAAAAAATAAACTAAAAGTTAATTCAATAAATAACTTTTGATTTTAATATAATAAAGTTTATAAATAATATAGAGAAATAAAATATTAGAAATAGGTACCCAAACCTATTTCATTCTCACCATCAAACTTTAAAATAACAGATTTTAAAGAAATACACTTTAAGAAGGCAATCCCTTATAGTTTTAAGTGTTCAGGACCTAAAACTTTTAAACAAATAACTTATTTACCTCATCCCTATAGAGTGAAAATCAATTCTATGAGTTAAAAAGAAAGGATTTTTTAGCTTCCTGAATTTGGATATTAAAAAAATGTTTCAGGTACAAATTTCATCTAGAAACATATGACTGAAAGAAAAATTTTCTGAATTATGTTTTGCTATTAATAAATCTAGTGGTATTATTGAATATTCAATCTCTTATCTCTGTATCTTGTACATCAGACAACAGTAGTTCAGAAATCAGAATTCTCTTTTAAGTTTAACAGCTTGATAGATCAAGGATGAATTCGACTGTGCTTCTGCTTTACTTGCTTGTCAAGGGATTCCTAGGGTTTATTCAACAACTAACATTACTCATTTGATTAAAAAACTATTTATAAGATAGAAAAGCAAGTATAAAATTATAATTGTCTTCAAGAATCCAACAAATATAATGAGAGTTATACATCATTCAGGATCACAGTCATACAATGTTTTGTCCACTCTTCACCTGTGTGCTCAAAAAGAAATTATAGAATACCAGAAGAAAAGTGAGACACTTTTGTCATTCAGCAAGTGGCAGATTCCTTGTCATACAACAGGTTTTGGAGTAGTATGTTATATAAAGATGCAAACTATTTTGGTACAGCCTTGTCATGTGTTTTTACAAGATGTCGAAACATGATGGAAGGACCAATACTACATGTCTAAAAGATAGCTTGAGTATAAAAAAGCCTTAATGCCACACAAAATATAAGCCAATATTTAATAAATTATAAATAAATAAATAATAACAACATTGCAGTGCTTAATAAAATATGATGGTTGCTTGTGGTGAAAGTCATTAGGTTATTGGGACCTGTTGAAGAAATAACATTGTGTCTTGAGAACGAAAGTGTTTCTTATATGATAGTTGATGGAAAGACACTTCCATCACTCGTCTCCAGTCAAGATGGGTATCTAGGCAATGAAAGGTAAAATGCAGATAGAAATTCAGAGAAGATTTTATCTTGAAAGTTAACTGCTTAGTTCCAAAGCCATTTATTTTCTCACATTCCAGATTTAAGGTACAGAGACTTTTTAGTGTGTGTTATTGTTTCAAGTAGCAAATGCATGAGAAATATTAGAAATAAACAATATAATGGGGACATGAATTGCATCTTTGCTTCTAAAAATATTCAGAAAGCTTCTTTGAATAGTGCACAATATTTCCATTTGTGGGATTGCTTTACTGCATTAGCACCATCACCATCAGCCAACCATTATGACTGGAAGTTAAAATATAGATGTCTCTATCTATCCATTTACTATTAGAGAGAAAGTAAAGCATAATACCTTAGTGGCATCATCACTGTTAGTATCTTACATTGGCAAAGCTAGCAAAGACAATCTTGTTCCTTCCCTACTTCAGTTGAAAGGGAAAGACTATTTAGTATCAAGGGAACAAACCACTAATAAACAAATTATTGTTCTTGCCCTACATTATCAAATATTTGAAATCTAACCACTAAATTGAGGGGGGTTTAGTTTACATGTTTCCATAGAAGGGTGTCAACAGGCTGGATTGTTTTTCCTAATTAAAGCAGTGAAATTTATTATGAAAATCAGATTTCACATAGTATTTGAAAACTTCTGGTCATCTTCGCACCCAGAGATAACCACTATTTATAGGTTAATGCTAATTTATATTTATTTATTTATTTATTTATTTATTTATTTTTAAAGATTTTATTTATTTATTCATGACAGACACACACACACACACACACACACACACACACACACAGACAGAGATCCAGAGACAGAGAGAGAGAGAGAGAGAGAGAGAGAGAGAGGCAGAGGGAAAAGCAGGCTCCATGCAGGGAACCCGATGTGGGACTGGATCCCGGGTCTCCAGGATCACACCCGGGGCCGAAGGCGGCGCTAAACCGCTGAGCCACTGGGGCTGCCCCTATTTATTTTTAATAAGGTGTTCTGCCACTGGATATAATCCAGTTGTTGCTCAGTACCAGTTCTCTGCCTAGTCCCTATTATCAAATGTGAACAAGTCAAAGCTGGGGTGGGGATGTGGGGTGAAAGGGGATTTGGAAGTGACTAGTTCACTTGTTCAGTTTAAGGGGAACATTTTTTACTTTCCAAAAACTCAACAAAAGGAGCAGTGTGAGGCAATCCAGTGGATGGAGACAGCCACCATGTCAACATCAGTCTGTTCTAATGACCAATCCCTGTACAGAGACTGGCTCATCTCCCTTTCCCTTCACCTCTGCCTAGCTTTATGCTCATCCCTGTCTTGCGGTTGGTCCAAAGTATCTTGCCGCTCAGGTTTCCTTTCCTCTTTCCTAGACTAGATCAAAACAGTAGCACACACACACACACACACACACACACACACACACACAAACCAAAACAAAACAAAACAAAAAAAACAGTAGCACAGATGTCTGCCTAGGAACCCAGCTGGGGCAGTACCACCTTCAGGTCTTGGATGCACAAGCTTGCTGCCAAGTCCTTGGAAGATGTTTTTAAAAGCTTATTTTCATTATATGTGGAATTTAAGAAACAAAACAAACAAGCAAAGGAAGAAAAGACAGAAACAAACCAAGGAATAGACTCTTAGCTATAGAGAACAAACTGATGGTTACTAGAGGGGAGGTTGGTGGGTGGTAGGTGAAATAGGGGATGGAGATAAAGGAATGCACTTGTGACGAGCACCAGGTGTTGTATGGAAGTACTGAATTACTATATTATACACCTAAAAAGAATATAACACTGTATGCTAACTACACTGGGATTAAAAATAAAAACTTTATTTAAAAAACTAGTTTTCATTAATCTTGCAGTGATGCAACCTTGCATTCTATGGGATAGAAATGTTTGGACTCTATTTCTGGCATTATGGTAGGGTTTAGTGGTAGTCCAAAATTTACTAGGAAGTCATTCATTTCCTTTAGATTTTCAATTTTGTTGCCATGGACTTCCGTATCACCTCTTATAATTTCTTTCGTCTTTTCCATTTTTATGGCTCTAATATCCATTCCATTTTTCAATAACATCACTTTTGTTTTATCTTTTTCTGAATTGGTTTTGCCAGATGTTGGCTTATTTAATTTTCAATAAAACCTTATTATCCTTTCAACTGTTTTTGTTGTCATTGTTCCATTTATTTCTACTTTTCATCTGTATGAAATCCCTCTTCCTACTTTCTCTTGGTTTACATTGTTGATTTTTTTTTAGTTTGAATCATGTAGTTCACTTATTTTCAATTTTTTTTTTAAAAAATAGAATATTTATGACTATAAATTGCCTGAATACAGGTCCCATATAAAGTGTAAACTTTATTATTTTGCTAGATAATTTGTAATTTCCTCTTTGACTTGGGAGTCTTTTAGAAGGTTTCTCAATTTCTAAGTAGTCTTTATCATTTCATGATTTTATTGAATTTTTATTTGGTTACAATCAAAGAATATGATCTTCAAAACCTACTTTGGGGAATTTATTAAAGATTTCTTAGTGACCACTAAATAATTGATTTTTGTAAATGTTCTATCACATGATAAATGAATGTTGACTTAAATTCCTTATGTTATTCAAATGCTGTATCTTTACTTTTCATCAACCTGATTTGTCAAAATTCTGAAAAAATACTAAAGCCTTCCATCATTATTGTGTTTTTTTTTAATAAAGAACTTGTATTTCTGACAGATTTTGCTTCATGTATCTGGCTTCTGTGATATTTGGTGCATATCCTCTCATGGAGTAAACCTGGTATCATCAGAAAACATCCATTGTTGTCCAAGGTTTAAATCTTTTTTTTCCAGTAAAGTATTTAAAATTGTTTATTAGTATCTAATTTTTGTGTGACAGATGGGTGTATGCCATTATTTTGTAATCAAGAATGGAAAGATATGATCCATGTCAGAGTTAAGGATGTTTTAATTTTTTCCTTTCTCAAGGCCTCATCAAAATTAGAAGTTTATAAATTATCTGCATATATCTTGTTACACTCACTGACACACAAAATAGATAAGATCATCTTTCTTTAGCATTTATCATAAAACATATAAAGACAATGAAGTTGAACTAATATTTAACAGGCATCTACAGCATTTTCCTGTTTTTGTTTTCTCTTTTTCATTTTACCTTTTAAGTCCTTTCACTCATTTCTCTCACCCACCATCACCTCCTGCTTTTGGCAACCACAAATCTGGCCTCTGTATCTTTAAGTTTTTTTTTAATGTTCCACATTTATGAAAGATCAGACAGTATTTGTCTTTCACTGACTTATTTCACTTACCACAATGCCCTTGAAGTCTATCTATATTGTTGCAAATGGCAAGATTTCATTCTTTTCTATGGTTGAATAAGATTCATATATATATATATATATATATATATATATATATATATACATATATATATATAATGGACTATCATACACATACACATACATGTATCAAGGGACATGTAGTTTATTTCCCTAGCTTGGCTATTATAAATAATGCTGCAATGGACATGGAGGTGAATGGATCTTTTTGAATAAGTGTTTTTGTTTTCTTTAGATGAATACCCAAAAGTGGAACTGTTGGATCTATTTTTCTGAGGAACCTCCATATTGTTTTCCATAGTGATTACACTGATTTACATTGCCACCATCATTGCACATGCATTCCTTTTTCTCTACATCCTCACCAACACTTATTTTCTGCTTTTGATAATAGTGATTCTCACAGGTGTAAAGTGATACCTCAATGCAGTTTTGATTTGCATTTCCCTGATGAATGATGTTGAATATCTTTTCACATGTCTGTTGTTCACGTGTATGTTTTCTTTGGAAAAATGTCTATTCAGATCTTCTGCCCGTTTTTAGTCAGATTATTTGCTCTTCTGCTATTGAATTGTATGAATTCTTTACATATATTGGATATTAGCCCCTTATCAGATTTATGATTTGCAAATACTTTATCGCATTTAGTATGTTGCTTTTTCATTTGGTCAATGGTTTTCTTTGCTTGCAGAAACTTCTTAGTATAATATAGTCCTGCTTATTTATTTTTGCTTTTGTTTTGGTATCAGATTCAAAACATCATCACCAAGACCTGTATCAAGGAGCTTACCACTAGTAAAGTCACAGGATACGAAAAATCAATATACAAAAATCCATTGTGTTTCTGTATACTAATAATGAACTATCAGAAAGAGAAATAAAGAAAACAATCTCATTTATAATTGTATCAATTTTTTCATGTTATTTTTTATTGGAGTTCAATTTGTACATACAGCATAACACCCAGTGCTCATCCCATCAAGTGTCACCCTCAGTGTCCGTCACCCAGTCACCCAGACCCCCCACCCACCTCCCTTTCCACGACCCCTTGATCATTTCCCAGAGTTACGAGTCTCTCATGTTCTGTATCCCTCTCTGATATTTCCCACTCATTTTCTCTCCATTCCCCTTTATTCCCTTTCACTAATTTTTATATTCCCCAAATGAATGAGACCATATAATGTTTGCCCTTCTCCGATGGACTTATTTCACTCAGCATAATACCCTCCAGTTCCATCCACGTTGAAGCCAGTGGTGGGTATTTGTCGTTTCTAATGGCTGAGGAATATTCCATTGCATACATAGACCACATCTTCTTTATCCATTCATCTTTCGATGGACACCGAGGATCCTTCCACAGTTTGGCTATTGTGGACATTGCTGCTATAAACACCGGGGTGCAGGTGTCCCGGCGTTTCACTGAATCTGTATCTTTGGGCTAAATCTCCAGCAGTGCAATTGCTGGGTCAGGGCAGATCTATTTTTAACTCTTTGAGGAACCTCCACACAGTTTTCCAGAGGAGCTGCACCAGTTCACATTCCCACCAAAAGTGCAAGAGGGTTCCCCTTTCTCCACATCCATCTCCAACATTTGTTGTTTCCTGCCTTGTTAATTTTCCCCATTTTCACTGGTGTGAGGTGGTATCTCATTGTGGTTTTGATTTGTATTTCCCTGATGGCCAGGGATGCGGAGCATTTTCTCATGTGCTTGTTGGCCATGTCTATGTCTTCCTCTGTGAGATTTCTGTTCATGTGTTTTGCCCATTTCATGATTGGATTGTTTGTTTCTTGGGTGTTGAGTTGAATAAGTTCTTTATAGATCCCAGATACTAGCCCTTTATCTGATAGGCCATTTGCAAATATCTTCTCCCATTCTGTAGGTTGTCTTTTAGTTTTGTTGACTGTTTCTTTTGCTGTGCAAAAGCTTCTTGTCTTGATAAAGTCCCAATAATTCATTTTTGCTTTTGTTTCTCTTGCCTTTGTGGGTGTATCTTGCAAGAAGTTACTGTGGCCAAGTTCAAAAAGGGTGTTGCCTGTGTTCTCTTCTATGATTTTGATGGACTCTTGTCTCACATTTAGATCTTTTATCCATTTTGAGTTTATCTTTGTGTATGGTGTAAGAAAATGGTCTAGTTTCATTCTTCTGCATGTGGATGTCCAATTTTCCCAGCACCATTTATTGAAGACACTGTCCTTTATCCAGTGGATAGTCTTTCCTCCTTTATCGAATATTAGTTGACCATAAAGTTCAGGGTCTACACCTGGGTTTTCTATTCTGTTCCATTGATCTATGTGTCTGTTTTTGTGCCAGTACCACACTGTCTTGATGACCACAGCTTTGTAGTACAACCTGAAAACTGGCATTGTGATGCCCCCAGCTATGGTTTTCTGTTTTAATATCCCCCTGGCTATTCGGGATCTTTTCTGATTCCACACAAATCCTAAGATGATTTGTTCCAACTCTCTGAAGAAAGTCCATGTATTTTGATAGGGATTGCATTAAACGTGTAAACTGCCCTGGGTAGCACTGACATTTTCACAATATTAATTCTTCCAATCCATGAGCATGGAATATTTTTCCATCTCTTTGTGCCTTCCTCAATTTCTTTCAGAAGTGTTCTGTAGTTTTTAGGGTATAGATCCTTTACCTCTTTGGTTAGGTTTATTCCTAGGTATCTTATGCTTTTGGGTGCAATTGTAAATGGGATTGACTCCTTAATTTCTCTTTCTTCAGTCTCATTTCTTAGTGTATAGAAATTCCACTGACTTCTGGGCATTGATTTTGTATCCTGCCACACTGCCAAATTGCTGTATGAGTTCTAGCAGTCTTGGGGTGGAGTCTTTTGGGTTTTCTATGTACAGGATCATGTCATCTGCGAAGAGGGAGAGTTTGACTTCTTCTTTGCCAATTTGAATGCCTTTTATTTCTTTTTGTTGTCTGATTGCTGAGGCTAGGACTTCTAGTACAATGCTGAATAGCAGTGGTGAGAGTGGACATCCCTGTCTTGTTCCTGATCTTAGGGGAAAGGCTCCAAGTGCTTCCGCATTCAGAATGATTTGCTGTGGGCTTTTCGTAAATGTCTTTTAAGATGCTGAGGAATGTTCCCTCTATCCCTACACTCTCAAAAGTTTTGATCAAGAATGGTGCTGTATTTTGTCAAATGCTTTCTCTGCATCTATTGAGAGGATCATATGGTTCTTGTTTCTTCTCTTGCTGATATGATGAATCACATTGATTGTTTTACAAGTGTTGAACCAGCCGTGCATCCCGGGGATAAATCCCACTTGGTCATGGTGAATAATCTTCTTAATGTACTGTTGGGTCCTATTGGCTAGTATCTTGTTGAGAATTTTCGCATCCATGTTCATCAGGGATATTGGTCTATAATTCTCCTTTTTGGTGGGGTCTTTGTCTGGTTTTGGAATTAAGGTGATGCTGGCCTCATAGAACAAATTTGGAAGTGTTCTATCTCTTTCTATCTTTCCGGACAGCTTTAGTAGAATAGGTATGGTTTCTTCTTTAAACGTTTGATAGAATTCCCCTGGGAAGCCATCTGGCCCTGGACTTTTGTGTCTTGGGAGGTTTTTGATGACTGCTTCAATTTCCTCCCTGGTTATTGGCCTGTTCAGGTTTTCTATTTCGTCCTGTTCCAGTTTTGGTAGTTTGTGGCTTTCCAGGAATGCGTCCATTTCTTCTAGATTGCCTAATTTATTGGCGTAAAGCTGCTCATAATAAGTTTTTAAGATCATTTGTATTTCCTTGGTATTGGTGGTGATCTCTCCTTTCTCATTCATGATTTTATTAATTTGAGTCTTTTCTCTCTTCTTTTTAATAAGACTAGCTAATGGTTTATCTGTCTTATTAATTCTTTCAAAGAACCAACTCCTGGTTTAATCTGTTAATCTGTTGCACAGTTCTTCTGGTCTCTATTTCATTGAGTTCTGCTCAAATCTTTATTAACTCTCTTCTTCTGCTGGGTGTAGGATTTAATTGCTGTTTTATCTCCAGCTCCTTTAGGTGCAAGGTTAGCTTTTGTATTTGAGTTCTTTCCAGTTTTTGGATGGATGCTTGTATTGTGAATGTATTTTCCCCTCAGGACTGCTTTTGCTGTATCCCAGAGATTTTGAACGGTTGTATCTTCATTCTCATTAGTTTCCATGAATCTTTTTAATTCTTCTCTAATTTCCTGGTTGACCCTTTCATCTTTTAGCAGGATGGTCCTTAACCTCCACGTGTTTGAAATTCTTCCAAGCTTCTTCTTGTGATTTAGTTCTAATTTCAAAGCATTATGGTCTGAAAATATGCAGGGGATGATCCCAATCTTGGTATTGGTTAAGACCTGATTTGTGACCCAGTATGTGGTCTATTCTGGAGAAAGTTCCATGTGCACTTGAGAAGAATGTGTATTCAGTTGCGTTTGGATGTAAAGTTCTGTAAATATCCGTGAAATCCATCTGGTCCAGTGTATCCTTTAAAGCTCTTGTTTCTTTGGAGATGTTGTGCTTAGGAGATCTGTCGATTGTGGAAAGCTTGATTTTATAATCAAGTCACCAAGTATAAGTGTATTATTATCAAAGTATGTCTTAACTTTGGTTATTAATTGATTGATATACTTGGCAGCTCCCACATTCGGGGCCTAAATATTGATGATTGTTAGGTCCTCTTGGATAGATCCTTTAAGTATGATATAGTGTCCCTCTTTATTTCTTACTAGTCTTTGGGATAAACTTTAATTTATCTTATATGGATGGCTACCCCTGCTTTCTTTTGAGGACCATTTGAATGGTACATGCTTCTCCAACCTTTTATTTTCAGGCTGTAGGTGTCCTTATGTCTAAAATGAGTCTCTTGTAGACACCGAATAGATGGTTCTTGCTTTTTTATCCAGTCTGAAACCCTGCGCCTTTTGATGGGGTCATTAAGCTCATTCACGTTCAGAGTTACTATGGAGAGATATGAATTTAGTGTCATCCTGATATCTATTCAGTCCCTGTTTTTGTGGATTGTTCTCTTGGACTTCCTCTTTCTTTTACAGAGTCCCCCCTTAGTATTTCTTGCAGAGCTGTCTTGGTGGTCACATATTCTTTCAGTTTCTGCCTATCTTGGAAGCTCTTTGGCTCTCCTTCTATTCTGAATGAGAGCCTTTCTGGATAAAGTATTCTTGGCTGCAGGTTCTTCTCATTTAGGACCCTGAATATATCCCGCCAGCCCTTTCTGGCCTGCCAGGTCTCTGTGGAGAGGTCTGCAGTTAATCTAATATTTCTCCCCATAAAAGTTAGAGATTTTTTGTCTCTTGCTTCTTTAAAGATCTTCTTTTTATCTTTGGAGTTTGAAAGTTTCAGTTTCACTATTAAATGTGGAGGTGTTGAGCAGTTTTTATTGATTTTAGGGGGGGAAATCTCTCTAAACCTGGATCTGAATGCCTTTTTTCCTCCTCAGGTAGGAAAGTTTTCAGCTATGATTTGTTCAAATACATATTCTGGACCTCTGTCCCTTTTGGTGCCCCTGGAACCCCAATTAAACATAGATTTTTCCTTCTGAAGCTGTCATTTATTTCTCTTAACCTATCCTCATGATATTTTCATTGTTTTTCTCTTTTTTCCTCAGTTTCCCTCCTTGCCATCAACTTGTCTTCTATGTCACTCACTCGTTCTTCTACCTCGTTAACCCTCGTCATTAGGACCTCTAGTTTGGCTTGCATCTCTTTAATTGATTTTTAATTTTGGCCTGATTAGATCTAAATTCTGCAGTCATGAAGTCTCTTGAATCTTTTATCCTTTTTTCTAGAGCCACCAGTAGTTTTATAATTGTGCTTCTGAATTGGCTCTCTGACATTGAATTGTAATCCAAATTTTGTAACTCTGTGGGAGAGACAGCTGTTTCTGATTCTTTCTTATGAGGTGAGTTTTTCCTTCTAATCATTTTGCTCAGTGCAGAGTGGCCAAAAACAATTGTACTGGAAAAAGGAGAAAAAGAGAGAAGAGGAAAAAGAAAAAAGAAAAAAATAAGGAAGAAGAAAAAAAGAAAAAAAAGGGGGGGAGCAAACAGAAAACAAAAAACAAGGGGGAGTATCCTCTGATTTTATATACTGTAAATCCCTTGACTTGCCCTGGAACTTTCCTGCGCTGCTTGGTCAGTAACTTGCTTTTCCCCTGTCCGTCTAGCTGGTCTTCTGGGGGATGGGCCTGCTGTGCTGATTCTCAGGTGTGAGCACCTGGGGGAGCTGCTCAGACCCCTACCTGGTGCATGGCTCAGTGGAAGTTGTTTATCCTGTGAGGCCCAGGAGGAACAACAGTGGCCGCGGCCAGCTCTCCAGCCCTGGAGTCAGTTCCCGCAGTAACTACTACAGCTCCCAGTCCACAGGGGCCTGGATGCTCCGGGGGCAGGGGCCATCGATCTGCACAGCTCGGGGCCACCCAGTTGCAGGAGCGTCCTTGCTGTCCTGTGCCCTCCCGGCCTCCGCCTGTCCCGGGGGGAGTGTCGGATCCTGGGCTGTGTCCCCCAGCGCCCTGGGCTCCAGGGCCTGCGCTGCTGGAATCCCACTCCCAGGGTGCACAGCCCCCTCGGTGCAGAGGCACCTCCGAGCTGCTCCTGGGCCGCCGAGCACGCTGCAGCCCTTTAGGGAGCTCCGACGGGGTGTGTGGCGAGCTCTCCCCCTGGGAGCAGGTCTTCTGTTAGTGCCCCTGGGAGCTTGAGGGCATCCCCGCCCCTCCTGGGATCCTGCCCAAGTTCCCTGCGAGCGCCTTTCCGTCTGGGAAGATTGGTGAAGCTCCTGCTTCTCGGGGGCAGGGCTTTCCCTTCCTGGGGGCACTCGCCCAGTGGCCTTAGCCTGGCTCCTGGGGGGCCCCTCCCCCTTGGATGCTTTTTTATTTCTTTATTTTTTTCCCCGTCTTCCTACCTTGATAGAAGCGTGAATTCTTCTCACTGTAGCATTCCAGCTGTTCTCTCTTTAAATTTCAGACCAAATTCGTAGGTTTTCAGGATGATTTGAAAGTTATCTAGGTAAGTTGGTGGGGACAGGTGACTTGGGGACCCTATTCTTCCGCCATCTTGCCCCACCTCTCTATAATTGTATCAAAAAGAATAAAATATGTAGAAATAAATTTAACCAAGGAAATGAAAGATCTCTATATTGAAAACTACAAGACATTAATGAAAAAAACTGTTGAAGACACAAAGAAATGGAAAGATATTCTGTGCTCGTGAATTGAAAGAATCAATGTTGTTAAAATGTCCATACTAACCAAAGCAATTTAGAGATTCAGTGCAATCCCTATCAAAATTCCAATGGCATTTTTCAAAGAAATAGAATAATCCTAAAATTTGTATAGAACCAGAGAAGATCCCAAATAGCCAAATCAGTCTTGAGAAAGAACAAAGAAGAAGGCATCACTCTCCCTGATTTAAATCTATATTACAAAACTATAATAATTAAAACAGTATGGTGGGATGCCTGGGTGGCTCAGCAGTTGAGCGTCTGCATTCTGCTCAGGGTGTGATCCCGGAGTTCCGGGATCGACGTCTGCATCAGGCCTCCTGCATGGAGTCTGCTTCTCTCTCTGCTTATGTCTCTGCCTCTCTCTCTCTCTCTGTCTGTCTCTCTGTTACTGTCATGAATAAATAAATAAAATCTAATAAATAAATTAATTTTAAAAAACCAGTATGGTATTGTCATAAATAGTGACACATCGATCAATGGAACAAAATAGAGCCCAGAAATGCATGCATTATATGATCAATTAATTTATCACAAAAGAGTGAAGAATATACAATGAGGAAAAAACAATCTCTTCAATAAGTGGTGTTGGAAAAACTGTACAGCCCCATGAAAAACTTAACCACTATCTTGCACCATACATAAAAATTAACTCAAAATGGAATAAAAACTCGAATGTAGATATGAAACCATAAAACTAGAAGAAAACATAGGTGTAAGCTCCTTGATACTAAATTTTTAATAATATGATTACAATTTTATAATTGTAATAATTAACATCAATCCCAGAAAGCAATTCTATAATGGTGATATTCGGTTTTAGAGGAATGTTGATTTTAGAATGCAGCCATTTGCCATTTTGTAAGATGTATATTTAGGGCATCTCTAGGAAAAACCTCATCATGAAGATATGGTGAGTCTGTGAACAGTGAACTTAGTCACCAAAGCAGAAAATGATAAATCAAGGATCCAATCAATGAAAATGAAAATGTAAATCAGAGTGAGATACTGGCAAAGCTACTACATGTATGTACTATACAATATTGTGTATCTGCCAAGAAGATCCTTAATCAACCTTTTCACAAGCCCAAGTAGACTCAGAGATCAAATATAATACATAGAGTATTTAGGGAACTTTGTCAGTTATCTATAACTGCATAAAAAAGCACTCAGAACATAATGGCTTAAATCAACAATTATCTGATTGACTTAACTCAAGACTGTGGACCAGCAAGTTAGTCTGGGTAGCTAGGTGACTCTGATTCTAAAGGTTGGCTCACTGTTGCCTGGGGCACCTCAGTTCTCATCTTTGTGGTCTCTCATCCTCTAGGAGTCTAGCTGCTGCTTGTTCACATGTTAGCTAGCTGGATTCTAAGAGAAAGAGTACAAGTATGCAAAAATCTCTTGAGGCTTAGTTAGGCTCAAAACTGGCATATTGTCATTTGCGACACATTCTATTAGCCAAAGTGAGTTGCAAAGCCATTATAGAGCAAGGGCTGGGGAACTAGATTCTTTTTCTTGCCGGTAGGAGCTATAAAGTCACATTATAAAGAGACTGGATACAAGTAGAGGTGAAAGATTTTGGCCATTTTTAAAAATCAATATACCCCAAGTCCATTGGTTCCAAATGTAAGAACTAGAGGGATCTAGAGACAGGGATGACCCAGGAGTTCTTTATAAGACATCAGCATTTAAATAGATTGCTTCACAAAGTAGCTGAAATGTTTTAATGAAATTATTCACTTTGAGTGGAAAATTACTTCAAAATCATCCTTTAGTTGATGCCATCAATTGTGAAATAATCTTATTCATGCTTTTGAGGCTCTTTTCTCATAATTAGTTTATTGGAACATACAAGTGCTCTGCTGAGCATATGTTGTTATACTTATTTTCCCTTTGAGGAAACAAAATCCAGAATGGTAGTCCACAAAGTTTGCACTAGAATCACTTTGAGAGGCTGTTAAAAATATAATTTTCTGGGATACACCTTAGACCTGTTGTATTAGTTGAGATTTTGTGTTGCAAACAATAGAAAATGGCTATCATATAAGCACGTATCAAATGTATTGGTAAGTCAGTAGTAACTCACAGAACTACGAAGACAGAAGGAGAAGGTATAGAAAATGAGCACTGCCAAGGGAGGCCAAGGACATATCTGATGAGGTTACTACTGTGGTCATTACCAAACACTGTACTTATAAGTCTACACCATTGATTCTGGGAATTCTACACACTGGGCACCACTAACACCTCCTTCTTATCACAGCTCCTCTGAAGACAGTGCTGCCACCACTACCAGCCAATGCCACAAGATTTAGTTTTCTACTAATCCAGCTTTGTTGTGTTACTTGCTCCAGATTCAACATCTCAAGCAAGAGCATCTGATTGATGGGAGTCCTATCTGCAAAAGAGGCTTGAAAAATGAGTATCTCTTTTTTTCAGCTTCCATACTAGAAGGTCATCTCTGTTCTCTGCCAAAATCTATGGGTAAGGGAATTCCTCAAACATAGGAAGGTGTTCTAAATCCTAGAGAGTAAAGAAAAAAATATTAATGTCCATTCTATCTTTTAGATACAAAATATTGGTTGGATGATGTAGCACACATTATGTTGCTTCACTCTTACCCCCTCAGCTCTCACCTTCACATGTCCTCAAAGGCTGATTTACTTCAATATTCATGATTCTATCCAGGTACTGCTTATCTGGTCATGGAAGCACTTGGCCTGCCCAGTGTCAAGCCAGAGGTGTCAATAGAGTTTATGGCCTCAACGGTAGTCCTTCCAAGGAGAATGGGGCAAGGAGTCAGTAGATGAATACCCCAACCTACTTGTACCTCACCTGAGATAATTTTGAGGCATATTCTTATAATAGCCCCCAGAGTCCCATAGGAAGATTCAGATAGTTTCCCATACTGATGACTGTCGTGATAACACACTGCATGTTGGCTTTTTCCTCTTTGCTGTCTCACTTGCTGGCTTCTTTAGCAATGTTTCCTGCTCTCATGCTCCAAGCACACCACTTGTACTTAAAATTTTGTCTTAGGGTCAGTTTCTGGGGGAACTCAAAATAAAATGTGGATACCTTGGTATTTGAAAGTTTTAAAAAATAATTTATGTGGTCCAAAATGTGTTTCCAGGGCAGCCCTGGTGGCCCAGCGGTTTAGCGCCGCCTTCACCCCAGGGTGTGATCCTGGAGACGTGGGATCAAGCCCACGTCAGGCTCCCTGCATGGAGCCTGCTTCTCCCTCTGCCTGTGTCTCTGCCTCTCTCTCTCTCTGAGTCTGTCATGAGTACATAAATAAAATCTTTTAAAAAATGTGTTTCCATATCAAAAGTTTGAGAACCAATTGTCCTGACAAATGAAAAGGCTTGCCCAAGTTCCCATTAAACATTAAAGGTAAGGGCTCTATACCAAATCTTATATGAAAATCCTTTCTTTTGGTTCTTGGGCCAGTTCTCTCATCACTAAATTATACTTATAGTAAAAAAAAGTAGATTTTTATTTCCAGATGACTTTATGTGAGGAGAGATTTATAAGGCAACCAACATAATCATGCTAGATTTCAAACAATACATAATGTCACTAATGACTTAGTCTTTTAAAAAATATAATAACAGCCTTTCCTCTTTGTTTCTTTTTGTTAATGCTTCTGCCTTTGTAAATTCTTAGCATAGAATTCACCTCCAATATTATTGTTTTGATTGACAATTTTATTTCCATTTTAGAAAACTTGAAAAAGACAAATGTAAAATGAAATACTTCTCAAAGAATGAACCTTTATTTTCAAAAAAGAAAATACTTGCTTTGTGATGTTGAGAAAGAGAAATGCACTTGTTATTGTTGTAACCTAATGTTAACAGCTTGTCTTTATAAATGGTATTGTATAACAATATTTGTGAAAGGGGGAAACAAAGGCAGAATGAAATTCACAGTGATGGCCTACAATGATTTACAGAGTAATATTATAAGAGCAAAAAAACCCCTCTTTATTAAATAGAATTGAAATGGAGCCAGAGATAAATAATTAGAAACCAAATATGAGAAGAAATAACTAGGATGTATCCTGAGAGCATCAACAGAAAACGTTTAGGTTGTTCTTTTCACACATCAGTTGAATAGGGAAAATAAATTAAAATCTTCAGAAGGAATGAATGACTAAGTTGTTTCACTTAGTTGTTTCTTTTAGATTATATTTTTCTTAAGATATTTATTTTAAACAACTTCTCAGGGATTTTCACTCATTTGAACTATGTCCTCAATTGTTTACACCAAAGATCTTCTCAAATGTTCCAATATGGCAGTGGAGCATACATTTCTGATTTTTCTGGGTTTGTAACTAGTGTCAGGACCTACCAGTAATTTGATTTTGGGCTAGAATCACAATTTCTCAGTACTTCAGTATTTGCCTTTTAAATGACCATATATATAACAGTTTCCATTTTGCAAAGATATTATGTGGACCAAATGAGATAATATCTGCAAACACTTCATAAAATACCATACACATATTAGTATGAATATATTGTTTTATTATGATTAATTGTCCTCCTTGGTTAAGGTATCAAGTACATGTTCATAGCATGGACTATGGGATCTTACAGGCCTGGATAAAAACTTGATTCTTCCAAGTATTAGCTGTGTTGTCTTGGGAAAATTAAACATCCCTTAGCCTCAGCTTTCTTATCTGGAAAATGGAGATAATAATGTTTTTCTTTGAACACAGACGTGCTCAAATAGAAGAGAATATCAATTATGATGATGATGTGCCATAATTTAGGGGCTTTCTCTACAGTTTTCTACTCTCAGCTCCTACTATTTCTTGGATCATTTTTCTTACGTAGTCATATTTAAGATCATAGAACAACATTCAGGGCCAAAGTATCCTTTTATAGACCTAAAGACTATTAGCTTAATATGTTAGCACCAGACACCCTTTATACTTCTGCAGGGTTATAAAAAATGGTGGTATCCCCATCTCAGAATTTATCATTATCAAAAGTATCAGTAAGCTACAGCCATAACAGCACTGCATAACAAACTGTTCCAAAATTCAGAGATCTGCATTCATGGTGGCAGGCTCTGTTCTAACCAGCTTTCATCCTCTCTGCACCAGTGGGGTGGGGGGCATGTACTTCTTATAGCACTGGTAAAGGTGAATGAATTGAAGTGGAAATATATGTGCTCTCTTAAGGCCTAAGATCAGACCTGGAACTTTAGCATGTCTGCCATATTACATTGGCCAAAGCAAGTCACATGGCTGAGTCTCAAGTCAAGTGGGAAAGGGAAACATAAACTGTTCCATTAGTGAGAAGGACAGCAACATCACATGACAAAGGAATTACATATAGGAAAAGGTGAAGAATCAGGGCAATAATGGCAATCAATCATAGTTAAAAAAGACTAAAGTCCTTGAGAAGAGTTCAAGCTTTGTTCATCAATGAATTGGCATTTCTAAACCAAAGCTGGAAACATTGATTCACTAGTCATTCAATAAGCATTATACTAGAGCTGAGAATATGCAGCCTTGAGGAAAGACTCTTCCCCAGTTAAATAAGTTTAATGAAGAGTTATAGAATATTGTAATTACAGCCTATATAGGGTTTTGTAGTGACACAAAAAAGGAAGTGGTAGGCACATGTAAGAGGTACTAAATGGCTGTTCATGCTACTAGGTCTTGAGAAAATAGCTTTGTAGAAATCAGGTAGGCGGGAATACCAAGCAATAAGGGGGAAGAGTGGTAAAAACTATCATTTTTTTACCTCTTTGGAAAGGACTTGAAATTTCTCCCTATTTATGGGAAATCCCTACAAATGAGGAGTACCACTGAGTTTTCCTACCACTCACTTTCCCAGCCTCCAGACTGCTAGGGTGTGGCCACATGCCTCCAATCATTTGTACCCTCTCCATACTCTGAAACTAATGGACAAAGAAGCAAGGTCAATAGGGAATTTATTTATGCACAAAGCTACATTTCTAGGAGCAGCTGTGGCTAAAGCTCCAAGCAGTAGTGTAGTGTCTAGCATTGGTGGCTTTAGCCATGTAATCCATCATGCCTGAGTCTAGTGACAGTAATAACTATATCTTCACAGGGCCAGTTCTGAAATTTTATTTTGGGCATTAACCTTGACTCCAAACTTGGTTCTCATGGAAAATTGCAATATCCTTTAAATAAATTTCTTTGCTGGCTCAATTAGTCAGATTTTTTTTTCATTCTTTCAGCTAAGACCAACTTTTTTTTAAATAAATTTATTTTTTATTGGTGTTCAATTTGTCAACATACAGAATAACACCCAGTGCTCATCCTGTCAAGTGCCCACCTCAGTGCCCGCCACCCAGTCACCCCCACCCACCCCCACCTCCCCTTCCACCCCCCCCCCCCGCCAGTTCGTTTCCCAGAGTTAGGAGTCTCTCATGTTCTGTCTCCCTTTCTGGTATTTCCCACTTATTTTTTTCTCCTTTCTCCTTTATTCCCTTTCACTATTTTTTATATTCCCCAAATGAATGAGACCATATAATGTTTGTCCTTCTCCAGTTGACTTATTTCACTCAGCATAATACCCTCAGTTCTATCCACGTCGAAGCCAATGGTGGGTATTTGTCATTTCTAATGGCTGAGTAATATTCCATTGTATACATAAACCACATATTCTTTATCCATCTAAGACCGACTTATTAAAGGGCTACAGCAGAATTGAAAGAAAAGTCGAAGTCAGTGGAGAGGTAAAGTGAGATCAGTAAATGAAAGAAAGAAGAGAGAGTAGAATGTCTGGCAAGTGATGACTGAGCTGAAAGAACCCTAAGAAACAAATGGCAGGGGCCTTGCAAGTATTCAGCTTCTACCACAACCGATAGCTTCTATCCATGTTTGGCAGCACTTTGAATTACTAGATAATTTGTTTTAAATCTCAATGTCCAGGTCACATCCCAGATCACTTACATCAGAATCTCATATAGTGGTATTTTTTAAAAGCTCTCCAGATGACTAGATGTGCCACCAATGTGCAGCCAAGGCTGAAACAGGATTAGAGGAAGCTAGAACCATAGATGGAGAACAAAACAGGTGTACCTGTCTGGAGTGAGGAATGAAGAGGAGGAAGCAGAACTGATAATGACACAGAGTGAACACACTGATTGGATGCACTGAATCATATATGGTGTCTAATACAAATTGCTGACTTTACCATGTCCCATCATTTTAAATTCTATAGTGTATATCCAAGCCATTCTTTTCTTCAAGTCCACTTTCTGCCTTAGCTCAGGTCCTTATCACTTCTCATGTGTCCTATTGCTACCACCTTCCAGTTGGCTTTCCTGCTTCAATCCATTCTTAACTCCAATCCATACAATATAATACTACCAGACCTGGAATACTCTTTTTAAAGAGAAAATCTGATTGTGTTACTGTACAGGCTAACCTAATCCAGTAGATTTCCCCCAAATACTACCAGATAAAACTCAGACTTTTTAGTATGGCTTAAAAATCTTTATGCATTGTCCCAACTGAAGTTCCCAGCCTCATCTCCTGCCCCATCCTTGCTCTCCAGCCATCTAAGCACTCATCTGTTCCTAAACATACCATCATCTTTCACATCATCCTGCTTCTTCGTTGTTGCATTTCTTTCATTGAATTGGGTGTTAATGTTTGTAAGATTATCTTTTATGCATTTGTGATTTGCTACTTAAATATTTTGATCCATGTAACAGTATTCATTGGAAAGGTCAGAAGTTTCTAGAATGCAGAAACTCTGCTTTCTGACCAACAAAATACTTTTTGATGATTCTGATATGTTCAATACAATGAATTTGATGATGAATGAAAATGGTTTAATAGATGTTACATGTTTTAAAAAGGTCAGGATGAAGGGAAATTACCTATTTTTGTGTGTCCCAGGGAAAATATGAATGAACCTTTAAGCAATAGAGAAAATAAAATAATTTTTGAAGTTAAAATAATTACACTATTCACTTATTGCCATAAAATGCCAGAATGGATGACCTTATATGGCTTCCTAGATTTTTCCACTGATGTGATTATCCCACCTACATTTTCTCAGGAAAAAAAAATGTTGTAGCTCAAGTGTTTTATTTATGTTAAATCTGAAAAGATAAAATTTGAATAGCTTAGCCAGCAAGGAAGAGGGTTCATATATGTACTATATAATAAATACATCTGATTTGGAATGATATATTTCAGTTCAAAAGAAATTCAGGGTTTTGTTTTTTTTATAAACCATAAAAGATCCTAGTTTCAGCAATGATTCCTCATTTCAAAATGTTTGTCTTTACGTATACACTCTTCATTATTATTTCAGTTTGGTTCTAAAGGAAATTTTTAAGTGGCTATATATGATAATACTAATTTATGTATTAGAATAATTAAAATAATATATGTATGGAATATGAAATTGTCATTATTCATTATTAAAAGTATCTGATTTATAATATTTAATTCACAGATTTGTATGCAGTTTACTTGCCTAGAACTTTAAGCCTGTGGCTGTGATTATCATATGGGACACAACAATACATGGGGACAAAAAGGTGCAGTGCCTCAACTGATCTCTGGTTTGCCAGCTCTACTGTCCATGTCCTAGGTATCCTGAAACTCCAGACTTCTAACATTTTTGTTTTAAAGGAGAGTCTTCTCATTTTACAATGCTATTGTTCCAGTGTTAGAATACCTAGTCATAGATTCAATTAAAACTGATCAAATTAGCTCTTCTTCCACATGAGGAGGCCTCAGCTATAAAGAAAGAGGCCCTCATGAGAACTAGACCATGCTAACACCTTGATCTTGTACTTCCCAGCCCCCAGAAGTATGAAAAATAAATTTCTGTTGTTTATAATCTATCCAATTTGTGATATTTCCTTATAGCAGCCTGAATGGACTAAGACAAAAAGTTGGGACCAAGAAGTGGGATTCTTATACACTAATAATGAAGCAGCATAAAGAGATATTAAGGAATCAATTCTACTGACAATTGCACCAAAAATAATAAGATCTCTAGGAATAAACCTAATCAAAGTGGAAAAAGAAAGTGAAAAGCAAAGCTGGAGGCATCACAATTCCAGACTCCAAGTTATATTACAAAGCTGTTGTAATCAAAATGGTATGGTGTTGGTACAAAATAGACACATAGAGCAATGGAACAGAATAGAAAATCCAGAAACAAATCCACAACTAATCTTTGACAATGCAGGAAAGAATATCTAATGGGAAAAAGACAGTATCTTCAACAAATGGTGCTGGGAAAACTGGTCAAATACATTCAAAAGAATGAAATTAAACCACTTTCTTACACCATACACTATAAATTCAAAATGGATCAAAGACATAAATGTGAGATTTGAAACCAAAGACATAAATATGAGACTGGAAACCAAAAAAATCCTATGAGAGAGTATAGGCACTAATGTCTCTGACATTGGCTGTAGCAACATTTTTCTAGATATGTCTTCTGAGGCAAAGGGAAATAAAAGCAAAAATAAACCATTGGGACTACATCAAAATAAAAAGTTTCTTCACAGTGAAGGCAACAATCAACAAAACTACTTAATGGGAGAAGATGTTTGCATATGACATATCCAAAAAAGGGTATATCTAAAATATACAAAGAAATAATACAATTCAACATCAGGGAAATGCAAAACAAAACTACAATGAGATATCACCACACACCTATCAGACTGGCTAAAATAAAAAACACAAGAAACAAGTGTTCACAATGATGTGGAGAAAAGGGAACCCTGGTGCTATGTTGGTGGGAATGCAAATTGGTGCAGCCACTGTGGAAAACAGTATGGAGGTTCCTCAAGAAGTTAAAAAGAGAACTACTCTATGATCCAGTAATCACACTACTGGGTATTTACCCCCAAAATACAAAAAGACTAATCCAAATGGTTACCTGTAACCTTGGGAAGATGGAGGAGTGGGGAACCCTGAACTTACCCCATCCCATGTTTGGAACTAGATATCATTCACACCCATGTCAATAAACTGGTGAGCAACCTGAAGACTGGCATAATAAACTCAACTAAGTATAGAGAACCTGCATCTGAAAGGTTAGGAAGGTCTGAAAGGCAGAGGGAGGCTGCCCACAAGAGGGAGGATGCTGCATGCATGGAGAGAGCAGAGAAATGGGGCCTTGCACCAGGGAGCTCACACAGGAAAGACTAACACCTATAAGGTTTGGCTTTAAAGGCCAGAGGGGCTGAATTCCGTGAGTTTTTGAAACCCATGGGACTTGGAGATTGGAGCTTTAAAAGTCAGATGACTCGGAACTGAGTGATCCTGGAGGGCAAGTGATACCTGGGTCACCATCTTTATAGAGACAACAGCCTAAATGGAGAAGCAACATAATAACAGTAGCTTACACAATGGTAGGGACAAATGGGAGACAGATTTGTTCCAAATGATTTCAAGTGTGTTGGGGAACTTCTCCAAAAAAGGAGGGAGCCCACAGGCACCATTTCTCTCCCCTGTCTGCCATCACCCCAGGCCATGCCTAACCTCATGCCCTGAGCCACCTTGGTGCACAACATCCAGCTACTGTGGCTTTGGGGAATCTGGCATAGGACTGGTGGCCTAGTGCAAATGTTGCTAACACTGCTACCTCACTCCCAAGTTCCCCACCTGAGAGCTGGCCTGCCTGGGACTCACTAACATCATAGAGAGCAAGCACAGCCTACAACGGGCAGAGGATCAGTGTAGATGACTGCACCGAAAGGAAAATTGACTTAGACACAATGGCAGGACATAAGCAACACATAGAAGAGACTCTCCCTAAGTGCCAGTTTCTGGTAAGCAGGGGATGCTGCACTACAGGATACTCCAGGACCTCTTTTTCATAAAGTCAAGACTTTCAAGAGCAAAAGACACAGCTAACTTACTTAACACAGAGAAAGAGAGAAAGAAAGGCAGGCAAAATGAGGAGACAGAAAAATTTATCCCAAATGAAAGAATAGGACAAGGCCAGAGCCAGAGATTAAACGAAACAGATATCAGTAACATGCCTGATATAGGATTTAAAGCAATGATCATAAGATAATCACTGGACTAGACAAAAGAGTGGAGGACATGAGTGAGGCCCTTAACATAGAGATACAGAATAACATAGCAGAGATAAAGGTCTTCATAAACAAAATGAGAAATATGCCTGACAGAATGAACAGCAAGATGGAAGAAGCAGAGGAATGAATCAGTGACCTAGAAGACAGAGTAAAGGGAGAGTAATCAAGCTGAATACAAGAGAAAAAAGAATTAAGCAAAATGGGAACTCGGTGACTCCATCAGACATAATAACACTTTCTATTATAAGCATCTCATAAGAAGAAAGAGAAAAGGAGTATAAAATTTATTTGAAGACAATTTAATAGCTGAAAACTTCCCCAATATGGGGAAGGAAACAGATATCCAGATCCCAGAGACACAGAGAACTCTCACTTGAAAAAAAAAGCAGACTCACACCAAGACATATTGTAATTATATTAGGAAAGGATAGTGATAAAGAAAAAAATTTAAAAGCAGAAATACAAAAGAAGTCAATAACTTACAAGGAAAAACCCATAAGGCTAGCAGGAGACTTTTCAACAGAAATTTGGCAAGCCAAGGGGAGTGGCATGATTAATCCAAAGTGCCGAGTGGAAAAAATCTGCAGCCAAGAATACTCTATGCAGCAAGGCTATTATTCAGGATAGAAGGAGAGATAGAGTTTCCTAGACAAACAAAAACTAAGGACCACTAGACCAGCTCTGAAACAAATATTAAAGTCAGCTTTTTGAGTGGAAAGGAGAGAACAAAAGTGACAGTAGTGAGGAAACACAGAAGCAGTAACAATGAATATTTCTGTAAAACAAACCAGTCAAGGAACTCAGACAAAAAAAGATATACAACAATGGGGGGAGGAGAGGAGAAAAAAAATGGGCTCAAACTTAAATAGTCGTCAACTCAATATAGACTACTATATGTACAAGAGGTTATATACAAACCTAAGGTTAACCACAACTCAAAAACCACTAATAAATATGCAAAGAATAAAGAAATCCAGACATATAACTAAAGAAAATCAGCAGACCATGAAACAGAGAAAGACAAGAAAGGATCAGAGAAAATTTTCAGAAATAACCATAAGTAATAAATTGGCTATAAGTTCAGATCTATCAATAATTACTTTGCCTTTAAATGGATGAAATGCTTCAATCAAAAGACACAGGGTGACACAATGGATAAAAAAACAAGACCCATCTATATGCTGCCTATAAGAGACTCATTTTATTTTATTTTTTAAAAGATTTTATTTATTTATTCATGAGAGACAGAGAGAGAGAGAGAAAGAGAGAGAGAGACGGAGACACAGGCAGAGAGAGAAGCAGGCTCCATGCAGGGAGCCCGACGTGGGACTTGATCCTGGGTCTCCAGGATCACACCCTGGGCCAAAGGCAGTGCTAAACTGCTCGGCTACCCAGGCTGCCCAAGAGACTCATTTTAGACCTAATGATACCTACAGATTGAAAGTGAGGAGATGGAGAAACATGTACCATGCAAATGGATATCAAAAGAAAGCCAGAGTTACAATATTTATATCAGAGAAAATAGACTTTAAAACAAAGACTGTAACAAGAGACAAAGAAGGACACTATACAATAATAATAAAGGGAACAATCCAGCAAGAAGACTTAACAATTGTTAAGTATTTATGCACAACATGGGAGCACCCAAATACATAAAACAGTTAATAACAAACATAAAGGAACTAATCAATAATAATACAATAATAATAGAGGATTTAGACATCACACTTACATCAGTGGACAGATAATCTAAACAGAAAATCAACAAGGAAACAATGGCTTTGAATGACACACACTGGACCTGATGGACTTAACAAAAATAATCAGAACATTTCATCCTAAAGCAGCAGAATATACTTGAAAAGTGCACATGGAACGTTCTCTAAAATAGATCACATATTAGCCCATAAAACAAGTCTCAAAAATTCAAGAAGATTGAATTCATACCATCATCTTTTCTGACCACAATGGCATGACACTAGAGGTCAACCACAAGAAAACATCTGGTAAGACGAAAAATACATGGAGGTTAAGTAACATGGTATTAAACAATGAATGGGTCAACCAGGAAATAAAAGAAGTAAAAAAGTACACAGAAACAAATGAAAATGAAAACACAATGATCCAAAACATTTGGATTGCAGCAAAAGTGGTTCTAAGAGAGAAGTTTATAGCAATACAGGTCTACCTTAAGAAGCAAGAAAAATCTCAAATAAACATCCTAACCTTATGCCTAAAGGAGCTAGAAAAAGGAATGTCTGGATTGCTCAGTGGTGAGCATCTGCCTTTGGCTTAGGGTGTGATCCTAGTGTCCAGGAATTGAGTCCCACATTGTGCTCCTTGTGAAGAGCCCTCTGCTTATGTCTCTGCCTCTCTCTGTGTGTTTTTCATGAATGAATAAATAAAATCTTTTTTTTAAAAAAAGGATCTAGAAAAAAGAAGAGCAAACAAAACCTAAAACCAGCAGGAAGAAAAAAATAATAAAGATCAGAACAGAAATAAATGATATGGAAACAAAAAAATAGAACAGGTCAATGAAACCAGGAGCTGGTTCTTTGAAAACAAACAAACAAACAAACAATAAAATTGATAAAACTGTAGCCAGACTTATCAAGAAGAAAAGAGAAAGGACTCAAATAAATATAATCATAAATGAGAGAGGAAAAATAACACCACCACAGATATACAAACAAATAAAAGAAAATATGAAAACTATATGCCAACAAATTGGACAACCTAGAAGAAATGTATACAAACATATAAATTACCAAAACTGAAGCAGAAAGAAATAGAAAGTTTGAAGAGACTGATTATCAGAAACGAAATTGAATCAGTCTTCAAAAAAAAAAAAAAAAAAAAAACTCTCAACAAACAAAAATCCAGGGTCAGATGGCTTTATAGGGGAATTCTACCAAACATTTATTTTTTTTTATAAATTTTTATTTATTTATGATAGTCACAGAGAGAGAGAGAGAGAGGCAGAGACACAGGCAGAGGGAGAATCAGGTTCCATGCACCGGGAACCTGACGTGGGATTCGATCCCGGGTCTCCAGGATCGCGCCCTGGGCCAAAGGCAGGCGCCAAACTGCTGCGCCACCCAGGGATCCCTCTACCAAACATTTATTTTTTTTATTATTATTATTTTTATGATAGTCACAGAGAGATAGAGAGAGAGGCAGAGACACAGGCAGAGGGAGAAGCAGGCTCCATGCACCGGGAGCCCGACGTGGGATTCGATCCCGGATCTCCAGGATCGCGCCCTGGGCCAAAGGCAGGCGCCAAACCGCTGCGCCACCCAGGGATCCCATCTACCAAACATTTAAAGAAGAGTTAATACCTACCTATTCCTCTCAAACTATTCCAAAAATAGAAGAGGAAGGAAAACTTCCAAATTCATTCCATGAAGTCAACAGTACCCTAATACCAAAACCTGATAAAGACATCGCCAAAAAAGGGAACTACAGGCCAATATCTCTTAAGAACATAGATGCAAAAATCCTCAACAAAATACTAGCAAATCAAGTACAACGATATGTTAAAAAATTATTCATCACAATCAAGTGGGATTTATTCCTAGGTTGCAAGAGTGGTTCAATATTAGTAAATCAATCAATGTGATACATCACATCAATAAGAGAAAGGGTAAGAATCATATAGTCATTTCAATAAATACAGAAAAAGCATTTGACAAAGTAGAACATTCATTCATGATAAAACTGTAAACAAAGTAGGTTTAGAGGGAACATGCCTCAACATAGTAAAGGCCACATATGAAAAACCCACAGCTAACATCATCCTCAATGGGGAAAAACTGAGAGCTTTTCCTCCCAAGTCAGGAACAAGACAAGGATGTCTACTCTCACCATTTCTATTTAACATGGTACTGGAAGTCCTAGCCACAGTAATCAGTAATCAGACAACAAAAAGAGATAAAAGGCATCCAAATCTGTAAGGAAGAAGTAAAACTTTCACTATTGTAGATGACATGATACTCTATATAGAAAATCCAAGGACCCTCACCAAAAAGCTGCTAGAACTGATACACAAATTCAGTCACAGGATACAAAATCAATATACAGAAATGTGTTGCATTCCTATACAACAATAATGAAGCATCAGAAATCAAAATTAAAAAAACAGTCCCATTTACAATTGCACCAAAAATAATAATTCCTATTACTAGGAATAAACCTGAGTAATGAAGTAAAAGACTTGTACTCTGAAAACTATGAAACACTGTTGAAAGAAATTCAAGAGGACACATAGAAATGGAAAGACATTTTATGCTCATGGATTAAAAGAACAAATACTGTTAAAATGTCTGTAGTATCTCTTTGGGATAAACTTTAATTTATCTTATATGAGGACTGCTACCTCAGCTTTCTTTTGAGGACCATTTGAATGGTTCTCCAATCTTTCATTTTCAGGCTGGAGGTGCCCTTAGGTCTAAAATGAGAGGATGAGGTGACTGGGTGACAGGCACTGAGGGAGGCACTTGATGGGATGAGTACTGGGTGTTATACTATATGTTGGAAAATTGAACTTCAATAAAAATATATATTCAATAAAAATGTCTATAGTACTAAAAGCAATCTACACATTTAATGCAATCCCAATCAAAATATCAACAGCATTTTTCACAGAACTGGAGCAAACAATTCTAAAATTTCTATGGAATCATAAAAGATCCAAATAGCCAAAACAATTCTGAAAAAGAAAAGTAAAGCTGGAAGCATCATAATTCCAGACTTTAAGTTATATTACAAAGCTGTAGTAAACAAAGTAGTATGGTATTGGCATAAAAATAGACACATAGATCAACAGTACAGAATAGAAAACCCATAAATCCACAACTATATGGTCAATTAATCTTTGACAAAGCAGGAAAAAAATATTCAATGGGAAAAGGACAGTCTCTTTAACAAATGATGTTAGGAAAACTGGACAACCACATGCAAAATAAAGACACCGGACCACTTTCTTACACCATACACAAATATAAATTCAAAATAGATTCAAGATCTAGGGATCCCCGGGTGGCGCAGCGGTTTGGCGCCTGCCTTTGGCCCAGGGTGCGATCCTGGAGACCTGGGATCGAATCCCACATCGGGCTCCCAGTGCATGGAGCCTGCTTCTCCCTCTGCCTATGTCTCTGCCTCTCTCTTTCTCTCTCTGTGACTATCATAAAGAAATAAAAAAAATTTAAAAAAAATTTAAAAAAAATATCTAAATATGAGACCTGAAACCGTAAAAATCCTGGTAGAGAACATGGCAGTAACCTCTTTGATATTACCTGTAGCAACTTTTTTCCAAACATGTCTCCTGAAGCAAGAGAAATAAAAGCAAAAATAAAGTTTTGGGACTCCATCAAAATAAAAGCTTCTGTAAAGCAAAGGAAACAATCAATAAAACTAAAAGGTAACCTATGGAAGGGTGGAAGACATTTGCAAATGGCATATCTGATAAAGGGTTAGTCTCCAAAATATATAAATACTTATAAAACTTAACACCCAAAGAACAAATAATCCAATTAAAAATGGGCAGAAGACAAAGACACGAACAGACTTTTCTCCAAAGAATACATATAGATGGCCAACAGACACATAGAAAGTTGCTCAACATCACTCACCATCAGGGAAATGTAAACTAAAACTACACTGAAATATTAGCTCATACCTGTCAGAATGGCTACAATCAAAAACAGAAGAAATAGCAGGTGTTGGTGAGGATGTGGAGAAAAAGGAACCCTGGTTCACTGTTGGTGGGAATGTAAATTGGTGCAGCGACTGTGGAAAACAGTATAGAGGTTCCTCAAAAAAGCTAAAAATAGAATTACCCTATTATACAGCAAAGGCATTATGGGTACTTACCCAAAGAATAAAAAAAACTAATTTTCAAAGGGACACATGCAACCCCTATGTTTATATCAGCATTATTATAGCCAAATTATGGAAGCAGTCCAAGTATGACTGATGAATGAGTAAGGACAATGTGATATATATATATATATATATCACTCAACTAAGTATGGAATATTACTCAGTTGTAAAAAGAATGAAACCTTGCCATTTACAAGGACATGGATAGAGTTAGAGAGTATAATACTATGCAAAATAAATAAGTCAGAGAAAAACAAATACCATATGATTTCATTCATGTGTGGCATTTAAGAAACAAAACAAGTGAGCAAAAGAAAAAAGGGACAAACCAAGAAACAGACTCTTAACCATAGAGAACAAACTGATGGTTACTATAGGGAAGATGGGTGGGGGGATGGGTGAAAAGGTGGTGGGGATTAAGGAGGGCACTTGTAGGGCAGCCCTGGTGGCTCAGCGGTTTAGTGCCGCCTACAGCCCACGGCCTGATCCTGGAGACCGGGGATCGAATCCCATGTCAGACTCCTTGCATGGAGTCGGCTTCTCCTTCTGCCTGTGTGTCTGCCTCTCTCTCTCTCCTCTCTGTGTACTCTCATGAATAAATAAATAAAATCTTTAAAAAAAAAAAAGGAGGGCACTTGTCGTGATGAGCACTGGGTGATATATGGAATTGCAGAATCACTATACTGTACACCTAAAACTAATATAACACTGTATGTTAACACTGTATGTATACTATAATTAAAATAAAAAGAAGTATCTACTTCTGTCAGGTGCTGCCTTATGTGTAAGCTCTACATCCTGAATTCTGGCACCATGTACCTGACCAACTCAGATGCAGGTTTTGCTGTGCACAGCAAAGCCCCAGGTATGGCTGTCTCAACCTGGATTTCAAAGGATGAAGTCATACAAGGCTGCAGGCTTATGACATTGACAGAGGGCCGCTGTGGAGGCAGGGTCACCATGGAGAGCCTCCACCGAGGGCTCAGTGGAGCCACACAGGTGGGGCAAACCTTGAGATCCCAAATCTGGAGTGCCACCTGTGTGATTGCTACCTGAGAAAGCCACAGGCACAAGACTAACCCATGACTAGGATGTGTGTCCAGTAAACTTGGGAGTGGGCTAATCAAGAGCCTTGGGGGTCCAACTCCCCCCTCCATATGTCCAGAAGATAGGACTGAAGCTCCAGTGGAGCTTAAGGTTTTGGACTTATTCAGGATCTATTACCCCTTTCCTCTTCTCTACTTCTCCCTTTCGTGTATTTTTTCACTTCTTAAAATTTATTGAAATATATTTGACATATAATATTATGTAAGTTTAAGGTATACAACGGGTTGATTTGATACATTTATATACTGTAATATAATTGGCATTGTGGTGTCAGCGCTTTAAAAGCATTCAAAATGAGCCTTCCCAAAATGTGCCACTTTGGCATGTAGATTACTTTGAAATTAAGCCAATCAAGTCCGAAAAGACTTAGCAAGAATTTTTATTTCCCCCTTTACTATCTAAAGGAATTTAGTTAGACAGCTTGGTCTAAGAAGAGAACTATCACTAGAGATGTAACTACAAAGAATATTGGGCTAGGTGCGGTAAGCTGTGGGGAAGCTCCCACAGAGATTGGATATCAAATTTATTTCTGTGTTCCATTGTCTCTGCTTGGCATGGCAAATATTTATTTACCAAATATTTGCTCTTCTTATCTTTGTATAAATTTATCTTTCTACCCTTTGAAGTTTCAGACCTATACCCCCTTCTCCTTAGCTCAGGATGGCATACAAGTCTCAATTGCCTCACTGTCTGTCAGTCTTATTTTTTTTATGGGGCTCTCATACACTCATAATTAAATTTGTTTTTCTCCTGTTAATCTGTCTAATGTCAATTTTTGGCCATAATAGACGAGGCAAAGGAACCTAGAAAGGTAAAGGAAAATCTTTCTCCCCTATAACCTCTATCACATCACATAACTATTTCTTTTGTGTGTTTTTTTTTTTGGGGAATACTATTTCTTGCTTTTAAAATTTTATCCTATGTCAGTTCCACCTTTGTATTTTAGAAGCACATAGCATGTTTGATTTCACAGATTCACAGTTGGAAAGCAATCTGACTCAGGATGAATGGTCTCATCCATATCTGATTTAGATGATATTTAGATAAGACTTTGGACTTAAGACTCTTGAGTTAATGACATGTGAAACGGACATGAACTTTGGAGGGCCCTGGGTGGAATGCTATGGTTTGAATGCATCCCCTAAAATTCATATATTGAAATCTTAATGCCCAAAGTGATAGTATTAGGAAGTGAGGCCTTTGGAAGGTGATTAGGTAGTAAGGGCTGCCCTCGTGAATGGGATTAGTACCTTTATAAAAGAGGCTCCAGAGAGATTCCTAGTCACTTTCACCATGTGAGGAAATAGCAAAAAGGCCCTGGCTATGATCCAGGAAAAGAACTCTTACCAGAATACAAACATACTAACACCTTCAACCACAATTTTCCAAATTCCAGAACTGTGAAAATAAATTTCTGTTGTTTATAAGCTAAAAATGGAAAATGACCAAATTTAGCATTTATTAATGCCAGAAAAGGTTAGTGTTTGTGTGTGTGTGCATGTTGGTGGGAGGGTAGAGTTTGATATAGGAAGAGTATATGTGAAAGGAAATGTAATCATTGCACTGTAATAATTGGTTCAGGTGTGAAAATTCTTTACAATATCATAATAATTCTTAAAATATGAAATATAAAAAACTAAAAATTGTGATATAATTATTAAGCAAGCAGGAGAAGAGACAATGCACAATGTGAAAGAGCTAAAATCCTCAACTCTTTTAGAAGGAAGTCAATACCTGTATGAGTTTTCTATTGCTGCTGTAACAACTTTACAAATGTAGCCTAAAACAACATAAATTTATTATCCTAGGGTTCTCAGCTCCAGTCCAATATGGGTCTCACTGAACTAAAATCCAGGTATTTGTAAGTTACATTTTCTTTTTCTTTTTTCTTTTACTTTTTAAAATTTTTTTGTTCTTTTTAATTTTTATTTTTTTAAAGATGAATGGATAAAGAAGATGTGGTTTATGTATACAATGGAATATTACTCAGCCATTAGAAACGACAAATACCCACCATTTGCTTCCACGTGGATGGAACTGGAGGGTATTATGCTGAGTGAAATAAGCCAATCGGAGAAGGACAAACATTATATGTTCTCATTCATTTGGGGAATATAAAAAATAGTGAAAGGGAATAAAGGGGATAGGAGAAAAAAATGAGTGGGAAATATCAGAGAGGGAGACAGAACATGAGAGACTCCTAACTCTGGGAAATGAACTAGGGGTGGTGGAAGGGGAGGTGGGCGGGGCTGGGGGTGACTGGCACTGAGGGGGGCACATGATGGGATGAGCACTGGGTGTTATTCTATATGTTGACAAATTGAACATCAATAAAAAATAAATTTACAAAAAAAGAGCTTAATATGCAGTAACAAAAACAATTATTTTGGCTGATTTCTATACACATTAAATGGCCCAAGAAATCAGTTGGCATAAATAAATAATAACAGATTGTATCAACATAATAAATCTCATAACAAGAGAAAGTTCCAAAATGTACGTAAATTTTGAAAAACACACAAAACTCTGCATGCACAAATTAAAATTTTTTTAAACGGTAAGAACACTTTTTTTCAGTGTAGAGAATATTTACTATGAAGTATTTGGGGATCAACACTTGTGGAAAGTGGATGGGATATTCCACAGCTTGGTTTTGCAAGTTACAAGCCTAATGGCAGAGGGAAGATGGGGGTAGTGACAGGTACAGGGAGAAGCTTTCACATTTTCTTCAACAAGGAGTGATGGCAATGGAGGTGGGTGGGTAAGAACACTTCTCAACAATTTGAGTGTTTATATTTGAGAGGGAGAAGTGGAATGCATGTTTAACATTTTACTTGTTGAAATAAACATTTAAATCAATGTAATAAAATGATTACAGTTATAAAAATTTATTTTTTAAAATTTTTTATTGGAGTTCAATTTGCCAACATATAGCATAACACCCAGTGCTCATTCCGCCAAGTGCCCCCCTCATTGCCCATCACCCAGTCACCCCAACCCCCCACCCACTTCCCCTTACACTACCCCTTGTTCATTTCCCAGAGTTCAGTGTCTCTCATGTTTTGTCACCCCCACTGATATTTTCACTCCTTTCCCTTTATTCCCTTTCACTAATTTTTATATTCCCCAAATGAATGAGACCATATAATGTTGTCCTTTTCCTTCCGATTGACTTATTTCACTCAGCATAATACCCTCCAGGTCCCTCCACGTCGAAACAAATAGTGGGTATTTGTCGTTTCTAATTGCTGAGGAATATTCCATTGTATACATAAACCACATCTTCTTTATCCATTCATCTTTCGATGGACACCGAGGCTCCTTCCACAATTTGGCTATTGTGGACATTGCTGCTATGAACATTGGGGTGCAGGTGTCCTGCTGTTTCACTGCATCTGTATCTTTGGGGTAAATCCCCAGCAGTGCAATTGCTGGGTCGTAGAGCAGGTCTATTTTTAATTCTTTGAGGAACCTCCACACAGTTTTCCAGAGGGGCTGCATCAGTTCACATTCTCACCAACAGTGCAAGAGCGTTCCCCTTTCTCCACATCCTCTCCAACATTTGTGGTTTCCTGCCTTGTTAATTTTCCCCATTCTCACTGGTGTGAGGTGGTATCTCATTGTGGTTTTGATTTATATTTCCCTGATGGCCAGGGATGCGGAGCATTTTCTCATGTGCTTGTTGGCCATGTCTATGTCTTCCTCTGTGAGATTTCTGTGTTTTGCCCATTTCATGACTGGATTGTTTGTTGCAGGTTACATTTCTTCTAGAGGCTCTGGGGAATAATCCATTCCTGTTCATTTGGGTTATTAGCAGAATTCAGTTACAGAAGTAAGGTTCCAATTTTCTTATTGGTTTTGAGCATAAGGCTGTTCCCACCTTCCAGAGGTCACCACATTCCTTGGCTCATGTCTGTCTCTATCTTCAAAACTAGCAGTGGTGTGTAGGAGAGAATAGAGGGTAAGAGGGAGAGGTTCTTTCTCAACTATATCTCTCTGATACCCTCTTCTGCCTTCCTCTTACACTTTTAGGGACTCATGTAATTAGATCAGGCCCACCCAGATAATTCAGGATAATATCCCAATCTCAAGGTCCTTAACCTTAATCACATTTGCAAAGTCTGCTTTGCCATGTAAACTAACAAATTCACACATTCCAGGAATTGGGACATAGGCACCTTCGTGAGTTCATTATTTTGCTTGCCATGATATCTAATGTCTTACATGGATGAATTTTTAAAATTGTATGCATATTATTTCCAAAGGATAAGAAACAGCAAGAAAAAAAGTGTAAAGAGGTTGCTTCTAGAAAATATGACTGCTTTGTGTGCTTGTGGTGGGGCAGGAGGTTTGATATAAGATAGTGGTCTTTTTTGTTAAAAAGCCTCTAAATGCTATTTGACTTTTTAAACTAGTGCAAGAAAAAAAAACTACTGCAAGCACTACTTTGATAAAAATTAAATGCAATTATAAAATAAAATAAAGGGAAGGTTTTCCAATTACTGTTTTAGAAAAAAGGAAATCAGGTTTGCAAAGAAGGATGGAGTTTAGGAGGAAACACTGACTCAGTCGTATGTAGTGTCCTAGCTAAAACTTAGGAAGGTATATGCTATTTTTCTTTTTCTTTTCTTTTTTTTTTTTTTTTTTGCTATGGATTGTAGGGAAAATCTATTTCCTGGCTGTCAGAACTTTTAAACTTAGTCAATCACACTTTTGAGTGATTTTTTTTTAGGCTAGGAAAACTTTATTATACTCCATGTATTCAGGGAGCTCATACAAGTACATGTACACACACAGTCACACACACAGACACACACTTGCACACAGGCATGCACAGCTAATACTGTTCAGGGCACTGTCCACTGGGCACAGAGTGGCTCTGGGGTTGAGAAGAGGCCCCAAATTCTGCTGATCCCTCCTCACTCTCTAGTGTCTTGCACTGCAGGCTGGGGCCCAGATAGGTGTTTGGAACTAAGTGCCATAAACTTAATGTAGTGGGTTGCAAAAGAATAGACAATTGTTCACTCTCCTTGTGTCCTCAAAGTGGGATTTTTGCAGCTGTTCCTATCAAGACATGGAGTCCGTTTTCCCTCCCTCTTAATCTGACTAGCTTTGGGATAACTTCCCACTGGGATAAAGTAGAAATGACAGTGTCTCAATTCTGGGTCCAGAGCCACAAATGATCTTGCTTCTACTTTCCCTCTTGGACTTAAATCTGGGCTATCCTGCCAGAAGATGAGAAACTACATGGAATAGACAAGCTATCCCAACTCAGGCCATCCTACACCAGCCTTCCTCTGGTTACCTGGTAGCTGATCACAGATACGTAAGCCCAGCTGCAACTGGAAGCATTGCTCAGCTAAGCCCAATCCAAATTGCCAATTGTGAGCTAAATAAATGGTGGTTTTTCTAAGTCATTTTGTTTGATGGTGGTTTGTTACTTAGCAATAGCTAAATGACTTGCCAAAACACCATATTATATAATTATAAGCCTAAGTGAAAATAGCAAGCCTGTTTAGCTTCAGAACTCAAGCAAAAGTACCATTTTCCTCCTGATATGTTTTATCGATATTTTATTTTTTAATTTTTTTATTATTCTTTTTTGTATATTTTTTATTAGATTTCGATTTTTTATTTTATTTGTGATATTCTATTCTTTTGTGAATTTCAAGAACAATTTTATATT
Source organism: Vulpes lagopus (assembly GCF_018345385.1). NCBI lineage: Eukaryota > Metazoa > Chordata > Mammalia > Carnivora > Canidae > Vulpes > Vulpes lagopus. Next base: position 16,791,228 of record NC_054848.1, read on the forward strand.
ACTTTTATGACAGTGCTTTTTCTACCCTCTAAAATCGTATTTGACTTCCTAAATTGGAAATTTATATTCAAGAGATAGAGAATAAGAGGATGTTTTCCCAGGATAAAGTACAGTATTATGAGGGCAGTAGAAATATGAGAAATATTAACTTCTATAACTACATATAGTAGCATGTTTTAACTCAAACAGAAACGGATTTTTCCTTATGATGTGAAGAAGAGTTAAAGACAGAAAACATAAACATTATTCCAGGGTTTTTATTTATTTTTTATTTTTCAGTTATTTATGATAGTCACACACACACACAGAGAGAGAGAGAGAGAGAGAGAGAGAGGCAGAGACACAGGCAGAGGGAGAAGCAGGCTCCATGCACCGGGAGCCCGACGTGGGATTCAATCCCGGGTCTCCAGGATCGCGCCCTGGGCCAAAGGCAGGCGCCAAACCGCTGTGCCACCCAGGGATCCCTATTCCAGGGTTTTTAGTAGTACTTTTTAGATAATTATATTATTACATTCCCACAGAAATATAAATAAAACATGTCACTTATAATCCTGTTTCCCAAAGGTAGTTAACATTTTAGCACATTTCTTTCCATGTTTTGGATATGATTTTGCATAGCTTAAAAATCTTTTATAATGCTTTATATGCTTTTTTCCATAAAAATACATACTAAGCATTTCCCATTAAATTTTTTCCCTAAAATAATTTTAATAGCTACATAATATTCCATTCTGCATATAATTATTATAGACTTTAGTTTATAAATCTAATAAACTGATGTATAATTTCGGTTCCCTTGTATTACAAATTGATATAAATACTATGTTGAAGAATATTATTATGCGTAACTTTGAGTATATGTTCACGTTTCTGATTACTTTATTAGAATATACACAGAGAAGTAGAATCATCAGGAAAAGCAGAATTAAAAATTTTAAGGCTCTTGTAAGATATCAAATTGTTCTACAAAAAGATGACATCAGTCCTTATTCCTGGCTACAGTGAATGAGAGATTCCTTCAATGTACCTTCATCACTATTAAGTAAATGTTTATTTAAAAATCTACAGTATTTTGAAAGACATAAAAATATTGCTTTAGTTTATATTTTTATTACCAGTAGCACTGACTAGTTTTTTAAAAAAATTTATTACTATTTTTCATTTTTATATTGGAAGAATTTCAAAGTATGTCATTTCTTTCACTTATCTTTTTTAAGATTTTATTTATTTACTCATGAGAGACAGAGAGAGAGAGAGGCAGAGATATAGGCAGAGGGAGAAGCAGGCTCCATGCAGGGAGCCCTACGTGGGACTCAATCCCGAGTCTCCAGGATCACGGCCTGGACCAAAGGCAGGCGCTAAACCGCTGAGCCACCCAGGCATCCCCATTTCTTTCACTTATTGAAAGCATTTTAATTCCTGTGAGCTCTTTGTAGATTAAGGATTTTAATTGTTTGCTCTCATATTTATTACATATAGTATTCCCAGTTTATTGTTTTATTTCTAATTCTGATGACCAGGAGACTTACATTTTTATGTAGACATATCCATTGCAATTTATACTTGATTTTTTTTGTTACTTTCCAGTTAGAAAACTTTTCTTTATCTCCAATTCAGATAATTATTGTCAGCCATTTTCTTCTGTACTTTATATGTTTTAATTGGGGAGGGGAGTTTCTGAATATTTAATCACTGGGTAAATCACAGCTTCTAATAATTATGTGTTCAGAAAGAATGAATCATCCCAGGTGATCTGTTATAAAGGAATCTTTGTCCTCTTTTAGGAAATATACACTTATGAAACTGTGATGAAGTTAAAAGATTATTTAGTTTAACTTTGACAGTTGAATTTTTTGTCATACAGTTGGCTTTTTCTTTCTAATCCACAGAGATACAGCACTATCTCCAAGAGAGATGACCTAGATTTATTCTCTGTTTGACAAAAGCCAGTTGAGAGAAGTAAGATCTGTTTCCACATCAGTGATCAGTCTGACCATTGTGATGAGAAATTGGGAACACATATATATTCCAAAGGATAGATAGACAGTATAGCATGTAGGAAGTTGGCCTTGATGTTTTCTGTTTTAATAAAATCACCTTAAAGTGTCCAAATTTTCCTCCTCTTAAATGCTTCCTGATGGCTTCCTAATATAATAAAGGACTTTATTTTCTCAAAATATCAGCTAAACCTATCCTTTATTGAAATATGTTTGGATATTACTGCAATAAAATTTGAGCTAGAGTAAAATAATGTACTAACATCATTGGAGATTTTTACAACTTATGTATTTTCTACCTACTTCCAAACCTAGAGCAGTTTACAAAAACAGATACATAAATCCTACAAATCTAGAATTATTAAAGGGGAAGTACCAAGTAAGGGGAACAAGGGTTGGGATGGAGATTAAAAAAAAAAGACAAGAGTAAAATAACTAAGACAGGAAACAGAGTCAAGGAAGGCTATTATTCAATAAATCAAATAACACTAAACTTCCTGGAAGCCAACATAAAAAGAAGAATATAAAGGTTACACAGCTATGTAACAAAAGGAGACATACAAAATTACCAAGAGAGACCAACCAAAGCTCAGAACTCTGAGAAAAACTGAACACATAGTTTGGGAACTAAACAGTATAACGAACTCTACTTTCAATAGTAATTTTACAACTAGAGACCTCTTTATATGCTCATTTTTATACTGGTTCTGTGTAAAAAACAAAAACATAATGTTAATATTAATTTTGTGAAGGCATTTCTTGAAGAATCAATTGACAAGGCAATATTGAGCAAAGGGAGGATTTAGAATGAGGATCTACAGCACAAAGAATGCTGCAGGTATTAGGGCTAGTTAGAAGAATTAGGATTTGTGAAATCAATCAATTCAGTAGCACATTTACCTGTTACCTGAACATATGGAAAAAGAGATAAAGCCATGTTGGGGGAGAGGAGGGAGGGTATGCTATAGGAGGCCCATATTTTGGCTGTAGTATCCACTATCCAGTGTGTTCTTTCATGTGGTTGAAGAGTCTGCATTTTAAAAAAGATTTTATTTATTTATTTGACAGAGAATGAGCGAGAGAGCACAAGCAGAGGCAGAGGGAGAAGCAGACTCCCTGCTGAGCAGGGAGCCTGACATGGGGCTCCATCCCAGGACCCCAGGATATTGATCTGTGAGGAAGGCAGATGCTTAATTGACTGAGCCACCCAGGTACCTCAAGAGTCTGCATTCTTAATGACTATCTTTATATTCCATACACAATAAAGAGGTAGATTCTCTTTTTCTAGCTAGGAATCAGGATACAGAATTAAATTGAATTTAGATGAAGAGAAATGATACATGAAAATGATCATCTATTGATAGAGCTGGAGTTTTTAGCTTGGGATCCTCTTTTCTAATTTCCCTGGATTCCTAACTTAGCCTACTTCTAGTTTCTCCTAACTGAGCCCACTTCTAGTTCCTCTTTATTTTGTGGCAAATTTAGATATGGTTACTAAATATATAGAAAACGAGAGAAAATACATATTTCTAGTTACATGACTTAAATACAGTTCTATATTTAACTTGGATAATCTCTTCATATGAATATCTTTTAAACATTTTATTAGGGAAAATTTCAAACACATAGAAATTACAGAGAAGGGCATAATGAATCCATTAACTGTTCTCTTGCTACACAGTTATTGACATTTCATTTCTCCTATTTCTCACTTTTCCCAACACTTTATTATAAAATTTGGAGAAAATAGAAAAATGGTAAAATGAAACCTCATATGTCTACCACCTAGATTCTACATTTTTTCTTATATATTTCTTTTATATTTATCCATCCTTTCTTCTATCTGTCCACCAATCTCTCATAGTTTGATGTATTTCTTTTTTTTAAAAGATTTATTTATTTATGATAGACATAGGGAGAGAGAGAGAGGCAGAGACACAGGCAGAAGGAGAAGCAGGCTCCATGCCGGGAGCCCGATGTGGGACTCGATCCCGGGACCCCAGGATCACGCCCGGGGCCAAAGGCAGGTGCCAAACCGCTGAGCCACCCAGGGATCCCTCCAGTTTGATGTATTTCTAATTAAGCTGTACACATCAGTATATTTCCACCAAACACTTCAGCTAACATATTAGCAATAGTTTAGCATTTGTTTATAGTTTCTGGTTTGAGGTAAATTTTACATACAATGAAATTCACAAATCTTAAGTGTACCATTTAAATAGTTTTGACACATGCATACACTTGCGTAGCCCAAACTCCTACTAAAACATAGAACACAATCTTCACCCTAGAAAATTCCCTCATATCCCTTTCCAGTCAATTCATGCCTCCACTCTGACTCTAAGAGACAACCACTTTTCTGATGTTTTTCAACTTAGATTAATTATTCCTGTTTTTGAACTTCATATAAATGTACTATGTGCTATTCTTTCACTGAACACTATCCATGTTGTGTGTATAAGGAACTTATTTTAATCTTCCACCTAAAAATTATTTTGATGAATTATTTTAAAGAAAATCCCAACATCATGTCCTTTTGCCTATCAATGCTTCTCTTTCAACTGTATTCTCATTTGTACTTAAGTGTAGTGTGCCTCAGTTTTTTCCATTATAATCTTTTTACGTCTTTCCTTCTGGTAAGCTACAGGTCACCCAAAAGTTTTGCCTTCATGGACTCCATGCTGCTGACATACTTAGGTCACCAGACACTTTCCGGTAATAGCATAAATGAGGGACATTTAATACTTTCTCCATGCAATAAAATTTTTTCTATATTACTCTTTTAAATTTTCTAGAGAATCATTTCTTTTCTTTCCCTAGATCTTCTAAAAAATTTTCTGGCTGCTTAGTTTTCCCATCCCCATCTCTGCGTGTATCACATCCCAATGACAGAATTATCACATCCATGTTCTATAACAGCAACTATTTTATATGAATGATCCTATTCTCATGTATCCTTTGCTTCTGTCATCCATAGATAGGAAAGAACCACAGTAGATAGAGTAGGGAATCATGGTGGGCTAAGAGTGCAATTTTTACTTTACCTGAAAGCCCTCCTTTCCTGAATATTTTGGTAAAAATATTATACTTCTGTCAATTTGAAATTATTTTACTCTCAAATTTCCAGAGATAAGCTTCTGACCTGAACTACCAGTAGTTTAATTGTAGGACTGGGAATGAACAAGGTTAGTCTATGTTCCACTTCACCACAGATGTCAAGTTAATTAGTAAAAAGCCCAGAAGGAGCAGTTTAGGGATTTGATTTTCATCACCCACTGGAGGGAAAAACATCAGCTACTGAGAGAGTGTTTTCAGTTTGTCTGTACCCTGTTATTCCTCCACTTAAAATTTGACATTCAGAATAAAATGCTCCCTCTTGGGGGATAACATGAGGTGGTAAACACATTTACTTCCTCTTTTGTGAAAAGCAGAAAAATGCAAGTGACTTACTTATTTCTAAAATATGTTGGCACCTAAAATTTTAACCAAAATATAAAAATCAAGATTATATTTTTGGATATCTCTTATATGATTATATACTGTATGACACAGTACCAAGCAATATATGCTCTAAGCAAAAAATAAATAGTATATTCTTTGAAAAATACAATAGTTTTTTTCTTCCTTTTTTCAATTTAAATTCAATTAATTAACATATAGTGTATTATTAGTTTCAGGGGTAGAGTTCAGTGATTCATCGATGTTATTTAATACCCCATGCTCATTACATCATGAGCCCTCTTTAATGCCCATCACCCAGTTACCCATTCCCACCAACCCCTCCCCTCCAGCAACCCTTAGTTTGTTTCCTAAGATTAAGAGTCTCTTATGGCTTTGTCTACCTCTCTGATTTTGTCTTGTTTTATTTTTCCCTCCCTTCCCCTATGCTCCTCTGTTTTGTTTCTTAAATTCCACACATGAGTGAAATCATATGATAATGATCTTTCTCTGGTTGACTTATTTTGTTTAGCCCAATACCCTCTAGTTTCATCCATGGCAAGATTTCATTTGAAAAATAAAATAGTTTGAACCAACTTACCATAAAACATGTTAAAACATCTAATCTGGAGACATTTGTAAAAATGAATGTCCCAGGACTTGGTAGATTTTCCCTTCCTCTATTTAGAAATGGCACAACAGGGTATGTAATAGCACAAAACTGCTATGATAATGGCATTCCACATCGGCATAATAAGAAATGTCTGTTGAAAATAAAATTTCTCCTCTCTTTTCACATGTTTCTGTCCTCTTTTTACCACAATTTCTGTTGTGTACCTTAACAAATGCTTGTTGAAACAGTAAGTAAATAGGTAAACATTGTGTGGATTTAATAGAAGATAGTAATTAACTGGATCTATCATTTTGGAGTCCACAGAGTATGTTTAGGTTCATTATCATTTTGGATGTGTTCAAAATTCAGACATATGCAGAGTAGATAAGGCTCAATGATGTTCATTATCTTGTCCAAGGTCACACAGCTATGAAAATTAGAACTGTAACATTGGTCAGCCGAGCTTACAATCCAGTTTCCTTCCTCTTATATCAGGCATTTCCATTAAAGGCAGAAGACATATGTTTGCAAGAGACTCATTTTGGACCCAAAGACAACTCCAGATTGAAAGTGAGAGGGTGGAAAACAATTTGTCATGCTAATGGACATCAGAAGAAAGGCTGGAGTGGCAATCCTTATTTTAGACAAATTAGATTTTAAACCAAAGATTGTAATAAGAGATGAGGAAGGACACTATATCATAATTAAAGGGTCTATCCAACAAGAAGATCTAACCATTGTAATATTTATGCCCCTAACATGGGAGCAGCCACTTATATAACCCAATTAATAACAAAATTAAATAAACACATTGATAATAATACAATAATAGTAGAGGACTTTAACACCCCACTCACAGCAATGGACAGATTACCTAAGTAGGTGATTAACAAGGAAATAAGGAAACATAGACTTCACAAATATATGCAGACATTCCATCTGTATATATTCCATATGTGTAACAGAATACACATTCTTCTTGAGTGTCCATGGAACATTCTCCAGAATAGATCACATACTGGTTCACAAATCAGGCTCAACTGGTACCAAAATATTGGGATCATTTCCTCTATGTTTTCAGACCACAATGCTTTGAAACTGGAAATCAATCACAAGAGGAAGTTTAGAAAGAACTCAAATACATGGAGACTAAAGAGCATCCTACTAAAGAATGAATGGATCAACCAGGAAATTAAAGAATTAAAGGAATTCATGGAAACAAATGAAAATGAAAGCACAATTGTTCAAAACCTTTGAAATGCATCAAAGGCGATCCCAAAAGGGAATTGATATATAATATCAATACAAGCCTTTCTAAAAAAACAAGAAAGGTCTCAAATACACAACCTAACGTTACAGCTAAAGGAGTTGGAGGAAGAACAGCAAATAAAGCTAAACCCAAAAGGATAAGAAAAATAATAAAGATTAGAGCAGAAATCAATGAAAGAGAAACCAAAGGAACAGTAGAACAGATCAAGGGAACTAAGAGCTGGTTCTTTGAAAGAATTAATAGGATTGATAAATCTCTGGCCAGATTTATCAAAAAGAAAAGAGAAAGGACCCAAATAAATAAAATCATGAATGAAAGAGATGAGGTTACAACCAACACTGAAGAAATAACAAATAATTATAAGAACATATTATCAGCAACTCTGTGCCAACAAATTAGGCAATCTGGAAGAAATGGATGCATTCTTAGAGATGTCTAAACTACCAAAATAGAAAGTCTGAACAGACCCATAACCAGCAAGGAAATTGAAGCAATAATCAAAAATCTCCCAACAAACAAGAGTCCAGGGCTGGATGGCTTCCGAGGGGAATTCTACCAAACATTTAAAGAAGAATTAATACCTATTCTTCTGAAGCTGTTTCAAAAATAGAAATGGAAGGAAAATGTCCAAACTCTTTCGATGAGGCCAGCATTACCTTGATCCCAAAACCAGACAAAGACCCCACCAAAAAGAAGAATTACAGACTGATATCCCTGATGAACATGGACGCCAAAATTCTCACCACAATACTAGTCAATAGGATACGACAGTGCACTAAAAGGATTATTCACCACGACCATTCCTGGGATGCAAGGGTGGTTCAACATCTGCAAAATCAATCAATGTGATACACTACATTAATAAAAGAAAGGACAAGAATCATATAATCCTCTCAATAGATGCAGAAAAAGCATTTGACAAAGTACAGCATTTTTTCTTGATTAAAACTCTTCACAGTGTAGGGATAGAGGGAACATACCTAAATATCATAAAGGCCATATATGAAAAGCCCACAATGAATGTCATTCTCAATGGGGAGAAAATGAGAGCTTTTCTCCTAAGGTGAGAAACATGGCAAGGATGTCCACTATCACCACTGCTGTTCAACACAGTACTAGAAGCCCTTGCCTCAGCAATGAGACAACAAAAAGAAATAAAAGGCATCTGAATGGGCAAAGATGTCAAATATGGAAAACCCAAAGACTCCACCCAAAAATTGCTAGAACTCATACAGGAATTCAGCAAAGTGGCAGGATATAAAATCAATGCACAGAAATCAGTTGCATTTCTATACACTAACAATGAGACAGAAGTAAAAGAAATTAAGGAGACAGTCCCATTTACAATTGCAACCAAAACCATAAGATACCTAGGAATAAAACTAACCAAAGAGGCAAAGGATCTGCACTCTGAAAAATATAGAACACTTATGAAAGAAATTGAAGACACAAAGGAATGGAAAAATGTCTATGCTCATGGATTGGAAAAAGAAACATTGTTAAAATGTCTGTTACCTAGAGCAATCTATACATTAAATGTAATCCCTATCAAAATATCATCAACTTATTTCACAGATTTGGAACAAATAATTCTAAAATTTGTATGGAACCAGAAAAGACCCTGAATAGCCAAAGGATTGTTGAAAAAGAAAACCAAAGCTGGTGGCATCACAATGCCAGACTCCAAGTTATATTACAAAGCCATAGTAAACAAAATAGTATGGTGCTGGCATAAAAATAGACACATAGCTCAATAGTAAAGAATAGAAAACCCAGAAATAAATCCACAACTGTATGGTCAATGAATCTTTGACAAAACAGGAAAGAATATCCCATGGGAAAAAAAACCAGTCTCTTCAACAAATGGTGTTGGGAAAACTGGACAGCCACATGCAGAAGAATGAAACTGGACCATTTCCTCACACCATATTCAAGTATAAACTCAAAATGGATGAAAGACCTAAATATGAGACAGGAATCCATCAAAATCCTAGAGGAGAACACAGGCAGCAACTTCTGTGACCTCAGCCACAGAAACTTCTTGCTAGACACATCTCCAAAGGAAGGGAAACAAAAGAAAAAAGAAACTGTTGGGACTTCATCAAGATTAAAAGCTTCTGCACAGCAAACAGTCAACAAAATGAAAAAGCAAACTACAGAATGGGAGAAGACATTTGCAAATGACAGATCAGAAAACAGTTAATATCCAAAATCTATAAAGAACTCATCAAACTCAACATCCAAAGAACAAATAATCCAATCAAGAAATGGGCAAAAGACATGAAGAGACATTTCTTCAAAGAAGACATACAAATGGCCAACAGACACATGAAAAAATGCTCCACATCACTTGGCATCAGAGAAACACAAATCAAAACCACAATGAAATACCACCTCACACCAGTCAGAATGGCTAAAATTAACAAGTCAGGAAACGACAGATATTGGTGTGGATGTGGAGAAAGGGGAATTCTTATACATTGTTGGTGGGAATGCAAGCTAGTACAGCCACTCTAGAAAACAGTAAGGAGGTTCCTCAAAAAGTTGAAAATAGAGCTACCCCACAACCCAGCAATTGCACTACTGAGTATTTACCCTAAAGATAGAAATGTAGTGATCTGAAGGGGCACTTGCACCCCAATGTTTATAGCTGTAATGTCCATAATAGACAAACTATGGAAAGAACCCAGATGTCCATTGACAGATAAATGGATAAAGATACGGTACATATATATATGTATATATACATATATATATGCTTACTAGTATATATATTAGACATATATATATATATATATATATATATATATATTAGACTACTACTCAGTCATCAAAAGAAACACGAAATCTTGACATTCGCAATGATGTGGTTAGAACTAGAGGACATTATGCTAAGTGAAATAAGTCAATCAGAGAAAGATAATTATCATATGATATAACTCATATGTGGAATTTAAGAAACAAAACAAAAAATCATATGGGAAGAGAGGAAAAAAGAAACAAGATGAAATCAGAGGGGGAGACAAACCATAAGAGACTCTAAACCATAGGAAACAAACTGAGGGTCTTGGAAGCGAGGACGGGGGACGGGGTAACTGGGTGATGGGCATTAAGGAGGGCATGTGATGTAATGAGCCCCAGGTATTATATAAGAGTGATGAATCACTGACCTCTACCTCTGAAGCCAATAATACATTATATGTTAATTAATTGAATTTAAATAAAATGTAAGAATAAAGACAGCAGACATATACACACACAAATAATTATAACAGACAACAAGTAATGTATGTGTAATATAAGATTCCACACATCATTTCCAGGTGGGATTATCAGGAAGCATTTTGGATGACATTGCTGTAGCCCTTTCTTATTGAAGAGATAGGCTGAATTTCTCTCCCATTCCAAAATACTTATGGCTTCTGCATTTTGATTCAAATGAAACATGCAAATGTCTCAGGTTTGTGAGTTCTTTGTAAACATAACTTCCTGTTGGATTTCAGGAAGACTTTAAAATGACTTAAATGACTTCCTGAGTATTAAATAGCTCATGAAGAGCAAGATCTTGATGAATTATGTGTAATTAGAAACACAAATCCAAGACATGAATTTTAAAATTCCTCTAAAACATACATGCTTCAAAGAAGCAGAAGGGAAGATTAGCTCACACAAAAAAAGTGTTTTGGGGTTTTCCCACTCCTTAAACCATCACAAATTCTATAAAAGGTCAAAGGTCTAAGAAACCATATTGCCTGTTTGTACATTTTGCCCTCAAGCTCACTTTTGGACACATTTTTAATCCTTTCAAGTCTTTAAGGCAAATGATAGCTAGACACATGCTAGAAGTTATTCCTGAAAAAGGGGCCAAGAAGCCTGCATCAAGTCTTCCCTTCCACAATCCATAATCTAATGGTAACTGTGGGATACTGGCTTCCAGAAAGTTCACTGGGCTTCTTCACCCAGTGTCCTGGTTTTGTATGTGTCTATATGGAATGGCAAAAGAAACAAGAACAGTACCACTAACAGAAAAGCAGTGTTGTAAGCCTGGAATTGTGGTCAGAAGAAGTTTCTATCACCTCTATCTCCTCCTCAAGGCAATAGTTATTGCTCTTTTTTATTCTCTATACCCTCAGGGGGGCCACTCAACACCATGCGTGGTTCCCTTCCTGATCATAGCCTTGGCTTAAAGCTCCCTGAAAAAGCCTTCCTTCCCCAGTACACCAATGCCCCAGGGACAACTCAGCCTTCATAACTCTCCACATTAATTCTAGTAAATGTAGCTCTGGCTCTTCTGCTTCCTCTGTGGACCACTGTGAAGCTTTGTGAGTGCTGGCAGGCACTGTCCTCAAGCCCTCACTCCAAAGCTTGTACACCAAATAAGGAAAGGAAGATCTGATAGGAAAGACAAAAAGAGGAACAATTAAAATGTAGGGAAAGTAGTAAGACAGTACAGACGTCAAGATGTGAGTGAGAGGAAAGGAAAGAAAACAAAGAGGCTTATGTGAGGAGGAGGAGATGACACACTGCCTCCTAGGAAAATGCTCCTTTCTGCATGAGTTCTTCAGAGCCTTTGGGGATGCTCAGGAAACATTTACTGAAGCACATACCTCAATGGAAGAATTTCGGAATATTTGTTCCATTTATACTAGGAAAAAAATCATCTTGCAGGGAACAAAATTGATCAAGCTTTTTAGTCAACAGGCCAGCTTTTTATGGCAGGCAAGTATACATTGCATAGAAGGATACTAAAATATATACTTTTATGATAATCAAACTATAGTATTAAGCCATCCATCTTTTTTTTTCTTATAGTAGAAAAAATACAATGAGTTTACCATTTTTCAGGCTCTGTACTTTCTGTATTTTCACTATTAGGTACAATAATCTTATGGCCAATATCATTCTATATTCATTCTTAAAGCCAGAAAAAGAATTATATTACACATTTGCTGATCTCTGTAATTGATAGGCTTGGTAGGTGTTAGGATGTTAGTATTTATAGATTAATTGTTTTAAGGTTAATGGCATCTCTGTACTTAACATTTTGTATGATCTCTTGAAATATTACAATAGAAATTAATCCATTCTTGTTTATCCTCCATATTTGCAATAAAACTGTTATGTTCCTGCGGGAAACCACTTTGGGCTTCTCATAAACCCCACTTAAATCCAAAGAACTCGTGTCTATAAAAATGAAAGGACCAGAGAGGATTTAGAACTTACTTTGAGCTAAGTGTTTTCATATACATTTCATTTAATTCATATAGCAAACTTTTCCAGTTAGCTTTATCCTTCTTCACTTGAGAAAATGGAACCCCACATTGCAAAATAGTCACAGAACCAGTATCTGAAGTCCTATGCCTCTATTTCCAAAATATATGCCCCTTTCACTATACCCTATAACCTTGTAATACAAAACAAAGTGTACTGTTTGTCTTTTTTAGAAAAGAAGTTATACACTATGCCAAAGTAGTCTTTCTTTTCGATCTGTCCAGCAGAAGGGGGAGATGCAGTGGATGTGTTCTCTAGCCCTTCACAAGTGTTCTCTAGCCCTTTACAAGTCAACAGCTATATGCGCTTCTATAAAAAGTTAAAAGCCCTCAAGCATTAACTATTCCTTCTAAAAAGACTTCTTTTGGGATGCCTGGGTGGCTCACCAGTTGATGCCTGGGTGGCTCAGGGAGTGATCCCAGGATCCAGAATGGAGTCCCACATTGGGCTCCTGCAGGGAGCCTGCTTCTCCCTCTGCCTATGTCTCTGCTTCTCTCTGTGTGTGTCTCTCATGAATAAATAAATAAAATCTTTTAAAAAAAGATATTTCTTTCATCAAATTTAACACCCCTGGATAAAACTTCAACTTTATTCAGAATTCACATTAAAACATCTATTTATACACAATAAAGTATTGTGACTAAAGATTATTATCACTATTTTGATTTTTGTTTATGGCTTGTTTTGGTCTCATGGGTTCTCCTTTTAAAATAGCACATTTATATTATTATATTTATTTGGTAGAAAATGAGACACAATTTTTTTAGGGGTTGTCCTGCAGTAAGGTTTCCACAGAGATTTTTATGGAAAAAATAAGCTGCCAATAAACTGGAATACTTGTAATCCTGAACATTGCAATCTTAGATATAAATTAAGGTTCTATAAAAGATGGCTATAATGGACAACTTAATAATAATAGTGTTGTACCTTAGCTAAAAGTCCAGAAGTATAAAAGTAAGAAACTCTGAGACCTAAGGAATAAATCTAGACTATTTAGATCAACTGCTCACTTTATACCATTTTCCACCTAAATTGCCTTTATATATGTAACAATTTGTAGATCTTTCTTCTTCTCCAGGGAAACCTACTTTCCTCTAACAATTCTACAAAGCTAATTACTGCCACAAAGATATATGGTGCAGAGAAAGGTACTGATCTTGACAATTTTGAAAAAAAATAAAGCATTGGAAACATTTTGTAGAAAAACTATTAGTTTGGGTCAATTTTGTGTGAGAATGTGGAAATATACTTACATGATGCAAATAGGTAAGCACTTCTGGACTGTTTAGTGTGTCAAATACTTGGAAATAGTCAGTTTCCCAGCCTTCTGAGTTGGAAGATGTACTATCCTTTGTGAGACAGAGGGTTTTTCTGCAAGTAAATAGTCTCTCAAGTGTTATAGGTGGACATATGGTTGCATTGATCTAAAAATGCTTAACGGACTTAGACATCTAGAAAGTAGGAAAATAATTAATCTGGTCAAAGGTTAATTTGTTGCACTGCAATACTTGGCACCAAGAAGTACATTCTAATCATTTTTTGGTGCCACAATTGTGTATCAAGTCCAGCAGTGGGTGTGCAGTTGATTGCACGCCAGTGGTAGGCTGCTGAGATGCTATTTTAGCTGGGGCCAGCTTGCAGTTATTATAATGATTTGACACCTCTCCCCAAATTTAGTGTCAGAAAAGTTGAAATCTCATTTCTGAGGAAGAGTATCTGAGGTATGGGGGTTGTGCTTTCTGAATATCATTTGTCTAATTTAATTTTAGAACAAAAGCCAGTTATTTCAGTTGTATTAATTTGATCCAAATGCTTATAAAGTGGTCATAATCACACACAAAGTTTCTGGAATTTGTTGTTGCTGTTCATGAGGGGCTCCCTTTGAACAGTTATGAAGGAAAGATTATATTAATTTGTACAGATCTTGTATTCTATTACTGTTTGGTAATTCTGGGGGAGTGCCATTTCATCTTATTACATTTTTCCTCCTATTTATAAAATAGTGATAACCCACATTCATGAAACCCTATAAATTTTCTAAGACACCATCTTCTCAGTATAATTTCCATAGTGTAAACCAGAACCTATCTTACTTGATGAAGTTCCTTTCCCTGACCTATTTTTTGGTGAGTTGTTTGACTACAAAATCAAGACTGCATTGTATCTGTTCTTTTTTCTTCTTCTGGTCCCACAGCAGGCACTCTTACATTCCTTCTTGCAACCACTTCCCACTTACCACTCAGGAAATTCTGATAAAAATGCAAATCTGATTATACTCATTTCCCCTACTTTCCAAGCACCAAAGCCCTCCTCCCAAGACAGAGCTGGAGTGATGGATGGCCTTTGTCTAATAGCTAATTGGAAAATTTCAAAAGGTAATTTCAAGCTTTAACCAGGTCTTTGTGTAGCTAACTGAGTGGTCATTAAAAGGTGTATGGCTTAGTAATGGGCCATTTCTTATTCTTGGCAGGCTCAAGAAGGTACAGTTTGAAAGAAGGGGATAATAGAAAGGAAATAACACTACTTTGCATAATTATGTACTGTACTAACTCCATTGTGAGAGATGTGACCTTGTAAATTATGGAACCTTAGGGAATTATGGCCTTTCCCTTCCTATGGGGCTTGTTTGTACAGTCTCTGCCAAATAGTGTTTGTCCTATGAAGATTATGGATAAGCACATGTGGGTACACATAAGTATGTGTTCCAATAGTTTACCATTGAGCAATCAGAAAAATAGAGATTTGTATGCAACTCATGTTGGTGAGAGGAGCTTAAATTAGTACATAAAAGGGGTGTCAATGCACACCTCGATGTTTCCATGGGAGACAAAATGTCAAATATTACTATGGCTTGTCCTGCTGAACCCTAGAGTCTGGTTATAGACTGAATAGATCAGATTTAGGGAAATTGATGGGAGCAGAGGGATATATCCTGAGCTGAGAACAAAACGTGTGTGCACTAAAACTCTGCCCTGAAAGGTCACTAAAGATTGGCAAGATGGATATTAGACGAAGGTTTTCTTGAAGAGGAAGTGGATCTGAGAACATGGATATGGAATTTGGACACCCATCCCCACATACATATTAGGTGCTTTCCTTTTGGGTTATGTAGGTAAACATATCTCCTGTGCTCTTTTAGATTTTTTTCTTTCCTACTCCATCATAATTCTCAGCCACTAAAAGAATTCTAACATATATATATACAGATTTAAAGGGTGGAACTATTGGGACTAATGGACAGAATGAAAGAGTAAAATGTGTCCTGCCTCATTTCTCTCTCACTAGGGCCAAATTAAGGTCCTACAGTCCACCAGGGCGCTCTGCCTAATGTCCAAGCTTCAACTGCAATGGAGTGAGCAGTAGTGAGGCAGCACAGAGAAGTGGGCTGTAATTTACAACACCGAGGAAAGTTGTACGTGGACAACTCAGAAGCCAAATCAGGAAAGTTCTCCCCTCCCACCAAACTGCAGAAGAAGTACTGCTTACTGAAGATGTCAACTATCATGTGTTGCTGATTTTTTTACTGTCCTGATTAGAGTCTTTCCATAGCTTCCTATTGCTCCTAGAAAAATGGACAAAATATTTAGAGTTGTGTACAAGGCTTTACAGGGCGGTGCTCCCAACTTCCTTCCCCTCTACCTCTTCTAGATGTTCTAAAAAAAATCCTTTTCTCTACCTTAGAACCTTCACACTGACATGTCTTATTTCTTATTTCTCTCCTTTCAGCATACTAATTCCTTCTTAGCCTTTAGGTTCTAGACTAAAAGTAACCTCTTTGGTCTATTTTTAACTCTTTGAGGAACCTCCACACAGTTTTCCAGAGTGGCTGCACCAGTTCACATTCCCACCAACAGTGTAAGAGGGTTCCCTTTTCTCCGCATCCTCTCCAACATTTGTTGTTTCCTGCCTTGTTAATTTTCCCCATTCTCACTGGTTTGAGGTGGTATCTCATTGTGGTTTTGATTTGTATTTCCCTGATGGCAAGTGATGCAGAGCATTTTCTCATGTGCGTGTTGGTCATGTCTATGTCTTCCTCTGTGAGATTTCTCTTCATGTCTTTTGCCCATTTCATGATTGGATTGTTTGTTTCTTTGGTGTTGAGTTTAATAAGTTCTTTATAGATTTTGGAAATTAGCCCTTTATCTGATATGTTATTTGCAAGTATCTTCTCCCATTCTGTAGGTTGTCTTTTAGTTTTGTTGACTGTATCCTTTGCTGTGCAAAAGCTTCTTATCTTGATGAAGTCCCAATAGTTCATTTTTGCTTTTGTTTCTTTTGTCTTCGTGGATGTATCTTGCAAGAAGTTACTGTGGCCAAGTTCAAAAAGGGTGTTGCCTGTGTTCTCCTCTAGGATTTTGATGGAATCTTGTCTCACATTTAGATCTTTCATCCATTTTTAGTTTATCTTTGTGTATGGTGAAAGAGAGTGATCTAGTTTCATTCTTCTGCATGTGGATGTCCAATTTTCCCAGCACCATTTATTGAAGAGACTGTCTTTCTTCCAATGGATAGTCTTTCCTCCTTTATCGAATATTAGTTGACCATAAAGTTCAGGGTCCACTTCTGGGTTCTCTACTCTGTTCCATTGATCTATGTGTCTGTTTTTGTGCCAGTACCACACTGTCTTGATGACCACAGCTTTGTAGTACAACCTGAAATCTGGCATTGTGATGCTCCCAGCTATGGTTTTCTTTTTTAAAATTCCCCTGGCTATTCGGGGTCTTTTCTGATTCCACACAAATCTTAAAATAATTTGTTCCAACTCTCTGAAGAAAGTCCATGGTATTTTGATAGGGATTGCATTAAACGTGTAAATTGCCCTGGGTAACATTGACATTTTCACAATATTAATTCTTCCAATCCATGAGCATGGAATATTTTTCCATCTCTTTGTGCCTTCCTCAATTTCTTTCAGAAGTGTTCTATAGCTGCCCTACGACCCAGCAATTGCACTGTTGGGGATTTACCCCAAAGATTCAGATGCAATGAAACGCCAGGACACCTGCACCCCGATGTTTCTAGCAGCAATGTCCACAATAGCCAAACTGTGGAAGGAGCCTCGGTGTCCATCGAAAGATGAATGGATAAAGAAGATGTGGTTTATGTATACAATGGAATATTACTCAGCCATTAGAAACGACAAATACCCACCATTTGCTTCGACGTGGATGGAACTGGAGGGTATTATGCTGAGTGAAGTAAGTCAATCGGAGAAGGACAAACAGTGTATGTTCTCATTCATTTGGCGAATAGAAATAATAGTGAAAGGGAATGTAAGGGAAGGGAGAGGAAATGTGTGGGAAATATCAGAAAGGGAGACAGAACATAAAGACTCCTAACTCTGGGAAACGAACTAGGGGTGGTGGAAGGGGAGGAGGGCGGGGGGTGGGGGGGAATGGGTGACGGGCACTGAGGGGGACACTTGACGGGATGAGCACTGGGTGTTATTCTGTATGTTGGTAAATTGAACACCAATAAAAAATTAATTAAAAAAAAAAAAAAAGTAACCTGTTTGGGCAGCCCGGGTGGCTCAGCAGTTTAGCGCCACCTTCAGCCCAGGGCGGGATCCTAGAAACCTGGGATCGAGTCCCACATCAGGCTCCCTGCATGGAACCTGCTTCTCCCTCTGCCTGTGTCTGCCTCGCTCTGTCTCTCGCTCTCTCTGTGTCTCTCATGAATGAATAAATAAATAACATTAAAAAAATGAAAAATAAAAGTAACCTCTTCTTGAAGAGGTTCCCTCTTAGAAACAGTTCTGTTGCATCCAAAGATTTAGAACTGTTGTGTTTACATTTTAGTCTTTATATGTAATTTTTACATTTCTTCTTTGATTTTTTTCATTGACTCATTCATTCTTTAGTAGCAAAGAAGACCTAAAGACACATGCAAATTGAAAGTGAGGGGATGATCTAGGGCCCTACCACCCTGAATGCACGGGACCTCCTCTGAAAGTGAGGGTATGGAGAAACATTTATCATGCAAATGGTGCGAAAAAAATCCAAGTAGCAGTATTTATACACGGAAAATTGACTTGAAAACAAAGATACAAAGAAGGAAACTATATAATCCTAAAAGGAACAATCCAACAAGAATATTTATGCACTTAACAGGAGAGCACCCAAATACATAAAGCAACTATTAACAAACATAAAGGAAGTAATTGATAGTAACATAATAATAGTTGGGCACTTTAACACCCCACTTACATCAATGCATAGATCGTCCAATCAGAAAATCAACAAGAAAACAGTGGCTTTGAATGACATTAGACCAGATAGTGTATATATGTATATATACATTCAGAACATCCCATCCTAAAACAGAGGAATATACATTCTACTCAAGTTTATGTGGAATGTTATGTAGAATAGATAACATAAGAGGTCCTGGGTGGCTCATCAATTTAGCACCTGCTTTTGGCACAGGGCATGATCCTGGAGTCCGGGAATTGAGTGCCACATCAGGCTCCCTAAGTGGAGCCTGCTTCTCCCTCTGCCTATGTCTCTGTCTATGTCTCTGCCTCTCTCTCTCTCTCTCTCTCTCTCTCTCTCTATCTTTGTGTCTCTCATGAATAAATAAATAAAATCTTTACCAAAAAAGAGGTCACAAAACAAGTCTCAAAAAATTCAAAAAGACTGAAGTCATACCATGCACCTTATCTGACTACAATGCTATGAACCTAGAAATCAACTACAACAAAACGTCTGAAAAGAACACAAATACATGGAGGTTAAATAACTTGCTACTAAATGATAAATGGGTGAACCAAGAAATCAAAGAGGAAATAAAAAAATACGTGGAGACAAGTGCAAATGAAAACACAATACCCCAAAATTTGGAGAACCCATCATAAGCTGTTCTAAGAGGGAAATTTATGGCAATACAGGCCTACCTCAAGAAGCAAGAAATATCTCAAATAAACAATCTAATCTTATACCTATTGGAGCTAGAAGAAGAATAAGCAAAACCCCAAACCTGCAGAAGTAAGGAAATAATAATGATTAGACCAGAAATAAATGAAATAGACACTAGAAAATACAACAGTAGAATAGATCAATAAAACCAGGAACTGAAAAAAAAAAAAAAACAGAAACTGGTTCTTTGAAAAAGACAACATAATTGATAAACCTTCAACCAGACTGATAAAAAAAGAAGAGAAAAAAGGGAGAGGGCTCAAATAAACAAAATCACAAAGGAAAGAGAAGAAATTAAAACTGATGCCAGAAAAACAAAGGATCATAAGAGAATATTTTGAACAATTGTATGCCAATAAACTGGACAACCTCAAAGAAATAGATAAATTATAGAAATATATGATTTTCCAAAAGTGAATCAGGAGAAATAGAAAATTTTAATAGACCAATTACCAGCAATGAAGTTGAACCAGTCATCAGAAAACTCCAAGAGTTCATACCTATTCTTCTCAAACTATTCCAAAAAATAGAAGAGGAAGAAAAATTTCCAAATTCATTCCGTGAGGCCAGAAGTACCATGATACCAAAACAAGATAAAGACACCACTAAAAAAGAGAACTATAGGCCAATATCCCTGGTGAACATAGATGTAAAATCCTCAACAAAATACTAGCAAATTGAATTCAACAATACATTAAAAAGAATCAATCACCATGATCAAGTGGAATTTATCTCTGGGATGCTAGAGTGGTTCAATATTCACAAATCAATCAATGTGCTTCATCACATCAATAAGAGAAGGAATAAAAACCATACAATCATTTCAGTAGAAGCAGAAAAAGCATTTGACAAAGTCCAGCATCCACCCATGATAAAAACCGTCAACAAAGTAGGTTCAGAGGGACTATACCTCAACATGATAGAGGCTTTAATGACCTACAACTAACATCATCCTCAATAGAAAAAAAAAACTGAAACCTTTTCCCCTGAGGTCAGGAACGAGGCAAGGATGTCCACTCTCACTGCTTTTATTCAATATTGTACCTGAAGCTATAGCCACAGCAATCAGACTACAAAAAGAAATAAAAGGCATCCAAATTGTAAGAAAAAAGTAAAACTGTCACTATTTGCAAATGACATGACACTATATAGAAAACCCTAAAGACTTTATCAAAAAAGCTACTAGAACTAATAAATGAATTCAGTAAAGTCACAGGATAAAAAAAATCAATGTGCAGAAACTTTTTCATTTCTATACACTAATAATGAAGCAGCAGAAAGAGAAATTAAGAAAAAAATCCCATTTATAATTGCACCAAAATAAAATAGTTCGGTATAAACTTAACCAAAGAGGTGAAAAACTATACTCTGAAAACTAAAATACTCTGAAAACTATAAAACACTGATGAAAGAAATTGAAGATGACACAAAGAAATGGAAAGATATTCCATACTTATGGATTGGAAGAATAAATACTGGTAAAATGTCTATGCTACCCAAAGCAATCTACAGATTTAATGCAATCCCTATCAAAAGACCAACAGCATTTTTTACAGAACTAGAACAAACAATCCTATAATTTGTAAGGAACTACAAAGACCCTGAGAAATCAAAGCATCTTGAAAAAGAAAAACAAATTGGAGGTATCACAATCCCAGCTTTCAACATATACCACAAAGCTGTAGTAATCAAAATAATATGGTACCAGCACAAATATATATATATATATATATATATATATATATATATATATATATATATCAATAAAACAGAACATACAGCCCATAAATAAACCAAAAATTATATTGTCACTTAATATTTGACAAAAGAGTTAAGAATATGCAGTGGGAAAAAGACAGTCTCTTCAACAAAGTATGCTGTGAAAATTGGACAGCCACATGTGAATGAATGAAACTGGAGGCCTAAATGTGAGACCTGAAATCATAAAAGTCCTAGGAGAGAGCAAAGGCAGTGTTTTTCTGTCTACATAGGCCTTGGCAACATTTTTCTAGATATGTGCTTGAGGCAAGGGAAACAAAAGCAAAAATAAACTGTTGGGACTATAATAAAACAAAAAGCTTTTGCACAGGGGCACCTGGGTGGCTCAGTGGTTGAGCATCTGGCTTTGGCTCAGGTCATGACCCTGGGGTCCTGGGATCGAGTCCCACATCAAACTCCCTGTAGGAAGCCTGCTTCTCCTTCTGCCTATGTCTTTGCCTCTCTCTTTCTCCGTGTCTTTCGTGAATAAATAAAATCTTTCAAAAAAAAGCTTTTGCACAGCAAAGGAAACCATCAGCAAAATTAAAAACAAACCTACTGAATGGGGGAAGATATTTGCAAATGACATATCCAATAAATAGTTGGTACCCAATATGTATAAAGAACTTGTACAACTCAGCTCCAAAAAACCAAATAGTACAATTAAAAAATGGGCAGAAGACATGCACAGAATTTTATCCAAAAAAGATATATATGCAGCCGACAGAC
Source organism: Vulpes lagopus (assembly GCF_018345385.1). NCBI lineage: Eukaryota > Metazoa > Chordata > Mammalia > Carnivora > Canidae > Vulpes > Vulpes lagopus. The sequence continues at coordinate 16,813,218 of NC_054848.1, forward strand.
ACATGAAAAGCAGCTCAAAATCACTAATTATCAGGGAAATGCATATAAAAACCACAATGAGATATCACATCATGCTTGTCAAAACACAAGAAACAAGTGTTGGTAAATATGTGGAGTAAAGGAACCCTTGTGCAGTACTGGTGAGAATGCAGACTGGTGCAGCCACTCTGGAAAACAGTATGGAGGTTACTGAAAAAATTAAAAATAGAACTACTCTAATTCCCTTACTGGATATTTACCCAAAGAATATGAAAACACTAATTTGAATAGGTATGTGTGTCCCTATATTTTTTATAATTCCCATATATTTATTTTCTAGTATGAAGTTTAGGGGAAAATATCATACAAAGCATATTTTGTAAGAAGACTTGAGATTATTTTTTTGTATTTTTTTATTGGAGTTCGATTTGCCAACATATAGTGTGCACCCCTATATTTATTGCAGCATTACTTACAATAGTCAAATTATGGATATATAAATGTGGATATATATCCATACATATACATGTATATACATGTATATATAATATAGATATTATATAGATATCATATATTTAAAGCAAATCTATTTGAATAATGTACAGATGGTTTACTGTGAAATTTAGCACCACAAAATGAGGCATCACAGAATAATCCTTCTTGCTCTTAGTTATTTTGAACAAACAACTGTTACTATGATTTGGGGACACTGGTGCCCAAGAAAGTGACTTCAAGAGGCCCTAGAGGAGGAAAATTTCAATATGCATGAATACTTTGAATAATGGAGAACACTGTTTTTGATGGTAGATCACATACTTGAGAATGGCTTCCTTTTGCTTAGGCTAAGATAGCTTGAAGTCAGATCTGTTGCAACATAACTGATGATGTAGCATTGTAATGTAGTTTGCTTACAATTTATGTACTTATTGATGCATAGCCACAGTGAAGGACTCTGAATTGTGATGACAGTTTTATATGTGAAAAATCTCTCAGGAAATTAAATGAGAATGCATTATCTATTCACAAGGCTTCAATTGGTGCTAAACATCCTATTCACAAATAGAATCTATAAGTCTAGTGACAAGTAAGACACTACCTGGTGTAGAAGATATTTTGAAACACGTCCACAATTGTATGGATGAAAGAAGAATGGTTAGAAACATAGGCAGTGGATTACACAAAAAATTTTGCAGTCGACTTGTGTGCCCTTAATCATGTTTCTTAATCTAAGATTCAACTTTCCTATCTGTAACATAGAGATAATAATGGAATCTGACAGGTTTTTGGCACGGATTAAAAGAGATCATCCAGTTAAAGCCCTCAGCACCGTGCCTGACACATGGTAGACATGCAAAAATGTGTGACTACTTTTATCATTATCATCATCATCATCATCATTATTATTACTAGTACTATGGTTTAATGGTCTAATCACCAATGCCATCATTAAAGGAACTTTTACTTTCAGGGAAAAGAAAATGAACACAGAAGGACTGTATGAAATGAAAGAAAGAATGCTAAGCATGCGAAATGGTCAACACATAGGTAAAATTAAGCATGTATTGATATCAATAGTATATAATTTTCAGGGTTAAAATTCAAAATAGAATTATGTGGTTGTATGGTCAATAAATGTATAGAAGTTGTGAGTAGGAAGTGATTAATTTTAAGGTATTTGAATTATTTGGAAAGATAACATTATTGATTTACTTTAGACTTGATAAATAAGCTTATGAAAAATTCTAGGGTAATCACAAATGAATAGAAATAGAGTATATTTTCCAATCTAGTAGAAGTGAAAAATTGGAATCTGAGGGAATAAAAGAAAAAAAATAAAATTCAATCAATGCATAAGGAGGTAAGAAAGGAGAATTTGAAGGCATTATGCCTCTGTGTACTAGTACTAGTACAGCCAGATGGACAAGATATTCAATAAACATTATGGGTTTTTTTTGATAGAGTAGGAAAATGTTGAGTAAGTTGGCTTGGTTCTGAAGTTTAAGAATTAAATGGCTTATATAATCCATTACATGAAAGTCAAGGCCAAACTCTGAAGATATGCCCCTGAGTGCTTCTCCTCCCACTCTTCAGTTGGACTAGATCAAATCTCTTGTATCTGCCATGAATATCCCATGCAGTTCTACATCTATATACCTCCATTTAAGCTGTCTTCTGTGCAAAAGCCCTGATTTGACTAGACAAGTTCTATAACCTTCATGACTCAGGTCACGAGTAACTAATGTATTTTGGGGAGCCTCCCCTAAACCCATTTTATGCTATTTTTTATAGAACCTTCCATTTTCCTTTGATACAGACCTTATCCCACAGTTGTGCATCTATTTATGTCCAGACTTTCCTATTGTTCTAGAAGTCCCTCAATCACATTGTTTTCCATTCACAGTTTTCCCGCAGAGCACCTAGGGCATTGCCTGGCACATAGGAGGTGATCAATAAATTAATGCTGATCACAATAGCCAATATTTATGAAAATGTACTATGGACCAAGTGCTATTCTCCTCATAATAACCCTAGGAGATAGATATTATTAAACTCATTTTGTAGGTAAAGAAACTGAATCACAGATGTAAGTAGCTTGTCTAAGGTCACACAGTAAGTCCTGGGGCCAGGATTCAAACACTACAGCATGGGTCCAGAGCCACTACTCTTAAACACAAAGAGATACCCATTATAGTAAATGATCCAAAAATTAAGAAAACAGAATAATAGAGAATTTAAGGGACAATAATATAAGCAGCAAATATTCAAAGATAGACACAGATAAATTTTAAAGATCAATGATGTTCGATGATAGTTAACAGTAGTTTCCAAGTTCTGACTCTGTCTGAGTAATTAGTAGTTCTGATCATTGTGCTATTAGCAGATTTCTTCAGGAACTCCATTAAAAGTGAAATAAATCTTTTTTTTGAAAGATTTTATTTATTTATTCATGTGAGACAGAGAGAGAGAGAGGCAGAGACACAGGCAGAGGGAGAAGCAGGCTCCATGCAGGGAGCCCAATGTGGGACTCGATCCTGGTACTCTGGAATCACACCCTGAGCCAAAGGCAGACGCTCAACTGCTGAGCCACCTGGGCATCCCAAAAGTGAAATAAATCTTAATAGAATTTTGTTTAGGTTTCAATGGAACCCCTAAATGACAGCCACAAGGGAAAATGCTTTCTTCAGGCTCCAGGTCTGTACCTGAATTGTGGCAAGTGTGTTTATTTTTTAAGATTTTATTTATTTATTCATGAGAGAGAGACGCAGAGACATAGGCAGAGGGAGAAGCAGGCTCCATGCAGGGAGCCCGGCGTGGGACTCGATCCTGGATCCCAGGATCACACCCTGTGCTGAAGGGAGGTACTCAACCGCTGAGGCACCCAGGCGTCCTGGCAAGTGTGTTTATACATATCACTTAACCTTTAATCTCTTGAACACATTATGAACTATTTGCATTAGCTTGGGTCTTTTGAGAAAAAAATGTTGAAAGGACTACATGTTCAAGAAATGTGTTAGGAGACATGCCTATGAGAAAACGGAGAGGGGAGAGCCTGGAAGAGCCATTAGATTGCAATGCAAGTGTGCATTGCAATCTAATGGACAGAGGGAAGAAAGAAAGTTTGGTTGGAAGCATCTTAGTCTGCATTGCAGTTCTCAGAGAGTCTTCCAATACTGTAAAGGGGTCCTTGTGCCTAAGGCATCCATCAGAGGAGTCCAGCATCTTCCATGAATGTACTTGCTTTTGTACCCTTGCTATACTCAGTCATTAGCTGGGAGCAGCCCTGCCAAGCTGTCATTGACCGGAAGTGTGGTTTTGGAGCAGAATGCAGACAGATTTCATAGTGCAGCAGCTAGAGCTGCCAGTCAACTGAGCTCCCCAGAGTAGAAGATCCAAGAGGCATTCTCACAACCACCACACTATTTAATTAGCCTACTGTCTATGAAATCGGTAAAGTCTTTGTTAAGTTTTGCTCTTGAGTTACAAAAGTGACTTACTAGCCCTATTTTCCTAAGCATCACAGGTTTTTAAAATTTTGGTGAGAGGGAAAAATATTATAATATTTTTTAAATTCATAACACATTAAAATCAAAGGAGCTGACTTTGCAAAGGACAAAAGAAGCAGCAGCCTGGGTGGCTCAGCAGTTTAGCGCCGCCTTCAGCCCAGGGTGTGATCCTGGAGACCCAGGATGGAGTCCCATGTCAGGCTCCCTGCATGGAGCCTGCTTCTCTATCTGCCTCTCTCTCTCTCTCTCTCTCTCTCTCTCTCTCTCTGTGTCTTTCATGAATAAATAAATAAAATCTTCTTTTAAAAAGGAAAAAAGAACCACTATTTCAGAAATTTAATTTGTGTGGCTTTAGGTAAGTTACTTAACATATCTTTATACTATGTTGTTGGATTTCTATTTAAGTGAAATTATTAAAGGAGAATTTGCCTCTAAGTTCCTAAAGTGGAGGATATTGGTGAGAGAATGGGTGGAGAACATTGGGAACCAAGTACTTTCATACACACCAAGGTAAATGTCAGCACTCTGCTTCTAAACCAGACCATCTTCTGAGACTTGTCTTCATCTCCCTCTCTAATTCCATATTTTATTTCTTCACTATGTTATTATGCAACTATTAAATGTGGAGAACCTTCTTAGAAATACAGATAATCAAATTAAGCAATATTGAAACAATATAAAATTCCGTGACCTAAAGATAATCAATCACTTAATATTTTGGTGTGATCTTTCTAATATTTTCCAAGAAAATATATATGTAACAATTAAAATAATGCTATAACTACTATTTTGTAATATAAGTTTTCATTTCTCTATTAGGAGTATTTTTCTATCGGGTAAATATGGGTATGAGTTATCATTTTTGATGGCTACATGGTATTCATACTTTGTATTGTGACTCTATAATTTTGGGGACAATTTCCTAATTTAAGACATTCAGACATTAGTTTGTATCTGGTTCTTCACTATTTATAAATAACGCAGTAAAATATCTTTACATCTTTTTTTAACTTGTCTGATTAGTTCTTAAAATTAATTCCTTAAAATAGAATTGCTGGATCAAAGAGTATGAAATTTTTAACAATGTTGTGGATATAAAATACATTGAAGTTATACCTTGAGTGGTGGTCAATATTAGCAAGAAAAAGTTGAGTTTGAACTGTAGATTTCCAATATTTTGAGGAATCCAAAGGATTTAGGGCTGCCTCATTTCAGTCTAAATAATGGTCTCTTCTTCCCTTTTTGTAGCACCAAGGAAGAATTTTTAGAACCTCAAGCAGATATGCTTCCTCTTCAGGGTAGCACTAGAATGCTAGGGAAGAATACAGGTATAGAAGTATCAAAGTGACCATGGGAAAAAGAGACAAAAGATTTGGGGAACAGAGAAAGAGAAGATGAGGTCTCCAAGATGCCATCTGAAGCAGATTCTGTATATAGTGAAAGATAATCCAGAGTAAATGAACATTTACACCTCCTGGATTCTGTATCTGTGACCATATAATAGATAAATAGGGTTTTTTTCTAGTGATTGTTCCTGAGTAAGCTGTCAGACATAAAAAGCATAACAAAAGTATTACAGATTGTACAAGACACTGGCTATTTCTTCACCAATCCATGTTCTCTTGAACTTCCTGGTCACATGACTATACTACATTTCCCAGAATCCCTTGTAATTGAATTCTGGCCAATGAAATGTGGGCAGAAGTGATGTATTCTACACCATCCTGACTCCCAAATTTTCCCGTTGTTTTCTATGTTCTCCTCCTTTGTCTGATGCTGGAGCCATATGACAGAAAAAGTCATTGATAGATTATACTTCCTGCAGCTGAAGATTTGAAAGGTATATTCTTATAGCTACCATTAGAGAAAATAGGGGAAATTTTTAGCAATGCACTAGGTCAGCAGGTGTAAATGACAGCTGCTTTGGTCAAAAAAGGACATAAGGACACTTTCTCCATGGCCTATGCTTTAGAAACATAATGGTTAAGAACATAAACTTTGTAATCGTATGATACAGAAGCAGTTTTCGAACTAACTTTTCTTATTTAATGATCCCTGGTTCTTGGGCAACCTATTAACCTCACTAAAATTCAGTTTACTCACTGGTAAAACGGGAATATAATTAATATAACTGTTGGCAATTTGTTCCATGAAGAAAAAAATTATATACATGAACCAATTAATATAAATGGCTCAATTTAATGAAATATTTTTCTAGTTTATCTGAAGAGATCATGTGCACTAAAAATATTGTCCATGCCTTCCAGCTCCAATTTTCACCATGCAACCAGCCCATGAGGTGTCAGCATTGCAGAGGTGAGGATTGGATAGTGGCAGACAGACCTCTTAATCAGAAAGAACTGACTAGAAGAATTGGGATTTGAACAATTAGCATGGTAACCTCACCTCTATGGGGATGGCATTGTTTAAGGAGAATGATTAGCTCTTTAACAAGACTGGCATTGACAGATTCTTCAAGTTGGGTCAGAATTATTTTTTACCCTGATACAAAAGCCACTAACTAGCATTTTATCTTTTTTAATTTATGATAGTTATAGAGAGAGAGAGAGAGGCAGAGACACAGGCGGAGGGAGAAGCAGGCTCCATGTACCGGGAGCCTGATATGGGATTCGATCCCGGGTCTCCAGGATCGCGCCCTGGGCCAAAGGCAGGCGCCAAACCGCTGTGCCACCCAGGGATCCCCCACTAACTAGCATTTTAATAAGACCCTTCCCAGCCCAGGTGGCTTAGCGGTTTAGCGCCACCTTCAGCCCAGGGGTGATCCTGGAGACCCAGGATCGAGTGCCATGTCAGGCTCCCTGCATGGAGCCTGCTTCTTCCTCTGCCTGTGTCTCTGCCTCTCTCTCTCTCTCTCTCTGTCTCCATGAATACATGAATAAATAAATAAAATCTTTAACAAGACCCTTCCTTCCCCTTCCCATGTCTGAGCACCAGAGACAGCACTTCTTGAACCTACAGAGTACAGAAAACTGCTTCAGATAGTAGGCATTTTTAATCCTGTTACAACAATACACAGAAAAAAATTAATGGAATTAGCTATAACTCCATACATTAAGGATACATGTTATAAACTAGTCAGATATATCTGGGGGATTTTTTTTGCTAATATGCATTAATTCAAAGAAAACATTTAAAATACTTAATGTTTTAATTTACAAGTTTTCTTCATTAGTGTTATAGTAAGTCCACTCTGTAAACATATCCACCATGCTACTAAACCTGACAGATTTTTATAAACATAATTAGCTAAGAATGCCCTTTTTGAACTTGGGTTAATTCCACCTATTAATTTACTCCCTAGAGAGTAAATCTGCCAAACATTCTTATTACCTGTTCTTGTGAACAAGTAATTTACCCACTGGCATCCCCAGCATTCTCTCTACCATCTTTCGGCCTCTTCTCTCCCAATGATCCAGATGTGTCACATGATAGAGGAATTTTTTTCTCTAAGCAAGACTTTTTATTAGTGTCTTTTTTTTAAAAAAGAAAGACATATTGAGATAAAATTCACATACCACACAATCTGCCCATTGAAAATGTACAATAAATGGCATTTAGTATATTCACATAATTGTGCATCCATCACCACAATCAACTTTAGAACATTTTCATAAGTCCAAAAAGAAATCTTGTACCCCTTAGCTGTCACCACCAGTTTCCAGGTATCTCCCAGCCCTAGGCAATCACTAATCTACTCTATGTGTTTATAGATTTGCCAATTACTAACATTTCATACACATGGAATCATCTAAGATGTGGTCTTTTGTGACTGGCTTCTTTCACTGAGTATAAGTGCTTTCAAGGTTCATCCATGTTGTAACATGTACAAATACTTCATTTCTTGTTACTATTTAATAATACTCAATTGTGCAGATAGGCCACACTTTATTCAACCATTCATCAGTTGAGGGATATTTGGGTTGTTTCCACATTCTGGCTTTTATGAATAATTGCTGCTTTGAACATTTGAGTCCAAGTTTTTGTGTAGGATATGTTTTCATTTCTCCTAAGTATGTACCTAGGACTAGAATTGCTAAGGCATATGGTAACTCTAAGTTTAACCATTTAAGGAACTATCAGACTGCTTTCCAAAGTGGCTGAAACATTTTACATTTCAGCTAGCAGTGTATGAGAGTTCCAATTTCTCCAAATCCTTGCCAATGCTTGTTATTAGCTGTCTTTTGGATTAAAGCCAATCTAGTGTGTGTGAAGTGATCTCTCTTTTTTTTCAAAATTTTATTTAAATTCTAGTTATTTAACATACAGTGCAATATTGGTTTCAGGAGTAGGGTTCAGTGATTCATCACTTACATATAGTACCCAGTGCTCAACATAACAAGTGCCCTCCTGAATACTCATCACCCATCTAGTGCATCTCCCATCGACCTCCCTCCATCAACCCTCAGTTTGTTCTCTATCTTTAAGAGTCTCTTATGGTTTGTTTCCCTCTCTCTTTTCCCCCTCTCCCATGATGTTCATTTGTTTTGATTCTTAAATTCCACATGAGTAATATCATATGGTATGTGTCTTTCTCTGACTGACTTATTTCACTTAGCATAATACACTCTATCTCCATCCACATCCTTGAAAATGGCAGGATTTCATTCTTTTTGATGGTTGAGTACTATTCCATCGTGTATATATACCAATTCTTCTTTATCCATTCATCAATCAGTGGACATTTAGGCTCTTTCCATAATTTGGTTATTGAGGATAGTGCTGCTATAAACATTGGGGGTGCAAGTGCCCCTATGAATCAGTATTTTTGTATCCTTTGGGTAAATACCTGGTAGTGCAATTACCGGATCATAGGGTAGTTGTATTTTCAACTTCTTGAGGTACCTTCATACTGTTTTCCAGAGTGGCTGCACCAGTTTGCATTCCCACAAACAATGCAAGAGGGTTTTCCTTTCTACACATCCTCACCAACACCTATTGTTTCCTGTGTTGTTAACTAGCCATTCTGACAGGTGTGAGGTGATATCTCATTGTGGCTTTGATTTGTATTTCCCTGATGATGAGTGATGTTGAGCATCTTTCCATGTGTCTGTTAGCTATCTGGATGTATTCTTTGGGAAAATGTTTATTCATGTCTTCTTCCCATCTCTTTCCTGGATTGTCTTTTGGGTATTGAGTTTGATAAGTTCTTTATAGATTTTAGATACTAACCCTTATCAGATGGGGCATTTCCAAATATCTTCTTCCATCCTGTAGGCTGCTTTTGCTTTTGTTGTTTCCTTCACTGTGCAGAAGATTTTTATTTTGATGAAGTCCCAACAGTTCATTTTTGCTTTGTTTCCCTTTCCTCTGATGACATGTCTATTAAGAAGTTGCTATGACCAAGGTCATAGAGGTTGCTGCATGTGTTCTTCTCTAGGATTTTGATGGTTTCCTGTCTCACATTTAGGTATTTCATCCATTTTGAATTTATTTTTGTGTATGGGGTAAGAAAATGATCTAGTTTCATTCTTCTATATGTTGCTGTCCAGTTTTCCCAACACCATTTATTGAAGAAACTTTTTTCCATTGGGTATTCTTTCCTGCTTTGATGAAGATTGTGGGTCCAATTATGGGTTTTCTACTCTGTTCCATTGATCTATGTGTCTGTTTTTGTGCCAATACCATACTGTTTTGATCACTACAGCTTCATAATATAGCTTGAAGTCCTGTATCGTGATGCCTCCAGCTTTGCTTTTATTTTTCAGGACTGCTATGGCTATTCACATTCTTTTGTGGTTCCATACCAATTTTAGGAGTGTTGGTTCTAGCTCTGTGAAAAATTCTGGCAGTATTTTTTTTCAAACAAGAAGTTTATTTAAACAACAAGATGCTTGACTTGAAGGGAAAACTATCTAGGATTCATTTCTTTTAGAGTAATTTATCCCTACTTAAAGACAGATTGCCCTACATGTAATAGCTACGGACAAAAAAAAGTTATAAAATTGTCCTTGGTTTTACAATGATAGATGAAAAACATTAAAATTCTCCAATCGAACAAGGTATGCAAGGATTTTTATGTTGTTCTTTTTTTGTTAAACAGTGAGAGCAAAATAACTTACTGGAATACAAAGATAAGAGCTGACTGAGCATGCCACTAATGGAGAGAGGGGGTATTTTCACAGAAGCAGTATTTTCCCTCATCCCATCTCCATTTGATGTCGATCAAAACATACCATTGGCCACTTAGTTTAAAAATGCAATATGCTTGTGCACATACACAGTTACTTTATGTACAATAAAGGAATGGGGAAGGGGAAAATGAAAGAATAGAGAAAACTATACTGTAGTAGTCAGGATGTGGTGGAACCAAATTATGGCTTTCTATTTGAGAATGTCTTCTTGGTCTGGAGGAACAGAGTTCTGGAGTAAAGTAGCAGGTTCCCTTTTTAGTAGACACCTCTTGTCTGCTGCTGGAACACATCAATTGTATCTTCATCCTCCATTTCCAACTGTGTAGGTGTGTTTGTTTCATTGATTGGCTGCCCATCAAATCGGAATCTGATCTGCCTCATTGACAAACCCTGTCGTTCACAATAGGCTTTCATTAGTTTACTAAGTGGTGTATGCCTCTTAATCTTAAACTGCACCACAGAACCATCCTGCCCCGCCATCTTCAAATTAATATGATCGTTGTTCTCAGTCTTCACTCCTTCCTTGGGCTTTTCGTCAGCCTTGGCGAGTGCCGGAGTCTCCTCAGCTGCCGCTTCACAAAAGAGGTACCAGGTCCGCACCAAACGAGCACACAAGCAGCACCAGGAGCGGCTCTGGTGGTATTTTGATAAGGATTGCATTGAATGTGTAGATTGCTTTCAGTAGTATAGACATTTTAACAATGTTTTTTTTTTTTTTTTCCAATTCATGAGCATGGAATGTTTTCCATTTCTTTGTGTCCTCCTCAATTTCTTTAATAAATATTCTATACCTTTCCGAGTACAGATCTCTTACCTCTTTGGTTAGGTTCATTCCTAGGCATCTTATGATTTTGGTGCAATTGTAAATTGGATCAGTTCCTTGATTTCTCTTTCTGCGCTTCATTATTGGTATATAGAAATGCAACAGATTTCTGTACATTGCTTCTATATCCTGTGACTTTGCTGAATTCATGTATTAATTCTAGTAATTTTTTGGTGGAGTTTTTTTGATTTTCTACAGAGTATCATGTTGTCAGCAAAGAGTGAAAGTTTGACTTCTTCCTTGCTGATGTGGATGCCTTTATTTCTTTTTGTTGTCTGTTTGCTGAGGCTGACTTCCAGGACTGTTAAATAGCAATAGTGAGACTGGATATCCCTGTCTCATTCCTGACCATAGAGTAAAAGTTCTCAGTATTTCCCCATTGAGGATGATTTTAGCTGTGTATTTTTCATAGATGGCCTTTATTATGTTGAGGTATGTTTGATGAGTTTTTTAAATCAAAATGGATGTTGTAGTTTGTCAAATGCTTTTTCTGCATCTATCAATAAGATTGTATGGTTCTTATTCTTTCTTTTATTAATGGGGTGTCCTGTGTTGATCGATTTGCAAATATTGAACCACCCCTGAAGCCCAGGAATAAATTTCACTTGATTGTGGTGAATAATTTTTTTTAATGTACTGTTGGATTTGATTTGCTAGTATCTTGTTGAGAATTTTTGCATCCATGTTCATGTATATTTGCCTATAATTCTCCTTCTTAGTGGAGTCTTTATCTGGTTTTGGAATCAAGATAATGCTGGATGAATAAAGGGGTTTCAAAGTTTTCCTTCCATTTCTATTTTTTGGAACAGTTTTAGAAAGATAGGTATTAATTCTTCTTTAAATGTCTGGTAGAATTTCCCTGGGAAGCCCTCTGGTCCTGGGCTTTTGTTTGTTGCAAGATTTTTGATTAGTGATTCAGTTTCTTTGCTGGTTTTAGGTCTGTTCAAATTTTCTATTTCTTCCTATTTCACTATTTGAGTGTTGGCAATTGGTACGTTTCTAGGAATTTGTCCATTTATTCCAGATTGCCATTTATTGGCATATTGTTTTTCATAATATTCTCTTACAGTTGTATTCTGTGCTATTGGTTGTGATCCCTCCTCTTTCATTCATGATTTTATTTATTTGGGACATTTTTCTTTTTGGTAAGTCTGGCTAGGGGTTTATTAATTATATCAATTCTTTCAAAGAATCAGCTCTTAGTTTCCTTGATCAGTTCTACTGTTTTTTGCCTATATTATTTCTGCTCTAATCTTTATTATTTCCATCTTGCTGGCTATAGACTTTATTTGCTCATCCTTTTCTAGCTTCTTTAGGTATAAGGTTAGGTTGTATATTTGAGACTTTTCTTGTTTCTTGAAGTAGGCCTGTTTTACAATATACTTCCCTTTTAGGATTGCCTTTGCTGTATCCCAAACGTTTTGGACTGTCATATTTTCATTTTCATTTGCTTCCATGTATTTTTTATATCTTCTTTGATTTCCTGGCTAACTCATTCATTTGCTAGTAGCATGTTGTTTAAGCTCCAGGTATTTGTGGTCTCTCCAAGTTATTTCTTGTGTTTGATTTCAAGTTTCATAGTATGCTGGTCTAAAAATATGCATGGTATGATCTCAGTCTTTTTGTATTTGTTGAGGCCTGATTTGTGACCCAGTATATTCTGGAGAATGTCCCATGTACACTTGAAAAGAATGTGTATTCTGCTGCTTTAGGATGAAATGTTCTGAATATATCTATTAAGTTCATCTGGTCTAGTATGTCTTTCAAAGCCATTGTTTCCTTATTGATATTCTGCTTAGATGATTTGCCCATTTATGTAAGTGGGGTGTTAAAGTCTCCTACTATTATTGTATTATTATCAAAGAGTTTCCTCAAGTTTGTTATTAATTGATTTATATATTTGGCTGCTCCCAAGTTAGGGGCATAAATACTTACAATTGTTAGATTTTCTTAATGGATAGATCCCGTAATTATGATATAGTTCCCTTCTTCTTCTCTTGTTACAGTGTTTGGTTTGAAATCTAGTTTGTCTGATCTAAGTATGTCTGATCCTGTTTTCTTTTGACACTCATTAGCATGATAGATGGTTCTCCATCCCTTCACTTTCAGCCTCCAGGTATCTTTAGGTCTAAAATGAATCTTTTGTGGGTAGTATATAGATAGATCCTGGGTTTTTTTTTTAACCCATTCTGATACTCTATGTCTTTTGATTGGAGCATTTAGTCCATTTAAATTCAGAGTGATTGTTGAAAGATATGAATTTAATGCCATTGTGTTACCGGTAGAGTTGGTGTTTGGTAGTATTCTCTACTCCTTTCTAGTCTTTGTTGCTTTTGGTCTTTTTTTCCCCTCTCAAAGAGTCCCCCTTAATATTTCTTGCAGGGCTGGTTAGATAGTCATGAACTCCTTTTGTTTTTGTTTGTCTGGGAAACTCTTTATCTCTCCTATTCTGAATGACAGCTTTGCTGGATAAAGTATTCTTGGCTGCATATTTTTCCCATTTAGCACATTGAATATACCCTGCCATTCTCTCCAGGCCTGTCAAGCTTCTGTGGACAGATCTACTGCAAACCTGCTGTCTTCCTTTGTAGGTTAAGGACTTTTTTCCTCTTGCTGCTTTCAGGTATCTTTCATTGTCTCTGTATTTGGAGGATTTGACTGATATGCCTTGGAAATGACCAGCTTTTGTTGAATTTAATGGAAGTTCTCTGTGCTTCTTCTATTATGATGTCTGTGTCCTTCTCCAGATTAAGGAAGTTTTCAGCTATAATTGGCTCAAATAAAATTTCTGCCCCTTTATCTCTTCATCTTCTGTGACTCCTATGATATGAATGTTACTATGTCTTAATAAGTCACTAAGTTCCTTAAGTCTACCTGTGTGGTCCTTTACTTTTCTTTCCCTCTTCTTTTCAGCTTCATCATTTTCCATAATTTTATCTTCTTTGTCACTGATTCTTCCTCTGCTTCATCCATCCTCATGTTATGGCAATATTCGGGTTTGCATCATAATTATAGAATTTTTAATTTCAGCCTGACTGGGTTTTAGTTCTTTTATCTCTGTAGTAAAGGATTCTCTAGTGTCTCCTATGCTTTATTCAAGTCCAGCTTGTATCCTTGTAATTGTTATTTTAAATTCTAGTTCAGACATCTTACTTATATCTGTATTGATTAAATCCCCAGCCTTTAGTTCTACTTCTTGTTTTTTTGGTGGGGGCGAATTCCTCCATCTTGTCATTTCATCCAGAAAAAAAACAAAAAACAAAAAACTAGATCCTGGGTGTATTTTGTTCTGCTTGTTAGAAAAAGTTAGATAAAATTTTTAAATAAAAAATAAAAATATATGAAAAATATATGTAAATAAAAATTAAAAAATGATTAACATTTTTTTAAAAAGTAATTTAAAAATAATAAAAATAAAAAATAAAAAGGAAGCTGGATTTTATTTCTCCTAGATCTGAAGCTCTGCAGCACTCTATGATCAGGAGACTCGGTGTGTGCAAGGTATTTAAACTGGTCTTCTGGGGTAGGGGGCCTCTTGCACTGATTCTCAGTACTGGCGATAATGGAGCCCAGTGTGCAGCTGGGCGGGGCTTGGTGTAAGCGGCTCTGGCCACCACTAGGTGGCCCTGTTTTGCACCCTGAAGGCTTACAAAATGATGGGCTGGGTGAAAATGGTGGCATCCTGCTCTCTAACCCAGAGTTGAGAGTTCATGCCGTCTACTCTTCAGGAAGCCCTCACCAAAGAGCAAACCATCACCCCTCTTATGCCCCTGGCTTCGTCAGATCCATGCCTTCACCTTGCTTGTGTCCAAACTGTTTTATTTCAGATGCGTGGCTGGGTTTCAAAACTCCAAATTTTAGGGACCCCTGCAATGCAGATCTGTGCTGATCCTCTGGGGGCAGGGTCTAGCTGCACTTTTGCTGTTTACCACCTGTGCCAGGAAAGCAGTCCCATGATCACACAGCAGTTCAGAGTTTATGACAAGGCAGACAGCGAGTATCCAGGCTTGCTGCCCTCACCTAGAGTCCCTGCTACTATGCTTGGGAACAGTGCAGCATGTGGGCAGCACCCATTCTTCCTGCAACCCAGGGAATCCTCAGACCATGCCATCTGCTCCCAGGTCTCTGCCCTCCTTCCCCACTGAAGCACCTTTAAGCCAGGCATGACCCTGGTGGTGGCAGACTTCTAAGACTTCAGATTTTGCACTTCCCCACTTACAATACCTTGTGGTAGTCTCCATAAGCAGAGCTCCCTCTCCTCCAAAGCACCTATAGTTCTTATCTCCCCCAAATCAACTCCACACCTCCTACTTCCAGAAGGTGGTCACTTTTCAACTTGTAGACTTGCAGTTTTGTTCTCTTAGTCCTCAGATTGATTTCTTGGGTGGTTCAGCATGATTTGATAATTATCTAGCTGTGTTTGAGGGACAAGGCAAGCTTAGGGCCCCCCTACTCCTCTGCCATCTTAATTGCTTCGAAGTGATATCTCATTGTAGTTTTAATTTGTATCACCGTGATGGTTAGTAATATTGAGCATTTTTCCATGTTCCTATTGGCCATTTGTATATCTTCATTGGCAAAATATCTATTTAGATTATTCGCTCATTTTTAGATTGAGTTATTTGTCTCTTATTATTAAGTTGGAAGAGCTTTCTTTAAATATATCTTAAATAAGTTTTTTAAATTAGATATATGATTTACAAAATTTTTCTCCTTTCCTGCTGGTTGCCTTTTCATTTTCTTAATGGTGCCCTTTAAAGCACAAATGATTTTAATTTTGATGATGTCTAATTGATCTATGTTTTTCCTTTGTTGCTTGTTTTTGATATTATACCTTGCCTAAACCAAGATCTCAAATATTAATACCTGCTTTCTTCTAAGAATGTTATAGTTTCAGCTCTTACAGTTAAGTCTTTGATCCATTTTGAGTTACTTTTTTATATATGATGTACAGCAGAGATCTAACTTCATTATTTTGCATGTAGATATCCAGTTGTCTCAGCATGATTTGTTGAAAAGGCTATTGCTTTCCCTACTGAGTTGTCTTGACACCCTTGTAAAAAATCATTTTACTGTAAATGTAAGGGTTTCTTAACTCTAAATTCTATTCCATTGATGTATCAGTCTATTCTTATGCCAGTACTATGCTTTGTTGGTTATTGTTGCTGTATGGTTAAATTTGAAATTGGGTAATGTGAGTTATCCAACTTTGCTCTTCCTTTTCAAGATTGTTTTGACTATTTGGGGTCCTTCTCATTTCCCCATGAATTTTAGAATGAGTTTCTTAAATTCTGCAAAGAAGTGGCTGGGATTTTGATAGGGATTGTACTGAATCTGTGGATCAATTTGGGCTGTATTGTCATCTTAACAATATTGAGTCTTCTAATTCATGAGCATGAAATGTCTTTCCATTTACTTAGATCTTTAATTAGGTAGTCCTCAGAGTAGATGTTTTGTACTCTTTTGTTAACTTTATTACTAATTATTTTATTCTTTTTGATGTTATTATAAATTTAACTGTTTTCTTTTGAAGCTTGGTGTTTAACTGAAAGCTTCATAAAAGGCTATTTCTTTGAACATTAGGTTGAAACTTTATAGGTCAAAAATTACTACAAACAAAAGAATAATCTCAGTTCTAGCTTACCCATTATAAAGGGATGCTTAGGCAGAGCAATGTGCTGTCACATTTAAGACATGGCACACTATCTCACTTGCTAAGAGTAGCCCTATCAATTACTCTGTTTGCAAGGAAGCTTCTCTTCATAGTTTTTTTTTTTAAAGTAAACTCTACCCCAAATGTGGGGCTCGAACTCATGACCCTGAGATCAAGAGTCACGTGCTCTACCAACTGAGCCAGCCAAGCACCTCAAGGCAACTTCTCTTCAGACTTAGGGAGTATATGAGGTTTGTATTTAGCTCCTTAAGTCCTCTTTCTTTATTTTTTTAAAAGATTTTTTTTTATGTATTCATGAGAGACACTGAGAGAGAGAGAGAGAGAGAGAGAGAGAGGCAGAGACACAGGCAGAGGGAGAAGCAGGCTCCACGCAGGGAGCCCACTGGGGGACTCGATCCCAGGACCCTAGAATCACACCCTGAGCCAAAGGCAGATGCTCAACCACTGAGCCACCCAGGCATCCCTGAAGGAGACTTTTTTTTTTTTTAGTTTGATTTGCCAACATATAGTATAACACCCAGTGCTCATCCCATCAAGTGCTCCCTCAGTGCCCATCACCCAGTCATTCCATCCCCCTGCCTACCTCCCCTTCCACTACCCCTTGTTCATTTCCCAGAGTTAGGAGTTTCTCATGTTTTGTCATCCTCTCTGATTTTTCCCATTTTCTCTCCTTTCTCCTATGACCCCTTTCACTACTTTTTATATTCCCCGTATGAGTGAAACCATATGATGATTGTCCTTTTCCGATTGACTTACTCCACTCAGCATAATACCCTCCAGTTCCATTCATGTCGAAGCATGGGTATTCATCATTTCTAATGGCTGAGTAATATTCCATTGTGCCATTGTGTGTGTGTGTATATCTCACATCTTCTTTATCCATTCATCTTTCGATGGACACTGAGGCTCCTTCCACAGTTTGGCTATTGTGGACATTGCTGCAGGTATCTTGGCTTTTCACTGCATCTGTATCTTTGGGGTAAATCCCCAGTAGTGCAATTGCTGAGTCATAGGGTAGCTCTAAAGTCCTCTTTCTTTAGAACCTCATCCACAACTCTCCAGAGTATCTTAAGGCATGCTATCTTTCTTTTCATTTTTTAAAAAAGATTTTATTTATTTATTCATGAGAGACACAGAGAGAGGCAGAGACACAGGCAGAGGGAGAAGCAGGCTCCATGCAGAGAGCCTGATGTGGGAATTGATCCCGGAACTCGATCCTGGGACTCTGGGATCACGCCCTGAGCCAAAGGCAGATGCTGAACCTCTGAGCCACCCACGCGACCCGGCATGCTATCTTTCTTGATATTCCTTGCTAACCAGTGGCTACCAGTGTGATCTCCTAATTAGGCTTGCCTTTCTTTGTTTACCATGACTCTGAATCCTTCACTACTCACTCTATCACCTTCCACCTCAAGCTTTCTGTGTGATGATATTTTTCTTAGCACAGAAGTCAGCATATTAGAGGGTTAAAGTATTGCTTTCCAGAGATGGTGGCAGATTATGATGAGGGGATAGTGGGGATAGGGTTGCAGAAAGACTTCAGTGATAGATGCAGTCACACACAGAGGGAAAATCCAGGAAGAAGGTCGAGGAAAATGGCCACAAATAGGAGTCAAGGCAATAATAGTCAATAGAGCAAGCTGAGATGTCATCAAATGCAGGGGTAAGGGCAGGGTCAAAAAATAAGACAGTCTATAGTTTGAACAAATGGCAGGGGTCAGCAATGGAGCCAGACCTTGAGATAGTGGCAAAAGAATTAACACTCAGGTCTAAGTTGCTTCCCTTAGTACTATCATTTAAGTTCCTTCCCCTTGAGGTGCTCCTCCAAGTTCTTACAGAGTCCAGGCTTAGTAACACTCAGGGTTTCATCTGAAAAGCAGAATAAGTGGGAGATATCTATCCCTTTCTTCATCTTCATCACTCTTTCCCTATTATTATCTCTATTTCAGCTACATATATGTATTAATATCTATATCTATAGATAGCAATATTAAGGGATTTATTATAGGAATTTTACTATATCCAATTGTGGAAGCTGCAAACAGCCCACGTGAAACTGTTGCTTTTGAGTTGATGCTGGAGTCCAAACCCTCAAGGCAAGAAGGGAAGGCAAACATGAAGTAGGGAAAACAAAGATAAATTAGAACTTGCAAAGTTGAGCTGGAACTATGTTGGTCTCTCACCATGACCTTTAAGCCTTCATCTATGATGATGGGGGTTGCCTACATAAGTTGGCATCCTTCATCTCAAAGCTAAGTATTCAACTGTCCCAGGAGTTGGAAAAGCTGTAGGAGACACAAGCTAAAGGATCTGTGAACTCAGCTGCTACCTCACTCCAAAAGAGTGAGGCAGGAGGAAGAGAGAATCTTTGTGAGCTGCAGTAGCACCTTGTGCACTATCCTGATCTTTCAGGATAAGAAGATGGCTCTCCTTCATTTGTATTTTCTTAATCTGATATAAAATGTCTCTTGTGGTTGACCATAACTCAGAACTATGCAGGGAAGGAAATTCTGGAGAGATGTAATTTCAGCTTACCTAAGTTGTCACTGAACAAATCTACAAAGCTTGTCAACACAGATAATTTTCTCAGTGAAGAATTCCTTATTCTTCCAGAGCAATTGATGTCCCATCTTCAGAAAAGAACCCTCACTCTGTGGAGCTCATGTTCCCAGTACATGAGCAGGAACTGGCTCAAGGTCTTTGGGGGTAAGAATCTTGATAGTTGGGATTTTAACTAGAGCCCTAAGAAGCATTTTCCACTTAATGAGCTACCTTAAAAGGCTGAAGAAATACAGCTAACAGGATGAAATTTCTTAGTCAAATGACATCAAAGAGGTCTATAACTCATAAAGCTAGACCTTTATGTTCTCATGGATTACAGTAACAGTCTCACATGCATTTTAACCACAAGCTGTCCTTCTATGAAATTTGTAATGGTGAATAAAGCAACTGAAGAGGGAAAGGGGGTTTGCTTGATATTTATAACTGGCCTTATTTAAAGGATGTAACCACAGCTCTCTAAATATGACTGAGTATCTTGCTGAAGAACAAAGAGATATAGAGTGATGAAACTCTCCATATGCTACTTAGAAAAATTAATTTCCTTCCTTTAGACATTGATTTAAGATGTCTTTACACTGTAAAAATAAATGTATTCACCAATACCCATTTAATTTTCTTTCTTGTTTTATTTGTAATCATCGTTAATGAATGAATGTAGAAAAGCACAAGAAGAAAAAATACTGGCTTTGGATGGTTATATAAAACCATCCAAAGTTTGAAGAGATTCTAAGAATGAAAAGATTTATAGGTTAACCTTACAAATTGTCAGCTGCCCTGAGTCAAACATGATTTACGTATACAGCAAAGGTTTCAGTTTGTTTCCTGTTCTGCCTTAAGATTACATTTTCCTTCTAGTAAATATGACATCTTCCCTCCATACACATAAATATGTCCCCATCACCAGTAATTTAAAAAAATAAAATCAGGGCTTTGCCTTGTTTGGATACTAGTAAATTTTATATGCTTATTGTCAACAAATGGCCTGGAGGAGTTTTTCCAGTAAACCACAAACCAAACCTTTGGTTTGTTCAATAGGGTTTCTTCAATAGGGGAAAATCTTTCTTTTTTAAAGATTGTATTTATTTATTCATGAGAGACATAGAGACAGAGAGAGAGAGGCAGAGACACAGGCAGAAGGAGAAGCAGGCTCCATGCAGGGAGCCTGACATGGGACTCGATCCCGGGACTCCAGGATCATGCCCTGGGCGGAAGGCAGGTGCTAAACCACTGAGCCACCCAGGGATCCCCTTGGGGAAAATCTTTTTTTAAAACAGAACTTAACAAGATCATGATTTATTGATCTAAAATAAAATAATACATTTTTCATCAAAATCTATAACTTGTATTTTCTTCTGAAGCAAGTAGTCATGATAACTAAGTACCTGTATTTTTTTTCCTTCTTTGCTACATAATTCTCTTTGTTAGAAACTTTTTTGTAACCAGCATGCTCTATATTCTTAATGACTTAGAGAGTCAGATTTATCCCTCTAGTTTCATCCCTGTTGAAATCCCTTTTTAAAAAAAAAAAAAAAAAAAAAAAAAAGGTCTATTGTTACATTTCTACCACAAATTGCATACCTGATATTTCAGGACATTTAAAAATTAAATGAGCTGCATGACTCTCAAATAACTGTAAAACAATTGGACAGCAATTGACAAAGACCTATACTTTAGGTCCAAAAGCTTCCAATCTAAGAGGAAAGGGTGTCACCAACCATCAAAGAATTAGATAGAGGAGGATACAACTGAAATTACTGTGGATTGGAAAAAAGCAGGTAATAAGATTATAGGCCTTCTCTAAAACTCTCTTATATAACTGGGAACTGGGGATACTTTACACAGTGATTGGGAATGGTTGTCCCATGTTTGCAATGTGTCATATTTTAATATTCTAGCCCAATACCTCTTTTGATCCAGTTTTGGGGAAGGGGTATTTGTTTTAGTTTTGCAAATCCAGTGTCTGATGAGAAATAAATGGTTCTTATCTTTAGAAAAAACACAATCTAAATACTGGGCTAATGGACAGAATTAGCAACCAAGTCACTAGTCTTTCTAAGCTGATGCTAAATCCATACTGACTTTCCCCCCTAACAGTCCCTCCAGGCCTGTTTATTTTTATCCTTCATTGGAAAAAATACTTCTGATTTCATTGTCTTTAAGTCTCAAATAAAGAAACCATGGTTGCTTTATGGAATTTTGTGTAAAAGAGCAAAACTTCACTTGTCTATATTTTAATCCATAATTTGGATAATCCAAATTATGTCTGTGGGTATGAGTTTTCCCACCAGGAAAATGGGGATGGTCTTTGCTTGGACTATTTCTCT
Source organism: Vulpes lagopus (assembly GCF_018345385.1). NCBI lineage: Eukaryota > Metazoa > Chordata > Mammalia > Carnivora > Canidae > Vulpes > Vulpes lagopus. Next base: position 16,834,736 of record NC_054848.1, read on the forward strand.
CTGTTCTGATGACCTAATAAGGAAGAAAGTATTTGCCAGGGGCAGAGCATCATATGTAGCTAAGATGTTATATTTTGCTTCATATGGATGTGGGTTTCTATCCCAGGTCTCTCTCATTAATAGCGTTGCAATCTTAAGCAGTTTACATAGCATCCTTTTGACTGTGTTTTTAGAACCATACAATGGAGATTATAATACTTCTTTAGAATTGTTGTGGATTACAGATATTTTACTTAAAAAGCAAAGCATAGTACCTGGCAGTACAGTTCAATAAAACCAACTACTGTCATTTTAGCTGTTTTTACCTCTGTAAGATCAGGTGGTTCCTGTTCTCAAATTTAAGATTAATAGCTATTGAATCTAGAACTCAGTTTTTGTCTTTGTTGTTTGTATTATTGGAATTCTATTTTTTCTATACTCCATTCTGGAATCATTAGGGTTGGGCTTTTGGCTTTACATATACACTCTACCTAAAGACTTTTTGGTTTATCTCTACAGTTAAACAGAGCCTACTGTTATCCACTAGGAGCTTCAGGATTTACATAGAAATTGGCAGACCCCAAGTCTCAGCCCCCTTCTGCATGGGAAGATTCAAACTATGTCATTACAAGGAAATCTGAGCCTTTCACCATTCCTTGCTTTAAAAAATGAAATAAACTTTTATTTTATTTTTTTAAGATTTTGCTTATTTATTCATGATAGAAACAGAGAAAGAGGCAGAGACATAGGCAGAGGGAGAAGCAGGCTCCCCACAAAAAGCCCCACATGAGACTCGATCCTCAGACCCCGGGATCACACCTCAAGCCAAAGGCAGATGCTCAATTGCTGAGCCACCCAGGCATCCCTGAAATAAACTTTTAAACCATTTCAACTAACTGAGGTAAATTACTTCACCAAAAAATGAAAAAGCTTTAGAAGCCAAAGGGCCAACACTGTAAACTATCTATTGCACAAGCAATGTGCTATGGTGTGAAGGCTTACCTTAGCACTCTGAGTGATTATTTAAATATTTTCTAGCATATACATCAAACAAGAAGAACAAAGTGCATAATGTGTACTTACTCCTGCTTATAGAGCCACCATGAGATGCTGTTACTAGCAGGTGTGTCATGACATTTACACAACTCACATGCTCCTTTGGTTCCATTTCACCACCAAATATCTGTTTAATACTTACTATAAATAGAACATGTAAAGGATACAGATGCCATGTACAATATAATCCTTCTCCTCAAGGAATGTGTAATTTATTCAGAAAGACAAGATTCCACATAGATTACAGTTAAAAATCAGTACACAATTAAATGACTGCTTGTATAGTACAAATGAGGTAGAAGTGCTGAGTTTTTATGAATGCAAGATCAATGTGGGACAGGGTGACTTGAGAAGTCTGTGGAGATAGTAAAATGTGAGATGAATCTTGAAAGGATGGAAATATTTTGTAACAAGAAGGACAAAAGCAGAATTCTAGATGACAGGAATTTTATGTATCCTACAAAGACTATATGACTATTGAGTGTTCCAAATAAGTATTTGTTCACTCACTCTCACTCTTTTCCTTCCCTCCTGACTTCTCTTATTCTCCTATTTTCCTCTCTTATAGGATAAGGTCAGTTGCAAAGCCAAATAGAACTCTGAGAAGAATCAAAACATTGTTAACTACTGGCTTCTGTAGGGACCTGCCCTGCTCTGAAGAGATGCACTAGCCTTCTGGCAGGTACCTGCCTTCCTCACAAAGATATTTATAACTTGGGACCCCTGGATGCCTCAGCAGTTGAGTGACTGACTGCCTTCGGCTTCAGGCGTGGTCTTGGGGTTCTAGGTTCGAGTCCCACATTGGGCTCCCTGCGAGGAGCCTGCTTCTCCCTTTGCCTGTGTCTTTGCCTTCTCTCTATGTCTCTCATGAATAAATAAATAAGATCTTTAAAAAAAGATATTCATAACCAAGGCAGAAGATAGATAGCTCCCATGCTAGGGATCAAACTTTCCTGATCATATTATTCTATGAAACTACTCATGATGCAGAGTCTCTTAATGTTGTACCTTCATATCTTGATTGTTTCCTGGTGTGTCAGAAAATCTGCTAGTTACTGTGCTCTCTCAAATACTCAGAACACACTTTTAAATGCTCTTACATCAACAGCATGGAAGCCTGTATAGAGACCATTGGCCTCTGCTCCATCTGTGTTCCATTCTGGCCTTGGACAATTCAGTATAGTTCACTAAATGCATGCAAGCTGTTCCTTACAGTTTGGCCTGAGCACATTGCCTATGACTCTGGCTTTGCTTCTGTGTCCAGAGTACACACACTCTCCTTTTTTTACTACGTTGACTTTTCTAACCTCCAGTAGTGACTGCTTTCTTGGTCATCTACTTTTCACTCACAACCATATCCATGGCTTTTCTGCTACCTCCACATTGGCCATTTTAAGTTAGAGTCTCCCTCCCAAACCTTTTTCCTAATTCCAGATTGTAGAGTTGAGCATTGGCCTGATATCTCTATCTGGAAGTTCCACATTCAATTCAACATCAACCTATCCAAATTTATATATTCTTCCCCTCTCCCAATTTTATTGTTTCTTCCATTCACTTTCCCAATTCATGGTACTACCATCTGCCTGATTATCTGCATTAAGATTTGTTGTGGCTATGAGTGACAACAACCCAAAGGAACAGTGGCTTAGATAAAATAGAAGTTTATTTTTCTTGCATGTAAATGAGAGTACCTCAGGGCTGAATTGGCAGCCCTACAATCATTATGGACCCAAATCCTTTCAATCTTGCTGCTCTGCCCTCTACTTTGTGTTCCAAGATGATTGCTCCACCTCCAGCGATCAAGGCTGCATTCTAGTCACCAAAAAGGAAGGAAGGGGGATGAAAAGGGCATGCTTCTTTCCATTAAGGACTCAGCCTGGGAGTTTCACATACCACTTTCATTTACAGACACTAGTCAGAACTTAGTCACTTGGCTACAAAGAAACTCCTAGGAGGATATATAAGCCCACCTCTCCTTGAATTTACCCTATTCTCTGTACTTCCTGGAAGACATTACACTCTTCCATGCCTCTTACCTTTTCCATGCTGTTCCCTTTGCCCTAGAATGTCCTTTCCTCGTCTAGGCAAATAAACACCTACTTCCATAACCAGTCTCAATGCAGACTTCACCTGTTGTGTAAGGTCTCCTCTGACTTTCCCAGGCAGGACTGCATGGCCTCATATATAGCACCTACACCAACCTTCATTCAAGCACATTGCCTTGGAATTGTAGGCTTACAATTGTAGAATGTGAGCTCCAAGGCTGTGTCTTACTTAATTTAGAACCTTTAACCTCCAAGAATAGTGCCTGAGTTCAATGGATGTTTACTGAACAAGTAAATAAAAAAAAATCAAATATCAAACTTGTTAGGATAGTGTACCAAATTAGGCCAGTAGCTAGTTCATTGACTTTGAATGCTTGAAGACCTTTCCTATATATGAAGTGAATAAACTTAGTATATAAACTCAAAGCCATTTATTTGGAGTATTTGTTCCTTTTCAATTGCTTTCTGATTCTTGCTTGCGCTATGGACAGTTGATACTATTAGATAAGTGACTTCTCAGTATGGTGTGTTATAATATGCTCAAAATTCAGCATAAGGCATGCCACATAAAAAAGAATATAAAAATATAATTCTTACCTTGAAGTCTATTGATAAACATCCTGGATAGGAGTCAGACAATCTCCCTCCTAGTACTGGGTCAGGAACTAGCTTGGACAGGTCAATTGTTTCAGTTGCCTGCAAATGAGAGATTTGAGAAAGATGATGTCTTGTTCTCCTCCAGTCAAACATGTTATAATTATGTAAAGCCATGTTCTGAAAAGAAGGTTGATGTGTTTTGCATCACAGAGCATTTTCTGCCCTTGGTATTTTGTTCTGACTTGGGAAAATAACTGTGGACCTCTTAAAAGAAAGATCATAAATACAGGGGAGTGAAGTCCAGGTAAAGACGGTCTTAAAACAGGAGAGCAAGGGTGGAGGTGGAAAATGAGGTTTGTGACCCAGCCACTCTTTTCTCCTTCTATCCTCACACTGTCCTATTTATTTTTTAGGGCAAGAGATGAAAGTAGGTCGGACTGGGAGGGGGATGGGCAAAGGGGCATCCTGCAGCTGCAGTTTCCTTTCATGTTCCTCTTAAACCTGGTGACAGGGTGGAGGAAAAGCTAATTGAGGTGGGATAACTTCTGATGTGCCTGAGGGTCCTAAATCCTTTCATCTCTCCTTTCCCTCTGAACCTTTCAAGTATGCATAATGACAAACACCAAGACTGCAATCCTGACAGGACTGGGCTGAACATTTTTTGCTAAAAATATGTGCTTCCTAAGACTTTGGGGCCTGGGGGGTTTTATGAGGGGAGACTGAGGACTTTGGCTGCCTCTCTGTCTTCCAGATGAAAAGGCAGCTGCCTTTGGAATTTCTGTGTTGGTGATTTGACAGACATGAAGGTGGAAATAACTGTGATTGAGAAAGCAAATGGAGACGCTGATTTCTCCTTAAAAAAGATGGGAATTGCACTTTCTGAGGAATGCAGTGTGACGTGGGAGTATCTGAACTAGTCCCCAGAAGGTTCTAATGGGATTCTCTTCTTCAATAACTTTTTTAAGCCCTGAGGCTCTGTCATATAAGGCTATGTTCTGCTAACTGAGTGTGCTCCTGAGGTGGTTAACAAGTAGCTCTTAGCAGGCAGGAGTTTTCAGTTGTTCAGCACTTACTTGTCCCTTAGCTTCTTTCCAGGATGTTTGGATTCTTGGTTGTGTTTTGTTTTGCTTCTGATAGTTTATATGGTGAATGAATGGAGTAGTCTTTGAAAAAGACCCCCCAAGCTTCCAGTTTCCTTATTACATTGGGGAAGTTGTCAAAAGAGGAGCCATTAGCTTTACTAAGTAAGTGGCTATGGTCCTTTGTAATGGTCTTAACTGCATATGATTACCTCTGACCTCTTCATCAGACTGGATCAGTACCATATTGTTTGCAAGGTCTTTCTTTTCAAGCCCTCATTTCCATGCATTTGGAAATGTGGCATTTGGACAAATGCTGCAATAGGTAGCAGGGCCAGTGGATATATTCTCACTCTCCCCAGCACCAGTTCTTTCTGTGGGGCTTCCAAGAGAGGTGGGTTATCTTCCCAATGCCTTTTACATTCACCTGGCCATTTTCCCTCTAAATTTTACATTTTGCTTTATTGATTGATTGATTGATTGGATTACTAAATTTCACATGGCACAAAATGAAAAGGTACAAGAGTATTTGGTGAAAAGTCTCCCTCTTATTCTTGTCTCCCAGCCTCCCTGTCCTCCCCTCCAGACCCAACCAATGCTACTAGCTTTTCTAAATCCTTCTAAAGATATTCTATACTTATACAAGCAACTATGTATACAGGCTATTTTTATTTCTTTATAAAATTAAAAATTTTTTTTAATTTATTTATGATAGTCACAGAGAGAGAGAGAGAGAGAGAGAGAGAGAGGCAGAGACACAGGCAGAGAGAGAAGCAGGCTCCATGCACCGGAAGCCCGATGTGGGATTCGATCCCAGGTCTCCAGGATCGCGCCCTGGGCCAAAGGCAGGCACCAAACCGCTGCGCCACCCAGGGATCCCTTTTTATTTCTTTATAAATGCAAATGGTAGCACACTATCCATAGCTGGCTCCTTGCTTGAACAACTTATGTGTTTCAGAGCTTTTTCTATCATCAGTCTATACACATATACCTGATTATTTTTTGGCTCCACAGTATTACGTGGCATGGATGTGACATAATATATTTAACCAACCATGAGGTCATTTTTAGCTTTTAGAAATATGCATACAGAAAACACTGCTGCAATAAGCAGCATTATTGCAGTTTCCTCATTCCCTGTTAGGGTAAGTCATGTGGTATCTGTGTCTCCTCCTTGGGGCACTAAGTTTGGTGCCAAACTTCTCCATAGCTTGAAAAATGCACAGCCTCTCATCTCTCTGCCAGGAATCGTTTTCTTTGCTCCAGCGAGAAAGTTGGATTTCTGAACTCTCAACCTATACTATTTTATTAGCAACATTGTTTTTATATAGTTTCTATTATTATACTCTGGGGTTGGGAAAAATTTGTTTCACCATTTCCAGGCCACTTAAGACTGCTTAAGACTGTTACTAGGATGTCATAGCAAGTAATTGCCATGTTACCCTATTCCCTAGTGTTATATACAGGTTTGGTCATCAGGCAATTCCACTGTACCTAGACACATATCACTATTCCTAGATACACAGGTTATGGATAAATCACTAGAACACCCAGGTTTGTTCTAGGAGTTGAAAAATAGCAGTCTTTATATTTAACAGTGGTTATTAGTTCCTCTACACAACTCATCAATATATATAAGGCCCAGACTGAGCTTCCTAGTGTAGGAATCATCTGCCTTATTCATCCTGTTTCCTTCAGGGCCTACCACAGTGGCTGGCATCTAGTAAGTATTTATGATAGGCTAAAGGGATTTAGGTATTTGGAAAAATATTAGAAAAGATAAAAACTCACGCTGAATTTTACATAAGGTCCTTGAATCTGTTGAGTTTTGATCAGAGAAGTAAAACCATAAGCAGTTATTTAAAAACAAAGGATATATTATAGGACTTTGACCTTGTACAATCAAAGAAGCTGATTAGTTTTTGTGTGGCTATTGCTTCTACATCAGGTCCTGGGTCTGAGGTTAGCATGATAGGCAGTTGGGGATTAAAGATGGATGCAAGGACAAGGTAGAACTTGTATGAGTCTTTAACTTCCCCCAAGACTTCAGTCCAGTGATGCAGTGACATGAAGGAGAACCTGGCACCCTTCATCACAAAGCTGAACATGGATTTGACAAAGTAGTCAAAGAAGCTAAAGACATAGCTGGAGCTCTGAAGAACTGCCTGTCACCCCAGAAGCTATACCTACTGGCACAGGAGTTGGAAAAGCTGTAGAAGGTCTGACAGGGGCTAGAGGAGCTGTGGCCCCAGCTGCCAACCCACATCAACAGGGTGAGCTAGCAGATCAGCAGAAACATGTGGGAATTACAACAGTACCTGTAACCCTGCACTGCCCTTAAAAGTAAGTATAAAAAAGAAATATGGATGCTGCTTCACTTCCACCATCCATATCTTACCCAAAATGTCTCCTGTGGCCCGTGTCAACCAAAACTATGCGGAGAAGGTAATTCTAGGATATGTAGTTCCAGGCTAGCTAAGTTGACAGTACAAATCTACCACAGTCCCATCAATAGTTTTTGCTATTTTCTGATATTATCACAAATCAGGTTCTAAAAAGAAACATTCACTATACTATACTATACTATACTATAGTATAACTATACTATAAATTAGCTTCCCAACTTAATCTGCAATACCTATAAAGAGGCAGTGAAGAATACTATATCTTTTTGCGCTCCCTATACACAGTATATTTATCCTCATGGAAAACCTATGATTTTACTGAATACAATAAATACTTCCTCTGAAAGAATTTACTTTACAAAAGTAAAAGTATTATTCTCCAGATTATATCACAGAATGCAGTTTAGGCAGGAAAAAAGACAATCATGTTTTTCCAGTAGCTAATTCTTGTTAAGTTTTTTTCTCAGCCCATTCAAGGTTAAAAAAAAAATGTTAGGTATATGAACCCATTTTCTCTCCTTCTCGAATTAATTTTTATTTTATTATTGAATTTTCTAAAAGCAGTAAAACATCTTGATAGTAGATTTCAGAGAATCTATTAATGCTTTAAAGTGGAGATCTTTTCAGTCCATTTCAAAGTTGCTCAGTTCTACTCAGAAGCTGGGGTAGATTGCATAATTGATCCCAATTATTCACTCCTTGTATCACACCTTTGTTTTGTGACTTTGCAGTTCCTCTGATTACAGGAACAAGGTGTGTTTCCTCACTCCTTGACTTAAGTGACTTGTACTGATCAATGGGAGGTTGGCAGAAACAACAGTGACCAGTTCTATGCCTGGACTTTAAGTGACCTTGTGTCTCTTGCTTGCCCTCCTATAACTCTTCCATTTCATGAAAAGAATTTGTCCCAGGGAGCATAATCCTTCAGACTGGTCCTCAAAATGAGTGAACGTGAAGTGGAGCTGGTCTAGGTGATTTGAAGATCTGTGAAAACAAATTACAGCTATTTGAAGTCCATAAGTTTTTGGGTGGTTTGTGACAGAGCATTTTTGAGGAAATATTTGTTCTAGTTATCTTTTGCTTTGTAACTCCACTACTACCAAAAACCAAACCAAAACAAAATTTAGTGGCTTGCATAAGCAACAACCATTTATTTGCCCATAGATTAGCAATTTGGGCAGAGATCTGCAGGGAAGGCCCATCTCTCCTCCACATGGGGCTGCCTGAATGGGGCTGAAGACCCACTTCCAAAAGGCTCACTCATATGACTGGCAAGTTGGTGCTGGCTTCCAGCTGCAGCTCACTAGGGTCTATCCACATGTACCTCTCCTTGGGTCTGCTGGCTTCCTCACACATGGTGGCTGCATTCCAAATATAAGTATCTTACGAGACAAAAAATCAAAGTTGCCAGTTTTCTTAAGGCCTAAACTGAGAAATTAGCCTAACCTCACCTTTGCCATATTTTAGCTCTCAAGCATTCCTAGAGCCTATATTCAATGACAGGAGATACAGACTTTGCTTCTTGAGAAGTGTCAAAGATCTTCAACATTGGTTGGAGCTCTCATGAATGGAATTAGTGCTCTTACCAAAAAACACCCCACAGAATTTCCTAGCCCCTTCCACCAGTTGAGAACATAGCAAGAGGTCAGCAGTCTACACCTGGAAGAGGGCCTTCATATTCTAAAACTTCCACAATACATAACTGATACAGATACCTTTAGGCATAAATCCTTTCAGCAGCACTTGAAAACACATCTTTGGGGGTAAGAAATGAAAGAAAAGGAGTAAGGGAAACATAGAAAAGGTATGTGAGAAAAAGCACCTATTTTATACTTTTTTTCTTGGAAGTTTCCCAGTTTCAAGTTTAGCAACAGAGCAAAAGAAGAGACCAATATTTAAGTGGCTCACTTGACAATTAGAAACATTAAGAGAATTCTGAATTCTAAGAGTTACAGTAGGAATTTGAGAAAACAAAATTTGGGCCATGATGTTATGGATAGAAAAAGAACTTTAATCAGGTGATCTGGCTCTGTCTTTATTCTGCGCTGCTTTAGTGTGACCTCTGGAACATTACTTAACCTCTGTGGGTCTCAGGGCTTTCATCTGTAAAATGAAGTGAACAGGGTTGTATTTGAGATTTCTTCCTGTTCTGACATTCCATGAATCATTGTCATTTTCTTTATGATTCTGACATCCAGATGATGACCTGAACTTTCTATATTTAAATCCTCAGGGTCTATTTTTGCCAGATGCCCTCAATAATAAATGGTATTCCTTAATAAAACCAAACCTTACAAAGTCTGAACAATAATGAACTTCAGAATAATGATGGCTGGGCTGAGTGGGGCAGTCACACTAGTGGCTGAGCACTCCTCCTTGTAACTGAAATATAATGAAAACGTCTTTTCTTCCTCTACCTCAGCACAGAAGAGGCAGACTAATATTTTCAAAGAGAAGTTTACCAAAATCTAGGGAAACAAAATAGAAACAGTTGTCCCTAAAATAAATGTAGTATAAAAACGTCCATTTCTAAATGGAGGAAAAGAAGCAATAAAGAGTTTTTCTGAGCTGAAATCTTATACTAAATAGTGACCTCCTTTCCTTGTGGTGGTATGGATTAAACCTGATAAGACCTGGGTTCAAATCCCAGCTTTCCCATTTAAATCTTAAACCTGGGCTAAATTACATAAGCACATTAAGCCTTAATTTCTTCATCTCTAAAAAGAAGATAATCATAACTGCTATGGACTGAATGTTTATATTGCCCCCAAATTCATATTTTGAAATCCTAATCTCCAAGGTAATGGTATTTGGCGGTAGAACCTTAGGGAATTGCTTAGGTCATGAGGGCAGAGCGCTCATGAATAGAATTAGTGCTTTTATAAAAGACATTCTATAGAGCTCCCTAGACTCTTCCATCATGGGTGGACATAACAAGAAGTTGATAGTCTGCAACCCAAAAGAAGGCCTTCACCAGAATCCTACTATGCTGGCACTTCTGGTCTCTAAAACTGTGAGAAAACATTTCTACTGTTTATAAGTTACCCAGTCTGTGATATTTTGTTATAGCAGCTCAAACTGACTAAGCAATATCTATTGGTCACAGTTGTTTTTTTTTTTAAAGAAATTCCCTTTTTTAAAAAAATATTTTATTTATTTATTCATGAGAGACACAGGGAGAGAGAGAGAGGCAGAGACACAGGCAGAGGGAGAAGCGGCTCCATGCATTTCTCTTTTGGTTTACACTTGCCTTTTCCCCTTAAAATAAGCACATTCTTTATTTTTGGCATCAATACAAGGATAACAAAGAAAAATGCACATATCATCATCTCAAGTTTGAAAGGATGATAGGAAGAAAAAAACCATCAACCAAAGGATTTAATTTCTTCTCTTTTTCAGATTTACTTTCAATAGACGTAATAATAGTTTTTATTTTGTTTTTAAGATTTTATTTACTCATAAGAGACACACACAGAGAGAAAGAGAGAGGCAGAGACACAGGCAGAGGGAGAAGCAGGCTCCATGCAGGAAGCCTGACATGGGACTCGATCCTGGGTCTCCAGGATTACACCCTGGGCTGAAGGCGGCGCTAAACCGCTGAGCTGCCCGGGCTGCCCTGGTCACAGTTGTTAATATTAAATTAGATAATATAGGCAAAGAAACAGGCTCATAGAAAAGCAGACCTCAATAAAAGTATTCTGGTGCACATGGTTTATTGGGCAAATGCAGGGAATACAGCCAGGGAAGTGAGGGCATAAAGGAAGAAAAGGTGACACATAAAGAGCATGATTATTAAGACACCTACCAAAGTAGGTGACTAAATCTCACTGGGGAAATGCTAGGAACTGTTATAAAACACATGCTTCAGATAATCCTACTCAGGAATCAAGGAGGCTAGGGTAGTTATACACCCACTTCTGTCAGTCAGTGGTTGAGAGCTACTCCTGGAATTGAGAATTCCCCAGCACTTAATGACTTGCTGTGAAGAAGTAGAGTGGTGCTCTGGAGAAGGCCCTCAGGCAGAAATAAAAATGCTGGCAGATGCAAGTTGTCCAGAGCACACTGATATGTAAGGTCCAATGAGCATGGGTATTGTGTGGATAGCATCTGCTGCAAATGTACTCACAAAATATCCATTCCTCGTTTTCTTCCCAGTTCCTAATTCAAATTTCTGGCACCAAACTTAATTTCCTTTCCTCTGGATTCTCAATTTCACATTCTTATCAGAGAGACATTTCTGTTTCAAAACCTAAAACACAACAGTAACTAACATCAATTCATTGAAGTTACGTATAGAAGCTGCCATCATGGACCCCATTCCCTTCTTCCCTAGTTCCCCAGTCTCAGGGCCATAAGCCAGAGACAGCTGAACTTCCATCTGAAGACTGACAGCTATAACTTCCCAAAGAACACTGTTAAGGGAGAAATGTCATTAAAAAATGTCTTTAAGCCCAAGAGTTTCATTTTCAATGCCAAGGACTCTGAAGTCCACCATGCTGTCTACCTTATCAGCCAGATGCAAATCTCTCTAGCTTTATTCTCATGTATACTTCTTTAGGCATATTGTTTTGTTCTTCCTTTGCTGCCCCAACTGAAACCATTCCTTCCAAATCATTTAGATGTAACCTTTGGAGGCACCCAGTAGCCTTTAACTTGTCACCTCTTTGCTTTACTAGAAACTGCATTCTTGTCCTATAATTGGGCACACTGATTTCATTTCTGAATCTCTCCCCAAAATCCTCGAAGCCTGAACTGTATCATCACTATATTTATCATGAAACCATGCAGATTGGCACCACATAAATTCCTGGTTTTCAACATACAAATATCAAGGGAAACAAAAGAAAATTAAATAATTGGGACCTCAACAAAATAAAAAGCTTTTGAACAGTGATGGAAACCATCAGTAAAATAAAAAGATAACTCATCAAATGAGAGAAGATATTTGCAAATGACATATCCAATAAAGGGTTAGTATCCAATATTTATAACAAAATTATACAACTCAACTCAAAAAACCCCCAAAATAATCCAATTTTTTACATGGGCAGAAGACATAAACAGAATTTTCTCCAAAGAAGACATGCATATGGCCAACAGACACATGAAAAGATGCTCAACATCATTCATCATCAGGAAAATACAAATCAAAACTACAATGAGCTATTACCTCACATGTGTGAGAATGGCTAAACTCAAAACCACAAGAAACAAGTGTTGGTGAGTATGTGGAGAAAAGGGAACTCTTGTGCACTGTTGATTTGAATGCAAACTGATACAGCCATTGTATGGAGGCTCCTTAAAAAATTAAAAATAGAATTACCATAGGAGCCAGTAATTCCACTACTCGGTACCCAATGAACATGAAAACACTAATTCAAAAAGATATATGCACTCCTATGTTTCTTGCAGTATTATTTATGATAGCAAGATATGGAAGCAACCCAAGTGCCCTTTGATAGATGAATAGATAAAGATGTGATATATACATACAATACTCAGCCATAAGAAAGAATTAAATCTTGGCATTTGCAACAACATGGATGAATCTAGAGTGTAATACTAAGTAAAATAAATCAATCAGAGAAATACAAATATATCATTTCACTCGTGTGGAATTTAAAAATAAATGAACAAAGGAAAAAGAGACAAACAAAAAAATAGATTCTTGTGTATAGAGAACAAACTGATAGTTGCCAGAGGGGAGTTAGGTGGGAAGAGAAGTAAAATAGGTGAAGAGGATTAAGAGTACACTTATCATGATGAGCATTGAGTAATGTATAGAATTGTTAAATCACTATATTGTACACCTAACATTAATATAACACTGTATGTCAACTATACTGGAAATAAAGACATAAATAAAATATCAAATAGACCCTTAGCTCAGGCCTCTCAGCTTGCTGGGTTTTCCTGGTCCATGGACATTATTTCCAACATTGTCCATTCTGCTTATATTCCTCTCTCCTGGGCCATGATTCTTAGAAAATGATTTTGTTTTCTACTTCACAGAGAAATTAGAGGCCATTAATAAAGACTTCTTATATGTCCTATCATCAAATAAGTTCTTACCCTTTCATTTTTCCTTGTTATGTTGAGGGAGGCTAATGCCTTTGTTCCTCTGTTGTCTGGACCCATCCCTACTCTACCTTCTCAAGAATCTGGCTGTCTTAACTCTGCTCTCTATCTCCAGCCTTGAAGCTTTCCATTACCAACTAGCTTTTGAACATGCCCAAGCTTACTTAATCCAAACAAGACTAAATAAACAAAATCCTCACTCAAAAATCAGTGTATAGTGAAGAATATGGTCTTTCCAAAGAGGATTATGGCCTTTATCCTTGGCTTCTTGGAGGTAACCTTTTAACCTTTGGAATTTCCCAAGTGATAAGAGTGTCTTTGCTATTTAAGGGGGTTCCCTAGGACCATGTGATTTCAGCCCCATCTTCAGGGAGGGGGGAGGTAGAGATAGAGTTCAATTGCGTGGAAAATTACCCAACCAATAGCATCTACATAAATAAAGCCCCAGTAAAAACTCTGGACACCACAGGTTGGGTGAGCTTCTCAGGTAGGCAATACTATGTGCATATTTTCACACATCAATACTGGGAGGGTAATGCATCCTGAAGACAATGTAAACCACATTTTTAATCCTTTCAAACTCTGCCCTCTATATCTCTTGCTTTGACTGTAATTTATCACCTTTTCCTGTAACAAACCGTAACTATAATAGGTTTCAGTGAGTTCTGTGAGTCTTTCTGGTGAATTATTGAACCTGAGGTTGATTTGGGGGAAACTCAGAGTTTCCAGACTTATAGTTGGTGTCAGAAGTGAGAGTAATCCTTGTAGACTCTTTCCTCTAATTTTGTAGTTAAATCCTAACTCATTGTAGTCGGGTTCAAAAGTCTTAGGCAGGCTTGCCAGTCTGAAGCACTGTGTCTTCAATATTGCAGTTTGCTTAACTCTGACTATGCATATTCCTCTTCAGCTGCTATCCATACTTCTTTTCCCTCTTATAGTTAAAATTTTATCCACAAAACCCAACTATATTTCCTATCCAATTCATTCATAAACTCACTGCAATTGGTTTGTGCCCATACCATTCTAATATTACTCCCACATACCTCACCAATGTCTACTTTGTCACTAAATACAATGGACAGTAACTTTCTCCTCTAATATGTCAGGAACATTCATCACTCTATTCTTGAATCACTCTTATCTCTTGGCTTCTGTGATACCTGATTTCTACCTCTGGCCTGATTCTTTCCTACCTTTGGCCTCTATGTCTCAGTCTTCTTTTTGGTACCTTTTCTTCAACCTGCCCCCACAAATACCGAAGTGTTCTTGAGACTCTGTATGATTTCATGCTCTGGTGATTCCTGACCCTAGCATTAAACTTAGCTTAAATTCTTAGCATTAAACTCTCTCCTTAGCTTCATGAAAATATCAACATACTCTACTTGAATTTAAGCTACATTGTATTTATTACTTTATTTCCAGGATATAATATAGGGCCTGACATAAAGTACACACTCAGTAGATATTTGTTGAGTGAATGAATAAATGAATTAGTATATTATGTCTCACAGGCAACTCAAGCTCAGTATGTCCATAATTGAACTCATCAATAGACCCTTAAATCTACTCTTCTCCTGGAGTTCTCAGTCTCAAATAAATGGTGCTACCATCCTCTCAGTTGCCTAAAATAGAAACCTTGGCATTTATTCTTGACTTTTCTCTCTTTTTCACCTCCACACCCCACCTGTCAACTTGCTCTGTCAATTCTTACTTCCTAAAAATCTTTCAAATCTATTCACTTCTCTCTACTTCACAGGCAATACATTAGTCCAGTCACTATCTTTATCACTAGGGCTATTCCAGCAACCTCCATATTGTTTTCCCTGTCTTACATCTTATTTCTCCTACTCATTCTTCACATTGTAGTCAGAGTGATGCTTCCAAATACAATCTTGATCATGCCATCCCCAAACGTTCATAAACTTTTTTCTACCCTCAATAAAGCCCAAATCCATTAATGTGGCTTACAAGGGACCACCCAGATACCATCTTGGCCTTATTTTTAATCCCTCCTTTTGCCTCTCCCCTTAATTTATGTTCCAGTCCCACTGAAGTTATTCAGACATTATCACACTCTCTCCCTCTCACACTCAAGGTCTTTGCATATACTGTTGTCTCTGGAACACTCTGCATCCTTTAGAAAAAAAAAACTATCTTTCTGACCCCACTGACAGACTTATTTCCACATCATTCTTTCCCTCTTCCCATTCAGTTTTAGGTGATGAAACTCTCCCTTTCCATTCAAAGTCAGTGTCTCCACATCTACTCCTCATTTTACTTTCTTCGATTTACTCCAATGTCTTGTTTAATCATTTATTTTTTGGTCCTATACCTTTAATTTTTCCTTATCTGGTGTCTCTTTCTCTCCTACCTATAAAGAAGCTTGGGTTTCTCCAAACTTAAAAAAGTTGTGCTGGAATTAATATTGTAAAAATGTCAATGTTACCCAGGGCAATTTATACGTTTAATGCAATCCCTATCAAAATACCATGGACTTTCTTCAGAGAGTTAGAACAAATTATTTTAAGATTTGTGTGGAATCAGAAAAGACCCCGAATAGCCAGGGGAATTTTAAAAAAGAAAACCTTAGCTGGGGGCATCACAATGCCAGATTTCAGGTTGTATTACAAAGCTGTGGTCATCAAGACAGTGTGGTACTGGCACAAAAACAGACACATAGATCAATGGAACAGAATAGAGAACCCAGAAGTGGACCCTGAAATGTACGGCCATCTAATATTCGATAAAGGAGGAAAGACTATCCATTGGAAGAAAGACAGTCTCTTCAATAAATGGTGCTGGGAAAATTGGACATCCACATGCAGAAGAATGAAACTGGACCACTCTCTTTCACCATACACAAAGATAAACTCAAAATGGATGAGAGATCTAAATGTGAGACAAGATTCCATCAAAATCCTAGAGGAGAACACAGGCAACACCCTTTTTGAACTTGGCCACAGTAACTTCTTGCAAGATACATCCACGAAGGCAAAAGAAACAAAAGCAAAAATGAACTATTGGGACTTCATCAAGATAAGAAGCTTTTGCACAGCAAAGGATACAGTCAACAAAACTAAAAGACAACCTACAGAATGGGAGAAGATATTTGCAAATGACATATCAGATAAAGGGCTAGTTTCCAAAATCTATAAAGAACTTATTAAACTCAACACCAAAGAAACAAACAATCCAATCATGAAATGGGCAAAAGACATGAAGAGAAATCTCACAGAGGAAGACATGGACATGGCCAACATGCACATGAGAAAATGCTCTGCATCACTTGCCATCAGGGAAATACAAATCAAAACCACAATGAGATACCACCTCACACCAGTGAGAATGGGGAAAATTAACAAGGCAGGAAACAACAAATGTTGGAGAGGATGCGGAGAAAAGGGAACCCTCTTACACTGTTGGTGGGAATGTGAACTGGTGCAGCCACTCTGGAAAACTGTGTGGAGGTTCCTCAAAGAGTTAAAAATAGACCTGCCCTACGACCCAGCAATTGCACTGTTGGGGATTTACCCCAAAGATTCAGATGCAATGAAACGTCGGGACACCTGCACCCCGATGTTTCTATCAGCAATGGCCACAATAGCCAAACTGTGGAAGGAGCCTCGGTGTCCATCGAAAGATGAATGGATAAAGAAGATGTGGTTTATGTATACAATGGAATATTACTCAGCAATTAGAAACGACAAATACCCACCATTTGCTTCAACGTGGATGGAACTGGAGGGTATTATGCTGAGTGAAATAAGTCAATCGGAGAAGGACAAACAGTGTATGTTCTCATTCATTTGGGGAATATGAATAATAGTGAAAGGGAATATAAAGGAAGGGAAAAGAAATGTTGGGAAATATCAGGAAGGGAGACAGAACATAAAGACTCCTAACTCGGGGAAACGAACTAGGGGTGGTGGAAGGGGAGGAGGGCGGGTGTTGGAGGGGAATGGGTGACGGGCACTGAGGTGGACACTTGACGGGATGAGCACTGGGTGTTTTTCTGTATGTTGGTAAATTAAACACCAATAAAAGTTAATTAAAAAAAAAAAAAAAAAAAAGAAAATAGTAACAGTGACAATAAAAAAAAAAAAAAAAAAAAGTTGTGCTGATCTCAGGTTCCCTCTCTGATAACTATATTAATTTTCTCTGGTCTTCTGAACCAAGTTATTGAAAGATTACTATACACTCACTATGTACATTTCCTCACCCGCAATTCACTCTTTACCCTACTGCTTCATCACTACTCCTCTGAAATGAATTATACAAAAGCCATCAGTGACACCCATGTTGCCAAAACCAATAGACATTCCTCTATTATGTTAACCTGGACCTCTCTTCTATAGTTAACTCATAGAGCACTAATTCTTGGCAACTCTAATTACCTTGTTTTTTATGCAGTTTTCTCCCAATTAGCCCTCAAATTCAATAAATTATCAACTCCTGCCAAATTGACATCCAGCATAATTTTGAGCCTTTCCTTTCCCCTTCCATCCCTTCATACTGTCACTACCCTGGTTTAAGTCTTTACCATTTCTCAGTTGGATACTGTAAGAGCTTTACCATTTCTCAGTTGGATACTGTAAGAGCTTTCCAACAAATTTCCTTGCTTCTAGTCTTGCCTCATTAAAAATTAATTCATTCATCTACCACAGTCAGAAATTCTATCATAATATCTGACTGCATCACTTTTTCTCTAATACCTTTCTCCATTTCTTAAAACATTTCAGCTTCTCCATTTCTTAAAACATTTCAGCTTCTCAGTATGGCATATAAAAACTGCCATGACTAGCTTCTGACTATTCTGTTAGCTTACACCACCTCCTACTTCATACTTTATTCTTTAGTAAGACTTAATGGCTTATAGACACATACACACAATATATACAATTCATGCTTCATATTTCATACCTTTGATAATGTTGCTGCCTTTGTCTACAATGTTTTCCCGCCTTTATTTGGTTAAGGGCCACTCCTCTGAGATCCTATAACATCCTAGAAATGTCCCAGACATTATCATTTACCTAATTATATTGAAGTTACCTATTTTAATACTTGCCTATCTGCTGGACAATTAGCTCTTTGAGGACAAAGTAGCTAGCATGCACTTGAAGTAAGCAGGGATCTTAACTTCTTGGGGGGTTGATTACTGGAAAGCCATTTCTCGGACAAAAGCTCAGTTAAGCATTGGTCGTATAGTGGTTAGCATAGCTGCCTTCCAATAGCTCAGTTAAGTTTTAATCAGTGACTCTTGTAGTTGGCAGGAACCTCTTGAGTCATTCAGTCCAGCTTCCCCTCACAGAAGACTTCTCTACAATAGGGGCCAAAATAATTCAGTTACATATGATAAAACATTCCAACCTTGGACAGCTCTCATTTCCATACATATGGTCTCTTCTGGTGAGAGTGGAAGCAACTTAGTAATACATATGAATGTTTATATGCATTTATATTTTTTATGTTTATATTTTTATTCCTTAAATATTTATATCTTTATTCCTAGCAATGCCTCTTTCAGAAAACTCTTCTCAGAAAATTATCCAAAAATGGGGGAAATCTATTACATAATAATGTTTCATCATGAGGCTATAATACAGATAAATTATAATAGGCAAAAGTAGGGGAATCCTTAAGTAAATTATGATGCATTCATGAAATAGAATTTATTTTATGTCTTTTTAGGTGAAAATTCAAGATATGAAATATCATCTTACCTATACAAAAAATTCACTTAATTTTCCAAATTTTCTATAGTAAGCATGGATTATTTTTATAATAAGAAAAATTGCAGGTTTGGTTTTGATTTGCTCTTTGTTTTAGGTTTTGTTGTTATTGTGTGTGTGTGTTTTTTTTTATTTATGATAGACACACAGAGAGAGAGAGAGAGAGAGGCAGAGACAGAGGCAGAGGGACAAGCAGGCTCCACGCCAGGAGCCCAACGCGGGACTCAATCCCAGGACTCCAGGATCGCGCCCTTGGCCAAAGGCAGGCACCACACTGCCAAGCCACCCAGGGATCCCCTGTTATTGTGTTTTAAGGAACTATTACTCTTCTCCTAAGAAACAAGTCTCTAATCTCTGAATTCTCTGACTTCTGCTGAGTTGCTTCCCTCTTGATACTGTTTCCACAATTTATCACCTAAGCATAGCCCAACACACCCAAAGCAGTTAATCTCTTAAATCCAATGTACTATATTTGTGTGCTCCTTTCCTTGTTCCTGTTTCCTCATGCCTTTGTTACTCTTGCCTCACAGCCCCATCTCTCTTTCCACAAACATGCCTATGGTTTTATGCTGTCTCCTCCACCTCCCCAGCAGAGTTGACAAAGTTACAGTTTCTAACTTGAAGGTTCTCATATCCCTGGTAAGAGAGTTAGTTTTGTAGGATAAGTAAAGCAATAAGGGTGTGCCCAGGGTAGGAAAAAGAAAGAGACTGATGCTCTCTGAAGGCATCAGAAAAACTTCTCTGAATACAGGATGCCTCTGGGACAATATTTTCTCCCTTAGAATCACAGCTTTACAGTTTAATAGAGAGCTATTGAGAATTTAAGAGAATACTCTCCAAGCCAACATCTTATTTTACAGATGGGAACACTGATGTACACTGAATTAAAGTGATGTGGTCGAGGTTTTGTAATGAATTAGGAACAGATTCTCCACTAGAACTCAGGCCTTATGGCTACCACGACCATAAGTGTTTTGCACTAGTGTTCTGCAATTCAGTCTACTAAAGACAGGACAGCTGTTCTCTTAAGCTTTTCACAATAAGAGCCCTTAACTCAAAGTAAAACAACAAAACACACAGGCAAAAACAAAGTAGGATCTGCAGCAATGAAAATAAAAACATACTACTTTCTGTCTGGGGGAAAGACTTAGGGACTCAGAGAACTATTTTGACCCTGAGGTTATTCCCAGAGGGCACATTAGAAAAACAAACAAGAGTCAATTACTATTTGACTTCAGTTATCTGGGGAAAAAATTTGAAACCATTGCCTCCTTTCATCTCTTGAATGCTGTTGACTAAAGGAGTTGCTGATTAAGGCTGTTGGCTGGGAATGCTGTGGCCGCTCTGGGCAAGGGCCCTGCATTCCAGGCTGACTCTACTCCCCCAGGAGCAACAGGGTGAAAAGAAGTATTGAGCACACATTCCCAACTATTTGCTACCCCCTGGCAGACAGTGTGTTTACTAAGATTGCTATAAAAGGTATTTATCTAATTAGAGAGCATTTTCCCCCTTTTATTAGTAAGCAATTAGACCACACTTTAGTACATTAAGGAGGTTTTGTAAATCCAACTGCAAGCATATAAATTCTGTAATTGTATAATTGTACATTGGGCACAAAACCACAGATTTTCTTCTATTTTGGCTTGACCATTTTTTTAAAGCAATTTAGGGTTTTCTAAGCTAATGCTTATGTGGTGAGTGTTTTTATAGCCTAGGCTAAATACATATAATTTAGCCATTCTTTGGTCTTAAACCCAAACCAGAAAATGACACAAAATTCACACAAACATATCAACTGTCTGTTCTTCATCTTAAAGCCTGAGAATATTTTTTTTTGTTTCACAGCGTTTTAAAGTACAATGGTAGCATAGTATCATTCTTTAGCATAGAAACCATAAAATTCTTCTAGCCAAGTAATTCCAGAAACTTTCATTTAAACATCTGTCACTCATATGTATGTGATTAAATTAATCTTAATTAAATTATGTTTGCAAGACAGGAGTGGGAAAGAAAAGTAAAGATCATCGTAATTTGAATTTTTCTTAGGTTAAATATGATATTAGGTGGAACAATATTAACATTGCCAACATTTGACCATTTTTTATTTATGAAAATAGTAATTTTCTATGGTTCAACTTCTATTATGTATGTTGCCCCCATTTTCAACAAGGATATAGTAAATACCAAAAATGGAAACCATCGTTGATTTACACTCTTAATAAATAATTCATCCACTTATAAAAGGTGTCAAAAAAGTTTATAAGATACATATATTCAGATAACATATATTACTACCAGTTTTACTACTAGATGCCTGTTGGACCTTGGGCAAAACACTAGGTTTTTTAGACCTTATATTTCCTTCTCTGGCAAATGAGTAGTTTATATTAGAACTAGAAAAAAAATTTACAGTTCCTTAAAATGCATATCATTATTCAAAGTTAGTACCGTAAATTGCCATAAATAACAAAGGCTATTATGTTTAAGTGAGTTGAGATCTATATTACTATGGAAACATCATAGTATCACATTTTTATATACTGTAAGAAATCTTTTTTTTTATACTGTAAGAAATCTTTCAGTGCACTGAATTAGATAATAGAGAACTGATTCACATATTGATCAAATGAAAATAATTAACAATACTAATGAGAATAACCACCATTTACTGAGTACATATTATGAGCCACACACTTAAGCACAGATTACATATTATTTCATATTAATTCCTACCATCACATACATGAGCAGTGAGGCACAGATAAATGATTAACAACAACTATCCCAGGGGATTAAAAAAAAAAAAAAACACCATGATTTCCATGATGCAAACACTTCAACTTTGGTTGATTTCCAGCTACCAATCTGACTTCATTGAACTTGGTGGGGGTAGGGGGCTGGTAAGGTGGGCTCTAGAAGAGATGTAAAGTAGCACACTATTATATAGTATTGCCACCATGCTGATACAGTAGATAAAAATAATCTCATGAACACAGACAATAATAAAATATAATAAGATATTTAGGAAGTGATGAGTTTAGGGTATTTATTATTTTTGTTTTAATGTAAGTTTACATAATTTAATTTTTAATAATGGCTATGTTTGATAATCAACTCACATAATTCCTGAATATTTAGCAGTTTTTGTGAATTGAGGGCACCATTGTACATGAGGTTGATTTTACTAACCACCTTCACTGAAAATAAGAAATGGTAATATAAAAAGCATTAAATGATTTGCCAAGGTTATCCATTAGTAAATTCAAATCCCAATTTTCCAGACAATAAGCCTTAATTTCTTAATTCTGAGGAGGTTTATACAATGGATTTTACAATATAACTTTTATATAATTCAAGAAATATGTTTTTGATTATAAAAAGGCACAAAGCAAGGCAAAAGTGAAAGGAGAAAGCAAGATGTGAATTTAAAGAAATGTCTTCTAGAAGAGGTCCTGTTGAGAGGAAAGATGCAGGTCATTGGTGACAGGTTTTTGTTTTTTGACATTCTTTAAGGTTAGTCAGAAAGAACAAGTGATTGAAAAAGGGGAAGTCAGAACAGCAAGAAAGCCAATCTATTTTAAGTTATCAGGAAGAGGTACTGAGGTGTGAAATTCCTGCGGGACGGGCTCACCAGTCTGAAATGCTTCAAGGAATGCTGATTCTTTTACTTGCCCGCACTGGGGTCCTTACAGACTATGACAGACATGATCATACTTTCCCCCAATTATTTGAGCCTATTTTCTCCAGATAAGAGAAGGAAAACTCTACTTTAATGTTGATAGCTTTTTTGATCCCTAGGTAATTTCCACTATAATTTATAAAATAATTTAAACAAATTCTGTTGCTATAGCATTCCATCTATTCAGAAGTTTTAAGTATTTTGATTAGGCAGTTCAGGGTACTATTGGCTAAGTACTCTGTGCTGAGTGTGAATGGGCTAAACTCATGCCTTTCATGAAGACTCAGGCTTTCTCCAACACTTACTTACCAAACACTAAGATCAGGGTCTGGTCATAGTGTTACAGGATTTTTTCTTTGGTGCCCGTGGCTCTTGGTCACACTGCTTCAAAGAATGAAGAGGTAGACAGATGAAGAGTGGTGGGCAGCAAACTAAGTTTACTGAGAGGTAGCAAAGTGGTAGTACAAAGCTCTTGAAGAGGAAGGGGACTCAAGAGGGCTGTTACTGGAGTTTTTAAGTCTAATGGGTTTTAGGAGCTTGTTGGCGGGCTGTTTTAATCTGATTAACCCTCCCTGAGCCTGTTCAACCGATCAGGTTTCTGTCATCTATGTATCACGTGGGAAAGGATGGAGGGCTCCTTCCAGGGTAGTGTAAAATCCTTTTAAGGGTGGTTTCCTCTTAGGGCAGGGGCTTGTTCCTGCCTGCCTTTCTTCCAACTATCCTTTATCAACAGTAAGTGCTATATAATCATTAATTGTTAT
Source organism: Vulpes lagopus (assembly GCF_018345385.1). NCBI lineage: Eukaryota > Metazoa > Chordata > Mammalia > Carnivora > Canidae > Vulpes > Vulpes lagopus. Next base: position 16,858,147 of record NC_054848.1, read on the forward strand.
CATTATCATTATTATTTAGAACTGATGGATTTCTGGTGAGTTCTAGGTTCAGGTTGTGGGCAGGATTTTCTCAAAATGCTTCCATCCAGATTGTAGGATTCTCTTCATAAGCAAAAAATTTACCACAGGTTGCCAGAATTTGTTCTTTCCTAGGGCAAGTGTGGCCAATGTTTGCAGTTGGTCTTTAGTGCACCTGAAATTTTGGTGATAGAAACGTTTTATTTATCACTTTGGGGTGCCCTTTGTAAAAGCAACATTATCCCCCCGAAGAGTTTCGGCTCCAACTGTCTAATGACTTGGGCTCATAATGTATCTGTGTTGATTCTGGGTGATGTTCAATGATAGCAGGGAAATGATTTCTTTGATGATCAGCTCTTGCTTTGCAGTGGTTTCTAAAAGTTATTGAAGGGTTATGTGAACAAATTCAAAGTAGTTCATCTTTTAGTGTTTACAACGAACTGCAAAGTTAAACTTATGAGCTTTGTTACAATTGACAAATGGAAATGGTCTTTTTGTATAATGGATAGTGAGAATAGTGAGCAGTCTGAGGAAATCCTCCTCAGACTTTCTGTCTCAAAGCTAGATCCTTCAGATTTATCTCATACTTTACTATGATGTCTTACTATTGCTTCCTGTAATTATATTGGATTCATGCTTATTACTAAATTTGTAATAGCCTTATCAGAAAGATCAGCCACCGGGATCCCTGGGTGGCGCAGCGGTTTGGCGCCTGCCTTTGGCCCAGGGTGCGATCCTGGAGACCCGGGATCGAGTCCCATGTCGGGCTCCTGGTGCATGGAGCCTGCTTCTCCCCCTGCCTGTGTCTCTGCCTCTCTCTCTCTCACTGTGTGCCTATCATAAATAAATAAAAATTTAAAAAAAAAAAAGAAAGAAAGATCAGCCACCTCCATAATTTTATTTCTTTGAACATATGTAATTTTTCACCATCATAGCAGTCATTTCAAATTTCAAATCACATCTTCTAAAAGCTAGTAAAGGATGTCAGATTCACTTGGTATAAATTTCTTATTTTACAGTTTAGGAATCAAAAGTCCAGTGAGGTTAAACACCTTGCCCTAAAACTCAGCACATCAGCATCTTAGTAGTTTTGAACTTGTAGTTTTGAATTAATTATAAGTGGTGTGTGGAGTACCAACCATTTGTAAAATGAATAAAATTTCTTTAGCAATTTTAACTTCCTTTAAAGAATGTTCCAAAAGGACATGATATGACACCATTGGAATCACCATGTCTTGATAGTTTATAAAACCTTAGGTGGTGACCACTGAAAACACAAGATGAGTAAGGGTGGGGTGTCTAACCTGTGCCACCCAATACAGTAGCCACTAGCCACATGTGGATCTTTTTAATTTTAAATTCATTAAAAGTAAATAAAATCAAACATTTATTTTTTCAGTCCTACTAGCACAGTTCAAGTGTTCAATAGCCACTTTAGCTAGTGGGTACAGTATTAGGAAGCACAGAATAGAACATTTCTATCTTCCCAGAAAGTCCTATTGGATAGCACTAGAAGGATTTGGGCCTCCACTCAGCTTCAAATTTTATTGGGGGCTTCCAAAGTGGGTCAGTCCTTCCTTTTTGAAGTAGGTGTCAGTCTTGTCACAAGGTCAATTTTTCAGGAAACAGACAAAAACTTTCCAGAGTGGCAATCTACTCGGCTCCTAAACTGTACCACCACTCTCTGATGAAAGAATGAGATGCTATACCCCATTTCACCCCTGCTCTGTTTTGGGAGTGAGGGTGCAGGAAAATACATGAAGAAGGTAAGAGTAAAGATTTAGCATTTTGTAGGCATATCCCAAATTTCCTGAATCTTATTTAACTTTTAATTTCTTTACCTTCTTTTTATCAATTAATTCCCAATCCCTCCATCCTCAGGAGATGACAGAAGTGTCGCTTTGATGAGGTCCAGCTACTTTATGCCCTTTCAAAGCTAGAGGAAGTGTTTAGACAGATTCAGGGGAAAAAGATGAATGAAGACAGGAGCCTGAATCAATTCTTCACTGAGTTTATAGAGGTCCTCAGCATGTTAAACCTACTAAGCTCCACTTATTGGCTAGCATGTAATGGGAAGTTACTCAAATAAAGAGGGCTAAAAGCTATCAGTAGAAGAGAAGAGGGGAAAGGACAAAACAGGTAAGGAATGTATTTTGTTATGCAGAATCAACAGTTCCAGCCAAATTGATGCCCAACTAGGTTTTTCACCTGATAGCCCCTTGCTAGGTGTGTCTTCCCTGATAGCCCCTTGTGTGAGCCAGTTTGAGCTGGATTAGAACTGATGACCTGTGCAAAAGCCCTTCTGACTTGTCCTCAAGTCACCATTAGCTCATTATAATACTAAGATCTCCTCCTGTGGGTAGAGTTTTCTCCCATTTTTTCAACATATGATGTATGCACTAGGATGTTGACAGGCTAGGCAGGGACAATTGAACTAAAGTGCTTATGCAAACTCCCTGCATTGCCCTCTAATATACTAAATAACTTTCCTGTATCATGGTGATACAGCGCTTTGAGAGCTATCTCCCTGTCTCCTTGTTGTTTTTTTTTTAAGATTTTATTCATTTATTCATGAAAGAGAGAGAGAGAGAGACAGGCAGAGGGAGAAGCAGGCTCCATGCAAGAAGCCCGACATGGGTCTCGATCCCGGGTCTCCAGGATTGTGTCCTGGGCCGGAGGCAGGTACCAAACCTCTGAGCCACCCAGGGATCCCCTTTTACTTTTTTAAATATAAATATTTTATTTATTTATTCATGAGAGACACAGAAAGAGAGAGAGAGAGAGAGAGAGGCAGAGACACAGGCAGAGGGAGAAGCATGCTCCATGCAGGAGCCTGACGTGGGACTCCATCCCAGGTCTCCAGGATCATGCCCTGGGCTGAGGGCGGCACTAAACCGTTGAGCCACCTGTGCTGCCCCTGTCTCCTTACTTGTAACAATAATAAGCTCTTTGCTTTTCAGCAGTTCCTTGGATTGTGTTCAATTTGGTACACCTCAAGCAGTGAATCACCTCTTGAGTTTGGTTACATACTGAGTGTACAAAGATGGCAAAAATCGCTTTGTAGGGACTCCTTTCCCAGAGGCCCTTTTCTTTCTTTTTTTTTTTTTTTCCAGAGGCCCTTTTCATTATCAGCTCCCCTAACCTGATGGCCTGAGACTGGGCCTTGATGTTAAGATCCCTCACAGCCACACCCTGGCAGTTCTTTGTCCAAACCAGACAATGGATCCTTCTCCATCCTAAATTTGGTCATTACCACATACAAAGTAAACCATGGGTTTGAGTGATGTGATTTTTCAGAAACCTCCAGGAAGAGCTTATTATTGATTAAACACTTATTTCCCTTAGATAATAACAGTAGCTGCTATTCACTGAGTAACTGTTATATGCCAGGCATAACTTTCTTATATATGCCGTCTAATTTACCCCAGTTGTGGTACCATCTCCACTCTGTAGATTCGAAAAAGTTCAGAGTCCTGGAAATTTGTAGATTCAAACAGCTAATATTCAGGAGCCAGAATTAAAATAAGACTTCATCAATTGCTACAGTCCATCTATTTTACACTCTGCCATTGATTTTCAAATTATGTTCCAAGGAATCTTCAATATCCTCTCAAGATGCTCTAAATTGTTTGAAGGACTTGGGAATGAGTGGGGGAAAAGAAGAGAGAGGCCACAAAGTCACTTCTATCTCTATCCACGTCTTGCCTATCCCACTTACCCCCTCCCACACCAGTTTAATCCCAGAAAACACTCTTTTAACTGTTTTAAGTACAGAGATTTCTCAGTCTAAAAAAAGTTCAAAAACCATTGTACTAGGTAGTTCGCTTTCTCCAATGTCCTTCTGATACCATCCTAGCAATAGCTTTTGCCTATTCATAATGAATTGACATTTACATGTTAATTTATCCCACAATTGAAGAATGATTTATAAAAATCATTGTACATCTTTAACTACGTTGTCTTAGTAACAGATCTGGAAATGCCCTGGTAAAAATTGATTATTCATAGGCATGTAAGGCCAATTCATCAGAAAGGGAAAAAAGATGTCTGGGCCACAGATGCTTGCTTTCTCTCAAAAAATGAATTAGGTTTTGACAAGATGATCATTTGATGTGTGATGGCCCTTGGCTGAACAAAACATATTCACTTTCACTTTCTTCTAGGAGGACCATTTTCTCAATCAGAGGTAACAGGATTGACTTTCAAAAAGGGGTTTGTTCACATTTTTTTCCTCATTTTTTAATGACTAATGGATTTATAGCCTCATATTTTTTTCTATTAGGTATAACTGCCTGAAAGCTCTTGAACAGAGAAAAGTTTCAATCCATTTTTTACTTCTTATAGTATTTTATTTTTTTAAAAAAAATGTGAAGACATTCCCCAAAATATTTGTTTTTGTTCATGGTGTTTTTGTAGGTTACTCTTTGTGTGTTCGTATGTGCATATATTCTCATACACAGGCCAAGAGGTGCCTGTATGTAAGGGGGTCAACAGGGAAATAATATTCTTCAAGTATCTTAGTCTGTATTAACCTTGGAACAAACAACATTGCAAGTCACTTGGTATAAGAGGGAAGCTGCCCTTGGGCAACCTATTTGTTCATCCACTCACCAAACAGCAATCAGCAATATTAATCAAACGTCTCTTATGAGTAACCAGAGAAAGTAATCAGAAATGTTCAGATAGGGGTTGAAATGCTTGGCAAAATGACTATTAAACAGGTTCTATCAAGGACTATGAAGTCAGAGTTTTAGAAATTTAGAGCCCCTTTCATCTTATAATTCCATACTTGTGACTTATATTTTTGGATCCAGAGGGAAAAATGAGCTAGCTATTTAGCTTATGGTGATGGTTGGATGTCTCTGTTTGCTAAGAATGACTCTAGTTATTGTATGGAGGAACATATCTTTGTCTAGAGTAAAAAGTTGCCAAAGGGGTTGAGAGGCTCTGTGAGATGCTTGGTTATAAAATGAAACTGAGAAAATACACTCAGGAAAACAAGGATATAATTTTATATTCCTGGCAGAACTGGCATTCTCATTTATAGTGAAGTGGATTTTTTCCCCTTGGTTATTTCTGTTGATCTTCAGGGGAAAGAGGAAAGGAAAATGCCTTGGTGAAGAAAGAAAGGTTCACTGGGGAAGGGAACCTCAAATGTCTGGATGAATTGTAACAAGGATTCCTTTAATAGGCAGCCCAGCAGTACTTGTCAGTGAGCAGAAAGCTGGCCCAAGGAAGCTGCAAGCAAAGAACCCAGAGAACTGAGAGAACTTGAACATGGAAAAAGAAACTTTTGTGCAAGTTGCATTTTTGTATATGATAAGTTAAATCTGGTTGCAAATGTGGAGTAACTGGCCCACTGAAGGCTATGTTTTCCCAAATACAAGGGGTAGTAGACATTCAATACCAAGCAAAGGATGATCCACTCTCAAAATAACCAGGGAAAGCCCTGTCATTTGCCTCTTCAATAGAAGGCTTACTACATAATTGAAATAACATTAGCTACCAATGCCAATGAATGAGTACACACTAATGAAGCATCTAGTGGGCACAGCACAAGTTCTCTCCTTTCACTGTGGACTGTTATACCATGTCATTTGATCCTCAATACAACCTCACAAAGAGGAAATTAAGGTTCCTAAGGGTTCAGTAACTTGCTCAATGTCACACAGCTAGGTGGCAGTGCTACAATTGAATCAATATATGTCTAGATCCTAACCCATTACTCTTAAATGTTTTCTAAACATCCCTCAAATAGGAAGTTAGGAAGATATAGCAAGGTTTATGCTGACAGCTAAATTCATGGTGAAAACAAAACTATGTTACAGCATTTTCTTCCTTTGGCTATTACAAGGGTTTTCTTCTAATATTCTAAGAAAATATTTAATCAGTTAGCTCGGGGTAAGGAAAATGGGTCCTGTTCTTTGGTGTTAACTTATTTAAAATTTTATTTAAAAAATAAGATAAATAAGCACAACTTATAATGAATATTTGACTTTCAAATATTTTTTCTTTGCTTAACCCTGGATATAGAATCAATTTTTCCTCAGAGAAAAGGGGAAAAAACCCAAGTTAATAAAAAACCAACAGCAACTTAATTTAATGTGGTTTCCATTAGAGTATAAAAACCACTCAAATTCCCCACTTTTAAATTTATGTGCAGAGAACAGAACACTTTTTCATAAGAACAAATAATATTAAATGCTTCGGTTTCTCTGAAAGCTGAACTTAATGAACTATAAGATGTAAGAAAAATGTTTGAAGAAAGGCAGAGCTATCTAAGAGACACTATCTCTGACAAGCTGTGAGTGGGCTATGGGTTCTGGACTACTTAGCTGTGTGAGCCTAGGCAAACTATAGATGGCTAGAAACTACAGAAAACAGAAGTTTTCCACTCTGAGAGCATCATACTATTGATGAGAAAATGAAGTCTCATCCATAGTAAATGACTTGCTGACCATCAAGCAAATAGTGGAGAACTAGGACTGTTCCATGCTTCATTCAATTAGTTTCTAGGTGCCTCAGTTTCCTATTCTGTAAAATGAAGGAATATGAATAAGAAGTGACCTGATATCATGGAAGGAATACTTGTCTTGGAGATTGATAACCTGGATTTGAGCTCCCTTCTCCAAAACCCACCCACTGACTTTAGACAAGTCCATATCTCTTATTCAGTTTTCACAAATTCTAAATTTGAACTTAAATTCTGTTCAAACTGTATCAAAGAGGTGTTGAAAGAAACTAATAAAACAATGTATAGGCAAGTACTTTGAAAACAATGAAACACTTCAGAGAAGCAAAAGAATGACAATAATGGTGATAATGATTAAGTCCTCTTGCTTTCAAAGTTGAAAGGGAGACCTTGCCTTTGGAAGAAATGGAAAATATTATATTGGTAGAATGAGGGCCAAATTATGGATACTCATCAATGACAAGATGTGAGTTTATGTCCCAAACATTGCATGGGACATATTTATACTAACAAATTATCTCTTATTTATCTGAAATTTAAATTTTATTGGGTATCCTCTATTGCTTTTTACTAAATCAGGCAATCCTAACAATTGAGGGATTTATTTGAAGGGTAGCAAGTGCTATATAAAAGCAATGGTTCAGAACTCTTATAAAAATAATGGGATCAGGGCGATCCCTGGGTGGCTCAGTGGTTTAGCGCCTCCCTTTGGCACAGGGCATGATCCTGGAGTCCCAGGATCGAGTCCCGTGTCAGGTTCCCTGCATGGAGCCTACTTCTCCCTCTGCCTGTGTCTGTCTCTCTCTCTCTCTCTCTCTCTCTCTCTCTCTGTGTGTGTGTGTGTGTGTCTATCATGAATAAATAAATAAAATCTTTAAAAATTATCAGGATCAGAAGAAGTAAAATCAAGAATATTGTCTTGATTTGGATTTCCCTAAAAACAAAGGCTAATAGAGAATTTAGAGGCAGTAATTTACATGGAAAATGAAGCCAGGAAACTTGGTAAGGAAAAGACAAAAGTGAGAATCATTCTAAAGGTGTTTTGTATAAAATCATTGCTGAAGGCAGTGGGAGCTAGATTCCACTGGTTTCAATGAAAAACCTTACACAATGCCTCCTAGGAGGGCGTCTAGGGCATTTGTCTGCTAGCTTCTAGCTTCCTATTGATTAAGGGTTGCCACTGAGGGGTGAAAGGGATCAGAATATGGTACCCCAAAATATTCCACTTTGGCATAAGAATTACTTTGAGCTGAAGGCAACTGAGAAACAGCAGACACAGAAAAAAGCTCTTTACCCTCCCCCATTTTCCTAAAAGCAGGGCATAAAGGGCATAAATTTCTCTTTGTGAAGGTATTCCCCCTCCCTTCTCTCAACAAGAGGGGTAGAACTGCTCTTAATCACTAGAGATGATGCTAGACTTATCATCCCAGTGACAGCATCAAGAGGAATCTGCATAATAAACCTTTTAAAGAACACTTATCTTGCATTAATTTCCCCCATATATTTACCTTCCCACAATTTGCTGCCCCTAGAAGCTCAAAATACTTTTCTTTTGACACTTCACCACAAGTTTATGGCCCTTTGTTAAAATAGTATATAAGCCTCCAGGTCTATCTCTTTAGGGTTTTCACTTCCTTTTCTTGAGACCCCCATACTATGTAAAAATATTAACATCTAATAAAAATCGTATATCATTCCTCCTGTCAGTGTGTCTTTTGTCAATTTAATTTGCAGGGCCCCAGCTACTAAATTAAAAGGGTAAAGAAAAAAATTTATTCATCCTTACACATACCCCCTTGAAATGAGCAATTTCCAAAAACTTCAGAAAAGCTTGGAGGTAATTAGCCATGGAGCAGTTCAGGGCACCTGAAGTGGCATGTATTGGTGGTAGTCTGATCCTACACTAACTATACAGCACAGCTGACACTAAAATAAGAAAAAAATAAAGTGGGGGAGTGGGGGGAGACAGACAAGGCACTCGGGTGCCTCAGTTGGTTGAGCATCTGGCTCTGGATTTCAGCTCAGGTCTTGATCTTGGGGTTGTGAGATGAAGCGCCACATCAGGCTCTGTGCTGAGTGTGGAGTCTGTTTGAAATTCTTTCCCTCTCCTTCCACCCCTCCCCCTGCTCATGCTCTCTATCTCTCTAAAATAAATAAATAAATAAATAAATAAATAAATAAATAAATAAATAAATAAGTAAATAAGTAAGAAATGAGAAAAAAGAATAGAGCTGTGATGCTGTATACCAAAAACACTGACAGAGGCTACAAAGAGGCTACTGATGCAGTCCAGAAGTGATAAAGCCTTGGACTAGGGTAAGTTACTCATTTGTTTCAAAAACATGTATTGAATACCTAGTTTATGGTAAGTATGTTCTAAACCTTGGGAATCCAAAGCATAATACAGTTCCTGCTTTCAAGAAACAGTCTAGTAGGGGGAAAAAGGGAAAAAGTAAATACAGTAATTAGAATGTAGTGTGCTAAGTGTTATCACAGAGGTATATTTAAAATATTATCAAAATAGGGGTGCCTGGGTGGCTCAATTGGTTAATCGGCTGACTCTTTTTTTTTTTTTATCTTTAGAGTTTTATTTTTTATTTATTTTTTTTAATTAATTTTTATTGGTGTTCAATTTACCAACATACAGAAAAACACCCAGTGCTCATCCCATCAAGCGTCCACCTCAGTGCCCGTCACCCATTCCCCTCCAACACCCGCCCTCCTCCCCTTCCACCACCCCTAGTTCGTTTCCCCGAGTTAGGAGTCTTTATGTTCTGTCTCCCTTTCTGATATTTCCCAACATTTCTTTTCCCTTCCTTTATATTCCCTTTCACTATTATTCATATTCCCCAAATGAATGAGAACATACACTGTTTGTCCTTCTCCGATTGACTTATTTCACTCAGCATAATACCCTCCAGTTCCATCCACGTTGAAGCAAATGGTGGGTATTTGTCGTTTCTAATTGCTGAGCAATATTCCATTGTATACATAAACCACATCTTCTTTATCCATTCATCTTTCGATGGACACCGAGGCTCCTTCCACAGTTTGGCTATTGTGGCCATTGCTGATAGAAACATCGGGGTGCAGGTGTCCCGACGTTTCATTGCATCTGAATCTTTGGGGTAAATCCCCAACAGTGCAATTGCTGGGTCGTAGGGCAGGTCTATTTTTAACTCTTTGAGGAACCTCCACACAGTTTTCCAGAGTGGCTGCACCAGTTCACATTCCCACCAACAGTGTAAGAGGGTTCCCTTTTCTCCGCATCCTCTCCAACATTTGTTGTTTCCTGCCTTGTTAATTTTCCCCATTCTCACTGGTGTGAGGTGGTATCTCATTGTGGTTTTGATTTGTATTTCCCTGATGGCAAGTGATGCAGAGCATTTTCTCATGTGCGTGTTGGCCATGTCCATGTCTTCCTCTGTGAGATTTCTCTTCATGTCTTTTGCCCATTTCATGATTGGATTGTTTGTTTCTTTGGTGTTGAGTTTAATAAGTTCTTTATAGATTTTGGAAACTAGCCCTTTATCTGATATGTCATTTGCAAATATCTTCTCCCATTCCGTAGGTTGTCTTTTAGTTTTGTTGACTGTATCCTTTGCTGTGCAAAAGCTTCTTATCTTGATGAAGTCCCAATAGTTCATTTTTGCTTTTGTTTCTTTTGCCTTTGTGGATGTATCTTGCAAGAAGTTACTGTGGCCAAGTTCAAAAAGGGTGTTGCCTGTGTTCTCCTCTAGGATTGACTCTTGATTTCAGCTCAGGTCATGATCTCAGGTCCTGGGACTGAATCCTGCCTCAGGCTCTGCACTCAGTGGGGAGTCTGCTTGAAATTCTCTCTCTTCCTCTCCCTCCGCCCCTCCTCCCACATAAATTCTCTCTCTCTCTCTCAGAATAAATAAATCTTTAAAAAAATAAAAATAAAATATCAAAAATAAGAGCAAATGCTCAGAAAAAGACAGCAAAGAATGAACTAGATTTTAAAGACTAATCAGTCAAATTAGGTAAATAAGTAACTCTCCTCTGTCTTTCATATCTAGCCTTCAAATGTAAATCTAAGATTTTGAATGAAAATAATATAATCAATAGTCTAGGAAGTTAGAAGGATGAGCTTGGGCAGCCGGGTGGCTCAGTGGTTTAGCGCCGCCTTCAGCCCAGGGCCTGATGCTCCTGGGGACCCAGGATCAAGTCCCATGTCGGGCTCCCTGCATGGAGCCTGCTTCTTCCTCTGCCTGTGTCTCTGCCTCTCTCTCTCTCTCTCTCTCTCTCTCTCTGTCTCTGTCTCTCATGAATAAATAAATAAAATACTTTAAAAAAAGAAAGATGAGCTTGTTTTATAATGAATGAAAATGAATTATTTCTAGACTGTATTAAATTGGAAGTGGTTAGGAATTGCAAAGATGTCTAGGAGTTCCTTTAAGATAAAGTGCTGATGTTTGGTTTAAAGGCCAAGGCTGGAAATCACCTGAGAATTTGATAGCCTTAAAGGAGAGTGAGAGCCATGGGAAGGGTATGCTTAATAAGTGAAATATTAATGAAGGAATAAAGTCAGTACCAAGGATGGTGTCTCAGAGAACATCTGTGACTAGAGATCAAGAGAAAGAGATATCATAGGGGCTGAGACAGAAGAGTCAGGCTTGTGGCAAGCCAAGGGAGAGTTTCAAGAGGGGGATTGGCTGGTAAGGAAGTGAAGCAAGGTTAGCTGGTTATTTATTCAGTAAACACCAAACTGACCTGATTGCATTGACCCCAAATGGACAATAGCTTAGTTGTAATGTATGAATATTTATGGAAAATTCAATTATTAACCTTTGGAAATCAAGTAAAAAAAGGTAAGTGAAGGCAAATATGGTAAAAATACATGACTGCTATCATTAGCATAAGCCACAGCCTACTAGAAGCTAGGCATATCCAGTGAGTCTCAGAAACATATTTTTTTCTGGGCCTGGGACAGGTATATGTTCTTTGAGTGGTCCCAGTAATCATGTATGGTGGACATTCTCATGCACCATCCAGATCCCCCTTAGATGAAAAACTTCTTCAGCTGCTAAGAGCACCAAATGAAGAAAGCTTTCAATTACCCCTTCAGAGACTGCCTTAGCTGCAGAGAGTCCCTAGGCCCCAGGTCACTGCCTTATGAGGGGGCAAGCATTCCAATTACTAATGGAGATGGGGGTATAAAGACCTGGGTGTATAAGCCTAACTAGGATCTCTCCATGAGGTGTCCCATGGCTGTCATTGCCTAATTCACAGCTTCACTTTGTTTGCCCAGTTCTACTTTTCATTCCTTTCATTAAGATACTGCTTAAGAAACCTCCTGTGAAGTAAACTCCATCTCAGAATCTGCTTCCATGGGAATCCACCCTGTGGCATCATACAATCTACCTTCATTAGTTAAGTGCTTGTAAGTAATAGACAACTCCATTTCATCTGGCTTAAATAATATCTCACATAACCTGAAGCCCTGAGGTGAGGTTGTTCCAGGGTTAGTTAATCCCGTAACTTCACTAAGACTATCAGTCATTAGGGTTTGTTTTTCTCTTTCTGATCTGTCATTTTCAGCACGGTGGCTATATACCTCAGTCCAGCATTGCTCACAGTTATAAGATAGCATCGTATGCAGGTGTGAAAATGTCCTACAAAAGGAAAAAGACTGATACTCCCTGGTGAATCTTTTTAAAGAACAAGCTATCCTTTCTTAGAAGCCCTCTGGCTGACCTCCCTTCAGTCACTGGCCAGAACTGGGGTTTAGACCTCCCTCCAAACCAATCACTGGGAAGGAAACAGGATGACCATGATTTGCAGAATCAAATTGTTTGATTTGCAATCAATACTTGCTCTTGAATCTTTTGAGGGATGGACATATTCCTGGAAAAAAAAACAGGGTTACTACATTGCCATATCCTAGAATATGTTTATTCAGCATTTTCCTTCCATGTAACTAATTTTACATAACTTAAAATCTAGGTTAGGTAGCTAGAGGGAAATGTTATTTTTATATAAAGCACCTGGATGGGCCTTCTGTGAACCTTCTTGCAAGGACAATGAAATAACTTTTTTTTTTTTTGCCAGTCAGGGGTGAGATATGTGGTAGTGTTTTCTAACCATCAGTTAACCTTCTATGTGTTAGATATACATGTATTTTCACCAGAGCTTGAGTTCAGTGGGAAGCAGCCACACCTGACATCCTACAGCACTTTTTAGGGAATTTGGAAGAGTTAAGAAGCACATTTTCAAATAACCCAGTCAAAAAAAGGACAAATACTATATGATTGTGATTATATGAGATACCTAGAATAGTCAAATACATAAAGAAGAAGTAGAATAGTGGTTGTCAGGGTCTGGGGGTTGTAGGAAACCAGAATTTATTGTGAATGGGGTTGATGGTTGCACAACAGTGTGAATGTACTTAATGTCAGTTAACTGTACAATTAAAATGATTAAAATGATAAATTTTATCTTGTGTGTATTTTGCCACAATTAAAAAAAAGAAGCATATTTTCAGAGAACACCTGTGAGAAAAACCCAACAGCTGAGGTCTAGAAAAAAAATTTCATACTAGAAAAGCCTTAATCACTCACTGGAACTGCTTTAGCTTATAAACACCTATTATAAGCATATTTCATTGTGTTATATTTGTATAATGGATTTGAGTATTTCAAATGAGTATGGCTATTAGTTCATCATATAGTAAAATTAATTTTAAAGAGAAGTTTTATTTAAAATGGTTAACTATTCCTAAATAAAGTTCCATTATTTTAATAATAGACTCCAGCTATCCTATTTAGAAGACAAGATGAATGGCTACTTATCTTATTTAAATCTTATTTATGTACTATTCATGTTATTTTCTGAATTAGGTAAAAATAATAAACTGTTGAGGCAAAAAATGGTCAAAATTGGATGAACATACTAATGTTTTAATAGCTCGACTGGGAGTTTCATAAATATCATTTCTAACTAAAGTATGTCACTATAAAAACCAATTTATCTCCTGTTCAGAAAAAAATACTCCACAGAAATATTTTTAGCTACTTAAAGCCAAAAAGGGATGTCCATCTATTTGATGTAGACCAATTTTTTGCACGAGGGAGATGCTGCATTAGAAAATTTCTAAAGGCTTTTTCAACTCTGTGATTCTGTGATATGCTGAATCCTTGAAAATGACTCTCAGAGACAGAGAGAGAGGGAGTGACATCAGCAAAGAGCAGTACAGGAATTTCTAGTGTCCATCCTCTCCCAGAAACATCAATTTAAGCAATTATCCACATACAAAATATCTTCACAAAAGCTAAGGATTCCAGGTGAGAGATTAACATACTTAAGTGAACCAAAGAAATAAAAAAAGACACATTAAAGAGGTATGAAAAGATAGATTCCCATTATCCTGTTACCCCTCTTCCCAAGCCCAGGCAGCCCAGCATGGACAGAGACACACACCCTCCCATGGAAGAAAAAAGAAATAAATGCCCAACTTCAATGCAGACCCCAGAACCAAACCCGCTCCCATAGGCCTATAAACCAGCTCCTGCAAACCCAGGTTTTCAGGTTTTAGGCCCCCCATGGGCCTAGCTCCCAGGCCAGCTACTGTAAAACCAGTTCTCCTGGATTGTCCCAATACCAGCCTGGCGCCCGGGGACCAAGATACTGGGTCTACCCTAGTGTGTCCAACTCCTGGTTGGCTCCTTTGGATCCAGATCCCAGACCCATCATTGCAGACTTAAGTGTTGGGCCCCAACCAGCAAACCTAGCTTCAGACTCCTCACTTGCTAACTCAAGTAACCAGGGATGGTCCCTGTGTATCCAAGTACCACGCCTTCCCATCTGCTGACCCAGGCACCAGACCTGCCCACCTTAGGGCTCCAGCAGCAAGCTTGCCCACAGACACCATCAGACAGTTCATATGGTATCTCTGATCGGGCTGACTGGGGAAGGGCTTTGTCTGCAGAAGCCAGTATAGAAAGACTGGAAGGGGTGCCTACTTCTTTAAAAGTACAGGTACTTCTTCAAAAGTACACAAGGTCACAATGATCATGAATAATCAAGAAAACATGACACCACCAAAGGAAACAAATTCCAATGTCTGACCCTAAAGAAACAGATATGTATGGACTGACAAAGAATTCTTAATAATCCTCTTAAAGAAATTTGGTGAACTACAAGAATGCACAGATAGACAACTAAATGAAATTGGAAAACAATGCATGTACAAAATGAGAAGTTCAAAAAAGAAAGAAAACATTAAAACAAACAAACAGAAATCCTGGAGTTGAAGAATATAATGACCCCTATCTTACCCTTCTCACAAAAATTAACTTGAAATGTATTAAAACATTAAATGTAGGACCTTAAACTATAAAAATACTAGAAAAAAAACAGGAAAAAACTTCTTGACATTGGTCTTGGCAATGATTTATTCTATATAACACCAAAAGTACAAGCAACAAAAGCAAAAGTCATTAAGTGGGACTATGTCAAAGAAAAAAGCTTCTTCACAGCAAAAGAAGCAATCAACAGAATTATCAGTCAACCTATGGAATGGGAGAAAATATTTGTGAACCATTTATCTGATAAGGAGTTAATATCCAAAATATATAAGAAACTCATACAACTCAATAGCAAAAAGTACACAATGCAATTAAAAAATGCTCCACATCACTAATTATCAAGGAAATGCAAATCAAAACCATAATGAGATTTGCCTCACACCTATTAGACTGGTTATTATAAAAAAATCAAGATATAACAAGTGCTGGCAAGCAAGAGGAGGAACGGGAACCCTTGTGCATTCTTGGTAGAAATGTACATTGGTGCAGCCACTATGAAAAACAATATGAAAGTTCTTACAAAAATTGAGAAATAAAACAGTCCTATATCCAGCAATTCCACTCCTGATTATATATTGAAAGGAAATAGAAACACTATGTTGCAGATTTGTGTTTACAGAAGCTTATAATAGCCAAGACATGGAAACAACCTATGTGTCCATTGATGGATGAATGGATAAAAACATTTTGTATACATATACAATGGAATATTATTCAGCCATACAAAAGAAGGTAATCCTGCCATTTGTGGCAAGATGGATGAACTGTGTGGGTATTGTGCTAAATTAAATAAGTCAGAGAGAGAAAGACAACTACTGTATGACCTTACTTATATGTGGACTCTAGAAAACATTTTAAAAAACCCAAGCACATAGAAAAAGACATCAGATTTATGGTTAGCAAAGGCAGGGGTAGAGGGAAGGGGGAATTTGGATGAAGCAGGTCAAAAGGTAGAAACTTACAGTTATAGTACTACAGATTTAATGTACAACATGGTAACTATAGCAACAGTGCCGTATGATATATTTGGAAGTTGTTAAGAGAGTTGATCCCAAGAATACTCATTATAAAGAGAAAACATTTCCCCTTTTTTGTATCTATATGAGATGATGGATATTAACTAAATTTATTGTGGTAATCATTTCACAATACATGTAAGTCAAATCATCATGCTGTATACCTTAAACTTTTACAATGCTGTAGGTCAATTATATTTCAGTAAAACTGGGGCAAAAATAGAACTACCATATGACCCAGCAATTCCACCTCTGGATATATATTCAATGGAAATGAAATCACTATCTCAAAGAAATATCTGCACTACTATGTTCATTGTGGCATTATTCATAATAGCCAAGACATGGAAACAACCTGTTTCCACTGATGGATGTATGAATAAAGAAAATTAGTATACGAACACACACTGCAATATTATCCAGCCATAAAAATAGGGAAATCCTGCTTTTTGCAAGACATTGATTGACTCTGAGGGTATTATGCTAAGTGAACTAGGTCAGACAAGGAAAGACAAATACTGTGTATTCTCAATTATATATGGAATCTAAAACTGCCAAACTCTTAGAAATAGAGAGTAGAATGGTTGTCAGGGGCTGGGGTATGGGGTAAATATTGGAAATATTGGTCAAATGGTACAAACTTTCAGCTACAAGATGATTAAGTTCTGGGGAACTTATGTATAGTTTGGTGACTATAATTAACAATATTGCATTATCTACTTGAATGTTGTTAATAGAGTAGATCTTAAATATTATCACTACAAAATGATAATTATGTGAGGTAACAGAGGTATAAACTATCTTTATTGTGGTAATCATCTCATAACACATAGAAATCATCAATATGTATCAAATTGTCACACTGTACATCTTAAACTTATATATATGTCAAAAATATCTCAATAAAGCTGGAGGAAAAGAAAATAAAACGAGAAAGTAAAAATGAATTGTAGGCTGCTAAATTTTTAACAATAGGCCATTGCTACAAAAAGAAGTCTGAATCATCATGTTTGCCAATCCCATGGTATAAATACTCCCACTATGGTCAATTTTATGCTAGTAACAGGATGTCACAGAACACAGAGTAGAAGGAAAGATGTGCAAAATTGGCCCTTTAAGTTCTGGTTCTAGCACATTATCAATAAACCATCCTATTTGATCATGGATAGAGCTAACCATCTTTTGTTAATGGCCAAGATTTCTTCTAAGCCAGGTTGGCATATAGCAGGGTGGGTAGGTAGATGGAACATTTCCACATAATAAAGTTTGTCGTGGTTCAGTTGCTTCTATAACAGTGGATATTACAGAGTGTAGTATTCTTATTATGCTGATGAAGAAATTTGTTATGGTGTGCTAATGATAAGTGAGAACTGAATAAAGACAGGCCTTGTTCAGAAACTGAAAGAATATATGACCACCAAACTGGATCTGCAAGAAATCTTAAAGGGGAACCTGTTAAAGAAAGAGGAAGTACAAGGAAACAATCCACAAAAACAGGGACTGAATAGGTATCATGATGACAATAAACTCATATCTTTCAATAGTAACTCTGAACGTGAATGGGCTTAATGACCCCATCAAAAGGTGCAGGGTTTCAGACTGGATAAAAAAGCAGGACCCATCTATTTGCTGTCTACAAGAGACTCATTTTAGACATAAGCACACCTACTGCCTGAAAATAAAAGGTTGTAGAACCATGTACCATTAAAATGGTCCTCAAAAGAAAGTAGGGGTAGCCATCCTTATATCAGATAAACTAAAGTTTATCCCGAAAACTGTAGTGAGAGATGAAGAGGGACACTATATCATACTTAAAGGATCTATCCAACAAGAGGACTTAACAATCATCAATATATATATGCCCCAAATGTGGGAGCTGCCAAGTATATCAATCAATTAATAACAAAGTTAAGACATACTTAGATAATAATACACTTATACTTGGTGACTTCAATGTAGCGCTTTCTACCCTCGATAGGTCTTCTAAGCACAACATCTCCAAAGAAACGAGAGCTTTAAATGATACACTGGACCAGATGGATTTCACAGATATCTACAGATCCATACATCCAAACTCAACTGAATACACATTCTTCTCAAGTGCACATGGAACTTTCTCCAGAATAGACCACATACTGGGTCACAAATCAGGTCTTAACTGATACCAAAAGATTGAGATCGCCCCCTGCATATTTACAGACCATAATGCTTTGAAATTAGAACTAAATCACAAGAAGAAGTTTGGAAGGATTTCAAACACGTGGAGGTTAAGGACCATCCTGCTAAAAGATAAAAGGGTCAACCAGGAAATTAGAGAAGAATTAAAAAGATTCATGGAAACTAATGAGAATGAAGATACAACCATTCAAAAACTTTGGGATACAGCAAAAGCAGTCCTGAGGGGGAAATACATCGCAATACAAGCATCCATTCAAAAACGGGAAAGAACTCAAATACAAAAGCTAACCTTGCACCTAAAGGAACTGGAGAAAAAACAGCAAATAGATCCTACACCCAGCAGAAGAAGAGAGTTAATAAAGATTTGAGCAGAACTCAATGAAATAGAGACCAGAAGAACTGTGGAACAGATCAACAGAACCAGGAGTTGGTTCTTTGAAAGAATTAATAAGATAGACAAACCATTAGCTAGCCTTATTAAAAAGAAGAGACAAAAGACTCAAATTAATTAAATCATGAATGAGAAAGGAAAGATCACTACCAACACCAAGGAAATACAAACGATTTTAAAAACATATTATGAGCAGCCATACACCAATAAATTAGGCAATCTAGAAGAAATGGACACATTTCTGGAAAACCACAAACTACCAAAACTGGAACAGGAAGAAATAGAAAACCTGAACAGGCCAATAACCAGGGAGGAAATTGAAGCAGTCATCAAAAACCTCCCAAGACACAAGAGTCCAGGGCCAGATGGCTTCCCAGGGGAATTCTATCAAACATTTAAAGAAGAAACCATATCTATTCTACTAAAGCTGTTTAGAAAGATAGGAAGAGATGGAATACTTCCAAACTCGTTCTATGAGGCCAGCATCACCTTAATTCCAAAACCAGACAAAGACCCCACCAAAAAGGAGAATTACAGACCAATATCCCTGATGAACATGGATGCAAAAATTCTCAACAAGATACTAGCCAATAGGATACAACAGTACATTAAGAAGATTATTCACCATGACCAAGTGGGATTTATCCCCAGGATGCAAGGCTGGTTCAACACTCGTAAAACAATCAATGTGATTCATCATATCAGCAAGAGAAAAAACAAGAACCATATGATCCTATTAATAGATGCCGAGAAAGCATTTGACAAAATACAGCATCCATTCCTGATCAAAACCCTTCAGAGTGCAGGGATAGAGGGAACATTCCTCGACATCTTAAAAGCCATCTACGAAAAGCTCACAGCAAATATCATTCTCAATGGGGAAACACTGGGAGCCTTTCCCTTAAGATCAGGAACAAGACAGGGATGTCCACTCTCACTACTGCTATTTAACATAGCACTAGAAGTCCTAGCCTCAGCAATCAGACAACAAAAAGAAATAAAAGGCATTCAAATTGGCAAAGAAGAAGTCAAACTCTCCCTCTTCACAGTTGACATGATCCTGTACATAGAAAACCCAAAAGACTCCACCCCAAGATTGCTAGAACTCATACAGCAATTTGGCAGTGTGGCAGGATGCAAAATCAATGCCCAGAAGTCAGTGGTATTTCTATACACTAACAATGAGACTGAAGAAAGAGAAATTAAGGAGTCAATCCCATTTATAATTGCACCCAAAAGCATAAGATACCTAGGAATAAACCTAACCAAAGAGGTAAAGGACCTATACCCTAAAAACTACAGAACACTTCTGAAAGAAATTGAGGAAGACACAAAGAGATGGAAAAATATTCCATGCTCATGGATTGGCAGAATTAATATTGTGAAAATGTCAATGTTACCCAGGGCAATTTACACGTTTAATGCAATCCCTATCAAAATACCATGGACTTTCTTCAGAGAGTTAGAACAAATTATTTTAAGATTTGTGTGGAATCAGAAAAGACCCCGAATAGCCAGGGCAATTTTAAAAAAGAAAACCAGAGCTGAGGGCATCACAATGCCGGATTTTAGGTTGTACTACAAAGCCGTGGTCATCAAGACAGTGTGGTACTGGCACAAAAACAGACACATAGATCAATGGAACAGAGTAGAGAACCCAGAAGTGGACCCTCACTTAAGGGTGGACCCTTTATGGTCAACTAATATTTGACAAATTAGGAAAGACTATCCCCTGGAAAAAAAAGACAGTCTCTTCAATAAATGGTGCTGGGAAAATTGGACATTCACATGCAGAAAAATGAAACTAGACCACTCTCTTTCACCATACACAAAGAGAAACTCAAAATCGATGAAAGATCTAAATGTGAGACAAGATTCCATCAAAATCCTAGAGGAGAACACAGGAACACCCTTTTGAGCTTGGCCACAGTAACTTCTTGCAAGATACACCCACGAAGGCAAGAGAAACAAAAGCAAAAATGAACTATTGGGACTTCATCAAGATAAGAAGCTTTTGCACAGCAAAAGAAACAGTCCACAAAACTAAAAGACACCTACAGAATGGGAGAAGATATTTGCAAATGACCTATCAGATAAAGGGCTAGTATCCAAGATCTATAAAGAACTTATTCAACTCAACACCCAAGAAACAAACAATCCAATCATGAAATGGGCAAAAGACATGAACAAAAATCTCACAGAGGAAGACATGGACATGGGCAACAAGCACATGAGAAAATGCTCCACATCACTGGCCATCAGGGAAATAGAAATCAAAACCACAATGAGATACCACCTCACACCAGTGAGAATGGGGAAAATTAACAACACAGGAAACAACAAATGTTGGAGAGGATGCGGAGAAAAGGGAACCCTCTTGCACTGTTGGTGGGAATGTGAACTGGTGCAGTCACTCTGGAAAACTGTGTGGAGGTTCCTCAAAGAGTCAAAAATAGATCTGCCCTATGACCCAGCAATTTCACTGCTGGGGATTTACCCCAACGATACAGATGCAGTGAAACGTTGGGACACCTGCACCCCGATGTTTATAGCAGCAATGTCCACAATAGCCAAACTGTGGAAGGAGCCTCGGTGTCCATCGAAAGATGAATGGATAAAGAAGATGTGGTCTATGGATATTCCTCAGCCATTAGAAATGACAAATACCCACCATTTGCTTCAACGTGGATGGAACTGGAGGGTATTATGCTGAGTGAAATAAGTCAATCGGAGAAGGACAGACATTATATTCATTTGGGGAATATAAAAAATAGTGAAAGGGAATAAAGGGGAAAGAAGAAACAATGAGTGGGGAATATTAGAAAAGGAGACAGAACATGAGAGACTCCTAACTCTGGGAAACGAACTAGGGGTGGTAGAAAGGGAGGTGGGCGGGGGTGGGGGTGACTGGGTGAGGGGCACTGAGCGGGTCACTTGATGGGCTGAGCACTGGGTGTTATTCTATATGTTGGCAAATTGAACACCAATAAAAAATAAATTTATTTTAAAAAAATGACAGGCCTTGCTGATGGAAAATTTCTGTTTTCTAAACCAATGAGTGGAATTTAGCAGTCAGATATTAGATTTGCAGCTACATTGATCAGGATTCACTATCCATGTTGTGGATCTAAATCTTCGTTTTCTTATTTTCTTTTTTAGTTACAAATAATAATGTAAGGGATCCCTGGGTGGCGCAGCGGTTTGGCGCCTGCCTTTGGCCCAGGGCGCGATCCTGGAGACCTGGGATCGAGTCCCGCATTGGGCTCCCGGTGCATGGAGCCTTCTTCTCCCTCTGCCTATGTCTCTGCCTCTCTCTCTCTCTCTCTCTCTCTCTCTCTCTCTCTGTGACTATCATAAATAAATAAAAATTTAAAACAACAAATAATAATAAGATGGCTCATTTTTCTACCATTATGTATAGGCAAAGTTCACTGAGAAGGAAAGCAAACACTCTATTCTACTTTTTAAAAAAGAAAGAAAATGAATCTTATTAACATTGAGCAAATAGAGATATACATTTGAAGGAAATTTCAACATCACTATAATTCAAACTAACAAATCAGTATTTCTCACATATTCTATAAAATTAAGAGGCCACTCTTCTGGGGTCAAATACCCCTACTAAAGTGATCTGTACTACTTATTTGCGTTATCCCAATGAAATTCATAAAATCTGATAATATGACAGATGCTTCTCCGTATTTTGGGAAGGAGAAATAAATAAATGATTAGGCACTGTCATAGGCAATTTCTGTAGTAGTGAAGTGAAACACATCAGACTACTTGTAACATGATCAATATAGGTTCTATTGGTGCCCATATTTTGGTACTCAGTATTCCTGTTAATGGTGTCTTAACTCAAGCACATGGAATTATCTCTCTCAGAATTTCCTCTGGCTACAGGCACATGCCCAGCCTACACAAGGGGCAGGCCAGAATTGCCAAGAAATTAACAGTCTTGGGAAAAGCAATCCACCAATGATGATTAGGAATGGTAAGTAAATATCTCAGCTTCCTTTCCCCTTGGGTGGACGACTGGGCTGTCCTTTACACTGTCTTCCAGGAGTTCCCAGCATGATTAAGCACCTGTTTCCTACAGCAGTAATATGCTCAAGAGCATACTTATGTTGGCTTTCTTACCTTCTCTGTCTCAACTCCCTACTCCCCTACCAGTGCTTCCTGGGATCACTTACCAAATAAACTACCTGTACTGAAATTCTTTTACTAAGATCAGCTTCTAAGGAAATTTCAAGTAGGATAATCAGTAATGGAGAAATGATCTCAACAGGAGTCCAAGAATTGGCACTAGGATGAGACTCAGTCTCATGGCAGATTGGCTTGGCATTGAGATCTCATGAGTATTCATATGAGTTTCTAGTATTACATAAAACATGTTGGTTTTCTTTATGAGTCGCTTCTTCTCTCCCCTCCAAACTAATTTCTCACTATTTTGCAGATTTTTTCCTCAACTTTGGAGCTCCTACTTATTCATAAATTTGAGTTACTCATAATGTTGACTCACTCCTGGCCTATCATGACCCTCCCACTTCTCTCTATTTCATGAATTTTCAGTTTTAGGCTTCAATGTTAATCATAGGAGTCTAATTTCATTTTTCAGTTCAAACGGTAGAGAGTGAAAATCTAATATATTCAATCTTTGAGCAGAGCTAGTTACAATAGATTAGTGATGAACAGTTAAGCATTATCCAATCCAGCACTGGATTGCCTCTTTCACAAAGTGAAAGAGGCAATGTTAATAATTAAGCCAGGACAATAGGTACAAACCAGGACTGTTCTGGGCAAATTAGGTTGTTTGACCACCTGGGCATATGACACTAATCAATTTATACTGGATTTTCTAAGATTGGTTTCTCAGTAATTGTCAAATTAGTTATAATCTTTATGTGTGTGCAGCAGTGAGGGGTGGTGACTGGCACATTATCAGCCATTAAAGAGACCAATGATTTTCTAAAGAAATAAAGATATGGTCATTGTTAAGTTATAGAACATTCATACTACAGGGCAATGAGAACTGTTATGGATTACCAGTGATTCTCATACCAAGCTTTGGAGACCACCAAAACAATCCACTCTTTGATGCATTGCCAGAGTACATCCTAAGGCCAAAAATAACCTGGTCATGAGTTCAACTATGGCCTATTTTGTAAAGATGTAAAGCCATTTGGCAAGACCTCATTTCTCGACAGAACATTTCAAATAAGTACTGATGAAGTTGGAAAATGGAATCCTATTGTATCCAGTGAGTATTAGGCTTGCCTAAAATTTAATAATCTTGGGAGCCATTAATGTCTCAGATTGACATTATTGGTTGGGATGTAATTGAAATGAAAACATTCAGAAGTATATTCACAGGTGTCCTTATACTGAATAGGAAGGGAAGTTCCTGATATTACAAAGGAAGCAGATAGCTTCTTTTAGTGTCTCACCTCTCTGAAAATTAAAGAGAAGTTTGTCCAACCATTGTTCTGCATCAATGTATTACAAAAGATTTATCTTTCTAGGGTGAACTTACAAATATAGTTTCTAAAATTATTTCAGAAAGATTGCAGGGAAGGTCTAGTTTTTTCTATGGAGTTTCAGATACCCAAGGTACCTAAGCTGTTTTTCTACTTCAGGAAAATAAAAGATATAAGCTTTCAATATTCTCTGGTTATATTGAACAGTGACTGGATGAGATAGCAGTCAAGAGTCCTAGGCTCAGGTTGCATCTTAACTACTTTTGTCTCTAAATCTGTTTGTTCATCTGAGAAATGAGCAGATTGAGCTAGATCAGACTTTCTAACTGGGCTCTGCTGGCCTACAGAGTTCCATGTATTATATTCTCTCCTATGTGCTTCAGCTATGTGAGTCTTCCTTTCAGGTCCTTGTACAAGTCACAGCCACTTCTGCCATTGTACCTTTGCATTAGTTATCTTCATTTGAAAAGCTCTTTGTTCTACATTCCCTCTCCAAATACCTTGCTTGGTTAATTCCTATTCATCATTTAGATTTAGAAGTTCAAGGGTTGGTTCCTTGGGGAAATTTTGCAAAATCCTCATTTTGGGTCAGACTCCTGTTATTTGTAGTTTTGTAACCACATTTGTTTCCTTCTTCACACTGAGTTCACTCACTTGTGTGATTATTTTATAATAAATTATCCAGTAGTTCTAACTCTGTAAGAACGAGTCTATCATAGACTGTGTTTTCCAAAGGTGGTTATAATATCATGTATCCCACATGGTTTTCTACAAAGTGAACTCAAGATTTTCCCATCAAAAAGTGGAATTTAAAAAAAAAAAGTGGAATTTAATTCCTCTCCCCTTGAATTAAAGCAAGCCAATGACCGCTTTGTGAATAGAGTTCATCAGAAGTGACACTGAATAACTTATCAAGCTAAGTCATAAAAGGCAATGCAACTGCCTCCTTGTTCACTGGAACACTTGCAATTTGAGCCCTGAAGCACCATATAAGAAGTCCAACTTCCGGTGGAGATTTGGGGAGAGTGGTGGCCTGCAGAGGGCAGGGAGGCTGGGGGCCCCGTCTCCAGGCCTCGCCCTACCTAACTGCTGGGCCGTTCGTGGGTAACATCCTTGATCAACCACCGTCCTGATAACCTTCAAATCATCCTGAAAATCTACGAATTCGGCCTGAGATTTAAAGAGAGACCAGCTGGAATGCTACAGTGAGAAGAGTTCGTGCTTCTATCAAGGTAGGAAAACGGGGGAAAAAGAAATAAAGAAACAAAAGGCCTCCGAGGGGGAGGAGCCCCGAGGAGCCGGGCTGAGGCGGGGGCGAGTGTCCCCAGGACAGGAGAGCCCCGTCCCGGAGGAGCAGGAGCTGCACCAACCTTCCCCGCGGAAAGGGGCCCGTAGGGAGTTAGAGCAGGACCCCAGGAGGGCGGGGATGCCCTCGGGCTCCCTGGGACACTAACAGGCACCTGCAGCGAGTGCAGGAGAGTGCGCCGAGCTTCCTAAGGGCTGCAGCACGCACACATTGGCCTGGAGCAGCTCGGAGGGCTCGGCTGGCGGCTCTGCGCGGAGGGGGCTGCACGACCCCGGAAGCAGCTCGGCAACGGCAGCTCCGGCAGATGAAAAGGCTCCCTGCGGAGGGGGCTGCGCGGCTCCCGGAGCAGCCCGGAGGGGCTTGGGTGGCGGCTCGGCAGAGAGGCGGCTGCGCGGCCGGCAGCGCGAATCCAACAGCGCAGGCCCGGGAGCACTGGGCGCCGGGGACACAGCCCAGGATCCAGCCTCCCCCCGGACAGGCAGAGGCCGGGAGGACCCAGGACAGCAAGGACACTCCGGGCCCAAGCTGAGCAGATCAGTGGCCCCGCCCCGGAGCCTCCAGGCCCTGCAGACCGAGAGCTCCGGAGTTCCTGCGGGAGCTGACTCCAGCTTTCCAGAGCTGCCGCAGCCACTGGGATTGAATTGTTCCTCCAGGGGCCTCACGGGGTAAACAACCCCCACTGAGCCCTGCACCAGGCAGGGGCAGAGCAGCTCCCCCAAGTGCCAGCACCTGAAAAATCAGCACAGCAGGCCCCTCCCCCAGAAGATCAGCGAGACGGACAAGTTCCAGGAGAAGTCAAGGGACTTAAAGTATACAGAATCAGAAGATACTCCCCCGTTTTTGGTTTTTTTTTTTTTTTGATTTCTGATTGCTTCTCCACCCTTTTTCCCTTTCTTTCTTTTTCTTTCTCTTTTTCTTCTCTTTTTTCCTTTTTTTCTTCCTTTTTTCTTTTTTCTTTTTCTCTTTTCTGTCCTTCTTTCTCTCCTCTCTTTTTCTCCTTTTCCCAATACAACTTGTTTTTGGCCACTCTGCACTGAGCAAAATGACTAGAAGGAAAATCTCACCTCAAAAGAAAGAATCAGAAACAGTCCTCTATCCCACAAACTTACAAAATCTGGGTTACAATTCAATGTCAGAAAGCCAATTCAGAAGCACTATTATACAGCTACTGGTGGCTCTAGAAAAAACCATAAAGGACTCAAGAGACTTCATGACTGCAGAATTTAGATCCAATCAGGCAGAAATTAAAAATCAATTGAATGAGATGCAATCCAAACTAGAAGTCCTAACGAAGAGGGTTAACGAGGTGGAAGAATGAGTGAGTGACATAGAAGACAAGTTGATGGCAAAGAGGGGAACTGAGGAAAAAAGAGACAGACAATTAAAAGACCATGAAGACAGATTAAGGGAAATTAACGACAGCCTGAGGAAGAAAAACCTACATTTAATTGGGGTTCCCGAGGGCGCCAAAAGGGCCAGAGGGCCAGAATATGTATTTGAACAAAGCCTAGCTGAAAACTTTCCGAATCTGGGAAGGGAAACAGGCATTCAGATCAAGGAAATAGAGAGATCCCCCACTAAAATCAATAAAAACCGTTCAACACCTCGACATTTATTTTTTTTTATTTTATTTTTATTTATTTATGATAGTCATACAGAGAGAGAAAGAGAGGCAGAGACACAGGCAGAGGGAGAAGCAGGCTCCATGCACCCGGAGCCCGACGTGGGATTCGATCCCAGGTCTCCAGGATCGCGCCCTGGGCCAAAGGCAGGCGCCAAACCGCTGCGCCACTCAGGGATCCCAACACCTCGACATTTAATAGTGAAGCTTGCAAATTCCAAAGATAAAGAGAAGATCCTTAAAGCAGCAAGAGACAAGAAATCCCTGACTTTTATTGGGAGGAATATTAGGGTAACAGCAGACCTTTCCACAGAGATCTGGCAGGCCAGAAAGGGCTGGCAGGATATATTCAGGGTCCTAAATGAGAAGAACCTGCAGCGAAGAATACTTTATCCAGCAAGGCTCTCATTCAAAATGGAAGGAGAGATAAAGAGCTTCCAAGACAGGCAGGAACTGAAAGAATATGTGACCTCCAAACCAGCTCTGCAAGAAATTTTAAGGGGACCCTTAAAATTCCCCTTTAAGAAGAAGTTCAGTGGAAAAATCCACAAAAACAAGGACTGAATAGATATCATGATGACACTAAACTCCTATCTGTCAATAGTAACTCTGAACGTGAACGGGCTTAAAGACCCCATCAAAAGGCGCAGGGTTTCAGACTGGATAAAAGCAGGACCCATATATTTGCTGTCTACAAGAGACTCATTTTAGACAGAAGGACACCTACAACCTGAAAATAAAAGGTTGGAGAACCACTTAACATTCAAATGGTCCTCAAAAGAAAGCAGGGGTAGCCATCCTTATATCAGACAAAGTAAAATTTATCCCGAAGACTGTAGTGAGAGATGAAGAGGGACACTGTATCATACTCAAAGGATCTATCTAACAAAAGGACTTAACAATCCTCAATATATATGCCCCGAATGTGGGAGCTGCCAAATATTTAAACCGATTAATAACCAAAGTGAATAAATACTTATATAATAATACAGTTATACTTGGTGACTTCAATCTAGCTCTTTCTACCCTCAATAGGTCTTCTAAGCACAACATCTCCAAAGAAACGAGAGCTTTAAATGATACACTGGACCAGATGGATTTCACAGATATCTACAGAACCATACATCCAAACTCAACTGAATACACATTCTTCTCAAGTGCACATGGAACTTTCTCCAGAATAGACCACATACTGGGTCACAAATCAGGTCTGAACTGATACCAAAAGATAGGGATTGTCCTCTGTATATTCTCAGACCATAATGCCTTGAAATTAGAACTAAATCACAAGAAGAAGTTTGGAAGGACCTCAAACACGTGGAGGTTAAGGACCATCCTGCTAAAAGATGAAAGGGTCAACCAGGAAATTAAGGAAGAATTAAAAAGATTCATGGAAACTAATGAGAATGAAGATACAACCATTCAAAATCTTTGGGATGCAGCAAAAGCAGTCCTGAGGGGGAAATACATTGCAATACAAGCATCCATTCAAAAACGGGAAAGAACTCAAATACAAAAGCTAACCTTACACATAAAGGAACTAGAGAAAAAACAGCAGATAGATCCTACACCCAGCAGAAGAAGAGAGTTAATTAAAACTCGAGCAGAACTCAACGAAACCAAGACCAGAAGAAATGTGGAACAGATCAACAGAACCAGGAGTTGGTTCTTTGAAAGAATTAATAAGATAGATAAACCATTAGCCAACCTTATTAAAAAGAAGAGAGAGAAGACTCAAATTAATAAAATCATGAATGAGAAAGGAGAGATCACTACCAACACCAAGGAAATACAAACGATTTTAAAAACATAGTATGAGCAGCCATACACCAATAAATTAGGCAACCTAGAAGAAATGGACACATTCCTGGAAAGCCACAAACTACCAAAACTGGAACGGGAAGAAATAGAAAACCTGAACAGGCCAATAACCAGGGAGGAAATTGAAGCAGTCATCAAAAATCTCCCATGACACAAGAGTCCAGGGCCAGATGGCTTCCCAGGGGAATTCTATCAAACATTTAAAGAAGAAACCATACCTATTCTACTAAAGCTGTTGGAAAGATAGAAAGAGATGGAGTACTTCCAAACTCGTTCTATGAGGCCAGCATCACCTTAATTCCAAAACCAGACAAAGACCCCACCAAAAAGGAGAATTACAGACCAATATCCCTGATGAACATGGATGCAAAAATTCTCAACAAGATACTAGCCAATAGGATCCAACAGTACATTAAGAAGATTATTCACCATGACCAAGTGGGATCTATCCCCGGGACACAAGGCTGGTTCAACACTTGTAAAACAATCAATGTGATCCATCATATCAGCAAGAGAAAAACCAAGAACCATATGGTGCTCTCAATAGATGCAGAGAAAGCATTTGACAAAATACAGCATCCATTCCTGATCAAAACCCTTCAGAGTGTAGGGATAGAGGGAACATTCCTCGACATCTTAAAAGCCATCTACGAAAAGCTCACAGCAAATATCATTCTCAATGGGGAAGCACTGGGAGCCTTTCCCCTAAGATCAGGAACAAGACAGGGATGTCCACTCTCACCACTGCTATTCAACATAGTACTGGAAGACCTAGCCTCAGCAATCAGACAACAAAAAGAAATAAAAGGCATTCAAACTGGCAAAGGAGAAGTCAAACTCTCCCTCTTCACAGTTGACATGATCCTGTACATAGAAAACCCAAAAGACTCCACCCCAAGATTGCTAGAACTCATACAGCAATTTGGCAGTGTGGCAGGATGCAAAATCAATGCCCAGAAGTCAGTGGTATCTCTATACACTAACAATGAGACTGAAGAAAGAGAAATTAAGGAGTCAATCCCATTTACAATTGCACCCAATAGCATAAGATACCTAGGAATAAACCTAACCAAAGAGGTAAAGAATCTATACCCTAAAAACTACAGAACACTTCTGAAAGAAATTGAGGAAGACACAAAGAGATGGAAAAATATTCCATGCTCATGGATTGGCAGAATTAATATTGTGAAAATGTCAATGTTACCCAGGGCAATTTACACGTTTAATGCAATCCCTATCAAAATACCATGGGCTTTCTTCAGAGAGTTAGAACAAATTATTTTAAGATTTGTGTGGAATCAGAAAAGACCCTGAATAGCCAGGGCAATTTTAAAAAAGAAAACCATAGCTGGCGGCATCACAATGCCAGATTTCAGGTTGTACTACAAAGCTGTGGTCATCAAAACAGTGGTACTGGCACAAAAACAGACGCATAGATCAATGGAACAGAGTAGAGAACCCAGAAGTGGACCCTCAACTATGGTCTACTAATATTTGATAAAGGAGGAAAGACTATCCATTGGAAGAAAGTCTCTTTAATAAATGGTGCTGGGAAAACTGGACATCCACATGCAGAAGAATGAAACTAGACCACTCTCTTTCACAATATACAAAGATAAACTCAAAATGGATGAAAGATCTAAATGTGAGACAAGATTCCATCAAAATCCTAGAGGAGAACACAGGCAACACCCTTTTTGAACTTGGCCACAGTAACTTCTTGCAAGATACATCCACGAAGACAAAAGAAACAAAAGCAAAAATGAACTATTGGGACTTCATCAAGATAAGAAGCTTTTGCACAGCAAAGGATACAGTCCACAAAACTAAAAGACACCTACAGAATGGGAGAAGATATTTGGAAATGACATATCAGATAAAGGGTTAGTTTCCAAGATCTATAACGAACTTCTTAAACTCAACACCAAAGAAACAAACAATCCAATCATGAAATGGCAAAAGACATGAAGAGAAATCTCACAGAGGAAGACATGGACATGGCCAACACGCACATGAGAAAATGCTCTGCATCACTTGCCATCAGGGAAATACAAATCAAAACCACAATGAGATACCACCTCACACCAGTGAGAATGGGGAAAATTAACAAGGCAGGAAACAACAAATGTTGGAGAGGATTCGGAGAAAAGCGATCCCTCTTACACTCTTGGTGGGAATGTGAACTGGTGCAGCCACTCTGGAAAACTGTGTGGAGGTTCCTCAAAGAGTTAAAAATAGACCTGCCCTACGACCCAGCGATTGCACTGTTGGGGATTTACCCCAAAGATTCAGATGCAATGAAACGCCGGGACACCTGCACCACGATGTTCATAGCAGCAATATCCACAATAGCCAAACTGTGGAAGGAGCCTCGGTGTCCATCGAAAGATGAATGGATAAAGAAGATGTGGTTTATGTATACAATGGAATATTCCTCAGCCATTAGAAACGACAAATACCCACCATTTGCTTCAACATGGATGGAACTGGAGGGTATTATGCTGAGTGAAATAAGTCAATCGGACAAGGACAAACAGTGTATGTTCTCATTCATTTGGGGAATATAAATAATAGTGAAAGGGAATATAAGGGAAGGGAGAAGAAATCTGTGGGAAATATCAGAAAGGGAACATAACATAAAGACTCCTAACTCTGGGAAAAGAACTAGGGGTGGTGGAAGGGGAGGAGGGCAGGGGATGGGGGTGAATGGTTGACGGGCACTGAGGGGGGCACTTGACGGGATGAGCACTGGGTGTTATTCTGTATGTTGGTAAATTGAACACCAATACAAAATTAATTTATTAAAAAAAAGGAAGTCCAACTTCCCTGAGACTCCTGTGCTGTAAAGAAGCCAAGTATTGTAGTTGGAAGTTCTAGTCTTCAGATTATTCCACCCAGATGCCAAACATATGAGTAATACTTTGATAATTCCAATATCCAGCAATCAGTTTACCTCTAGTCATTAAGAATTTCCAGCTGCGGTCCCAGAAATCAAGAAGAAAAGACAGGCTACCCCTCCTGTGCTTCTGTCATGATTTCTGACTCACAGACTCAATAAGCATAATAAAATATTTGCTTTAAGCTGCTAAATTTTGAATGATTTGTTACTCAGCAAGAGGAAATGGAACAGAGTCATGTCTGTCTTTCTTACAAAGGCATCCCAATTGCTCAACAAAATGCCAGTGATACCTAGTAGGTGTTCAATATATATTTGTGGGAAGAATAAATAAATGCCCATGTCTTTGCTTAAATTATTCTCTCAACACCTTGCAGAATGTTTTTTCCCTTCTCTGTTATGAAATCATATATAACCTTCAATAGCCAATCATGGAACTTATAGTCAACACTTTTAGTGAGTTCTGTATAAAACTGCACATAATATAAAATCTCATGAAAGGCAATGAGCCATAAAATGTGCTATTTTTACGTATTCTTTCTTCAAGTTTATAATAATTATTTTGCATCTTTATTTTCTAACCAGTTTCTTTATCAGCTTATCCATTTCTTTATCCCCATTAGCGACTTAGTGATTTTAAAGTGATGGTGGTAAGATCTTCATGTACTGAGAGCAATGGGAGCTTGCCTTTAAGAGTTGACTATATCAGAAGGATATTAAGCTGCAGAAACTAGGAGATCCTTACTGCTAATTTACTAAAGGCAAGGTTCATTGAAGATGCAAAAGGGAGCATCTGAGAAAAAGAAGAGAGACTTTACCATGTGGACAATCTTTTAAGCTGCTAGAAGGCAACACATTCAAGGAATTACTGGTGGCCCTTCCTGTGTATTATTTTTTAAAAAGTCTGTTATTTCTGTCTTTCCTGCTTATATAGTGATACTGTATGAAAAGAGAGTCAAGCCAGAGGAAATTCTAGGACCAAGAAGAGGCAACTTAACAGTGGTTTATTAAAAAAAAAAAAATCCCAGTTCACAAAAAGAAGAGAGGAAAAATTTAAGCTATAACAGCTCTTCAAGAGTTGTTTGGAGGAGACCAGCCTAACACCAAACAAAGATCTCAGTGAAAATTATCAGTTGAGTAGCTGAGTGGAGAGCTTTTATCAGTAAGAAAGGTACAAAATGTGTCTGTACTTCTTGGTGCCATATAATATAATTGTGGAGATACCACACACAGGGAAACTATTCAAGAAGAGTTAATCTATTACTCACAAAATAAAGGTTGTTCTAGAAATTAAAGTCTAGTTTCTACTTTTTACTCCTGGTCTTTTCTTTCTAGATTGCACCTCATTTTTTAGATGAGACACAAGATTGCTGGATGAGTCTGGTAATTCAGCAGCCACACTCGGCTTTGATGACTAATTGTGTTTGTATATGAGTTTCATAATGTCAGTGATACCTAGTAGGTACTCAATATGTATTTATGGAATGACTGAATAAATGCCTATTTCTTTGTTTAAGTTATTCATCCCAGTATTTTGCAAAAATGTATATGTATTTCTCTCTATATATAATCATATACATACATACACACGCCACACATTTACTCCTTCATTTTGGCAAAATATTCTCAAATATATATAAATTCACAAATGCACAGATATCCCTAGGGAAATCAGCAGAATATGCAAAATATAGAAGGAAGGAAAATATCAAATTCATTTCTGAAGGTGTGTGTGAGTGTGTGTGTGTCTGTGTTGCCATGCCAGTTATTTGCCTGTTTACTCTCAGATCCATTTCTTGCCCTTCTCTGCCTTTCTCTGTAGGTCAAGGACCACATATTCCAGAATCAAATACCAACTGGCATTCCAAGCGTGATAAACTAATTGGAGGCTCTGGTAGAGGACTAGAGAATGGACGGAAGGGAGAAGGTAGAGAATATCTCCCCCTCTTTCTCTGTTTTGGCCAGTGTCTCTGGCAGCAGCCATATCTCTTCCACAGCTCCAGGTCCTGACAGATGACCTCCCTGGTCCCAGCTTCCCCTGGTGATACATGCTCTGATTAATATCCATTGAATTTCTCTGATTCCTGGGCTCTGATAATATCAACTCTGTTGTTCTCCCTTCTCTCCCTTCAAACCTTAGATGGGTAATGGTATAGTGCTGTTACTAATCTCTGAGTTAGCTTCCTGTCTCCTGTTTGGTTCCTTAGGTCTTTGGTCATCTTTATGATAAACTTTCTGGAATAAGTTCCTCCTGTTTGAAATATTTAGCATAGTTTCCATTTTTTGACAGTTCTATGATACAATTCTTGGTATAGGGGTAGTCCCAACCAAAACCTTCAACATGAGACTCTGGGGTTAAATACAATTATAACCTCTCTGTGGGTGAAAAATGGGATATCAGTAAACCATGATCCTAGTAGACCATGATATCATTCATAACTTGCATGAAGAAAAATCTTATCAGTTGTAGTGATATAGTTTCAGGCATGTTTATGATGATACAAATTAATATAGATATTGTGTGTTAGAGGTTTCAAATGAGCCTTTAGCTTGTGCTGCAATAAAACAATTCATAGGTGCTTGCTTTTTTCTTTTTTTAACTCTGTAGCCAAATGCTTTAGGTAACAGATGATGGGCATAGCAAGGGACAAACTGTGATTCTCTTAAGAATTTTTGAGCCTTGTTTTTAAGGGCTTATCTCTATTACCACTCTAACAGAATACCAAGCCCTTATATCACAAGCATGAGCTGCAGAGTACAAGGGAGTAGAAAAAACATGTACTAAGGAATTATGAAAGTCTTTGTTCAAAACCCTAATTTTGAAATCAGATAGTATTGAAGAAGTCTTTTTAGCCTATACATGTTTTTAGAACAGGAATATAGAGTTAACAGAAGAGTCTCAGTCTAAATGCTGTGGAACATCTACTTTTAAGAACTGTATCCTATAGGGGGTCCTCAAAAGATAGGATAGTTACAAAACATTCCCTAAATAAAAGACACATTGATCCAATGGATAAAACTGTTTGAATTGAAAGAATTAAATATTTGGAAATCCCTAAAGTTGGCTTTCTTGATCATCTGAGAAAATGACATCCTTTATATCAGGAATGGGGTGTTCCTATTCATTACTGGGCCTTAGAAACCATCAATTCTGAGTCATGATAAATGACTTCACTCTTCCTGCAAAATGACTCACAAACAACTTAGAGCCTAAGAGATCATTTTTGCAAGCTATATTAAATTCATTTAGCTATCTTCCTTATTTAAAAATCAATATCCATATTGGCCTTTAAATAAATTCCCTTCCAGAACAGGTAATATCAGCAAGTAGTCTAAATCTATGAAATTGGAATGTTTGTAAGGTACTTTGGTATTACATAGATTTGTTGTTACACTGGCCTCAATTTTTGTGAAACTGTAACTGCCTCTAGTTTTCTTATTCTCCTCTTTGACAATCAGAAATTGACAGGTGTGCCAGTTTGGAGAATCATATAAAATGCCCCATGAGACCATTTTTAGATTATTCTCTAATTTAATTTAATAGAGGCTAAGGATAATATATAGAATTTTATTTTGTATACTGTAATATTACATATTTATGTGTGCAGGACTCTTCCATGTCTGAGATAAGAAAAGCAGTAGGAATTCCCTATTAATCTACTTTCTTCAGGGTTAATGAGAAAGGAAAAACTGTCTTTAGGTTTGCAAAAAAGTGAAAAGAAAATTTAAAGCTTAAACTCACATGATAAGATTTACAAATATGAAAAAGACTAGTAAGACCTAGTGTTGCCAGGGATGAAGGAAAATGGACAACTGCACTTCCAAAGGGTAGTTTGATACAGCGAATCAAATTTTAGGATTTTATCTTAAGGAAGTGATCATATAGATATAATAGGCCCAAGGATATTCATCAGAGCATTAAATAATGGAAGGATAATGGAAACAAAGTTAACATTTATCAATAGGGCAATAGTCAAATAAAATATAGTAGTTTATGTCTTAGTTTAGTTTCTCTAGACTTGTGCTATCTAAACTGGTAGCAACTAGCTACATGTAACTAACAAAAGCTTGAAATGTGGCTAGATACACATCCAATTTCAAAGATGCAATACAAAAACAGAATGTAAAATATCTCGTTAATAACTTATTTTGATTTGCCGTTGAAATGATATTTTGATATATTAAGTTAAATAAAACA
Organism: Vulpes lagopus; assembly: GCF_018345385.1. Classification (NCBI taxonomy): domain Eukaryota; kingdom Metazoa; phylum Chordata; class Mammalia; order Carnivora; family Canidae; genus Vulpes; species Vulpes lagopus. The sequence goes on from NC_054848.1 coordinate 16,893,868, forward strand.
TTATTAAAATTAATTCCATCTGTTTTCTTCTACTAGTTCTTTAAAGATTTCATCCATTTATTTGAGAGATACATAGATAGCAGGAGCAGGAAGAGGGGGAGGAGAGGTGAAAGGGGAAAGGGAGGTGACAAGAAGGGATAGAGGAGGGAGAAGTAGACTCCCCACTAAGCCTGACATGAGATACAGGGCTCAATCCCAGGATCCTGAGATCATGACCTGAGCTGAAGTCAGATGCTTAACTGACTGAACATCCAGGTGACCCTCTTTTACTATTTTAATGTGGCTACTAGAAAATTTTAAATCCTGTATGATTCACATTTGTGGCTCACATTATATTTCTAGGAATTGCACTGCTGTAAAAGCAAAGCTTGAGACAGGATTTATATATAAGTAATTTATTAAGGAAGTACTTCTAGGAGAAACTAGTAAAAGAATAGAAGAAGCAATAGGGAATCAGAAGAAGACAAGTCAAGATATGATCGGATGAAGTCTCAGTCTCAGCCTAATCATGCAGGGAGCTCTGGAGCATAGATTCCATCTCAGAGTTTGTCCCACTTTGAGGCAAAATTGTTGGGCTTACATACCCTCATATCAGTCACATCAGTCCTTAGCTATGGGGCTACCATGAAGGCATGTAAATACTCAAGCATTTCTGGCTCCGTGTGTCATTGAAGCTGTTCCAGTAGCCGAAGAGACACCCTTCTGAAGACCACAGGTGCAAGCCATTGGAAGCAAAGCATATAGGAACTGGGGGATGCAGACACAGAATAAGTTATAGGGATTTGAGGAGATAAAAGCAGTCCACTGACAATATCAGCTACACTTTATACAATGGAGTTCTATGCAATAATTTTAACTACTTAGATCTTTATACACAGAAAATGCCAGTAACATAGGGTGGTATGTTAAAAGCATGTTAGCAAATCTTATATATAGTATGATCCTATGTATATAAAATTGTTTACATATTCATATCTGCATAGAAAGATGTTTGGAAGTATCTTCCACCAAAACATTAATATATTTTACATCTGAGTTGTGATATTTTACTATTATTTTATTTTTCTTTTTCTTTGATTATTTTTGAATAATGCATATGTTTCATGTATTAGAAAAACAATAAAGGTATTGAATGCATTAATAAAGTGCAAGTGATAAGTAAAACCTAAGATTTCAGATATAAGACCTTTGACATTTTATTGGATTTATGACTCCATTATCCATAAAATTTTTATACCTGGAATGCATTTGGTGATGTGATCATGGCTGGTATTCATCTGGTCTGTACGTGTATGGTCAAATTGCCAGCATCTGTTCTGGTTGCCCAGTATGTGCTGTGCTGATCAGTAACCTGATGAAGAGAACCTATAAGACATAAGTGTATATGGTCCAATCAGCTCTGGGCTAACTAGAGGATAAAATAGGATGCTAGATCAGAGAACCAAAGACTCAGTACAATATAAATAATAGAAATAAACATCCTGAGTGATTACAGAATAACATTTTAAATACAGTTAGGATAAGTAACAGTGCATTGCAGAGCCATATTGAAGCTTGAGGCAAAAGACAAAATCAGTAATACTGGTCTCATCTTTGCTAAAATGTTTATATTTTATTAATGATGAATTTTTGCACTAATTTTGATTTTATAAGATATTGCATTAAAATACTTTTGACTATAAGATTTTTGGTGCCTCCATAAATTTTGCACCTTAGGTGAGTGTGTCACTCATCTCATTCACTCACTAGGCTCCCCCTAGTCCAGCCTTGACTTTGTGGTGTCTCATGAAACATCTTTAATTAATAATTTGGTACATAAAGCCATCTTCTGCATGTTACTTTGGAGGTTTAGATACCAGAATAATATCTTAAAAACTTTGCTATAAACCGTTCCTTTCATTAGTGGCCATCTAACATTGTCTTTACCTAAATTACAAGAAGAAAAAAAAGCAAAAAATATTTTAAATTCAGAAGTCTCTATAGGTATTTGAACAATACCTTATATGTTTTGTTATGATGCTGAGATACAAGGATTTCCAGATCTATTTTGGGAACCACGGACAAAGCAGTAAATAATTGGACTGTTTTGAAAAGTGCTAACATTCTTATTATGTAAATACAAAGAAAACAAAAGTAAAAACACCAAGAGGAAAAATTGTTCATACAGGCACAAAAATTGATTGTTAAAACGAACACTCATAGGTCAGGATTACAGAGAAATAACCTCCAGCAAAGGATCTTTGGCAGAAATTCCAAATTCATTCTTGGCTCCATGGGATATTGCATTAAGATTAAAGGAAAGATATGTGCAGGATAATGTTGCAGTGCATTTTTCTATTATTTACTATTTTGTTTGCTCCCAGATATTTCGGTTCCCGAGTATGGAGTATGTTGACAGCATGGAAATATTGTAAATTGCTGACCTCTCTTTCTTATTTACTCTCACAAATACCTTTTTCACAAAACCCTGTCTTTAAATAGTTGGCACTATGAGGGATTAAAATAGAAAGGTTGAGACTCAAAGTTGTTTCTTGGTGGTAATTTTCTACTGAAAGCTTTGTATGAAGTTGTATATGCATTCAATGTTTATTATTATCCCAATACATTTATGCCACTGTGGTGTTTAGTTTTTCCTCCTAACTTTACAGAACTGTATATTTCCTAATTGCATTTCTGATGCAGATAGTAAACTTACAAGAATCCTTGTACTAAAAAAAATAGTTATTTATACTTCTGTTTAGAAGTCTCAAATAGAGGTGACTAGTCATCTATGAAGCAATTTAGAATTAACGCTTGAATAATTTTCTTAAACAATACTACATGGTTTCTCCACAAGGGAAAATATCGTATATGAAATGTTTGGTTACTTTTGAGATATTTGTTTTGTGTTGTGAAAATTAGATCTTGAAGGAAGTCCTTTAGAATTAGATAGCACTGAAAACTGAAAAATATGCCTATTTAGCAAGATCAATACAACATGCAAGGTGGATGATGCTTATAAACAAATATGTGTGATAAAATGTATAAGGTGACTGACTTTTACACGATCACTTTGAAATGGGCTGAAATGAAAAAGAACCCATACAGCAGAAAATGTAGTAGATGCTGTTGGTGTTCTAACTATATCTCCTTGGAGCACATTGTTCTAAAGTATGTTTAGGGCACTGGATGGAAAAAAGATGCCCTAATATCCTTGACCTTTCGGGGGTAGAATAGGGAGCAGACAACTCTTACCTTGTTCTGCATTCTCTTGCAGAGTTCCTCAGCAGAACTGAGCCCCATTTGCTCACAGTGACAACATGTTTGATAAAGTTCTCTGCATTGGTTTCCTTCCCTTTCCTGTTCCAATTCCCCTTTTCTTACCAGGGCTTCCTGGAATTACCTTACAAACAAATTACCTGCACTTGAACCTGTGATGCAGGATATGCTTTTGGGAGGATCCCAAACTAAGATAATCTCCCTGGAACAAATCAATGAAGGAATGAGTCTAGTAATTAATTCAGATTGATCACTTCATAAACCCCCAAATCCTTCAGTTTGATGCAGCTTTTCTGGTGTCTTTTTACAAAAAATAAAAAAAAAAAACAGAAATGATAAATATCTCATTTTATAGATTTCCTCTCTCCCCAAAGTTTATAATGCTTGAAAGCAACTTCTCATGGCCAGGAGTATACAATCTTGATGTAAAAAAATTAGGCACATAATAAAAAATGAAAAATTTCTACATAATGATAGCTTTTTTGGCTCATGTTGACAAAAGAAAAGGATATCCTGCAGGCCAAGTGTGAACATCCACAGAATAAACTATTGAACAGCTTGGTGGGGAGAATGTTTTTTACAAATCAAACAGGCCCACTTGAACAGAGTTTGTTCAAAAGTCATTAGCAACCTTTAGCATTTTGTTTGGACTTCCATATGCTTGCCACTGGTGCTACATTAATATTTGAACATCACACTAACAAAACACAGATGCATCACGGCAGTGGAAAGACAAGGTACAAGAATTGTCTTCCACTCTACCCAAATAAATCAGCAGGATAATACTTAGTCTACATATATCTGTGTCCTTTTAAAATACACAGTGGAGAGACAAATGACATATGTTGCCATAAAGAACAGTGGTTTTACATGTCACAAATTCAATCCTTCATTCCCATGTTTGAATCTAAATGTTCTGTCCTCTTATCATTGTTTTGTATCATTTGCCCTGGAAAATATAGTATGTTATTCAGATGTCAGTCCAGGTGTATTTTAATTCATGCTTGAAAATCCCAAACATTCTGTATGTGAATGTTCATAGGTGTACTCATGATATCCAAAAAAAGTGTACATAACCCCCCAAATGTTCATCACAGGTGAGTGGATAAACAAATCATGTTATATACATGCAATGAAATACCACACAATAGAAAAGAAGAATATAGACAAATCTCAAAAACACGCATTAAGTGAAAGGAGCCAGCACAAAAGACTATATGCTACATGTTCCATTTACATGAAATTCTAGAAAAGGGGAACCTAATCTATAATAGAAAGTAGATCAGTGGTTGCCTGGAGTCAGGAGAGGATTGACTGCAAAGGGGGATGAGGGAATTTTTGAAATAGTAAAAATGTTCTATATCTTGATTGTGTGGTAGTTACATGAGTGTAAAAATATGTCAAAATTGCACATATAAGCTGGCACATTTTTGTATGTAAATTAATCCTCAATAAAGTTAATTTGAAACAAAACTTATCTACACCTTCCTCTACCAAAACTTTATTTAACTAACACACCAATTACTATCATTTGGTTAAGTAGAGCACTGAGAAAAACAGACTGAAGACAGTTCTATTTTCCTATTTTGTCAGGGGTTCAGAGAGATTGGGTATCACCTTGCATTATAGGAGCCTAGAGGAGCCTGGGACAAGGATAAAAACAAAAACAAAATTAAAAAAAACCAACCCTGAAGGCCGAAAGAATTCATCTAGGAGAGGTAGAAGGAGAAGAGAAGGAAGGAGTAGAGGTAAACAAAAGCACATTTGACATACTTAAGAATTTTGCTCACAGACAAACAATATTATTTATTTATCATCACCTTGGCTTGCCATGCCCAAGAGTACCATTTTGATGGAGGGGCAGTGAGGAGGGGCAAAGGGGCATGGGTACAAATCTCTTGGTGATATCTTGAAGTCCAAAATTTAGAGATACATTTTGGTGTGAATGTGACCTAGATCAATGTTTCCCAAACTTTAGTGAACATCAGAATCATGTGTAGAGTTAGTAAACATGAAGATGCCTGGTCCCCACCACAGTGATCTTGATGTGATAGGTCTGGAGTGGGGCTGAGACTTTATATCTCTAGCAAGCTTCTGGGTGATGTTGATGCTGCTGGTCAAAGGACCACATTTTGACTAGACCTGATCTAAAACCCTAGAAGGATTCCAAAGCAAAGATGAAATTTTATACTTAGTTATTGATGAAAATTGTTCTGTTTTCATGGTTAAGGCATGTAGGTTCAGAAGTTTTATGGTACAGAGGACTTACTCAAGAGAGCTCTGAATTTGTTTGTTCCTTGCTCCAAATTTGGTTGGTTTTCAGTGAGGATTCCTCCAGATTTGTTGATGACAGGAGATAAATGAGCTTTTAAAAATAGACCCTTGTTGCTTACCATTTCTTAGAAAATTCCAAGTGTCATTTGTAGATATGTGCAGGGCCCTCTTGTCCTGCAGTCAGAATGCAAGAGTTGATTGTCTGGATCCTTTCAGATGGAAGTCAATGGTTTTTAGGTCCCCAGAATATATAATTAATAAGTTTCACTGTACTGGCATTTTTAATGTCAACATCACCAACAGCAGATGGGAGATGTCTGCATTGGGTGTCTGCTTCCAATTAAGATCTTTAATTTATGATAAATGAATACATTTCAATTATGTCTGCCTTGTATTCAATGTATGCTTGGCTGATAAACTATAAAAGCTGCCAGGGATGTTTTGGCACAAAATGAGATACTGAGTCAGATCACAGACGAAGGCTCACTATTTTCATGGTTCCTTAAATATTTATATTAAACCAGAAAATTTCAAAAAAACTAATAAATGAGATTTTTTGGTTCTTTGTTCCATACATGTATGTGAACATTTGGAAAATGGGGGAAAACATTTGTAGATACCACCACCCTAACACAAACCCTAATAGTATTTACATATTTTCTTTCAGTCTTTGGACTGTGCATAGAATCATTTAAATAGGTATAATTATATATTGATTCCTGAATTTTTTTCTACCTCATACATCCTAAGCTTTATTTTCCCTGTTTTTATGTAATCTGTGCCAATATCTACTGTGGCACAGCAAATCACTCCAAAACCTGGCGGCCTAAAACAAGAAGAGTAATTTGCATCAAGCATCTTCAATTTGGGCAAGTTTGGCAGGACAGTTCATCATATTAACTTGGGTATTTCAAATGCTAAAGGCTGAAATTATGTAATGACTTTCGTATTTATATGTCTGATGACTGATGATGACTACTGGCTTCATTTGGGCTGTCAGCAGAAACACATGTGACTTCTGTATGTTGCTTAGACTTCCTTAAAACATAGCTGGATTCCAAGGGTGAGCTTCCCATGAGAGTGAGCCAGGTGGAAGCTGTATCACCTTTTATGAGCTAGCTTTAGAAGTCATACAGCATGACTTTCATCACTTTGTATTCATTAGAAATGAGTCACTAAGTCCAGCCCATATTGAAGGAGAAGGAAATTACATTCTACCTTTTTATGAAGCATCAAAGAATTTGCTGATATATTTTATAAAACAATGGCATAATATCCTATCAAGTTAATATGCCAAGTGTAACCATTTCTCATACAGTTATACATTTAGGTTGTTTCCATTCCTCGACTGATTAATGTGTTTATTTGGCAGGTCTTCTAGAAGTAATTATATATTGCACTATACTACCTAGTTTCCAAAAGAGAATTTGTATACACATATGAATACTTAGTATTTTGACTTTGAAAGGTCTAATTAGACCTTAATTAAAACAATATCATTTAAAAATACAATATCATTTTAAGAGTTAGGGCTACTTCAATAGATGATAATCTTAGAAAGAGATGAGGAGGGATGCCTGGGTGGCTCAGCAGTAGAGTGTCTGCCTTTGGACTCAGGGCGTGATTCCGGGGTGCAGGATAGAGTCCCACATTGGGCTCCTGCAGGGAGCCTGCTTCTCCCTCAGCCTATGTCTCTCAAGCGTTATTACTGTACTTCATTGATGATGAGCACACATGCAAATCTTACCCAGAATATGCAGGAAAATGTGAACAATAATTCATTTTCTGGTCATAATAAACATATATTTAAGAATTTTATGGAGTAAATGTGGAACAACTGATATTTCAACCATATGTTTTCTTGAACTCTTCATTCCATAATCATTGCATTTCTAAAATATGATCTCTCTCAGTCTTGGTTGCCCCCCTTCCTACCACACACTAGTACCAATGGAAAGGAGAGGGATCCTTGAGCAGAATGAGAAGAGCAGAAAGAATATTTATTCTTGGTCTGGTCCAGGAGTGGCCTTCCCAGAAAGAAACTGCTGGTCCCAGCCAGTAGTAGCCACGAGGAGGCACCTTGGAAATTTTTGAGGAAGATATTCTAAAGTACTGGGCCTCTTGTGTGGCCTAGACTTAGGGGCCTGGGGCAGGGGTTCAGTTTGTCCAGGTTTAAGGGTAGTTTTGAACATAGTTCTAGATGATAGAAAGAAGTTAATTGTTATAAACCCCTTAGGGGAGAGTATAATAGCAGGTAATACACTATGGGATAGAAGGGTGGCCAGCATCAGGGAAGTAAGCAAATGTGACAGGCAATGCCCTATTAGCAAAAAATCCTCATGATGAGTCATATGGAAATGGATTCCATGAAGAGATTCAGACCAGAAAAGACTTACTGGATTTTAGTTCCATAGTTTTAACATTACAAGTTCCAGGCACTATGGAGTTTTCTTAATAGTCAGTTCTCAGTCCTCATCTTTTTTGACCTAGCAGTAGCATTTGCTACAGTTTATTATTGTTTATACCTGAAACATTTTCTTTACTTTGCTTCCAGGACACCAATCTCACTTAGTTTTTCTCCCACTCTCTGGCTGTTCTTTCTTTCTCTCCAGCTGATTACACTTTACCAACATGGACCTCTCTAATCATCAGATTTCCCAGAGCATAATCCTTGGACTTAATCCCTTCTATATTTATACTCACTCTCTTGGTTATCTTATCCAGTTTCATAGCTTTAAATACTACTTATATGCTCTTGACTCTCATATTCATACTATTGATATATCCATTCCTAAATGTCTTCTCTGAACTTCAGAATCATATATCTTACTACCTATTTCATGTTTCCACTTAGATATCTAAGAGACATCTCTAACTAATATGTACAAAGCTGAACTCCTGGTACCTGATCCCCCCAACTGGATCTACTTCATAGTATTCCCCAGCTCACTTAAAGACCACATCATCACTCCAATTGCTCAAGAAAAAAAATCTGAGATCATTCTTCACTCTTTTTCTGTTAAACCTGGTGGTGTTCTGGAGCCAACTTGAACTGACACATAAGAGCCAACTGCATATCCTTGCCAACTCTATACTCTATCTTCAGCACCTATATGAGATCCTAACACACAGTATGTGCTAAATAAAAATTGTTCAAATAGATGTATAAATACACATACATATGGGGAAAAGGCCAAGCGGACAGTGTCCTGTGCTTTCTAATGCCCAACGAACAACTTAGCTCCACATTTTACATATTAATTCTATCTGTTTTACATATTGGGTTGTGCATATAATTCTACTTGTGAATAAAAGTTTGTTGTATAAAAAACAATAAATAATATAGGTAACCCTTGAATAGCACACAGTTTGAACTATGTGGGTCCATTTATATGCAGATTTTCCCCACAAATATTATAAATGTATTTTCTCTTTCTTATGATTTTCTTAATAACATTTTTAAATCTCTAGCTTATTTTAAGAATACAGTATATAATACATATAACATACAAAGTATGTGTTAATTGACTATTTATACTATTGGTAAGGCTTCTGGTCAACAGTAGGCTATTAATACTTAAGTTTTAGAGGAGCCAAAAGTTATGCTCAGATTTTTTACTGTAAGAGTGTCAGTACCTCTAAGCCCTGCATTGTTCAAAGATCAAGTATAATGATAAGACTTGAAATATACTTTCCAGCCCAGTACTCTCATTTTTCCTGTAACAGAAACTGAGAATGACAGAAGTAAAATGGTTGCCTAAGGTCTCATAATCCTTCCTTTGTCTCCTAAGCCCACCCTTCTATAAAGCCTAAATGGAGTAGAAGGAGGGGATTGGATTAAGTTGTGAGTTTTCCACTCCACCTGAATGGGGTGAAAAAGCATCTATGGAATGAATATCTTCTAGAGGAATATGGATACATTTTAGGAATTATATTCATTATATGATTAGGAACACAGAAATACACCTATGGCTTATTGGTAATTTGACAAAGATATGTAACTTTTCTAATTAAGAAGATAATAATAATAGGACATGTGGGAAAAACAGAAAACTTTATAAGAAAGTCAATATTTAAATGAAGTACACTAAAATGTAGTATGATTTAAAACAAATGGAGAGAGGGGGATGTAAGATGGTGGAAGAGTAGCAGTCCTCAATTCATCTGGTCCCACAAACTTACCCAGATAACTTTTAAAACATCATGAATACCCACGAATTTGACCTGAGATGAAAAGAGAAAACAGATGCTACAGAGAGAAAAGTGATGCTTCTGACAAGGTAGGAAGGTGAAGAAAAAAAGGTGGGGGAGGGGAGCCATGGCAAGCCAGGCAAACCGGCCCAAAAGGGGAGCTGTGACAAGCCAGGTCCAAAAGCTGAGCCCTGGACAGGTGGGAGCTTTAAAAATCCAAACCTGAGTCCCCCTGACTGAAAAGTGCTCAGCAGGGAAATAGGTCATAATTGGAAACACAGTAAGAATAGGGGTGCCCAGGAGAAAGCTCACCACAAACCATGGCTGGATCTAAGTAAAGGACTGAAACACCACAACCCTCCAGGGCATTTGGGAGAAGCTGGCGGGTAATGCGGGCCAACATCAGAGTCCGTTTCATCCCAGAGACCAGCAACTGATGGAGATGGCTGTCCTAGGTTCCCTTCAGGAGAGGCGGACCCTGGGAGGCACAGGACAGTGAGAACTCTCTTGCCACTGGGAGCCCTTCAATTTGTGCAGATCAGTGCACCAGCGCCTGCCCTCAGGATCATCTAGGCCAGTATGGACTGGGAAACTGCGATTCGGTACTTGAGGGGAGCTCTGTGCTCCAGAGCTGGAGATCTGGCCACCGCCATTTCTTATTTAATTTTTCTTCTTTTTACCTTTCATTTGGGAGAGATGGGGCCTCCAGGGAACAAAGGTCTCACAGGATAAACAGCTTATACTGAGCCTGGCCACCTAGGAGGGGGCAGGGCATCTCTGCTCAGGCACAGACACCTGAGAATCAGTGCAGCAGACCCCTCCCCCAGAAGAACTGCTGGAAGAACGAGGGAAGAGCAAGTTTACTGACCAAGCAGCACTGGAAAGTTCCAGGACTGAGGGAAAATTGTATATAGAACTAGAGGAGGTTTTTTCCGTTATAATTCATTTATATTTCAGGTTAAAATTTTCCAATATTTTTTTTCCTGTCTTAACTACAGTATTTTAACAAATCTTTGTTTTTAAGCTTTTTTCCTTTTTGACTTTCATATTTCTACACTTACATGTCTTTGATATATTATTCATTATTGGATTCCCTTCAACATATTCAATTTAATTTTGGTAGATATGCAAGTTATGGGTTTTTGGGTTTTTTTTGTTTTGTTTTTTTCTATCTCGTTTTGTTTTATAATGGTGGAGATTAGTATCTTCTAACACACGGACCATAATACACCCAGAACCAAGTGGAACACTGTTGGTTCATTCTGTGAGACTATATTCTCTTTCCTTCCCATTCTACCCCCCTCTATTATCTTGTTTCTGTTTCTGTGGTTGATGTTGGGTCTCTATATAAGTTTTGTTGGTTTATATAAGTTTGGAATTGAGCATCTTCTAACATAAAGAACAAAATACACTCAGAACCAAGAGAATCATCCTCTAGGTCCCCTCAGGGAGACTATATTCTCTCACCACCCTCACTTTTTCTTTCTTTGTTTTTTTTTTTTGTTTTTGTTTTTGTTTTTGTTTTATTCTTATATTTTGTTTTAAAATTTGTTTTCCACTTTAGTGGTCCTTTTGTTTTATTTTCTTCTGTTCTTTTTCTTTTACTTTCTGGTCTCTGACCTCTTCAGAATCTCTAGGGTATATTTTACTTAGGTTGTGGTTGATATTTTTGACTGCTCACTCATAAAGCCACTCTGCACTGGACAACATGACTAGAAGAAGAATTCACTACAAAAGAAAGAACTGGAAGAAGTAATACTCTCTGCCACAGAATTGCTCGACATGGATTTAATTACAATGGCAAAAATACAATTTAGAAGTACAATTATAAAATTACTGGTGGCTCTGGAAAAAAGCATAATGGACTCTAGAGATTCTTTTACTGTAGAATTGAAATCTAATCAGGCCGAAATTAAAAATATTTTAACTGAGATGCAGTCTAAACTGGATGCTGTAACTGCTGGGATTAATGAGGTGGAAAAGACAGTGAGTGACACTGAAGACAAGTTGATGGAAAGAAAGGAAGCTGAGGGTAAAAGAAAAAACAATTAAGAACCCACAAAGAAAGGCTTTTGGAAAGAAATGATAGCTGAGAAGGAAGAATATTCATCTTATTGGGACTCCAGAAGAGGTTGAAGAGAGACAGAGAGAGAGGACCACAAAGTATATTTGAACAAATCATAGCTGAGAACTTCCTGAAACTGGGGAAGGAAACAGGCATTAAGATCCAAGAGATAGAGAGGCCCCCTACCCAAAATCAGTAAAAACCTCAACATTTAATAGTGAAACTTAAAAATTTCAAAGATAAAGAGAAAATTCTTAAAGCAGCTTGAGACAAGAGATTCTTGATTTATATGTGGAGAAATATCAGATTAACAGCAGACCTATCCACAGAAATCTGGCAGGCCAGAAAGGGCTGGCATGATATATACAGGGTACTAAATGAGAAAAACATGCAGCCCAAAATACTTTATCCAGCAAGGCTGTCATTTAGAATAGGAGGAGAGAAAAAGAGCTTCCAGGATGGGAACTGAAAGAATATGTGACCACCAACCAGTTCTTCAAGAAATATTAAGGGGACCCTGTAAAAGAAAGAGGGAGTCCAAAGAAACAATCCACAAAAACAGGTACTGAATAGGTAATACTATGACACTAAATTCATATCTTTCAATAGTTACTTTAAATGTGAATGGGCTAAATGATCCCATCAAAAGACACAGGGTATCAGACTGGTTAAAAAAGCAAGACTCATCTATATGCTATCTACAAGAGACTCATTTTATTTTATTTTTTATTTTTTAAAGATTTTATTTATTTATGAGAGAGAGAGAGAGAGAGAGAGAGAGAGGCAGAGACACAGGCAGAGAGAGAAGCAGGCTCCATGCAAGAAGCCTGACATGGGACTTGATCCCGGGTCTCCAGGATCACACCCTGGGCTGAAGGCGGCACTAAACTGCTGGGCCACCGGGACTGCCCAAGAGACTCATTTTAGACCTAAGGACACCTTCAGCCTGAAAATGAAGGGGTGGAGAACCATTTACCATTCAAATGGCCCTCAAAAGAAAGCTGGGTTAGCAATCTTCATATTAGATACATTAGAGTTTATACCAAAGACTGTGATAAAAGATGAAGGGGGACACTATATCATACTTAAAGGGTCTACTCAACAAGAAGACCTAATAATTGTGAATATTTATGCCCCTAAGGTGGGAGTAGGCAAGTATATCAATCAATTAATAACCAAAGTAAAGAGATACATAGATAATAATACACTAATATTAGGAGACTTCAACACAGCCCTCTCAGCAAATGACAGATATTCTAGCAGAACATAACTAAAGAAACAAGGACCTTGAATGATAACACTGGTCCAAAGAGATTTCATAGATATATACAGAACACTCAATCCTTTTTTCAAAAAAATATTTTATTTATTTATTCATGAGAGAGAGAGAGAGAGAGAGAGAGAGAGAGAATGAGAGAGAGAAGCAGAGACACAGGCAGAGGGAAAAGCAGGCTCCATGCAGGGAGCCTAATGTGGGACTCGATTCCTGGTCTCCAGGATCAGGCCCTGGGGTGAAGGCGGTGCTAAACTGCTGAGCCACCCATGCTGCCCCAGAACATTCAATCCTAATGCAACTGAATACACATTCTTCTCATGTGCACATGGAACTTTTTCCAGAATACAGCATACTGGGTCACAAATCAGGTCTCAACTGATACCAAAAGATTGGGATTGTCCCCTGCATATTTTCAAACCACAATGCTTTGAAACTAGAACTCAATCATGAGAAGAAATTTGGAAGATTCTCAAACATATGGAGGCTAAAGAGCATCCTACAAAAGATGAATGGGTCAACCAGGATATTAGAGAAAAATTAAAAGGTTCATGGAAACTAGTGAAAATGAAGACACAACCGTTCAAAATCTTTGTGATACAGCAAAAGCAGTCCTAAGAGGGAAATACATCACAATACACACCCCCCTCAAAAATATTGGAAAAAACTCAAATATATAAGCTAACCTTACACCTAAAGGGATTGGAGAAAGAGCAGCAAATAAAGCCTACACCAAGCAGAAGAAGAAAGATAATAAAGATTAGAGCAGAACTCAATGAAATAGAGACCAGAAGAACTGTAGAACAAATCAACAAAACCAGGAGCTGATTCACTGAAATAATTAATAAGATAGATAAACCCCTAGTCAGCCTTAGTAAAAAGAAAAGAGAAAAGATTCAAATTAATAAAATCATGAACGAAAGAGACTACAACCAATACCAAGGAAATATAAGTGATTTTGAAAACATATTATGAGCAATTATATGCCAACAAATTAAGCAATCTAGAAGAAATGGATGCATTTCTGCAAACCCACAAATTACCAAAACTGGAACAGGAAGAAATAGAAAACCTGAACAGGCCAATAACCAGAGAGTAAATTGAAGCAGTCATCAAAAACTTCCCAAGACACAAAAGTCCAGGGCCAGATGGCTTCCTAGGGAAATTTTACCAAACATTTAAGGAAGAAATAATACCTATTCTACTAAAGCCGTTTCAAAGGACAGAAAGTAAGGAATACTTCCATACTTGTTCTATGAGTTCAGCATTACCTTGATCCCAAAACCAGACAAAGACCCCACCAAAAAGGAGAATTATACACCAATATTGCTGATGAACATGGATGCTAAAATTCTCACCAAGATACTAGCCAATAGGATCCAACAGTACATTAAGAGGATCATTCACCATGACCAAGTGGGATTTATCCCTGGGATGCAAGGGTGATTCAACATTCGTAAAACAATCAATGTGATAGATCACATCAATAAGAGAAAAAACAAGAACCATATGGTCTTCAATAGATGCAGAGAAAGCATTTGACAAAATACAGCATCCATTCCTGATTAAAACTCTTCAAAGTGTAGGGATAGAGGGAACATTCCTCAATATCATAAAAGCCATTAATGAAAAGCCCACAGAAAATATCTTTCTCAATGGGAAAACTGAGAGCCTTTCTTCTAAAATCAAGAAAATGATAGGGATGTCTACTCTCATCACTGTTATTCAACATAGTACTAGAAGCCCTAGCCTCAGCAATCAGACAGCAAAAAGAAATAAAAGGCATTCAAATTGGCAAAGAAGAAGTCAAACTCTCCCTCTTCGCAGATGACATGATACTGTACATAGAAAACCCAAAAGACTCCACCCCAAGATTTCTGGAACTCATACAGTAATTCAGCAGTGTGGCAGGATACAAAATCAATGCCCAGAAATCAGTGGCATTTCTGTACACTAACAATAAGCCTGAAGAAAGTGAAAGATAAGTTCTATCCATTTACGCATGATGTGTTTGTTTATCTCTGGAAGTTATTTTCCATTTTATGATGCATTTTGCTTATAAGGCAGTTTTTCACTCAAATTATCTCCCAAAAAGATCATCTTAAAAGCAGATTTTAGTAAATACAACCCTTAAAAAGATTAAGTTATTGATTGGTTTGGTATCATCTTGATGCTTTCTGTTAGTGGTATTTTTAAAATTTTTATAAGACAGTTGGCTTTTTAGGTTTTGTAAATTTAAACTCATACCTATGAAGACTTATGCAGTTTTTTCTCAAGATACAATAATAATCCACTTTTTCCTATCACAATATATTTATTATTAAAGGAATCACTTAAGAAAAGATAGTCCTTCAGTTTCACTTTAGTTGACTATCTTCTGGTTACAGTCAATTAAAATTAAAGTTTACAATTTCTATTTAAAATATTAGCAGTAGTAGTGGATGGTAGAATTATTTTTTTTCTTGATTATAATTGACACACAATGCTACATTAGTTTCAGTTGTACAACATAGTGATTCAAGGTCCCAATACATTATGTTGTGCTCACCACCAGTGTCACTATCATCTGACACCATATAGGGCTCTTACAGTATCAGTGACTATATTCCCTATGTTGTGCCTTTTATTCCTCGACTTATTCATTCCACCACTGTGTCTCCTATTCCTCTTCACCAGAATTGATTTTTCTTTTAACATCTTTTTCATTTTCCAAAATTTCTAATGAATACCTATTAAATTTTATAGTTTTATCATCATATCTATAATTTTTATAATTTTAAATAACAAAGAACTGAATTGATTAAATCAAATATATACAGGGATCCCTGGGTGGCGCAGCGGTTTAGCGCCTGCCTTTGGCCCAGGGCGCGATCCTGGAGACCCGGGATCGAATCCCACATTGGGCTCCCGGTGCATGGAGCCTGCTCCTCCCTCTGCCTGTGTCTCTGCCTCTCTCTCTCTCTCTCTCTGTGACTATCATAAATAAATAAAAATTTAAAAAAAAGAAATCAAAATTCAATCTGTTTATCCCTTCCAGTGTTAGCTAACAAAGAGGCTTTGACTTCAGCGATGACAGTTACTTCATTTAAGGATAGATAGTAACAGAAAGGGTGGTTCTTGGTAGAAACGGCTAGAGCTTTCCTTTCTTGCCACTAGATCTAATAATTGCCATAAACTCTCCTGTTTGATGTGATGAACTCATTTGCCTTAATATTGGTGAAATGGAAGAAATTAGGGGCAGTATGTCATAACAAAAGCAACTACTGCTGCTCCCACTAATACTGGAAGAAAGCAGTGCCTTTCTTTGGCCAGTTCCATCTCTCCTTCCACTGTTCTTAAGGCCCTACACTCACCCTTACTTGAAGGAAAATTCTCAGGGCCTTGAATTCAGCAAATAAAGGCTAAAGTACTACAATGTTATGAATTCCAGAGGTATTCACCTCTTAACATCTCCTCTTTTCTTTGTTTATTTATAATTTATAGTCTGTTGACTCCAGGAAAAGGACTCAAAATGCAGTATTTCAATAGGGAATTCTTGAAGACTAGAGACTCCAGAGATTCCAAAGAATGTACTTCCAGTGAGGAAATTTCTAGTATGATGGCCTTTGCATAACAGAGGTATTCTGGGGAAGTCATGACACATAGGTAGTTGTTGGCCTTCCAATCATCAAACTGATCCTGGAAATCTTTTATAAAAAATACAAAATTTTCTAGATCGATTCCTAAAGCATTCTATATCAAAACCAAATATAGAAATAAAATGGTGGAATATTCAGAGTGGGGTAGGGCTGCTTGTGGGTATGTTGATGAGCAAGCATTGTGTATGATTGTTCAGTGAATTTTGTTCTGTTTACTTAGAGCAGTATCTTTCCAAATACCTCTTATATTTTTATAAATATAAATACCTATATCTATCTATCTATCTATCTATCTATCTATCTATCTATCAGAGTATCACTCAGCCATAAAAAGTGAAATCTTGCCATTTGTAATGGCGTGAATGGGGCTACAGAGTATTATGCTAAGTAAAATAAGTCCATCAGAGAAAGTCAAATATAACATATGATTTCACTCCTGTGGAATTTGAGAAACACAACAGATGAACACATGGGAAAGAAAAAAAGAGAGGCAAATCAGAAAACAGACTCTTATCCATAGAGAACAAACTGATTTACTGGGGTGGGGGGGGGGAAGGTGGGCAGGAGGATGGGTTAAATGGGAGATAGGAATTAAGGAGTGCACTTGTGATAAGCATTCAATGTCGAAGGTAAGTGATAAATCACTAAATTCTACATGTGAAACAAATATTACACTGTATGTTAACTAACTGGAATTTAAATAAAAACTTGAATAAAAGAAATGAATCTTCTCTCTACTTTTTTGCTCTGATTCTAATCTGAATCCCTTGCACTTATCCTTAAGGATCATGCAGGTCCATGCCTGACCCTATGGCTATTAATAAAAATTCACCCTGAGGTACTAGAGTCTGACAGGCAGAGATAACATTCAAAAGTGTGAACCTGTAAGTCAAAAGGAAACAAATAATTAATAAATTGGACCTCATCCAAATTGAAACTTCTTCTCTGCAAAAGAGTTGGTGAAGAGGATGAAAACATAAGCCAGAGACTTCAAGAAGATATTTTCAAACCCTGTGCCCAAAAAAGGTCAAGTATCTAAAATATATAGAGAACTCTCAAAACTCAACAGGGAAAAAAACAAACAATTCAAGTAGAAAAAGGCCAAAAGCCATGAACAAACATTTTATTGAAGAAGGTACACCAATAGAAAGTAATAAGCACATGCAATGAATTTAACATTACTATTAGGACAATGAAAATTCAAATCATAATGAGGTGTCATTACACTCCTATTAGAATTGCTAAAATAATAGTGATAACATCAAATGCCAAAGAAATTTTAAGAAACTGGATCAATCATACACTGCTGTTGGGAATGTAAAACTGTACAGCCTCTCTGTTAACAAGTATTGTGGTTTCTTATAAAACTAAACATATACTTAACATATGACCCAGTAATTACACTCTTGTGTAACAAAGAAACAAAAAATGATGTTCACACAAAACCTGTACATAAATGTTCACAATAGCTTCATTCAAAATAGTCCAAACTGGAGACAATGCAGATGTCCTCCAATAGGTGATGGTTAAAAGAACTGATATATCTTTACTGCGGAATACTACTCAGCAATAAAAAAGAACAAACTATAGTTATATGTAACAAGTTGTACGAATTTCCATGAAATTAAGCTGAGTGAAAAAAAAATCAATCCCAGAAGGTTAACAGTGTATGATGTCATTTATATAGCATTCTTGAAATCATGCAATTATAGAATTTGGGATGTTTTGATTAACTCTGGATTACAGTGTATCTCATATATAAATAGTGTGTGAATTAGAATTAAATTACAATAAAAATATCCAACAATTAGGAATATCCAGGGGCACCTGGGTATCTCATCAGTTAAGTGTCTGACTCTTGATCTCAGCTCACATCTTGATCTCTCCCACAATGGGCTCCATGCTGAGCATGGAGTCTACTTAAAAAAGAAGAAATATCCAACAACAATAACACTATCAATGGACATCTGGGTTCTTCCCATAGTTTGGTTATTGTACACATTGCTGTTATAAATACTAGAGTGTATGTGCCCCTCTGAATAAGTTTTTTTTTTATCTTTTAGATAAATACCTAGTAGTGAAATTGCTGGATCATAGGGTAATCTTTAAATCCATGAACACAATATGTCTCTCCATTTAGTTGGGTCCTCTTTAAACTACTTCATCAGCATTTTATAATTTTCAGGATGCAGATCCTATATCAGTTTTATTAGATTTATACCTAAATATTTTCTTTCTTTTCTTAAGGCCCAAATAGGAGACCCAGCACTTGTGCTTTCCAACAAGGCTGCATTTATTTATTTGTTTGTTTTTAAAGATTTTATGTAGTTACTAATGAGAGACACAGAGAGAGGCAGAGATATAGGTGGAAGGAGAAGCAGGCCCCCTATGGGGAACTTGATGTAGGACTTGATCTCAGGATCCTGGGGATCATGACCTGAGCCAAGGCATATGCTCAACCACTGAGCCACCCAGGTGTCCCTAAATATTTTCTTTTTATTAAGCAATTATATATGATATTGCATTTTCAGTTTGTTTCCAGTATTTTTTGTTAATGTGAGGGGGGTCCACATAGGGGAACACCAGGTTTGGTTAATAGGTGTGGGGGTGGAGCAGAAGGTATGAGTATGAGCCTTAATTATGGTTTTGCAGAAAGGAACAGGTGAAGCAGGGTAAGCAGGTGTAGGATTGACTAATATGAATAATTTCAGTGGACTCTGGGGTAGAAGGGCTGTCCCTAGCTGTGTGGTACCTGACTCTGGGGTGATAAGGGCAGGAGAAGAGTGGCTTTGATTGTGAGCCCTCAATAAAGGAGAACATCGTGTATGGGCTCCTGATTGGTTGGTTTGCATAGGAAAGGCACATTTGCAGGCAAATCCTTTGCTATCTCCAGGAATTGGCTAACCCTGGTATGTGGGCAATTCTTCTAAGGTCATGAAAGCCCCAAGATGTTAAAGCATCAAATACAGAAACTAGAAAACGTGATTATTACAAAAATTTTCCAGTATTATATTAAATAAGAATGGTAAAAGTGGACATCTTTACCTTGTTCCTGATATAGACAGAAAACATTAGGTTTTCTGTATTTATTCTTTATCTATTTAAGGAAGTCCCCTTCTGCTCTTGCCTTGCTGAGAGTTTTTACCATAAATGAGTGTTGGAGTTGGTCACTTTTTCTTCAAGAATTAATATGATCATATGATTTTTCTTCTTGAGCTTGCTAATATAGTGGATTACACTGATTGAATGCTGAAGGAGCCATGCATATCTGGAATAAATAATTTTTTATACATTTCTTGATTTGATTTGCTGATGTTTTGTAAAGGACTTTTACATCTAAGTTCAGGAGAGATATTTGTTAATAGTTTTATTTTTCTTTCTCTTTCTTTCCTTATTTTTCTGACATGGGTTTTGTATGGTTTTGATGTAAGGGTAATACCTGTCTTGTAAAATGAATTGTAAAATGTTTCTTTCTTCTCTATTCTTTAGAAGAAACCATATAAGCTAGTTCTACTTCTTTAAATGTGTAGTAGAATTTTCCAGTGAAATCATCTGAGCCTGGAGATTTTTTGTTTTGGAAGATTTAAAATTATAAATTCAAGAGGAGAAGATGGTGGTAGAGTAGGAGGACCCTAGGCTTATTTTGTCCCACAAATACAACTAGATAACTATTAAATCATCCTAAGTACCCCAGAAATCAACTTGAAGACTGGCAGTATAACTCCACAACTAAGGGTAGAGAAGAAGCAACATCAAAGAAGGTAGGAAGTTCAGAGACATGGTTTAGGAGATAAACAGATTCTGGCAGCTGCAGAGGGGAGGAAGCTGCAATTGTGGAGAAGGGCAGGAGACAGACTAGCACACAGGGAAGTGCACAGGGAGACAAATCCCCATAGTGAGAGGGGTCAAATTTCAGGAGTTCTTATAATCAGAGGGCTTAAAGCCTGGATTTTTAAAGGCCAGGGAGCTTGGCTCACATAGACCCCAATGAGTATTGGTGCTGCTCTTGGAGAGAAAGCAGAGCAAACTGCCTGTGGACATATAGCAATCTGAAGAGCTCCTGGGGCACACAGTGGGGAGGTTATTTGTTCATTTCAGGGTGTGTCCCAGAGAGGCAGAATACCTGGAGAGAATCCTTAGGGAACAAAGGAACTGGTAGGTACCATTTCCCTCCTCCACTCCTCAGAATAAGCACAGGACCACCTGCAGGAATAGGCACACAGCAGATGCTCATACCTAACTTCCTTACACAAAGAGCCATGCCCCCAAGCTTGAGTGAAACCCCGTTTAAGCCATGTTTGCCTCACCCTCAGCATGACAGGCTCCCTCCCCTAAAAGAGGGCCCAAATCCTGCCAACACTACATCTCCCAGCCCAGGATTTTTTTACAGGGCCTCGGTTCTGGCAGCAGTGGCAATAGGTGTCATTTTATAAGAAGAACAGAGAACACCTTGTTAAAACTCACCACAATCAGGCCAAGGACCAAACACTGCTCACAGCAAGCAAAGAGAGCCTCTGCAAATGACTGGCCTGAAGGATAAAGTAACAAGGATACAATAGCAAAGTATACATAGCACACATTGAAAATACTCCCTGAAGCTCCAGGCCCTGGGGAACAGGGAAAAATACATAGCAGGGCACTACAGGACCTCTTCTTCATAAGGCCATTACCCTCAAGAACAGGAGATATAACTGACTTTCTTAACAGAAGCAGGTACAGTGACTTAGACAAAATGAGAAGACAAAGGAATGTGTTCCAAATGAAAGAACAGGGCAAGGCAACAGTCAGAAATCTAAGCGAAACAGATATAATTAATATGTTTTCTAGATAATTTAATGATCATAAAGATACTACCTGGACTTGGGAAAATAATGGACTTGGGAAAATAGTGGAAGGCATCAGAAAAATTCTTAATATAGAGATAAAGAATCACATAGCAGAGAAAAAGGGCTCAATAAACAAAATGAGAAACATACCTGATGGAAAGAACAGCAGGCTGAAAGAAACAGAAGAATGAATTAATGACCTAGAAGACAGAGTAACAGAAAATAATTAAGCTGAACAAAAAGAGAAAAAAGAATTATGAAAAATGAGAATAGACTTAAGAAATTCAAGAATACAATTGAACATAATAACATTCATATTTTAGGAGTCTCAGAAGAAGAGAGAGAAGAGGGCAGAAAATTTATTTGAAGACTTAATACCTGAAATTTCACTAATCTGGGGAAGGAAACAGATATCCAGATCCAGGACACACATATAAAGAAAAAACAATAAAATTTAAAAAAGCAGATCCACACAATGACATATTGTAATTCAGTTTGCAAAATATAGTGATGATAAAGAAAATATTTAAAGCAGCTAGACAAAAGATAATTTACATGGGAAATCCCATGTGGCTATCATGGAACTTTTCAGCAGAAACTTTCTAAAACAGAAAGGAGTGGCATGATACATACAAAGTGCTAAATGGGAAAAATCTGCAGCCAAGAATACCCTATCTAGCAAAACTACCATGCAGAATACAAGGAGTGATAAGGAGTTTCCAAAACAAACAAAACTAAAGGAGTTCATGACCATTAAACTAGCCCAGGAAGAAATATTAAAGGGGACTCTTTGAGTGGAAAGGAAACAGCAAAAGTGATAGTATGAAGGTAATAAACATAAAAGCAATAAAATGAATATTTCTGTAAAAAGCTAGTCAAGAAATTAAAAAAATAAAGGGTTATAAAATATGACACTATATGCCTAAAATATGCTGGGAAGAGGAGTAAAGAATGAGTTCAGATTTAAAAGATTATCAATGTAAGATAGACTGCTATATGCACAATAGGTTATATAGAAACCTAATGGTAACCACAAAACAAAAATCACTAATAAAAATACAAAGAATAAAGAGAAAGAAATCCAAATACATCACTAAAGAAAATCAGCAATCCATGAAAGAAAGACAAGAAAGGATCAGAGAAAATCTCCAGAAACAATCACAAAACAAGAAATAAAATGGCAATAAATACATATCTATCAATAATTACTTTGAATGCAAATGGACTAACTGCTCCAGTTAAAAGACACAGACTGACAGAATGGATAAAAAAGCAAGATTCATCTATATGCTGCCTACAAGAAACTTATTTTAGACCTAAGTCTAAGTGAAAGTGAGGGAATGGAAAAACACCTATCATGCAAATGGCTATCTAAAGAAAGCCAGAGTAGCAGTACTTATATTGGATGAAACTGTAAAACAAGGACTATAACAAGAGACTAATAAGGAAACTATATAACAATAAAGGGGAAATCCAACAAGAAGATGTAACAATTGTAAATATTTATGCGCCCAACATGGAAGCACCCAAATAAACAAAAACAGTTAATAACAAACATAAAGGAATTAATTGACAATAATACAATATTAGGGGACTTTAACACTTCACTTATATCAATACACAGATCATTTACAAGAAAATCAATAAGGAAATAATCATTTGAATAACACACTGGAAATGGTGGATTTCCAACCTAAAACAGCAAAATACATTCTTTTCATGTGCACACAAAATATTCTCCAGAATAGATCACATATTAGGCCATTAAACAAGCCTCAGCCAATTTAAAAAGATCAAAGTCATACCATGTATCTTTTCTGACCACATATTTTGAAACTAGAAATCAACCACAAGAAAAAACCTGAAAGGACACAAATACATGGAGATTAAATAGCAAGCTACTAAACAATAATTGGGTCAACCAAGAAATCAAAGAGGAAATAAAAGTACACAGAAAAAAATGAAAATGAAAATGAAAACACAGAGATCCAAAACTTTTGGGATGCAGCAAAAGAGGTTCTAAGAGGGACGTTCATAGCAATACAAGCCTACCCCCCAAAAGAAGAAAACTCTTAAATAAATAACCTAAGCCTACACCTAAGGGAGCTAGAAAAAGAACAAACAAAGCACAAAACCAGTGAAAGGATGGAAATAACAAAGAATTGAGCAGAAATAAGTGATAAACTAAAAAAACAGTAGAACAGATCAGTGAAACCAGGAGCTGCGTCTTTGAAAAAAATAAAAAATATTAATAAAACTCTAGCCAGACTTATAGAGAAAAAAAGAGAAAGGACTCAAATAAATCAAATCACAAATGAGAGAAGAGAAATAAGAACCAACACCATAGAAAAACAAAAAATTATATGAGAATATTATGAAAAATTATATGCCAACAAATTGGACAACCTAGAAGAAATGGATAAAGTGCTATGAACATATAAACTACCAAAAACAGAAACAAAAAATATAAAATTTTAATAGACTCATAACCAGGAAAGAAATTGAATCAGTAACCAAAACTCTCCCAATAAACAAGTTCAGGACCAGAGGGCTTCACAGGTGAAATCTACCAAACATGTAAAGAAGAGTTAATACCTATTCTTCTCAGACTATTCCAAAAAATAGAAATGAAAAGAAAACTTCTAAATGCATTCTATGAGACTGGCATTACCCTGACGCCAAAACCAGAAAAAAATACCATAAAAAAGAAAACAACAAGCCAATATCTCTAATGAACATAGATACAAAAAAATCCTCAACCAAATATTAGCAAACCAAATCCAACAATACATTAAAAAAGTCATTTCCCACGATCAAATGGGATTTATTTATTTTTTCAAATGGGATTTATTTCTAGGTTGCAAGTGTGGTACAATCAACATGGTACATCATATCAATAAGAGGAAGGATAAAAATTAAATGATCATTTCAATTGATACAGAAAAAGTATTTGACAAAGTACAAAATCCATTCGTGATAAAAACTATCAACAAAATAGATTTAGAGGGAACATACCTCAGCATCATAAAGGCCATATATGAAAAACCCAGAGCTATCGTCATCCTAAATGGGGAAAATTTACAGAGCTTTCTCCTTCAGGTCAGGAACAAGACAAGGATGTCCACTCTCAACACTTTTATTCAACATAGTACTGGATGTTCTAGACACAACAATCAGACAATAAAAAGAAGTAAGAGGCATCCAAATCAGTAAGAAAGAAGTAAAACTTCCATTAATTGCAGATGACATTATACTCTATATGGAAAGCCCAAAAGACTCATAAAAAACTGCTAGAACTGATACACAAATTCAGTAAAGTAGCAGGATACAAAATCAATGTACAGAAATCTATTGCATTTCTATATACAATAATGAAGCAGCAGAAAGAGAAATTAAGAAAACAACCACATTAACAACTGCACCCAAAATAATAAAATAGCTAGGAATAAACCCAACCAAAGAGGTGAAAGACCTATATTCTAAAAACATAAATGAAAGAAATTCATTTCATCTATAAAACATAGATGAAAGAAATTGATGACACAAAGAAATGGAAAGTAATCCATGCTCATGAATTGGAAGAACAAATATTGCTAAAATGTCTATACTATCCAAAGTAATCCACACATTTAATGTAATCACTATCAAAATAGCAACAACATTGTTTACAGAAATGGAACAAACAGTCCTTCAATTTGTATGGAACCACAAAAGACCGTGAATAGCAAAGTAATATTGAAAAAGCAAAGCAAAGCTGGAACCATCAGAATTTCAGACTTTAAGTTTTACTACAAAACTGTAGTAATCAAAACAGTATGTTACTAGAGCAAAGATAGACATAAAGATCAATAGAACAGAATACAAAACCCAGAAATAAGCCCACAATTATATGGTCAATTATTCTCTGATAAAGAGGGAAGGAACATCCAATGGGAAAAACACAGTCTCTTCAAGAAATGATGTTGGGGAAACTGGACAGCAATATGCAAAAGAATCAAAGTTTGATACTGTACTAAAAAATAAACTCAGAATGGATTAAGGACCTAAATGTGAGACCTGAAACCATAAACATTCTAGAAGAAAACACAGGCAGTCACTTCTCTGACATTAGCCATACAACTTTTTTCAATATATGTCTCTTGAGGCAAGGGAAGCACAAGCAAAAATAAACTAGTGGGACTACATCAAAATTAAATGCTTCTGCACAACAACAAAAAAATAATAAAAAAAACTAAAAGGCAACCTATGGAATGAAAGAAGATATTTATAAATGACATATCCAATAGTGGGTTAGTATCCAAAATAAAGAACTTACACAATTCAACACCCTAAAAATGAATAATCCAATTGTAAAATGGGCAGGAGACATGAACAGACATTTTTCCAAAGAAGATATACAGATGGCCAACAGACACATGAAAAGATGTTCATTATCACTCATCATCAGGAAAATGCAAATGAAAACCACAATGAGATATCACCTCACACCTGTCAGAATTACTAAAATTAACAACAGAAGAAATAGCAAGTGTTGGTGAGGATGTGGAAAAAAGGGAAAACTTGCGCCCTGTTGGTGGGAATGTGAAGTGGTGCAGCTACTGTGGGAAACACTATAGAGGTTCTTCAGAAAATTGAGAATAAAATTACCATAGGATTCAGTAATTCCACTACTGGGTATTTACCCAAAGAATACAAAAACATTAATTAGAATAGATATATGTTTCCTTATGTTTACTGCAGCATTATTTACAATAGCCAAATTATGGAAGCAGTCCAAGTGTCTATGTATAGTTCTGTGTATAAAGAAGTACATATGTGTGTGTGTGTGTGTATACACGATGGAATATATATACTATATACTATATATATACTATGTATATTAGTATATATAAGGTAATATTACTCAGCTCTAAAAAAGAATTAAATTAAATCTTGCCATTTGCAACAACATGGATGGATCTAGAGGGTATGTGAAATAAGTCAGAGAAGACAAATACCATATGATGTCACTCTTATGTGCACTTTAAGAAACACAAAGGAACAAAAGAAACACAAAGGAACACAAAGGAACAAAAGAAACACAAAGGAACACAAAGGAACAAAAGAAAAAAGATTCCAATAAAAAAAAAACCAGACCCTTAAATATATAAAATACACTGAGGTGTACCATAGGGAGGTAAGTGGAGGTATGGGTAAAATAGGTGAAGGGGATTAAGAGTACACTTATCATGATGAGCCCTGGGTAATGTATAAAACTGCTGAATCACTGTATTGTAAATATGAAACTAATATAACACCGTGCATTAACTATACTGGATTTTAAAAAAATAAGCAAATTTAAAATAAAAAAGGATATTGTTCCCTCATTATTATATGTGTAAATTAAGATTATATTCTATAAACATAGGTATTTTGTAACCATAAAATCCCCTTTAAAAATAGTAATAAAGCTATAATAATACATGTGCTTCAAGTGTTTGTCCCTTTTCCCTCCAGCAGTATGGGAAAATGGTGATGGGAAGACAATGTAGCTGTATACAATGCTTCTGGAAACAAATGCTTTTCTTGGCTTTTGTTCCATTCTCAATAAGTATGTAACAGGCTATTGAAATAAATGGCTGAATATAATGGAATAGGCATGGTGTTTGGAGTCAGCCAACCTGCTGAAGTACTAAGTTGGCCACTGCTTAGATGAAATCTGAAACTTCCACGTCTCTGAGATTTCCTTTCCTCTAGCTTCCAGCCACACTGGTCTCTGATATTTTTGGGCACACAAAAAATGCTTCTCCCTTTTAGCCCTTTCTTTGCTGTTCCCTCTGCCAGAAATGCTCTTTTCTCAGATATTTTATGGCCATTCTCTCATGTCATTCAGATCTGTTTAAATGCTATCTCCTCAGAGGGGCTTCCTTGACCTTTCTCATCTTGCTGTAGTATTTGGTTTTTTTTTAATTTTTTAAAAAATTTTTATTTATTTATGATAGTCACAGAGAGAGAGAGAGAGAGAGAGAGAGAGAGAGGCAGAGACATAGGCAAAGGGAGAAGCAGGCTCCATGCACCAGGAGCCCGATGTGGGATTTGATCCCAGGTCTCCAGGATCGTGCCCTGGGCCAAAGGCAGGCGCTAAACCGCTGAGCCACCCAGGGATCCCTTGCTGTAGTATTTGTAATAATACTTTTAACCGGTTGACACTATATTGAACTATATTATTATATTGTTTTATTTTAAATTGTATCAAACTTTTATATCTACTTATAAAAATTTGTCTATTTATTTTCTGTCTTCTTCACTGGAATCTAAGTTTCATGAGGTCAGGTCATTTGCTTATCTTGCACACTGCTGTATCTCCAGTGCCTTAAACAGTAACTAGTAAATACACAAAAATATTTGTTAAATTAATCAATGAATGAATGTACAAGTAATATTGATTTTGAAGGATTCCTTTGGAGAACTAAATAAGACAGCTTATAAATAACACAGCAGTGGATGTTTAATCAACGTGAGTTGGCTTTATTCAGTGGTTGTATATTTCCCTTTAGGTTTTCATGTAAAAAGATAATTCTAATAATAATATTATTATTGTAGTATCGTATAATTCCCTTTAGGTTTTCATGTAAAAAGATGGTGAGCAAATATATCTGTATCAAATGCTTCCAAAAACAAGTGTTTTTAATTTAGCACTACAGTGCAGAGAGGTATTTTTTTTGTTGTGGTGAAAACACACAACATGAGATTACTTTTTTAACATTTTTAAGCATATAGACAGTATTGCTAACCATATGCACATTGTTGTACAGCAGATCTCGAGAACGTTTTCATCTTGCATGACTGAAACTCTACACTCATTGAACAGCAAGCAACTCCTTATTCCCCCCTTCTCCTAGCCCCTGGCCTCCATCATTCTTTTTGTCTGTACGAGTTTAACTACTTTAGATACCTCATATAAATGGAATTATGCAGTATTTGTGCTTCTATGGTTAGCATATTTCACTTTAGCATAATGTCCTCAAGCTTCTTGCACATTATAGCATGTAACAAGATTTTCTCACTTTGTGTGTGTGTGAGAGAGAGTTAGAGTGAACAAGGGATGGGCAGAGGGAGAGGAAGAGAGAGAATCTTAGGCAGGCTCCATGCTTAGCATCACAGAGCCCAACATAGGGCTCTATCTCACAACTCTGAGATCATGACCTGAACTGAAATAAAAAGTCAGGCACTTAACTGATCGAACCACTCCAGCACCCCAATTTCCTCATTTTTAAGGTTGCTTGGCATTATATATACATAACATTTCATTTATCCATTCATCTCATCAGTGGACATTTAGGTTGTTTCCACATCTTGGCTACTGTGAATAATGCTGCAATGAACATGGAATGCAAATATCTCTTCAAGATTCTTTTCTCAATTCTTTTGGAAAAATACCTACAACTAGGATTGCTGGATCACATGGTAGTTCTATTTTTAATATTTTGAAGTACATCATACTGTTTTCATCAGTGACTACACCATTTTACTTTCCCACCAGCAGTGCACAAGGGTTGCAGTTTCTCCACATCCTTACCAATAGTAATTATTTTTCTGTTTTTCTTTTTTCTATCAATGACATCCTAACAGGCGTGAGGTGATATCCCATTGTGATTTTGATTTGCGTTTCCCTGATGATTAGTTATGTTGAGCATCTTAACATACACCTGTTGGCCATTTGCATGTCTCTTTGGAGAAATGTATAATCTAGTCCTTTGACACTTTTAATCAGGTTATTTGGTATTGTTTACTGTTGATTTGTAAGAGTTCCATATTGTTTTTTGGATATTAACCTTTTATCAGATATATTGTTTGTAGTTATTTTCTCCCATTCTTTAGATTGGCTTTTCATTTTGCTGACTTTTTTTCCTTTCCTGCAAAGCTTTTTAGTTTGATGTAGTCCCATTTGTTTATTTTTGCTTTCACTGTGATTTTGGTGTTATGTTAAAGAAATAATTGACAAAACTGATTTCATGAAGCTTTCCCCTATATTTTCATCTAGGAGTTTTACAGTAACAGGTCTTATGTTCACGTTTTTAATCCATTTTGAGCTGATTTTGTGTATGGTATAAGGTAAGGGTGCAATTTCATTCTTTTCCATGTAGATATCCAGTTTTCCCAACGGCATTTGTTGAAGAGACTATCTTTTATCCATTGTGTAGTTTTGGCACTCTTGTTAAAGATCAGTTCACTCTATATGCATGGGTTTATTTCTGGGCTCTCTATTCTGTTCCATTGGTCAATATGTCTGTCTTTATACCAGTACCATATTATTTGGATTACTCTAGCTTTGTAATATGTTTTGAAATAATAATATGTGATGTCTCCAGCTTTGTTCTTCTTTCTCAAGATAGTTTTGACTATTTGGTATCCTTTGTAGTTCCATATGAATTTTATGATTATTTTTCTATTTCTGCAAAAAATGTCACTGTGATTTTGATATGGATTACATTGAATCTGTAGATCACTTTGGGTCATATGACATTTAAACAATATTAAGTCTTTCAACTCATGAACGTGGTATGTCTATTTATTTATTTCTTCTTTAGTTTATTTCAGCAATGTTTTATGATTTTTCATTGTTTTTTTTATGATTTTTCATTGTATGTCATTTACCTTCTTGGTGAAGTTTATCCCCAAATATTTTACTTTTTTAATGCTATTTTAAATGAGATGATTTTCTTAATTTCCCTTTGAATTATTTTACTGTATAGGAAGACAACTGGTTTTTGTATGTTGATTTCATATCCTGCAACTTTGCTGAATTCATTTATTCAAAGAGAGAGATGCATATATAACATAAAATGTTTCTTTGCAAATCTGCTAAATATCTTCAAGCCTGGTCCGTTTGTGCTCTCACATTCTTTCTCTCTCTCTCTCTCTTTTTTTTTGTTAGTCCTTCTTGTCTTCTCTTGGTCTCTAACATCATGAAAGATGACTAGCTAGGTAAGGATAAGCTGCTAAAGTGCCAAGGAACAAGCTGTAGTGAGGGTTTCCAAGAGAACAGTATAGAACCCAGAACTGGAGGGCAGGAATAATCCTGTCCAGGTTTATGATATAAATGTAGCCATGACGCTTGGTTGTCCTGAGAACTAGGGACCAGAAATGGCACCAGGCCACCTCTCTGTCCTAACAAACCCAGATTTCACAAGGCATTGCCTCTGTTTCCTCAGTAATGGCCACTATAAATAACACAGTCAGCTATTGTTTTACGTGTTGCGGCTGTGGATTACTTCAAAGAACTTCTCAGATATACTTCCTGATGGTTCCAAAGTAGCCACACACTGGTTTTTCTGAACTACTTAAAGATTCTCTTGGATTAGGGCAGTTTTCTACATTTCTCATCAGCTTTTCCAATGTAGTTGGCATAAAATGCTTTTTTTTCTCAGTTCAGCGTTTCCAATGTAGTTGATATGAAGTGCTTTTTTTCTCAGTTCAGAAGGACCATTTAAATTGGGCTTTAGATAAAGCTAGGCTTTAGGTGAGAAAGGGACCCTCCCATGTCAAAATATAATAAAAATTAGAACAGTATATTACACCAATTGACTTCAAAATGTTTATGCCTGGACATAGTAATTTCATTTATAGGAATAGAAGAAAAAAACCTGAGCTAGAGAAAAGCTTTATGTTCATATACATTTATCAGAATATTATTTATAATGGTAAAAAGCTAGAAACTATAACAATAGAAGGGTAGTTCAATAAACTATTAAAATTGTGTTCATGAGAAGACTATGATAGAATGGAAAAGTACCTGATATAGTTATTAAGAGTGAAAGAATATTTAAAAGTAGTATATGAAACCTAATTTAAAAATTTCAAGAAAAATCCACAAAAATGTATACACAGGAAAATATCTGACAAGAAATATATTATAGCACTGGCTCTCAACTTTCCATACATGGTAATACTTCTTAGTATCAAAAACTCATCATCATCATCACACTGACTCTAGTCAAGATGGAATAGCCCCATTCTTTCCATATCTTCTCTCTTATAACAAAAAAAAAACCTGGTTATAACATAACAAACAAGCATAGGAAAACTCTGAAAGGTGGAAAGAAGAAGTCAGACATCTTAGGGACTTTGGGACTGATAGAAAGACACAGTGGTGAAGTTCTTTGGGTTTTCATATTGCCTCTAGTATATCTCATATGATACAGAAGCCTCCAACCCAGACCCACCAATAGTTATAGACAAAAAAAATGCTCTAAGAAAAGACTATGCCCTTATTCAAAGGAATGGAGAAAAAGTGACATAACATTAAACCTTTTTAGCAATACTTGCCCTACTCCAGCTAAACGCCAGTGGAGGAATTGCACACCTCCAACTGACAGTTTTGGTGAGGCCCAGTGGGAGCTGAGCTTTTGTCCTCAGCCTGCAAGTCTAGGCCAGCCTTTTGTATCCTTTCTCCCTGATGTCATGGAGGCAGCTGGAATTCAACTTTACTCATTTGCGATAAGGCTGTGTGAGTTAGTTCATTTTTCTAAATAATCCATATGTCAAAAAGGAAGTCTCAAAGGAAATTTTAAAAATATATAGAACTCAATGCAAATGAATATACAACATATCAAAATATGTGGGAAAAAAATATGTGGGATACAGCTAAAGGAGCGCTGAGATGGAAATTTATTTTTCTGTTTTTTTTTCTTTCAAGATTTTATTTAAATTCAAGTTAGTTAACACACAGTGTAGTATTAGTTTCAGAGGTAGAATTTAGTGAGTCATCATTTGCATATAATAACCAGTGCTTATTACAAGTGCCCTCTTAAATGCCCATCACCCCTCCTATCCCATCACCCAACCAATCTCCCCTCCAGCAACCCTCACTTTGTTCCCTAGTGTTAAGAGTCTCTTATGGTTTGCCTCCCTCTCTATTTTCATCTTATTTTATTTTTCTTCCATTCCCCTATTTTCATCTGTTTTGTTTCTTAAATTCCACATATGAGTGAAATCAAATGGTACTTGTCTTTCTCTAATTGACTTATTTCATTTAGCATAAAACACTATAGTTCCATCCAAATTGTTACAAAAGGCAAGATTTCATTCTTTTTAATGGTTGAGTTTTATATATATATATATATATATATATATATATATATATAAATTTCTCTCTATATAGATATATCTATGTATATAGATATATACACACATATATATACACATATATACATATCTCTATATCACACCTTCTTTATCCATTCATCTGTCAATGGATATGTATATAATACACAGATATATATATATATGTACACACAAGGTATATATGTATACCTTGTATATATAGATAGATACACAGATATATAGATATAGATACATATCTATATATGTATGTATCTATCTATATCACATCTTTTTTATCCACTCATCTGTCAATGGACATCTGGGCTCTCTCCATAGTTTGGCTGCCATAAATATCAGGGTTCACATAACCCTTCAAAACTGTATTTTTATATCCTATGGGTAAATAACTAGTAGTGCAATTGCTATATCATAGGGTAGTTCTATTTTTAACTTTTTGAAGAACCTCAATAGTGTTTTCCAGAGTGACTGCACCAATTTGCATTCCCACCAACAGTGTGAGAGGGTTCCTCTTTTTCTGCATCCTTGCCAACATCTTTTGTTTCTTGGGTTGTTAATTTTAGCTATTCTGACCACTGTGAGGTGGTATCTCATTGTGGTTTTGATTTGTATTTCCCTGATGATGAGTGATATTGAGCATCTTTTTTCATGTGTCTGTCTGTTAGCCATCTGGATGCCTTCTTTGGAAAAGTGTCTATTCATGTCTTCTGCTGGTTTCTTTACTGGATTATTTGTTTTTTTGGGTGTTGGGTTTGATAGGTCCTATATAGATTTTGGATACTAGCCCTTTATCTGATATGTCATTTACAAATGTTTTCTCCCATTCTGTAGGGTGCCTTTTAGTTTTATTGATTGTTTCCTTTGCTGTGCAGAAGCTTTTTATCTTGATTAAATCCCAGTAGTTCATTTTTCCTTTTGTTTCCGTTGCCTCTGACGAGATACCTAGTAAGAAATTTTTATGGCCAGTTCAAAGAGGTTGCTGCATGTGTTCTTCTCTAGTATTTTGATAGTTTCTTGTCTCACACTGAGGTCTTTCATTCATTTTGAATTTACTTTTGTGTAGGGTGTAAGAAAGTGGCCCTGTTTCATTCTTCTGCATGTCACTGTCCAGTTTTCCCAACACCATTTGTTGAAGAGACTGTCTTTTTTTCATTGGATATTCTTTCCTGCTTTCATGAAGATTAGTTGACCATACAGTTGTGGGCCCATTTCTGGGTTCTTTATTCTGTTCTATTGATCTATGTGTCTGATTTTGTGTCAGCACCATACTATCTTGACAGCTTTGTAATATAGTCTAAAGTCCAGAATGTGATACCTCCAGCTTTGCTTTTCTTTTTCAGGATTGCTATGGCTATTCACATTCTTCTGTGGTTCCATACAAATTTTAGGAGTGTTGGTTGTGGCTCTGTGAAAAATGCTGGTGGTATATTGATAGGGATTGCACTAAATGTATAGATTGCTTTGGGTAGTATAGACATTTTAACACTGTCTGTTCTCATCCATGAGCATGGAAGGTTTTTCCATTTTTTTGTGTGTCTTCTTCAACTGCTTCCATAAGTGTTCTATAGTTTTCAGAGTACAGATCTTTTACCTCTTTGGTTAGGTTTTTTCTGCTGCCTTGTTATTGGTGTATAAAATGCAACAGACTTCTATACATTGATTTTATATTGTGAGACTTTGCTAAATTCCTTTATCAGTTATAGCAATTTTTTTGGTGGAGTCTTTCAGATTTTCTACATAAAGTATCATGTCATCTGCAAACATGAAATTTTGACTTCTTCCTTGCTGATTTGTATGCCTTTTATTTCTTTTTGTTGTCTGATTGCAGAGGCTAGGACTTCCAGTACAATGGTAAATAACAATGGTGAGAGTGGACATCCCTCTCTTGTTCCTGACCATAGAGTAAAGGTCTCTTTACAGTTTTCCCCATTGAGGATGATATAAGCTGTGGGTCTTTTGTATATGGTCTTTATGATAGTGAGGTATGTTCCTTCTATCCCTACTTTATTGAAGGTTTTTATCAAGAAAGAATTGTTGTATTTTGTCAAATGTTTTTTTCTGCATCTATTCAGAAGATCATGATTCTTATACTTTTCTTTTATTAATGTGGTGTATCCTGTTGATTGATTTGCAAATATTGAACCACCCATGCAAGGTCAGGAATAAATCCCACTTGATCATGGTGAATAATTCTTTTAATGTACTGTTGGATTTGATTAGTTACTATCTTGTTGAGAATTTTTGCAACCACATTCATCAGGCATATTGGTCTGTCATTCTCCTTTTCAGTGGGGTCTGTGCTTGGTTTTGGAATGAAGATAATGCTGGCCGCATAAAGTAAGTTTGGTAGTTTTCCATGCATTTTTATTTTTTGGAACAGCTTCAGAAGAATAGGCATTAATTCTTCTTTAAATGTCTGGTGGAATTCCCCTGGGAAGCCATCTGACCCTGGACTCTTGTTTGTTGGGAGATTTTTATTACTGATTCAGTTTCTTTGCTAGTTATGAGTCTGTTCAAATTTTCTATTTCTTCCTGTTTCACTTTTGGTAGTTTGCATGTTTCTAGGAATTTATCTATTCCTTCCAGATTGCCCAATTTGTTGGGATAGTGTTCATAGTATTCTCTTATAATTGTTTATATTTCTGTGATGTTGGTTGTGAATTCTCCTCTTTTATGCATGATTTTATTTATTTGAGTCTTTTTCTTTTTCTTTTTCTTTTTTTTTGATAAGTCTGGCTAGGAGTTTATTAGTTTTCCTAATTCTTTCAAAGAATAGGCTCATATTCATTGATCTGTTCTGCTCTTTCTACATCATTTATTTCTTTTCCTATTTTTATGATTTCTCTTCTTCTACTAGATTTAGGCTTTCTTTGCTTTTTCTTCTCTAGCTTCCTTAGGTGTAAGGTTAGGTTGCAAAATTTGACAATTTTCTTGTTTCTTAAGGTAAGCCTGTATTGCTATATACTTCTTTCTTATGACCACTTTTGCAGCATCCCAATGGTTTTGGATTGTTGTGTTTTCATTTTTATTAGCTTCCATGTATTTTTAAATTTCTTCTTTTATTTCCAGTTTAACTCATTCATTCTTTAGTAGAATGTTCTTAATCTCCACGTGTTTGTGGTCTTTCTACATTTTTTTCTTATAGTCGACTTCAAATTTCAAAGCATTGTGTCTGGAAATATGTACGGTATCATCTCGAGCTTTTTATACTGGTTGAAGCCCAATTTGTGACCTAGTATGTGATCTATTCTGGAGAATGAACCACGTGCACTCGGAAAGAAGGTGGTATTCTGATGCTTTAGGATGGAATGTTCTGAATATATCTGTTAAGCCCATCTGGTCCAGTGTGTCATTCAAAGCCATTGTTTCCTTGTTGATCTTCTGCTTAGATGATCTGTTCATTGCTGTAAGTGGGGTGTTAAAGTCTCCTAATATTATTGTACTATTATCAATAAGTTTCTTTATGTTTTTTATTGATTGATCTATATATTTGGGTACTCCCAAGTTGGGGGCATAAATATTTACAATTGTTAGATCTTGATGCATAGACCCCTTAATTATAATATGCTACCCTTCTTCATCTCTTGTTACTGTGTTTGGTCTCAAATCTAGTTTGTCTGATATAATTATGGCTACTCAGCTTTCTTTTGACATCCATTAGCATGATAGATGGTTCTACATTCCCTCAGTTTCAATCTCCAGGTTCTCTAGATCTAAAATGAGTCTCTTCTAGGCAGCATATAGATGGGTCTTAGTTTTAGCCATTCTGATACCCTAGTCTTTTGACTGGTGCATTTTGTCCATTTATATTCAGAGTAAATATTGATAGATATGAATTTGGTGCCATTGTGTTACCTGTAGAGTTGATGTATCTAATAATATTCTCTGTTCCTTTCTAGCCTTTGTTGCTTTTGGTCTTTGTTACTCCCTCACAGTCCCCTTTAATATTTCTTGCAGGTCTGGTTTAGTGGTTTCAAACTGCTTTTGTCTTTGTTTGACTGGGAAACTCTATCTCTCCTTCTATTCTGAATGACAATCTTGCTAGAGAAAAGATTCTTGACTGCATATTTTTTCCCATTCAGCACATTGAATATATCCTACCATCCTCTTCTGGCCTGCCAAGTTTCTGTGGATATATATGCTGTGAACCTGATCTGTCTTCCCTATTAGTTTAAGGAATTTTTCCCTTGTTGCTTTCAGGATTCTTTCTTTGTCTGTGTATTTTGTGAATTTGACTATCATATGTCTTGGTGTTGGTCAGCTTTTGTTGAAATTCATAGGACTTCTCTGTGCCTCTTGGATTTCATTGTCTGTTTCCTTCCTCATATTGGGGAAGTTTTCAGCTATAATTTGCTCAAATAAACCTTCTTCCCCTTTTCCCCTCTTTTCTTCTTCTGGGAATCCTATGACATGAATATCCCCTAAGTTTGTATTTGTCATCCAGTACTTTTCTTTTCCTTTTCTTTTCAGCTTCATTATTTTCCATAATTGTATCTTCTGTATCACTGATTCATCACTCTGATTCATCCATTTTCATTGTCATTGCACCCAGTTGGCTTTGCATCTTGGATATAGCTTTTTTTTTTTCATTTTGGCCTAATTTTTAGCTCTTCTATCTCCGCAGTAAGGGATCCACTAGTGTATTGTATGTTTTTCTCAAGCCCAGATAGTATCCTTATGACTGTTGTTTTAAATTTTGGTTCAGGCATCTTATTGTATCTGTTTTGACTAAATCCCTGGCCATGACTTCTTCCTGTTCTTTCTTTTAGGGTGAATTCCTCTGACTTGTCATTTTGTCTATGTCACGGTGTATGTGTGTGTGTGCTAGGAAACCCTATTATATTCCTACTTCTGAGAGTAATGGCTATAGTGAGGTCCTATATACTGTCTTGGACCTGGAACTTCAGGAAGTATTTCAGAGTGTGCATTCTTCTGTTGTGTTTTGGCTGCTCCTTCCCTCAGGTCAGTCCTCTGCAGAGTTTCTCCTTGCCTGCAGTGGGGAGGGTTTGGAGCCTGTCCACTGTGTGGCAAGTTTTAATTAGGTGTGTTTTGGTCTGCTTGTTAAAACAAGCTAGAACCTAGAGGTGAAGCTTTACAGCACTCTATCATCAGTAGTCTTGGTGTGTGCTAGGAGTTTGTGCTGGTTTATTGGGGGAGGAGCCTGCTGTGCTGGTTCTTAGGTGGACTTGCCTAAGAACGAATGATGCACGTGCAGGGTGCAGAGCAGTGGGGCTTACTTTAAATGGCTCCAGCCTCCACTGGGGGGTGCTGGGCTGCTTACTGAATTTAGTCAGTGCTGATAGGCAGAGGAAAATGACACCACCCCACTCTTTCATCCCCAGGGCAAGGAGTTCACACCTGCCACTCTTTAGGAAGCCCTCACAGAAGAGCAAACAATCTCCCTTCTTGTTTCTCTGGCTTCTGTCAGATCCTTCCATTCACCCGTATCTGTGTCCGAGCTGTCTGCCTGCCAGGTGGCACAGTACTTCTCTGTTTTATCTCAGGTGTGCGGGTGGTTTTCAAAGCTCCAAATTTTAGGGACCCAGCTAAGTGTGTTTCTGCACTGATTCCTGGGGGACAGATGCACTGCACTGTGGGTGGTGCTGGTTTGTCCCAGAAAAGTAGTTGCATGACTATGCAGCAGTTCAGAGTTTATGGTAAAGCACAGCAAAAAGCCAGCACCAAAGTTTGATGCACTCAGCAGATGTTTCTGTTCCTTTGCTAATGAACGGGGTAACAAGTTGGTGCCACTAGCTCTTTTGTCCCCAGAGAGGGGTGTGCCACCTCTCCCAAATGCACTCCAAGAAGGGGAACTGTTTCTCTCCCCTGCAACCCAGGGGATCCCTAGACCACACTGTTCATTCCTGAATCTCCATCCTCCTTCCCCACAAGAGCACTGATAACCCTGCCAGGCACAACCCTGGCAATGACACAGACTTCTAAAACTTCAGACCTTGAGCTCTGCTGCTTATAAAAACTTGTGGTAGTAAGCCCCTCTCCTGTTCCCAGTCAATGGTTTTGGGGAAGAATTTTTTCTTGTGCAATCCCCTGCATATTGCCATGCTGCGCTCTCTGTCTCTCTGTCTCTGTCTCTGTCTCTCTCTCGTTAAGGGCTCCTTCTCCTCTGCAGCATACATGATTATTTTCTTCTTCAAATCAATCTCTGCAGATCCTACCTTCCATGATGTGGGCATTTTTCTCCCTCTAGATGTGTACTTTGTTCTCTCAATGCTTATATAGATTTCCTTTGTGTTCAAAATGATTTGATATTCATCTGGCTGTGTTCAGGGGTAACACAAGCAACCATAGTGTCCCCCTACTATTACACCATCTTACTTCTCCCCTACAGTATTCTTGATCATTCGTTTTTTATCTTTTCTCTTATTGATGTGATGTATCATATAGACTGATTTGCAAATATTGAGCTATCCTTGCATCCCAGGTATAAATCACACTTCATTGTGATAAATAATTTTTAATCTATTGTTGAATTTAGTTTACTAATATTTTGTTGAGGATTTTTACATTTGTATTCATTAGAGATATTGGCCTGTAGTTATCTTGTTTTGCAGTGTCCTTATCAGGTTTTGGTATCAAGGTAATACTGGCCTCAGAATGAATTTGGAAGTTTTCCTTCCATTTCTATTTTTTCAATTGTTTGAGAAGAATAGGTATTAACTCTTCTTTAAATGTTTGGTAGAATTCACCTGTGAAGCTATTTGGTCCTGGGCTTTTGTTTTTTGGGAGTTTTTTGATGAAGTGATTAAATTTCATTATTGGTAACTGGTTTATTCAAGTTTTCTATTTCTTCCTGATTTAGCTTTGGGAGGTTATCTGTAGGCATTTATCCATTTCTTCTAGGTTGTCCAATGTGTTGGCATATAATTTTTCATAATATTCTCTTATAATTGCTTGTACTTCTGCAGTGTTGGTTGTAATCTCTTTCATTTCATATTTTATTTCAGGGCTCTGTGTTTGGTTTTTTTTTTTTTATGAGTCTGGCTAAAGTTTTATCAATTTTGTTGACCTTTTCAAAGAACCAGCTCCTGATTTTATTGATCTTTTCTTTTGTTTTTTATTTCTATTTATTTCTGTCCTTATCTTTATTATTGTCCTTATCTTTAGTATTGTCTTCCTGTTACTGGTTTAGCATTTTGGTTATTCTTTTACTAGCTCTTTTAGGTGTAGGCTTAAGTTGTTTGAGATTTTTCTTGCTTCTTGAAGTAGGCCTATATTCCTATAAACTTTCCTCTCATAACAACTTTTGCTGGATCCCAAGATACTGAACCATTTTGTTTTCATTTTCATTTGTCTTCATGTATTTTTTTATTTTTTCTTTGATTTTTTTGTTGATCCATTCATTGCTTAGTAACATGTTAGTTAACCTCCATGTACTTGTGTTCTTTTTTGTGGGGGTAAGATTTTATTTATTTATTCATGAGAGACAGAGAGAGAGAGGCAAAGACATAGGCAGAGAGAGAAGCAGGTTCCCTGCTAGGAGCCTGATGTGGGACTTGATTCTAGGACACCGGGATCATGCCCTGAGCCAAAGGCAGATAGATGCTCAACCACTAAGCCACCCAGGTACCCTTGTACTTGTGTTCTTTCCAGATTTTTCTTCTAGTTGATTTCTAGTTTCATAGCATTGTGGTCAGACAAGCTGCATGTTATGACTTCAAACTTTTTGAATTTTTTGAGATTTGTTTTGTGGTTTCATATGGGATATATTCTGGAGAATGTTCCATGTACACTTGAGAAAAATGTGTATTCTGTTGTTTTAAGATGAAATGTTCTGAATATGTCTATTAGTGTTATCTGGTCCAATGTGTCATTCAAAGCCAATGTTTCCTTGTTGAGTTTTTAGTGGATAATCTATCCATTGATGTAAGTGTGGTATTGAAGTCCCCTATTATTGTATTACTATCAGTTACTTCCTTTATGTTTGCTACTAGCTGCTTTATGTATTTGAGTATCCACATTGGGTGCATAAATATTTACAACTGTTATATCTTCTTGTTGGGTTGCTCCCTTTGTGATTATATAGTGTTCTTCTTTGTATTTGTTTTAAAGTCTGTTTTGTCCTATTGAGTATTTCTACCCTGGCTTTCTTTTCACATCCATCTGCATGATAAATGTTTTTCTATCCCTTCACTCTCAATCTGCATTTGTCTATAGGTCTGAAAAGAATCTCTTATTGGTAGCGAATATATGGGTCTTGCATTTTTATCCATTCCATCACCCTATGTTTTTTATTAGAGCATTTAGTCCATTTACATTCAAAGTAATTATTGATAGGTATGTACTTATTGCCTTTTTGTCATTTGTTTTCTGGCTGTTTCTGTAGTGCTATGTCTCTTTCTTTTCTTATTCTTTTCTCTCACAGTTGCTGGGCTTTCTTTAGTGATATACTTGGATTCCTTTCTCTTTATATTTTACATATATATTACTGGTTTTTGATTTGTGGTTATCACTTGGTTTATATATAACATCATCTACATATAGCAGTCTATATTAAGTTGGTCACTTCAGTTTAGTCCCATTCTTTACTCCTTTTCCTCCACACTTTAGATATATAGTGTCATACTTTACAGCCTTTTATTTTGTGACTCCCTTCTCTGATATATATATATATATGTATATATATATATATATATATATATATATATACTTAATTTTAATCCTTTTGTGCTTTTTATTTTTCTTATTCCTATTTATGGTCTTTCCTTTCCATTCAAAGAGTTCCCTTTAACATTTCTTGTAGGGTTGTTTTAGTGGTGATGAATTCCTCTACCTTTTGTTTGTCTGGGAAACTCTTTATCATCCTTTGATTCTGGATGAGTAAAGTATTATTGGCTGCAGTTTTTATCCTCTCACTAGTTTGAATATATCATGCCACTACCTCTGGCCTGCAGAGTTTTTGCTGAAAAATCAGCTGATAGACTTATGGGATTTCTCTTGTGTATAACTGTTTTCTTTTCTCTTGCTACTTTTAAGATTCTCTCTTTATTACTACTTCTTGCCATTTTAATTACTATGGGTCTTGGTGTGGGCCTCTTTGGGTTGATTTTGTTGAGATATCCTCAGTCAGGTCATGCAAAATCTATTATTTTCAATTAAGACTGAAAGTAAAAATTGTCTGCAAATTTTAGGTCATCAAAGGCTTAGGAAGAGCTGACATACAATATTTACCAGTGTTTTGCTACAACAATGTTGGTAAGAAAGGAAAATATTACTTGAATATTCTGGCTATCTTCTTTGAGACCCATGTTTTTTACAAAATTGCCACCTGGAGTGAAGAGTAAGGTTTTTAAGATGCTTTAACCACCTCAAGATGTGTATTAATAAAATTAGAGCATTTATATTGATTTTTAAAGTTTCCATGTACATCATTACATTTACATAGTAAATATGCTAATCTCTTGATGCAATCTCCCCAATATCTCCTAAGAGTATTATTGAAGACCTTAAGGAATTTAATGGCCCTTTGAGAAAGTTCATTTTTTAAAGGGACAGGTTAAAAATTAATAAATTTTCATTTTTTAAAATAAATATTTGAATGAAGTTTAGAATCTAAGATAAATAGGGTAAAACTAATCAAAGAATACATTTCATATGGTGATTCATCCTAACAACAAAAATAGAAAAATGTCTGCCCAAGAAAGATTAAGACAATTAAAGACTAGTACAAATATACAGATTTCTTTAATGGCAACTGAAAATGTTTCTATGTGGTCTCTTTTTGTTTGTTTGTTTTAAAGATTTTATTTATTCATGAGAGTTGCAGAGAGAGAGGCAGAGACACAGGCAGAGGGAGAAGCAGGCTCCATGCAGGGAGCCCAATGTGAGACTTGATCCCGGGACTCCAGGATCATGCCCTTGGTCAAAGGCAGGTGCTAGACCGCTGAGCCAACCAGGGATCCCCCTCTTTTTGAAGGGAAAATAAATAGGCTACTTTTATTGTTTTGCATATTCTACATAAATTCTAGTCCATCAGTGTCAGTCAACTGCTTTTACCTTCTTTCTAAGAAAGCTATCATTAAAACTCACAAATATGGAGCAAGTTACAAGGGTGCTACAAAAAGACAATTTATAGTTTTTAAATTATAAATAATAAAACTAGAGAAAAATACCCTATAAAAAGGTGCCCATAGGGCTAGAAAAGAAAAAAATAATCCTCCTGAAACGGATACCAGCAATATTGTATTTCATGTCTTTATATATATTCTTGACAAGAAAATTATCCTTTTATACAAATATATTGTTAACACTAATGTAAGAAACCACTTTTATCGGGATCCCTGGGTGGCGCAGCGGTTTGGCGCCTGCCTTTGGCCCAGGGCGCGATCCTGGAGACCAGGGATCGAATCCCACGTCGGGCTCCCGGTGCATGGAGCCTGTGTCTCTGCCTCTCTCTCTCTCTCTCTCTCTCTCTCTCTCTGTGACTATCATAAATAAATAAAAA
The DNA here is from genome assembly GCF_018345385.1 of Vulpes lagopus. Taxonomy (NCBI): domain Eukaryota; kingdom Metazoa; phylum Chordata; class Mammalia; order Carnivora; family Canidae; genus Vulpes; species Vulpes lagopus. The sequence goes on from NC_054848.1 coordinate 16,936,958, forward strand.
AAATACCTTAAAAAAAAAAGAAACCACTTTTATTATACAAAAGTGAAAATTATATTATACTATATTAAGGCTCTTAATTATTAAAAACAATTGATCTATAAGGTAAAATGCTAAGTGAAGTAAGTAAGACAGAGAAAGACAAAAATGCCATATAATTTCACTCATAAATGGTATCTAAAAAACAAAACAAACGATGAAAAAAAAGATACAAACAAACAAAAACAGACTCTTAAATACAGAGAACAAACTAGTGATTGCCAGAGGGGAGGTGGGTGGGAAGATTGGTGATATAGATAAAAGGGATTAAGAATACACTTACAAAATTCCTGTAAGTTTAGCATGCATAAAAGAAAGCCTATCACAGAGCATGTGACAGAACTTAATGTTGTTTCCTGAGCATCTACTAGTTTGAGGTAAGCCTGTGCTAAGCACAGTTACAGTGCTGAGTCAGCCATCTGATACACATAGCCTTTTAAGTTTTCTTCTTTCTTGTGTACATACTTTATGACTAAATAAAATAAGTCTTTTATAAAAAAAAAAGAATACACTTATTGTGATGAGCACTGAGTAATGAATAAAATTGTTAAATTATTATATCGTACATCTGAAATTAAGATAGTAGTGTATGTTAATTATACTTCAATTTTTAAAATTGAAAAATCAAATAAGAGTTTATTATGTTAAAATGTGTATGTTTTAGAAATCAAATGATTAACACATTAAAATCTTCCTAACATGCTAAGCATAACATAACCAAAAAGAGCTATTTTGAAAATAATGACCTAGCCAATTTCCCTGATACAAATGTTCTCACTTGCCTAATTTCTTCTATTATAATATCATTTAAAACTAAATTAAATATAATAATTGAATTTGTTGTCATTAAGATTATCAACATATTTGTTAAAAGCTGTAAACTTTATAAAATGTTTGTTAAAAGTTAGTAAGATGTTTCACAACCCCGAAAAAGACTGATCCTCAAAACCACACTTTGAATGTCAGTTGTGTTCAGCTTATTCATCCTATTAGAAAATTGACAGTTGATGGAGAGAAAGAAATTAATTGTCAGGGGAGGAATGAAAATGGGCATGTCTATAATCTTATTCAGTCTTAGTCAAAGGCATTCAGTATTTCATTATCTTCTCTCTGTTTATCTCTTTGTTTCTCTGTCTCTCTCTCTAAGGTAGCATTACTTTCTGGAAAAACACTTAAGCCTTAGAACCACTCAAACCTAATTTCAAATCTCATCAATTCCATTTCTTCTTAGGTTGTCAATCTGCTCATCTGTAAGGTTATAATAACATCCATTTTATAAAGTTATCTTAAAAATAGACTTAACTGAAATAAGGCATATAAATGTTATAGCATAGTGTCCATAATATTTTACAAAAAAATGTTTAAGAGTTAACCTCCTATAGTGGATGCCAGTGAGAGCAGTTGTAAAAACAGCTAAAAGCCAAGGATTGCCTACATCATTAGACCTGATTATTGTGCTGAGCATCTTCCATTTGCTTCTCTAAGTCTCCTCTACTCCCTTCTTCTCAGCTCTTTTCCCAAGGGAATAGGAACTAGAGCAATGCCCTGGAGAACAGGTAAAGACCTCCTGAGTTATGGGGTCATTCTGACCTCTGCTATTGTCTTCTCTCCTCTCATGCAGTGGAATGCACAATTCTATGGATGACATCAGCATTGAGAAAAATTCTAGTCTGAGATTCAAGGGACAGTTCCCTAAACCTCACAAAGCTGAGCTACCAAGGGAGCTGCTACAGAGTCAAGACATCACAGCTGTTAGTTCCAAACTCCTCTAGCACACACCACAATCTGCAGCAACAGGGATGCCTTACATGCTGTCTCTCTTCCCACTAAACTCAGTTCCCAATTCAAGTTTCACACAAGAGCATATTATTGGTGGAACACAAATCACATTCAGAAATCTAGTTAAGAGGGAGTTTTTCAGTCTTTGAAGTACAGAAATGCACACCACAAAAATGTTGGAACAGGAAAGTAAGCCACTCCTTAGCATCTGCTATAGTATGTTATCAAGCTCAAGCAGTTTGTGATGGCCTTTCCTTGGCATTTGAAAAGACTGAGAGAAGTGCAACTGCATGTTGAAGCTGATAATTAATGGAAGATATTATAAAATGAAGCAAAGGAGTTGACTGTGAACCTTGAAATAAGCCATATGAAAATCACTTTCTTAAAAGATATCAAGCATAAGGATCTTCATGAATACCATTTCTCTAAACAGTGCAGTCTCTTCCTCCATTTCTTGTTGTTACTTTTAGGATAAGGTCCAGACTCATTAATCTGGTTTCTTAGGTCTATCATGACATGATACTTTATAATATGGGTCCTGAAAATCTCCACTAAAAGCCCAGATTCTACATATGACCATTGCAAATGCTTGCCCATTTTCCTTAAGGAAGAACTGGAAAACATGGGAAGCTGTTTAGGCTGCTGTCATCATTTTGCATAATTACAAAATTCAACAAAACAGCTGCCAGTGTGCAAAACAGCTGCCAATGTGCAGAGTCTGAAAAAGGAAGCCTATCACACACAGGCTGTTTTCTGGAGAATTCACAGAGAGCTGTGCTGGGGTATGTAGGGCAGTTTGCAATTATATGCCACAAGCTATTGCCAACAGCTGCCTTTGCTGGAATCCATGCCTGCAATCACACACACACACACACACACACACACACACACACACACAGAGAGAGAGAGAGAGAGAGAGAGAGAGAGAGAGAATTTTTTATGTTTCCACAGGGAGAGCCTATTGAGTTGATTTTTGTTTGAAGATTCTTAGAAAATATCTCCAAACTAGCCTCCTGAAAAAAAAGATCACAAGGTAAAAATTTTACAAATACCACTCTTCACACTCAAAAAACTCTGTTAGCATCCATTGGGGCAATTATATTTGCTTAATAGGATTTCCTTTTCTTACTATATAAAAGTATGTTCCAACTGAAGAAGAAGAGAAGTGCCCCAGAGAACAGCCAAAGACCTCATGGATTATTTTTTTAAAAAGATTTTATTTATTCATTCATGAGAGATAGAGAGAGAGAGGCAGAGACATAGGCAGAGGGAGAAGCAGGCTCCCTGCCGGGAGCCTGATATGGGACTCGATCCCAGAACCCGGCGATCACAACCTGAGCAAAGGCAGACGCTCAACCACCAGGCCACTCAAGTGCCCCAAACTCATGGATTACTAAGTGATACTGGTTTCTTCTACCATTGGTTTCCTTGTTCTCACACAGTTAAACTCAAATCCAGATGTATGCTTTCTTTATGCCACTTCTTGCCAATTTGGGGCTATGGGTGGAGATAGTTTATTGAATCATGGTTGGTAATAAATGTCAGTAATCAAGCTATATCACAAAACTTGGGTTTTATGAAAAGACTGATTCACATGAAAAAGTCTGAGGAATGAAAGAAATGTTTTGTCTTCTTTGGTGGTATCTTTGTTTATCTTCCCATCTCTACCCACTCTTTTTTTCCTATATCACTGAATTTCTAGTCCACCTACTACAATGTATTTTATTGCTTCTTATATGGCCTCAAGGGAAATATCATGAATTGGACCAGGGCAGCTTGTTGCCATAGACAAAACGTCAATCCTGGTTTAAATCTATCTTGTCACCTTTTGCATGCCCCCACCTCACTTTCTGAACATGAATGGGAACAGGTATGAAGGTGGGCTCGTTTTAGATGTATTATTATGAGCCATACATGGACATTCAATATTATTATACTTCCTTATGGTTAAATAATTTTTCCATTATCTAAGATGACTATGTTACACAGTTGCCCCTTGCTTCAAAACTCCAATACCTTTTCCCCACGCCTGACTTTTAACTGATGAGTACACTTCTTGTTTCACTGAAAAAATCAGTTTAAAAGAGTTGTAATTTCCAGGGCACCAGGGTGGCTCAGTTGGTTATATGTCCAACTCTTGATTTTGGCTCAGGTCATGATTTCAGGATCATGAGATCGAGCCCTATGTCTGGCTCCCTGCTTAGTGGAGAATCTGTTGAGATCTTCTCTCTCCCTCTGCCCCTCCCCACTCAAATAAATAAATAAATCTTTAAAAAAATAAAAATAAGAGTTGTAACTTCCATATCCTTCACCATCACATTTTCCAATCTCATTGCATCACCTTCTCTCCAGTTACAACAAATAAACTATCTGGCTCCTATCTTTATGTATTAGCACCCATATCCTTCTCACTACAAGAACAATGACTCTGTAACTGTTGCCCTTTTCTCTTGCAGTACCTATTTTACTATCATTTTCATCAGCACATAAGCATACTGTAATAACTCCAATCATAAAAAAGCTCCCTTGTTTCAACATTCTTTCAACGTTTCATTACTCCATTTTATTATAAGCCACCAGTCTAGGGTATAATGTTATAGCAGCCCAAACAGTTTAAGACAGGCACCATTATTCATACATTTGCTCAAGTCATGAAAGTTGTAGTCATCTTTTACTCTCTTTAGAGACTACATTTAATCTATTAGCAAATCCTGTAGATTCTACCCTCACTCATCCCACCACTTCTATCAGTACTCGAGGTCACAGTCACCATGATCTCATGTTCTTGGATTACTACAGTAACTTCTGACCTTGGCTTCTACCTTTCACTCTTATCTCTCTATAGTTCATTCTCCTAGAGTTTTTAGAATGACTATTAAAAAGTATAAGTTAGTGTATGTCATTCTATGTTCAAAACTTTCCAGTAATTTCCCATGACACTTAAAATCTAGTCTATTCTAAGAATTCTTCTGCTTCTATTGAGATACTAATACATTTTTCTACTTTACTTGCTTATTGTGTTGAATTACATGAATGAATTTTCCTAATGGCAAACCAACCTTGTGAAACAGGATTTTAAAATGGACTATTTTAGTCTCTGTTGGTTGAGGCCCAAAGACAATATACAACACATTCCAATTGGGGGTGTGGGACCACCATGCTGGTTTTGTAAAGGAGGTAGTTGTAAACTGGTTTTGTGACCTTAGCTGACCACCAATCCCCACATCTAAAAGAAGCTGGAGAAGACAAGTAAAGGCTTAGAAATTAGGAGAAGAATCTGAAGAAAGCTGTGGGTGTTCTGTGCATTTAAAGCTCTCTCAGTGGAATGGCTTGGGAGCAAGGATCACATTCACCTTAGGCCTAGGGAAAGGAGCCTCAGTGGAAGCATTCCAGGAGACAGATAATATTGGTTGTTGACTCTTCTTGAGAAATATGAAGGGCATGAAGGTCTCAGAAAAGGCCATAACAGTACTCTATAAGAAAACAAATTAGTTTTAAACATAAGCAGACAATGTTGATGCTGGTTCATGGAAGTATTAATCAAGAAAGAACTTTTTCTTCTTCTCACCTCTCCCCTCCTCTGGTGTAATTCTAGAGGGATCACAAACCCTCATAAGCAATATGGGAGAGAAGGGTTAAAAGTACTCTATGGAGAAAATGAGAAGATACTGGCCACATCTCCTTCCTTACTTCATCTGCCAAACCCACAGTGGGCCTAAGATGAAATGGAAGAAGATATAACTTTAAACAAATTAAAGCTTTAATTATTACCAATTTTTAATTAAACTGAGACTCTTCTGTCACAAAACATAACCAAAATGCTCAAGAGTCATGGAACTGCCTTAGCTGTGATCAAGACAAAAGAAGATCTAATCCCACAGAGTGGATTTAACGTGGCAATATGGAAATCAGAGTTGTTTTCTGATTATACCCCATGAGTCCTACATATTCAATTTACTAGTTACACCTTTCTTTTATTCCAGTATAATTAACATTCCGTGTTATATTAGTTTCAGGTGTACAATATAGTAATTTAACACTTTCATACATCACTCTGTGCTCATCACAGCAAGTTTACTCCTTAATCCCCATCACCTACTTCATCCAATACCACCCCTCCTCCCTGGCTCTGGTAACCATCTGTTTGTTATATATAGTTAAGAGTTTGTTTTGAGGTTTCTCTATTTTTTTCTTTGCTCATTTGTTTTGTTTCTTAAATTTCAAATATGAGTAAAATCATATAGTATTTGTCTTTCCCTGAACTAGTTACACTTTTGTGCTTCAGTTAAGCCTAACCTGGTTGTAATGCATATTCTAAGATATTAAAGTGCAAGCATACTAAATAAAACATTATTGGTAATATTTTTATAATTATAGAAATATTTCTGTAATATTTTATTTAGGGTCTTTTGTTTATATTAACTAATGAGATTAGCCCACAATTTTCCTTTCTTAAGATTCCCATGTCTATTTTTTTTTCTATGAAGATTATATTACCCTCAATAAAATAATTGAGTATTTCCTCATTTTCTATTGACTGGAGAATCTACAGATTGAAATTTTATTTTCCTTGACTACTTGGTAGAATTCATCCATAAAATCATTTCAGCCTACTGTTCGTGTAGAAGTGAATTTTTAGCAACTGATTCAGATTTTTTTAGTGATTATTCAAGTTTTCTGTTTTCTATTTAGTCAGTATTAATGTTATACTTTCTAGGGAATTATTTGTTTTATATAAGTTTTCAACTTTAGGAGCATAAAGTTGATTATAGATTCTCTTATCTTTTTTCAGATTCATTTACTTATTTGAGAGAGAGAACACATATGAGGAGGGGTAGAGGAGAGGGAGAGAGAATCCTAAGCAGGTTCCATGCTCAGTGCAGAGCCTGATGTGGGGCTCAATCCCATTACCCCAAGATCATGACCTGAGTCAATATCAAGAGTTGGATGCTTACCTGACTGGTCCACCCAGGCACCCTATATAGAAAGATAAGTTTTTTCTGTTTTTTTTTTTTTAATTTTTTTATTTACGATAGTCACAGAGAGAGAGAGAGAGAGAGAGAGAGAGAGAGAGAGAGGCAGAGACACAGGCAGAGGGCGAAGCAGGCTCCATGCACCAGGAGCCCGACATGGGACTCGATCCTGGGTCTCGAGGATCATGCCCTGAGCCAAAGGCAGGCGCCAAACCACTGCACCACCCAGGGATCCCCCTATATAGAAAGATATATCTCTATTCAACTCACTGTAATTTTATCACATGTGTAGATTTATGAATCCACCACCATAGCCAAGATAAAGCATAGTTTGATCACTATAAGGCTACAATGTTTTTTATAAGGCACCCACTTCCATCCCATCCTCTGCCCCAGTCTCTAACAGCTGGCAATCACTAATCTGTTCTCTATTTCTTTGTCATTTCCAAAATCTTACACAAATGAAATGATATGGTATATATGAAACCTTTTGAAACTGGCTTTTTTCACTCTGGATTTTCTGGAAACCTATCCAAGATGATGTATCAATAGTTCATTCCTTTTTATTGCTGAGTAGTATTCCATGGTATGGATTCACCATAGGTAGTTTAACCACTCACCTGCTAAAGACTTGTTTCCAGTTTTTGCCCATTATGAATAAAGCTATTGTTAACATTGTGTACAGGTTTTTGTATAAAAATAACTTTCATTTCTCTGTAATAAATCCCTGAAAGAACAACTGCTAGATTGTATGCTATATGTATGTTTAGTTTTTTATGAAACTTTTCCACATCGGCTGTACCATTTTACAGTTGCACCAGCAATGTATGACTTACTCAGTTTCTTACAATACCTGCCACCATTCAAAATTGTCACTATTTTTTAATTTTAGCCAATCTGATATGATATAGTGATGTCTCATTGTTTTAATTTTAATTTCCTAATGGCTAATGAAGGTGAACATCTTTCACATGTTTATTTGCTATCTATATATCTTCTTTGGTGAAATGTCTGTTCATGCCTTTTGCTCATTTTCTAATTGAATTATTTTGTACCATTGTGTTTTAACAATTCTTTATATATTCTGGATACTAGTCCTTTTTCAGATGTATGGTTAGCAATTATTTTCTCTCATTCTTTAGTTTACCTTTTTATACTCTTCACATGGTTTTTTCAGAGAAAAGTTTTTTATTTTGATGAAGTTCAATTTATCATTTTTTTCCTTTTATGGATTATATTTTAGGTGTACGGTGTAAGAAGCTTTTGCCTGGCTTTAGATTTCAAAGATTTTCTGCTATGTTGATTTCTAAAATATACTTAGTTTTACAATTTACATTTAAGTCTGTGATCCATTTGAAGTTATTTTTGTGTAAGATGTGAAGTTTGGGTCAAGGTTCTTTTTTTGACAATGGATATTTAAATGCTCCAGCACTATTTGTCGAAAAGGCTATCCTTCCCCTTTTGTTTTTTTTTTTTTTTTTTTTTTAAAGAATGTTTTTTTTTTTTTTAATTTTTTATTTATTTATGATAGTCACAGAGAGAGAGAGAGAGAGAGAGAGAGGCAGAGACACAGGCGGAGGGAGAAGCAGGCTCCATGCACCGGGAGCCTGATGTGGGATTCGATCCCGGGTCTCCAGGATCGCGCCCTGGGCCAAAGGCAGGCGCCAAACCGCTGCGCCACCCAGGGATCCCTATCCTTCCCCTTTTGAATTGCTTTTGAACTTTTGTCAAAAATCAGTAGGATATATGTGTGGGGGTCTATTTCTGGGGCCTCTATTCTATTCCACTAACTAGGTGTCTATCCCTCCATCAATATCACACGGTCTTGATTACTATACCTATACAGTAAACCTTAAATTGAGTAGAGCAATTCCTTTCACTTTTTTTTCTTCTTTTAAAGATGGTTTTAGCTATTCTAGGACATGTGTTTTTCCTTTTAAATTTTACAATAAACATATATTTCTACAAAAATCTTTGCTTGGATTTTGGTAGGAATTGCATTTAACTGACATATCAGCTTAAGGAGACGACATTATTACTCTGTGTCTCCATCTATTTAGGTTTTCTTTGATATCTTTCATAAGAATATTGTAATTTTTCATAATACAGGTACTTTTCATCTTTTTTTCAGTTTATACCTAAGTATTTCATTTTCATTAAGCAATTATAAAAGGTATTTTGCTTTTAATTTTGGTATTTACAAGTTATTCTTAATTTATAGTCATGTGGTTGATTCCTGTATCCTGCAACATTGCTGAGCTCGCTTATTAGTTCCAAAAACATTTTTGTAGATTTCTTGAGATATTCCACATAGACAGTCATGTCATCTGCAAATAGAGACTGTACTTCTTTCTGCCTAATTTGGATGCTTTTACTTTTGTTTGTCTATTGCTGTGGCCATAAAACCCAGAATTATGTTGAATAAGAATGGTGAGAGGGAATATCTCTTCCATGTTCCTGATATTAGGTGTAAAGCATTTATTTGTGCATCATAAAATATGAGATTAGGTATAGATTTTTTCATAAATTCTCTTTATCAATTTGAGGTTGTCCCTTCTTTTTCTAACTTGATGAAAGGGTTTGTTGGAGTTTCTTTTTCATATATGGTTGTTGGATTTCTTCAAATGCATTTTCTGCATCAATTGATATGATAATATCATTTTTGTTCATTAGCCTATTGCTTATGTTGAATGATTTTCAGATATTGAACTAGCCTTTCATACCTGGACTATTTTCAATACCTCATATAAGTGGAATTGTACAATATTTCGTTAAGCCTGTATAATAATTCTATTGTATTCATAAATCATATTTTCTTTATCCATACATCCATTGATGGGCATTTAGGTTGCTTCCACATTATAGCTCTTGTGAATAATGCTACAACAACCATAGGAGTACAAATATCTCAAGATTCTCTTTTCTTTTCTTTTTTTTTTTAAAGATTTCATTCATTTATTCATGAGAGACACACAGAGAGAGAGGCAGAGACACAGGCAGAGAAGCAGGCTCCATGCAGGGAGCCCAATACAGGACTCGATCCCAGGACTCCAGGATCACGCCCTGGGCCGAAGGCCGATGCTCAACCGCTGAGCCACCCAGGCGTCCCTCAAGATTCTCTTTTCAAATCTTTTGAATACCCAAATGGGACAGCTGGATTATATGGTATTTCCATTTTTATTTTTTTGAGGAATCTCCATACTGTTTTCCATAGTGCCTGTGTCATGTTTATATTCCCACCAATAGTGTACAAGCATTCATTCTGATTTCTCCACATCCTAACACTTTTTATCTCCTGTTTTTGTTTGGTTTTGTTTTTGATAATGGCCATCCTATTAGGTATGAGGTGATTTCTCATTGTAATTTTGATTTGCATTTCCCTGAGGATTATTGATGTTAAGGATTACTTTTCATATAACTGTCATTCATTTGTATGTCTTCTTTGGAGAAATGTCTAATCAAGAACTTTGGCCATTTTTAAATCAAGTTATCTGGAGTTCTTCCCCACCCTCTCCTATTTTTTGCTATTGAGTTGTAGGAGTTCCTTATAGTTTTTGGATATTAGCCTCTTATCACACACAAGATTCATATTATTTTCTCACATTCTGTAGGTTGCCATTTCATTCTGTTATTTTCTTTGCTGCAAAGAAGTTACTTTGTTTGATGTAACCCTGTCTCTTTTCTCTTTTGTTGCTCATGTTTTTGGTATCATATTCAAGAAATCATTGTCAAGAACAATTTCACAAAGATATCCCCTATGTTTTCTTCTAGATGTTTGACAGTTTCAGTTTCAGGTCTTATGTTCAAGTCTTTAATCTATTTTGAGTTGATTTTTATGTATGGTGTAAGATAAGCATTTAATTTCATTCTTTTCCATCTAGATATCCGGTTTCTCCAACACCATTTGTAAAAGAGAATATCCTTTTCCTATTATGTAGTCTTTGCATCCTTGTTGAAAATGAGTTCACCATATATGTGTGGGTTTATTTATGGGCTCTCTATTCTGCTCCATTGGTCTATACGTCTGTCTTTAGGCCAATACCATATTGTTTGGATTACTATAGCTTTGCAGTATGTTTTGAAATAATAATGTATGATGCCTCCACCTTTTGTTTTTCTTTCTCAAGACTGTTTGGGCTACTTGGTGTCCTTTGTAGTTCCATATGAATTTTAGGATTGTTTTCTCTATTTCAGTAACAAATACCGTTGGTTTTTTTTATATGAATTGAATTAAATCTGTAGAACACTTTGGGTTGTACAGAGATTTAACAATATTAAGTCATCCAATCTAAGATATGTTCCCATTTATTTAAGTTTTCTTTAATGTCTTTCAGTAATTTTTTGTAGTTTTCATTTTAAAGTCTTTCATCTACTTGGTTAAGTTTATTGCTGATTTATCTCTCTCTCTCTTTCTCTCTCTCACTTTTGTAAATAGAATTGCTCTTTAAAATCCTTTTCAGAGAGTTCACTGTCAGCGTATAGAAAGGCAATTGATTTTTGTATGCTCATTTTGTTAACTGCAACATTACTAAATTAGTTTATTACTTCTAAGAGTTTTTTGTGGTGGTTTTAGGGTTTTCTACATAGAAGACCATTGTGAACAGAGATAATTGTTTTTTTTCCAACTTGGGCATCTTTTATTTATTATTACTTTTTTTACATATTTGCTCTGGCTAAGACTTTTAATACCATGTTGAATAGAATTAGTGATAGTGGGCATCCTTGCCTTATTCCTGACCTTAGAGGAAAATCTTTTCAGTTTTCTGTCATTGAGTATGATATTAGCTGTGGGCTTTTCATATATGGCCTTTATTATGTTGAGGTAATTTCCTTCTCTTCTTGGTTTGTTGAAGTTTTTATCATAAAAGGTTACTAATTTTATCAAATGCTTTTACTGCATCTATTGATATATGTGATTTTTATCCTTCATTCTATTAATGTGGGGTATTGTATTGATTGATTTTCATATTTTGAACCATCCTTAAATTCAAGAGATAAATCCTTTTAAAAATATTTTATTTATTTATTCATTAGAGACATACAGAGAGAGGCAGAGACACATATGCAGAGGGAGAAGCAGGTTCCCTGCGAGGAATCTGATGCAAGACTTAATCCCAGGACCCCAGATCATGCCCTGAGCTGAAGGCAGATGCTCAACCACTGAGTCACCCAGGCATCCCGAGAGATAAATCCTTCTTGAAGGAATTAATGGGAAAACAGTTAATCAGATTTTAATAGGTGGGAAGTACATAATGGAGTAAAAGATATGTTCGAGTAAAGGTTGCTAAATGAATAAGACATGCTTAGAAATAGCTTTTTCTTAACTCTAAAATTTATTTCTAAGCACTTGTTTTTCTACCTTCACTATAATGGTTACTTCTATGCGTCCAACGTGGCTAGGTTATACTACCTAGTTATTTAATCAGTACTAATCTAGGTATTGGTGTGAAAGTATTTTGTAGATGCAGTTAACATCTACAATCACCACTTGACTTTAAGTAAAGGAGATTACCCATGATAATGTAGGTGGGCCTCATCCAATTAGTTGAAGGCCTTAAGAGTGAAAACAGGTTGTATGAAGAAGAAGAAATTCTGTCTTAAGACTGGAGCATCAATTCCTGCCTGATTTTCCAACTTGCCAGCCTTCCCTATAGATTTCAGACTTGCCAGCCCCATCAACTGCATGAGCCAATCCCTACAAAGATAACCCAAATTTTCTGTTCTCTCATTTGACAATTCATGTCATCATCTTTCTCTTCTCATAAAATCATCTCTTCTTTATCATCATTGTTAGAAACTTATTTTTTATATGTAACTTTCCATGTATTAAACCCTTTGACATCTGGATCAGTCTTTCTTTCTCAGATCATGTCATCCTCTTGGGTGACCCCAGTGTTCTTGTGGATGATCCATCCAACAACCTATCCTATACGTTTCTTGACCCTTCAATTCTAGTGACTTCTGCACTTCAAATATGCACACCCATGGTCAAAACCTCAACTATTTGTATCCTGACTTCAAGGAAACTGGGTCATCACAGTAGCCAACTCCAAAACTGTCATATTTTGGGCTGGCGAGACCGGGGACCTCAAAACGGCAGACCCCAGGCCAGCAACCTTCCAATAATGCTGCCTTGCCACCTTCCCCCAAAAAACTCTTTATATACCCCTCTCCCCTGTTTGCCTGGGCACGACTTCCCCAGCCTGCTACTTCCCTACTCTCTCCCTTTCCTGTGGCAGTGGAACCTCACCCGAGAGCACGTCCCATTAAAAGCCTGCTTGGAGGGCAGCCCCGGTGGCTTAGCGGTTTAGCGCCGCCTTCAGCCCAAGGCGTGATCCTGGAGACCTGGGATTGAGTCCCACCTCAGGCTCCCTGCATAGAGCCTGCTTCTCCCTCTGCCTGTGTCTCTGCCTCTCTCTCTCTCTCTCTCCATCTCTCCCCCTCTCTCTCTCCATCTCTCCCCCTCTCTCTCTCTCTAATAAATAAAATCTTAAAAAAAAAAAGCCTGTTTCGACCAACTTTTGCCTGGCCTCTCTATTCCATTTCATTACCAATCAGATTAAACCTGACATCATATATGAACAGAGTGGAGATACCTGGCACAATGCCAGAGTCAGTATGGGAGAGGCAGTTGCTACTCCTTAACTTATATCAAAAGAAGTAGATAAGTTCACATCAAAGGAGGATCATTTATATGAGGTAACTTGAAAACCCAATGTTTTGGGTGACAGAGAACATTTATTTTATTCTTCCTTTTCCATCTAAAAGAGTTACTCTCTATCTCCTCTCATTTCTGAAACTAATTCTTTTCTTGTACATATATTTCCTATTCTTTTCTTCTGCAGGCTTTCCCTTTCATCTAATTGTAAATTCCTAAGTGAGACTTCACTTTCTTCTTTCTGAAAGATTTGCAATTTACATGGCATAGTATCTAATTCAACAACATGGAATTATAAATATCACAAAAATTACATTGAAAATAGGAATAAGTGCTTTTTTAAAAGTAAGAAAATGGAAGGACAACAACCATTCTGGGAGAATATGTTGAAATTAATACTTTTTTTTCTATTATATTTGACAACTAAGGAGAAAATAACTTGTTTGTTAGAAGGATAGGAAAAAGTAATGGAGCTTAGGGCTTGTGAAATCCTAAAGAAGAGGAAATATAAAGGGATAGCACTTGCTTTTAAAAAGGGCCTAGGATAGTGAATGGTCAAAGGCAACTAGGCAAACTCAAATCCATCTAGTTTTAAGCAGGAGCAAATAAAAGTAACTGCTTCTTCTCTTTTCTTCTTTATCCCCAGAGAGTTAGAGAACTGGCAAAGGTAACTAATTTCTCCCTTTCTAAGAAGCGAAAGGAACATATTTTTCAAGAAATTTCACAATGAGTATTCTTTTCATCACCACTTGTGGAAAGCTAATATCAAAAACACAAGAAACAACAAGTGTTAGTGAAGATGTGGAAAAAAAGAAACCCTGGTGCACTGTTGGTGGAAACGCAAACTGGTACAGCCTCTGTGGAAAACAGCATGCAGGGTACCCAAAAAGTTAAAAATAGAACTACTCTATGATCCAGGAATCACACTACTGGGTATTTACTCCCAAAATACAAAAACACTAATTCAAAGGAATACACACACCCCTATGTTTATTGCACCATTATTTACAATAGCCAAATTATGGAGGCAGCCCAAGTGGCCAATGACAGATGATGGACAAAGAAGATGTGGTGTGTGTTAGTGTGTGTATACATATATATATATGTGTGTGTGTATATATATATGTGTATATATGTATATATGATGGAATATTATTCATACAAAAGAATGAAATCTTGCCATTTGCAATGACATGGATGAGCTAGAGAGTATAATGTTAGTCAAAATAAGTCAGAGAAAGGCAAATACCATATGATTGCATTCATATGTGGAATTTAAGAAACAAAACAAATGATCAAAGGAAAAAAAAGAGAAAGAGGCAAATCAAGAAATGGGCTCTTAATTCTAGAGAACAAACTGATGACTACCAGAGGGGAGGTGGGGTGGGAGGATGGGTGAAATTGGTGATGGGGATGTGCACTGGATCTTGTATGGAAGTGTTGAATTATTATATTGTACACCTAAAATATAACACTGTATGTTAACTATAATGGAATTAAAATAAAGTAAATTCAATGTAATTACATTTTAAAAACTTAATTTAAAAAAGAAAAAAGAAAGTGAATCGAACGGATTATGATTTGGACACCAAGGCACTTAGCTCCTGAAATGGATCTATTATTCTTTGAATGTTCTAACCATACAAAACATTTTGTAGGAATGTCCTAAATAAAAGAACTATAGTATAGCCCTCTTGTGGCCTACATACTAGGACACTACACAGGCCTTCAAAGCTTGTTTGCTTTAGAGTTCAGAAGAATTAAGTTTACTTGTCAACTTCTCCACCCTTTAGGAAATACCAAAATGCTAAATTAACCCCTTAAGCTATCACTTCTCAGGGTCATTTGGGTGGGGGTGGCGTGGGGGTTGGGGATGGACAATAGGAGAATTTCCCAGGCTCTAAACTTCAAAATTGTCTTTGATACCTTTCTCTCTTCAGATTCTCCTCAACAAATCCTTTTACTACCTGTTCCTTTACATCATCTCTTATAATCCTGCCCTTCTTTTCCATGTTTACTGCCAGTACCCTGGCTCTATAAAACATTCTCTCAAGCTAGAAACATGGTAATAATACCTCAGCAGTGGTATTCCTGCTTTTATTCTTTAGTATCCCTTCCAATTTATTATTCCCACAGAACAGAGATTCACAATTCACATTCACATTTCTAGAACATATCATGGCAGTCCCATAATTGTAAACATTTAGTGACTACCCTTTGGATATAAGGTAAAGTTCAAACAAATTGCAAAATGGCTTCTTGGCTATCTTCAATAATTTTACAGACAGCCTAATATTTTGATTCTCCTTAGTCATATCAGCTATCTTTCAAAAGCAAAATAACTAAGAATATTCTGCCAAAACTTCTAAATCACACATAAATAATGGAATTATCTGATTTCCCAATTTTAGAAAACTTAGAGAGCTTTAAAAAATATGTTTCAAATCTCTCTTTATCAATCTGTCCCTAACGCTCTTCAATTTTTTTTTTTAATCTGGCATGCCCTCCCTACAGTTTAAATGACCTAACATATACACGGAGCTTAGAACTGTGTCTAGCACACAGAAGCCCTATTAAAGTATTTACTACAATCAGTATATAGTTAGTAAAGAAAAGTGTGCAATCTCCAGATGAAGACAGACCTGGGTTTTGAACTTTATGTCTGGATTCATTAGCTTGGTGATCATGGCTTAATCATTTAATCTTTCTGGGTCTTTGTTTATTTTTTTTGCAAAAGAGTTAATAATAACTACCATGAATAATTACAAAATAAAAAATTTTGAAGCCAAAATGCCTAGTATAGGACCTGGTATAGGCACTCCATAAGAGGAAATTTTTGCTATTATTATTCATTTCTGTACTTTCTCTCCCTAGACCAAAATACCTCTCATTCTTACTTCTCTCTCCTCATTTGAATCCCTTTCATCTTCTCCTAAGAAACCAGACACACACACACACACAAAAAGAAACCAGACACAGAAGATTCATCATTCTTTTCCCCCACTGACCATTTACCTGCACAGCTCAAATGGCTTATGCATGGCAAGCATATTGTATAGTAAGAACTTGATTCTAAATGTGCCAGATAGGAAAGCCTTTTTTTTTCAAAAAGCTTTACTAAGATATAATTCACAAGCCACATAATTTATCCATTTGAAGTGTGCAAATCAGTGGATGTTAATATATTCATACAGTTGTCCATCCATCACCACAGTCTTTAGACCATTTTCATTACCCCCAAAACAAATCCCACTCCTCATAGTCATCAAATCCCCAGATCTCCTACCCCTGAAAAGCATAGGTAACATCTAACCTACTTTCTATCTCTACAGATTTCCTTATTTGGACATTTCATAAAAATGAAATCATACATTATAAGATCTTCTGTGATTTCCTTCTCTCATTTAGTATAATGTCTCCAAGGTTTGTCTAAGTTTTAGAATATATTTATGTTTCATTTCTATTCATTGCTGAATAATATTCTAGTGTGTGATTGTAACATCAAAGCCTTTTAAATTGTGCTTCTTGGAAAGAGAAATCAGACAACAAAGACTAGAAGGGAACACAGACAACCTATAGTGACTTTATAGGTAATACAATGGCACTAAATTCATATCTATCAATAATTACTCTGAATGTAAATGGACTAAAAACTCCAATCAAAAGACATAGGGTATCAGAATAGATAAACAAGACCCATCAATATGCTGCTTCAAGAGACTCCGTTTAGACCCCAAAACACCTACAGATAGAAAGTAAAGGGGTGGAAAGCCATCTAACATGCTAATGGACATTAAATGAAAGCTATAGTAGTCATATTTATATCAGGCAAATTAAATGTTAAGCCAAATATTATAATAAGAGATCAAAAAGTATACTACATCATAATTAAGGGGTCTATCCATCAAGAAGACCTAATAATTGTAAATATTTATGCCCCTAACCTGAGAGCAACCAAATATATAAAAAATTAATAACAAATTTAAAGAAACTTATTGATAATAATATAATAGTAGGAGACTTTAATACCCCACTCACAGCAATGGACAGATCATCTAAGCAGAAGATCAAGGGGTACCTGGATATCTCAGTCAGTTAACCATCTGCCTTCAACTCAGGTCATGATCCTAGGGTTCTGGGATTGAGCCCCACATTGGGCTCTCTACTCAGCCAGAAATCTGCTTCTCCCTCTTCCTCTGCACTTTTCCCCACTGGTACTCTCTCTTTCTCAAATAAATAAATATTTTTTTTTTAAAAAGCAGAAGATCAACAAAGAAATAATAGGATTGAATGACACACTGGACCAGATAGACTTAACAGATAATATTCAGAGTATTTCATCCTAAAGCAGAATACATATTCTTTTCAAGTGCACATGGAATACTCTCCAGAATAGATAACACACTAGTTCACAAATCAGACCTCAACAAATACAAAAAGATAGAGATCACACCATGCATACTTTCAGACCACAACACTGTGAAACATGAAGTCAACCACAAGAAAAATTTTGGAAAGACCACAAATACATGGAAGTTAAGGAACATCCTTCTAAAGAATGAATGAGTTAACCAGGAAATTAAATAAGAAATAAAAAAAATACATAGAAGCAAATGGGATTAAAAACACAACAATCCAAAACCTTTTGGATCCAGGAAAGGCAGTCAAGAGAGGAAAGTACATAGTAATACAGGCCTTCCTTAAGAAGCAAGAAAAGTCTCAAACACACAACCTAAACCTACACCTAAATGAGCTGGAAAAAGAACAGTAAAAAAGCCTAAATCCAGAAGGAAAAGGGAAATAATGAAGATTAGAGCAGAAGTCAATTAAATAGAAATTAAAAAAAAACAGTGCAACAGATCAATGAAAGTAGGAGCTTGTTCTTTGAAAGAATTAACAAAATTGATAAACTCCTAACAGGACTTATCAAAAAGAAAAGAAAAAGGACTCAAATAAATAAAATCATGCATAAAAGAGGACAGTTCACAACCAACACCACAGATATACAAACAATTATAAAAGAATACTATGAACACTGTCCCAACAAATTGGGCAATCTGGAAGGAATAGATAAATTCCTAAAAACATACAAACTACCAAAACTAAAACAGGAAGAAATAGAAAATTTGAACAGATACATAACTAGCAAAGAAACTGAATCAGTAATAAAAATCTCTCAACAAACAAGAGTCCAGTGCCAGATTGCTTCCTAGGGGAATTCTACCAGACATTTAAAGAATTAATGCCTATTCTTCTGAAGCTGTTCCAAAAAATAAAAGTTCAGGGAAAACTTCCAAATTCATTCCATGAGGTCAGTACTACCTTGATTCCAAAACCAGACAAAGACCCCACTAAAAAGGAGAATGACAGACCAATATCCTTGATGAATATGGATGCAAAAATTTTCAACAAGATAGTAGCTAATCAAATCTAACAGTACATTAAAAGTATTATTCAACATGAACAAGTGAGATTTATTCCTGGGCTGCAGGGTGGTTCAATATCCACCAAAAAATGAACATTATGCATCACATTAATAAAAGAAAGGATAAAAACTATATAATCCTCTGAATAAATGCAGAAAAAGTATTTGACAAAATACAGCAATTATTTCTCAATAGAAACCCTCAAGAAAGTAGGAATAGAAGGAACATACCTCACCATCATAATGGCCATATACAAAAGACCCATAGCTTATATCATCCTCAATGGAGAAAAACATGACAGGGATGTCCTTTACTCTATGGTCAGGAACAAGACAGGGATGTTCACTCTTACCACTGCTATTCAACATAGTACTAGAAGTCCTAGCATAAGCAATCAGACAACAAAAAGAAATAAAAGGCATTCTAATCAGCAGGGAAGAAGTCAGACTTTCACTCTTTGCAGATGACATGATACTCTATGTAGAAAACTCGAAAGGGGTGTGGGTCAGTCATTTAAGCATCAGAGTCTTGATTTCAGTTCAGGTCATGAACTCAAGTCATGAGATTGAGCCCTGCTTCAGGTTCTGAGCTGGGTGTGGAGCCTGCTTAAGATGCTCTCTCTCTCCCTACACCTCTGCCCCTCCCTCCTGCCCCTGCTCATGCCTTCTCTCTCTCTCTCTCTCTCTCAAAAAGACAAAAAAAAAAAAAAAAAAAAAGAAGAAAAGAAAGGAAAATCCAAAAGACTCCACCAAAAAATTGCTATAACTGATACAGGAATTCAGTAAAGTCCCACGATATAAAAGCAAGTACAGAAATCTGGGGCAGCCTGGGTGGCTCAGGATTTTAGCGCCTGCCTTCAGCCCAGGGCATGATCCTGGAGACCTGGCATCGAGTCCCATGTCGGGCTCCCTGCATGGAGCCTGCTTCTCCCTCTGCCTGTGTCTCTGCCCCCCCCCTCTCTCTCTCTCTCATGAATAAATAAATAAAATCTTAAAAAAAAGAAATCTGTTACATTTCTATACACCAATAATGAAGAAGAAAGAGAAATCAAGGAATCGATCCCATTTACAATTGCACCAAATACCATAAGATACCTAGGAATAAACCTAACCAAAGAGGTAAAAGATTTGTATTCTGAAAACTATAGAACACTTATGGAAGCAGTTGAAGGAGACACAAAGAAATAGAAAAACATTTCATGTTCATGGATCAGAAGAACAGATAGTGTTAAAATGTCTATACTACCCAAAGCAATCCACATATTCAATGTAATCCCTATCAAAATACCACCAGCATTTTTCACAGAACTAGAACAAATAATTCTAAAATTTGTATGCAACCAGAAATGACCCTGAATAGCCAAAGTAATGCTGAAAAAGAAAACCAAGGCTGGAGGCATCATAATTCCAGACTTCAAGTTGTATTACAAAGCTGTAGTCATCAAGATAGTATGGTACTGACACACAGGTTAATGGAACAGAATAAAGAACCCAGAAATGGACCCTCAACTCTATGGTCAACTCATTCAACAAAGCAGGAAAGAATATCCAATGGAAAAAAGACAGTCTCTTCAACAAATGGTGTTGGGAAAACTAGACAGTAATATGCAGAATAATGAAATTGGACCACTTTCTTACACCACACACAAAAATAAATTCAAAATGGATGAAAGATCTAATATGAGAAATGAAACCATTAAAATCCTAGACGAGAACACAGGCAGCAACTCTTTGACCTGGACTATAGCAACTTCTTACTAGACACGTTGCTAGAGGGAAGGGAAACAAATGCAAAAATGAACTACTGGGACAAAAGCTTCTGCACAGCAAAGGAAACAATGAATAAAACTAAAAGGCCATCTGCAGAATGGGAGAAGATATTCATAAATGACATATTGGATAGAGGTCTAATATTCAAAATCTATAAAGAACTTACCAAAATTGACACCCCCAAAATAAAAAATCCAATTAAGAAATGGGCAGAAGATATGAACAGATATTTCTCCAAAGAAGATGTACAAATGACTAACAGATACATGAAAAAATGCTCACCATCACATATCATCAGGGAATACAAATCAAAACC
Source organism: Vulpes lagopus (assembly GCF_018345385.1). Classification (NCBI taxonomy): domain Eukaryota; kingdom Metazoa; phylum Chordata; class Mammalia; order Carnivora; family Canidae; genus Vulpes; species Vulpes lagopus. The sequence continues at coordinate 16,957,915 of NC_054848.1, forward strand.
ATGATGAGGTACTATGTCACACAAGCCAAAATGGCTAAAATGAAAAACTCAGGAAACATGTTTGCCCTTGGTGAGAATTCCAACTGGTGCAGCCATTCTGGATAACAGCATGGAGGTTTCTCAAAAGTTAAAAATAGAACTACCCTATGGCCCAGCAATTACACTAGTAGGTATTTTTCCCAAGGATACAAAAATATGATTCAAAGGGGCACATGCACCCCAATGTTTATAGCAGTATTATCAATAATAGCCAAATTATGAAAAGATCCCAAATGTTTATTGATTTATGGATAAAGAAGATGAAAGAAGATATGGTATATATATCATATATATAATGGCACACATATTATATATATGATATATGTATCATATATATATATAATGGCATATTACTCAGCCATAAAGAAGAATTAAATCTTGACATTTGCAATGATGTAGATGGAACTAGAGGGTATTATGCTAAGCAAAATAAGTCAGTTAGAGAAAGACAAATACCATAAGATTTCACTCATATGTGGAATTTAAGAAAAAAAAAACAGATGAACATAGGGGAAGGGAAAGAAAAATAAAATAAAAGCAGAGAAGGAGATAAACCAATAGAGACTCTTAACTTCCTGCAGAGAATAAAGTGAGGGTTGCTGGAAGGGAGGTGGGTGGAAGATGGGTTAAATGCACAATGGGCATTACGGAGGGCACTTGTTGTGTTGAGCACTGTATGTTACATGCAAGTGATGAATCACTAAATTTTACTCCTGATACCAATACTACACTTATGTTAATTAACTTGCATTTAAATATAATCTTGGCTGGGTGATGGGCATTAAGGAGGGCATGTGATGGAATGAGCACTGAGTGTTATACTGTATGTCGGCAAACTGAATTTAAATATTAATTAATTTTTAAAAATCTTGGAATGAATGAATGAATAAATTGTGCTTCTCAATTCCATGTGCTGCCTCTCACAACACACTCTCCAGCCCCAAAAGCCTCAATGTGAACACCTATACCAGGTGGATGCCAAATACATGCCATGTAGAAGTATTCAAACACTGCCACCCTACATCATCAGGCAAAATTGACCCACAGCTAATTAGTTTGCTACCTACTCCAATAGGCATAAAAAGTAGTATACAAATATAATGATTAATTAACTTGAACATTTATTGAACACTTTCTATCTCAGCTTGAGTTCCCCTAAGAATAGCCCCTGAGACAAGAATTTGAGTTTGTTTCGGAAGTGATCTCAGGAAATACTAATGGGAGCATAGGATATGGAAAGTGAGTCAGGGAAGGGAAGATAGCTAATACAAGATATGTGTTTCAAGCAAGTGGCACTGTGGGCAACCATAGCTTAAGTGCACTGAAGAACTTTGGGATACAGTGTAGAACATGGACCTCAGACTTATACCTACTGAAGTGGGAGCAAGCTGTGGTTTTAATCCATCAACTCTGTCAATCAGCTATTAGTTTTGGGCTCCTCACAGAGTGCTAATTCTCTGCTCTTCTGGCCTGGCAGGTGCTGCAGAGCAGAACAAGCTCTGATGGCCAACGAAATCCCTTAAGCAAAGAGATGCAAAGTGCTGGCAGTTGGAAGTCAAGCTAGTATGCTTGGAGAGGGTAAGGACTGAGGAGATAGGGGGGCATGTTCACACTGCTTGCTGTACTTTCTATCTGGACTTCCATACAAAATGAAACAGATACAACAAATATTAATTGAATTTTTTCTATGTGCCAGACAGTGTTCTAGGCATCGAGGATACAGCTGCAAACACAACAGGAAAACCTCTGCCCTCTGGTAATTTACATTCAAGTGAGAGACAAACAGTAAATAACATAAATAAATTATAGAATCTACTGGAAAATGATGAGTACTAAGGTGGGTAGTAAGATGAGTAATCTGGGGAGTGCCCTGCTAAATAAGGTGGTTACTGGAAAAGTGACATGTAGCAGAGCTCAAGGGTCTTCTTGTTCCACCCTCTATTTTCCCCTTAAAGATGCTTTAGGATAACCACCAAGTCTGAAGTGTTTTAATATCAATTCCAGATCCAATATTCCAGAGAAAGAAGTTTTTGTTAGTGATCAGGGACTCTCAGCAATCTTGCACACTAATTAAGCTGAGATGGAGAAAACTAGGAAAATACTAGAAAGGGAAAGGGGAAGCCTATTGTGGTGAGTTCTGAAGTTGGAAAGCAAATTCCTCACCCTCAACCCCTGCCATCATCTTACATAGCTAGAAGCACATCTTCACTGCAGCCTCTCCATGGATACTGCATTCATTCCAGAGCTTCTCCTGGCACCAGCAGCAGGCACTCATTGAGAAAAAAATAAGCAGGTATCTCCAAGAAAAGACTTAGTGGGGAAATCCTTACCACATGGAGAACCAAATAGCAAGGCAGCCTCTCTTCCTCTCTAAAGAACTCTTGCCATCTAAGGTCATGTCAGATTTCAAATGGTGTGTTTGCTCCTGGCCCTGGGGGACACATTCTCATAGATGATACATCTAATGTGCTGTATGTATGAATTTGTACAATGAAACAAACTCCAGGGTCCTTTTGCCTCCAGCACCTAATGAAAATCCTTTAGCACTTTCTTCTGTCTTCTTTTTCATCCTCATTTCTTGCTGCTTCCCAAGGGGCTGCTGGTAGATATAGGGCATGCTGCTAACACACAGGACCATCAACTTTTGGAATATACCACCTCTGTAAAACTTTCCAAGGTTATCCTACCCTCCTTGTCCTGCATTTTCTCACATGCTTCTTTTTAACATTTTTTAAAAAACGATTTATTTATTTATTTATTTCTGAGAGAGAGAGAGAGAGAGGCAGAGACATAGACAGAGGCAGAAGCAGGCTTCCTGCAGGGAGCCTGATGCAGAACTCGATCCCGGACCCTGGGATCATGACCTGAGCTAAAGGGAGACGCTCAACCCCTGAGCTACCCAGGTGTCCCTTCTCACATGCTTCTTGAACAAAGTTATCTTCTCCCATTCTTTGAAAGAATCTTTATAATAATGTTTAGCATTTAGCTGTGTTAAAATTGATTTTACACCTTTCTTATAGCAGCTAGGATGTAAACATTCCATCCATACTATTGGCAACCAGAACAATCTGCCCCCTTCCTTCTTACCTCAACTCATCACTTACTTCTTTCTGCCACAGATCTTCTGGCTAGCCAGAATTTTTACTTTAGTCTCCTTTACTTCCACCTACCTTGAAAATGCTATGATCATTACTGCCTTATATTGTGGTCCACAAGTGATGATTATTCATAGTCCGTCCTTCTGAATTTTGAACCAATTGATAAACAGATACAGGAATGTAATAGGAGTTAAAATATCTGTTTCATTTCTACCAAAGTGCTGTAAGGGCCAAGGGCAGTATGCCCCAAAATGTGCCACTTTGGTAGATTATTTTAAATAAATGTTACAAAAGAGACAGCCTATGCAAGGAAACTCAGACTCCTCCCTGTCCGCCTGAAAGCAGGAAATAAATCTCCCATGTGAAAGGGACCACCCCTGTAGTAGGAGATAAAAAGACAGCCTTATCATCAGAGATGGGAAGTTTGGAGCCAAAAAGGCTATAGAAACAACTTTTGTTACTTTTTCTTAATTTACTACCCCAGCCCAAATTCTAGACTTACTAATAAAAGCTCCCAAAGTTAAGTTTTCCTTGTCATGTCAATTCCTCATAGATGTATTGTCTGTCTAAAATTATAAAAATTGCCTGCCTTGTCATATATTGGGCCTCAGTGTTCATGTAATAAAACTTCAGTTTTTTTCTCCTGTTATTCTGTCTCATGTAAATTTAATTCCGAGTCCAATTGGAGTAGACAAGAATTTTTCCTTCCTTTCAGTTGGCATAGTCAGCAGGATACTTGACACATTTGCCCTGAACAATACTGCAACTAAGAGATCCTGAGATATCTGACATACAGCCAGTAAGATTGTCAGCCTCCCAGAATCTCCACCTGCAAAATTCAATGGAGCAAGAGTGGTGAGAATCTTTCTTTCTCTTTCTTAATTTAGATGAGCAGGAGAAAATATTGTGGGACCAGTTCCTAGGGCTTACTGACTCTTGGGTAAAATGTTGATAGAGTACTCTTTGGTTTCTGATCCATTTCCTCCAAGAGATGTCCTTTGTTTTTCTTTTTCTGTGTCTTTTGTCATTTGTCTGCCCTGTCATAGGGCAGAACTCAAGTGCAGGCCCTATAAACCTACTATTCAAGACAGCCTCACAAACTGGTGAGTTCATGGTTCTCATCAGACCAGTGTCTGTTTAGACAAATTTTACTGTGGGTTTATGTTCCCATGAGGTAAAGGCTGTTACTAAGGGACATCTTAGAAGCCAAAGCCACAAAATTGGTGGGCCCAGATGAAGCATTTAAAAGCTACTAGAGGGCTTGCCACTTAACTCAAAGACTTTCATGTTAGGATAAGTTGGTCACGGAATGGGTTAGGTTGACACTAGGCCACCTGTCAACCTCGAGAAAACTTCTGTGCAACAGGGTACACTATAAAACAACACACAATCCCCAACTCACAGCACACCCCTCCTGGGTATTAGTTTGGCTCCAAGAGACCCAAGGGTTAGCCTAAGCTGTTAAAGTGCATACAAGAACAACTGCATGAGGTATTTCCTTTCATCTTGTTCTGTGTCCTAAGAGCTTTGTGATCAGTGAGAACATTCTCTCTGGTTTCTGCCATTTGGAGGGTGCACTTACCAGGGTGTACCTTGGTGGTTAGTCAAATAGACTGGGGGTCCAAAACACACAGTTACAAACAGCACACTCTTTGTCCAGCCGTGTCAGCTCTCAGGGGACTAAGTCCTAAGAGGCCTCGGCCCATAAGAGGCCTTTGTTGTCTTAATCTTCATTGCTTGTCAGTGCTGGAAAAATCTCATTCCAGTAGCACCTACACAGGGTCACAGATGAGCAGGTCTGTAACTGGAGGCATCTCATGATTTCATGGGAGACTGGAGATGCTATTTTTAACTACACTATCCTTACCACCTGTGCAACAAAGGTCTTCACTTTCTTAAACTAATTTTGGGGGTGAACTTTTGAATCATGGGGGCTACATCATCTACACCAGATGCCTCTTGCATCTTTGGTTATGACAATAAAAAGCTTATTGGTTTGAATTACTATTAATAGGTCCTACTCAGAAACGGCCAGACAATAGATCCCTTAAATTGGCTATATTTGAAGAAAAGTCCTTTATAAAGAACTCTCAATTGTCTTATTAGAATAACAGCTAGCCTTACAGACTCCCTTGACAGGATAAAAGAACAAAATTAGACTTAAGACAAATATATGTCCATATCTAATGAAAATTTCCTTTCTTAAAATCCAGTTCCATCTTCCTTTTTTAACTTCCCTTTCCCTGTATTTGCAGAAAGCACTCCAGCCTAATCTCTAGGTTCAAAATATACAGACTACTCTTGTAAATACTGAAAGCCAGAAACTGAATTTATCAAAGCACCTGGGAGAGGCGGTAGGGCTCAATTTGCTAAAATCAGGCTCTGCCAACTTCAGGCATTTCTATGCAATACTTTCATCGATATATCCTAAACCCCACCAACACTGCAAAAAATTCATATCCCCTAAACAGCAACAGATCTTTTCATTTATAAGGCCCTCTTTCCTCCACTTTCTAAAGATCTGACCAAATTTAGAGAATAGTTGTAAAGACTAATTGCTATTTATAACCTCATTCACAGAGCCCTTGACCAGCTGCTAAGGGGAGTTCTTCCAGCCCAAGAGTATATTATGGTTATTAGACAGTTTAGACTGCTTCCTGAAGAAGCCTCCCTGCATGGAGGAACCAGGACCAGAATTTCTCTTAGCACCTCCTACATATGAACTGCAAGGCCAATATTCAGACTAATAGCCAAGGTTGAACTGTGTACCCAGAAAGAAGACTTTTGTTAAAATCTTATACAGACTTTACAAAGGCATAAATATTTTGATTCCCATTTTAGTTAAAAATCTCCCTGACATAAAGAGATAAATTTAGTTAAAAAGGTGGGACAGTCCCGTGATATTTAGGCTGTAATCCAGTTCCTTGGGGAATTAAAAACAACTGTCTTTGTTTTATATGTATCTATAAAGCCAGAGATGCAACTCTAAAAACAAGTCAAAGCCCACCCATCTTTATAAACCTCACCTCTCAAAATGTTTGTGGATATTATACAAATCAAGATACTGGAACAAAATTGTCCTAAGAAAAAAACTTTCATTATTTCTCTGTCCCTTTAAAGTTACACATCTTACCATGTCTTTGAAGTGTAAACATAGCACACAGTCACCTGAGACTAAAGGAAAAAAGGGAGGAGGGGAAAGAAGCCTTTTTAAAAAATACCACTACTGAAAGGGCTTTTCTACCCAAACTCTAGCAGCTCTGATAACAGGCAGATATGTTCCAAATCTCCACCTTAGAGAAAACTTGGATACTTTCTCTGTAAACCTTCTACTTCCATCTTCTCAAGGACCTAAGAGCCATTCTTTGAAAGCAAATTTTAGGGAAAAGATTCTCATTAAAAAAAAAAAAAAAAGAAGTAACAAGAAAAAAGTAAAAAAAAAAAAAAAGAAGTAGGTATTTGAAAATTGAGCCTATAATGTTCTCTCTACAAATATTAGTAAAATAAAAGCTATAAGAAATAGTTGCCCCTTGTTTGTGTATTTCTGTGTCCAGGTATGTTGGTAAATGTGAGATATTTACCTCCATATGATATTGCTAAAAATAATTTGTAAAAAAGCTCTATTTAGTTGAAGACAAGCACTTTTAAGGATTGGGCAACTAAAACTCTCAGAAAGACAGAAACAAATCCAAATGTTTTTCAAGTTCATGTGATCTAGAAAAATATTTGGTATTAATCTAATTTAAGGGTGCCTTGGGGGTGCAGTTAGTTAAGCAACTGACTGTTGATTTTGGCTCAGGTCATGATCTCAGGGTCCTGAGATCAAGTCCCATGTCAGGCTTCATGTTGAGTGTGGAGTCTGCTTGAGATTCTCTCTCCCGTTCTCCTTATCTCACCCTTCTTCTCACCCCCAGCTCATGTTTTCTCTCTCTCAAATAAATAAATCTTTTTTAAAAAAATTTTTTATTGGAGTTCAATTTGCCAGCATATAGCATATCACCCAGTGCTCATCCTGTCAAGTGCCCCCCTCAGTGCCCATCACCCAGTCACCCCAACCCCCTGCTCACCTCCCTTTCCACTACCCCTTGTTCATTTCCCAGAGTTAGAGTCTCTCATGTTCTGTCACCCTCACTGATATTTTCACTCATTTTCTCTCCTTTCCCCTTTATTCCCTTTCACTATTTTTTATATTCCCCAAATTAATGAGACCATATAATGTTTGTCTTTCTCTGATTGACTTATTTCACTCAGCATAAAACCCTCCAGTTCAAATAAATCTTTTTAAAAAAAAACAATTTAAGATTGTTGGTATTAACTAAAATTGACATGTCATTAAAGATATTAGCATTAAAATTAAAACTTTTATTCTGCCTGTATTTATTTAAAGTCAAATAAATTGATGTTATCTCTGTAACAAATTATTTAAAATAATAATAATAGCTTGAAAGGATGACTTTGATGATGTCTATTGAAGTTTTTATGGGTAATCTAAGCAAAATTGTTAAGAACAAATAAAATAGATATAAATAAGATTGAAAGTTTACTTTTAAAATAGTTTCTCCAAATCTTTCTGATAACCTGAAACCTTAAAGTTTTGCTAAATTAAATGACAAATTGGGTTGAATTCATTAAATACCTAACTCATTTTCTAAAAAAGATACAGTTATTAAAACTCAGTGCTGAGTATATGTTTATCTATTTTGGTCTTTTTATAAAGAAACCAAAGATAAATTTATTATTTAAATTATTAAATTTATGAAATATACTCATAAATTTGCCAATCTAAAAAATTCTTTTGTAACAGACAGATCACAACTGCTTACTATTTAGTTTTTACACAAGAAAATTAAGAATTAATTAATAATTCTAATAAATATAATTAAGGCTACTAGAAATTATAAGGGACACAACTCTGCATACAAGAAAAGTAAGATATGTGGTTTTGATACAAAAACATATTAGAAATAGAAATACACTTTTTTTAAGGAAAAAAATTGTCCTAAAGGAAGGTTGGTTATTCAGAGAGGGAGAACTAGGGATAAAATCTGAATATTAAAAATAATTGGAAAAGGTTCATTAAAAAAAAGAACTAAGGAATTTTATGTGTGTTTGGTTGTGGCTAAGATTAGAATAAATTTATTTAAAATGAGTTTTAATATCAAAAGCATACTGGCACAAAATTAGAATTTGGTTTTTCTCTCTGTTAAAAAATAAACTTTTCTAAGGTTCTTGGTCTGCTCTCAATAAGAAACTATAAACAAGGTTTTTCTTTACATTTAATGTAACCTGTGTAGAAAACAAAAATTCCATGTTTTGTCTTTATCAATCTTTGGTTATTCAAGAAAACTGAGTCTTCTTAATATTTAAAGAGCTAAGCTTTAAAAAAAAAAAAAATAAAGAGCTAAGCTTTGTTCACAACTACATAACCTTCTATATTTTCTTTTAAAGTCTTCTGTCACTCTGGTTAAATAGTTATTGTTTCATAATGATCTGGGATCAAATTTAATCAAATGTTTAAACCTTCTAATAGTTTTTTTTACATATTTTCCCAAATCAGATTTCAAAATGAAATCTTTTGACTAAAACCTAACTGAGGTATTTCTAGGAAGCTCCTGGAATACTTCAAAATTGTTGTGAGAAATTAAACTAATTAGGCTTATTTGTTATGTTAAATTACATGAAAAGCATTGTTAAATAAGCGATACTAAACTCTCTTAAGTTATATTTGGGTATATATATATATGTATATATATATATATATTATTAAAATAGCGTTCTATCTGGGGACAAATAGCATGGAAAGAGTGATCTAAAAATGCCTGGGGCACACAGCAGGGAGATTATTTGCTATTCTAGGAGCACTTCCCCGAGAGGCAGCATTCAGGGAGACATCTCTTGGAGAATAAGGGAGCTGGTTGGCACCATTTCCCTCCCCTGCCCCTTAGCATAAACACAGAGTCACCTAAAGGAAGCAGGTCAGTGCGACACTATCTGCCCAACTTGCTTATGCCAAGCCCCACTCCTTGGCACTCTGGCAGGACTGCCGTTCTCAATTAAGCTTACTACACAGTTCCTGCATGGCAGGCCCCTCCCCAAGAAGACCAGCACAAAACCCTGTCTGCACCACATCTCCTGAACCAGAGAGTTCTTCAGGACCTCAGTTCTGGAGTTGGTAATAGGTTTCATTTCTCAAGCAGACCAGAGCACATCTAGTTATAACTTGCCACATTCAGGCCAGGGACCAAACACTGCCCACAGCAAGCAAGGAGAGCTGCTACAGACAAATGGTCTGAAGGACAGAGCAGTCAAAACACAACAGCAGAGTGCATACAGCATACACTGGAGACACTCCCTAAAGTTTCAGGCTCTGGGCACTACTCAACCTCTTCTTCATAAGGCCATTACTTTCACCAGCAGGAGACATAACTGACTTTCCTAACACAGAGAAGAAGGCAGAGACTTAGACAAAATGCTGAAATGGAGGAATTTATTCAAAATGAAAGAACAAGATAATACCATGGCCATAGATCTAAGCAAAATAGTTATAAGTAACATACCTGATGGAGAATATAAAGCAACAATCCTAAGGATACTCACTGAGCTTGAGAAAAAATGGAAGACATGAGACCCTTACCATAGAGATGAAAAAGTTAAAAAAGAATCAAACAGAGATGAAGAGTGAAATATAGGAGATTAGAAACAGGCTTATTGCAACGAATAACAGGCTGGAAGAAGCAGAGGAATGAATTAGTGACCTAGAAGACAAAATAATGGAAAACAATGAAGCTGAAAAAAAAGAGAGAAAGAAGAATCATGTGACTCATGAAACAGACTTAAAGAGTCTGTGAAAACTAAACCATCCTTGCAAGAAATATTAAAGGGGACACTTGGAGTGCAAAAGAGAGACCAAAATTGACAAAGACAAGAAAGGATCAGAGAAAATCTCCAAAAACAATGACAAAGCATGTAATGAAATAGATATAAATGAACGAATGGATAAAATGGATAAAAAACAAAACAAACAAGACCCATTTATGTGCTGCCTACAAAAGACTCATTTTATTTTAAAAAAATAATAACTTTAACTGAAGATACTTGTTACAAAAAAAGCATATCAGAGAGAAAATTGATAGTGGGGGAATAGGTGAAATAGGTGTAGGGAATTAATGGTACACTTATCATGATGAGCACTGAGTAAAGATATGTAGAATTGTTGAATCACTATATCGTACACCTGAAATTGATATAACACTATATGTAAACAATACTGGAATTAAAATTGAAAACTTAATAAAAACTTAAATTAAGTATTCTAAAATTGTATACAAGTTCTAGAAATCTGATGTTCTAATATGTTATTACCTTAAAGTGTTGTATATCATTAAAACAACTAAATTTCCTTGTTAATACCATAATAATAAACTCTAATCAGATCTTTATGTCAGTTTTAAAGTCTTTTATCATATACAGTTATACTTTTACTCAGATGCCTTTACCAAAACCTCTTACAAATGTCTTTCATTTTCAGAGAGATTTATGGAAAGACTTGAAAAATACAGGTTTCTGATAACCTTAAGATCAAAAAACTGAACTGGGTAAGAGTCTCCAGAACTAATGGTAAAACTGAATTCAAGCAAAACAAGAAGTAATAACATGGGACTAAATAAACTGAGAAGGATGGTTATAATTTTCATAAAATGTTTGTATCAAAGATTGCTGATTTTTTTGAATAATTTATTTTTCTAGATTTAAGAGAATTTTTTCTTAAGCTAACTGAGTTACAGCAATTTTATAAAATATAGCTTTGTGAAAAAGTTGAACATTTCTTTCTTTCTTTTTTTTTTTTTAGATTAAATTTATTTAAAATGAGTTTTAATATCAAAAGCATACTGGCACAAATTAGAATTTGGTTTTTCTCTCTGTTAAAAAATAAACTTTTCTAAGGTTCTTGGTCTGCTCTCAATAAGAAACTATAAACAAGGTTTTTCTTTAATTTAATGTACCCTGTGTAGAAAACAAAAATTCCATGTTTTGTCTTTATCAATCTTTGGTTAATTCAAGAAAACTGAGTCTTCTTAATATTTAAAGAGCTAAGCTTTGTTCACAACTACATAACCTTCTATATTTTCTTTTTAAAGTCTTCTGTCACTCTGGTTAAATAGTTATTGTTTCATAATGATCTGGGATCAAATTTAATCAAATGTTTAAACCTTCTAATAGTTTTTTTTACATATTTTCCCAAATCAGATTTCAAAATGAAATCTTTTGACTAAAACCTAACTGAGGTATTTCTAGGAAGCTCCTGGAATACTTCAAAATTGTTGTGAGAAATTAAACTAATTAGGCTTATTTGTTATGTTAAATTACATGAAAAGCATTGTTAAATAAGCGATACTAAACTCTCTTAAGTTATATTTGGGTATATATATATATGTATATATATATATATTATTAAAATAGCGTTCTATCTGGGGACAAATAGCATGGAAAGAGTGATCTAAAAATGCCTGGGGCACACAGCAGGGAGATTATTTGCTATTCTAGGAGCACTTCCCCGAGAGGCAGCATTCAGGGAGACATCTCTTGGAGAATAAGGGAGCTGGTTGGCACCATTTCCCTCCCCTGCCCCTTAGCATAAACACAGAGTCACCTAAAGGAAGCAGGTCAGTGCGACACTATCTGCCCAACTTGCTTATGCCAAGCCCCACTCCTTGGCACTCTGGCAGGACTGCCGTTCTCAATTAAGCTTACTACACAGTTCCTGCATGGCAGGCCCCTCCCCAAGAAGACCAGCACAAAACCCTGTCTGCACCACATCTCCTGAACCAGAGAGTTCTTCAGGACCTCAGTTCTGGAGTTGGTAATAGGTTTCATTTCTCAAGCAGACCAGAGCACATCTAGTTATAACTTGCCACATTCAGGCCAGGGACCAAACACTGCCCACAGCAAGCAAGGAGAGCTGCTACAGACAAATGGTCTGAAGGACAGAGCAGTCAAAACACAACAGCAGAGTGCATACAGCATACACTGGAGACACTCCCTAAAGTTTCAGGCTCTGGGCACTACTCAACCTCTTCTTCATAAGGCCATTACTTTCACCAGCAGGAGACATAACTGACTTTCCTAACACAGAGAAGAAGGCAGAGACTTAGACAAAATGCTGAAATGGAGGAATTTATTCAAAATGAAAGAACAAGATAATACCATGGCCATAGATCTAAGCAAAATAGTTATAAGTAACATACCTGATGGAGAATATAAAGCAACAATCCTAAGGATACTCACTGAGCTTGAGAAAAAATGGAAGACATGAGACCCTTACCATAGAGATGAAAAAGTTAAAAAAGAATCAAACAGAGATGAAGAGTGAAATATAGGAGATTAGAAACAGGCTTATTGCAACGAATAACAGGCTGGAAGAAGCAGAGGAATGAATTAGTGACCTAGAAGACAAAATAATGGAAAACAATGAAGCTGAAAAAAAAGAGAGAAAGAAGAATCATGTGACTCATGAAACAGACTTAGGGAACTCAGTGACTACATCAAACATAATAACATTCATATTATAGGAATCCTGGAAGAAGAAAGAAAAAAGTGTACACAAAATTTATTTCAAGAAATAATAGCAGAAAACTTCCCTAATTTGGGGATGGAAATAGACATCTAAATCCAGGAGGCACAGGGAACGCCCATGAAAATCAACCAAAGCAGGCCAACACCAAGGCATATTATAATTAAATTTGCAAAATATAGTGATAAAGGAAAAATCCTAAAAGCAACAAAACAAAAGAAGTCTTTAACTTGTAAGGGAAAATCCATAAGGCTAGCTAGAGATTTCTCAACAGAAACTTGGCAAAACAGAAAGGAATGACATGAAATATTTATTCAAAGTGCTGACTGGGAAAAATCTGCAGCCAAGTATACTCTATCTAGCAAGGCTATCATTCAGAAAAAAAGGAGAGATAAAGAGTTACAGATAAACAAAAACAAAAAGAGTCTGTGAAAACTAAACCATCCTTGCAAGAAATATTAAAGGGGACACTTGGAGTGCAAAAGAGAGACCAAAATTGACAAAGACAAGAAAGGATCAGAGAAAATCTCCAAAAACAATGACAAAGCATGTAATGAAATAGATATAAATGAACGAATGGATAAAATGGATAAAAAACAAAACAAACAAGACCCATTTATGTGCTGCCTACAAAAGACTCATTTTATTTTAAAAAATATTTAAATTTTAAAAATTTTTTAGAAGGGCAGACTCTTAAGCAGGCCTATGCCAGCCAGCATGGAGCCTGACACAGGGCTTGATCTCACAACTCTGATATCATGACCTGAGCTGAAATCAAGAGTCAGACACCTACCCAAATGAGCCATCCAGTTGCCTCAAGACTCATTTAGGTCTTTAGACTCACTTAGACCTAAAGACACCTGCAGATTGAAAGTAAGGAGGTGGAGAAACATTTATCATGCAAATGGATGCTAAAAGAAAGTCAGAGTAGCAATATTTCTATTGGACAAACTAGACTTTTTTGTTCCTATATTGTTTTTATACTGCTTTGATATCAGGATAGTACTGACCTGATGGGATGATTTTAAATGTGTTCCCTCTATTCCATTATTTGTAAGATTTTGATTAAGCTTGTCATTAATTTTTTTTAATGTTTGGTAGAATTCACCAATGAAACCATGTGGTCCTGGGCTTTTCTGTGATGGGAGATTTTTTGATTCCTAATTCAACTTTCATTCTTGTTATTGGTCTAATACAACTTCCTATTTCTTGGATTCAAGATTCATGATTCAATTGTGGTAACTTGTGCATTTTTAGGAATTAATCTGTTTTTCTCCCAAGTTATTTGATTTGCTAGTATATAATTGTTTATAATAACCTGTTTTTACACTATTTCTTTGGTTATCTGTTGTATTGTTTTCCCTTCCATTTCTCATTTTGGTTTCTGAGTCTTCTTTTTTTTCTTAATGTAGTTAAAGGACTGTCAACATTGTTTTTGTTTTTGCATTTTTTAAAACTGATCATTGTTTTCAATGTTGTTATTGTTTATTCTGGTCTTTATTTATTTGATTTTTCTTTGTTCTTTCCTTCCTCTACTAAATTCAGCTAAGTTTTTATATTTTTAGTTCCTTGTGGTGTAAAATTGTTTATTTGAACTTTTTTTCTTAATACAAGCATTTACAGCATAAATTTGACTCTGACATCTGCTTTTGCTGCATCTCATAAGTTGTGGAATGTTGTAGGGTTTTTTCTTTTGTTTTAAGACATATTTTATTTTGATTTGCTGTTTGATTTATTTGGCCCATGGCTTGTGCAGTAGTGTATTGTTGAATATTTACGTATTAAATATTTAATACTTACATTGTAGATTTTCCAGCTTTGTTTTATTGTTGATCTTTAGTTTTATACCATTGTGGCTGAAAAATATACTTGGTATGATTTAATTCTTCTTAAATTTGTAATTTTGTAATATCTCTTTTTTAAAAAAGATTTTATTTATTTATTCATGAGAGACACAGAGAGAGAGCGTGAGAGGAAGAGACAGAGGCAGAGGGAGACGCAGGCTCCATGCGGGGAGCCTAATGTGAGACTGGATCCTGGGACTCCAGGTTCACACCCCAGGCCAAAGGCAGGTGCTAAACCTGCTGAGCCACTCAAGGATCCCGTAATGCCTCTTTTTATATGATTTAACTGGGGGAATTCTCAGTGTGTACTTGAAGAAAATATGTATTCTATTTTTCTTGGATGGAATGTTTAACATATATATCTTTTAGAAAACATGTATTTTGAAGCATGCTTCAAGAAAGAATGTTCTTATTTTAAAAAAATAATAACTTTAACTGAAGATACTTGTTACAAAAAAAGCATATCAGAGAGAAAATTGATAGTGGGGGAATAGGTGAAATAGGTGTAGGGAATTAATGGTACACTTATCATGATGAGCACTGAGTAAAGATATGTAGAATTGTTGAATCACTATATCGTACACCTGAAATTGATATAACACTATATGTAAACAATACTGGAATTAAAATTGAAAACTTAATAAAAACTTAAATTAAGTATTCTAAAATTGTATACAAGTTCTAGAAATCTGATGTTCTAATATGTTATTACCTTAAAGTGTTGTATATCATTAAAACAACTAAATTTCCTTGTTAATACCATAATAATAAACTCTAATCAGATCTTTATGTCAGTTTTAAAGTCTTTTATCATATACAGTTATACTTTTACTCAGATGCCTTTACCAAAACCTCTTACAAATGTCTTTCATTTTCAGAGAGATTTATGGAGAAGACTTGAAAAATACAGGTTTCTGATAACCTTAAGATCAAAAAACTGAACTGGGTAAGAGTCTCCAGAACTAATGGTAAAACTGAATTCAAGCAAAACAAGAAGTAATAACATGGGACTAAATAAACTGAGAAGGATGGTTATAATTTTCATAAAATGTTTGTATCAAAGATTGCTGATTTTTTGAATAATTTATTTTTCTAGATTTAAGAGAATTTTTTCTTAAGCTAACTGAGTTACAGCAATTTTATAAAATATAGCTTTGTGAAAAAGTTGAACATTTCTTTCTTTTCTTTTCTTTCTTTCTTTTTTTTTTTTTTTTTTTTGCTCAACTCAATCTGGAAGTCAATTTATTTGCAAAGAATCTACCATCATGAGAAAACATTTATGAAAATCTTCATCAGTACAAAGCCCAGAAGCTCCACTTAGGGGCAACAAATGTGGCTGTGATGCTGAACAACTCTGGTCTTTCCCATAAAATGAGTAACATCTAACTGACAGAGTATACTGACCCTTGAAGCAGCAACCCTCAGGTTTCAATATAGGCCTGGATATTTTTAAATAAGTAAGGCTAGAATG
Source organism: Vulpes lagopus (assembly GCF_018345385.1). Classification (NCBI taxonomy): domain Eukaryota; kingdom Metazoa; phylum Chordata; class Mammalia; order Carnivora; family Canidae; genus Vulpes; species Vulpes lagopus. The sequence continues at coordinate 16,973,938 of NC_054848.1, forward strand.
AGCTATGGAGTTTTTAAGAATATATTGAGTGATAAATGGCGATTACATCAGGTGATCTGAGCAGACCTGCATAGGTAATAAACCACGTCACACAGGTAGAATATGCCAGTACCAACGTGTATGGCTCCCCATTTCAGTAAGACTATGTGGTTCTCTAGAGGAGGAAGAGGTGGCCTTCTCAGCTTTTTATTGGTCCAAGTTCTACTAAGGCTTGTAGAATTACCTACCATCAAGTCAATGTTTCTGTCTAGAAGAGGATTCCAGTTCTGTCAGCAGAGGAAATTAGACATTAAAAATCTAAGTCAAGGTTATATATAGGATGAGTCTCAGAAAACTGAATTGTACAGACACTTAGGTAAAAACCATTTCAAAGAATTTGTGAGTGTTAAGATTAATAAGGTCTTTTCAGAGATGCAGCCTGTGAAGAACCCCCAACACTACATAGATAGTGAACAACAAACAGCAGAAGGAAGTCTTGACTCAAGTGAGGAAGACAGAAAAATATTTACATTAAAGAAAGGGTTCAAAATGAAGTAATATTTACAGGATACTAAAAAATTAATCTTCAGCCATAATGAGGCCTCTTCGAGCTCCCAAAATCTTTGCTTTCTTCTCCTTTCGTCTTTGTTCATGTTGCTTCCGTTGTTCCTCCTGAGTCTGGAGAGGAGGTTGTTTGTAAGTTTTCTTGTGGAATCTAACTCTGTTGGCATGTTGCTTAAGAGAACTATTTTCCTTAGGTTGACCCCATGGTTTCAGTTTGCCTTTGTGTGGCTCATAGTTGAGGGGACGAGACAGACTGGCTTTGAGATCAAACACCGGTTTCTTGTTGGAGACTGGAGTCTGTGCTGCCTCAGTTGTCAACTTGAATGGGATAACAACAGAAGCAGAATTCCCCTTTGCGGTCTTTAACTTGCATGTCCCGAGCATAGCCTGGCCTTTTGGAGTACTCCCACATACGGTCACATGTGGAGACTTTCTGGCTGCAGTCTTGGTCAGTGAACGCTTATGTTCATTATCTTTGGTAGCAGCTGAAAACCTGACGTTCATCTTAGTTGCCAATAGAATGGAACGCTTGGCGGACCCCTTCCCACACAAGGTGATCTGGCCTGTAGGGCCCAGGGGCTGGCCCTGCAAGTGGCGCTGGCTGGAGGGGGTTCGAGCCTCAGGGAGCCTTCCCGGGAGAGGAACTGGAGTCACCACCACTTCTTTGGTGACCGGCTGCTTCTTCAGTTCATTAAATGAGTTGTGTTCTTCAAAATGTTTCTTTTTCCTTTCAATATATTGATCAATGGACTCCATTTCCTTAAAACGAGCCTCATGAAGCTTCTTAAAGTTTGGAGTAGCACTTATAGTTCTTTTACTTTTTCCAGGTTTGGAAAACCCATCTGCGCAGAGAGGCTTTCTTTCTGCAGGTACTTTTGAATCTTCATTACCATTTATTCTTCTTTTTCCTGTGGAAACTGCATTCTCCTCTCCTTGGTTCTCATCTAGTGGTGAAGGAACTTCTCCAACAGTTCTGAGATCCTGGTTTTCCTGCTTCTCTGGATTCTGGAATTCAGTGTGATCATTTATTTTTATCTCTGAATGATCCTGGGAGTCAGAGTTCTTGCAACTTCTCCTTGTTTTGGTGATGTGGCCAACTGGCTCCCTCTTAGCTTGTTCCTGGCTGCTCATCTGCATCTCCGTCTCATCCCAGGAGGACGCAGAAGTTTGGCTTCCATTTTGACTCTCATTTTATTTTTTTGCTTCGTCTTTAAGGTAGGCTTTCAAGGCTTTTAACAACTTGTCTGCCCTCAGACAAGTCCCGGAGTCCCGGAGGCCGAGACTCTTGGCCAAGTTCTGCAGGTCGCTGTACTTGAAGGAGTCAAGCTCCTCAAGGGAGGGTATGGCCATGTCAAGCTGCATCCAGGCGACCACGCAGAGGACGCATACCCCACATGCAGCAAAGCAGTTCAAAACTCAGGTGCCACTCAGTTGAACATTTCTTTTTCTCCTTACCTCACCCCTCCAGAATTCAGAAACTCTCAGTGCATGTTCTTATGTTTTCATGGCAATGTATTTATTTGCATAAGTTCATTAAGAGTCTGTTCTCCTTTTAAGAGGACACAATTGGAAACATTGGTTATATTACCAAGGCTTTAACTGGAATGTCATATTTGTGAGACATGCATAGACTCAGATATGTCCAAAGAGCTTTAAGGAACTAAGGTTGACCATACAGAGCCAATAAAGCCCACTGGGAAAAATAGCTTGATATCTTGCTTCCAGGTTTCTGAGCAATCTTATCAGGTGAATAAAGGAGGTCACTTTCTGGCAGGTTCAGGAACCTCAGGATATTTTGGGGATCTTGAGAAGAGAAAAATCAATCCAAATCTATAGGTATTGCAGGCTGTCTGATGACAAGTATTTGGTTTACCTTCTGGCCTTGAGAGCCTATTTAAAATTCAATCTAGAGTTAAAAATAGAGCTACCCTATAACCCAGCAATTGCTCTACCAGGTATTTACCCCAAAGATACAAATGTCATGATCTCTTTCTGAAGCCATCTCAGATCAACTAAGCCTACATTTCCCCCTCTCTTAAATATTGAATGTGTGTTTACAATTAGTCACTTAGTGGCACGTGGTTTCCTATCATCTACCATTCTTTTTCATATGAATGAGTTGGTTTCTCCAATGGGATTCTATGCTCCTTGAAGGTTGTTACAATGCCGAATTCATTTTCCATCTCAGAGCACCTAACAATGCTTTATACAGAGTAGATATTTAACAGTTAGTTGTGAAAAGTGGTAGAATGAAATGGAATGGAATGGGATGAAAAGGAGTGGGATATGATAGGATGAGATAGGATATCAGGAAATTGCATGGAGAGTGCAGAGGGGAAGGTGGATTAAAACATGAAAGGCCTGGAAGTCAATCAAGTATATATTGAATGGTTTACAGTCATTGAAAATTGTGATTTCATGGAGTCCTTTATGAGCCCAAACAACATGTCTTCATTATAATTCATCAAGAGGTTGCACGGGCAGAATGGCCATTTGAAACTTACCAAAAACCTACTTCCTTACCTTTTGGGAAGGCTTCCCCCTATCCTCCCAGGACAAAAAACTCTCCATCCTTATGTCAAAGATGTTCAGATATTGAGAATCTTCCTCCTGACCTAATGTGCTTTCTTCCCACAGAACTCAAGCCATCTCACAAAAAATACCTTATTCTCCACGGAGGAAGTTTCAAGGTAAGTTTTTATGTCTACTCCTCATTATCCCTGAAATTGACCCCAGTCAAAATTGAGAAACTGAAGAAGATTTATCTTTGGGTTGTCTCCATTCCTTCAAAAAGGCTTCTTCCTTTCTCCCAAATATTATGTCCATGTCAAGTACTTAGTTGATTAGATATTTTGGGTGAATGGAGCCTTTTTTGGTATCATTCATATCACTTCACAAACACCTGAGTTAGATCTAACAAGAAAATAGTGTGAGCTGACTTAACTGAGCTAATTAAAGCTACAGAGGCAAATCTAGAACAAGATTCAAAACTTTTCATAGGAATGTCTGTGTGGCTCAGCGGTTGAGCCTCTGCTTTTGGCCCAGGGCATGATCCTAGGATCCAGGATCGAGTCCCAAATCAGGATGCTTGTGGTGATCCTACTTCTCCCTCGGCCTGTGTCTTTGCCACCCACCCCCACCCCGTCTCTCATACATAAGTAAATAAAATCTTAAAAAAAAACTTTTCATAAATGCCATCAGCTTCAACCTGACAAAACACATACTTTTACTCTAAAGATTATTATCTTCACACAGTATCTGTTTTAAAAAATATGTATCTTTTCCAGGTTCCCTCTGTTCTTAAAAAATAAGTTCAGCACAATTCCGAATAGCAAGTGTATAGCTCCAGATTTTTTAAAAGTTCAGAACAAATTTAAGGCTCAAATGCTCTACTGTCAATATCAATGTATCAGCAAAGGCTAGAATGAGGTATAAAATAACAGGAATGAGAGACCTTCAAGACAGAGGTAGACAGTTATATTTCTTTTTGTGTTTGTATTTTTATTTTATTTATTTTTTAATAAATTTATTTTTTATTGGTGTTCAATTTGCCAACATATAGAATAACACCCAGTGCTCATCCCATCAACTGCCCCCCTCAGTGCCTGTCACCCAGTCACCCCCACCCCCCGCCTACCTCCCCTTCCACCACCCCTAGTTCGTTTCCCAGAGTTAGGAGTCTTCATGTTCTGTCTCCCTTCTTGATATTCCCCACTCGTTTTTTTCTCCTTTCCCCTTTATTCCCTTTCACTATTTTTTATATGCCCCAAATGAATGAGACAATATGTTTGTCCTTCTCCGACTGACTTATTTCACTCAGCATAATACCCTCCAGTTCCATCCACGTTGAAGCAAATGGTGGGTATTTGTCGTTTTTAATGGCTGAGTAATATTCTATTGTATACATAAACCACATCTTCTTTATCCATCCATCTTTCGATGGACATCGAGGCTCCTTCCACAGTTTGGCTATTGTGGACATTGCTGCTATAAACATTGGGATGCAGGTGTCCCTGCGTTTCACTGCATCTGCATCTTTGGGGTAAATCCCCAGCAGTGCAATTGCTGGGTCATAGGGCAGATCTATTTTTGACTCTTTGAGGAACCTCCACACAGTTTTCCAGAGTGGCTGCACCAGTTCACATTCCCACCAACAGAGCAAGAGGGTTCCCCTTTCTCCACACCCCCTCCAACATTTGTGGTTTCCTGCCTTGTTAATTTTCCCCATTCTCACTGGTGTGAGGTGGTATCTCATTGTGGTTTTGATTTGTATTTCCCTGATGGCCAGGGTTGCGGAGCATTTTCTCATGTGCTTGTTGGCCATGTGTATGTCTTCCTCTGTGAGATTTCTGTTCATGTCTTTTGCCCATTTCATGATTGAATTGTTTGTTTCTTTGCTGTTGCGTTGAATAAGTTCTTTATAGATCTTGGATACTAGCCCTTTATCTGATAGGTCATTTGCAAATATCTTCTCCCATTCTGTAGGTTGTCTTTTAGTTTTGTTGACTGTATCTTTTGCTGTGCAAAAGCTTCTTATCTTTTTTTTACATATACATATTTTTTACTGAGTTCAATTTGCCAACATATAGTATAACACCCAGTGCTCATCCCATCAAGTACCCCCCTCAATGCCTGTCACCCAGTCACCCCATCCTCCCGCCCACCTCCCCTTCCACTACCCCTTGTTCGTTTCTCAGAGTTAGGAGTCTCTCATGTTTTGTCACCCTCTCTGATATTTCCCACTCATTTTCTCTCCTTTCCCCTATAATCCCTTTCACTATTTTTTATATTCCCTGTATGAGTGAAACCATACGATTATCCTTCTCCGATTGACTTACTTCACTCAGCCTAATACCCTCCAGTTCCATCCATGTCAAAGCAAACGGTGGGCATTCGTCATTTCTAATGGCTGGGTAATATTCCATTGTATACATATACCACATCTTTTTTATACATTCATCTTTCGATGGACAGTGAGGCTCCTTCCACAGTGTGGCTATTGTGAACATTGCTGCTATAAACAGACAATTATATTTCTAATCCAGAAAAACTCTATTCCCTAGCTCTTCTGTAAAGAACACTGATTTCTTGGATACAACATATATATATATGTATGTATATATATATACATACATATATATATATGTATACACACACACGCACACACATAATCAATGCTGAATCTCTTTCCCAATTAGAAATTTGATTTCAGGCTCTTTTCAAACGACATCTAAACAAAAGAATATGTTATAAAATATAATCAAGGTAAGTTATATTTTTAAAATAAGCTACCTAGTATTGCAAATCTCAATTGTATTCTTGTACATAATAGTATTTTGGTAGAAGAAAATATCAAAGTTAGTTTAGAATCCAAATTTTTGTCTGCAAAAATAACATTGTTCTATATTGTGTAAGTACTGTGAATTAATGGTCCATGTCATTCCAGAATCTTTCTCCACCAACAGGATAGTATTAAATACAGAGTTTTTGCCACCTAACATGGGCATAGGCAGTAGCTTTTCATTGACAGATGTTGTGTGGCTCTCTTAATGTGATGCTGCTTATTAAATGTCCCTGGTTCTTCACTTCTCACTGCCTTTACCTGCTCATTGAAGAGTGTCTACCAAATCATATATATATATATATATATATATATATATATATATATATATATATCATGAGATACACATCCAAGCACATAATCTGCTACAGAGTACTTTTTTTCATCATGTTTTCCCAGGACTCCATCACCCAGTGATAAGCAGTACTACCAACGTAGATCAAGGAATAGCAAATGTATAAATAGTTAAGCAGGAAGAAAAAGAGCTAGGAAGGACTTAAAAACCACTCTCAACTAAATGTGGTGGGACAAACAGGCTGTGAATTGCTACAGGACCTGCAGAAATTATTTACAATTTATAAATTCTTTTTTTAATTTATGAAGTTTTTGTCAGTCTTTTCCCCAGTTATCCATGTACACAGTGCTACCTCCTGAAGGTAAGCAGTTGTTTATGTCAATGGACTATAGAAACAAAAGTTTGAAGGTATCCACCCCCTACAATCTCCTGTCCGTCTCCACACACAGTTTCTTTCCCCAAAGGTGCTATGATCTTTTACTCACTAAACAGCATATAAAGTCAAGTTGGGGACACCCATCCAAATGGGGTTGTAGTGGGCATAAAAATGTCTTCCTTTTCCATGGCTATGGTGAGAATTTCTCCTTTTCTTACCTTTTATTCTAGACCAGGGATCAGCAAACTGTTTCTATAAGGGGCAGGTAGTAAAACTTTTAAGCTTTCTAGGACCTATGAGATCTTTGCTGCATATTTTTATTCTTTTTCATTTTTAAACAGCCTTTTAAGAATAAAATAATCATCCCAGCTCACGAACCTAAAAAAAAAAAAAATAGACCATAGGCCAGAATTGCCCTACTGGCCATAGTCTGCCAACCTCTGCTCTAGACTACCAGATACTTAGTATATTAGTCAGCTACTGATACAATGATATATTTAAACCACTCCAAAATTCAGCAGTATATAACAATGAGCTTTATTTAGCCTACTCACAGATCTGTAGATCAACTAGAGCTGCTCTTTTCATTTCTCAGCCTAAAATAATACACGTGTCCTAATTTTATTTTACCCATAGCTTGTTTTTAAAGGAATTTTGACATAAGAGAATATTCCTTTTTTGGGAAAATGCATCCTTATTTATAAAGGAATGTTACTAAAGTTGGAAGTTTTCTGTATTGGAAAGGAATCATCATGCTGACTGAATTTCTTCTATATTTGCCATCTGATTTCTTTTATTTTTTTCCTTCTGATTTCTTTTAAATGACAAAGTAGCTAACATTTATTAGCATATACTATGTGTCAGGGACTACTTCTGCCCTATAAACATATTAACTTATTTAATCCTTCTACCTATTATTCCCAAACTAAGGCCATTGCTCAAGGTCATTCTTCTAGGACATGGAGGAGTCTGTGAATCAGCAAATTGTACTGCCTCTCAAGATTTCCTTAAGGCCTATGATAATCTTGGCACTTCTCCTGTATAAAATAACAAGATAAATAAAAATAAGAGCCAATCTTCAGATTTTAAGTCTTAAAATTATTTTTTTCATAAAACTAACCCTTCTGGGATGCAAGATAAGTTTTCTTATGAATTAGACTTATCATTTTCATAACACCCACATCATGAGATTTGTTTATAAAGCCTTCAAGCTACTTGAACAAAAGAATAACTGTATAATCACCAGCCATTTTTGTTACGCCAACCAATCAGGTCTGCCAAAGGCTGATTATTTTAGATATGCACATGTGTTGAACATTGAAACACATCTGGCTTTAGCCATTTGAATGTAAATGGCTTAAAGAAAATTGCTTCTATGTTTTTATGACAGTGTATGTTGGAGTTAATTTTCTTTGAGATATAACAGACACAGAGTAAACTATGTAAACGGTGCTAATCTTAAGCATGCAACAGGTAATTTTTTACTGTATAAGTAACATATTCCCCCAACCTTTCTTCTCCTCTTCCTATAACTATCACTCAGATTAAGATATAAAATATTTCCAGTACCCTACAAAGTTCCCTCCTTCTTTTTTCCAGTCTACAGTCCCATACACATCCACCCCCAGATAACAGTATTTGGTCTCCTATACCTACAAACTATAGTTTGCCTTTTTTAAAATTTGATATAAATAAAATCATACATGTATACTCTTTTGTGTCTGGCTTCTTTCACTCAATATATATGGGGTTCATCCATGTTGTTATGTTTAACAGTAGCTTGTCCTTTTTATTGCTGTGTAGTTTTCCACCGTATAAACACACTACCATTTATCCATCCTCCTGTTGATGAGCATTTGGCTTGTTTCTAGCTTTGGATATTATGAATAAGGCTCTTATGAATATTCTTATATTTGTTTTTTCATGGACATATGTAATCATTTTTCTTGGGTATGCTGAAAAGTGGAATTGCTGGGTCAAGGGTAGATGTATGTTTAGCTTTAGTAGAGTTTTCCAAACTGATTATGTGGTGTTACATGTTGAAATACCTAATCAAGATCTGTAACATTGCTTAATGGTAGTGCTCTGTTTAATGGCTCAGTTGTAAATAAAGTTTTTACATTACACATGCATACACAGTCATATTAAAATGCAGTCTTCTGATGAAATAAAATTTTGAGTTTCAGTGTGATTACTAAATTTGGCAAGTATGCTTGGGTATTCCATCTAACATCTCTTCATCCTCTAATTATGTACCTTATTTGAAATGAACCTCTTAAAAATGTGTTTATTTATTGATTCTGGCTATAATAACATAACAATCACTTTCCTGAGCCCAAGAGCTAAATTCTACAAAACTTTCCCATGTGATCCAGCAGTCAGATAGTGCCCACTTCTGTGTTCTAGAGCCACTATAGAAATGTAAGGGGAGAAACAGCAGGAGTCTCTAGGAAGAAGGTGTTCCATTTAGCTGCGTTGCAAAACTCCCTACTCTTGCTACATTAAACTTGGGCATCACAAACTGAGAAAAGTTGTGAAATTCTTGTTTTTCCCCTGTTGTTCTTTAAAAAAGGCTATTTCAATTATGGCATGCTAGATTAAGAGAAGCAAGAAGTGGGCAAAAGTCAGGACCTTGAAGGAAATCCATGCTAGAGAGAAAGTGAAGGCTGTAGGTAGTAGAGCAACCAGGAAGACATGACATGATATAAAAAGTTGTGCTAAACTTAGTGGTAATGGCTACTATCTAAAAATTTAGATTGTCAGCCCCTACTGGAGACCATCTTTATACATAAGTCATTTGGTTTAGCTTTGGTCCTACACTTCTTATAAACTTTCTGTGACTGAAGTCCCAGCTTGTTTTAGAGTTAAGCCCACATAGGTCACTGTGAGCCACACGTGAGTTCGTCCTGAGAGAATCATTCTAATGTGTGCTCATTTGAGGACCAGGATCCTTGGGAAACAATGTGGAAGACTAGTTCTATATTCTCTTTCAGGTTTGGCTTACTAGATAGCTTTAATCCAAGCTCTGTCACTGCTGTGAATCTCTCCCCTTTTCCACTTTTTGCTATGATTGACACAACTTGTATAATTAGAATTTGCTAAAAAATCACAAGATTTTTCATAATCACAAGATTATGAAGTTGATATCAGTTATTTCACTCTGAAAAGCTTGGGAAGGATGAAGATGAAGAACACAACAGAGGATAACACTTAGGTGTATATATCAAAGGGATACATTCATGGACATTCAATTAGGAAAACACACAAATCATATTAGAACATATTTCAGGACAGCAACTAACAGAGAAAGACACCTTAGCTCAGGTCAGGCTGAAACTCAGTAAAAGAGTGGCCTCATTCAATTAAATTTGTAATAGTGAGAAAGAGCCTGGGAATTTTCACACAGAGTAAGGCCCTCAAATATATTATATAATGGCAAAGGATATTAACATGACAATGCCAAAAGAAAGTAAGGCACTGCAGAAGTATCAATGAAGTTGAAATAAATGTTAAAGCCAAAGATGATAAACATTCATAGCAGGGAAGAACAATGACCAGTCTCTTTTGAATGTGTTTGTATATACTTCTCCACTAATTACCTAAAAGCAAATGAAGAAACCAAGCTCCCTAGTGAGAAGTAATGACTAGTGCAAGAGAATATTTTCTAAATACAAACACAAGGTTTTACCAACCAAGGAGAAATGTTCCTTAAAGTAGGTAAATAACTCTAGGAAAGAATATAAAATTACACAGAGTTTATATACTTGCTTATTGTTCTTTTCTTTGATGTCTTTATCTGTCGTATCTATGTATCCTAGATCAGTGATTCTAGATCTCAACCCTGGCTGCATATGAGAATTTTAGGTGAGTGGGTGGAAGGGGTGGACTTTTATTTTATTTTTTTAATGATGTCCAGGCCCCAATGCAGACCAAGTAAATCAAACTGGGGATGAAGCCTCAACAGAATCCAATCCAAGTAATTGTTTACATACAGTCTTGTTCCTTAAAGGGTTTAAAGTGCTTTATAACCCTCAGGATGAAATTTAGTCTAATACGAATTTACCTTACATGGCTTAGTCACTACCACAATTTAGGCTGTATATGGCAGGCATTAAAATTGAGGCTTCAAAGCATTGATTGAACACAATAAGGAATACACAAATGAGTTAGATATTCTTGCTCTTACGAACCTCACAGTCTAGTAGGAAAAGAAAAGTGCTTAATAATCATAATGTAATAGTGAATACAATATGTAGCCATGGAGAGGTACTCATGGAGGCAATTAAAAAGATAAAAATATCACACATACTTTCAGGGATCAGAGAAAGCTCCATTAAAACAAGTGACTGTTTTGTCCAACCAGAGAAAATTTATTGAGTTTTTACCAAAAGACAGACACTCTCATGTTAAGATCAACAAAGACAACCAACCCACTCAATATTTATATGATGGTTAAAGGTATCAAAGCATAAACAACAGGTCTAAATTAGATATTAAGAGAAGCTGTGACCAGTATATTTGACATCTATACTTATGGTTTGCTGCCCACACCAGGGTTCTCTGATATGTGATCAAATTCCCACTTAGTTAAAAACATTTTCCAATAGTTTCTTGGATGGCCTAAAATGTTCACCTTTTCAGTCATTCTTTAGTTTAAAGGCAGGCTTTTTTAAGTAATGGTCTAGGAGAAACTATGTGCCACAAAACATAGATAATCCATCCCTAGATATGCCCCACAAGAAATACTAAAGGTAAAAAAAACAAACAAAAAAACAGGTGACCTATAACATAAATCTAAACAAGCAAACAAAAAACAGGTGACATATAACATAAATCTAAAAGGGTAGTTAGTTCTTGACAAGCAGAGAGAGAGGGAAGGGTATTCTAGAATACAGGAAGAGCATAATAAAAAAAAAGACAAAATGTGGGGTGGTTTTCCAGAAAGAGTGAGTACTACATTTTAGCCAAGTAGAAAGAAGCAAAGAATACACATGATAGTAATAGAAGAAACAGAAATATAAGATATGATCAGATTATGCAGGACTTCTAATACTAAGATTAAGAATCTGAACTTCATTCTGAAATAGGAAGGAGATATTTTTTGAGCAAGGGAAGCCAAAATCAAAAGAGTCCTTTGGGAAAGCAATTTGGACATTGGTCTACAGAATTATTTGGAAGAGAAGGAATTTGGAGGTGGGATGAAAAGCAAGGAAGAGACTATTCAAAAACCTGTGTGACTAATAATGCCAAAAATTAGCTTAATGTCAGTAGTCATGAAAAAGGAACAGTGGATTTGAGAGTAACTATGAAGACAGATTTTATGAAGCAAGGAAATTGCTTACATATGTTTAGGAGAAGGCTGAGGGGGAGATCAAAACATGGGTTTGTGGTTTTAAACCAAATGGATGATACCATTTCAAGGAGTCAGAATAATAATAACACTAGCCAGCACCTATTGAGCATCTATTATATATCAGTCTAAGTGTCTGACTGTATCTTATTTCATCACTTAACAGTCTTTTGATGATCAAACAAACAACAACAAAGAGAAATAGACTCATAAATACACAGAACAAATTAGGGGTTGCTGGGCAGGGTGGGGGGAATAAGCGACATAGGTGAAGGGGATTAAGAGGTACAAATATCCAGTTATAAAATAAATCATAGAGATGAAAGGTATAGCATAAGGAATATAGTCAATAATATTGCAGTAACTTTGTATGGTGACAGATGGTAACTTAATTTTGTAGTGAGCATATTGTAATTTATATAATTGTTGAATCACTATGTTATACACCTGAAACTAATATAATATTATGTGTTAACTATACTTCAATTAAAAATGTAAGTAAGTAAGAAAAAAATTGTAAGTAAGTAAGTAAGCACGTAAATAAATAAATAAAGCAGATGAACTGAAGTGTAGAGAGGTTAAAAATTTGCTCAAGATCAGCTAACTAGCAAGTGGTGGGACAGAATGAGATAGAATGTATGTAACTAGTGTATTCAACAGTCTGAACTCGAGTACAAATAAAAAATGACTTTACTTTTCTTATCCACGGACTTAAAGCATTTGGCCAAGATCTCATTTTCTACCCCTTTTTCACATGTTAGGCCAATTTTAAGTTTTCCATTCCTTTTCAATTTTAAGAGCAATTCCAGTAACTAACTATAAATTGCTTTAGAATCAAGCCTAAGCTAGTATAAAATCAGAACTGTAATATCAGATCCAAATCAAACCTCTTCTCTTCCTCCAATTCAGACCTGACCCATGGTCCTATAGCAAGGATGGCGATTACTTGATCCATTCCATTACTCTCTGTTAGCTTTCTTCTTTTCTCCCAGACATCATAGATTACTCCAGGAAGTGTCTTGCTTTTGGAAGTCATGAAGTTAGAAGCAAATTACAATCTTTTTTGATAATATATGCCCTAAAATCCTGTGGGACCAATATCAAACTCTCCTAAGAAATACCCACAGAAATATTCTGTGTTATTATAGGCCTATGAGCTTCACAGTTCTGTAAGCATCCACTTGAGAGTGAGTTGCCAATCTGTTTTTTTCCCCCTAACAGCTCCAGTGTCTTAAGTAGAGTTCTTTCAAAGAAAATCCTGAGATAAGGATTCAAGTGCAAGTAGTATATTTGGAAGGTAATCCCAGGAAACATTGGCAGGGGAGAAGGGAAGTGAGACCAAGAAAGAAAGGAACCCAATATATGATATGTAATTAACAAAGCTACATCACTGGGCAACTGAGGCTGAGGAAACTCAGGAGCTGATATAAAACATCAGCCTCAAAGTTCTACATGAGATGCAAAGGAGTTAAGGTATTTATACACAAGTGCCAGAGAGTCATTGGCTGAGAGCTATTTTCCCAGTATTTTCAGCTTGCCCTGTGCTGAGGCAGAGAAGCTATTTGCAGGTTCAGAAGAACAAAACAAAACAAAACAAAACATCCAGGTGAAGAGTACCAATATGTGACTGAAAACAAGCCAGAGCACAAAAGAGTGAAAATTCCTGAATACACCTCACTAGTTCAGTAATTCACTAAAATCTTTTTAAAAAGATTTTATTTATTTATTTATTTATTTATTTATTTATTTATTTATTCATTCATTCATTCATTCATTCATGAGACACACACACACACAGAGAGAGAGAGAGAGAGAGAGAGAGAGAGAGAGAGAGAGGCAGAGACATAGGCAAAGGGAGAAGCATGCTCCCTGCAGGAAGGCCGATGTGGGACTTGATCCCGGGACTCTGGGATCACGCCCTGAGTCAAAGGCAGACAGTCAACTCCTGAGCCACCCAGGTGTCCCAACAATTCACTAAAATCTTACAAATTGCTTCCTTTATAGAACATCACTTTTAGTAAGCTCTCCTCAAATCTTTTAAATTTCGTTATGGGTTGGTTGGGGTAATGAGGATGAGGGTCTACCTCCTGTTAAACCCTGAGAGAATGTCTGGCAGTATCTTGGCCCTGATGTTAGAATGGGGGATATTTAATACCTGCTGTCCTCAGTTTGGGAACTTTAATGGAAATTCAGACAACAGAAATATTTTTCAGCCTCCTATTACAGAGGCTTTACCATATAGAAGAAGTAGTAGGACAAACTGAACAGTGGTCCAAAAGAAGAGAGAACCAAAATATATGTGCAATGAAGTAGCACTGTTTATAATTGTAAAAAGAAAAAAAGGAAAACCTAAATATCTGCTATAAGAAACAGGTTAAATAATTATTGTGCCTCTACATATGGTAATATATCAAGTATGTAATACTTTCAGAAAATGAGTCTGATCTGTGTATACTAACTTGAAAAGGCTGCTAAGTAAAACATCAAACATCACATTACCGAATATAGAATAATCTTAATTATTATATATGCATGTGTATATACACACACTCACGTACACATATATTCATGCTTTGATACACACACACACATATATATGAAAATGTAAATATATATTCCATCCCTGCCCCCTCCCACAATCCTTTCCCCCTTCTAATGAGGGTTTTTATGTGTTTGTGTCTTTCAAATCCTGAGTCTTTGCAGTGCTGTCCAGAGATAATGGGAGGAAATACTAACCTAGACTAGCTTAGAGACTCTCATTTGATTCACATTAGGCAGAGTGTGACACTACCCGAGGAAGAAAGAAGTGGGCTGTAGTTTGTAAGAGAGAGAGATGTCATGGTGGCTTTGAGGGAGAGAATTGTTTAAAGAAGTTTTGGAAATTTTGCTGTTTGTGTATGTGCTGACTGGGATGTTATTCCTTACTCCTCGTTCTCTATTCAAGAGGTTTTAGTGAAAGCACACATTAGAATTCAATGTTTTAGGAAGTTAAATTTGGATTCTTTAAAATATGACATTGCAATGAGATCAGTTTACAGTAGTTGCAGAAAGGCTTTGTCTTATTTGTAGGATATATATTATATACACATTTCATATAATACATATTTCATATATATGAAATGTATATTATATATGAAATGAATGTACTTTTATTACATATTATATTACATATTACATAGGGTTAGGGTTACTGTAATACTTTTTATTTATCACATGTATTTTATATGCATAGAAAATATCTGTAAAAATCATTCAACAAATTGCTGATAGCCAGAAATGGTTATTTCTGGATAATTAGGTTGGGTGGGAATGTTGGAGAAGAATCAAAATTTATACTTTAAAATTATAGTTTCTTCTATACAATGTGAATTTTTCACAAGGTTATATTCCTTTCACAACTAAACAAAAACAGGGCAGCCCCGGTGGCTCAGCGGTTTAGTGCCGCCTGCAGCCTGGGTGTGATCCTGGAGACCCAAGATCGAGTCCCATGTCAGGCTTCCTGCATGGAGCCTGCTTCTCTCTCTCTCTCTCTCTCTCTCTCTCTCTCTCTCTCTCTCTCTCTCTCTCTTCTCTCAATAAATAAATATTTAAAAAATAAACAAAAACAGCAACAAAGGAAACAAAAAGCATGATCTATTCTAGAATCAACTGGTAAAGCAGTGGTATGGCTGGGCAATAAGTTCTTGAGATGGGAGGAATGTTTTGAGATGAGACTAAAATGGTAACACGAAAGAGATTATATACCTTCATCTGCCTCATGGAGAGCTATGAACTTAACCCTGTTGGCAATAGAGGGCCGTTAGAGGACATTTTACCCTGATATGATTTGCTCAGAGCTGTGATTTAGAGGGCAAAACTTCCCTTCACAATGATTTTCTAACATCCTTTTATTTACTACCTTTTCCAACTGTCCTTTACTTCTTTCATTTTTGGCTTATTCTAGGTTTTCTTTTTTTAAAGATTTATTTATTTATTCATGAGAGACAGAGAGAGAGGCAGAGACCTAGGCAGAAGGAGAAGCAGGCTCCTCGCAGGGAGCCTGATGTGGGACTCAATCCCAGGACCCTGGGATCACACCCTGAGCTGAAGGTAGACGCTCAACTGCTGAGCCATCTGGGTGTCCCGTATTCTAGGTTTTCTAAGTAACTATATCATGAACACATTAACTTTGGGAGACTTGAATAAATTATGTGTAATAAATCCTGTAAAAAAACTATATACATGGGCAGCCCCGGTGGCTCAGTGGTTTAGTGCCGCCTTCAGTCCAGGGTGTGATCCTGGAGACCCAGAATCTAGTCCCATGTCAGGCTCCCTGCATGGAACCTGCTCCTCCCTCTGCCTGTGTCTCTGCCTCTCTCTCTCTCTCTCCCTCTCTCTCTCTCTCTCTGTGTGTCTCTCATGAATGAATAAATAAAATCTTTTAAAAAATATATACATAATTATTATTATGATTATTATTTTATTATGTCATCCAGCCTTAATTCATGTCTTATGTATTTGAATCACTGTTTTCTGATTTATTTCAAGGTTGCCAATTATATATTCTTTTTTCAGTATCTCTCACTCTTTCATTACAATAAAAGTTGACTAGAAGTGTGGGGATGGGTGAAATAGGTGAAGGGAATAAAGAAGTTCAAATTTCCAACTGTAAAATAAGTAAGTCACAGGATGTAAAGTACAGCATAGGGAATATAGTCAATAATATTGTAATAAAGTTGTATGGTGGCAAGGTAACCAGACTTACTGTGGTCATAATTTCATAATGTATATAAATGCTGAATCACTATGTTGTACCCCTAAAACTAATGTAATATTGTATCACAGCTATACTTCAATAAAAATCTTTTTTTCAGTTGTCTGGAGTTTTAAATAATATATCCACCACCATTTATTTATTCTTTTTTTAAAAAAGATTTATTTATGAGAGAGAGAGAGAGAGAGAGAGAGAGAGAGGCAGAGACATAGGCAGAGGGAGAAGCAGGCTCCATGCAAGGATCTCGATGTGGGACTTGATCCCAGGACTCCAGGATCACACCCTGAGCTGAAAGCAGATGCTTAACTGCTGAGCCACCCAGACGCCCCTTTACTTATTCTTTCAAAGTCTGTGCATGCTCTCCCTTTCTGCTTTGTGTACTGCTATTTGCAAAATCTAATTATTTTTTTGTTATCATTGTCTTTTATCAAACAAATTTGGCAAAGGGAGAAGGAATGCACAAATACCAAAAAGTGCCCTCTGATATGTGCTTTCAGAGGCTTGTGCCAGGAGAAAGAGGGGATTCAGAGCAAGAGCAGACTTGTGACTAGAAAGAAGTAAAGTAACTGAAAGGCCTATGTTTTCTAATCAGGTAAACTTTAACAAGTCTTGCATGACCTTCCAAAGCTCAGAGAAAAGAGAATATTTAGCATTAATAAATCAAATTTCTAGCAGACAGCAAAAAGTAGCCATGTCCCTGAGGCAAAAGGAAGAAAGCCAAAGGAGAGGTAGTCCAATCTGTTTTGTTTTGAAACATTGAATAGATCCTTTTTTTTTTGCTAACAAGAAGGGGAGACCATTTAATAAAGACATTAATCAAACTCCCACTTTAAAAAAAAAACTCCCACTTTTTTAAAAGAAAGATCTGCATAAGCTAAGACTTGAGCTATTTAAGAAGCTGTTTTCTCCCCTCTTGAAGGGCTTAATGGGAATTCATTTCACCTTCAATTAAATCCAACCTCAGTGCTTACTGCAGACCAGAGGCTTATCCTAGATAATAATTCAGGGAAGCAAACAAATTTTCTGGATTCTCCTATTAAGAAATCTTATTCTATATTAGTCTCTTGGAGAAATCATAGGTAGAATACTTCCAGAGAAATATAAATGACGACACTTTGGTCCTCATTTACCTTTCTGGGCATGGTGAGCCAGAGATTTCTTGCTGCTTTTTTTCTGTTGGTTGTGCAAATGTGTTCTATGAGCCTGTTTTAAAGCTAGCAAAGGCTTTTCTATTCAGATTTGCCTGTCATGAAATCTGTTTATGCTCATTTCAACCTTCTTAAAAATCGTTTTAGAATTGTCACTGATATTTTACACATTGCTCATGGATATCCATTTCATCTTCAAATGAAATCATCCAGCTTAACTTTTTAGGGGCATAAAATTTGAACAAGGAGAAGCTAGTATTTAAAACAAAACTGAACAGAACAAAAGCATTACTTTGTGACTAATGAGGTTGTGGAGGGGGGCGTTTATGGGTATGGTATCTTCTGGAAGGCTAGAGATTACAAAACAGAAAGTTTAAAAACAAATGTAAGAAAAGAAAAATTTTAAGACTTCCATTTCAGGCTGTAGGTCAGATTATAGAGCATGAATTAGCCTCTCTACTGACACATTAAAGTGCTGGATAAAATAGAAAGAGCTCATCATTGTGTGCTCAAATAAAAGCAGAGAATTAAAGAAGCTCCCTCTGCCCAAAAAAGAGTTAAACCAAAATGCGGGGGGCGGGGGGGCAGAAGAAATAGATAAGTGGGAAGGGGAGTGCCAAAGTGGCTTTCAACCAAGTCTTGGGTCTTTGCCAAGCCTTGCAAATTTTGAGCTTCTTCCTTTCACAACTGCACAAGGTGTGGAAGACAGAACCAGTGTCATTATAAGTGAAGTTTGCAGTTAGTCATCCCCCACATATAAATGGTCTCCAAAGGACCACATCCACCACAACTATGGGAGAAAAGTGAATGGAAAATCAAACCCCACTACAGAAGGAGACAGAAAACTTGCTTCTCTTGATAAGCAAGTTGACCCTGCTACTAGATGACAGTAACATGAAATATCTCTGAGAATTCACAATCATAAGAAAGTCCTCTCTAGCGTTTACAGTTTAAATTCATACTACTTATATGGTCCAAAAACCTCAAGTGGAAAATTAAATTTAACATAATCCAGGTTTTGTACCACTCCCAGCAGACTGCAAAAACAAATAGAAATTCACGCTGGAAGACCTTGATTTCAATTCAGACTTTGAAGAACTAGCAAAAATAACATTCTAAGGAAAATGATTATTTCAGAGTTAAAAATCACAAAATTTATCAGAAATAAAGCACCATGAGTAAGAACCAGAAAAACTAACAGGCAATAGAAACAGACATATAAAACCTGAGATATTAGAATTATCATAGAAACATAGAAAATACTTATGTTTATAAAAATAAAATAATAGGGTGAAAGCAGATATGAAAATAGTCAACTAGCACTTCTAGAAAGGAAAAATATGATCTGGATTTCTTGTAACCTTTCATTTTAAATAATTATATATTCACAGGGCATTGCAAAAGCAGTACAGAGAGGTCCCACATACCCTTCACCCAATTTCACTTAATGGTACATCTTACATAACTATAGTACAATGTCAAAATCAGGAGATTGACCTTGGTATAAATTGTGCATATGGTTCTATGTCATTTTTTCAAATTGATAGATTCTGTAACCACCACAGCAATCAAGATTCAGAACTATTCCATTACTACAAATATCTTCCTTTATACTTATAGCTACCCCCTCAACCTCTACCATCTCTAACCCCTGGAAAACACTTAATCTGTTTTCCTTCTCTATAATATGGTCACTTCAAGAATGTCATAAAAATGGAATCATATAGTATGTGACCTTTTGAGTGTGGTTTTTTCCAGTTAGTATAATGCCCTTGAGATTCATCCAGGTTGTTGTGTACATCAATAGTTTGTTCCTTTTTATTGCTGAGTAGCATTCAATAGCATGGATATACCACAGTTAGTTAAACCATTCAATAACTGCAGGACAATTCTGTAGTTTCCTGATTTTGACTATTGCAAATAAGCTTCCATGAACAATCATGTACACATTTCTGTGTGTGTGCGCATGTGCATGTGGAGATACAGGTTTTCATTCTTCTAGTGTAAATGTGCAGGAATGTGATTGCTGGGTCACATGGAACAAGTTTGCTTAGTTTTTTAAAGAAACTGCAAACTGTTGTCTAGAATGGCTGGCCACACCATTTTATATACCCATATTTTCCCATTTCTTCACCAATATTTGGTGTTGTCCACTATTTTGTCATGAAAATGAAAAATAAGCATTTATTTTAGGTTTATTTGCAAACAAATATTATCTTCAATGTCTGTTCAAGTGTGATCAATACCAATGGGAAGCAGCACAACAGCAAGATGAAATGGGAAGGTCACAGATTCTAGAGGTAGAAAATCCAAGTTCAAATCCCAACTCTGCCAATTAGCAGTAATTGAGTAATCTTAACCTAGTGAATCCACATCTTCTTCTCATCTATGAATTCAGTAAGTTTTCTCTATGCTCATCATAGGGAAATTTGAATACCTTATCTAACATTTTACAACATTGTCATGAGGCAAAAATTATAGTTTCCATTTTACAGGGAGATCTCTGACTTCTTTATTGAAACAATAACCTCCCTTACACTCCACATTTCCTTTCCCCTATTTTCCTTCTTCATTGCTCTCCATGGCAAAACTCATCATCTGATATATTTATCAACTTGCATTTTTAAATTGGAGTATAATTGAGATACATTATATTAGTTACAGATGTATAACATGATTTGACATTTGTATACATTGCAAAATTATCACCACATTGTCTATTTACCATCTGTCACCATACAAATTTACATTTTTTCTTCAAGTGAGAACTTTTAAAATATAGTAACTTTCAAGTTTGCAATACAACATTACTGACTTTAATCCTCATGCCATACATTACATCCTCATAACTTAATTTTTAACTGGAAGTTTGTACCTTTTAATCCCCTTCACCTATTTCACCCACTCCTGAAACTTCCTCCCCTCTGGTAACTACTCATCTGTTTTTCATATCTATAAGTTTTATTGTTTTGTTTGTTCATATGTTTTGCTTTTTAGATTCCAGATACAAGAACACTCATACAGTATTTTTCTTCCTCTGTCTGATTTATTTCACTTAGTAAAATACCCTTCAGTTTGCGCTATTGTAAATGGCAAGATTTCATCTATTTTTACAGCTTAGTAATATTCAATTGTGTATATATATCCATTCCATATATATATTTAATATATATATCACATCTATATATATATATGATATATATATATATATATATATATATATATATATATATCACATCTTCTTTATCCATTCATCCATCAAAGAACATTTAGGTTGTTTTCTTATCTTGGTTATTGTAAATAATGCTGCAATGAACATGGGGGTGCATCTTTTCAAATCAGCATCCTCATTTTCTTCAAATAAATACTCAGAAGTAGAATTTTGGATCATATGGTAGTTCTGGTTTTAATTTTTTGACGAATGGCTTTACCAATTTACATTCCCGCCAACAGTGCAAAGTCTTTCCTTTTTTCCACATCTTCACTGACATTTGCTATCTCTTCTCTTTTTGATAAAAGCCATTCTAACAGGTGATAGCTCATTGTGGTTTTGATTTGCACTTTCCAGATAATTAGTGATGTTGAGCTTACTTATTCATCTGTATGTCTTCTTTGGAAAAATGTCTATTCAGATCCTCTGTCCATTTATTAATCTGATTGATTTGTTGTTATTGAATTGTATGAATTCTTTATATATTTTAGATATTAACATTTTATTAGGTATGATTTGCCAATTTCTTCATCCATTCAGGAGGTTGCCATTTTTTTTTAAAGAAAGAAGTACAAATGTTTCAAAAAGATGGGAGGGCACAAAGACCAGGCTTCAGGGACAAGGCTTTAGATTTAGGGGCATATGATATATACAAAAGTTGGAAAAATTCAGCATCTAAACAGCCACTGCTCTCCTGTGGCCTGGGTGCTCTTCCTTCAGGGCCTCGGAGTCATGCAGCAGCCCACCTGTGGCCCACCCTGGCTTGGCACCCAGACTGCAGAAGGCAGGAGATGCCATGTTCATCTAGGGCCATACCTAGTAGGTTGCCTTTTAATTTTGTTGATGGTTTCCTTCACTATGCAGAAGCTTTTCAGTTTGATGTAGTTCCATTTGTTCATTTTTGCTTTTGTTGCCATTACTTCTGGAGTCAGATCCAAAAGGATATCATCAACACTAACATTGACAAGCTTACCACCTATGTTTTTTTCTAAGAGTTTTATGGTTTCTGGTATAAAGTCTTTAAGACACTTTGAGCTATTTTTTTGTGTATGGTATAAGATAGTGGTCCATCCATTCTTTTCATTTCTTCTTTTGTATATGGCTGTCTAGTTTTCTCAATGCCATTTATTAAAGAGACTGTCCTTTTCCCACTGTCTATTCTTGCCTCTTTGGTCATAAATTAATTCATCATATATGAATGGGATTACTTATGACCTCTCTATTCTGTTCCATTGACTACATATCTGTATTTATGCCAATACCATACTGTTTTAATTACTATAGCTTTGTAATATGGTTTGAAATCAGGGAATGTGATGTCTCCACCTTTGCTCTTCTTTCTCAGGATTGCTTTGCCTATTTGAGATCTTTTGTGGTTCCATATCAATTTTAGGATAGTTTGTTCTATTTTTGTGAAAAATGTCATTGGACTTTTGATAATAATTGAATTGAATCTGCGGATTGCTTTGGGTAATATGAACATCTTAACAGTATCAATTCTTCCAATCATTGGGAATGGAATATCTTTACATTTATCTATGTTATCCTCCATTTCTTTCATCAGTGTCTAATAGTTTTCAGTGTACAGGTTTTTCACCTCCTTAGCTGTATTTATTCTTAAGTATTTTATTCTTTTTGATGCAGTTGTAAAGGGGATCGTTTTCTCAATTTCTCTTTCTGATAGTTAATTGCTAGCGTATTAAAATGCAATAGATTTTATATATTGATTTTGTATCCTGTAACTTTCTGAATTCATTTTTTAGTTCTAATAGTTTTCTGTAAAGTCTTTAGGGCTTTCTATATATTTGCAAATGATGACAGTTTTACTTCTTTCTTTTCAATGTGGTTGCCTTTTATTTCTTTTTCTAGCTCTGGCTAGAACTTCCAATACTATATTAAATAAAAGGGGTAAGAATGACCATACTTAGTCGTGTCCTGATCTGAAGGAAAAAGTTTTTGGATTTTTACCATTGCTCAAGATGTTAGCTATGCGTTTGTTATACATGGTCTTTATTATGTGAAGGTACTTTCTCTCTATACCCACTTAGTGGAGAGTTTTTATCACAAATTGAGTTGCATTTTGTCAGATGCATTTTTCTGCATCTCTTTCTTGAGATCATAGGATTCTTAGCCTTCATTTTTTTAAAGTGGTGTATCATATTCATTGATTTTTGGATGTTGAACCATTCTTGCATCACTGGACTAAATCCCACTTGATCATGACACGTGATCATTTTGAAGTATTGTTGAATTCAGTTTCTGATATTTTGTTGATGATTTTTGTATCCACATTCACCAGGGATGCAGACCTGCAATTTTCTTTTATTGTGGTGCCTTTGTCTGGTTTTGGTATCAGAGCAATGCTGACCTTGTAAAATGAGCTCAGAAGAATCCCCTCCTCTTCAATTTGTACATGTTTAATAAATAACCCTGAAAATATAGTAGTTATTTAATAAATAACCCTGAAAATATAGTATCATGACCTATAAGTCATGATAACAGTTTAAATAATACTAAACTTAAAATGTCATATTCTCCTCAGGATTCCTGAGTCTCCCTTTGACTACCATGTCAGCCTGTAGTCTGGGATGAATCAGGATCTAAATGCAGAGCCAGCTGTCTACAACCACAGAAACCTGAATTTATTCTTTTATAGGAATCTCTTTTAGAGATAAGAAATCTGTATTACAAGTATGTCCTGAAGGAGAGGAAAGTAGAGGGAGAGAGAAACTTGCTTAATGAAGCCAAGAACAGAGATAAACAGGCATCAATAATCAAACACAGTTCAGTTTTGTGAGTGGTACTCTGACTCCAAGAACAGAGTTAAACAGGCATCAATAATCAAACACAGTTCAGTTTTGTGAGTGGTACTCTGAAATAATATCTAGTCCTGATCTTCAAAAAGTGTATAACCTAATTCAGAAAATAAGAACTAATAAATATTTTATGGGGAATTAAATAATTCCCTATTACATGCATAAAACTATAAATCAAAAATATGAGAAAATTCCCAGTATAGCATATGATTATTAACCAGCTGCGTATAATTCAGTAATTCCAGAGGATCTCCCAAAGATGGAGTAATTCTTTTTTTTATTGAAGTATAATTGACATGTTATATTAGTTTCAGGTTTACAACCTAGAGATTCAAGAATTCTATATATCACTCAACGCTTACCACAGTGAGTCACCATACAACATTATTACAGTATTATTGATTATATTTCCTATGCTGTACTTTTCCTAAAAAATGGAATGATTCTTGTGACGTACTGCAGAGCGTTGTAGATTAGGGGACTTTGTTGACTCCTTCAGGTACACAAAAATTATCCAAAGGGGATGCAGCCATGGATAGTTTTAAAGAAATCAATACCTAGACCTTCAACTCTCCTGTGTATTCTGTATTCCTTCCTAAAATTGGTCTGATCAAGAATGTGCTCGCCATCATTCTGCTTTTCCTTTCCTATTTTTGCTATTAGGCTCATACTTCTCCCTTTTACAAAAATAAGCCTGTTTCTCAACCATCCTGAACCTTACTACTGAGTGCCCTGGGTGGGGAAACTTCCTTGGTGCCCAACAAGGGGACAATTTGAAATATTGATTTCATTGTTGTAAAGTGCATGGTTCTAATGAGAGGATAACAGATACTTTGCCAAGTTGCAACTTCCAATTCTCTTTCTTCAGCAAAATTGAAAAAAGTACTTAAGTTGTTGGTTGACAGATCATGAAAAGTAGCTTTTAATAATAAAGCACATGTGATTTTTGGCACAGAACTCAGAAGACATTCAAAGAATTGAGTGGCATTGCTATACTAAAGTCCTCCCTTTCTCATCTCCTGCATGTGCACAAGCTTGCTTAATACTTACATATATAACATGTAAAACTGGAAGATAAATGATGCTGATTCTTGTCTCATTCTAGCAATAAGTTGCAGTCATCCTTAACATATAATTAAATGAAAAAGACCCATTCTCATCATTAAGAGATGCATTTTCATTGAAACTTTGCATTTTA
Source organism: Vulpes lagopus (assembly GCF_018345385.1). Classification (NCBI taxonomy): domain Eukaryota; kingdom Metazoa; phylum Chordata; class Mammalia; order Carnivora; family Canidae; genus Vulpes; species Vulpes lagopus. The sequence goes on from NC_054848.1 coordinate 16,998,969, forward strand.
TATTTGATGATTATAAAATTTTGTTAACATATTTATATTTTTCTGGTTATTTACTAATGTTTGCAAGTCAGGTTGTTTGGAATTCTCAAACTCCATAAGAATAATAAGGCTCTCTCACACCCCTGCCACAAACATACTTATTATGGTTGCATTTTAAAGTTCTTTTAAATTTTTTAATGACTAAGAATGGAGATTATTGTTGAAAAGCTTCAATGTATCAATTAAAATTGTCACCAAAGCAATGGTTATAAAGGCTCATCATGCTCTGTGGGGCAAGTATGTGGGTTAACACATGGCACTGGCAAGAGTTAGACATCAGCCAAGGTTTGTAGCCATCTGAAATATTTTCTTTTGTTGTAATTCAGTTTTCCTTAGTTAGTCAGTGCCTCATTTCCAGTTTGTTTTGTCTTATAAGTCAGAACTTATTCTCAAGCCTGTATCAGCTATAGTTTCAATAAAAAGTATGCCAAGACATATCATATTTTGGCTCTAATTAACTTGGGTCCCATGAAGTGCCCTGATAAATGGATGGAATGACAGAGGTGTCAGGGAATGTACAGACTTGAGGTAGGCCGGTTGGTAACACACAGAGCCACCAAGACAGGCTTATCTAGGCCAGACAGTGACTGCAATTTAATTAGACAAACAGTAGGGAGTGGCATAAGCATCAATCAAGAAATCGAATTTAGACATGAGTGATCAGATCCCCTGTGCTGAGCACAAATCAGAGACATTTAGGGGCTATTCTAAATAGGCAAGGAAACATAATTAAGTAAGAGGAGAATCATTCCTTCAAAACAGGGCAGGCCTCAAATTCTGTGGAGGCCAAGGTGGGGCCTAAGTAAATAAATATGTTACTATTATAAGGCAAAATATGCTGACTGTCTTAAGAAAAGTTGAGCCAAGTTTTCATAAGGATTTATATATTTTTTTGGTGAAGTCAGAAAAGGGCTTCTCCAAGATGGAACCTTGAGATGGACAGGATGGTTAGGCCTTAACATTTCTGTTTTTAAGGAAAGTTCTGCAATACATTTCTTTTGTGCCCATAATCCTTCACCACTAATATTGTACTTAGAAGCCTGGTAGGAGATCATGGTTTGAGAAGGAATGCTCAGAGAAAAACTTTTCACGACAAAGGTGGTGGAAGCACATTAAGATCTGGAATTTCCAGTTGTCCAATGTTTGGGCAGGCTGTGTAATAGTATAACTATCCTCCAATACTCCTAAGCCTTAAGCTAAAGAGTGATATAGGCAAAAACTTTCATTCATAATTGTTTTGGGGAATCAGGAAAAGGGTTAGTGGTCCATTTTAGGGTTAGCATAGAGGGAAGAGACCTTGCATTGGAAATGAGACATAAGAGTTCAGAGTTGTGCTATACAATACATTAACTACTAGATACATGTGGATATTGAACACTGGAATCATAGCTGGTAACACATGTTGAAATAATATTTGGATATACTGGATTTTAAAGATATAATATTAAATTTATTTGTTTAATTTTGCTTTTCTTAATGTAGCTATAAGAAAACTAAAAATTATCTATGTGGCTTTAATTATTTTTTTAAATTTTTTTTAAATTAATTTTTATTGGTGTTCAATTTACCAACATACAGAAAAACACCCAGTGCTCATCCCGTCAAGTGTCCACCTCAGTGCCCATCACCCATTCCCCTCCAACACCCGCCCTCCTCCCCTTCCACCACCCCTAGTTCGTTTCCCCCAGTTAGGAGTCTTTATGTTCTGTCTCCCTTCCTGATATTTCCCAACCACGTGGATGGAACTGGAGGGTATTATGCTGAGTGAAATATTTTTTTTAATTTTTTAAGATTTTATTTATTTATTCATAGAGATGCAGAGAGAGAGAGAGAGGCAGAGACACAGGCAGAGGGAGAAGCAGGCTCCATGCAGAGAGCCTGATGTGGGACTCGATCCCGGGTCTCCAGGATCATGCCCTGGGCTGCAGGCAGCGCTAAACCGCTGTGCCACCGGGGCTGCCCTTTCATTATATTTTTAATGGACAGTATTAAACAGAGAATGCAGATAAATGTAGGTATTAGAGAAGAGATGACTAGAAGAAATCTATGCTTACTTAAGAATTCCTAAAGATACTGGGAAATGCTAAGTCTCCCACAATATGGGATATGAACTCAAGTCATTTTGTTTGTTAAATTGACACTACCCTCCCAAAGTTGAAGAAATATGGGACTGCACAGTTAAGGGATTATGCAAATAAAAAATTTTAATCCAATGATTTATTCATATTTTAATAAATGATATAATTTAAAATTTACTAATGAAAGTTGGAAATAATTTCATTATTTAAAAAATACCTATATATTCTCATAAATCAAAATAACTATAAAGATGTTTCCATTTCTCTCTTTATAAACAGTGGAATTATCCCCTCACAGTTATTCACAACATAACATCTCTGGTAGGAGAGAAAAAACAAGAGGTAGTCAATAAAACAGCTTGATAGGTAGAGTTGATCCTGCCCTTTCCCCTCCCTGACTAAAGCAGGAGGTCCTAGAAGAAACAGCATGGTAGAGTCAGCCCTTAGTTCTATAGAAAATAATAAATATTGTAACTGTTGCTTATGTCTCTTCTTCCTCTCACCTGGATTACAGTGGTGAGTAGTGGGACTGTTAAAAACAGTGCCATTATTATCTGGGAAAACTCTGAAAAAGAGGTTGTACAATGATGTTTTAGTGTATTTTCCCCAAAAAGTAGCACTGGTTTTTGTATGCAGATATGAAGAAAAGGGTTATAGAGCCAATATTGGAAATCATCTATTATGTAAATCCCCCAGAAAAGTTAAAAGAAATGAGTGTAGAATAGTGGGACTTTAAGTATATTGCAAAAGGCCACTACTACTTGCAATTAATCTATGTGAAAAACTATGTCTGAATTCAGACATAGTTTCAGATTCAGTTGGCCCACCTTCAGTACTTCAGATAGAACCCTTTATAGGCTGGACAACAAGTTGATACTTAGACAAACATCCAGTGTAGATTCTAAGACAACCAACTTGTACTGCTTGGAAATTCTTATATCTAACCTTACAGAAAGGTAGAAGAAATGATGTATTTCATTTCCTTTGAGCTGTTAGAATGAAAAATATGTTCAATAAACATAAAAATATGTTTCAATAAAAAGAAGTTACTGGAAAATGTGCTCAATACTACAATTAGAGTTCAGAATGCATAGCCCTTTCTCTATTATGGGATTATGAGAAAGGTCCTACTAACATCATGCATCTCTCTATCCTTTCTTCTTGTTTCCTTTTCTCTGATACTCTTATTTCTTTTTTTAAAATATTATTTATTTATTTATTCATGGGAGACAGAGGGGTAGAGAGAGAGAGGCAGAGACAGAGAGAGAGAGAGAGAGAGAGAGAGAGAGAGAGGCAGAGACACAGGCAGAGGGAGAAGCAGGCTGCATGCAGGGAGCCTGATGTGGCACTCGATCCCAGAACTCCAGGACCATGCCCTGGGCCGAAGGCAAGCACTAAACCGCTGAGCCATCCAGGGATCCCCGATACTCTTATTTTTTCATCAACTTCTCTCTCCTACTCCTCCCAGGACCAAATATTCTTTCATAACCCTCAGTCATCCTGAAATATTTTCCTCTTATTTGGCAACGAGTAACCATGACACCTATTAATTGTCTTTTTTAAAGATTTTATTTATTTATTTGGGGGGGGAGATGGAGTAAGGGTTGGAGTAGAGGGAGAGGAACAAGCAGACTCTGCACTGAGCTCAGAGCCTGATGCAGAGCTTGATCTCGGGATGCTGAGATTATGGCCTGAACTGAAATCAAGAGTTAGGAGCTCAACAGACTGTGCCATCCAGGCCCCGCAACACCTGTTAACTATCTTTACGACAATGATGTGTGTGTGTGAACTATTTAACACCATTGTTTAATATTTTTTCCAAAAAAGTGACTGTAGCATCCAGTTTGGGTTGCCTCTCTGGGAGACCTGCTCCCTTCTTCCTTTCAAATAATACAGGACTACATGGCTCCTCCATGTGGTGCTTCAGTATTTCAGGGAAGGCTGGCTCCATCACTAGCCTTAGTGGGTGGCTCCTAAAGTGAGCAAGCTGATCATAGTGATTCTACCATCAACTCATCCTGGTCAGTGACTGGACAGTGAGATGTGAAAGGAAATCTTGTCTTCTGGTCAGTTGTAGGGGGATAAATCTAGGAAATGCTTCTTAACAAGAAATAAGAAACATATACACACTTTTTTTCTTCCTCTGAACTTAGGTATACAAAAAGGTGATGATGGAGCTACTGGAGCCATTCTACAACCATGAGGGGAGCTACAGTCCAGAAAATAAAGAACAAGAGTTCATGATAAAATAAATCATTGAACAATTGAAATAATAAACTGTGGAGCATCCTATCTCTGGACATTTTGTTTTATGACATAATAAATACCCTGTGGCTTAAATAATTTTGAGTTGGGTTTTCTGTTACTTGCAGCCAAAATCATCCTAATGGATATGACAATGTAGTATGTAACTTTGAAAACTGATGCTGTTTAAATCATTTTATCTGTTCTTGTATGCCATAATAATATTAATAGTTCTTGTTTTCTTCCAGTTTACAAATGGCCTTAAGAAAATTTCCAAGTTTGGGTTTAAAATGGATAATCCAATGAGTAAATAAAATTTTAGACTTTTAAGGTATAGAAAACAAACTTTTCTCTTTCTTTGTCTCTCTCATCAGAAGATTTATTATTCATTTTCTCTGTCCAAACTTCTTTTCCATTTTCCTCACTCTACAGGATTTTAGGTCCATTCTCCTGACTGCTTCATTCTCCTGATCTACTTGCATGGACCCCTGATAGCTGCACCAAATATAGGCTGACAAATATGAGTAGTTGTAATAGGAGGAGCAGCTGCTGCAGTGCTTTCCAGAAAACAAAGAATCAGGGTTGACTATTGGGAAAATGGAAGGGATAGTAAAGCATGACTCAGTCAAGGTTATAAGTAACATCTGAGTTGTATCTATGAGGATGTCATTTATGTTAATAAAGTATGTAAATATTCAGAGGCTAATATTTCACTAAAAAATTATCAAGTGCAAACAGAACTCAAAGGAGACTATTTGAGACCTCTTAATTCTTTAAAACTTGTCTATCCTCAGAGGAACAAGTAACTTGGACAAGAAAGATTTATAGTTGAGTAATTCCTTAACCTAAACGGATTTATTTCAATTCAACCAGCCTTAATTGCAAGCCTACTTTGAACTCAGTCCTTGATAGGCAGTTGCCATGAGCACAGAAGATAAAAAAGAATTCTCAGGGCTCAGTCGCTTAAGCATCTGACTCTTGATTTTGGCTCAGGTCATAATCGCAGGATCATAAGATCAAGCCCTGCATCAGGCTCCCCACTGGGCATGGAGCCTGCTTAAGATTCCCTCTCCTTGTTTCTACCTCATCCCCCTATTCCCACTCTCTCTTTATCTCTTAAAAAAAAAAAGAATTATCGTCTGCTCTGAAGAAGCTTCAACTTGGTCTTGAATCTGGCTAAAAAGTGCTAACTTGAAGTGTAAATAGGATTGTTTTCAGCAAAAATGGTGAGGTTAGCAGTGCTGATTGAGGGACCAGGGAGTATATCCCAAAGGAGGTGGGATTGGAACTGTATCATAAAGGATGAGTAAGGTCAACAGGGAGGAATGAAACCTAGGTAGGCAGATTTGAATGACACAAAAAGATACTCCTGGAATGACAGTAGAGCTGAAATTAGGTTGCATGTTTTTTATGACATCATCTTTGGAAGTGAGATAAACAATGCAACTCATTTTTTCATCTTTCTTCCCCTGACTTTCTAGCTGTTAGGATTTCTACCATCTTTGGCTATTATTCAGCTCTTCAGTCTGAGAGCTGCAATTTTAGTCTTAATGTCTGCTCTTTGTGTGACAGTTCTTGCATAGAATGCATTCTCAGTCCCTTCCATGGTATTTATTCTTGATATGTGGAACAGATGGCAGAAACCAGTTATTTCTCTTTATGGACCATTCAAGACATGAGGGACATAGATGTTGTGACATATGACCGTTAAGACTTTTTACACTGTTTTTACTTTAATCATTTGATGATTTTAAAGAAGTAAGCTATTTTCCTTATTTGTATTTGAACAAAGAAGCATAAATAACAATCTATTCTTAGTCTTTTCCTTTTTAAAATTATTTATTTATTTATTTATGATAGTCACAGAGAGAGACAGAGAGGCAGAGACACAGGCAGAGGGAGAAGCAGGCTCCATGCACCAGGAGCCCGATGTGGGACTTGATCCTGGAACTCCAGGATCACGCCCTGGGCCAAAGGCAGGCACTAAACTGCTGCACCACCCAGGGATCCCTATTCTTAGTCTTTTCCTAATCAGCTTTTCTAGATTTCAGATATAATGGCATGATTTAACTTATGGATTTAATGGTTGCATTATATTGTTCTTTGGCATTTACTCAGTCTCAATGCACACAGATCCTGGTCTCTTCAACATATAATACACATATGTTAGGTACTACTATTGGTTTGGCCTAAGGGACACCTGGGTGGCTCAGAGGTTAAGCGTCTGCCTTCGGCTCAGGGCATGATCCTGGGGGCCCGGGATCGAGTCCCACATCCAGCTTCCTGCATGGAGCCTGCTTCTCCCTCTACCTGTGTCTCTACCTCTCTCTCTCTGTGTGTCTCTCATGAATAAATAAATAAATAATCTAAAAAAAGAGATTTGTTTGGCCTAGGAAAAACAAAAATGACTTCAGGGGGAGATAAGACATTAAACATACACCTAACATACAATATCATGATCATAAACATTGGTCTAGATAAGACATAAATTTGGGTTCAAATTTGAGATCTATTACCTGATAGTAGTGTGATCTTGGGTAGGTCATTGCAACTCTCTATACATTAATATTCTGATACATAAAACAGGGGTATCAACACTTACTTCCTAAAATTACTATATAAATTGCTTAAGATAGTGTACGTACAGGACTTAACAAAATGTCAGGCCAGAATAAATGGTTACTATACTTATTATACACAGGGTTCTATGCTCATAACATGGTCTGGGGAAGTCAAGAAAAGCCTCATAGAAGAGATATTATTTACATTAGGAATAGAAGAATAAATAGGGCTGCCTAGGGAACAGGGACAGAAAGGATTTTCTAAGCAAAAGGAGCAGAATGTGAGAAGGCATGGGAACCAAAAACATGGCTTTAGTTCATTTGAGGAACTAAAAGTATTTTGGTATGACTAAAACCCAGGGTGAATGTAAAAGAAAAGGAGTCAGGAGAGAAAAGTAGGTAGATGAGGCCAAAGAAGTAGGTGAAGGCCAAAATATAAAAGCTTTTGTGTGCCATTCTATGATATTTATACTTTAACATATGACTGATCAAAAATAACAGAAGAGTTTGGGGTGCCTGGGTGGCTCAATCAGTTAAACATCTGACTCTTGATTTCAGCTCAGGTCATGATCTCAGGGTCATGAGATTGAGCCCCATGTCCTGCTCTATGCTTATCAGGGAATCTGCTTGGGATTCTCTCTCTCCCATTCCTTCTGCCTCTCCCCACTAAAAGAAATAAATAAATCTTTTTTAAAAAAGAATAACAGAAGAGTATTAAATAGCATGACATGGTCATATTTTCATTTGGGGTCAAGATGTAAATGTTAAAAAAATAATAAAAAAAAGATGGTAAATGTTGAGGGGAAGTATAATTATCGGGGAGGATGATACTAGGAGGAGAGTGGCCATTAGAATCTAGATATTGCAATAATCCAGTAAAGAAACTATAAGGGATTTAACTGAGATAGTTAATGGGGATCTACAGGAGGAGGAGGGTATGGATCAGCAAGGTGAACAAAAGTAGAACCAATAGGACCTTATGATTTAAAGAAAGGAGCAAGGGGTTGGTGAGAAGAGAGAAACATCTGGGATATTGCTCATCTTTCTAATCCAGAAAACTAGGTGGATTGAGAGGTAATTAACTTACATTGTAATAAGAACTCAGTTTTGAATATGCTGAGCTTGAGGGCTCTGTCATACATTCAAGCAGAAAGATCAATCTGGCAATTCTATAATTCAGAAGAGACAACTAGACTGAAGTTGTAAATTTGTAGTGGTCAAACCTAAATTATCTAGGACTTAATTAAGATGATGATCTGTAATAAAGAGTCTAAATTTCTGATGTTTGACTGTTGATAGCTTTAAAGCCTTGCCACACCCTCTTCCCCTGTACCTGAGCAAGTTAGTAAAGCCTTGATGTTTGAGACTTGGTGCCAGGGGGAAATTAAAACTATGCAGGCCCCAGCCCATGCAAGCAAGCCCTTAATCCCAGTGAGCTCCACTACCTTGTAACTATAAATCAAAAGCTAGCCAACCCTCCCTGCTCCTTCAAATCATTTTTTGGACCTGCTTAGGAATATACATTTCTTTCCCTAGAAAGCCTTATTATGTGAATAATAAATCTCTTTCACACCCTCTTGATGTATATGTGGTATGATGTGCCTCAATATCCAAACCAATTTTAGGTGAGGGGGGTTCTATTCCAACTCTCTTGTATGATAATAATACAGCCAAACTGTGTCCATTATGTAAAGGTCCAAAGTCATTGTGTCTTTTTCATAATATGCAGCTTTTGGATATCTACGGGATTAAGATCATAGCAAAAGAACTATCTACATATGTGTATGTATAAAATATAACATGGGCAAAAGAGAAGTGGTCAGGGCATAGAAAACCTTGGAAGACAATCAGCAATTAAACATCAAGCAGAAGAGAAGCTCATGAAGAAGTCTGAAAAAGACTTGGCTGAAAACTAAGAGAAGGAATTCAAGCAAGGAAAGGATTTTTCAGAATGAAAAAAAATTCATCAGGATCACATGTTTAATATAATTCAGTCTGGTTTAATAGTATATCAGGAAATGACTAATGAAAAGAAAGTATTGGTTGATTTATAAACATCTCTATATGGAAAAGAACAACCTGTCCCTCAAAATTTAGCCATTATTAACCTTGGTCTACTTTACTTTTAGAGAATTGGGTAACTTTACTCAATATAATCATGTAAGCTGCTCTCAGTTTAATGTCCCAGATAACTATGGATATCTGGCTCTCTTCTTTAAAAATGATAAAATAATTGAACAAGTTCTTTAAACCATATTTCATTTAATGATCAAAGATAACAAAGAACCAATAAACACAAATCATTATGAAACCAGAAAATCTGGCTCAAAAGGTATGGCCTGTTGGTCAGAAATCATAGCTTTTTTCCTATCCTCAATTCCAGTCTTATTCCTAGAATTCAATACAAGCTTAGGACCTGCCTACATATCTTCACTTCTAATATTCTAGAACCAATAGAACCAGCACAGACTTGCATCTTTTTTGAGAAATAAGAGTTGCTATAAGAATGGAGTTTCATGATCTGTGTAGGTCCATGAGCTCTAGTTTCATATTATCTTTCAGTCTCAATCAGTATTAGTGGTTGCCTAGAGTTCTAGGGTGAGGAGTATTCTAATGCCACAATGGGATTTGCTGTGTTTTCTGACTTTGAGTTTTTCTACAGTGATTAGAGACTGGTTCTGCCATCTGCTGAGTGACCATGACCATATCTTGCAGTATATGTTGGCTCACAGCCCTACCTTTATACCTAACAAGCAAATTCTTCTCCCTCCAGTTTCATACTACAGGATCTGTCCATCTTAGTTTCATCCCAAAGCTAGTACATAGTTTGTGGTTTTTACACAAATTTCTGTTTTATACATTCTTGAGCTGTCTATGAAATAGGCAAAATTAGCAAGCATCCCTCAAAATTGTGATATGGATCAAAGTGAAAGTTTACAGTTGTTTGTCTTTCTTGTTACAATATGTAGAGATTGTTTGGTTTTGCAGGTTATGATCATTGTCTATGGAATCAAGTAGACTTTTGTTCAAATCTAAGATTGACTACACACAAGCCATGTGATCCTGAGTGACATATTTAACTTATCTGAGACTCAGTCTCTACATTATAAGAGGGGAATTAAAAATACCTACCTTAGACAGTTTTAAGTGTGTCTGTGTGTGTATATGTGCACTTATGTTTAGTGCAGCACATGGCACAGAGAAACACTTTACAAATGACAAATGTAATAACATGAAAAACTTAGGTGATAATAGCTAAGACTTATTAGATTCATTTTACATATCAGGAAGCTGGAGAAGGCAAGTAAACTTCCTAAGGCCTTGCAGCTAGGAAGGAGTGGAGTTGAGATTCCCAACTGGATCATTTGATTTCCAGGGCATTTCTGTGTGCTGCTGGCTCACTGCAACTCATTGCTACCTTCACTGTCTTCATAGATCTAAACTGAACTAATGGAGTTAAAGAAATCATACATTTACTTCTTGCAGACCAAACTGATCCAGTATAAGTGGCATGTCCTGGTTTATTTACCAGATCCACTCATTCTCTCATCAATCTTGAAATACAATTTTTTTAAAAAGTCAAACTCTTTCCTTTAATCATCAGATTTTTAAAAAGGCTTTTGTAGACTTAGGTCTGGCATTTTATTTTAGTTGTTTCAAAATACATTTTGGAAAATTATTGGACTGTTGAATTTTTCTGATATTTATAGTTTGAAATCCATCTTCTTAAGATGGCTATCTATTGCCTCCCCTGGAAAGGGCAACATTAACATTTCTTTATTTTTAGGTACAGCAACCAGTTTCTCAAATAAATATCCACTGAGAGTTAGTTCTTTAGTAATGGTACCAAACAAAATAAATTTAAAACCACTAGTCTGTACAATATTTTCAGAAATGTAGTATTTATCAAATAAGTATTCATTTCTTTTTTTTTTTAAGTATTCATTTCTTTAAAAACACTGTGACTCCAATGGTTATACCTTATATTCATATTTCATGTATATCAAATATTACCCTCATATAAAGTTAAATAAAATAACTTAAGCACCAGAAAATTGTAATAAAGACTAAGACTTTCAGAGGAGTTCCAAATTGTTTAATAAATTATTTCTCTCAATGAAATTGTTACATTCTAAAAAGCCTCATACTGGGGATTTCCTGGCTACTTTTTTTAAAGTGATTCCTTGTAAGGTTCCACATTCTGATTTTTCATTTTTATCCCACAACATATAAATGTCATTATTGTGCTTTTTCAGTTATGAAAACATTTATATCATAAAATTACATAAATCACATATACTTTAGATACAGAATTATCTTGAGGTTTGGTGATGACCTTGGGTCATCTTTTAATTGCTTGCAAATGAATTAGTAGATGGATTGCTAGGAGCTTTGCCAGTGGAATGATTTAAAATTCTGGACCATCAAACTTTTCTCAAAGTTTCCTCTTACTCTTGATTTATCACTAAATAAATAAATCTCTAAAGGTGTGGGCTCCTGTCAAACTGTAGATCAGTCTTCAACTATACAGCCACTTGTTATTCAAATCTGTGTAACCAGGGCAATTTTGGTTGTAAATAACAGAACACTCCAAACTAGTTTAAGCAAAAAAAAAAAAAAAAAAAATTACATAAAAACCCAGAGGCAGCAGAACAAATCCTGATCCAGAGGCAGGGCCAGCTACAGGCAACAGTTGGGAGTTGATGTTCAAAAGATGTCATCAAGATTTGATTTCTAGTGGTGCCTAGGTGGCTCAGTCAAACATCTGAATTTGGTTCAGGTCATGATCTGGTCCTGGGATTGAGCCACCTGTTGGGCCCCACACTCAGTGGGGAGTCTGCTTCTCCCTCTTCCTCCCTCCCTCCCCTTCCCTCTCCCCTTCCCCTTCCTTCTCCTTTTCCTCTTCTTCTTGCCCCCTTTCCTTTCCCTCTCCTGCTCCTCTCCTGGCCCCTCTCCCTGCTCACGCTCTCTCTCATATAAATAAATAAATTCTTTAAAAAAAAAAGAGAGATTTGATTTCTCTCTATCTCACTATCTCTGGGCCCCTATTTATTTCTTCAGTCTCAGGCACCTTGTTGTACCAGTATGAGGGAAGTAATATGGCCTCTACAGACCCTCATGTTCAAGTAAAGCAGAAAAAAATGAATATCTTCTCCCTAGAAACCCTGGGAAAGCCCCAGTGTGTTTGCAGACTTATAGGACCATGGAACCACCATTGAACCAATCACTGTGTCCTGGGGAAATGCAATATGCTGACTGGCATTGTCTTAGCCCCCTTGGCCTGCTAAAACAAAGTCCCACAGACTGGGTAACTTATAAACAACAGAAATTTGTTTCTTGTGATTCTCAAAGATGGGAAGTCCAAGATCAAGGGGCCAGCATTGTTGTGTTCTGGTAGGACCTATCTTCCCGGTTCATAGCTGGTGCCCTCTCAGTGTCCTCACATGGTAGAAGTGACAAGGGGTCTCTGGGGGGGATCTCTTTTTAAGAACACTAGCTGCATTCATAAAGGCTCACCTCATGACCTAAGCACCTCCCAAAGGCCTCACCTAACACCATCACATTGGGCATTAACATTTCAACATATGAATTTTGAGGGGATACAAATATTCAGATTATATCAGGCTTAATCTTGGCCATATTCTCCATCCTCATGTTCCATTCAGATTCATGGCTATAAACAGGGGACAGGTGAATTCCCAAATACCTTACAAATAAGATAAATAGATGTCCAGTCACCAAAAAGTAGCATCTATACCCTCACTTCTATGCTTTCCTGTGAGTATCTTTAATGCACCTTTCCTCCCATAGGGAGGTCATGAGGTAAAGAATATTATTTCTAAATTCAATTTTTGCTAACAGGTACTCTTTAAGGGAAAAAAATACTCAAGTAGCAGTTCCCAGAATACATATTGTAGGAGTTGGCTAATAAGACTCTTCTGTATTCTTCTGCCACCTGTCATCTTGGGATCTCTCACCATTCATTATCTGGTAGCAGGCCTGCAGTGTACAGATGGAAAAGTCACCCCAGAGGGAAGAGAGCTGTTATACTCTACCCCCCTTCTGGTTCCACTTCTGTGCAATGCTAATTTAATCGGGCACATGATTCACTCACTCACCTTAAACTCAAGCCAGACCTCATTCTATTTTTAATGTTTTAATTTTATTATTCACCCACAAATGTATCTATCTCAGCTTAGGTATATTTTTACACAGTCAGAAATATAAGCTAAAGGAAAAGGGTTTCTCTTGTCACTCCTATTCTCTCCTTCCCAGATCATTCCAAATACTTTGCTTTAAGCCATGTATAAGATAACCGCTTTGAAAGCATTAGAAGTTACCTTGAAGCGAGTATTGGAGTGAGTGAAGAGCATACTGATTTGAAATCCTAGTGAACATCCAAAATAGCCTTTATAGCAGTGCCACTGGAAACAAGGGGTGAACCAGCGGGGAAATGAGCAGATTCACACGGGGCCAGGTTGGCATGTTTGGGTTACCATTCCGAAACGGAGAGCCATTGGTTTCATTATCAGATTTGTTATGATCACTCTCAAAGTTTACAAAGGATAATGTAGGTTGAGAAGTGGGAACAAGAGAAAGGAAGGTGGTCAAAGCCCAAAGAAGTTGTAATCACTATCTTTGTCTGATAGAAATTCCAAAGCAAGAAACTAGGAGGAGAGCTTTGAAAAATAAAAGAGAGCTGACTTGCAGGTGTATTTGACTGAGGTCTCACACAGTTAATTAAAATTCCTTTAGCCACAATAGTAACTGTGGGTGGGTGAGGGGTTATAATGTACTGCTGCTAATTAACCATTAAAACTTGGTCAATAGCTTATGAGTCACCCCATTTCATTTTATAATACCAAATTATATTTGATTGAGTTATAAAGAAATGCTTAGCTGCACCTGTGAAATACACACTATATAGATAAATGCTTCAATTTTATTTTCAACATGAAGATAGAGATATGGAAAAAATCTGATAATATTATCTGCTGTCACATATTTACATGGTAAACTGTGTCCTGGTTATCTTTACAATATTTTGATTTATGGAAGGAAGAGAAGAAGGGAGGTTGTGAAATATGCAAGATAATAGTCATGTCTAGCAGCAAAATTTACATGAGACACCGCCATGTAAACAACATTCTGAAAACATCTCTTTTCAAGGATAGTCTCCTGCATGATAAATAGTTCTATGCAGAATCAATAATTACTTAAAGCACTAAAAATTATTTTATACATATTCTAAAATTCTATTACAGCCTGTGAAATATCCAATAATGAAAGTTGTATTTTAATGTGTTTTAGTCTGTGCATTATAAATTAGCTAATTGAGAAAGTTATTTTGGGAAGAAAAACAGAATACTGTGTAGATCTTTAAGTAATAATTTTTAAACTTCTCATTGTAAATTTTCACATCTGATAACAGCAGCTTTTTTTTAGCTTTGCTATCTATTGAAAACGAAGATACTAAATGTTCCCTTTTGTGAGGTTTCTAATAGTCCATGAAAATATGATTGAAAAGTTTTAGCATTTAAAGCTGTTCTCCATATATCTTTGATTTAATGAGAAACATTATCATACAACATTTTTTCCCATTCAATTAAACCAACAGTTATTGAATGCCTTGTATTTGGAAAGCAAATTATTAGGGGCTGTGAGAGATACAAGAGCACTTTGGATGCTTAGAAATTAGTATGAGAAAACAGACAAATACATAAATAACACTTAAAACAAGGCAACGCTATAATAGAAACATCATTATTTTAAACTTAAAGCAGAGAAAATGATATCCTTAAGTTAAAATAATTTAAATGTTTATTTTTCTAGTCATTTGTACTGCCAGACATCCCTCTAGATGATGGACAATATTAATGGCCAACTAGAAAAACATTCTGGAAGCCCTTAAATGAAAGGTAATATATAGTATGATGCAATGGTTCTCAAATATGAGTATGTGTCAGAATCAGAGAGGACTTGCTAAAACACAAATTGCTGGACCCCACCCCATGATTTCTGATCCAGTAGGTCTGGGGTGCGATCCAACAATGTACATTTCTAACATGTTTCCAGGTGATGCTCATGCTGCTGGTCTGGGAGGCCACACATAAGAACAACTGGAGAGCTCTAGTGCTAGATCACCCAAATCTGAATCCTGCCTCACTATTTACACCTGCCTGATCTTTGAAGCATGCCCCATCGCCTCATCCAACAAATCTGCATAATGAAAGCACTATGGCAGAAACTGCTACTCAATGACCAAACTTTTGTTCTTTTCTTTTTCCTGGACCTACAGCTAGACAACTATTTCCAGCCTCCCTTGACATAAGTGAGGTGTGGACCTGTGATTGAGATCTAGCCAAGGAACATGAGCAGAAATGATGTGCATCACTTCCAGGCTTGACACTTAGACTACCACACACATCATTCGTGCCCTTTCCATCACTTCCAGCTTGACCCAAATGAGTATGATAAACTTGGAAGCTGCAAGTTAAACACAGCAGAGCCATGAAATGGAAGGAGACTGGATCTATGAACCAACATCTGAAAGAGAACTGCTCAACAGCAACACCTATTTGGGCTTTACATGAGGGAGAACTCGACTTATTTCTGATATCCTTGACAACTAGCATGCCACCTGAGACACAGATGCTCAATAAATAATTGCTGTACTGATAAAGAAACATTAAAGAATGGATTAGTCTAACAGTAGACATATGGGAGGTAATAATCTCTATAGCAATGGAGATAATTAAATAAAACTAGATGGCTGCCATGAAGAGTTCTATGGAATGTGTTCCTCAATAGGTAGAAGGTTAGGTAAGATCACCTCCAGGGACCCTTCCAAATATAATATTCTATAATGTTATGCCCTAAATTTAAAACATTAGGCTGCAACTTTTCAGAGCTATACCTTTCTTCCCAGCTCCATTATGTTTCAGTCCTTTTGTTTTCTTCTCTTCCAAAAGTTCACCTTTCCCTGTTAAGTAATCAATCAGCATTCACAGAGCAGGTAAAATATGGCCAGGCCTGTCCACAGGTACTTGGCATCTAATTGTGGAGAGTACTTGTGAAACAACACCACATTTGAAACAAGTAGTAAACAACATCGAAGAGATCATTAAATGCTACGATAAAAAGTTGTTGAGGGAGTTGCTTCAAGTGTATTATTGTACTGTGCATGTTAAAAGCATGTCAGCTACTAGAAAATTAAAAAGTTCAAATACAACTTTCTTTAGATAAGAAGAGCAAATGCGGGCATATCTTTTTTTTTTTAAAAAAAGATTTTATTTATTTATTCATGAGAGACAGAGAGAGAGAGAGAGAGAGAGAGAGAGAGGCAGAGACACAGGCAGACGGAGAGCAGGCTCCATTCAGGGAGCCCAACATGGGACTCGATTCCGGGTCTCCAGGATCACACCCTGGCGCTAAACCGTTGTGCCACCAGGGCTGCCCACGGGCATATCTTTTAACCTCACTTCTCCCTTCTATAAAAGTATCAATTCTGTACAATTTACTAAGGAGCAAAATTTAAAAAAAAAAAGAACTGATTCATGGATTAGAAAGTATGGAGCCCTCCTTTGAATGGAGGCTTTATTTTGGAACCTCATGTTTCAATTCAGCTTTATTTGCATTCCTTGTTTTCTTTCCACATGTAATCAGGATTTTTATTATTAGCGATGGTTCATCTAAGAGTCCTTCATTTCACCTGTCTGTAGAACCCAGAAAACTTTGTTTTTGATCATGTTGGAAAAGCACAATAGGCCTCTCGTCCTCCACAGCAAGGAATGTGATTGGAGTTCTTCATTTGGACTTATGCCCCTCTCACTAGCCAGTTGTCACCACTGCTGTTGACCTGCCTGCCACCTGCTTGCATTCTGGGTGGAGACAAGAAACTCAAATGTTTCAGCAGGACTTGTTAGGCCAGCTGCTGCTGATGAAACTGGAGATTACATTTCATGAGCATGATTTCATGTTCTGGTAGATATATGAAATAACCTTTCAAATCTAAAGAGATGGCAAAGAAAAGTTACACAAAGGAACATTTAATGCTTTTCTAAATGAACATAATGTAATAATAATTGAAGTAAAATTAGGCAAGTTTGCCCTGACTAAACTTCTTCTCTGCCAGCTGTAAATGCTGCCTCCAGCTGCATGCTTTTCATGGGAAAACAGTTCAGTATTGTACATTTTATCACTCATTTTAAAACCATTTCCACAATGTTTTCCTCTAGTTCTGTTTTGAAGATTTTGCATCTGTAATATATTTCTTAGATATTTTTCTCTAAACCCTTTGAAAAATAAATGGATGAAAAGCTCTATTTCAGCTTTCCCAAAGTTTGGCTCCACTTCAGATAGCCCCTTTGACCTTTGTGAGCCATATTTATGAGAGATCTTTTGTCTGACAATTGTCTTTTGTATCCCAAACTGGTTACAATATTATTAGCCTAAGAACAGAGACTAAGGGGAAAAAATTAAGTATTTTGCTATTCTGTGTTTTTAATCTGGCTGTAGGGGAAAGACTTTTCCACAAATGCTGTAAATCAGTGCCTCCTAGATCCTACTCTGCATATAATTCACTTCAGGATTTTGTTAGAATGTAGATTATAACTTAGGAGTTCTGGGGTAGGGCCTAAGATTCTGCATTTCTAACAAGTTCCCAGATGAGCTGATGTTGTTGGTCTAAGGCTCTAATTTTTTTTTAAGGCTCTAATTTTTTTTAAGGCTCGAAATTTTTTTTTTTAAGGCTCGAGATTTTTAATCAACTTTCATCTTCTTATTGCCCAGCCACCATAGCTTCCACCTGTGTCTCAAGAGGTCTTGAGAAGAGAACCAGTTTAACTAGTTTTTCACGACTCTTTGCAAAAGTCAGGAGATTTACTTTAAAAATAACTTTTAAAATTCAATAAAAATAAAAGTGGGGTAAACACCAAGTAGAAAGATGTCCTGGTAAGAATGGGTCAAAGGTACACGAGATTCAATTAAGGAAAGAAAACAAATCTATTCTGTATGGCATTCAGAAGTAGAGTAAATAAAATATTATTAGAGGTTGTTTTGTAAAGATCTATTCTGCTTGGCTTGGTACAACCTCTAGGTGAAATCTTCTTCCCAGGATACCAAGAAATATCCTCTACTCAAGTCTTGCTTCGTATTGAATTTAGTTGCTTGCTCAAGAGTGTAAACATAAACACAATGGTGCCCTTAATCACTTTAATCCAAGAAGATGTCTAGCCTCTATCTCCCAATTCAGGAGTCTCTTTCAGCAAATCTACAGAATGCTAAAAATGAAAGTACTTAGTTTTTCCAAATTGTTACTTCTACATTGAAAGAAGAGAGATACTTTTCTCCAAACTCTGCCACTGGTGTCATTAGATGCCCATTTTCACAGATACTATCCAGTACTTTAATTACCATCAATCATTTCATAAGCAGATTTAAGTTTATTAATTATGGGAGTGCATTCCACAAACAATGGAAGAACCTAGTAAAGTCTATGAACTCCAGAGGGAAAAACAGCTACCTAAAAAAAAGTAACCATAGTGATAAAATGGATATAATAAAGAGTTGACAGAAAATGAAGTTGATGGTTGTTTTTCTCATTCATACTTATTTGCTAGGACTGTTCAAGCCTTTATTTTTTTTTAATTTATTTTTATTTATTTATTTATTTATTTTTACCAAATGGCAGATAGAAAAGGAAAATTAGAGGAAGCAAATACATCCTCCTACCTGTGTTTCCTAATTACCTCTATTCCTCCTGATACTCTTTTATTCTTTCAGTTTCTTTTACCATAATTATGAAATCAGGTTCTATGTTATTACTAATTTTGTAGACCCAATGGCTATTGCAGTGCTATGACATAATGGATGCTCAATAAATATTTGCTAAGTGAATGAATGAGTATATTACACATATGGTAATTCATTATTTAAACGTTTTTACACCTTTTCCTGACTCACTAAGAGAAAGAAAAAATACACATTGACATTTAAACACATATGTAACACTGTAAAATTAGAATGAGTAATCTATTTGGTTTTTATTCACAATAAGGGATGAAAAATACATTTATTTTTATTAGCTTTCTGCACACCAAGGCCAGTGAAATGACTTCTCATACTTAGTAGAATCTCCTAGCTATTTGTCCCAGGAAGTGGTTTATAAATCAGAAAGAGGTTTTCCCAACTTAAAAACAAAAATCAGGGCAGCCCGGGTGGCTCAGTGGTTTAGCGTTGCCTTCGGCCCAGGGCATGATCCTGGAGTCCTGGGATCAAGTCCCATGTCGGGCTCCCTGCATGGAGCCTGCTTCTTCCTCTGCCTGTGTCTCTGCCTCTCTCTCTGTGTGTCTCTCATGAATAAATAAATAAAAATTTTAAAAAAATCAAATCTCATTTATCTGATTTTAGAGCTCTTGGTATTTTGAAACCATTACTATTGGTGGAAGACACTGTGGTGTGCCACCTTGACTTCTCTTGAGAGAAAGGCTTGTCATCTCAGCTGCTGGCAGTGCTGTTGGCAGACAACCTTCAGCTGTCAATCTCTTTGTGGCTGCCTCAGCTGCAAAGAGCCATCTGACCCAATATCAATCCCTTTACCTGATGACCCACATACAACGACCAATCAGTACAAAGTTAAAAAGACCTATCCATCTTGACCCAACTTGGAACAACTTGGAAAGGCCTTTCTGGTTTCAGAGCTCTCTGTGGGGTCAGTCATGGCTCTTGTTGGGTCTAACTTACACCTCAAATTCTCCCTCTTCCCAAGCCCTGCTCCCTTCCCCTACTGCCCCAAGGGCACCCCCTAATAAATATTTTGCATGTTAAACTTCATCTCAAAGTCAGCTTCCTGAGCTCAACCCATGGTATTATTATTTCCATGCTATTTTTATACAAAATACAGAAAATGTTTCTAAGTTTCCACTGAGAACAAATTGCTGCATTTTGTAGAGTTTACTCTCTGAAATGACTTATTCTAGGTCAGAGCTATTTGACAAAAATCCACATTGTCAAGGTTACTGTTCCCTACTACTTTTTATTTCATTATTGTGTTGATGACACAGGGGAATAGACCAGGAGTTACATTGCCATGGTGATTCCCCTGCAGGGAAAAGAACATCATTTGAGGTTCTTACTTTGTACTACAGGGGTAGAGTTGGTGCAATGGTTTCTAAATTATAAATTGAGTCTCCTCCAACTAGGCCATATTGACATGAAGGAAGCACCCAGAAACATGTGACTTTTGAAGACCAAACTCAGAAACTCTCTATGGATTGTTAAGTTACTCCATCACCAGTAATTCTGGAGCTCTAGCCTGCTTGCTTTGTAATCATCCCTCCCAAATTTATTTCTGTACCTGTTTATATGATGTACTGATAATTTGAGACAGAGATGGATAAGGAGAGCTCTCCATGTTAAGAGTTCTTTCAGTTGTCTCCATGGTGATCCCTGTATAGTTAGTAAATCCACAACTTAATTTTATGGCTTATCTTGAAATTACCAATGGCTTTAGCTTTGGAAGATGTATGGGAGAGCCATCAGGGCTCATACCACAATTTGTAAAACAGGTACTACCAAGCTTCACTGGAGACTCAGCCTCTCTTTCCCCTTTCTTTTTTACCTTCTTTAGGAACCCAAGGTCCTCATATGCTTTTTTCTTCCTCATTCCTTCATTATAAAAAAAGAGACTAAGATATAAATAAATGATAAAGAAGCATATTACCTTCTTCTGGGCGTTTACTTTTTAAATGTAAACAAGGGAACGAATCTCTAGTTAAGGAATTTTAGAAATTGAGAAAGTTTGTCAATGGGGGAAGAACAGGAAGAGGTTGAGGAACAAAGTCTATGCACTGATTACACTATGCCCCATTTTCACCATCTGTAAAAGGGAAGAGTAATATTATCTACTTCTGAGAGTCACTGCATAGATTAAATAAAATATGACATGTAACATGCTTAGAACAGTGACTTGTTCAGCTACTGCTATTTTTATAATACTATTTTCTACTCATAAGGACAATTAGGAAAAATTTCCTTCTGCACCTTGAAGCTGAGTTATAAAATGACCAAATGGTCTTTCTCTTTAGGGGTAAGCTGTAAAGCCTTGCTATTCAAACAGTGGTCCAAGGACCAGAAGTATCAGACACATCAGGGAGCTTGTTAAAAGTCCAGAATCTCAAGCCCCATTCCAGACCTACTAAAGCAGAATTTACATTTTAACAAGATTCCCAGGTGATTCCTATATTAAAATTTGAAGGGCCTTGAAGTAGAGATAGTGGTCTCAAATAGGGGCTTTGAAATCAAAGAGACTCAAGCTCCAATTTGCCAGCTGTGGGACTGTGGGCAAGTTACTTAATCTCTCTGAGTCTGAAGTCCCTCGTGTGTAAAATGTAGAATAATCACATCTATTTAGTAGGGTTCTTCTGAGAATTACATGTGAAAATATGCAAAGCATTTATTAATATGCATATTGGGCAACCACCAAGTATCTTATGAATTATGGCTGTAACTACTCTCAAAACAATCTCTAGTTTTTGAAACATGTAGTTTCAAGCTCCCAAGGACAAAGAACTTGACTTAATTCAGTGCAGGATTGTTCATATACATAATTTTTAAAATATACAAGGAATGTTAGGGATCATCTTAAAAATGATTAGTTTATTTTGTATTTGAAGGGTTGGCTGGTGAAGAAAGGATTTTCCTTTGTGCCTCTCTAAATCTTTCATTGTCTTGCTGGGTAAGATATCTTCAGGATAGACACAAAGGTGGTCAGTTGGTCATGGCAGGTAGGGGAATACCAGCAGGTCTATTCAAGCATTTCAGTCTTTTAGACATGAGTCTCCCTGCCAGCGAAGGTGACCAGATTGTTCAGGTCTATGATCCTAAAATGTGGTGCTCCCAAAAACTCTCCGAAGACTGGAACCTGAAGTTGTCGAATTTGGACTGGCAACCACAGGTTCTACAATCTTAAATGCATTTCACATTTATCTCAAGGTTAAGAGCAGAGGCTTAAGCACCAAAACACCGGGGTTCAAATGTCATCATTTGTAAAACAGAGATCATTACAGCTCCTTCCTCTAAGGATGTTGAGGAGAACTGAATGAAGTAATCTACATATAGATGTTAGCACAGTACCTGGTTTACAGTGAGCACTCAATAAGTATAAGCTACTGTTGGAATTATCATACTTGCTGTAGCTGCTCTCCCTAGAATTCTGTCTTTGATACATCAGACTCCACCCTATTTTCTTGATCTCAACACTAATTTGGGGACTATACCCAGCCTCTAACTAATCTATTATAATAGTTTGGTTGGAAGAATTAGAGTTAATATAATGACATACCAATGGAAATGTAAGGTTACTTAGTAGAAGATTTCCACATAAGGGCATTTCTTAGATGACTGAGCATTGGGAAAACTAATTTCAGTGCTGTTGAAATGCTAGTGTAGCCAGGCTCTAAGAGACTGTCAACCATTTTCAGGCTTTTAATGAGTTCCCCAAGGAGAAGCAAAAGCTACCACCCTGGCAAGCCTTTCCCTATGCCTGAATTCTTTGTCATTCAGCTGCTGGTGCTCTGGAGACTAACATATTGGTACCCTTTTCTTCAGAATACTGAGACAATAAAATATGACAAATTCTTGATCAACCAGTACTGGAAATGCAGACCCATTCTGAAATGGAATGGTGTAGATAATGTGAAAACATGGACTATGTATATCCATGGGACTTCCTGAACTACAGTTCAGTAAGGATTTGAGAGACTTCAGTCACCTGAACTAATCAATTTAAACTGGGGCAAATGACAAGGTTTTGAATGGACCTCTATAGCCTGATTGAAATACTGCTTTGAGTGTAATTAGTACTAGACATCAAAGGAACCTCATCAAAGGACCTTCTGTGTTTTGGAAAGAAAGCTCCTCCATTTTCCACATTGCAATTCATTAACATGCCACCATCTCTCCATAAAACAGTCCATGTATTCTACCCAAAAAGAGAATCAAGCTGATCTTGGGGCAGGGTTGAATCACAAAGATAAGAAAAAAAAGAGGGAAATCCAAAACATAGACTAGAACTCGGAAGAGCTTGTTTGGTCTGGTAGAACTAGTTTTAATAAAGTTTGTAAGTTTTTTAAAGTATATATAAGTTTAATTTAAATAACTATTTTTTAGAGAGAGTGAATGGTGGGAATGGGAGAGGGAGAGAGAATCTTAAGCAGGCTTTACACCAAGTGCAGAGCCCGACATGGGGCTCAGTCTCATGACCCTGAGATCATGACCTGAGCTGAAATCAAGAGTCAGATGCTTAACTGACTGAGCCACCCAGGTGCCCCAAGTTAAATGACATTTTTTTGATGACAAAAATAATATATGATCCTTGCTGAAAACAGAAATGTATTAAGAAAAAAGTTTAACTACTCATAATCAGATCACCTGAAGTTAACATTTTGATATATATAATTCTAGACAATGTTCTCTGAATGTTGATATTAGTTCTAATTAACAGAACTGGAATTATTTGGAAACACAATTATTAATGACTATGTAATAATACATCATGTGTTGTAATTTCAACATCCTTAGGCATTTATTTCCCCAACTTTTGCTATTATAAATAATACTATGATAAATATCTTCTTTTATAAAATTTTCTCCAGATGTACAAATGTTTCCTTAGAATAGGTTCTTAGAAGTTAAACATTTTAATTAATGGGTAGGAACATATTTAAGTTTCTCAGTACATTTGCCAAATTGCTTTTCAAAATGATCATCCCAATGTATCCTCCAATGAGCAGTGTGCACCAGTGACTACTTGGAGTATTATCTTGGATCATTCTTCTCTAATTTCATTGCCAAAATGCTATCTCAAGGCACCTGGGTGGTGCAGTCTATTGAGCCTCAGACTCTTGAATTTGGCTCAAGTCATGATCTCAACATTGTCAGATCAAGCCCTGCATCCAGCTCTCTGCTCAGTGCAGAGTCTCCTTGGGATTCTCTCTCCCTCTCCGTCTGTCCCTCCTGCTCATGCTCTCTCTCTCCCTCCCTCTCTAAAATAAATAAATAAATAAATAAATAAATAAATAAATAAATAAATAAATCTGTTAAAAATGCTATCTCATTAACTTACTATTCTTTTTCAAATGTAATTTATCATTTCACACATAAATATATTGACCATTTTTTTCTTTTGTTATTTATTGATGACCATAGCCCATATCTTCTACTGAGCAGTTTTTTTCATAGTTTTATTAGCATCTTTATATCAGTTCTCTACTATATTTTTGCATTTACTTAATTAATATTAATTTTAATTTGTGGTAAATTTTCACTATTATCATTATACGGAAATTTGGAATTTTAATGCAGTCAAATATATCTACCTTTTTTTATGATTTTTTTCACATTGCTTTTATTCTTGTAAAACCTTCCTCATTTGGAGAACAAGTGAATATTTACCCATATATTCTCTTAACCAGCAAAACCAGTTTTATTAAGTGTAAAAATGCTTATTTGAAGGCTTATTTGTGGTCAGAATAATGTCACTCACCATAGCTAAACTACTTATGAAATGAATATAGATATAATCTCACAACTTAAGTGACATTACATTTAAGATGATTATATATAGTACTTGAGGAAAAATAGTCAAATTCATGTCAAAGAAGAATGATAATTGTTGTAAAAGTAAAGGTGAAACTAGACCTTTTAGTGAAGTTCCACACTTCCGATTCATTGAAGGGAACAATTTTATATTATCCTTGTTTTCATTTGGTTAGCTTCATTTGCAACAGATGTTTAATAAGTATCCAAGTACACAGATACCATTGTATTATATTAGCAGCATTGTCTGATACTGATTGACTTTGCAAAGACCTTGCTTGCAACACAAAAAACATACTTCAAGATAATTGTAAAACCTACGACTGTAAATTTCTTAACAAATTCTATCCTAATAATCCTGGTTTCCATAATGAATACACAGACAAAAGAATATATAAACTCTTTATAAAATAAGGAAAAGAGAGGGATGGAGAGAGGAGGGGTGGTAAGAAGATAGCTGATAAAAGTCTAAAAATATTTCCACCCGAATTTATTCTTTGAAAAATTGAAAGTGATGTGTAAGTCTGTGCCCTCATAAAGAAGCCACATTACAAAAAAGCATTGGAAAGGAAGAGAGAAAAGCATAGGCTGTCAGGAAGTCACCACAGTCTCTAATGACACCATTAGTGACAGTTGGTTTGCAAAAGGGTACCTTCAAGTAACCATTAATCAGAGAATAATGGGAACAGCAAAAGGCAATGCTTCTCAACTATTTAGCATATTACTAGCAATAGATTTTTGTCCTATATATACTATATACATGAATGGTATGCTGGACCACATGTTCTCAATAAATATATAATAGACTGTGGGAGACTATACTAATAGCCCCAATTTTTCATGTATCCTTGTATTCATGCCCTATGACAGTGCCCTATCACACTAACATTGAGCCTGACCATGTGACAGCTTTGGACAAAGGGATAGTAACAAACTTGATGCAAGGAGAGGCTTGAAAAGGTACTTGTGTGGTACTAATTTCTTTTTTAGACTTTGTGACTATCAATCAGGAAAACATTTCTGGATGAAATGAGATCATGGAGAAGAACCAAGATGTCCTAGGCAAAGTCATCCTAGACCAGTAGCCCTAGCCAACCTGTCTGCTGACTATAGGTGCATGAGCAAGCCCATCTTAGACCAGATGAGTTAGGCCCAGCTCATGAAAACCTCTCAGCTCACCCTGGACTCATGAGAAATAATAAATGGTGTTGTAAGTCACAAAGTTTTGGTTGACCTGTTCCACATTAATTGCTAACTGATACAATAATTAATAAGACAGTAGGAGCCTAGCATATTAAAGGGCAAAACTTCCAGAGAGAAGCACGGAAGCAGGTTACGGTTAAGCCATCATGAGTACCTATGCAAAAAGCTACCATGAGTATCTATGCAACCTCCCCCCACCAACTGAAAATTTCAATACAGTGGGGAGGGTCTCAGAATCTTCTATCTTTCAGTACAGAAGCACAAATAACATATGCTCAATTCAAAAGCTGATTTTCAACAGCAAATTTCTTGACCATGAGAAGCTTGAGGAGGAAACCAATAATTGCTTCAACCTGCAATGGGATGGTAGCTTTGACCCCTGTCTTCAAGTATTTTACAGAAACATAAGCTGGCACCAAATGGAGTGACACAAGGATGTAGTATGTTCCCACAAACACTTTTATTTTGCTTCTGTTTTTAATGCAAGTTACTGAATTTAGTTATTAAGCACTCTCTGTGATTTGAATTAGGAATGCACTAGAGTTTTTCCATTTTGTTTTGCTTCAGTCTGTAAAGGGAGATGAGATTTCTGGAGCATCTTTCCTAATAACCTTTGCTATAAAGTAACGTGAAATCATTTAGAGCAATGGTTTTGAACCAGAAGTATGTATCAAAATTATATATGACTTTAAAAATCACCCATGCTCCTAGGCCTTATCCCTGGTGTGGCAGATACCAGATTCCACTTCAAGGAAGGGCTTGCTGCTTAGCTATTGGAAGTGTGGTTGACAGCCTCAAGCAGTCAATTCTTTCAGGGTCTGTTTCAACTGCAGAGATGCCTTTGACTCTAGGTCACACTCTTCTCAGGACAGCCTGTATCCAGTGACTGTGAAAGCAGGAGTATATAGACATTTCAACTCAATGTGGGACACTGAATGGCAGTGCTTACTCCAGGGCTTCCTGGTGTATTGGCTGAGGTTTGTCTGACCTACATTGTAGATGTACTTCTCCTTCTGCCTAATCCCATTTCCTACCCTTTCCCTTCACAGATATTAATCTTTAATAAACATCTTGCAGTCAAAACTTCATTTTAGCACCTGCTTCTGAAAAACCCAACCTAACACATATGGAAAATTTCACTCAGTAGGTCAGCACAAGTATGTGCTGTTTGAAAAAACACCTTAGGTGATTCAGATACGCACTTTACTTTTAAAATGTCTGACTTAGAATGTTCCACAAGCCCTGAAGACTAAACATAATATCTCAGGATTGCTATATAGTCCTAACACATAACTACTTGAGAGAACTTTTCTCTTTTTTTAAAGATTTTATTTATTTATTCATGATAGACACACACAGAGAGAGACAGAGACACAGGGAGAGGGAAAAGCAGGCTCCATGCCGGGAGCCTGACGTGGGACTCGATCCTGGGACTCCAGGATCGCGCCCTGGGCCAAAGGCAGGCACTAAACTGCTGAGCCACCCAGGGGTCCCCTGAGAGAACTTTTCATACACACAGACTTTTAGATTCTGAAACCACTGAAAACACTTGATGTTATCCAACCTATAGCTCCAAGAAATAATACAAACTGTTTAATCATTTAATTTTGGGGCTAAAGATATACACAGAAACCCAACCCACTTATTTTGCAAAAGAGGAAACTGAGTCTCCCATAAGGAATAATGGTAGCACAAGGGCCAAATCCCAGGCCTCTTGGCTTTTGATCCATCATAGAAAGTCTAAAAAGTTCACTTTCAAATGTTACTTTTAATGTCCTTCTATTACTATTTCTCTCATCAACCTTATTAACTTCACTAAAATCAATTAATTTGAGATTTATCTCCTTTCATTTGTCTTTCTACTCAGAAGTAGAGGTGCTAAGAAATGTAAAATGGTAAAGATGAGCTTCTTCTAGTGACAAGAAGGAGGGGCAACAACAGAACTTAGCATTTATGTGCAAATAAGTTACACAGAGATCTAGGAGAAAAGGGTTCTAGACAGAGGAAACAGCATTCCTAAGGCCGTGAGGCAGGACTAAGTTTTGTATGTTTGAGGAAAAATAAGAAGTTCATGTGACTTGAGCAAGGTAAAAGAGGCAGAAAATTAAAGGAGATGATAAGAGAAAGATTATCAGGCCCTGTACTATAGTTATTTGGGTTCAATTCTCTCTCCCATAAGCAATTACTTGCAAGATCTTTGATAACCACATAGTTTTCTGGAAAGAGATTTCTAATTTCCAGTAATGGGAGACTTGGTTATTCTCACCAACCCGCCAGAAGAAAACAATGAAAAATATTCAGTGAAGACTTTTAAAAATCTCTTAAAAAGCAAAAAGAGCTGGGATGCCTGGGTGGCTCAGTGGTTGAGCTTCTGCTTTAGCTCAGGTTGTGATCCCAGGATCCTGGAATTGAGTCCCGAGTTGGGCTCTCCACAGGGAGCCTGCTACTCCCTCTGCCTGTATCTCTGCCTCTCTTTGTGTGTCTCTCATGAATAAATAAATACTAAAAAAAAAAAAAAGGCAAAAAGAGCTGACAAAAAGAAAATAAATCAGG
Organism: Vulpes lagopus; assembly: GCF_018345385.1. Lineage (NCBI taxonomy): Eukaryota > Metazoa > Chordata > Mammalia > Carnivora > Canidae > Vulpes > Vulpes lagopus. The sequence goes on from NC_054848.1 coordinate 17,027,245, forward strand.
AATTCAAACAGTTAAGTAAGCAAAGAAGTCAATTTTACCCTGGGGTCATTTACTCTTAATATATAAATGTTTATTCTGATGGTCTCACAGGACTAGGGGCATAGAGATCAAAGCCCAAGGCCCATAGAAGACAGGAAGTGTATTATGAGACTCTCCTCACAAAAAGCTATGACCTCAAAGAGCTGCACCCTCAAGGAAGGAATATGTGGTCTTTCAGACTAAAATCATGTCATTTTTGTGGTACAGGGAACTTAAAAACTGAACTTGGATTAAGGTGAACCTAGAGTGCTAGTAACTCCAGGCACCTGGTGAAAACAGATGCAAATTCTTTCCAAAGGAAGGTACTTTCATTCTATGATTTAAGTTATTCTTACAGATAATTTTAGTTACAATGACCAGCAAATATTCAGGGAAAACCAGGCACACAAGGGGAAAAGTACACATAAGCAAAACCCAGCAGAATCAATAAACAATAGAAATAGGCCCATAATAACTTTATATGTTGGAATTATCAAATATAGTCTATAAATAAACCATGTTTAACATAAAAATTAACAATATTTGACAAAGAAACAACTATGTTTCCATCTTTCTAGTCCCAACAATTATCAGTATTTTGTGCATAAGAGGCATTAAATGAATGGTTGTGGATTTAACTCAATAAACATCTAACCCTTTCCATGATATCAACTACTACACATTTTCATTCATTCTTATCCAAAAAGCATGATTGCTTATTCATGGACCACCATACAATAGTACACATTATGCATAAAGGGTGTTTGCTCTCAAAAATTTTCACATCTAGTGGGGAAGACATATACACAGACAGCCAAATATAATCTGGTAAGATTAGTACTCCCTCAAGGACTACAATAGGAGTAGATAATTAAATGTACTCACAAGACTCCAAGAGTCAGTCTTCCCAGTGCAGCTCCCCAGGTCCTTCTTATTCATCCAAAGATACAAAAGTTAGTATTATAAATCTTTGCAAACAGAGAACTCCATAAAAGTTTCCAGCAAATTCTTCTATGACCCTCTGGTCACATAACCACACCAGACTCTCTAACTGGTTATACCAGGTGTAAGGCATGAATAAATAGTCCCTAGATCAGGGACAAGACAAGGATGCTCACTCTCACCATTCATATTCAACATGGTACTAGAAGTTCTGGCAAGAGCAACCAGGCAAGGAAAAGAAACAAAAGGGATCAGAATCAAAAAGGAAGGAATAAAACTCTCCATTTGCAGATGACAACTTAAACCCTAAAGCTCCACCAAAAACTGTTAAGATTTGATTTTAAAAAATTCATTAAAGTTGCAGCATACAAATTCATCATTAAAAAGTCAGTAGTATTTCTACATTCTAGCAATGAATTATCTGAAAAAAGAAATAAAGAAAACAATGCCACTTATACTAGCATCGAAAACAATAAAATACTGACTTCCAGGTAAGATGGTGGTCTAGGAGGACCCTAAGCTCATCTTGTCCCATGTATACAACTAGATAACCCATCAATAACCCAGATAACCCAGAAAACAACCAGAAGACTGACTGAACAAACTACACAGCTAAATAGAGAGAAGAGGCCACATCAAGAGAGCAAAGATGTGGTCAGGAACTAAAGGTATCCATGGGACTCTCCGCAAGAGGGAGGGATGCTGTGGGCACAAAGAGGGAAGAGAAACAGATTTTCACACCAGCGTGCCCACATGGGGAGGACAAATCCCCATAACATTTGGGTTTGAAAATCAGCAGGGCCTAATTTCATAAGTCATAAAACATGGAACTTTAATATACACCAAGCTCTTGGGAGAGCCAGGAGGGTGAGAGGAAACTGAGTCCCTACCCTTAAAGAGATAGCACAAAAAAGAGACCTACAGAGATACAGCATAGAAGCAGCAGTTTGAAAACCACCTGAGATACATGAGAGGGAGATTTATTACAAATCACAGAGAGTGTGCTGGAGGGACAAGTATCCTTGGTAGACTTCTCCAGAACCAAGGAGCTGGTGGGAGCATTTCTCTCTCCTGCTCCCCCCCCCTCCAGCTTAGATACACGCACAGGAACTACTACTGTGCCAACACTCACTACCTAACTTACTAACAGTTCACCCCACCCCCATTTTCCTGCCACCACACCCCCTCCAGCTAGGCTTCAGCTCCAGGTCCCCTCCCCCACCAAACTTGTGCAAACCTTGCTATCACCTGGCATCCCATCCCTGTGCACTTCTATTAATCAGCTCCCCTCCAACCTAGCCTGCCTTGGTCCCTGGCACTACAGGTCTCCTGCTGCCAGCACACATCATACTGGCACAATGTACTCTACTCTTGTGTTCTTCTACTCTACTCTTGTGTTCTCCTACAGTTTGGTTCTACTGAACTTCTGGCAAACACCTGGTGTGACTCAACTTAAGCCCCAGAATGACCCACTAACAAAATAGGGACTAAACTCTGCCCACAACAGGCAAAGAGGGCATGACTAGATTGCATGCAGATGACTAGATTGAAGGAAAAAGTGGCTCAGCCACAGTAGTAGGGTGCACACAACACACATAGGAGACACTCCTGAAATGCCAGGTTCTGGTAAACAGGGGATATTGCACACAGAGCACTATAAGAACTCTTTTTCATAAGGCCACTGCTTTCAAGAGCAGGAGATGTAGGTGACTTTCCTAAAATACAGAAACAGAAACAGAGTCAGAAAAAACTGAGGAGACAGAGGAATATGTCCCAAATGAAAGAACAAGATAAAATCATGGTAAGAGAGCTAAACAAAATGGATGGAAGAAGTAATATGCCTTATAGAGTATTTAAAGTAATGGCTATAAAGATACAGGGATTGAGAAAAGGGTGGAGAACTTCAGTGAGACTCTCACAATGATACAGAAAAGATGAAAAGGAATCAATCAAACATGAAGAACTCAATACTGAATTTAAAAATATACTAGATGAAGTAAATAGTAGACTAGAAGAAGCAGAATAAAGGATCAGCAAACTGGAGGACAGAGCAATGGAAAATAATCAAGCTGAACAGGAGAGAGAAAAAATAAAAAATGCAAAGAGACTTAGGTAACTCAGTGACACCATCAAGCATAATAACATTTGCATTTCAGATTGTAGAAGGATAAGAGAGAAAAAATTAGGCAAATAATTTATTTGAAGAAATAATAGCTAAAAACTTCCTGAATCTGTGGAAGGAAACAGAAATCCAGATCCAGGAGGCAGAGAGAGCTCTCAAAAAAATCAAACCAAGGATGTCCAAGGCACACAGTAATTAAAATTGCAAAAAGTAGTGATAAAGAGAGAATTTTAAAAGCAGCAAGAGAAAAGAAAGGAGTTACATACAAGAGAAACCTATCAGCTGATCTTCAGTAGAAACTTTGCTTGCCAAAAGAAAGTGGCATGATATAATCAAGGCACGGAAAGGAAAAAATCTGCAGCCAAGAATATCTAGCAAGGCTATCACTCAGAATAGAGGGAGGGAGAACGCATTTCTCAGACAGAAGTTAAAGGATTCATGACCACTAAACTAGTACTACAAGAAATGATAAAAGCAGACTCTGAGTGGAAATAAAAGACAATAGAAATAAGAAAAGTAGGAAACACAAAAGCAGTAAAAATAAATATACCTATAAAGTCAATCAAGAAACTCATAATATAAAAGGATGTAAAGGATAACACCATATACCTAAAATGTGGGAGAAGAGGAGTAAAAAATGGGTTAAAACATAAGTAACCATCACCTAAATAAGATGACTAGATGCAAATGATGTTATATACAAATCAAACAGTAACCACAAATTAAAAACCAGTAATAGATGTGCAAACAATAAAGAGAAAGGAATCCAAGTAACTCATAAAAAGCCAACAAACCATGAGAAAAGAAAACAAGGGAAGGAAAGAACAGAACTACAAAAACTACAAAAACAGCCAGAAAACAAGTTTTAAAAATGGCAGTAAGTACATACCTATCAAGAATTACTTTGGATGTAAGGCAACCCACAGAATGGGAGAAGATATTTGCAAATGACACATCAGATAAAGGGCTAGTATCCAAGATCTATATAAAGAACTTATCAAACTGAACGCTCAAAACAAACAAACAAACAAACAAAACAAAACAATCCAGTCAAATGGGCAGAAGACCTGAACAGACATTTCTCCAAAGATCTATACAACAAGCACATGAAAAAAATGTTCCACATCACTTGTCATCAGAGAAATACAAATCAAATCACAATAAGATACCACTTTATACCAGTGAGAATGGCTAAAATTAACAAGACAGGAAGCAACAAATGTTTATGAGGATGTGGAGAAAGGGGAACTCTCTTACACTGTTGGTAGGAATGCAAGCTGGTATAGCCATTCTGGAAAACAGTGTGGAGGCTCCTCAAGAAGTTAAAAATAGAGCTACCCGACAATCCAGCAATTGTGCTATTGGGTAATTACCCTAAAGATACAAATGTAGTGAAAGGATGGGACACTGCACTCCAATGTTCATAGCAGCTATGTCCACAATAGCCAAACTGTGGAAGGAGCTAAGATGTCCATCAACAGATGAATGGTTAAAGATGTGGTATATATATGCAATGGAATATTACTCAGACATCAGAAAGGATGGACATCTACAATTTACATCAATGAGGATGGAACTGGAGGGTATCATGCTGAGTGAGATATGTCAATCAGAGAAAGACAATTAACATATGGTTTCACTCATATGTGGAATATAAGAAATAGTGAAAGGGATCATAAGAGAAGGGGGGACACTGTGGGGAAAAATTAGAGAGGAAGACAAACCGTGAGAGATCCCTAACTCTAGGAAACAAACAAATGGTTGCAGAAGGGGAAGTGGGTGGGGGGATAGGGTAACTGGATGATGGGCACTAAGGAGGGCACACAATGAGATGAGCATGGGCTATTATTCTATATGTTGCCATTGAATTTAAATTTTAAAAATGAGAAAAAATTACTTTAGATGTAAATGGATGAAATGGTCTAATCAAAAGACATCAGGTGACAGAATGAATAAAAAAAAACAAGACTCATCCATGTGCTGCTTACAAGAGACTCATGTCAGACCTAAAGACACATGCAGATTGAAAGTAAAGGGATAGAGAAGCATTTATCATGCAAATGGAAGTGAAAAGAAAGCAGGGGTAGCAATACTTATATTCAACAAAATAGATTTTACTTATTTTTAAAAAAAAATTATTTATTTGAGAGAGAGAAAGTAGGTACAAGGTAGGGGATGGGCAGTGGGAGAGAATCTTCAAGCAGACTCCCAGCTGACCTCAGAGCCAATGCAGGGCTCCATCCCATGACCCATAAGATCATGAAGTGAGCTGAAACCAAGAGTTAGATGCTTAACTGACTGAACAACCCAGGTGCCCCCAATAAAATTGACTTTAAAGACCATAACAAGAGACAAAGAAGGACACAATAATCATAATGGCAAAAAACCAACAAGAAGATGTAACAACTTATTTATGTACTCAGCATGGGAGCACCCAAATATATAAAGCAGCTATTAACAAACATAAAGGAGGGCACCTGGGTGGCTTACGCAGCATCCAACTCTTCATTTTGGATCAGGTCAGGATCTCAGAGTCAGGGGGTTAAAGCCTCACTTCAGCTCCTTCTTCATCAGGGAGTCTGCTGGAGATTCTCTCTCTTTCTGCCTTTCACCCACCCCTACTATCATGCACTCTCTCTCTCTCTCTAAAATAAATAAATAAATAAATAAATAAATAAATAAATAAATAAATAAATATTTAACACAAAACATAAAGGAGCAATCAATAGTGATACAATAATTATAGATGACTTTAACACCTCACTTAAATCAATAGATGGATTATCCAAATAGAAAGTCAACCAGGTAACAGTGGCTTTGAATGACACATTGGACCAGATGGCACTAACAGATATATTCAGAATATTCCATGCTAAAACAGCAGAATACACATTTTTTTTCAAGTGCACATGGAACATTCTGCAGAACAGATCACATGTTAAGCCACAGAATGAGTGTCAAAAGATTCAAATAGACTGGAATCATACCATGCATCTTTTTAAACCTATTAAAGTAGAAATCAACCACAAGAAAAAAATCTGGAAGCACAAATACATGGAGGTTAACTAACATGCTACTAAATAATGACAGAGTCAACTAAGAAACCAAGAAGAAATTAAAAAATACATGGAGACAAATGAAAATGAAAACACAATGGTCCAAAATCTTCAGAATGCAGCAAAAGCTGTTTTCAGAGGAAAGTTTATAGAAATACAGGCCTACGTAAAGGACAAAAAAAATCTCAAAGAAACAACTTAATCTTATACCTAAAGGAGCTAGAAAAAGAACAATCAAAAGCACAAATCAGTAAGAAGAAGGAAACAATAAAGATTACAGTAGGAAAAAAATGGAATAGAAACTAAAAAAATAATAGAACAGATCAATGAAACCAGGAACTGGATCATTGAGAAGATAAAAAAAACCCTGATAAACCTTTAGGTAGACTCAAATTCATCAAAGAGAGAGGAAGAGAGAGAGACAAAGGACTCAAATAAATAAAATCAGAAATGAAAGAGGAGAAATAACAACTGACACCACAGAAATACAATGGATAGTAAGAGAATATTAGGAAAATTATATGCCAAAAAACTGGACAATCTATAAGAAGTGGATAAATTCCTAGAAACATATAATCTCCCAAAATTGAATCAGGAAGACAGAAATTTTGAACATAACAACTACCAGTAATGAAATTGAATCAGGAATCAAAAAACTCCCAAAAAACAGAAGTCCAGGACCACACAGTTTCACAGGTGAATTCTACCAAACATTTAAAGAAGACTTTATACCAATTTTTTTCAAACTATTTCAAAAGATGAAGAGGAAGGAAAACTTCCGAATTAATTCTATGAGGACAGCATTACCCTGATGCCAAAAGCAGATAAAGACGATACAAAAAAGAGAACCATAAACCAATATCTCTGATGAACACAGATGCAAAAATCCTCAGTAATAATTAGCAAAAATCATTCACCACAATCAAGTGGGATTTATTCCTGGGATGCAAGGGTGGTTCAATATTTGCAAATAAATCAATGTGATATATAACATCAAAAAGAGAAAGGATAAAAACCATAGGATCATTTCAATAAACTCAAAAAAAGCATTTGACAAAGGACATCATCCATTCCTGATAAAAACCCTCAACAAAGTAGGTTTAGAGGGAACATACCTAAACATAATAAAGTCCTTATATAAAAAACCCACAGCTAACATCATTCTTAATGGGGAAAAACTGAGAGCTTTCCCCTAAGGTCAGGAACAAGATAAGGATATTCACTCTCACCACTTTTATTCAACATAGCACTGGAAGTCTTAGCCACAGTAATCAGACAACAAAAAGCAATAAAAAGCATCCAAACTGGTAAGGAAGAAGTACAATCTTCACAGTGGAGTTTCCTCAAAATGTTAAAAACAGAAGTATCTTATCATCCAGCAACTGCAGCACTGGGTATTTACCCAAATAATAGAAAAATACTACTACTAATAATAATAATAGAAAAATACTAATTCAAAGGGATTCGTGCACCTAAATGTTACAGCAGTATTATCTACAATAGCTAAATTATGGAAACAGCCCAAATGCTGAAGAGGGAGAGAGAATCTTAATCAGACTCCATGCTCAGTGCAGAACCCAATACAGGGCTCAATATCAACCCTGAGATCATTATGTGAGCTAAACCGCAGTCCAGTGCTTAACTGACTGAGCCACTTAGGCATTCCACAAAGCTACCTTTTAAAATGTCTTCTATGTGTTGGGTATTTAAGTGTGTTATTTAATTTTGACGATCACCCTGTGAGGTACCTATGTTATCTATGACTTGTAGATGAAGTACAGGCCCAGGGAGGCTACATAAGTTGGCTAATAAGAAGTAAGCACCAAATGCAGATCAACCTAACTCCATTGCCACTGCTCTACGACTATAGCAGATACTGTCAAGCCCCAGTCATATCCCTTCAGCACTTCTCAACTATTCCATGCACACCAATAACATTCCACTGTAAGGACCCATGATTCTTCATTTGCACAGGGCAACCAGGAGTACTAGGGATTTAACGTCCCAGCCAGGAAAGAGGAGAATGAAAGATAGATACCCCCTGCTTTCTTACCCCTTGGGCAGGACAATTCTGAAGCGTGTCCCAGAGGTTCCTAGTAAGACTCATATCACGCCTTTCCTATTGCTACTTCCTGGGATTACTTTCCCAATAAACCACTTGCATTTAAGTCCTGCAGGCAAGTCTTCTACTGGTGCAACCCAGCCTAGGGACCCTTGGTTTCCCTTCTAGCCTTAGTTCAGAAGCTTGGGTGGCTCAGCAGTTGAGTACCTGCTTTAGGCCCAAGGAGTGATCCTGGAGTCCCAGGGTTGAGTCCCACATCAGGTTCCCTGCATGGAACCTGCTTTTCTCTCTGCCTATGTCTCTGTCTCTCTTTGTGCGTGTCTCTCATGAATAAATAAATAAAATCTTTTTTTTTTAAAAGAAGTAATCTGAAAAGTAACCTTCAGTTCAGCCTTTCACTCACTGCAGTCTTCTATGATATCATTGACAGACAACCAACAAACTCTGCTTATAAATTTCTAGGAAAATAGTGCTGAATATCAGCATGACAATCTATTTTAACTGAGGATAGTGCTAGCTGTGAGCTAGTTCTTACTTTTATTGAGTAGACATACTCTTTCATGTAACCTAAAACTTCTCACTGCAGTTCAGCTCTCTAGAGCTAGGGCTAGGCTATTTCCTTTTCCACTTGCCAACCTTTTTCATATTCAAAGAGAGCTATCCAGTCCTCTGAAGTCTTCCCATTCTATTTTTTTCAATGTTTAATTGTGTAAAGTACCTGACTGAGAACCAAAATTCTGGAAACAACTTTTAAGAGGTATCCAACATAGTCACCCTTCTTAAAGCAAGGCTAGATCTAAATCATCAAAGACAGATGGTAAAACTATGCAAATCTGTGCTCAGTATAATTTTTTGCACTTTTTTTTCCTGGCTACTGTCCAGAATTATGTCCCCCTTTCCCCCACCCGCAGCTCTATTTCCTAAATATAAAGTAGAGAAAGAAGGCTAATTGGAATTCATCTATGGCATGGCAATTCACAGTAAAATATTAAAATTCATTTTTATGGGATTTTCAATTTTAGGGTTTGGCAATGATGAAAAGCACCCAGATCCCAGGAAAGAAAGAATGTGATTGCTATCTAATTCTAAGATCTTTCTAAGAGTAGAAAATGTATTTTTTCCTTTGAAAAAAACTATCCAAATTTGAAGAACTCAAAATTAACATGAAACTACTTCTTTCATAAGTGTTAGCATTATCAGCTTTCAAAAAAATGAACTACTCTCCATCATTATGTTCAAATTTACATCATTATGTAAATATCATCTATCCATCTCCTAAGCCTTTTACAACAAATTCATCTTTTATTCATCCTGTGATTGTGTACTGGGCATTGTGTGCCATGTCCAAGGTAGTCATTTTGGAGAAGGGTATCTTAAGAAATTTGCTTTCTTGGTTTTTTTATTAAGGTCTTGTAAAATTGCTGAACTTATCTCATGTAACTACAAAGTGTCCTTTTCATTAATTTTTCCAAGTATGTGTCTCTTAGGCTTATTCTAGCATCCGTCTTCTATTTATAAATAGATAAACTGTTAGCTTTTGATTAAGCTCAACCTGTAGTGGGATTGTAAAAATGTACCGAAATGTGCATATTCCCTCTAGAATGATACTCCCTTGTCCCATCATGTACATCAGGTACCTTCTTACTCTTCCCCTTCTCAACCATTCTTACTAAATTATCTTGTATGAACCACTTACATCTTAGACATAGTAAAAGAGAAAAACAAACTTTTATTTGATGTGAATTGAAAGGTCTTGTCCCCTGCCAAACGTATTTTAAAAATCAACTGAAAGATAGGGGAGATAGGTGGAGGCCCTCAAAATCACCTGTGATTAGTCAGACACATACACAGAATGCACATCCTGTTTTATAACTTTTATGAACCCTAGAAACCTCTAAGGATGTTCACAAGGCCAGTGTTGGCCTGACCATATCAGGATTAAGGGACTGTTTACAAAATCCAAATCTCTGGGATGCACAAGTGGAGATTCTGATTCTGTAGGTCTGGGTAAAGAATTAAGGCATGGAGAGAGGGAAGAAGAAAAGAAAGTTAACAAATAATTGTGATAAACTCTGGGTCCAATTTTTAGTGATGATGCATGGGTCAAACTTACGAAATTTCCTCTATCAAAGCCTACTCCACAAGTTTGTCTGCTTCTATAAAAGGCTGTGCAGAATACCAGAAGTCTCCTCATTATGAGGAGCATGCCTATTTGAGGGTGGAGGGTAGTAAGGATGAAAGAGTAATGTGATAATCATCCTGCATCACAGAAAGCCAAGTACAGTGTTACCCCAAGTCAGCTATCATTACAAGTCCAGTGGTTTCATATGAAACCTAGAATTCATAAAACGATCATAGCATTTAATTAAGACCCTGAGGATAGTTTTTAATCTTCATTCTCTCCCAAATGGACATTTGTTGAGGTTTCTCTGGAGCCTCACATCACATGGATTAGTTATAGTGCTATTGTTAAAGTATTTCCTAGATACTCTTGGAAAGGGGGAAAATGATTAGAAGACTGTAAAAAGTTTTTCAGTGGGGATCAAGGAAACGTTTTGCTATAAGAGAGCTGAAGTTTCAGGCCTAGTGGTCTTTCGTCCCTTTTGCTCCTGAGCTCCTTCCAGCCCTGCCTCATAGTCCCAACGAAGTATACACAAAGACATCCAACTAAAACCTTATAATTAGAGACATGGCATGATCCAAGGCCCATTTGTGTGTGTGAAGCACATGCTATCTTGCCTCTGACCCCACAGAGATGTTCCCCTGGTTCTGATGATTTAAATTGCTTCATACTCACAAATGTACTCTGTAAACTTCATCATTACCTTCTCCTCCTTGCCCTCCTCTTCCCTTAGTATTTTCCTCTTTGCACTTCTTTTTTTCTCTTTGCCCACTTGTGACTCTGTGTCTTTTTTTGTGACATTCTTGCAGCCTAATGCTGTCTCCTTACTCTTCATATACCTCTCATCCTTCACCCACACAAATATATCTCACATCTTCATATAACTCATTTTTCTTCCTCGGCCTTCCAGACTTTCCAAAAGGAATCACTCTCACAGCTGGGTGTCTGGCTGTTCTCTAATCTCTGGTTTTCCCTGTGAACATCTGATACAGGAGCCTGTTGTAACAATTTCATTCTGTGTAATTTAGTTGTACTATATTTTCTTAGAAAAAAGGCTCAAAACTCCATTATTCTACCTTGTTTCCTTTCTTTTTTCTCTACTTCTTTGATTAAATCAAAATGCATTTTAGAGCTTCTTTTCATTTTCTAATATTATAAACACAGAGGCAAAAAAAAAAAATAGTTTCCCTTGCTCCAAAAAGAATACAGAGCTGATAGCATGAGAGATTTAGTCCAATTTAAGTTCTATTGAAAGTACAGTGTAGGCTTGTGGTGTTCTATAAATAATAGCCACATTTCCCAAAGCTGTCTGTGGTTTATACAGAGGACCCCAATTAAACTCAAAACAGCTGAAAAAATAAACCTGTAAAACAAAATGCATTTATAGTGTACGAGTCAGGTTAGACTATGGAATAAGTCAAATTCTGATTTTCTTAAAGTCACTGAGCTTCCATGTTTTGCTGAGGTCAAATCCTAAATAATAAACCCATTTAATTTTACACACTCTTACAAAAAAGTTTTTGATTTTACAGGTACTTGGTGGTAATATTTTCATGAGATCACACATTTAGAACAATCAATTTGAATAAAATCTCGTCTCCGAAACCCTGAAAGTACAAATCCACCCTTTCAATCAACTCTTATTTAATAATTAATACATGAACCTCAACGCCGTATGTAAACCTTTGTAAGTTTCAAATACTGTATTAGGACCCAGGTCAAAAAGAGTGTGCTAAGTTTTCAACCCCTAATTCCCTGGTATATCTAGGTTAAACTGTGGAGAAGAGTGTTGGAAATTACCGTAATGAACACAGTGACTCTTGACTTTCATGAGCACGTTTATATTCTGGTTTACCAAGAGTAGAAGAGGAAATGTGGTAGCAGTGACTAGCTGACCTTTCAATGAAATTCAGCTAAGGCCAACATTAGCCTTAGTAGGCTAGGGTGTTCCTATTTAAGGAAGTGTCCTGATTTGACATATTAATTGCCAAATTAGTAACCAGTCTTTTTATAAATCTATCCCTTTTTCTAGTTCTGGTATAAGGAGTTTAAAAATTCTTTTGTGTCTCAGCAAAGAATGAATAAGAAAATTCTGTCTTTTAATTAACAGGACAAGTTCTCTGAATGATGTTCTATACAACAGTGTACTTGAATCATTCTTAGAGTTCTGAGTATGAGTCCTAGCGAATATTAGGCATTCACACTAGAACCCTCCCCTTCCTTTCCAATATAATCATCCCTTCCTCCATTTGCTTCCCTGGGTTTATCACCCCAAGAATATTGGCAATAAAGAGCTGGAAGTACTAAAATTGAATAGTTTTTTTTTTTCACTATCATCATGCCATCCATGCTACATCCATTTGCATGCCATGTTTTGTTTTGTTTTTTTTTTTTTTTTTTGTATGTCATCTTTTAAACCAACACTATTCTTTCGGGAAGGACACTGGACAATCTTCTAAATCTGATCTTGGATTTGTTCTAAGAGATTTCCCAAAATGACCTCAGAGATAGAATGGGTTGCCAATCCTTCCTATCCCTTAGTATTTGTGTTCAGTGTCCTGAAAAAAAATTGTCCATTTTGCCAAGTAGTTCACACTCATTTAGGCACATATCAGACAAGGAGAAAGATATCTTCTAATCCACTAGAGTTGAAGGACCAAAATGCAGTAAAATGCAAAAATGTAATAAAATTTAAGTTGTGAATATCTTGGAACTTGACGTGCAAATTATTTCTTAGTATTCATCACAGCAGTCTTCCCCAACATATTTAGTTGGTGAATAGCAGTCAGTGACACCTGGCCCTCTATGTCCATTTACATCATTTCATTAATTTGTTTCATCTAACTGTGCTTATCCCTTTCATTTTGGTTCTATTAGACTACTGAACTGTTTTCTTGCATTTTATCTAGCTTCCAGTCAATAGGCATTTATTCTTCATCCAATCAGCTTACTAGAAACTGGGATGGTATCTCTGCCTTCAACTTCCTTTTGAAACACTTATTACTTTTCCCCCTGTTTAAAATTGTGAAATATTCCTAATATACACATTTAGCCTGATGTAGATGAATGCAGTTCTGTAAAATAAAACAATGGACTGTGACAGTTCTTCAAAAAAAAAAAAGTCCTTTGAGATTAGCTCTCCTAGGAATCTATTCATTTTCATTCATATCTTTGGAATATTCTATATAAAACATAGTACACTGCTGATATGATCTCTGGATTGTTTTATTCTTTAATGAAAAAAAAACTAAAACTAAAGGAGAGAGATTATCCTACAGAGGTGACATTTGAGAGCATAGCTAAGATTTTAATTTCTGAGCACTGACAAGTTGCCTGTATATGGGGCAAGTAGTTTTTAATTCATTCAGTTATTCATAATGTTATTAAGCCCATATCTGAGCCAGATACTGTATGAGGCACTGAGGTACAGTTATTAAAGACAACCTTTCACTCAAGTAGCATCTATAGCCAGTACACGGAGAGACAAGAAAACAATTATAATGCCACATGTTGTTACAAGGTAAGAACAATCTAAGGACCAGGTGCCAGTTTTGGGGTTCGGAAAGGCCTTCTGAAGATTGAAGAAGTAGGAGTAAGGCAGGTAAGAGAGGAAGAATGATACTCTAAGCAAAGGGAACAGTATGTGCAAAGATATAGATGCTAACGGATAAATTTTATGTATGGGAGTAGTTAAATTTTAGGAAGGCCTCCATCCTCCAGGATGTTTAAAGTTGTAATTGGTGTGCTTGCTTCAGATTTCCCAAATAACTTACTTATGTTATGGATCAGTGTTAGAATTATGGATAACAAAATAGTATACCAAACAGGCTTTCTACTGTCTGCATATAAGGATAACTTTATATTTTCTACACCTGACTATTCTCAAGTGGTACTTGTTTGTAGATGCATTTAATGGGAATAAACAAGATGGTTATTTACCTGATAAACCAGGTTCTAATTATCAATACATGGGAGAAAAGATATATTCCTTAGGAAAATTATTCAGATAACACCATTGTCTTAGACTAGGGGTTCTCAAATTTGAACGTACACCAAAATTCCTTGGAGGCCTTGTTAAAATACAGACTGCCAAGCCCCAAACCGAGTTTTGATTCATCAGGTCTGGGTAGGGACTGAAAGTTTGCATTTCTAACAAGTTACCAGGTGATGCTGATGCTGCTGGCCCAAGACTACACTTGGAGAAACACTGGTCTACAGACTTCTTTGAAGACACTGAAGTCATAGGACTGAAAATATCAAATCACATGAACTATATGTTAACCATAAATCAGAGTTTAAAGCTCCCAAAATAACAGATTGCATCCAAGATGTTTTCCAACCTAAGCCTAGAGATGTTAAATCTCATTCACCTCCCAGGCCCCCACCTCCTTAGCTTTGTCCTCTGGGCTTCAGAAAGCAATGTGATTTAAATAATTTATTCCCATACTAAAAGCCTTGTTTTTTTGACAAGCACACTCTCTCCTGCACTCTGGTGCTTTCTGAAATATTCTGTTATGTAAGGAACAAATTACTCCCAAATTTAAGCAGATGTCAACAGCTATTACCCTTGTGAAAGCTGCTTGTGAAAGTGTGGAGAGTGATCTTTAATGTTTTCTCTTTCTGGTGAAGGGGAAATCAAGCAAAAGAAATGTCAGTGTGAGGGTCCAAATACTTGCAGTTGAATTTAAATAATGAAATAAAATGTCAATATTTTCAGGGAACATTTGTCTTAAGAAAAAAAGCTTTCTTTGCTTCCCAAGACATATATGGCATTTTGGTTAAATGAGCTTTTTGTTAGTATATCCACTGAGCACATTCACAGAAACCTTCAAACAAACCAAGGTTCAGAGTAGCCCTAGGTTTTTTTAAATGACAAAATGTCTGGGGTTAAACAAAACATAGGCAGTGAAGCTTCATTTTCACCTAGAAGAGTCTGTTCCCCACTTGCCTTATTATGAAACCCTGCTAGCTGAGGGAGCCTCTGGTACAATGACTCCGCAGTTATTTTAAGTAGCCGTGTGGGAGGAATGGGGGATGGGATGGACACAAGGTTGATAAATTCACTTACCCACCTCTAGAGGAGAGGAACTCTGGGCAGGATGCTGCCTTATTTACCAGGCAAAAAGTATAATCGATTAGATTTGGCCTAGGGAAAGATGGGAGGGAGGAGATAAAAGGAAAAAGAGAACACTAAATTGAAAGTATTTCCATTTGTCCATAGTTTTATTTTAAAGATTTTATTTATTTATTCATGAGAGACACACAAAGAGAGAGGCAGAGACATAGGCAGAGGGAGAAGCAGGCTCCCCTCAAGGAGCCCGATGTGGACCTCCATCCCGGATCCGGGGATCATGCCCTGAGCCGAAGACAGACACTCAACCACTGAGTACCCCCCAGGCATCCCTGTCCATAGTTTTTGAAGCAAAACCACAGAATAAGCAATAGAGTATTTTTTAAAAACCACTTTTAATGAATATATCACCACTTATTCATCTCTCTCCTGTTTCAGTGCTCTTGATAAATTGAACTGAAATATCTGTGTAGCTCTTATCATCTGTATGTAATTGGGGCTGTCAGAGGCATGATCAAGAGCACTCTGGGCCAAGCCAAGTTAAAAGCAACAGATTTCACATTGGGCCACATTTTCTTTTTACCTAGAAAACACTTACATACACAATCTGTGGATCTCTTGGTGAGGTGATTTCTCCTAAGAAAGGCCCATGCCAGAACTTCCCTGTGTCTACTTCCCTGTGTCCACTTGCCGAGGACTCCCCATTTCCTTGCTGCTGCCCCCATACCAGGTCATGAGCCTTGATAATCCCTGTAAGCCCTTCCAAGATCATTGGATTAGAGAAGGCAGGAAGAAACAAAAACAAATGAAATAGCCACCTTCTCAAATGTCAGGACCCTGACACTGGAATCATGAAATTTAAAAGTAGCCTCATTAATTTTAGATCCAAGCCATGGTGCCTAAAGAATACTATGATACTATAAATGTCATAATACTTAAAGAAAATGTCTCAGATAACAGAGAAGACATTTGTTAAATGTATAACATCAAAAATAAATGAAGTATATACAGATTAGTGTGAGTATCCACGCTATAGGGTTTAGGAGAATATAACCCCAATAATTATTTCTGTTTTTTAATATACTGCAAATTATCCATAACTAATGGCTTTATAGAATAAATTCTATGGCTATTAAACCACAATGATATCTATCGTATATCATAAATTTTAAGGTACAATATTTTACACATTTTTATGTCTAACAAATCAGGATGCATCTTACAGTGAATAGTGTATCATGATTTTATGGGCATTTAAAAAATTTAGTAGCACATAAAAAAACAATGCAGTTTATATTCAATGGTGTCTTTGATTTGGTAATATGTGTAATTACTTGTGACAGGGAAAAACTTTAGCATGAAGCATTTCAACTAACAAATCATATTCTGAGTGACTTACTACATTACAGAGTTAACAATATAGTAAGAGAGAGTCACAAATAAGTAAGCACAAAATTCAGTGTTATGGGAGCACAAAGGAAGTAGAAAGGCATCCTAATTCAGGGATCTGAGAAGGCTCATGGAGGAGGTGATTTTTGACATGAGTCTTGAAGGATGAGAAGGCTTCCATCATGCACATTTGATGCAGGTGGATATAGATGTAGAAGGTTGAAGAAGTAGGATCTAGCCTGGAGAAGAGGAGAAGCAAATCTGTACAGTATGGAAATTGTTTAGTAAATATCAGAGTTGTGATATCAACTGAATAACGAAACCAACTATCAAGCCCAGTTTGGGCAGGGGTGGGGGTGAGGGTGGGGTAAATTCAGATTGTTTGGGGGCAGAGTAAGGTTGAGGTATTTATATGATATAGTGGGCATTTGCTTTTTTTGAATGTTCATCCCATATTGAAGAATTTCCCCAAGAATTTTTTGTGTAAGTCTTGTTAGAAATAAGAGCCCATTTCCCAAAACAGAATCAAAAAGAGCTAAATATTGCTTGTGAGACCAGCCTTGGCCAAAAAAGACATGCCTGTCCTGGGGTTTGAATCTGAAGTCAGTGGTTCAAAAATACAAAGCCAGGGGAGAATTATTTTGCAGGTGATGGTAGTGGCAGGATCCAGTATCCATTAGAAATTGAAGTATTCACTATTCAGCATTCAGCAGTACTGCTGTCACCACACGGTTCTGCTGAATGATTTCAGCCAGAGTCCCAGCTACAAAACCTCCTTACAATCTTGCCATTTTTCCAACCCCGTTTTCCAGCTTTCCCAGGAATGCTGAGAGATAGACAATATATTTTTAATAGGTTGCTTTTCTACTTATATCCTTAAGACTTAGTTTCTGTGGTTTATAAAGAACCATAGGTACTACATACATCAGAAGATGTCTGACAAAGACTTGGAAAAGGAGCACAGAGCACAGGAGAGAAGTTGGCCTACAGAACTAAAGAGAGGAATCATTTGACTAGGACTGAAAACTAAAGGTAAGGGAGAAAATACAGATATAAACAGAGAAAACAGGGAGGAAGGGAATGTGGTTTTGGGGGGAGGATGGAGCAAGAGCATTTTGCATATGTGAGAGGGAAAAGAATAGGCAGAGAGTCACAGAAAGCACCTGTCCTGAGGGCCTACTATGTGTACTAAATATCTTGCATCTGCTAAGTTACTTAATATTTACAAATTTTGAGTTAGGTATTGCTATACTGACTTTACAGATGAGGAAAATGAGATGCATAGACATTTATTAAATAACTTTCTGAAAGTCCCATAAATTATAAGTGGTGTGATCAGGATTCAAACTCAGATTTGTCTGATTCCAACATCACATTGCCTCCATGCCAGAAGCAGAAAGTACTCTGGCATGGAAGCCAAAGATTAGGCCTTAGCACAAGAGTTCTCAACTCTGGTTTAGATAAGGAAACTGCTAACGCCTGAGTCCCATTCCAAGAATTTTCCATGTAATTGGCTTGAGGCATGGTCTAGGGATCTGGAATCTTAAAAGCTTCCCAAGTGATTCCAAAGTGCAGCCAAAGTTGAGAACCACTGTGGTAGGTGCTATTTCAGCAGAGAAGTGAAATGGGTTAAAGACTAAGTGAGAAATTAGGCTACAGGAGCAGCAAGCGATGACAGTGACATATTGCTAGAGAATAGTACAGTGAGAAGGAACAGGTTTGAAGGACGTGAGTTTCAAGTGGATTGAAAAGTAAATTGCAAGTAGACACAGAGAAAGTTAAGTGTAGACTATTCTTAAGCTATAAATATGGAGGTGAAAGGAGGTTGATAGATATGAGTAGCCCTTAGGAGGCCTATAGGAGAATATGCTTTGGGAAGATAAGAAGCAATCAGAACATCTGTAGGCTGAGAAAAAGGGGCCCTTAGGAAGTGAAAATTGCAGATAAAAGGGAGACGGTTGAAGTCCTGGAGGAGATGGGGTCTGGTATTGAAGAGGAGAGAAAGGTTAACTTTTGGAAAGGAAAAGACACTTTTTCCTTTAATAAAGGAAGAAAAGATACTTTTGTGTCTGAGGAGACTGAGATAGGTGGCAGGAAAGTAGTAGGGGGAGCTTGAGGGAAGTAAAAGCACAAGATTGGAATATGAGTATAAGGAACGGAATAGGGGAGTCAAAACAAAGGAATTGAATAGTATTCACCTAGAATGAGATAAAAGAATTTCGAGAGTAATTAATCATTAGGAACATGACTTTTGCAAACATACTTAAACATACTTGAGAGTTTTGAAAAGGTAAGAAAATGGATAAGGGAGTTTACTCAGAACTGGAGATTGCCCAGGCTCACTGGGTAGTCAAGAGAGTAAAGAACTCTGGGGTGCTACTGAGATCACATACAGATGTACATTTGAAATCTAAGCAAGACTTTTTACTTTTACATAAAATTTAGTATCTTAAAATTTACATGAGCCTCCATCCCTTAATTGGCACACAAAATATGCAAAATCCACACTATCACGTTGAAATCCAAAAGTATTCAATGATGGCAGATAATGATGACTCAGAGGAAAAAGCTGTGGTTTCAAATCATGAAATGATTAGAAATGATTAGACTAGTGGCCAGAGGCCGAAATAATTAATTTGGTAATTCGTCTTTCCTATTTTCAGATAGGCCACATATCGGGCACTGACCAAAACATACAAATTTAGATATAGATAAAAATCAGCCCAATAAATACAGAATGCTAATTCCATCAATTACGCCTTTTCTAATTCAACAAGGAAAGGAAGTTTCTCAAACATTGCTTAAACTGATACATCTGTTCCCTTCTCCTAATTCAGATCTCTTAAGGCTCAAACTTCCCAATTGTTTCTCAAATCTCATTCCAGCCACAAACCACTTCGCAATAAATGTTATTTGTGACAATGTTTTATTTAGTTTTTAAAGTAAGTTCTAAGCCTTATATGTGACAACATTTTAAAGAAATGTTCCTCCAGACAACCACGGTATTGAGCTTGATACTTAATATTCTTTGAAATGCTCTCTTTTGACTTCCAGGGATGATGGTGTAATAGGAGGACTCTAAGCTCACCTTGTCCCATGAATACAACTAGATAATACTCACATCAGTGTAAATAACCCAGAAAATGACCCAAAGACTGGCAGAACAAAGTCTCCACAGCTAAACAAATAAGAAGCCACATTGAAGTGGGTAGGAAGGGCGGAGACATGGTTGGGAGCCAAACAGAGCTGCAGGGCTCTCTGCCAGAAGGAGGGATACTGAGGGTGTGGAGTGGTTTAGAGAAATAGGTTATCACACTGAGGAACCCACATGGGAAAGATGAATCCCCATAACATTTGGCTTTGAAAACCAAATGGGCCAAATTTTGCACATTCTTACAATCAGCTGACTTAAAACCTAGAAATTTACAAATCAGTGGGCTCAACTCTGGGAGAGCCAGGAGGGTAAAAGGAAACTGAGTCCCCACCCATAAAGAGAAAGCACAACAAATAGCCCAGGGAGATACAGCATAGAAGCAGCAGTTTGAAATTTGCTGAGTTACTCTGGGGGGCGGAGGTGGGGGATTTGTTTGCTAATCTCAGATTGTATACAGGAGAGGCAGAAATAAAATCCATTTTCTCTTACATCAGCTCAATCTAGCTTCAACTGTGCCCTATCAGGTTCTCCAGCCTAGCAGGGCCTCCTCTCTGCCCACCTTGCCCTTGAAGTCCCTGGGTCCTAACTCAGTGCTTTGGATACATCAGCTAAGCTTTGTCCCTCAGGAGGCCAATGACCCAAGATTTTTCTGAAGAAAATTATTTAATCTGTTGCTCCAGAGAAGGAAGTTACTGAGAGTCATATTGCGGGGGGATGTCCCTTATATTTGGTATTACAAGTTTCACAGCCCATACTCTAGCAATATTTTGCCCTCTCCACCCCAACCTTGACATTTCTAACACTTTCTCCTACCCCAGAACCTCTGGCAGCTGTATTTATTCTCTTAGGATCCTACTATCTGTAGAGAAGGGGTGGACCCGGGTTTTGTGTAGCCCTGAAGCTTATATATTTAGGACCCTCTTTAAGAAAGAGGTACAAAACTACAAATACAGAATTAGGACCAGCATTGGTGGTATAGTGGTGAGCAAAGCAGTCTTCCGAAATTAAGCACGTGGCCTAAGAAAAAATCTATGCAGTTGAGGGGCCCTGAAGCTTACATTCTTTTCAGTAGATCCGCCTTTGCAATACGGACTATGGTACAATAGAAAGAATATAACAGAAAGAAAGAGTATTATATTTGGAGTAAGATTTCAAGCCCCCAATCTATTACTTGCCTGCCTAGAACATCTCCACAGTCAAAGAAGCTAGGGGAAATGTTAGATTCCAGAAACCTAGGGGCATAGGGACTTAGGTATCTCCACAAGAACACCATCCTTAGAAGGTTTGTTTGAGAATCTACTATGACAATTGATGTGAAGGGACTTAAACTGAAGAATGCTAATAAAATATCAATTGTGATTTTATCACACTCTACAAAGTCTGCTTCCATAGAAGTCTCTGTAGCTCCCTGGCCACTAGATAAGAGCTCAGAGAAGATGGTGGTGGACGTCAGGGGCACTGTCCTGCCCTCATGGCTGGACCATGGTGAGAGTCAAAGTCACCATTCTTACTTTTTTTCTTGATCCAGAATGATCTCTATACTAAGCAAATTTTAATTAAAAGGAAGTGGAATAGTAAGATATAATTTTTCACCTATAAAATTAGCATATAGGTGGGAGTATTACAGCTTTCTTGGAAAGCAATTTGAGAAACTGTTAAGAATTTAAAAGATGAACATGGATACCTATTTTAAGGAAATAATTAGGCCAATGAATATTTTGACAGAGTTATTTATCATTCTGAATAATTGGAAACCTAATTGTACAATGTCCAATATTGGGTGAATGAATAAATAATAGTATACTAAAATAATTACAGTGTATTCAGATAATGGGCTAATATGCATTCATTAAAATAATGCTTTAAAATATTCCTTTAAATGAATATTTTATAATGTTATAAAAAACTATGCACAGACTGAAATCTCAAGGTTGAAAGAAAATATAGTAAAAGATTAACACTGATTATCTGTAGGTATTGTTTTTTAAGTATTTACTTCCTTTTCTTTAATGTATTTTTCTAAACTTCTCACAATTTGATACATATCAGGATTATAACCAGGAAAAAATTAATTTAAAAACATGAAAAACTTGATCTGAAAATGGAGTTAACTATTGTTCATAAGAAGCTTGGTTTCAGATAGACTTCATTACCTGTATCAGTTAATAAGACTAAGACTTTGCTGGCAAGGGCCTGAGATCAGGTTTACTAGGATTTGAAAAAGGCCTCTGTCTGAGGGCAATAGACAGGAACAGCTTAGTTTTATAACACGGTAAAAGAACAGGCAAATGGAACCTGATTCTACCAGCCTGTCTGCATTTGAAATTGTGTGCTACTTGTATAACTGCTCATGCTTGGTTGACAGATCAAGGGGCACCCTGCAGGTCCTCACATGACAAGAACTTAGATGGTAATTTCAGGCCACAACAGATGGGAACTGCAAGCACAGGTTACTCAAAATATTAGTTGCTTTCTCTCTGTAGAGCTATGATGAGAGGGAAGAAGTTACAGACCTGCCGTAAGATAGTATTTGGTTTACTCTAGAATGCTCCTATCAGAGGAGGCTCAGAGGGCATAACACATACAAAGGCAGCTGTTCAATTAAGGCACTCACAAAAGACCATTGGGACCAAGGGCAGAAAATTACAGCCTGGCTAAAAGTTAAAGAAAAACATTGAGTTGGGGATTTCCATATAGATATACAATCAGAAGGCCCTATGAACACAAAATGTATATTGGGAAAAGCATGCTATACTATTGTTCTCCTTAGCAATTCAGGGCCTTAAATGACTAGGGATGAAATTTAAGTGGAAAACATTTAAAATATTGGTAGCATAATACTCAAAAGTCCTTAAATTTGACACTGAAAATTTCTTTAGGGATGAATTTTCCTTTTTACAACTAAGATGGTGCCAGATTTTATAGGCAACAAGAAAGAATATTTCAGTAGTGGAGTTAAAGTATGAAAAATGTTTTCCAGATCTTAATAAGATGATTGAATCTATGAATAGTATACTTTTAAATGAGTAAAAAGTGATGAAGTCATGAGATGTGAATTAAATTTAGAATACATGAAACCAATTGGGCTTTGAGGATCATGGCTCATATTTTTTCCCCTGAATTTAATGAAGACCTTTGAAATTTTCATACCTCTATCATTCAAAAGGCCTCTCAAAACATGCTTTATTATAGAAGGGTGACACATCGTAGTCATATAATTTATCAAGGTAAAGGAGAATAGTAACTGACAAATAGTAACTGACAAATGAGGGAAAAGAGAAGTCAAAATGAATCATTTAAAAGTTTGTAGATGCTTCTTTTTAATTTAGGATAAATTTGAAAAAGTTATTAAAGATAGATAGGTAAGGCTTTTATAAATAAGGATATTTACTCTTTGTATTTTTTAAACTTAATGTCTGATGTTTTGACATCTGCTGTCTGATCTTATAAATTAACTTTTTCTAAAAAATGATTTATTTTATATATAGAGAGAGGTGGGGGAGGGATAGAGGGAATGGGAGAGAGAGAGAGAGAGAAGCAGACTCTGCTGAGCCCAGAGCCCCATATGGGACTTGATTCCACAACCCTGAGATTATGAATTGAGCCAAAATCAAGAGTCAGACATTTAACCAACTGAGCCACCTACGCACCCCTAAATGGATCTTTCTTCTTTTAAAGATTTTATTTACTTACTTGACAGAGAGAGAGAGCACAAGCAGGGAGAGCAGCAGGCAGAGGGAGAGGGAGAAACAGGCTTCCCCCAGAGCAGGGAGCCTGATACAGGGCTCAATCCAAAGACCCTGGGATCATGACCCAAGCTGAAGGTAGATGCTTAACTGACTGACCCACCCAGGTGCCCCTAATTGGATGTTTCTTAAGCTTTAATTTGACTTATACAGAAAATCTTGAGTGTGGATATACTTTAAGCACTATACTTCACAAATTTGAAAGTTGGGACTTAGAAACTATATGGATTGCTCCCTTGAAGAAAGTAATTGTAAAACATTTTTTAGACTTGCCCTTTTTTTTTCAATTGCTCAAGCAGTTTAAGTGACACTTGTTTTGAGTGTGACACCAATACAGAGTCTGGACTGTGTACCTATGCTATGAAGTTGATTAGGGATACGGAGAATTTCTGAGCATGTTCCTTCTTTTAAAGTGTCTGTTTGATGTAGTAAATGTTTGTTTGGTACTATGTACCAAACACTAGAAGACTATGATGTATAAGACAGTCTACCCAAGTTGTTCATAGGTCATGTTCGCCTGCCTTACTCCCAATCCAGATACATAAGCAAAACGATAGTCTGCTTTGGTAATCATTGCCTCACTTCTTAATCCTCAACGTAATATCTTCCATGACTCAAACCCATGGCCATAGATGATTAGGCCACAGATGGATACATGGCCCAGACTGGGTGAACCAGTCAAATTCTATTCTGAGTATGAGAATTAAGACTCTGAATATTGAATCAATTAGGAATTGGGGGAACTTGAACCAAAAGGACATGTAAAATCAGAACTATAATCAACATCTTGGTAATTAAGCCTCTAGAATCAAGCCCAAAATTAATGATCTGACATTGCTTCCCACTAAGACATCTTCTCTAATCATGCTACTCCCACAAACAGCTATTCCCATTTATATCTATGGGTTTTTACTCATTTTTTTCTCCCATCACCTTTTCTTTTCTAAGTAAATAAAAAATTTTTCATCTTTCAAGAACAACCTGAAGCCCTACTTCTTGACCATTCTGGACAACTTATTTCTCAGAAACTCCAGTAGTAGTGGTAATGATAATTATAATAACAATGGCAATAATAGCCTGCCTTTATTGAGTATATACTATATTGAAGCACTGTTTCAAGTTCCATACATATATTACTTAATTTATAATAACCTCATGAGCTAGTACAATTATTATCACCATTTTATAGAAGAGAAAACTGAGGCAGAGAAAGTGAAGTAATTTGCCCACTAAGAGATGGTGCAGTACCTAAAGGCCACACATGTTAGATTTCATATACTGTCTCATCTTTACATATGCTCTCTCTTTTAATCCTTATAGCAACACTCATAAATAGGTTGTATTATCCTCATGCTGAAGATGAGAAAAATGAAACTCAGAGAAATAAAGGACATTATTCAAGGTTATACATAGGAGTATGCAGCACTTCAAAAGTAAAGCCTGGATAGCATACCTACACTCCCTTGATTCCTAAGCACTATATTACTTATAAGATTCTGACGATCAGGGCTACATCTTATCCTTTTGGATACAGTGCTCACAAAATAATTCAATAAACAGAAAATAAGATGCTCTAAAAACATTTTTTCTAACAAGGGACCTAAAAATAAATATTGGAATAAGTTAGCCAAAACAATAACTTATTTTTCTGCTTATGATGAAAATGAAAATTATACCTTCCTCTGAAACCATAAAGCTCCTAAAAGTTAATTAGCTTTGTGTTAATATTTTGATGCATCTCTGCACTTCTTAATCTAACTGCAAATTATTATTACATCAGCCATTCTGTCTGTGGCAAAATGAGGAAGGATAGCACAGCCCCCAAGGTTGCTTATCCTTGAAAGATTTTCAGCTTGATATGTTTCTTTCTGTCTTGGCTTATTTCAGCTAGGATAGAAAGAGAGGAATGATTATTGTGTGGGTGTTTTGCCTGATTTCCTTGCAGTAGAACCATATTTCATCCACCTATCGAGGGTTGAGAAACCTCAGCTTAGAAAAGGAGGTAAACACAACCCATTTTCAATAGAAAGGAAAGAGATCAAGTTATACCTGACATTCAAAGAGCCCAAGGGAGTCTACTCTCCACCAATTAGAAAAAATTGAGTCTAGTTCTTTCTGCAGCTATTCTAAAGAAAGGTTTAAGGGTGAAGTTTTCTGAACCTTCTGTTCTGTTGATGAATAATGGGAAGCCATTGTTTATATCAAGGGATTAGTGGAAATGAAGTATCGACTCTTGAGTTTGAATAGAAGTTGGCAGTCATTTAGGTTTAAATATCTTCCACAACTGGTCATTCCCTATACTTAAAATCATTCCAGAGAATACTTAGATTCCAGAGTTGGTTCATTCCATCTTTGGCATACTGGAGTGAAACATTTCTTCCCCTTTAGTCTCTCCATAGTAATAAATTATTACTCTTAATTTTGTCATAATTACTTGTTATCATTATATTTGTTACTATTTTATACACACATAAAATAATATAATAGTTGTATCTACTAACAAGATATTTGACAAATACTTCCCACACATATAAAACTATGATAATAGGTACTGTTTATTGAACCATGATGATGAGAGTTCATAAACATTAGTTATTTTATTTTTATTGAGCACTTAGGGGATTCTTGAGGCATAATACTAAGCATATTACAGATACTCATCAAATCATCACAATCATATTACAAGATAGATGTCATAATCTCTGTAATGCAGATGAGAAAACTGAGACTCAAAGAAATTCAGTCTTTCTCTGTCATATAGCTAAATAGTTGAGCCACGTCTCTTTAGGTCCTAAGTTGGTGCTCAAAATAAATAAGCAAGTCTGTACCACCTACCAAATCAATAGACTAGCTTTATACAAACTCTATATAAACTCTTTTGTTTATTGGAGTTCTGTCGACTCACAAGGCTTTACCTAGTATTGGACAGATTAACTGTGTATGTATTAAATGTTTGTGTATGTATGTCTAATAGTAGCTAAGTACTTAGAAAAAATATAAACCTCACATCACAAAAGCAGATATTTTGCCAATGCTGCTAGAAATCATTAGGGAGGTGTCCTCAGTTCATGCCATGTTGATGGACAGGAAAATGTCTGTTTTGTATGTCAACTACAATTTTTTAAAAAGAAGAAAGAAAATTCACAACCTTTATGACTGTAGTGAATATCCTTTCTTTCAGCTCAAGTACACCCCAAATCACTCTTTTATACTTTCTCTGTGCCAAGGTGCAGAGAGTCAATGATTTGACATTTAGTCAGCCCAATATATCTACCCAGAGTGGCATGTATCCTCATCACTACAAACAATAATATCTAAAGGTAAAAGAAAATAAGAAAAAGCTCATGTTCCATCAGATAGCACACAGACATACTTCAATTTTTTTCCTAGACTTTGAAACCCTATTAAATATGTAGTGATTCATTTTGATGTTGCTTCAGGTGTTCTTCCAGCCACTATGAGCATAATCTTGTCTCTACAGGAATCATATGTTTTAGTTTCCAATTCCACAAACCTGTAACCAGTGTTTTAAGTCAATGTTTTAAAATGTGATTACTTATTGTGTTACTATTTGGACCTCATTTGAAAAAGCTTGTTAGTTGTATGCTGTGATTGTTTGCTTGCAAATACACATAGCCTACTAAAAACCTTGCAAATTAAGGCAACTTCTTGGCAACAAAATTACTCACCAAGAATCTTGCAGATACAGAAAGGTTGTTTTTTTTTTTTTTTTTTTTTGTCTAGACATTATAGGAAAATTCCACCAACAGTCTATTCAGAGCTAAGGATTGAGCATAGTTTCCAAAAGTATGGTCCATCATCATTGTCTAGTGTCTAAGTTGCATAGAAAGTTGCTCCTGAACCACTTCACACCCATGATGATGGCTATACTAAAAACAATAGAAAATAACAAGTGTGGGAGAGGATTGGAGAAATTAGAGCCCTTGTATATTTCTGGAAGCATAAAATCATGCAGATGCTATGAAAAACTTGTAGTTTTTCAAAAAACTAAACACAGAATTACCATATGACCCAGCAATTCCACTCTTGTGTATAAACCCAAAGGAATTGAAAACAAGGACTAAAAAAGATACTGATACACTAATGTTCACTGCAACATTATCAACAATAGCCAAACGATGGAAGCAACCAAATGTCCATCACAGATGAATGGAGTGTATCCATACAATGGAATACTATTCAGCCTTAAAAAGGAATGAAGTACTAATACATGTTACAATACAGATGAACCTCAAAAACACGTTAAGTGAAACTAGCCAGAAACAAAAGGAGAAATACTGCATGATTCCATTATATGAGATATCTAGAATAGGCAAATTCATAGAGGCAGTAAGTAGATTAAGGATATTAACCTTAAGAGAAGGGGAAAGGGGAAAATAGGGAGTTATTACTTAATAATTTCAGAGATTGTCTTAGGAGTGATGAAAAGCTTTTGGAAATAAATCATGGCAAAAGTTGTACAACATTGTAAATGTAATTAATACTCAATTGTACATTTAGAAATGGTTAAAATTTTAATTTTTATGTTATATATATTGTATGTTATATATAATTTTACCACAGTTTAAAATATTAATAATGTACCCCAAACCATTGAATGGGTAAATTATATGGTGTGTGAATTATATCTCAATAAAGCTGTTAAAAAGAAAAAAATGCTACTGAATTAGCAATGGTAACTATGTTGACAATGACAAAGATGGTAATTCTAATAAAGGCAACAACTACCATTTGGCAAGCATCATGCAAGAGCATTACAAGGCTTTACTTCATAAGAGTTCCTTAAGTTAAACATAATGGTACTGTCTCTCTTCTCACATGAGGCACAGGGAGTTCAGGTAACTCATACAATTTGCTGAGGGTCAAGAGCTAATAGTGGTGAAGGGGATTTAAATTCAAAACTGTCTGAATCCAAAATTCCTTCTCAAACTTCCTCATGAGACCCATATTCCTTGAAATTTGGAGTATATGCTAAAATATGTTTCTATGACTCCCCATATTTGGGAGTCCCACTCTTTCACTCTAATAAAAGAAGTCTAATGCCTTCATGTGGGCATTTCAAGCTCCAGAATGATGTTGGTCTTGAGCCACATATATCTCTATGAGATAAAATCTGAGTAGGGATGAAAGATATGGGGATGACTATAGGCATGGTGGCCTAATAGGGATTAATTAGAGAGGAAGAATGTTGTTTAAGTTAAGAACTTGAGTTCTGTTGACAGATTGGGATTTCAATCATGCGTCTGCCACCTTCTAGCTGTGTAGTTTTATGCAAGTCACTAAACATCTTTAAGACTCAGTTATCTCATCTATAAAATGAAACTAATACCTCCACTTCTCAAGTCTGATGTGAGGATTAAGGCTAATAATGCCTATAAAGCATTTGGAACAGAGTCTGGCAGAGAATCCACACTCAATATATGGCACCTCTTGCTGTTACAGTAGATGATGGGATGGGTACTTCAGTAAAAGAGGCAGAAACTTTATTAGTGAGGTAAGACACAGAAATCAGAAGATGAGATAAAGTCAATATATTTTTTAAGATTTTTATTTATTTATTCATGTGAGACACAGAGAGAGAGGGAGAGAGGCAGAGACACAGGCAGAGGGAGAAGCAGGCTCCATGTAGGGAGCCCAATATGGGACTTGATCCCGGGACTCCAGGATCATGCCCTGGGCTGAAGGCAGGTGCTAAACTGCTGAGCCACCCAGGGATCCTCATAAAGTCAGTATTAAAAGAAAAAAAATATCCTGGTGTTTTTCTTGTGTTTTGCTGTAAAGAACAGAAAGAAATTAAAGTCTTTCTCCAGAGATACATAGGACTACAAGAATCTAAAGTTACCTTTGTGAATAGAAACAAAAACATGGTAGGAGAACAGTCAGGTGAAGAAACTGAGGGTACTTGTGGCAGGAGAAAAGGGGCAGAGGTGACAGATATAAGGGTAACTTTGTGTGGACTCTGGGACTTTATAGTAACAATACAAAATTGTTTTATCCCCACCTCTACACTCAGTGTATATGGAAGATAATTTTATAACTTTATCTCTCCCTGCCCCAATTTTTAATTTTTAGCAATGAACTGTATGTGCATGCCATTCCAGACATTATATACATAACTAAGATATCTAAGAGGTTACAAATATTATTATCATTAATAGTAGGAAGCACGTAGATTCCAAAGATGACTTAATCAGGAGTGAAAAATATATACTGGCCTCCTCAAGTCCTCCTCATGTCTCCTAGTAACAATCTAGGGATGAACTGAAGGGGTTTAGTAAGAACACTGGCAAACCCCATCCTGCCTTACTTTTTAAAATTACAAATATAACATTTACATATGGGAATAAAAATTCAAACCATAGAGAGGAAAATAAAAGGAAATCTTCATAATCTTTCTCCTTCCCATCTTTGTGCCACTCCCAATCGTAATCTCCAATTGTAATGGGCAGCTTTATGTTAATCTTTCTTTACTTCCCTTACTATATAAATCAGTGGTTCTCAAATTGCTGTCTACACAAATATTACCTGAAAAGCTTGCTGCTTGCTTAAAAAGAAGATTACAGGGCCTCACATTAAAAATTTCTGGGATATAGCCAAGGAACCTGAATTTATCAAAACTACCCACAGTGTGTTTGATTCAGGTATTTTATGGGATAAACTTTGAAAGAAAGTAAAAATATGAGAAAAAGAAAAAGTTGAGAAGATTGAACCATGCTAAATTCCTGGAAATAAGACAGGTATGAGGGTATAAAATTATGGAAAAAATGTAACATTTCCAAGAACTTTCTTTTTCTCCTTTATGTTATAGAAGATTTATTATTTTATTCCAGTCTTTTTATTCATTTTATAGTTTTGGCAATAATATTTTTAACCTCTATGTCACTCTTATTTGTGCTCTGATTACTCTTTTCTCTTAGCAGGTGAATTTTATTTTGTATATATAACCCCTTCTCAAATGTTTCTGAAGATAACTCATTAGAACTTTAAAAATATTTTTATTCTCTGAATTACTCGATTCTACTATAGACTAATTAGCTCTGTTTATTCACTTTTGTGCTGTTGATTTTCTCAAAAGTAGGATGATCTTTGGTGTCCTTTCATCATTCCCCAAAGCCACTTCTTTGAATAAGAGCTAACTAACAACCTACATTTGTGATTAGGACACCATAAATGGCAGCCCTCACTTCAGAGTACAGAAGCAAGGGGATAGACAAGTGGCCTGGATGCCAACACTCTTTCCTTTACCAAACCTCCTGATACCTTATAAACATTCACAGCTATCATTAGATACTCTCTCAAGATACACAATATACCTAAGTCACGCTTCATGCTTCATGCTTCATCATCACCATATACCTAAATCTATGTTTCAAATAGTCTATCAAATAAATTCAGGTGTTGACGTTCAGGAGAACATGATTAGATTGTCATTATATTTAATTCTTAGGAATTAACTTCTTAAATGGACATTTTTCTGGAAAAGCACAACCTACCAAAACTGGAACACGAAGAAATAGAAAACCCGAACAGGCTGATAACCAGGGAGGAAATTGAAGCAGTCATCAAAAACCTCCCAAGACACAAAAGTCCAGGGCCAGATGGCTTCCCAGGGGAATTCTATCAAACGTTTAAAGAAGAAACAATACTTATTCTACTAAAGCTGTTCCGAAAGATAGAAAGGGATGGAATACTTCCAAACTCGTTCTATGAGGCCAGCATCACCTTAATTCCAAAACCAGACAAAGACCCCACCAAAAAGGAGAATTATAGACCAATATCCCTGATGAACACAGATGCAAAAATTCTCAACAAGATACTAGCCAATAGGATCCAACAGTATATTAAGAAGATTATTCACCATGACCAAGTGGGATTTATCCCCAGGATGCAAAGCTGGTTCAATGCTCGTAAAGCAATCAACGTGATAGATCATATCAACAAGAGAAAACACAAGAACTATATGATCCTCTCAATAGATGCAGAGAAAGCATTTGACAAAATACAGCATCCATTCCCAATCAAAACTCTTCAGAGTGTAGGGATAAAGGGAACATTTCTTCAGCATCTTAAAAGCCATCTATGAAAAGCCCACAGCAAATATCATTCTCAATGGGGAAACACTGGGAGCCTTGACCCTAAGATCAGGAACAAGACAGGGATGTCCACTCTCACCACTGCTATTCAGCGTAGTACTAGAAGTCGCAGCCTCAGCAGTCAGGCAACAGAGAGAAATAAAAGGCATTCAAATTGGCAAAGAAGAAGTCAAACTCTCCCTCTTTGCAGATGACATGATACTCTACATAGAAAACCCAAAAGACTCCACCCCAAGATTGCTAGAACTCATACAGCAATTTGGCAGTGTGGCAGGATACAAAATCAATGACCAGAAGTCAGTGGCATTTCTATATGCTAACAATGAGACTGAAGAAAGAGAAATTAAGGAGTCAATCCCATTTACAATTGCACCCAAAAGCATAAGATACCTAGGAATAAACCTAACCAAAGAGGTAAAGGATGTATACCCTAAAAACTACAGAACACTTCTGAAAGAAATTGAGGAAGACCCAAAGAGATGGAAAAATATACCATGCTCATGGATTGGCAGAATTAATATTGTGAAAATGTCAATGCTACCCAGGGCAATTTACACGTTTAATGCAATCTCTATCAAAATACCATGGACTTTCTTCAGAGAGTTGGAACAAATCATCTTAAGATTTGTGTGGAATCAGAAAAGACCCCGAATAGCCAGGGTAATATTAAAACAGAAAACCATAGCTGGGGGCATCACAATGCCAGATTCCAGGTTGTACTACAAAGCTGTGATCATCAAGACAGTGCGGTACTGGCACAAAAAAAGACACATAGATCAATGGAACAGAGTAGCGAACCCAGAAATGGGCCCTCAACTCTATGGTCAACTAATATTCGACAAAGCAGGAAAGACTATCCACTGGAAAAAGGACAGTCTCCTCAGTAAATGGTGCTGGGAAAATTGGACATCCACATGCAGAAGAATGAAACTGGACCACTCTCTTTCACCATACACAAAGATAAACTCAAAATGGATGAGAGATCTAAATGTGAGACAAGATTCCATTAAAATCCTAGAGGAGAACACAGGCAACACCCTTTTTGAACTTGGCCACAGTAACTTCTTGCAAGATACATCTATGAAGGCAAGGGAAACAAAAGCAAAAATGAATTACTGGGACTTCATCAAGATGAAAAGCTTCTGCACAGCAAAAGAAACAGTCCACAAAACTAAAAGACAACCTACAGAATGGGAGAAGATATTTGCAAATGACCTATCAGATAAAGGGCTAGTATCCAAGATCTATAAAGAACTTATTCAACTCAACACCCAAGAAACAAACAATCCAATCATGAAATGGGCAAAAGACATGAACAGAAATCTCACAGAGGAAGACATAGACATGGCCAACAAGCACATGAGAAAATGCTCCACATCACTGGCCATCAGGGAAATACAAATCAAAACCACAATGAGATACCACCTCACACCAGTGAGAATGGGGAAAATTAACAAGGCAGGAAACAACACATGTTGGAGAGGATGTGGAGAAAGGGGAACCCTCTTGCACTGTTGGTGGGAATGTGAACTGGAGCAGCTACTCTGGAAAACTGTGTGGAGGTTCCTCAAAGAGTCAAAAATAGACCTGCCCTACGACCCAACAATTGCACTGCTGGGGATTTACCCCAAAGATACAAATGCAGTGAAAGACCAAGACACCTGCACCCCGATGTTTATAGCAGCAATGTCCACAGTAGCCAAACTGTGGAAGGAGCCTCAGTGTCCATCAAAAGATGAATGCATAAAGAAGTGTGGTCTATGCATACAATGGAATATTACTCAGCCATTATAAATGACAACTACCCATCATTTGCTTTGATGTGGATGGAATTGGAGGGTATTGTGCTGAGTGAAATAAGTCAGAGAAGGAAAAACATATGGTCTTATTCATTTGGGGAATATAAAAAATAGTGAAAGGGGATAAAGGGAAAAGGAGAGAAAATGAGTGAAAATATCAGTAAGGATGACAGAACATGAGAGACTCCTAACTATGGGAAACGAACAAGGGGTAGTGGAAAGGGAGGTGGGCAGGGGGTTGGGGTGACTGGGTGACGGGCACTGAGGGGAAAGGATGAGCACTGGGTGATATGCTATATGTTGGCAAATTGAACTCCAATAAAAAATTAACATTCTTGGTGTTGTTTTTTTATTAAATTCTTATTCTTCACAGAAATTTTAAGCTATTTGTTGATTTTTGTGAGGGTCACCTTTATTATGATTAATATAATAGAAATTATAATTAGAGCACATTTAAAACCATAAATTATCACATTATGCTGAAAATGAGCACATGCGTGAGGGCCTGTCTTAGTTTTGGCTCTCTCAGAAGCAGAGCCCAAGTAAAGGATCTGAGTGCAAGTAGTTTATTTGAGAAGTAATTCTAGAATGCTCAGTTAGAGAGAGGGGAGATAGGAAAGGGGAAAAAAAAACAATAAATGGTACATTATTGAGCAAGTTACTACTGTAGGTGGCTGGGACATAATTCTGCTGAAAAATCTTGGGGGACCATTACGTTATCCTTTAGCGTTATATACTATATGCTTCAGAGTGTCCACTCACTGATACTCTGGTTTTCCATTTCCCCTTCATTTATGAGGCCCAACAGTTTCCTTTACTAACCTGCAAACTTAGTTATGACTCTAAGGATGTTTGTAATGGTTTATTCAGATTTTTCAACTGTTAATGTTGTGGGAGAGTTTTGTTTATTTAATTTACCATATTGTCTAGTTCCACCCAAACAGAAATGTTAGGAAAGACCAAAAAAATCAACAAATTATATGAAAAGATATAAATATCTTAGAAGAATGCCTAGCATACTGTAAAAACCATCAAATGTTAGCAATTGCTAATACTGGAGACAGTAGTAATATAAGTCATAGAAATAGTGGAAGAAAAAGAAAAAAATTGATGGCGCTACTCTTGTTGCTGCTGAGAGGAAGAACAAGAAGGTTTGTTCCAACGGTATTCCATTTCATATTACTGCCACTGAAGCTCCATTCTCTGCAAACATCTCAGTTTGCATCATTGAACTTGACCAACACATACATATGAATTATGTGAGAAACCATTTTATCTCATTAGCAGGTGATATGAGAGTATCTTTGCAAGAAAAGAACAGTTTTATTAAAAGGGGCTTTGCTAAGCTCACTGTGAGGCAGAAGTAATTCTCAGATTGCTCAAGTTTCATCAGAAATGAGACAGGGTCACTGCATATTAAGTAAGAATAACTTTGGGAATTTCCTGGGGGAAAGATCAAGGAGATAAGGCCCTTGACTGTTGGAATGTCTGAAGAAAGATTTTTGAAAGAATCAAAGCACTGACTGGAGACTTACTTAAATATCCACAGTGTGTTGTGAACTAAAAATCCTCTCCCTAGCAGTCCCCTTTGAAATCCTTAATACAACTTACATTAGTCACTAACCATTTTATGTGAATGGAGTTTTAGTTTGGAGGAGATCAAAAAGAAATACTAAGGGATGGTTATATATCTGAGTAATGGTAGCAATTTCCCTCCTACTTGGGAGTAGAAGCAGTGGGATATTCTATGAGCTGCCCCTCCTAACTGAAAGATTAAACAGAGGGAAAAGGGCATTCTAGGGAGAAAGAGCAGCATGAGCATCTTCCTGGAACTAGGAGTAGATCAGTGAAGGTAGATCCCAGGCTACAGGGTGGTGGTTAGGCAAGAGGTATGACCAGAAGAAATGGCAGGAAAAAGATTACAAAGAGCTTTCAGTGCTGTCCCAAGGGTATAGAGTTTTTAATATAGATGATGAGGATTACCAAATAGTTTTCAAGCCCAAAATCTATTCCCATTTAATATTGTGGAATTAGTGACACAGTTTAGGATAATGCTTTGAGGGAACTAAGACCAAAAGCAGGCTAAGAAGCTAATTTGGGACTACTGCAGAGCCTCAGCCTGAGGAAAGTGAGAGTCTGGATAAAAGAAAGAGCAGCTGAGCTGAAGGTGATGGGAAGAATTTGAAAACTGTCTATAAGATAGAAATGACTAACTTTGGAATAGCAAGGTATTTGTTAGGTAAGCTAAGCTGTGGTAAATAATAGACCTGAATATATATAACAGTTCAAACAATATAAAAGTTTATTTCTTGCTCACACTGCTATCCAAGGAAGATGTTCCTTGACAGGTGGAGACTCCTTCATTTGGTGATTCAGGAATATGGGCTTCTTCAATCTTATGGTTCTACTCTCTAATAGAACTTCATGATAGCACAAGGGAAAACAGTGTGAAGAGGGAACACAACACATTCATTTTAATAGCTTTGGTCAGGAAATGGCTTAAAACACTTCCATACACATTCTATCCACTAGTACTTCATACCATGGCCACATCTTACTGTAGTGGAAGCTGAGAAATGCAGTATAGCTCCATACCCAGAGAGAAAAAGAAATGGATTTTGGAAAACATCAAGAAGTCTCAGTTCAATGAATAAGGGAAAGAAAGGACCTTGAAATAATTCTCAATATTCAGATTAGCTAACTGGATGAATGGTGATAACATTAAAGATTATAGGTTTGTTTGGAGAAAGATAGGGTAATGAGCTCAGTTTGGAACATGTTGAGTCAGAGAAGCCTATGAAATATCTGTTGGAGATATCCATTATATCTCTCTATGCATATCCATCCTAAGGATTAGAGACATACAACATTGGCAATTATGCTAATTTACTAAGTTTTATATAAGCTTTAAATGTGCACCCAACATATATAAGATTTATTTGAATCAAATCTCTGAAAGCTCTTCCATTGAATCCTTTGTTGGTCTACACTCACAGGCACAGATGGGGAAAACACAACTTAGTATTATTCCAAAGCAGGAAGCAAACTGATTTCCAATGAAAGCTAAACAATATGTCCTGGGCAGCCCAGGTGGCTCAGCAATTTAGCGCCGCCTTCAGTCCAGGTCGTGATCCTGGAGACCTGGGATCGAGTCCCATGTCGGGCTTCCTGCATGAAGCTTGCTTCTCCCTCTGCCTGTGTCTCTGCTTCTCTCTCTGTGTGTCTCTCATGAATAAATAAATAAAATCTTTTTGAAAAAAAAACAACAAAAAAACAATATGTCCTATTCAGAAGTGAATTATTACACACTGCACAGACATCCACAATAAAAAGAAAAGGTATTGGGAGCATTGTCCTGGTGTGGCTGTGCCTGATTACAAATCAGGGGGACCGGCAGAGTTGGGATACTTTGCTTACTTTTCATAGCTCTCCTTTTTAAAATATGCCCCATGTATCTGAGCAAGGTGAAGAGGAGCTATTAAAGTATCTGATGCTTGAGAACAGGCTCATCTCACTTCAGTTCTGATTTCTTCAAAGTAAATTGCCTCAACATGAAATGTAAGCCAACCATAAAGACAAATCTGAGTGTTATTAGGACAACTTGGTAAATCACTGAGATTTAAGTATCCTTTATGATTATCTTGTGGTTTGAAAGTGCTTTGTCACCTCCAAGTCAGAGGTTTTTCACTTGAATGATACAGGTGACTGGATGAATTAAAATATTTCCATCTTTCTTTTTTTAACTTTTAAGAAAATAATAAAGTGTATATATGTATTATTAATAAACCTAGATAATAACACTTAAATTGGGATTTTGTGTACCTTTGGTGAGTCAAACTTTGTTTCATTGTTGTGTGATAACAGCACAGGATGAGGGTGAAGTGGAGGCATTAAATGCCTTACTGGAATCATCACAAAACAGGCAGTTAAATAAGTCTACATGTTTCAACATATTCAGTCAAGGTCAGCTGGGATATATAATGTATTAATAAATGGCTATAAAACATGCTAAAGAATTACCCAAAATGTTATCATGTGAATTATAAAACAATAAGATCATGGGATCCCCGGGTGGCGCAGCGGTTTGGCGCCTGACTTTGGCCCAGGGCGCGATCCTGGAGACCCGGGATCGAATCCCACATCAGGCTCCCGGTGCATGGAGCCTGCTTCTCCCTCCGCCTGTGTCTCTGCCTCTCTCTCTCTCTGTGACTATCATAAAAAAAAAAAAAAAAGATCAAAAAAATCAACTATAAAATAAAAACCCTATGGAAACCTATATATCATAAAATATACCCAAGCAGTTGAGAGGGGAGGCAGGTGATAAGGAGAGGGGAAAGTATGTGTATATAATTCTTTTTGCTCTTAGGAAGAAAATCTCTGGCAGTGTAATAGTTTGAGTGTTAGAAAAGACAGCACAAACTGCCAAAATGATATAAATGAAAACACCTCTCTTGCTTTTCTTCACAGAACAAATATTTTTCTACTCGTACCAATGAAAACCCTAGACACTACAACAGCCAGCCAATCTGTGTTTACTTCTCCCTGTTATGTAACCTGTCTTTCCCCTAACTCTCATACTCCACAGGGGAGTCAGAGTTCTACAAACAGCCTAAGATGAAATCATCATTATTATGGCTTTTGCATGCCGAGTTGTGGCTTGGTCCCATAATTCCAAGGACTAAACCCATAGAGACAAAAAAGATTAGCAAAGGCTCTTTGCCACTCTAGCTGCAGGAGTCCACTTGGAGGGCTTCTCCACTGACTAACCCCCATGGAAACCCAGTGCCAGATTCTGTAGCGCTACAAAACACAAGGTTGCATTACATACTTCTTTATGTGGATGCCAGATGGAGCTGCCAGTAGGGGAAAACGACCAGATCTTGAATCTATATTTCTTCTAGGGTTTGAGGGAAAAAGGAAAACCCATCACATGTCAATTAATAACATGCCCTCAGTCCTTGTCCTTCTCCCACATTGGGAGTTCATTGCTCCAATTAATTTCTACCTCAATTAATATTCAACAAGTGTCTACAGTGACCTAGGCCCAGCTGGGGGTGGGGGACCAAATAAGGACAATCACTCCCTCTGTCCATGTTTCTAGTGTGGAATGTATTCATCAATATGGAAATTTCTAGCACCCCCACTGACCTTGAATAGCTGGTCTTCATGATCTCTTCAAAAGTAATTATTAAGCCATCTGCCTTATGTGGACATATATGACCCTAGAGGAATTCTAGTGCAAGTAAGAGGTACATCTGTCTGATACATCTGCCTTTGTCTGTGCCAAGGACCTTTTTATAGAGCTTTCTGTAATAAGATGTTTAGAGGATGTACAATCCTCTGAACAAAGTATAATCCTAACTATAGAAAAAAATGTATATTTAATTTTCCTTTGCAAAAAAGCAAAAAAGTAATAATGTTGACATTTAGAATGTATTCAGGCGAAAGTTTCAGATGAACAAGATTACCAAAAAAAAAAAAAAAAAGGCATAAAGAGATAGTCTAGTGTTCCCAGTTCTCTATGGGACAAAGCTAAGTTAAAGGATTTCTAAATATGAAGTGATGACAATTTTCTAAGTTTCCTTTGCTCTGAAATTTATTGCTTAATATTTCCCAGTGACAGGCACAGTGAGTGGTAGCCTCATGTATACTTTTCAAGATAACACAGCAAACCCAAATTAGCACTAGTCTGTTAGCTTTAGATCTATGTATGTAAATAAGGTTTTACCTGTATTTTCTATATTTGAAAACTTACCCATTGACAGGTAGATATGAAGATTGTTATAGAAGTCCACAACAAGTCTGAGGCATTTTTAAGCTCTTCTGAATCATTCTAAATTATTAATTTTGGCTTAAGTAATAAAAATTATCCACTCTCCACAGGAAATTAATTTTGTTACCTTTCTTAGGAATAAAAGCAAAGCTCTCTGGGATCTAGTGTTTTTGCTAGTACCTTCCAAAATGTCCATTGTTTACTCTGATTATCTCAAATTGAAAGTAAAAAGTTTGCATTACCAACAGCCCTTCTTCACAGTTAATGGGCAGCTCAATTTATCTTAAATAGCATACAATAGTATTCCACCTTTGCATAGTATTCCAGCCTTTATAGCCTGGCTATAACTAATTTGTTTACTGATATCTGGGGCTTAGAAAGTCAAATGTCCTTTCCTGGTATTTTAACTTGCAGATAAGCACAATACAGTAAAAGGTCAACGATTTGACATACTCTTATAGTCCACTACGTGTGGTTTCAGTGTGGGTTCCAGCAGAAAGAGATGACATTCTCAAACAGAGTAATTAAGGAGAATTTAAGGGTTGAACTATTTACAAAGGTGTGGGCCAAGTTTAGGAAAAGTAATATGGGATACTGCAGTGCCCCAGGGCTAGCAACATCAGGGACTCTAAGACCTAAAGAAACAAGGGAAGGGAGCCATTACTAGAAGCTGGGAACAGTATCTATATGCATTCAGCTGTGGCCTTCAGTTAAAGGGAAGCAGTAAACTGATGACCAGACAGAGGGAGCCAGGGAATAAACACTATCTCCTATTCTTCCTGCCTTCCTATTTTATGCAGGTGCCTCCATTGGCTAAATAGGAAGCCAAAGGACAAGAGAGCCTACTGAAGAGGCTCAGTAGGTCAGTAGCAGGCAGAGTGATACATGGATATGGGATAAAAAGGAGCACATGTAAGACATTCAGCCTAGAAGCCCTGCCTCACTGTTGGATGTTTTTGGACTCTGCTCTAATAATGCCAAGATCTCTTTATGTCACAGTGCGAAAGCCAAGATTATTACAGCATGTACTGTACTATGACTATAATAATTTAAGTAAACTATATAACAAATAGTATATCCTAAATGCAATCGTCTATAGTTATGATACACTAATAAACTGCTGTCTGAAAATTCATCATACCAGAGCTATATTGGTTCAATAGGTCAAAGGTATTTACCAATAACACATGAGAGATTCATGAAGTGAAATAATCCATTGTAGGAAATTAATGCGAAATTCTGAGGCTACACTAACGTATTCTGAGAAACTTAAATATATTTGTAACTTAATTTTTCATTCCTTATTTTTCCCAAAGTTACCCTGTATATGAAGTAATTATAACTCAAATTAAATGCATTGTTGATATTAACACAATTGGTTTAGTCCTGAATACAAAAAGTCATAATATGACAGAAATGTTCACTTAACTCTAGATCATATAGTTACCTGAATAATCAAATACTCCACTGGAATTTTTTTCTATAGAAATGATTCCAAATACTATCTATATGTATTATTTCTTCTGCAATAATGACTTTTGGACTTAACATATTCAACTAAGTCATGAGGTTTGGGTTAATTTACTCCTAAGCTTTCGTCTCTCTCTTCTATTTCTTGAGGCATCTCTGGGTAAATAACATTTTGAATAACTCATTCATCAGTTGGCTCTTCTACTATTATAATACCTCCATTAGTATCAGTTGATTCCCATTTCCTCTTATAAAACTGAATGAGGGGTCTCCATCTATAAAAGTCCAGCTATCCCTTGAAATCCTGTCCATTATAATAATCATTCAGTCTTCTCTGAAGAGTGCTAACTCTTCAAGTACTCCTCAAACAGAGCATTTGGCTGCTAATGTGATGCTACTCAGGGAGTCTTTAATGGCTGGCCAGGGAGCCAGCCCTCCTGACTGATACACTCTGCTGATCCACCACTGAAACTCCTCACAGAAATCTGTTTGTGTACTGAGGCAAAGCCCAGATGGTAGGTGGCCAGGACTTTGTAGTCCTTAAAAGGGTATTTCTCAGCCTTTTTTTTTTTTTTTTTTGATTACCACTCCTCACCTATGGAGACTTTTTAGACATATTTTTCGAAATAATATCTCCACATCAGGAAATTTTAATACCACAGATTCACTGTATATATTTATGTACTATGTGGCCCTTTGGAGGGTCACAAATCATATAATATCTAAGATGTTTTGGCCCCACCAAGAACCAATATGTACCTCCTTGGAAGTAAAAATCACCTCCATTGAGAAGGCATGCCTTACTTGGAGGTCTTGAAGGCCTCCACATTATAAGATATAGGTTTACTGGATTTCTACTTTATCTGGAAATGAAGGAAGAAGAGTGAGAATAATGGTGAAAAGAGATGAAAATAAAAGACTACCATGACTTTGACCTAAGGTCCTAATCAGTGAATGAATGATTTTTAAAAAGATTTTATTTATTTATTCATGGGAGACACAGAGAGAGACAGAGACATAGGCAGAGAGAGAAGCAGGGTCCATGCAGGGGGCCTGATGTGGGATTCAATCCCAGGACTCCAGGATCACGCCCTGGGCTGAAGGCATGGGCTCAACCACTGAGCCATCCAGGCGTCCCATGAATGAGAGATTTATTGGGTTTTGACTGTGCTGTATAGGTATGCAGATACAGGATAGGGGTAACTGAGTGGCTCATTTGGTTAACCGAAGGACTCTTGATTTTAGTTCACATCTTGATCTTAGGGTTGTGAGTTCAAGCCCTGCATTGGGCTCCACACTAGGCCTAGAGTCTACTTAAAAAAAAAAAAAAAACAGTGGGTGCCTGGGTGGCTTAGGTGGTTCAGCATCTGATTCTTGATTTCGGCTCAGGTCATGATCTCAGGATCATGAGATCGAGCCCCGTGTCAGGCGCTGGGCTCAGCAGGGAGTCTGCTGGAGATTTTCTTTCTCCCTTTCCCTCAGCCCATCTCCCCTGTTCTCTCCCTCTTTCTAAAATAAATAAAGCTTTAAAATAAATAAATATTTTTATAGATAAATAAATGATACAGGGTACAGTGTTTAAAAAAAGAGGTTCCATTCTTTAAACAACTATTCCATGTGCACAGGCCATCTTCTGATGTGCCCCATATATTTGCCATGAACTTCAATGTAATTAAACTAAGACCTCATTCTCTGGAGGACACTTCTGAAAAATACTTCTCTATATACAGATATGCTTACAAAGATGTGAAGAATCATAAAAATACAATGAAAACTCAGCCTTAGTCATTTTGCTAGAGTCAGAGGAAGGAATGCATGATCAGCTTTCTAAACAGGAGCTTCTAGGTTTGGTGCCAACCCAGGAAAAAGTAATTGCTACACCAGTAATACAATTCCCTTCATTTCCAATTTAGCAATATAAATATTCCTATTAATGCTTGCTCTGTCACCATAGTAACAATGAACTGTTCCTGGACCTGAATTTAAAATGAGTAACTAACAGCACTTGGAAAAGGAGATATGTCCTGGAAAAGTGATTCCCAGACACAGGTTAGTTGACCCTCCCACATCAGAATAACCTGCAGAGCCTGTCAAAACTACAGACCCAAAGGTTATAGCCAGACTTAGTAGAGAAGAATTTCCAGAAGTGAGGCCCAGGGATCAGCAATGTATTTTTCAAAA
Source organism: Vulpes lagopus (assembly GCF_018345385.1). NCBI lineage: Eukaryota > Metazoa > Chordata > Mammalia > Carnivora > Canidae > Vulpes > Vulpes lagopus. Next base: position 17,070,264 of record NC_054848.1, read on the forward strand.
GCTTTTCAGTTGATTCTAATTCACAGCCAGATTTGGAAGGCACTGCGGGATAGTCGAAGGCATTCATTTGTTACAGAAACAAAGAAAAAAGCTAAACAGTGCTCTGATTCAGATTTTGCTAGTCATGAAATTTGTGATCTTGGGCCAAGCATTTAGAATCCCATTGACTTTACCCTCTTCTCTGTATATTTTCCAGCTTGTCCTTATTCTTAGCTTCCTCTCATCCATAAGTCCTTTACATTCAAGTTGCCTCAGGGCCTCTCTTAGACACCTTCTCTTTGTATATCTTTCAGCTTTTGCTGTCACTAACAATTTCCTTGCTCTTCCCTTTTGTTTCTTACTTCAAGTATCTGAGGGAAATTAAATTGATTCAATCCATCACTATCATCCCTGATGGATAATGTTCTCATAGGCCATTAGGACCACTAGGACCTTTATGCCACTGGACCACCAGACAGCCTGTAGTTCAGTTGGATGGTCTCCCCAGTCCAGACAGCTGATACTTGAGTTATTGGGATCACATGGTACAGAACAAGGTCATCTCAGTATCTAGAACTACTTAGGGCAATTTTCTTCAATAAACCTTATGTTTATGGTCATAGTTGCCAATCTGAGGCATTGCCTAAAATGATCCCTTCCTTCCTTAAAATTATATAATTTTTTTAATAAATAATATCCCAGCCAAGCACATAGATAATATGACAAGTATATACACCTTGATTCAGTGTTATAATTCTAAATAAGCCATATACTTCTTAAATGCCTTTAAGAAACCATAAGGCACCCAGTGTTATAATTCTAAATAAGCCATATACTTCTTAAATGCCTTTAAGAAACCATAAGGCACCCAGTGTTATAATTCTAAATAAGCCATATACTTCTTAAATGCCTTCAAGAAACCATAAGGCACCCATATTGGTTTTTTATTAGTTAAAGGCTGTCCTTGCTGTGTAGCAGTCTTTCTTACTTACTCCTTAATACATAAGATGTTATTGTGGTATCATTCATGAATATTTAAAACAATTACATTTACCTCTTTTTCTTTTGCTTCTGAAGAGGGGGATTCCATTACTATCCAAACCTTAACTCCTACACATGTGCCATGGATTTCACTTCCTCCTATCAGCTTTAGGACCTGAACTACCAATAATCTTTAACTATATTTATCTTTAACTTTTCTTTTCCCCTACTTCCTTCCTCTCAGCCTATACTCATGTACTATTCATTCCCATTTTCTTTATTTTTTTCATTCCCATTTTCAAAAGAGAACTTTCTTTAGACCAAAATTTCAATATGGCTGATGAGCCCATATTTCTTTCTTCATCCAGATTCTGAAAATAAGTGGTTTGCTCTCATGATGCTCCTCCCCAATTTTACACTCACTCTTTAATTCACTTTTGCCCCAACCATACATCTGAAAGTGACCACTGCCTGCCTATATTCTAAGCCCTTTGATTGCATTTTTTGTCCTTTTCTTACTTGAAATTTTACATTGCTGATTGGTCTTCTTAAAACTATCTCTTATTATGGCTTCCATGACATCATTCTTCCGTCAACAATATTTTGTTAACATTCAAAGTATTGTTTCAAGCAGTGATGTCTATCTCCTCTTACGTCTCCATTTCTAATGGATCACCTTTACAGACCATTCATATATGAGTCACTACCCTTTGACTACTATCTCTATTCATATCATAGTCTAGACACTGGTATTTCAACCAGATATTTCAAACTGTTTTGTGTAATATTTTTTCAACTTATATCTATGTCTTGACAAGAATTTAAAGATTCCACTTTGGGAGAATGTAGTTAGGGGCAGAGATTTCTTTTTTGCTTCCCCTTTCCTCCCAAGCACTTAGTCTCAGGTCAAATGCATCAACCAGATCCAGCACAAACTTGAAGACAGTTACTTGGATCCATTCCAAGTATAGTGGATTGTGTGTTGTTCCATTTAGATCCCTCTTCAGGACTGACAGTCCCATTCCCTCAGCTTCTGGTAATGCAGCTAAGAGACAGTCCTCAACTATTAGCCCTCTCCAAACTTGCCCTTGTTTGAAAAGAGCTGCTTCAATAAGGTCATGGGTATTTTCCAGGGGCAACGTGTATTCAATAAGCATAATGTGGAAGTATAAAGATATAGCCCCTTTGTTGCAGTAGTCCTATGGGGTTGGTTGAAGCCTCTTTGTGGAGTGTATTAACACTCAACTTCTCCCCGTCAGGTACGCTTTCTTCTCTGACCCTCCAGATATTGATCTGTAGAGCATCTTCCCTGAATAAACCCATTTTGCATGCTAATCTCTCTCTCTCTCTCTCAGGGTCTGCCTCACAGGGAAACCAACCTACAACTCTGAGTCATCTAGGCAGTCAATCTAATTGTTCACTATGTTCAGCTGATCAGCACTACATCTATACATATACTTTATGTTTCAACATCCCCTATGTTGCCAGGTCTCATAGAAGCCCACCTCCCACTTGGTTCCTTACAATTAAAAAGGTAAATAATAAAATTCAGTGCAGAGAGGCAATGTATGCAGAATACTTTGAAAAGTCATAAAAGAAACTTGAAAATATTCTAAGTGAATCAGGAAAGAAAATATATCAAAGAAAAGAAAGGCAAAGTGGTGTGCTCGCTTCGGCAGCACATATACCAAAGAAAAGAAAGGCAAAGTGGCATAAAGTTTTGAATTAAGGCAAGTTTTAGAAAGGAATAGCCCTCTACAACATCCTGTAGGTAGAATAAGCACATAGTGAATTTTTCAAGACAATTTCCATATTGGTAAAGCATGAGATAAAAGGGTGTTGACTGAAGAATCTTTATTCTACCTCAAACAGACTTTAAAGTGTAGGAAATCTACCATTAAGATAAACAAAAACAAAAACAAAAAAAAGGCCTAGCCTGTCTCTGATAGCCAGGAGACCTGGGACTTGCCCTTAAGAATGAATCCCTAGCTTTACAAAAGATTTAGTGCCAAATTTAAGGATGAAGAGATAGACAAATGTTCAAGCAGCTTCCAAATTGCCCTTGTTTCTTTTCTCTCTGCACAGTTGTGACCCAATCCTATTCACTCTCCAGGTACATCTATTTCCCAAGTCTCAGTTGTTGCCCTTGATTTCTCAGACCCTAAGAATCCTCCTTATAGCTTAATGCCATTGAAGATTGGTATTCCTATAACAGACTCTTTTTGACCCAGTTCCCAGAATCTCCCTCAAGAACAGTTATGACTTGTTTTAGGCTGTGCTGTTTGTTTAATCAGTTAAAAAGAAAAAAAAGAGTGTGGGTAAGATTATGCAGAGCACCACTCTACTAATGAAATATGCATGGATGAATGTTAACATTCATGTATTGTTTCAAGCAGTGATATCTATCTCCTCATGCTCATTTGCTTGAGTGTTGAAAAAAATGACCATCATAAGGCCAAAATCCAAATGCTAAAATAGCTCTTTGATTTGCAGCTGTGACCACTGTTTGCAGAATCACTTGGTTCTCCACCCTGCCGCTCAGAGACACGTTGTCCTCAAGCTATTGTTCAAACTGGGCTTTCCTGCACCCTCAAGATTTTTGCCAGCCCTGTCCAACAGCTGTTACTGTTTTCCAGCCATGCCCAACAATGTGGTCCTCTATAGCAGCTGTGATTCAGAGTATTTTTTAAAAAGCTTCCTCTGCCTTCTCAGTTTGTGGTCACTTCAGTTCTTCATTTAGTAGGGATTTGAGTATCCATTGCCTACCACTGTATAGTAAGACTGAGTTAGCACAAGCATTTCATCAATACATGGAGATTGACTGTTTTATGGCTTTTTAATTTATTTATGAAAGCTCTGGTTATGCATTAGTGCATAACTTGCTGGTATAAGCCACCAATTATAATTTATTATTACTATTATTATCTCTCATTTTTCTGGGGTTGACTTGGCTCAACTAGGTATTTCTTGCTCCGAGTTTCTCATTGGACTACATGCTAGTTTTTGGTCTCATCTCAATGTCTTCCTCACTCACATGTCTAGTAGTTTGTGGTGGCAGTTGACTGGGACCTCAACTGGAATTGTTAGCCGGGACAAGAACGTATGTCCCCTCCATATAGCAGTCAGATTCCAAGAGCAAGCATCCCAGAGACAGAGAGAGAGAGGAAGAGAGAGAGAGAGAGAGAGAGAGAGAGAGAGAGAGAGAGACATGAAAGCTCCACCATCTTTTATGACCTTGCCTTGAAAGTAACATGGCATCACTTTTGCTGTATCATTTTGGTCCATAGAGTCATAGAGGTCCACTCAGCTTCAGGAGGAGAACACATGGACTCCACTTCTCACTGAGACAGTGGTAAAATACATTGTAAGAAGAGAATGTAGAATGGGAGATATTGTTAAGGCCGCCATTGAAAAATAGAGTCCTTGACAATATATAACTTTTAAAAATTACACAATGATATTCACTGAATAATATTTTAGGGAATCCCTGGATGGCTCAGTGGTTTAGTGCCTGCCTTTGGCCCAGGGCATGGTCCCGGAGTCCTGGGATCGAGTCCCACATCAGGCTCCCTGCATGGAACCTGCTTCTCTCTCTGCCTATGTCTCTGTCGCTGTCTCTCTCTCTCTCTCTCTCTCTCTCTCTCTGTGTCTCCCATGAATAAATAAAATCTTTTAAAAAAAGAATAATATTTTAAAATACATATAATAATTACTGTTTAACATTAGACAGGACTTATAACCTGCTAAGGAAGATAAAAGCATGGTCAACTTTGGGTTGTTTCAAACCTATATGAAAATTGTTTTCTAATCCCATTGTTATGATCCACTGGTGTTTCTGCTGCTTTCCGATACAAAAAGCGGTCTGAGAGACAGTTTTAGTGCTTAAATTTGAGAATTTTGACATTTTGATGGTTAATGGAGGTTCAACAAGAAAAAATATGTAAAGCCAGAATGGTCTCAGAAAATTCACTGTGTGCTTATCCCACTTACAGAACGGTGTAGAGAACTGTTCCTTTCTAAAACTTCATTTAATACAGAGCTTTATTCCACTTTGCCTTTCTTACTTTTGATATATTTACCTTCCTGAAATACTTATAAGAACATTTTCAGAGTTGTAGAGTTGTTTTTATGCCTTTTCAAAGTGTTCTACATGTGTTGCCTCCATTTGATCCTCAGCAGTGCTGTCAGTCATTTGTAATGCCAAATAGAACAATTAAGTTACAGCTTTGTATTGTCATTGAAAATAATCATTTGCACACTAGCACCTGAGAAAATAAAAGATGGTAAATCAGTATCATGTAAAATCACAAGGCCATTAAAATGGCATCTAAAAATATGTATTACAAGGAAACGTGTACATAATATATTAAAATATACAAAACTATGTATATACACTGTAATGACTTTTGTTTCAATCACATACATATATTGGAAAAAAACTGCAAGAGGATATTAAGATTATGGTAATTTTATTTGCTTCTTTACACTATTCTGTATTTTCCAAGTTTTCTATAATGAACATATGTTCTAGTTTTAACTCAAAAATAAAAGTATACATTTAATTTTTTTAAGATTTTATTTATTTATTAATGAGAGACACAGAGAGAGAGGCAGAAACATAGGCAGAGGGAGAAACAGGCTCCACGCGAGGAGCCCAGTGTGGGACTCAATGCCGGACTCCAGGATCATGCCCTGAGCTGAAGACAGACGCTCAACCACTAAGCCTCCCAGGCATCCCAAAGTATACATTTTAAAGTGAAGATCAGAAAAAATAGTAAAGAAGAAACCCTCAATTGTGTACACTATTCATGGTGAGGTACCAGGTACCCTCGTCAGTCTTTTTTTTTTTTTTTTTTTTTTTTTTTTAAAGATATAATAGCTTTATTGCAAATTGAAACATCAAACATCTGCAAATTTTACATAAACATGTGGCCATGTGTACACATAATAAAAACCCAAGAGTGACACTTGTCTCAGTAAAAATGCAGACAGGTTCATGTTAAGCTTTAGCATTTATTTTTATGTCAAAGTTTTAAAATAAAGTAGCTCTCCTTTTATTCTCACTGAAGTCTTGTTTCAAGTTAGAATAAACAATTCATTGGCTTCAAACATTAACTTTTAGTTGTGTATTTTAAAACATACTCAGATAATTGTCAACTTTGGCCTCAAATGGAGGCTTTTTTTTTTTTTTTTTTAGGTTTATTTATTTATTTAAGAGAGAGAGAGAGAGCAGGGGAGGGGCAGATGGAGAGGAATAATCCTCAATCAGACTCCCAGCTGAGTGTGCAGCCTGACAGAGGTGAGGCTCAATCCCAGGGCCTGATCTGAAATTAGGAGTCAGCTGCTTAACTGACCCACTCAGGCACCCCCTGGTCAGTCTTTTTAATCTTAGTCATGAGAATAAATATAAGTGGTATCTTACTATAGCTTAAATTAGCACTTTACCCAATGAATTATGATGTTAAGCATCTTCTCATGTACTGACTTGCCATTGATACACTTTCTTTGAAGTGTCTGTTCAAATTTTCCCCCTTTCTACTGGATTGCTCGCTTTTTAAAGAGTTCTTCATATTTTTTACATATAGATCCTTTCTCAGATATATACTTTGTTAATATTTTGTGAATATTTTATCTCAGGGTGGCTCAGTGGTTAAGCTTCTACCTTTGGCTGGGTCATGATCCCAGAGTCCCGGGATCAAGCCCTGTATCATGTATCAGGCTCCCATGGGGAGTCTGCCTCTCCCTCTGCCTATGTCTCTGCCTCTCCCTTTCTGTCTCTCATGAATAAATAAATAAAATATTTAAAAAATATTGTTTATCCCAGTCTAGGGCTTATCTTTTCATTTTCTATCTTTCAAAAGAAAATGCTTTTTATCTTTTACGAAGTCCATTTTATTAATTAGTTGTTCTATGGATCAGGCATTTGGTGTTATATATAAGAAGCATTTGTCTAATCCAAGATCACAAGATTTTTCCTCTCTGTGTTCCTTTTTTTTTTTTAAAAGAGACTATTTTTAGAGCAGTTTTAATTCATAACAAAATTAAGAATACAGAAATTTCCCATACAGAATTCTCCCCTTTATTTGTACTTTTACTTTCTAAGGTTTCAATTACTCATGGTCAACCACAATTCAGAAGCAGGCAATCCTCCTTCTGATGTATCATCAGAAGATCAATAGTATTTGATTGAAATACTTATGAAACATATTTCTTAAATAATAAGACTTGAAAGTCAAAACAACTTCTTGATTCATAAGCTTCAGGATGGATGTTGTGTTAGCAGGGATGAAAATAACATTAATCTCATTGTACATCTCCATGAGAGCCCTTGTGTGACCAGATACATTATCAATGAGCAGCAATACTTTAAAAGAAATTTTTTCTGAACAGTAGGTCTCAACAGTGGGTTTAACATATTCAGTAAACTATGTTGTAAACTGATGTGTTGTCATCTAGGCTTTGTTGTTCCATTTGTAGAAAACAGTAGATTTAGCATAATTCCTAAAGGCACTAGGATTTAAAACAGTAAATGAGCATTGGCATCAACTTAAAGACACCAACTGCATTAGCCCCTAACAAGTGTCAGCCTGTCCTCTGAAACTTTGAATCCAGGCACTGACTTCTCCTCTCTAGCTAAGAAAGTCCCAGATGACATCCTTTTCCAATAGAAGGCTATTTGATTTGGACTAAAAATCTGTTATTTAGTGTAGCCACCTTTATTAGTTATCTTAGCTAGATTTTCTGGATCACTTGCTGCAGCTTCTAGATCAGCACTTGCTATTACACCTTATACTTTAATAATGTAGAAATGGCTTCTTTCCTTAAATCTCATGAACCAACCTTTGCTAGCTTCAAACTTTTCTTCTGCAGCTTCCTCCCCTCTCTCAGCCTTCACAGAATTGAAGAGTTAGGGCCTTGCTCTGGATTAGGCTTTGGCTTACAGGTATGTTGTGGCTGATTTGATCTTCTATCCAGACCACTTAAACTTTCTCCATATCAGCAATAAGGACTTTTTGTTTATCATTTGTGTATTCACTGTAGTAGGACTTTTAATTTCCTTTAAGAAGTTTTCTCTTTGGGGTGCCTAGGTGGCTCAGTAGATTAAGCATCTGCTTTAGGCTCAGGTCATGATCTCAGGGTCCTGGGATTGAGCCCTGCATTGGACTCCCTGCTCAGCAGGGAGTCTGCTTCTCCCTCTCCCTCTGTTGCTCCCCCAACTCATTCTCTCTCTCTCTCTCTCTCTCTCTCTCTCTCTGTCTCATTCTATCTCAAATAAATAAATAAAATCTTCAAAAAAAAAGAACTTTTCCCTTAATTCACAATTTGTCTAACAGTTTGGTGCAAGAAGCCTAGTTTTTGGCCAGTCTTGACTTTTGAGATGCCTTCCTCACTAAACTTAATCATATCTAGCTTTTGATTTAAGTAAAAGATGTGCAATTCCTCCTTTCACTTGAACACTTACATACAGGCCATTGTAGAGTCATTAATTGCCCTGATTCAATGTTGTTGTCTCTCGGGGAATACGGAAGCTCAAGAAGGAGACAGATGGGGGAAAGGTTGATTGTGGAGCAGCAAGAATACACCAACATTTACCAATTAAGTTCATTATCTTATATATCAGCATAGGTCAAATACCTTAAAATAATTACAATAATAACATCAAAGATCACTGATCAGGGGCACCTGGGTGGCTCAGTGGTTGAGTGTCTGCCCTTGGCTCAGGTCGTGATCCCAGGGTCCTGGGATCAAGTCCCACATCGGGCTCCCTGAGAGGAGCCTGTTTCTCCCTCTGCCTTTGTATTTGCCTCTCTCTCTGTGTCTCTCATGAATAAATAAAATCTTTTTAAAAAAGATCACTGATCACCATAACAAATATAATAATAATGAAAAAGTATGAAATATTGCAAGATTTACCAAAATGCTACATAAAGAAAGCAAATGCTGTTTGAAAAATGGCACCAATAGAGTCCCTTGACACAAAGTTGTCACAAAACTTCAGTGTGTAATAGAAAGCAGTATCTGTGAAACACAGTAAAATGAGGTGTGCCTGTTTAAGATAATACTATTGTATCAATGATAAATGTCCCCAGTTGTATAATTATATTGTTGCTATGTAAAAGAATGTCTTATTCCTGGGAGACACATGCTGAAGTACTTAGGGGGTGAAGAGATAGTATGTTTATAATTTCCTTGCAAATCATTCAGCAAATATAACAATTAAAACACAGATTAATTCATTCTTGCAATTTCTCTGTAGGTCTGAAATTTTTCAACATAAAAATTAAAAATTATAAAGTAAATAAAGGTACTAATCTTGAGAAACTTTCACACATGTGCGTCAGGAGATATGTACAAGTTTATAGCAGCAAATGTGCTCTTATATCATCAAAAAAAGTTAGACAACCCAAAAGTCCTTCAATAGTAAGAATAAACTATGGTACATGTGTTAAATGGAATACTACAGAGCAGTAAAAATGAATCCGCTTCAGTTAACACATAACGACGTAGATGAATCTCCAAAACATAATAACCAGAGAATGGAGGAAATAGCAAAAGATATTGTGCAGTATCATTCCAGTTATTTAAAGTTCAAAAACAGGCAAAACTAAACAACTATCAGGTAAAACTATAAGAAAAGCAAGGGCAAAAAGGTCATTTGTGTAATACAATAATCTATCATCTGAAAAAATTCAATAGCTTTATTTAAACTGAATATCTTGCTGCCCTTTACCAGTTGTGTTATTAACTCATTATAGGGCTGTGCTCAGTAAGCTTTAGAAATTTTGGTCTGGTCATTGCCTGTTTCAGCTCAGTTGTTGTTGTTGTTGTTGTTTTTCATTTGTTCCATATTCCAGTCATCTTAATGGGTGTTATAATTCATGAGAGTCAGGTGGCAAGACAGAAAAACCATAAACTATCCTGTTGACATCCCTGACTTCTATTCTGGATACACATATATTTGATCTTAGCCCTGGAAATAGGATATATGAGGTCAAAATAGCAATTTGTCCCTAGGGTCCTTAATTCTTTTTGCACTTACCTTCTCTTCTAGCACTATGCAAATTATAATGTGAAATATCTACCATTCACTGTCAAAACAGCGCCTCTCCCCAAGCAAAACCAGAAATGGCAGCACACTCACAGCCACAACTAAGATAGCCATTAATAAGCACCAGGAGACACACTTTGAGCTTGAAAATAGAGATAAACAGACTGGAGGTCAAGGTATCCAAACCATAACAAATGAGAAACATTTTAAAGAATTTGGCTATTAAACTGTATCTAGAGAAGGATGTGGGAACAAGATGCATTTGATAACTAAATTCAAATATCTAAAGAGATGTCACATGGAAGCTGGCTTTGATTTGTTCTTTAATACCCCAAGGGTCAGAACTTGGGCTGATGGGTGAAAGCTTCAAGAAAACAAATCTGAATCAATATAAGGGAGAGCCACCAGATATATAATAGCCTCTTAGGGAAATTAATTGGATATTTCAAGAAACATTCTAAAAGAGGTTAGCCAAGCAATACAATGAGATTTGTAGGGTAAAATGATTTGGTTTTGAGAGTCTGGCTTCTATGCAGATTCTAAGTAGGAGGATGTTGAACCTGAGTCACTTCCCTTGCTTGCCCACTAATTAGTTGTATAACCAGTATTTGGGGACTTACTTTTTTCTTCTTATAATGAGGCAAGAACTTGAGGAGAAGTTGATAGTAAAGTCACTGTCTTGATAGAGACGACAATCCCATATCAGGTTAGTTTACACTAATGAACGTTATGAAAGCAAATCCATTTCATTGAGGCCAATTTAATCTACTAACATTGGGACTCTCACACATATCAACAAGTTTTAGAGGATTTCTTCTCTGGGGAAACAAGAGTGAAAGAATAATGTACATATCACCACCTTGGAAATAAAAAACAGATTTAATCAAAGTGAAAGATTACATGGGAGCTATGCTTGATGCTCAAGGAAAATCAATTTGCCTTTAAGATGAATTACCCTCCAAGAGCAGCTTTATCTTTGCCTTCTATGAAATGTCAGTATATTACCTATAACTAAGTACTACATTTTCTTTTTTATTCATTTATTGTGTTACTAAAAAATACATAATGAGCAAAGTTAATTGGTCACATATTGCTCACATTCTGAGTCTTTAAAAGAGTACAGAGGAAACAGGGCACCTAGGTGGCTCAGTGGGTTAAGTGTCTGCCTTCAGTTCAGGTCATGATCTCAGGGTCCTGAGATCAAGGCCTGCACTGGGCTGCCCGCTCAGCAGGGAGTCTGCTTCACCCTCTCCCTTTGCCTCTCCCACTGAAGGCATGCGTGCTCACTTTCTCTTTCTCTCTCTCTCCCAATAAACAAAATCTTTAAAAAAGAGTACAGAGGAATAGCTTATGATATCCTTGATATCCCAGGAAGCAGAGAAGTCAGCTGTGTTTGTGTTACTGTTATAAATATTATAGAGGAAGAAAAATTCTTTTTCTAAGTATTAAGACTCAGGACTATGGACAATAAAGAAGCCATTTCCTGTCATACTGTTTCCATCATAATATTAGGAATAGAGTCACTCATATCTACTTTTCAGCTGCTTGGTAGTTTTTAGCAAATGGTTCTCATAGGAAATAGAATTCTAGTCAGATGATTCAATGAGGAGATTTTAATAAAGGACTACTTACAGATGTAAAGTAGGGTGAAGAGAAACAACAAGATAGGTTGAGACACCCAGACATGAGGCATAGCTGGAAGCCATTACCAACCCTAGGACTGAAAGGGAAAGGGAAGTAAAGAGTGTCAAAAAAACCAATAAGAGCTGGAACTATGAAGGAGGAGACATCCAGTGGAAGCTGTAGTCATGGAGAGACTGAACCACAGCCACAAACAAGGCATGAAGCAGTATCGAACAGGGAAGAGCTATCCCAATCTCTCTCTCTCTTCATGTCCTATAATCTCATGCTGGTGCCTTCCTTCAGCTGAACCAGTGAAGCAAACTCAGAAACTCAATACATGTTCAAAATTGTTTGTTGAATAACTATCTCCTAATTCCTATTTCAAATTTCTTCCCATAGTAGCATATTCTCATGTAGATGTGGTCTAGAAATGTTTGATGATGACTACCTAATCTGTAAATAATTTAGTCCATATGCCACTTGGGAGAGAAAAATGATCCATGGGATCACATTTATTATAATTTCATCTTCAGGAGCACCTGGCTCAATCAGTTAAGCATCTGCGTTTGGCTTAGATCATGATCCCAGGGTCCTGGGATTGAGCCCCACATTAAGTTCCCTGCTCAGTGGGGAGTCTGCTTCTCTCTTTACCTCTCTCCCCTGCTTGTGATCTCTCTCAAATACATAAATAGAATTTTTTTCATAAATAGAATTTTTAAAAATTAAAAGTTAAAAAATTAAAAATTAAAATTCATCTTCATTCCAAAATTAATTCAGCCTCTACTACCAGGTGCTGGAGACAGAAATGGTCTCAGATCTCATAGGTCTGGTCTTCTACAAATATTAAAATGTCCAGAGATATGCTCAGCAAAAAGAGGAGAATACAGACACTACATGCAGATATAAGCTTAACTATATATACATGTGTATTTAAGGTATGTGTGTATAGGTGTACATGTGTGTGCCTTTAGTGAGTATGCATATATATGTATATATGTTCTGGAATATCTCCATTTCCTTTCCCCAGTTGCTTCCCACAATTCACTCTCCACTATTCTCCACATGCTTTGCATCCTGGGAGGATGATCTATATAAATTACATCAATGGGTTTCCTCACTCTCTGCCTTCCGTTAAGTTCAGACAATGAGAAGAGCACTACCAGAAGATCAGAGGGCAGTAAAAGAGAAAGGCCAGGATATTTATTTGACTCCTTGTGAGGTCACTATGGGTGGCCATGTTCTCCATTAAAAATCACAATTCCTTTCTCTCCAGGTTCCAGTTACTGTTCTCTTCTCTTATTCCTTTAGTACTGATAGCACCTTGTTGTGAACATCTTCTGAGGTATTCCACTAACTCTGTGGTTTCCCTATACCTTGCCCCATATTGTAAATAGTACCTTCATTAAACTCTTTTCAGATTACCCAATTTGAATACTATCTGTTTCCAGCAGAGACCCTGACTAATACAACATGCCCTGACAACTAACAAGGATTAATAGTGTTCTTGCAGTCTATTACACCACTCTGGACTTTAAAAAAAAAACACATTTGTTTGGTAATAATCTAGGTCTATTAGACTAAGATCTTCAAGAGCAGGTATCATACCATATACATGATTGTAACATTTGCAAGCCTAAATAGCTCTTGCCCCATAGTTGGCACCCAACAATTATTCTGAGGAATTGAATTGAACTAAAATACAACATAGTTATTCCTAGGCTATGATCTTGAATGAATAAGATAAACATTATCTTAATCATGACATAAAAATCACATGATCCTAAAGAATGGAGGAATGTTAACTTGCTGAACATAATACCCATTTTAATGTCTTCTTCTTCATGCAGAAATAAATGGTGTTTAAGTGTATTATATAGCTTGCTGTGTAATTACATTAATCAGAGAGTGCCTCTTCTGTTGGTTCCTTTGTTGTTGCCATGGTAGCAACCACAGATTTGCAAGTAGAGAGTATACATAGAACCCATTCTTAATTACACGTGTAGCACTACATTTCAGAGAACACAATAAATATGGAGGTCATGGAGTATGTGGAAAAGAGATATGATGAAAAAAGATTTGCTCTCCAGTTTTTCTATCGCTTGATTATTCCTAAACCCTTTATTAGTATGACTCCCTATTACCCTTTCTCTTTCACTGCAGTAAAAAGGCCTATGCAGCCACCCACCAAATTATAATCCTTTACTCCTAAAATGATCCAGAACTGTCTCTGAAAAAAATGTCAATAGGAAATTAAATCCTGTCATAACAAAAATAGAGTGGAGTAAGTGTCCACTGATAGTTTTCTAAGAAAAATGACACCATTTCCCGTCTATTCATATCACAGCAAAGCATCAAAAGTCCTCCTTTCTAAACAGTCTTCGTATTACTAAGAGTTCTTATGTGTGCTTAAATACCTTGCTTGGCTATGTAGTGTGGGTAATAACATTCACTACTTACAAAGATATTGCCAAAATCAATTATGGCACATTTTAAAAAGAAACAAACCAAAAAGCAAAATACTGAGCTTAAAACAAGTTTTTCAATCAAAAGTTTTTCATTAAATCAAGACTAAATGATACCTTTCCTTTTTCTACTTCCACTTTTAAGATATTTCTTAAGACAACACATTCTTTGGAGGAACAAGAGGTGGTCTTTCCTTAATTCTAATTAAGTCTTTCCAAAGAAGAACTATATACTAATTCAACCTAGTTGAAAATATTTATTTAAGAGACAGCAAGAGAAAAAAAATAGACAGTGAGAGAGAGCACAAGCTGGAGTGGGGCATGCATGGCAGAGGAAAAGGAAGAAGCAGGCTCCCTATGCAGGGAGCCCTATGCAGGGCTTGATGATACCAGGACACTGAGATCATGACCTGAACTGAAGGCAGATGCTTAACTGACTGAGCCACCCAGCTGCCTCTGGTTTTATTTATTTTAAATAGTCCCATAGTTTAATCACATATTTTAGTATTACTTTTGTCCAATAAAAATTAGTCTTGGGACACCTGGGTGGCTCAGTGGTTGAGCGTCTGCCTTTGGCTCAGGTCGAGATCCTAGGATCCTGGGATACAGGTCCCACATCAGGCTCCCCAAGAGGAAGCATGCTTCTCCCTCTGCCTATGTCTCTGCCTCTCTCTGTGTCTCTCATGAATAAATAAATAAAATCTTTTTAAAAAATTAGTCTGATATGGGCAATAAATTGTCATTGTGCAACAACAGATTTGTTTTTGCCTCCTTTTGGTCTTCATCTCATCACTGTTGATCATTTGTTTATCCTTTTTATTAGGATTTTGCTAACAACTTAACCCTTTCCCAGACTCAAAGGATACTGAAATGAACAGTCCCAACTCTCCAAAAGCTCATGTCTATAATGCGATAGACTTAAAGTCAACTTGCAGGCCAGCTGTTTATGGCATATGAAAGTCTTAGTGGGAACCACTTAGCTCTGCTCCCTGTATTCGTTTATCCTCTAGCAGCCCAGCCTAAGATAGCTCTCATGGAACGGGTAGAGGAAGAAAAGGACAGGAAGTACATAAGGGCTCCTGAAGCCTAAGTTTTAAATTGGCCCACTGTATTTGTTGACCAAGGCAAATCACAAGGCCAAACCAGATTTAAGGGATAATTATATGGACTCCACCTCTTGATGAAAGTAGAGCAAAGTAACAGTGCAAAAGGTGTGGATGTAGGGAAGAGTGGACGAATGGGGCCATTTTTGCAACAGTACCAAATGCATAGTAAGACAACAAATACAACCTAGCAGGAATTGGAAAAGGGCAACTATAGTCTTAAAAGATGAGTAGAATTTGCCATAATAATGTATATTAAGAGACAAGTCAATACTAGTATAAAACAAGGAGTAAAAAACATACAATTGAGGAATATCTTGAGTCAAGTGTTTCCTTGTTACACGTCTCACTTAGCCACACCACTAAAAAGTAAAGTAAGACCTTTTTTCCTTGAGCTTTAGCTAAATTAAACTCTGATTAAAGTCAATTCAGGGGATGCCTGGGTGGATTAGTGGTTGAGCGGTTGACTTTGGCTCAGGGTGTGATCCTGGGGTTCTGGGATAGAGTCCCTGCAGGGAGTCTGCTTCTCCTTCTGCCTATGTCTCTGCCTCTCTCTGTGTGTCTCTCATGAATAAATAAATAAAATCCTTAAAAAAAATAAAGTCAATTCAGGTTTTATATTCCCAACCACTTTAGTACATAAAAGTTCTTACCTGTCAACAACTGAAGAACCACAAATATTCCAGAGATTAGCTTATAGGAAAGCCTCATTAGTATTTCTTTGCTGAACAAATTAATCAATTAATGAAAGATTTAATAAAATAACTTTCAAAGGCTTTAAAATTTTATTTATTTAAAACTTTATTAGGCCAGCTAGGGATTATGCCATAAAAACCTGCCCAACCTTGGGAGCCTCTTTATCCTCATAAGCTTGAAACTGATTTTCTTCTCCCATCAAGAGAAACCGAATAGCCTAGCCTTAGGGAACTCCATTTTTTCAGGCAGCAGGAGCAAAGAATCTCAGTGGAAATCTCAGTGGTACTAGATAAACTGAGCAGATCAAATAGCTGTAAAATCTCTGAAAACTAAACTGTCATTGGAACTGCAGACCACAAAAGTAGGCCAAGACCTGGGTGTCAAACCTAAACAGGATGAGTGCCTACTAAAAAAAAACAAAAGATTTAAATAGGATTCTTAGTTTCTGTACATAATAACAAAATGTGTAGGATAGTGTAAAAAAAAATCACCCATAATTCCAAGAAGTAACTTAAATGAGAAAAGAAAACCAACTAACACCAACCCCAGGATGAGTCAGAGGTTGGGATTATCAGAGAATGATGTTAAAGTAGCCATTAAAAAAGCTTCAACAATAAATTATAATTTCTCTTTTGAAAAATGAAAAAAGGGAAATCTTCAAAAAGAACCAAAAGTGGGGATCCCTGGGTGGCGCAGCGGTTTGGCGCCTGCCTTTGGCCCAGGGCGCGATCCTGGAGACCCGGGATCGAATCCCACGTCAGGCTCCCGGTGCATGGAGCCTGCTTCTCCCTCTGTCTGTGTCTCTGCCTCTCTCTCTCTCTCTGTGACTATCATAAAAAAAAAAAAACAATAAAAAAAAACCAAAAAGAACCGAAAGTTATAAATAACCAGATGTAAATACATAACTAATAAATACAATAACATTTTTTTACAAACCTTTTTGGGTGGGTTTAATAGTAAAGTTGAATGACATAGTGATAAAGTTGAATGACCTCAGTGAACTTGAGGTCAGATCAATAGAATTTACCTCATCTGAAAACAGAAAAATGAACAACCTCAGAGACTTGTGAGATAATGAGAAAAGATTCAAGACTGTTATTATCAGAGTCACAGAAAAGGAAAAGAAAAAGAAGGGGCTGAAAGAGTGTGAGAAAAAATAATGGCCGAAAATTTTCCCAATATGGCAAAAGACACAAAGGTACAGACTTAATAAATTCAGTACTGGGCAGCCTGGACGGCTCAGAGGTTTAGCGCCACCTTCAGCCCAGGGCATGATCCTGGAGTCCCGGGATCGAGTCCCATGTCAGGTTCCCTGCATGGAGCCTGCTTCTTCCTCTGCCTGTGTCTCTGCCTCTCCGTGTGTGTCTCTCATGAATAAATAAAATCTTTAAAAAAGAAAAGAAAAGAAAAAAAAGAAATTCAGTACTACCTAAGTAGGATAAATCCAAAAATATCTACACAAAGATGCATCGTGTTTAAACTTCTAGAAACTAGAGACAAAGAAAAAGTCTCTTGAAAATACACTAAGAGAAACAACAAATTACCTATATAGGACCTATATAGGACTACTTATTAAAAATCAATTAAAATCATTTAAAATTAAAATCTGAAATCATGAAAACCAGAAGAAAGTAGCAGACATTTTCTACATGCTAAAAGAAAAAAACTGTCAACTTCAAATTCTGTATCTGGTGAAAGTATCCTACAGGAATAAAGGGGAAATACAAATATCTCAGATGAAGGAAAACTAAAAGGATTTCTCATTAGTAAATCTATCTTTAAAGGATGGCTAAAGGATTGTTTCAAACAAAAAGGAAATTATAAAAGAAGGAATATTAGAGCATCAGGAAGAACGAAAAATAGAAAGAGTAAAATATGGTTATATAAAATAGATTATGCTCTGTAGACATTTTATAAATCATATATGAAATAACAACAAAAATTATAATACCTTCTGATACTCAAGACGATGGTATTTAAAAGTGGAGAGAGTAAGTGGAATGGTAAATGGAACAATAAATGGACATATGGTTTCATATTTCACTAGAAGTGATAAAATATTAATACCAGTGGATATTACGTATACATATATGTATACTCTAATACCCACATAAATTACTATAAAAACTAAAACATATACATTCAAAAATGATATAAATAAATCAAGATGAAATTTTAAGAAATATTCAAGTAACTCACAGGAAGGCAGGAAAGAAAAACAAAGAAAGAACTAGTGAAAACAAACAGAAAAAAATAATAAAATGGAATACTTAAGCTCTAAAATATGAATAATTATCTTACATGTACATAGTCTAAATAAACTGACCAAAAGACAGATTTACCAACGATATGTTTTTTACAAGAAACTGACTTCAAATTCAACAGCAAATGTAAGTTGAAAGTAAAAAGATGGAAAAAGATATACCATGCAAACATCAAAAACAAGAAGTGGCAATATGCATATCAGACAAAGTAGACTTCAAGCAAACAATACTACAAAAGACAAAGAGGGATACTACATAATGACATAATGACAAAATGATTACTACACCAGGAAGATAAAATGATATCAAATGTGAACATACCAAACAAGATAGTCTTACAATATATAAAGCAAAACTAATAGAGCTGAAAAGAAAAACAGACAATTCAAAATTATAGCTGGGTACATCAAAGCCTCCCTTTCAACAACAGAACTAATATAGAAAATCATCAAGGATGTAGAAAATCTGCACATCACATTCAATCAACAGGATCTAATTGACATATATAATATTCCATTCAACAACAGCAGAATATTCCACTTTTTTTTTCAAGCACCCATGTAATATTCAACAGATACATTATATCCTGGGCCAAAAAACAATCCTCAAAAAACTTCAAAAAAGTGAAACCATACAGACTGTTCTCTCACCATATAAAAATCAAGCTAGATAAAAGAAAGACAGCAGGAAAATATCTAAATACATAGAAATTCAATTAATCTAAGTTCCCACTGCAAGAAACTAGAAAAGGAAGAGCAAACTAAACCCAATGCAAACAAAGTTGGTACAGCCAGTCTAGAAAATCGTATGTGATATGAACAGAGAGATAGACACACAGATCAATGTAATCGAATAGGGAAAGTAGAAAAAAGGTCCCAAATCAATATGTTTAATTCATTTTTTTACAAAGGTACATAAGCAAAGCAATTCAAAACAGGAAAAATAGCTTTTTCAAGAAATGGTACTGAAGCAACTGGACACAAATGAGGGGGCAAACCCCTTGATTTAATTAGTCCTCAGACATAAAAATGTAACTCAAAACGGATAATGCATCTAAATGTAAAACTGTAAAACTTTTAGGGAAACACAAGAAAATCTTCAGAATCTAGGGCTAGGCAAAGAGTTCTTATACCTGATACCAAAAATACAATCCATAAAAGTAGAAACCTAATAAATTTATCCAAAACCCCACATCACATCAAGTACATGAAAAAATGTTCAACATCATTGATAAATGGGGAAATTCTCATTAAAATCATAATGAAGTACTATCATATACCCATTAGAATGACTAAAAAACAGTGACAACACCAGATGCCGGTGAGGATGTAGAGAAAATAGAATACTCACACATTGTTGGTATAAATGTAAAATGATACAACCACTCTAGAAAACAGTTTGGCAACTTCTTTGAAAAACTAAACATGTGATTACCATACAAGCCAGCAACTGCACTCTTAGGTATTCACCTCAGAGAAATAAAAACTTTTGTTCACCCAAAAACCTATACCCTAATGTTCATAGCAGCTTTATTCATAATAACCAGCAACTGGAAACAATGAAGATGTCTTTCAACAGGTAAGTGATTAAACAAACTATTGTATATCTGTACAATGAATACTACTCTGCAATAAGAAGGAATGGACTACTGATACACAAAACAACCTCAAAAAATTTCTAGGGAATTATGCTGAATAAAAAAAGCCAATCCTAAAAGGTTACATGCTACATAATTCAATTAATAACATTTTTAAATGATAAAATTATAGAAATGGAGAACAGAATATGTATCAGGATAGGGACTGAGTGGAATCCTTGTAGTGATCAAACTGGTTTTTTTTTTTCTTGACTTAAGTAGTGCTACATGAACACATGTGATAAAATTATATTGAACTAAATGTACACACACACACACACACACACACACACACACACACAGGAATGCTGGTAAAACTGGGGAAATCTGAATTAGACTAGTGGATTATTTCAATGTCAATATCCTCTGTGATACTGTAGTCTAGCTTTTCAAGATGTTACCATTTGGAGAAATTGGTAAAGAGTACACTGATTCCTCTGTACTATTCTTACAACTGCACGTAATGTACAATTGTCACAAAAAATATTTTTCGTTAAAAAAAGGATGCACAGGGCAGCCTGGGTGGCTCAGCGGTTTAGCGCCGCCTTAGGCCCAGGGCGTGATCCTGGAGACCTGGGATCGAGTTCGGCATGAGGCTCCCTGCATGGAGCCTGCTTCTCCCTCTGCCTGTGTCTCTGCCTCTCTCTCTCTCTCTCTCTCTCTCTCTCTCTCTCTCTCTCTGTCTCTCATGAATAAATGAATAAAATCTTAAAAAAAATTAAATCTAAAAAAGGCTACACAGAACTCACTGAGAGCAAGTAGAAAGTAATCTAGGCATTCTTTATCCTCCCTTAAACAAAGATTGGTATTTCTATTGGTATATATCCTCAGGACTTTCAAAACCTCTCATATTGCCACTTGTGTTTTGCCAACACATCCTCTATGAAGTAAAATGTACATAAGGCTTTGAAGTACTACGATTCTCAAGTAATATTAGCAGAAAGAAAAATATCTTCATATATCATGTCAGAGTAGAAAAAAGCTAAGGGTCTGAATCAATTGCCCATGGTTTCTCAGCAAAATATCAAACTCTTGAGGAACAGATTAGGCAGCAGTTTTAAAATAATTTTTTTCTTTTTCCTTTTTTCTTTTCCAAGATAATTTGATTCAGTGATTAAAACTGAGAATAAGGGAGGTGGGGCAAGATGGCAGAGGAGTAGGGTCCCCAAATCACCTGTCCCCACAAACTTACCTAGATAACTTTCAAATTATCCTGAAAACTTACGAATCTGACCTGAGATTTAAAGAGAGAACAGCCAGAACGCTACAGAAAGAAGAGTTTGCGCTTCTAACAAGTTAGAAAGGCAGAAGAAAAAAAAAAGAATCAAGTGGAGAAGGGGACCCCGCGAGCAGCCCAGCTAAGGGCTGCGGCGAAAGCTTCCAGGAGAGGAAAGCCCAGTCCCTGAGAAGCAGGAACTTTAAAAATCCGCACCGGATTGTTCCCGGACTGAGAGGCATTCACAGGGGCTCAGGCAGAACTGCAGGAGGGGCAGTGAGGCCTCTGGGTTCCCGGGGTCACTAACAGAGGGAGTGCGCCCAGAGGAGAGCGCAACACAGACTGTGGGCTCATCTCGGTAAAGGGATGGAGCGCGTGCCTGGCGGGGCCTCGGGAGCAACTCAGGCTGCGGCTCTGCCAGCTCTGCGTGGAGGGGGCTGTGGCCTGCTGCCCTCAGGAGCCTCAGCCCCGGGAGCACAATTCCAGCACCGCAGGCCCTGAATCCCAGGCCGCCGGGGGACACAGCCCAGTATCCGGCATTCCCCCCAGGACAGGCAGAGGCGGAGAGGCCACAGGACAGCGAGGATGCTCCTGCCGCAGGGCGCCGGCCACACTCAGAGCATCCAGGCCCCTGCAGACTGGGAGACTGCGGTAGTTACTGCTTGAGCTGACTCCAGGGCTGGAGAGCTGGCCGCAGCCAGTGTTGTTGCCCCTCCTGGTGTCACCCTGTGCCTGGGACGGAGCAGGGCCTCCAGGGAACAAGGGCTTCACAGGATAAACAGCTCCCACTGAGCCGTACACCTGGCAGCCGGCGGGGCAGCGCCCACAAGATGCACACACCTGAGAATCAGCAGAGGAGGCCCCTCCCAGAGAAGACCACCTGGAAGGACAGGGGAAGAGAAGGTTCTTGATCGAACAGCACTGGAAAGCTCCAGGGGAAGTTGAGTATATAGAACCAGAGGATACCCCTCCTTTTTTTTCCGACTACAACTCCTTTTTAGCCACTCTGCACTGAGCAAAATGACTAGAAAGAAGAACTCACCACAAAAGAAAGAATCAGAAACAGAACTCCCTCTCACAGAGTTACAGAATTTGGATTATAATTCGATGTCAGAAAGCCAATTCAGAAGCACAATTATAAAGCTACTGGTGGCTCTGGAAACAAGCATAAAGCATTCAAGAGACTTCATGACTGCAGAATTTAGATCTAATCAGGCCGAAATTAAAAATCAATTAAATGAGATGCAATCCAAACTGGAGGTCCTAACAATGAGAGTTAATGAGTTGGAAGAACGAGTGAGTGACATAGAAGACAAGTTGATGGCAAGGAAGGAAGTGGAGGAAAAAAGAGAAAAACAAAAGACCACGAGGAAAGGATAAGGGAAATAAATGATAGCCTCAGAAGGAAAAATCTACCTTTAATTGGGACTCCAGAGGGCGCCGAGAGGGACAGAGGAACAGAAAGCATATTTAAACAAATCATAGCTGAGAACTCCCTAACTTGGGGAGGGGAACAAGCATTCAGACCCAGGAGATACAGAGGTCCCCCCCAAAATCAATAAAAACCATTCAACACCTACACATTTAATAGTGAAACTTGCAAATTCCAAAGATAAAGAGAAAATCCTTAAAGCAGCAAGAGACAAGAGATCCCTAACTTATATGGGAAGAAATATCAGATTAATAGCAGACCTCTCCACAGAGACC
Organism: Vulpes lagopus; assembly: GCF_018345385.1. Taxonomy (NCBI): domain Eukaryota; kingdom Metazoa; phylum Chordata; class Mammalia; order Carnivora; family Canidae; genus Vulpes; species Vulpes lagopus. Next base: position 17,092,980 of record NC_054848.1, read on the forward strand.
TGGAAGGGCAGAAAAGGCTGGCAGGATATATTCAGGGTCCTAAATGAGAAGAACATGCAGCCAGGATACTTTATCCAGCAACCTCTCATTCAGAATAGAAGGAGAAATAAAGAGCTTCCAAGATAAGCAGAAGCTGAAAAAATACGTGACCACCAAACCAGCTCTGCAAGAGATATTAAGGGGGACTCTGTAAAAGAAAGAGGAAGCCCAAAGAAATAATCCACAAAAACAGGGACTGAATAGGTATTACAATGGCACTAAATTCATATCTTTCAACAGTAACTCTGAACGTGAACGGGCTTAGTGAATCCCATCAAAAGACACAGGGTTTCAGACTGCATAAAAAAGCAAGAATCATCTATTTGGTGTCTACAAGAGACTCATTTTAGACATAAGGACACTTCCAGCCTGAAAATAACAGGTTGGATGACCATTTACCATTCAAATGGTCCCCAGAAGAAAGCAGGGGTAGCAATCCTCATATCAGATAAATTAAAGTTTATCCCAAAGACTGTAGTAAGAGATGAAGACGGACACTATATCATACTTAAAGGATCCATCCAACAAAAGGACTTAACAATCATGAATATTTATGCCCCTGCTATGGGAACTACCAAGTATATCAATTAATAACCAAAGTAAAGACATACTTAGATAATAAGACACTAATACTGGGAGACTTCAACACGGCACTTTCTGCAAATGACAGATATTCAAAGCACAACATCTCCAAAGAAACAAGAACTTTAAATGATACACTGGACTAGGTGGATTTCACAGATATTTACAGAACTTTACATCCAAATGCAACTGAATACATATTCTTCTCAAGTGCACATGGAACTTTCTCCAGAATAGACCACACACTGGGTCACAAATCAGGTCTCAACTGATACCAAAAGATTGGGATTGTCCCCTGCATATTTTCAGACCATAATGCTTTGAAACTTGAACTCAGTCACAAGAAGAAATTTGGAAGAAACTCAAACACGTGGCAGTTAAAGAGCATCCTGCTAAAAGATGAAAGGGTCAACCAGGAAATTGGAGATGAATTAAAAAGATTCATGGAAACTAATGAGAATGAAGATACAACCATTCAAAATCTTTGGGATACATCAAAAGGAGTCCTGAGAGGGAAATACATAGCAATACAAGCATCCCTCAAAAAATTGGAAAAAAAACCTCAAATACACAAGCTAACCTTGCACCTAAAGGAACTGGAGAGAGAACAGCAAATAAAACCTACACCCAGCAGAATAAGAGTTAATAAAGATTTGAGCAGAACTCAATGAAATAGAGACCAGAAGAACTATGGAACAGATCAACAAAACCAGGAGCTGGTTCTTTGAAAGAATTATTTAGAAAGATAGATAAACCATTAGCCAGCCTTATTAAAAAAAAAAGATAAAAGCCTCTAATTAATGAAATCACAAATGAAAAAGGAGAGATCACAAGCAATACCAAGGAAATACAAATGATTTTAAAAACATGTTATGAGCAGCTATACGCCAATAAATTAGGCAATCTAGAAGAAATGGACTCATTTCTGGAAAACCACAAACTACGAAAACTGGAACAGGAAGAAACAGAAACCTGAACAGGCCGATAACCAGGGAGGAAATTGAAGCAGTCATCAAAAACCTCCCAAGACACAAAAGTCCAGGGCCAGATGGCTTCCCAGGGGAATTCTATCAAACGTTTCAAGAAGAAACCATACCTATTCTACTAAAGCTGTTCCGAAAGATAGAAAGGGATGGAATATTTCCAAACTCGTTCTATGAGGCCAGCATCACCTTAATTCCAAAACCAGACAAAGACCCCACCAAAAAGGAGAATTATAGACCAATATCCCTGATGAACACAGATGCAAAAATTCTCAACAAGATACTAGCCAATAGGATCCAACAATACATTAAGAAGATTATTCATCATGGCCAAGTGGGATTTATCCTCAGGATGCAAGCCTGGTTCAACACTCGTAAAGCAATCAACGTGATAGATCATATCAACAAGAGAAAACAAGAACCATATGATCCTCTCAATAGATGCAGAGAAAGCATTTGACAAAATACAGCATCCATTCCTGATCAAAACTCGTCAGAGTGTAGGGATAGAGGGAACATTCTTCAGCATCTTAAAAGCCATCTATGATAAGCCCACAGCAAATATCATTCTCAATGGGGAAACACTGGGAGCCTTGACCCTAAGATCAGGAACAAGACAGGGATGTCCACTGTCACCACTGCTATTCAACATAGTACTAGAAGTCGCAGCCTCAGCAGTCAGGCAACAGAGAGAAATAAAAGGCATTCAAATTGGCAAAGAAGAAGTCATACTCTCCCTCTTTGCAGATGACATGATACTCTACATAGAAAACCCAAAAGACTCCACCCCAAGATTGCTAGAACTCATACAGCAATTCAGCAGTGTGGCAGGATACAAAATCAATGCCCAGAAGTCAGTGGCATTTCTATACGCTAACAATGAGACTGAAGAAAGAGAAATTAAGGAGTCAATCCCATTTACAATTGCACCCAAAAGCATAAGATACCTAGGAATAAACCTAACCAAAGAGGTAAAGGATGTATACCCTAAAAACTACAGAACACTTCTGAAAGAAATTGAGGAGACACAAAGAGATGGAAAAATATTCCATGCTCATGGATTGGCAGAATTAGTATTGTGAAAATGTCAATGCTACCCAGGGCAATTTACACATTTAATGCAGTCCCTATCAAAATACCATGGACTTTCTTCAGAGAGTTGGAACAAATCATCTTAAGATTTGTGTGGAATCAGAAAAGACCCCGAATAGCCAGGGTAATATTAAAACAGAAAACCATAGCTGGGGGCATCACAATGCCAGATTCCAGGTTGTACTACAAAGCTGTGATCATCAAGACAGTGTGGTACTGGCACAAAAAAAGACACATAGATCAATGGATCAGAATAGAGAACCCAGAAATGGGCCCTCAACTCTATGGTCAACTAATATTCGACAAAGCAGGAAAGACTATCCACTGGAAAAAGGACAGTCTCTTCAGTAAATGGTGCCGGGAAAATTGGATAGCCACATGCAGAAGAATGAAACTAGACCATTCTCTTACACCATACACAAAGATAAACTCAAAATGAATGAAAGATCTAAATGTGAGACAAGATTCCATCAAAATCCTAGAGGAGAAAAAAAAATCCTAGAGGAGAACACAGGCAACACCCTTTTTGAACTTGGCCACAGTAACTTCTTGCAAGATACATCTATGAAGGCAAGGGAAACAAAAGCAAAAATGAATTACTGGGACTTCATCAAGATGAAAAGCTTCTGCACAGCAAAAGAAACAGTCCACAAAACTAAAAGACAACCTACAGAATGGGAGAAGATATTTGCAAATGACCTATCAGATAAAGGGCTAGTATCCAAGATCTATAAAGAACTTATTCAACTCAACACCCAAGAAACAAACAATCCAATCATGAAATGGGCAAAAGACATGAACAGAAATCTCACAGAGGAAGACATAGACATGGCCAACAAGCACATGAGAAAATGCTCCACATCCCTGGCCATCAGGGAAATACAAATCAAAACCACAATGAGATACCACCTCACACCAGTGAGAATGGGGAAAATTAATAAGATAGGAAACCACACATGTTGGAGAGGATGTGGGGAAAGGGGAACCCTCTTGCACTGTTGGTGGGAACGTGAACTGGAGCAGCCACTCTGGAAAACTGTGTGGAGGTTCCTCAAAGAGTTAAAAATAGAACTTCCCTATGACCCAGCAATTGCACTGCTGGGGATTTACCCCAAAGATACAGATGCAGTGAAACGACGGAACACCTGCACCCCGATGTTTACAGCAGCAATGTCCACCATAGCCAAACTGTGGAAGAAGACTCGGTGTCCATCAACAGATGAATGGATAAAGAAGCTGTGGTCTATGTATACAATGGAATATTCCTCAGCCATTAGAAACAACAAAGCCACCATTTGCTTCAACGTGGATGGAACTGGAGGGTATTATGCTGAGTGAAGTAAGTCAATTGGAAAAGGACAAACATTATATGGTCTCATTCATTTGGGGAATATAAAAAAATAGTGAAAGGGAATAAAGGGGAAAGAAGAGAAAATGAGTGGGAAATATCAGTGAGGGTGACAGAACATGAGAGACACCTAACTGGGAAATGAGCAAGGTGTTGTAGAGGGGAGATGGGCTGGGTGACAGGCACTGATGGGGGCATTTGACGGGATGAGGACTGGGTGTTATGCTATATGTTGGCAAATCAAACTCCAATAAAAATATACAAAAACATAAAATAAAATTGAAAATAAAAAAGTCAGGGGATCCCTGGGTGGCTCAGCGGTTTAGCACCTGCCTTCGGCCCAGGGCATGATCCTCGAGTCCCAGGATCGAGTCCCACATCAGGCTCACTGCATAGAGCCTGCTTCTCCCTCTGCCTGTGTCTCTGCCCCTCCCCCCCCTCTCATTAAATAAAATACAAAAATCAAAAGTTGAAAAGAGGTAGTAGACAGGCTCCTAGACTTAAGTGTCAAATCCACTGTTCTCTGTGTGAGTTTGGGCAGACCAACTCAATCTGTTTGCATCTCCATTTCCTGGTAAAAATTAAAGCATTACAGAAACCCCAAGATCCAGCTTGAAATTATTGTATGATCCTTTGAAATTTGAAATGTTGATGAAAGTAAAGCTAATGATGTTTCATCCCATTCCTTCATTAGACTTAATTTAATAAGGTTCTCCATGGTAACTTCAATTGGCAATCCAAGCATTCCCTTCAGCTGTGTAAATTATGCCCCTAATTCCAATATAACTGTTCAGGTTTCCTTACCAAGTCTCTAAGTGCAAATTAACTTTGAAGCAGCTTTCCAATACAGGCTCCATTACAATTCATACCAAACTGGTTCTATCGGCTTCAGATTTTTCTCCTTAATTTTTTTTCAGACACATGGAGTATAGTTTTACTGTTATTTTTATCCATTGCCTTTAGAGTTCTCTTTCTCATTCATTCCATCGAATGAAAGAATTTTAAAGTGTAAAGACACTGGAGAGAGGTTCAATCATATAGCAGCTTCAAGACTTAGGGGCTAATGCTTTTGGGGATCTTGCCTAATGGTATTCTGGGACTCACTATTGTCAAGATATGTGCAAAATGTCTTTGTTATATAACTCTTGCTTTAACAGACCACTCAGTTCCTTGAGAAAATCTAGACGAGGCAAACTCTCAGTGGTATTCATCTCTTCTTACAACCTGATACCTATCCTCTGCCAAAAACCTTAAGTACCTTATTGAATCTCCAAGTTAGAGCCTATTTTTCAAGGGGAAAACCTGGTTGTTGACCACAACTCAATGTATGGTGTCCATTCATGCCTTTGTGAGGTGCCTATTATGAAACTAGTCTGCTGTATTAGTCACGATTTCTACATTAATGTTTAACAAAGCAAATCCCTGCCCCTCCTCCATTTCTCAGTGGGTTACAACTATATAAATACAATTATCTATCCCTCTCTTATAGTTCTACAGATCAGCTGTTGGTCAAATGGACTGGACTACACTTGTCTAGCTTGGCTCCTGGCTGTGAGTGACTACATGTCTATTTTGCACATCTCTTTATTCTGTTAAACAGTTAATGTGTTTTTCACGGCAGAGGATAGGTTTGCAAGAGGGCTGGCAAGAACTTTCCATGTTTCTTTAAAGCCTGTAGCTGAGGGGCACCTGGATGGCTCAGCGGTTGAGTGTCTACCTTTGGCCCAGGTCGTGATCCCAGGGTCCAGGGACCACGTCCTACATTGGGCTCTGTGCATGGAGCCTGCTTCTCTTTCTGCCTATGTCTCTGCTTCTCTCTGTGTGTCTCTCATAAATAAATAAATAAATAAATAAATAAATAAATAAATAAAATCTTTAAAAAAAAAAAACCCTATAGCTGAAAACTGTCATACTCTCAATTCTGCCCACATTTTATTGACTAAAGCAAATCATATGACCAAGCCGAACATCAGTGCACAGAGGAAGTATATTCTATATATGGAGAATCCACGACAAGGACAGGGAGGGAAAGAAGAATTGTAAACAAATAATACCACAAGTCACTTCTGCTTACTAATTTAAAGAGAAAAAAAGTAAATTCAACTACTATTACTCCAATATGTTAAAGTTATTTCTTTTTCACATTTCTGTTAGTGAGAATCTGGGCTTTGGAAGAATACCCCCAGTTCCAGTGATCTTGTCATTCTTTCTTCCTGCCTAGACTCAGAGAGCCTAGTCCAACAGCCTGGGCTGACATTCTAGTGCTCCTAAGGTGTAAGGTGAGAAAGAGCCACTGACTTGGAGATCCAGTGAGGATATTTAGCTTTTGGGGCAGGGATGGGGGATCAGATCACGTGAGGAGATGAGTACCACTGAGAGTTTTCCTAGCCTTGATTTTCTCTAAAAACTGGGTGGTCTAATCAAGAGTCACAAAAAAGAAAATTTTGTAATGTATCAGGGTAACTCTTGAGAAGAGTGAGATGTGAGTCCCAGAAGAATATTGAGCAAGATCCCTCAAAAGTGCTAGCAGGTAAAAAACCTTGAAGCTGCTGTATGATTGATAAACTCTCTAATAAGGTGTCTACACCTTAAAATGAAAAATAGCTTTTCTGCACTCCTAGTTCCATTCCCTCCCATTCTCTCAACTGAGATTCAAAAAGACATAATTGTTTTCAGAGAATGTTAGGTCAGAGTTTGCACATATCTTTGGCTGAAGTGTGTCATTGACTACCAACACTTATCAGGCTCAGAACAGCCACTAAGGAATATTTTGGAAACTTGAGGGGGGATTTTTATTTTTCACAATGAATTGATGATAGCACAGGTATTTGGTAAGCCAGGGATGATAGATCTCTTACAATGAGCACTACACTGAACAACAACTATTCTATATTCTACATAAGTTTTTAATGTCTTATCAGTCTTATAGAAGAAAATCCCATTTGTAAGTATTTATACCTACAACCTAACTCCATGACACACAAAGTGTTTTTTGCAAGGTGTTAATTTGCACTTAATTTTCTAGAAATACAACTTTTGTATAAATTACAGTTAGACTGTATTTGTTTCCTGAGCTTTGTTTGAAACTTTACTAAGGGTTGTGTACCTTTCAGGAAACCCATGTCCCTAAGGCAATGCTGCATATATAGTTGAGTCATCAATACAACACACCTGCATCATTCTGCAGCTGTAGCTGGTATAGTCACATTGGTTATAATAAAGGATCCAAGCAATAAACATCATGTTTTAAAGTGTAGTCATGCCTAAATGCATATTGAAATATATTATAAATTTCATATTTCTATGTAGGGTATTATATTTAATAAAACATTGAAACTACTTTCCTTTTATTTCTCCTTTATATAACAGTTCATGTATTTTACTGCTTTTTAAAAACTTATCTACATAAGCATATTACATATGAATTACATTTCATGGTAATAAAGAGCATCTACAAAATTATTTGTTATAAAAAGGGAACAGGTTTTGATAGATTTGAGAACCCCCCTCTATGCCATCCTACTGTTTGTTTTCCCCCTATCTTTTCTTTTAAAATAATGCATAGTCACTGTCACTTTTTTGCATTTATTTTATTAATTATTAATTTCATGAGATTCACTCACTTTGTTTTGAATATTGGTAGTTTTTTTTAATATGGAATACTTCATGAATTTGCATGTCTTCCTTGCACAGGGGCCATGCTAATCTCTGTATCATTATAATTTTAGCATGTGTGCTACTGAAGCAAGAACTTGGCAATTTTTAATATTTTCATTCCCGTATGATATTCCACTGTAAAAAAAAACCTATAATTCACTTATCTATACTACTCTTATACCCCCAGTTTTAGTGAGAAATAATTAGCAAATATCACTGTGTAAATTTAAGGCTAACAACATGATGGTTTTCAGTGTCAGTTCTTGATTAACTATTTAGAATTATAAATTAATAAAATCAAATTTAATGAAGCAATCCTGATAAATGTCTAGGTTATCGTCAAGTCCAAAAATTCAAGTGTCAAGAATTTTTTTCTCTTAAGTATGTTTTGTACAAAATGTTTGTTTTTTTTAAATTTATTTATTTATGATAGTCACAAAGAAAGAGAGAGAGAGGCAGAGACACAGGCAGAGGGAGAAGCAGGCTCCATGCACCAGGAGCCCGATGTGGGACTCGATCCCGGGTCTCCAGGATTGCGCCCCGGGCCAAAGGCAGGCGCCAAACCACTGCGCCACCCAGGGATCCCTGTACAAAATGTTTTTGATCCCATTCCTTTTCTCCAGGTTTTCCCTTCTCTAAGTCATTATTATCTTACTTATGTCTTAGTCCTAATCAATATGTGTTAAAAGATCTTTCAGATGGCACCTGGGTGTCTCAGTTGGTTAAGCATCTGACTCTCAATTTCAGCTCAAGTCATGATCTCAAGGCTGTGAGATCAAGCCTCAAGTCCAGCTCTGCACTGGGCATGGAGCCTGCTTAAGATTCTCTCTCTGCCCCTCTTCTCATCTCTCTTGCCCCTCCCCCCCCAAGAAAGAACAAAACCACGAGTTAATCTGTATTTGATCCAATAGAAAATCATTCTATAATAATTTGAGTGCTTAAAACAGTCAAATTTTCTGGTTTCTTATTTCATTACTTCTGTCTTTAAAGTTATATCTGGGATCCCTGGGTGGCGCAGCGGTTTGGCGCCTGCCTTTGGCCCAGGGCGCGATCCTGGAGACCCGGGATCGAATCCCACGTCGGGCTCCCGGGGCATGGAGCCTGCTTCTCCCTCTGCCTGTGTCTCTGCCTCTCTCTCTCTCTCTCTGTGACTATCATAAATAAAAAAAATTAAAAAAAAAAAAATAAAAAAAAAAAAAAAAAAAAAAAATAAAGTTATATCTGACTTTTTTTGCCTATCTCTGAAAAGGTCCTATTCCTTTCTTAATGAATGTTTAATTTTTGTGATCTGGATTAAGATCATTGCTTTGGAAAGAAAGCATCTTTATTATATCTGATTCATCCTATATGAGTTTCATCCCAAATTATCTTCCTCTACACCAGCCAAACATATTACTATATGCTAGGCCAATTGTTAAATACTGGATATGAGGGAGGTAAAAAATTAATCTCCATTTCTGCTTTCAAGGAGCTTACCCTCATTGTTACATCAATTTGCATCCCCATTTCTTAACAAGAAATAGACGACAACTGTATTTGTATACATAGCAATATCATTAAAAGGCTACACACCAGCACATCAGTGTCTCACACATTGTTTAGTTCTTAGTATCATGGTTTGACATTTTCAGAACTCAGTAGAACCTGAAAAAAATAAGACTACAGAGTGTCTGTAAGTGTCCAAAGCCAGCACTTTAAAAAATGGAACTACATGTCATGAAAGTATTGTTGAATAAAATGAACTGCTTGTGCATGTCATTTAAATTGCCATTGCTTTCCTTCTCTATTTATTGTTCAATGATTATATATGAACCCAGGCCAAAGACGTAAGGTTCAAATAATTATTGCCTAGGAATGGGAGGGGATCTCAGTTTTGCAATAAAATAAATAATGGGTCTATAAAGATTACCCATATATTTGTATGTCTTTGTCTGGAACTTATGCTTTAGTCCAATTTATAAGCAAAAATTATGCCATCTTAACAGATGGCCCTACATGTAAATAACCCAAAGAACAGAAAGAATTGGTAGAGTATTACTAGGGATCTTCAGAAAGAAAGAATAGGGATGCTCAGAAAGAAAGAATAGGGAGCAACTATATAAACTCAGAGATTTATGCTAAGTATTTATTAGAATCACCTGCAGAGATTTAAATTTTTATACCAATGATTCAAATTTAGCTAATCTGGGGGAATGGCTTGGGTACTGGGATTTTTTAAAAGTTCCCCAGTAATTCCAAGATACAGCCAGTGTTGAGGCCTTCTGCACTAAACAAAACCTACAATACAACTCTATTACCAGTCATATTTAAGTGAATATTTAAGATCAATTATTTGAAAGATAATTTTCTCAAAGCAAAAAGCAATTCTGTCAGCATAAAAAACATTCTCCACACCTGTAGATAATACACAGTTTATTCCTGACTATTGATAACTCATTTTATCAAGATTATATTTCTTTTCACATTTTTAAAAAAATCTGACATAGACTAATTAAATGCAATAAAAACAGGTACTTCAAAATGTCAGTGAGGTGCTAAAGTTCCATTATTATGCTGTAACTCTAAGTATGCATTTTTCTAACTGCTAAAACTTTCATGGACATATTTTATGCTGAGAGTTTAGGCAGGGTTAGAGAGGACAACAAATAGTATCGTGGCTTTCCTCAAACTATTTAGATTACTGATATAATAATAAAAGCGTTTTTTTTGTTTTTGTCTCATTACCCAAATCTGTATCAGTTTAAAGATTAGTCATGTTAATAGCTAAGTAAAATCTTGATACAGGATGTCTAAAACAAAGGTCATTCCAATTGAGGGAGTGAAATAGTTGTGATGTATGCAATTCTACTTCAGCTCACCCCATTTGGAATCACTGAAAGCTAACTCCCTATAATTCTATGCTACTCATAATTGGGTCTGAAACAAGCAGCACAGGCAACATTTGGGAGTTTGTTAGAAATGCAGACTGTCAGGCCCCTCCCAGACCTACAGACTCAGAATTTGCTTTAACAAGATCCCCAAATGATGTACACTAAGGTTCCATGACCACTTTTGATGATTTGTATTCACATGAAAGTCTGCATGAATGACCACCTGCCCAAATTCTCTAAATTTGTCGAGTTACCAAAAAGCATATTTTAAGTAATAGTGTTGAATTTATCTAATTAATATAGTCAATACCTATATTCTTCTTAGCAGCATTTTAAGTAATGTATAGTTGGCCAAAAGCTAAAGGTCATTGAATAGTATAGTATTCTATGAACCTATTTTTAGCAACATATTTATAAGGAAGATAAATATGAATAAAATGACTTAATTATATTCTCAAATATAAGTATATTAATAAAGGATACGTTCATAAGTATATTCATTTAATGTATATTCTTAGTCTTTGAAAACAAATATTTTTTGGTAAATTGCTAAATTTGGAAAACTGGTCATTTGGTGAAATGCTCACTTAACAAATTAGGCTTTAGAGTAAATGGTATTTGGTACATTGATTTTCAGTGATCAGCCTCTTCCAGTGGGTAATACCTAGCATGGCAACTCTATTAGTTTTTGAACTATACTTCTCTTTTTTCACTGCGGTTTTAAAACCACATGAGTAAGCTGATTAATATTAAGGCAATATTAAGTAGGATTAAGAGCAGATCCGAGTTTGAGTACTCAATCCACTCCCTGTATGACCTTTATTAAATTATTTAACTCTCTAAGACTATGTTTCCCTAGTCCCCAGTACTGTTATAAAATTAATAATAATAAAAAAAAATTAATAATAATACAGAAATCCCTAGTGTGTATTATTTTCAAGTTTTTATTTAAATTCCAGTTAACATACAATGCGATATTAGTTTCAGGTGTAAAATTAACAACTCATCACTTCCATACAACACCCAGTGCTCATCACAAGTGCCCTCCTTAATCCTCATCACCTATTTAACCCATCTCCTTACCAACTTCCCCTCCAGCAACCCCATTTGTTCTCTATAGTTAAGAGTCTGTTTCCTGGTTTGACTCTCTTGATTTTTTTTTCCCTATGTTCATCTGTTTTGCAGCTGAAATTTCACATGAGTGAAGGCATAGAGTATTTGTCTTTCTCTGATTGACTTATGTTGCTTAGGATAATACTCTCTAGCTCCATCCATGTCATTGTAAATGGCAAGATTTCATTCTTTTTGATGGCTGAGTGATATCCCATTGTATATATACATACCACATCTTTATCCATTCATCAGTCGATGAACATTTGGCTCTTTGCATAATTTGGCTATTATTGATAATGCTGCTATAAATATTGGGGGGCACATGCCCCTTTGAATCTGTATTTTTTTTAACCTTTGGGTAAATACCTAGTAGTGCAATTGCTGGGTCATAGGGTAGTTCTATTTTTAATGTTGTGAGGAACCTCCATGCTGTTTTCCAGAGTGGCTGCACCAGTTTGCATTCCCAACAGTGTAAGAGGTTCCCCTTTCTCTGCATCTTTGCCAACACCTGTTGCTTCCTGTGTTGTTAATTTTAGCCATTCTGACTGTATGAGGTGCTATCTCATGATAGTTTTAATTTGTATTTCCCTAATGATGAGTGATGTTGAGCATCTTTTCATGTGTCTGTTAGCTATCTGTAGGTCTTCTTTGGAAAAATGTTTATAAATGTTTGCTGCCCATTTTTTAACTGAGTTATCTGGGTTTTTTTTTTTTTGGATATTGAGCTTTATAAATTTTTATATATTTTGGATACTAACCCTTTACTAGATATGTCATTTGCAAATATCTTCTCACATTCTATAGGTAGCCTTTTAGAGCTGTTGATTGTTTCTCCCTGTACAGAAGCTTTTTGTTTTGATGAAGTCCCAATAGTTTATTTTTGCTTTTGTTATCATTGCCTCAGACGACATATCTAATAAGAAGTTGCTATGGCCAATGTCAAAGAGGTTACTGCCTGTGTTATCCTCTATAGTTTTTATGTTTTTGGGTCTCACGTTTAGGTATTTAATCCATTTTGAATTTATTTTTGTGTATGGTGTAAAAAAGTGGTCCAGTTTCATTCTTTGACATGCTGCTGTCCAGTTTTCCAACGCCATTTGTTGAAGAGATTTTTTTTTCCAACAGATATTCTTTCCTGTTTTGTTGAAGATTAACTGACCATACAGTTGTGGGTTTGCTTCTTGGCTTTCTATTCTCTTCCATTGATCTATGTGTCTGTTTTTGTGCCAGTACGATACTCTCTTGATCATTACAGCTTTGTAATATAACCTGAAGTCCAGAATTCTGATGCCTCCAGCTTTGCTTTTCTTTTTCAAGGTGATTTTGGCTATTCAGGGTCTTTTGTAGTTCCATAAAAGTTTTAGGATTGTTTGCTCTAGCTCTGTAAAAAATGCTGGTGGTATTTTGATAGGAATTCTATTAAAAGTGTAGATTGCTTTGGGTAGTAGTATAGACATTTTAACAATATTTGTTCTTACAGTCCATGAGAATGGAACGCTTTTCCACTTCTTTGTGTTATCTTTAATTTCTTTCATCAGTGTTGTTTCCAGAGTACAAATATTTTACCTCTCTGTTTAAGTTTATTCCTAGGTATATTAAGGTTTTAGGTGCAATTATAAACGAGATTGAATCCTTGATATCTCCTTCTGTTGCTTTATTATTGATGTATAGAAATCCTACAGATTTCTGTACATTGATTTTGTATCCTAGGACTTTACTGAATTTGTATATCAGTTCTAATGGTTTTTTGGTGGAGTCTTTTGAGTTTTCTGTGGGAATATCATGTCATCTGCAAATAGTGACATTTTTATTTCTTCCTTGCCAATTTGGATGCCTTTTATTTCTTTTTGTTGTCTGATTACTGAGGCTAGGACTTCCATTACTACATTAAATAACAGTAGTAAGAGTGGGCATCCCTGTCTTGTCCTGACCAGAGAAGAAAAGCTCTCAATTTTTCCTCATTGAGGATGATATTAACTGTGGGTTTTTCATAGATGGCCTCTATTATGTTGAGATATGTTCCCTCTAAACCTACTTTGTTGAGAGTTTTTATCATGAATGGATGTTGAACTTTGTCAAATGCTTCTTTTGCATCTATTGAAAGGATCATGTGGTTCTTATCCTTTCTTTTATTAAAGTAGTATATCATATTGATTGATTTGTGAATGTTGAATCACTCTTGTAACTCAGGAATAAATCCCACTTGATTGTGGTGAATGATCCTTTTAATGTACTGTTGGATTCAATTTGCTAGTATTTTGTTGAGAATTTTTGCATCCATATTCATCAGGGATATTGGCCTGCAGTTCTCTTTTTTAGTGGAGTCTGGTTTTGGAATCAACAATGCTGGCTTTGTATAATGAGTTTGGAGGTTTAACTTCCATTTCTATTTTTGGAATAGTTTGAGAAGAATAGGTATTAACTCTTTTTTAAATGATTGGTAGAATTCCCCTGTGAAGCCATCTGGCGCTGAACTTTTGTTTGTTGGGAGATTTTTTTAAAAGATTTATTTATTTTAGAAAGGGAGGAAGAGAGAGAGCATGCACACAGGAGCAGGAGGAGCAGAGGGAGAGGGAGAGAGAATCTCAAGCAGAATCAACAAACAGAAAGAAATAGAAAACTTGAACAGACCAGTAATCAGGAAAGAATTGAATCAGTAATCAAAAATCTCTCAATCTTGGAACACCTGGGTGGCAATAAAATCTTTAAAAAAAATCTCCCAATCTGTGACTGGTTGTTGCAGTTGGTTTAGCATCTGACTCTTAGTTTCTGCTCGGGTCCTATCTCAGGGTGGTGAGATTAAGCCCCTCAATCAGGCTCTGTGCTCAGTGTTGATTCTGCTTGACCTTGTGGTCATGACATCCAGATAGTTTTGAATCTCAGTTGTTGCATTTTTTTTTCATTTCTGAATTGTTTTTCAATTCTTTTATCTCTGTGGTTAGGGTTTCCCTGATGTCTTTAATGCCCTTTTCTTTTCTCTTTTTTAAAGATTGTATTTATTTATTCATGAGAGACACAGAGAGAGAGGCAGGTACATAGGCAGAGAGAGAGAAGCAGGCTCCATGCAGGGAGCCTGATGTGGGACTCAATCCCGGGACTCTAAGATCACGCCCTGGGCCGAAGGCAGGCACTCAACCGCTGAGCCACCCAGGTGTCCCCCATGCCCTTTTCAAGCCCAGAAGAGTATGCTTATATTGTTGCTTTAAATTCTCCTTAAGACATGTTACTTATATCTATTTCAATCAATCTCTGGCCATCCCTTTTTCTTGTTTTTTCTTTTGGGATAAATTCCTCCATCTTGGCATTTTGTCTAGGTATCTGTCTGTTTCTCTGTGTTAGGAAAACCTGTTATACTTCCTGCCTCTGAGACTAATGGCTTTTTGAGAAAGAGGTCATATGGTGTCCACAGCCAGGCACTTCAGGGAGTCTTTGGTATGTATATGTAGTGCATGCATTCTGCTGCTGTCCTTTGGCTGCTTTATCCCTCAGGTCAGTCCTCTGCAGAAGCTCTCCTTGCCTGCAATGGGCAGTGTTTGGACCTAAGCTAGAGTGTGGCAAGTTTTAACCAGGTGTGCTCTTGTCTGCTTGTTAAATGAGACCTGATGCTACTTCCACTAGAACTGAAGAATTGCAGAACCCTATGGTCAGTAAATGTGGTGCACATGAGGGTTTCTGCTGCCCTTCTGGGGACGTGGCCTACTGTGCTGGTCTATAAGCATACTTGCTGAAGAAAAGCAGTACTAACAGAGTGCAGGAAGGTGGGACTTGTTGTAAGCAGAGTATGCAGCCAGTATTGGTGCTGTGCTATTTGCTGAAGTTTGTTAATACTGAGGGACAGGGGAGGGAAATGTGCCAGCCAGCTCCTTTGTCCCCAGACAGGGGACTTTGTGTTTTCTACTCTCAGGGAAGCACTCCCAGAAGAGTGAATAATTTCCCCTCATGTGTCCCAGGTGTTTTTCAGATCGCTATTTTCACACTATCTGCCTCTGGGTTGCTGACCTGCCTGGCACAGCACAGTACTCTTTGGGCTCTATCCCAGCCAAGCCTTCTGACATTTAAAAACTCTAAACTTTAGGGACCTGGTATGGCAGGGACCTGCACTGGTCTCGGGGATGTTCTCTCCATGCTGGGACTGATGCAGGTTTTACCTAGAAGGGTAACCATACCAGAGTGCAGGGGCAAGGGATTTAGAGCAAAGGAGACTAAACAGCCAGTATCTGGTTTAGCCACCCTCAGAAGGTGTCTCTGCATTTATGCTGAAGAGTAGGGGAGGGAAATGGTGCCCAGCAGCTGCTTCGTCCCTGGAGAGGTGTCTCTATGAATGCTACCTCTCACAGATGCAGGAAAAATGAATAGTCTCTCTTTCTGTACCTTATGCAATCCTCAGATTGTGCCATTTGCCCCATAGATGCTTGCCTGCCTTCTCTCCAAAAGTAGGGCAGTGCCCTTAGGGCTCTATCCCAGCCAACCCCACAGACCTCTAAATCTCCAGTCTTTGAGACCTGCTGGTTGCAAAAACTCACAAAAATCAGCCCTTCTCATTATCCCAGACAATGGCTTTGGGGAAGTATTCTCCTTGTGTGTATCCCAGTGTGCTCTATTTTCTCTCACCTTTCTCTGCAAACAGGGCCCCCTCCCCTCCACAGCACCCACAATCCATTTCTCCCCCAAACATGTCTCCACACTTCCTACCTTCCCCAACGTGGCCTCTTCTCTCCCATTAATTGTGAAGTTTGTTCTGTCAGTCCTCAGGTAGATTTCTTGGGTATTCCGAATGATATCTAGCTGTGTTTAAGAGACAAGGCAAGCCTAGGGCCCTCCTACTATACCACCATCTTAGCTCCTCTTGTGTGTATTAATAATAATATTAATAAGAAGAATACATATCCCATGTTAATCACTTTAATTCTTGTGTAATCATTCTGCCATCAAGGCATTTCATTTGTTTTTAGATGAAGAAAATAAAATGAGCAAAAAGTCACACTGATATTCTTCATCTTATTTCCTAACATGGAGAAGTGCTTGAATATCCATTTTCCCAGAAAAAATACTGGCAAAGATGATTGATGATCTGGGTCTTTTATCTTGTTTTTAATTTCCTCGGCTTGTATCTATGATCTCTGCTCCAGATGCAACATCTCTTTTCTAAGAGATTGTCAGTCATTCTAGGATGCAGAAAACAGTGCTATTTGCCTTTAGCACCCTCAGTACCCAATGACAGATTCTCCTACAGAATCTTAGCAAACAGAAGAATGGGGCCAAAAGAGATAAACAATTTGAGGCCAATGGTGTGACTAAGGTATGATTGGAGTACAAAAAAATTCTCAGGAAATTTCCATATCTAATTCAAATGAGAGGTAATTTTACCAGCTCTCATGCAGTTTAAAAGGGAAGAATTCAAGTAAAAAAGACAATTCAAGTTTCCATAACAATATATACTATAACCAATTCATTACCTGTGTTTTCTTAGGGAAAAAAGTGAAATGAGATTTCCTATCATGGGGAAATAAGAGTCTTACCCATCTTCAAATGATATGTCAAGATCAGCTCTGCTATTAGTTTTGAATTAAAAATAAATTATGTAGGCTCAGTGAACTGACTGACACCCTGTGTTAACATAATGCTTTCACCCTTTCTGATATCCATTCATCTTTTGATGGACACCGAGGCTCCTTCCACAGTTTGGCTATTGTGGACATTGCTGCTATAAACATTGGGGTGCAGGTGTCCTGCCGTTTCACTGCATCTGTATCTTTGGGGTAAATCCCCAGCAGTGCAATTGCTGGATCACAGGGTAGCTCTATTTTTAACTCTTGGAGGAACCTCCACACAGTTTTCCAGAGGGGCTGTACCAGTTCACATTCCCACCAACAGTGCAAGAGGGTTCCCCTTTCTCCACATCCTCTCCAACATTTGTTGTTTCCTGTGTTGTTAATTTTCCCCATTCTCACTGGTGTGAGGTGGTATCTCATTGAGGTTTTGATTTGTATTTTCCTGATGGCAAGTGATGTGGAGCATTTTCTCATGTGCTTGTTGGCCATGTCTGTGTCTTCTTTGGTGAAATTTCTGTTCATGTCTTTTGCCCATTTCATGATTGAATTGTTTGTTTCTTTACTGTTAAGTTTAATAAGTTCTTTACAGATCTTGGATACTAGCCCATTATCTGATATGTCATTTGCAAATATCTTCTCCCATTCTGTAGGTTATCTTTTAGTTTTGTGAGACTCCTAACTCTGGGAAATGAACAAGGGGTAGTGGAAGGGGAGGTGGGTGGGAGGATGAGGTGACTGGTGACAGGCACTGAGGGGGGCAATTGACAGGATGAGCACTGGGTGTTATGCTCTATGTTGGCAAATCAAGCTCCAATAAAAAATTACACAAAAAAAACTCATAAAGCTTTTACAATGTGCTACATCAAAGGCGGAGAAGGAAATTATCAAGTCATGTTTACTCTTTGCTGGGTACTTCACACAAGTTATATCATTTACCATAGCCCTGTGAGGCAGATGTTCTATCATTGATAAGAAATTAAGATTGAGGTTAAATGACTTGCCCCAAAACACAAAGCTGAAAAATGCAAAACTAAGCTCAAACAACAAGACTCTTTGCCTCTCAAGTTCATGTTCTTTGTAATGCTCTATGCAGCTCTCAGGGCCTAAAGTATACTGGAGAAAGCCCACCTGATTTCTTATGGCAAGAGGCGCAACCATAAGTTTTGGGCCATCAAAAACTAACATTACAATCACACAAATTATTTTACCTCTATTTCCTTATCTATAATATTAGAAGTTAGATTACAAGATTGTTAAGGCCTTCTGCCACTTCCAAAAGAATGTTATGTTATGTTACCTGGTACACAGAACAGTTTTATATACATGCCTTGCTCATTTATTTAATTGTTCATTCATTCATTCATTTAAAAACTTAATTTATTTAAAAATGCATTTAACAACTATATTTATTAAATATTCACTTCGTTTTCCTACATTGTTTCCATACCAATACTGTTTGTGCCTAAAGGATATTTTTTTTCTAAAGGATATTTTTTAAATCTTTAGGAAAATGCCAGCATAGATGGAGTCTGACCTGACATAGTCTCTAGCTACCAAATATACAAATAGCTATTTATATGAAGGTGGGTTGCTTATTAATCCTAGTACTAATGAAGTATTAATCCTGCTATTAATGAAGCTGAAATTTCTTCTCAGAATAATAATGGTAATAATAATAACAATAATAATAATAACTACCATTTATTCAAGATCTCTTTGGGAGAAGATGCTTTGTGTTCATTATGTCATTTTCATGGCTTATACATCAAATTCTTTTTGAGATATTTTATAAATATTGAATCAGCACAGGAATTTGATAAAAGTAATAAGATACAGAAGATGGGAAGTTTTACAGTCTCAAAATGTGCGGCAGATTCTGTCTTGTTCAGTGCCGAGTCAAGGCAGAAGTATTAGCTATATTATGATGACAAATGAAATGTCTATTTGTCAATGCTTTATGTTCATTGACAATTCTCTACTGATTCAAGTGTAAAATTTTCATGCATTTAATAGATGCATTTTGCCAGTAATATATAAAAACCATTAATAATTTACTTAATCCCTGCTCAGTTGAACCCCCAAAACCATAGCCCTGAGTAAATTTATTTCTAAGGAACAGACAGCCTTGGAATCAAGTGAAAAGAGTCACTATTGTATTATGTCAAAATATTTTAAGCTTGAAGCTGCCACCACATTCCTTTGATGAAATAGCAATCAGCCAGTTCCTGCCAAAAAGGAAAAGAATTAGTTGCATGCAGCAACCAACACAGCATTAAACACTACACATGGTAGAACTAATAGATTTGCTACTCATTGAGCCAGCAGAATGAGCTACATACCTGGGTTAGCAAATCTCAGGTTTTCAAAGTAATGATTAGAGCTGATTGAGTGTAACAAAAATGGATCCTCTGGTTATGAAACTTAAGGCAGGTACAAGAGATTTTTCTTTTATTCCCCCTGGAAAAAATAATTCATAAAAAGGAGGACATGATGTAGGAAAGGTTCTTTTAACAAAAACAGTTATTTATTTTCAATGGGAAATGTGCTATAGTGTGCACTTAATAGAACTTCAATATATTTCTCTTGTGTTTACCAAAATAATGGCCATTTGTACAGGGCTAGCTTGATATCTAAACAAAGCAGGCCTCACACCAGTGAGAATGGGGAAAATTAACAACACAGGAAACAACAAATGTTGGAGAGGATGTGGAGAAAGGGGAACCCTCTTGCACTGTTGGTGGGAATGTGAACTGGTGCAGCCACTCTGGAAAACAGTGTGGAGGTTCCTCAAAGAGTTAAAAATAGAT
Organism: Vulpes lagopus; assembly: GCF_018345385.1. NCBI lineage: Eukaryota > Metazoa > Chordata > Mammalia > Carnivora > Canidae > Vulpes > Vulpes lagopus. Next base: position 17,113,023 of record NC_054848.1, read on the forward strand.
CTGCCCTATGACCCAGCAATTGCACTGCTGGGGATTTACCCCAAAGATACAGATGCAGTGAAACACTGGGATACCTGCACCCCGATGTTTATAGCAGCAATGTCCACTGTGGAAGGACAATAGCCAAACTGTGGAAGGAGCCTCAGTGTCCATCGAAAGATGAATGGATAAAGAAGATGTGGTCTCTGTATACAATGGAATATTACTCAGCCATTAGAAACGGCAAATACCCACCATTTGCTTCGACGTGGATGGAACTGGAGGGTATTATGCTGAGTGAAATAAGTCAATAAGAGAAGGACAAACATTATATGGTCTCATTCACTTGGGGAATATAAAAAATAGTGAAAGGGAATATAGGGGAAAGGAGAGAAAATGAGTGGGAAATATCAGAGAGAGAGACAGAACATGAGAGACTCCTAACTCTAGGAAATGAACAAGGGGTGGTGGAAGGGGAGGTGGGCGAGGGGTGGGGGTGACTGGGTGACGGGCACTGAGGGGGGGCACTCGATGGGATGAGCACTGGGTGTTATGCTATATGTTGGCAAATTGAACTCAAATAAAAAAATAATAATAAACAAAGCAGGCAAGATCTTGTCGTGTTTCTCCCAACCATTGTTCCCACCAACCTAATAAAGGGCTTGAAATTGCACTAATTCTCCCTTTGAGTTAAGAAACATTATCTTAAAAAAAAAGTTATCTTCCACGGAATGCCTGTTAACATAAATTTAAAAGGTTGAAACATAAAAATCATCAATTGTCTTTAGTCCATAAACTCAAATAAATTCATGTGTTAATGTGTTAAATTGTTACAGTTACTGACATAGGACACAGAACAACTAATTCCGACAAGAAAAGGGCAAACAATGTATGAGGCCAAGTCCAAGGGCTACAAGTTAGAACAGTATAATTTAATGGGGAGACTGTGTCAGACAAGGGAAAGCACTGGTAAAAGAGAGGCATAGAAAGGAAGAAAGAAGGAAGACAGATGTGAACTGTGCCTATATTTCAATTTTGCCTTAGGAAAGCACTGGTAATTTTGTTTGGATGTATCCATATCACTATATTCTGCTTTGCATATTTTTTAAAATGTAAGCTTTCTCATTTGAAAATGATGGCCTTTCTGATTTTCCAGGATGAGATGCAGAATGAAAAACTCATCCTTATTTGACAATATGGGGAACTTCTGGTCCAAAAGAGAGAGGGCAAATAAAATAATATAGCTGCTGTTTAGAAAGAAGAGGTGAAGATGGCAATTGGGAGATTTGCCAATTATTATTATTTTCTTATTTTCTCCTGTCATTCGAGGGCACAAATGTGAATGCCTTTAGCTCTTGAGTAAGCCTTTGGGGCTCTCTATAAGCAGTTTTTAGTGGTGCACCATTGGGAACCATGAAAGACATATCGGATTCAGTTCTTGCTCTTAAAAACTTTTTCCCATACAGGACTTTGATATATCATTACAGATACAGAGCATTTGTCAGTTGATTACAGCTATTTTAAACTCACCTAAACAGTCTTGTTTGATTCTCATGGAAAGGTTTATTTGGTGTGCTTGGTTTTGAGTAGTTTTCTACTATAGGTGTAACATAAAGTGAGCCATGGTTTTAGCCATGGTTGCTTTTACTAGGGCACCCTGGCAAAACACAAGAAATTATGCTGGGAAAAAAGCATGTATGGTGGGAAAAAGTATGAAGGGTGGCAAGCAAGGGACAGTCAGAAATGTACCAAGATGAGGAGTAACTATCTTTTTTACAAAAAACAAAAAATCCATAGGTAATGAAAATATGAGTTTTGTAGAATATCTTCTGTTAAATCATTAATAAATCAATATCAATACCTGTTAAATCAATATCAACTGTTAAATCATTAATTTAAAAGGCACCGATTTAAAGTTATTAAGGATTCAGGATCTCAACAGTCCATGGTGCAAAGTCTCTGGCCTCCAGAGCAAAAAATTCTCCACAGTGACGACCTACCCTTTGCTTTTCTTTCTAAAAATGTGGGTTTTATCTGGTGTACATGAACTAAGGGTAGAGAATTTGGGAGATATATGGAATTGATAGTTCTATATTTTTTCTGCTAAATGTTTTTCAATCTTCTTGAACTAAGAATGTCAGTAAGGAGGCTCGGCCATTTCTTTGTCTCATGTAGAATGAGAATTCGGTATTTGCCAGTATGAGGGTTATTGGCCTAGAAAGCATCATGAGAAGGGCATTTCGGGTACACTTGTTACTATATGCCATTTTTATCTATTATGCAGTTCTCTTTTTACAAACCCTCGTATCAAGGACTGACTTTCAATAGATTGTAGCAAGGGAACTGCTCTACTACATACAAAACCCGACCCAGAAGCAAGTTGTTGGCAAATGGTTTTGCACAGGGTTCCCCATGAACATGCTTTGTGTGACTGGTAAGGGGGCAGCCCCCTTTCTGGCTAAACCCATTTCCCAGGAGGAGGGGCTCTTGGATCCGGCCACCTGGCAGGTGAGGATGAAGGGGGACAGCTATGAGGCCCCAAGGCACTGCCCTATTACTCTGCCTGGGAAGGATTCTGACTTAGAGGTGTTCAGTTATAATCCCACAGATGGATTTACCCATGTTTTAATTTACATTAAATCTTTCTGGAAGAAATCAGAAATGGGGGGAAATGAAGAAAAGAATAAAAAGAGAAAGGAAGCAGAGAGGAAAGGAGGCTGGTTCACAGGAAGGCAGGAAGGCTATAGTATTAACAGCTTAACCATTTTACCTATTTTTCAATACTGTAACTTTAGCTGGGAGAAGGAAGTTAAACAAGAGAGGATATTTCCAATGAAAAATAGTGTCCTAGGAATGCCTAGGTTGTTCAGTGGTTAAGCGTCTGCCTTCAGCTCAGGGCATGGTCCCGGAGTCAGGGGATTGAGTCCCACATTGGGATCCCCTCGAGGAGCCTGCTTCTCCCTCTGCTTATGTCTCTGCCTCTCTCTCTGTGTGTCTCTCATGAATAAATAAATAAAATCTTTTAAAACAAAAAGAAAGAAAAATAGTGTCCTAAATCAAAAAGGAAAGTAGGTTCTTCCTCTCTAATGTTAAAAAGAACTGCCCACTCTCCCATATCATTTGCAGTTGACCCATGTCTTAGATTAGGTTCCTAAAAGCAGCGCCTGAGATAGAAATTCTTGTGTAAGTGATTTATTGAGAGATTGCTCTCAGAAGGATCTTGTAAAAGGATAAAGGTGTAAAGATAGAGCAGAGGAAAAGCAAAGGGAAGATGTGGTGTCAGCTGGAGACTAACTTCAGCTTGATCCCCTAGAGAGTTCCAAACCTTGAATTTCATATTAAGACATGATGGCCAGGCTTTGGTACCTCAGTTTCTGTTAGTTATTGCCTGAAGACTGTCCTATGCCCCACAGGAAGGGGTGCTACTCTCCCAGGCAAGGCAGTTCCCCTCTCTCAAGGTCAGTTATTGCCAGAGAAGGGTGTGGCTGTGAGCCTTTAGCAGTTGACATTCACAGCAGCTAGCAAATGGATGCATTAGTTCAGTAAACAGGATCTGAGTGAGGCAGCATCTACTACCATCCCTTTAACTCTAAAACCAGAAAGCTAAATGGCACTAAGGGTTTAGAGCAGTAAAAACAGTATTATCATATGGATCCTTTTGGACTAGTGCTGCTACCTAATTTCCAGGGCTCTTATTTGAGTCCTTATATGGAAAAATTTCTCAGTCAATTATAGGAGCTATAATACAGCATTTTCCTATTAGCCATACCTCTGCAGCTCATGCTTTAGAAGAGATTCCTAATTGCAATCCCACAGGTATAATCTTAAAAATTAGAATATAGTTTGAATTACTCTCCAAAAGCCCTAATAGAGGAAAACTCAATAAGGATATAAAATTACACTTTGAGATCTCTTTTACACCAAGCTGTAAGAGCAAAAGATTTTGTTTTGTTTTGTTGTCTTTCTAACAGATTTTATTCTTGAAATAAGGGCTGTGTATTTATTATTCCCAGTTTGTATCATTTCTGGGAAGTCTTTTAACAAGATACTAAAACTAAGATTGTGATTTGATTTCTCTCCTTCAGCCCCTATACTGCCAATTCTGAGTCTTTCAATGAGAGTTCTATCCCCCCCATTCATTTGTCCCAATTGGCAGCTGTCACTAATCTCATACCTTCTCTACATTGGCTTTTTCTTATTTTCCATGTAAAATTTGAAGAAGAAAATGTTATATGACTATGAGAAAGGCAGGAGTAAGATTACCCTAACTTATTGAGTTGATCCCCCTTCTCGATTTCTAATAGTCTCAGATACTTGTCATGTTTTACTTAACCTATATTTTAATTTAAAAAAAAATGTCGATAGTACTTTTTTGTCTGAAATGATCCCTCTCCTGAAATGCTATATGCTAACTGTATTTCTGTCTTTAAAACTAATAAATAGGGGATCCCTGGGTGGCGCAGCGGTTTGGCGCCTGCCTTTGGCCCAGGGCGCGATCCTGGAGACCCGGGATCGAATCCCACATCAGGCTCCCGGTGCATGGAGCCTGCTTCTCCCTCCGCCTGTGTCTCTGCCTCTCTCTCTCTCTCTCTGTGACTATCATAAATAAATAAAAAATTAAAAAAAAATAAAAATTAAGATATTTAAATCTGTATATAAATTACATTTAAAAAAAAAAATAAATAAAACTAATAAATAAAAATGAGAACTAGTTGACCTTCGACTCCAAACCAGCTAGCCTAGGTAAAAAGGCCTTTCCATAAAAGTAATGTGGTAGGCAAACTTCTAAGATGATCCCAAATTATCCCTGCCTCCTCCACACTCTTGTGTAATCTTTTTCCCCCTTGAGAGTGGGCTGGACCTAGTGACTCACTTCTAATGAATAGAATATAACAAAAGCAACAGTATGTCACTTTTCAGATCAGGTTTCATAAAGATTCTGACTTCCATCTAGCTTTCCCTTTCTCATTCTCTTGCTTGTTTTCAGAGAAGATTGCTGCCATATTGTGAAATACTCTATTGAGAAGCTCATATGACAGGAACTAAGGGAGGCCCCTGGCCAACTGCCAGTGAGGAACTAAGTCTTTAGTCCAATGGCAAGAAACTAAATCCAAGATTGATGGGAAAATGACAGGAGGACCCTAACCTCATCCCACAGGTTCAACTAGATAATACTCACATCAATGTAAATAACCAAGAAAATGACCTTAATACTGGCAGAACAAACTCCCCAACTAAATGTAGAGAAGAAAACACATTTAAGAGTGTAGGAAGGGTGGAGATATAGTCACGAGCCAAACAGACCTGTGGGACTGTCTGCAGGAGGGAAGGACACCCTGATATAGAGAGGGGAGAGAAACAGACTGTCACACTGGGGAGCCTGCATAGGGAAGATGAATCCTCATAGCAGTTGGCTTTGAAAACCAGGAAGCTGAATTTCATGAGTTCTTACAACCAATGAGACATAAAACCTGGAATTTTAAAAATTAGTGTGGGATGCCTGGGTGGGTCAGTTGGTTAAGCCTCCTATTATTGATTTCACCTCAGGTCATGATCTCAGGGTTGTGAAATTAGCCCCGTGTTGGACTCCACACTCAGCAGAGAGTCTGCTTGAGATTTTCTCCCTTTCCCTCTGCCCTTCCTTGTGCGCTCTCTCTCTCTCTCTCTCTCTCTCTCTCTCTCTATGTAAATAAATCTTTTTTAAAAATTAGTGGGCTTTGTTCTGGGAGCACTCAGAGGGTGAGAGGAAACTGAGTCCCCACCCTTACACAGACAAGACGACAGTCTACAGAGAAAGAGCATAGAAGCAGCAGTTTGGAAAACAGCTGGGGAATATGGGAGTGAGAGTTTATTTATCTCAGAACATGTTCTGGAGGGACAGAGATCATTGTGGGACTGGTCCAGGAACAAAGGAACTGGCAGGCGTTATTTCCCTCCCCTGCTCCCCACCATAAACACACAGCCACCTACAGGAAACAGTGCAGCAACTACACTCCCCACCTAAGCTTGCTAGCCCTGCCCTCTGGGTGCTTTAGTGGATCTGCCCCCTCCAGCCAGGACTGCCTCAGGCTTGGTGATGAAGGTCCCCCCGCCCCCTGCAGAGGACCTGCACACAGACCTTATAAACACTGTGTGTCTCACCCCCATGCACCTTTTGAATCATCCTCCTCTTGACTAGAGCCCATCCAAAGGGGTACCACAAGCCTGGCAGTGTGCAATAAGCCCCCAAGAGTTGACAGAACCACTCCAAATAGATTTTTTTTCCCTGGAGAGAGAGAAAGATAACCACACATACCAGTCAGACTGCAGCCCCATCAATGGGCTGGGAGCAGATAGCTAGTCTGACTGCAGGCCCTGCCTACCAATGAAAGCTATTGCATCTTGCACATGCCTGGTCTGACTCAACTGTAGCCCAAGGCAACCCCAGACTGATCCACTAACAACACAAAGACTAAACACTGCCCACAACAGGCAAAGAGAGCCACTGCAGATCATTGAACAGAAGAAAAAAGTGGCTCAGCCACAATAGCATGGCATATACAACACACGTAAAAATACCTTTGAAGTGCCAAGTTCCAGTGAAGGGAGACATTGTACTACTGCAGGGCACTACAGGATCTCTTCTCCATGAGGCCACTACTTTCAAGAGCAAGAGATATAGATGACTCTCCTAACACACATAAAAAGACACAGAGAATTAGACAAAATGAGGAGACAGTGAATTATGTCTCAAATGAAAGAGGAGAAAAATCACAGAAAGACACCTAAGCCAAACGGAGATAAGTAACATGCCTGATAGAGAATTTAAAGTAATGATCTTTAAAATATTCATGGAAAAATGTAGAGGACTTCAGTGATAATTTTAACAAAGAGATAAAAAATAACCAATGAGAGATAAACACAATAAATGAAATTAAAAATACACTAGATGGAGGGGTGCCTGGGTGGCTCAGTCAATTAAATGGCCAGCTCTTGATATCAGTTCAGGTCATGACCTCAGGGTCCTAGAATTGAGGCCCATATTGGGCTTCATGCTCAGATAGGATTCTCTACCCCTCTCCTACTGCCCCTCCTCCACTCTCTCAAATAAATAATTTTTAAAAAAATAAATATACGAGTTGAAATAAATAGACTAGAGGAAGTAGAAGAATAGACCTGAAACCTGGAGGACAGAGCAGTAGAAAGTAATCAAGCCAATCAGGTGAGAGAAAAAAATATGCCAAATGACAACAGACTCAGGAAACTCAATGACACCATCAAGTGAAATAACATTTGCATTATAGGGACTCAAGAAGGAGAAGAAAAAGAAAAGGGGGCAGAAAAATTATTTGAAGAAATAATAGCTGATAACTTCCCTAATCTGGGGAAGAAAACAAATCCAGATACAGGAGGCACAGAGAACACCTAACAAAATCAACCTAAGGAAGTCTACACATAGTAGACTTACACACTTAATTACACATAGTAATTAAAATGGCAAACAAAAGAAGGAATAATAAAAGAGAATTTTAAAAGAAGCAAGAGAAAAGAAAACAGTTACACACAAGGGAAACCCCATAAGGTTATCAGCTGATTTTTCAGCAGAAACTTTATAAGCCAGGAGAGTGATATGATATATTCAGAGTGCCAGGGGGAAAAATCAGCAGCCAAGAAAACTTTATCTAGCAAGGCTATCATTCAGAATAGAAGGCTAGTTTCCCAGACAAACAAAATTTGAAGGAATTCATCACCACCAAACCAACTCTGTAAGAAACTTAAAGGAGAACCTTTGAGTTGAAAGACCAAAAGTACGGGTAGAAGCACAAAAGCAGTAAAAATAAGTATATCTGTAAAAACCAGTCAAGGCAGTCACAAAATAAATGGATGTAAAGGCCTTCCCAAAGTAAATTTACACAGTTATGGGGGAAACTGAGAGTTTTTCCTGCATCTGTTGGGTTTTTATTGCTTTTAACCTGAAATAATCTTTATGCCAAAGTGGCACATTTTGGAATGTCGCATCCTGTACCCCTTCACTTATATACATGTTCAGGTGCCTTCCTCCCTACTTCTTTATGCTTTTGGTTTGCCTAAATCTCCATAGCAAAACCAAAAGTTTTTAAGCCCCTTTCTGCAGTTCCAGAAGTACCATTTTCAACTCAGTTCTCTTGGCTCCCCATTTCCACTGTCTTCCTCATCCTGGCCCTATCTAGGCAGGGAAGCTTGGGTATGGAAAGACCAGGAGGAGCCCAAAGGCAAGCGACAAACTGGAACTTTCAAAGAACTTGTTTGTTTTGCATCAACATTTATTTATGTAGTCAACATCGGGATATCAGAGTAACTCTGCTGAGATCACATGGAGGTTCTTTGGAACTCAGTGCTCACTCACTATCAGCATAGGCCCTTTGTGCCCCTCTGACTTCTCACACCTCACAAGTTTATCTGTGACGTCACCTACTGTCATAGATAATGTTTATCTACCTTATGAAGAAGAAAATATTCCACACTGCTGAACCTTGGGTTTTCATACTACGGATGACATGACCCTCTCTGAACAGACCAGGAAGTCCCTTACTCCAAGCTAAGGACACAGTGTCTTATTGTTTTGTTGTTTTAAGTTGTGGTTAAAAAAGAGGCATCAACTATAATTTAAGAAATAATAATAATAAAAGAATGTAAAGTATAATAATACCATTTACCTAAAACACAGGGGAAGGAGGAGTAAATAATGGCTTCAAACTTAAGCAACCATCAACTTCATATAGATTGCTATATGCAGATGTTATATACAAACCAAACAGTAACCACAAATAAGAAATCAGTAATAGGCAAAAACTAAAGAGAAAGGAAACTAAGTATATCAATAAAGAAAGCCAACTAATCATGAGAGAAGATAGCAAGGGAAGAAAGGAAGAGAGAATACTATAAAAACACCCACTAAAAATGACAATAAACATATACTTATCAATAATTACTTTGAATGTAAATGAACTAAATGCTCTAATCAAAAGACACTGGATAACAGAATGAATAAAACTACAAGACTCAACTATGTGCTGTCTATGAGAGACTCATTTCAGATGTAAAGACACTGAGGATTCCAAGTGAAGGGATGGAAAACCATTTATCATGCAAAAGAAGTGAAATGAAAGCTGGGGTAGCAATACTTATATCCAAAAAATATATATTTTAAACAAAGATTATAACAAGAGACAAAGAAGGACACTATACAATAATAGACGGAACAATCCAACAAGAAGATATAACAATTTATTTATGCACCCAACATGGGAGCACCCAAATACATAAAGCAGCTATTAACAAACATAAAGGAAATAATCAATAGCAATACAGTATTAATAAGTGACTTTAACATCCCACTTAAATCAACGGATAGATACAAACAGAAAATGAACACAGAAACAGCGGCCTTGAATGACACACTGGACCAGATGGCACTAACATATATTCAGAACATTCCATCCTGGAACAGCAGAATACACATTCTTTCCAAGTGCACATGGAATGTTCTCCAAAATGGATCACTTGTTAGGCCACAGAACAAGTCATAACAGATTAAAGAAGATAGAAGTCATGCATCCTCTCTGATGACAATGTTGTGAAACTAGAAATCAATTATGAGAAAAAAATCTGGAAAAAACAAATAAATCAAGGTTAAATAACATGCTATTAAACAATGAATAAATCACCCAAGAAATCAAAGGGACAATCAAAAAACACATGAAAACAAATGAAGATGAAAATACAATGGTCCAAAATCTTTGGGATGCAGCAAAAGCTGTCCTATTGCATATGTTTATAGCAATACAGGCCTACTTCAAAAGCAAGAAAAATCTCAAAGAAACAACCTAACCTTATACTAAATGAACTAGAAAAAAGAACAAATAAAATCCCAAACCAGTAAAAGGAAGTTTAGAGCAAAAATAAACAAAATAGAAACTAATAAAATAAAAAATAACAGATCAATGAAGCCAGGAGCTGCTTCATTGAAAAGATCAACAAAATTGATAAATCATTACCCAGACTATCAAAAAAGAAAAAGAGAGACAGAGACTCAAACAAGCAAAATCACAAATGAAAGAGGAGAAATAACAACTGATACCACAGAAATACAAAGGATTGTAAGAGAATATTATAAAAAGTCATATGCCAACAAATTAGACAACCTAAAGGAAATGGATAAATGTAAGAAACATAAACTCCCAAAACTGAATCAGAAAGACATAGAAAATTTGAACAGACCAATTACCAGCAATGAAATGGAATCAGTCATCAAAAAACTCCTAACAAGCAGATGAATTCTACCAAACATTTAAAGCAGAATTAATACTGATTCTTCTCAAACTATTTAAAAAAAAATAGAAGAGGAAGGAAAACTTCCAAATTCATTCTACAAGACCAGCATTAACCTGATACCAAGACTAGATAAAGACACAACAAAAAGGGAAACTTACAGGTCAATGTCTCTGATATATATAGATGTGAAAATCTTCAACAAAATATTAGGAAACAGAATTCAATAATACAATGAAAATCATTCACTAACATCAAGTAGGATTTATTCCTGGGATGTAAAGGTGGTTCAATATTTGCAAATCAATCAATATGATACTCTGAAAACTATAAAACACTGATGAGGGACGCCTGGCTGGCTCAGCGATTGAGCGTCTGCCTTCCGCCCAGGGCGTGATCCTGAGGTCCCAGGATCGAGTCCCATGTTGGGCTTTCTGCATGGAGCCTGCTTCTCCCTCTGCCTGTGTCTCTGCCTCTCTCTTTCTCTGTATCTCTCATGAATAAATAAATAAAATATTTTTTAAAAAATAAAACACTGGTGAAAGAAATTGAAGATGACACAAACAAATGGGGAGACAGTCCATAATCAAGGATTGGAGGAACAAATATTGTTGAAATGTCCATACTACCCAAAGCAATGTAGAGATTTAATGCAATCCCTATCAAAATACCAGCAGCATTTTTCACAGAACTGGAACAAGTTATCCTAAAATTTGTATGGAACCACAAAAGACCTCATATAGCCAAAGCTACCTAGAAAAAGGAAGACAAAGGTGGAGATATCAGAATTCCAGATTTCAAGTTATACTACAAAGCTGTAGTAATCAAAACAGCATAGTAGTGGCACAAAAATGGACATATAATCAACAGAACAGAATAGAAAGCCCAAAAATAAACCTACCACTTAAGGTCAAATAATCTTAGACAAAGCAGTAAAGAATATGTAATGGAATAAAGATAATCTCTTCAACAAATGGTGTTGTCAAAACTGGACAGCTATATGAAAAAGAATGAAAATGGACGACTACCTCACATCATATACAAAAATAAATTCAAATGCATTAAAGACCTAAATGTGAGACCTAAAACCATAAAAATTCCACAAGAGAGCACAGGCAGTAATTTCCCTGACACTGGCCATAACATTTTTCTAGATATGCATCCTAAAACAGGGAAAACAAAATCAAATAAACAAACAAACAAACACCTACTGAGACTATATCAAAATAAGAAGTTTCTGCACAACAAAGGAACAAAACAAAATGTCAACAAAACAAAAAGACAGCCTACTGAATGGAAGAAGATATTCAAATGACATATCCAATAATGGGTTACCATCCAAAATACATAAAGAACTTATACAATTCAATACCCCAAAAACAAATAATCCAATTAAAGTCAGAAGAAGAACAGACATTTCTCCAAAGTATATATACAGATGACCAACAGATACATGAAAAGATGCTCATCATCACTAATCATCAGGGAAATGCAAATCAAAAACACAATAAACAATCATCTCACATCTGTCAGCATGGCTGAAATAAAAAAACACAGGGATCAACAAGTGTTGGCAAGAATGTGGAGAAAAAGGAACCCTTTTACACTATTGGTGGGAATGCAAATTAGTGCAGCCACTGTGGAAAACATGGAGATTCCCCAAAAAATTAAAGATAGAATTACATAGGGTCCAGTAAATCTACTACTAGGCATTTACTCAAAAAATATGAAAATGCTAATTCAAAAATATATATGCACTTCTATGTTTATTGCAGCATTATTTATAAGGGTCCATTATGGAAGAAGCTCAAGTATCCATGCATAGATAAATGCATAAAGAAGAACTGGAATATATATATATACACACACATATATATATGGAATATATATATATGAATATTACTCAGCCATAGAAGAGAATGAAATCTTATCATTTGCAACATCATCAATCAGAAGGACAAATATATGATATATGATTTCACTCATGTAGAAATGAACAAACATAGGAAGAAACAAAAGAAACAAACAGGAAAACAGAGACAAACCAAAATACAGACTCTTAACTATAGAGAACAAATAGATGGTTACCAGAGGGGAAGTAGGTGGTGGTGGGGATAGGTGAAATAGGTAAAGCAGATTAAGAGTACACTTTCTTGGGCAGCCCAGGTGGCTCAGCGGTTTAGCGCCGCCTTCAGTCCAGGGTGTGACCCTGGAGACCTGGGATGGAGTCCCACGTTGGGCTCCCTGCGTGGAGCCTGCTTCTCCCTCTGCCTGTTTCTCCTTCTGCCTCTCTCTCTCTGTCTCTCATGAATAAATAAATAAAATCTTTAAAAAAAAAGAGTACACTTCCTTGATGAGCACTGCATAATATATAGAATTCTTGAATCACTATATTGTACATACACCTGAAACTAATTTAAGACTGTTTATTAACTATACTAGAATTAAAATAAAATTTAAAAAATAAAAATAAAAGGAAGTATAAGGAAGAAAAAAAGAACTGTATCCTATCAACAACTACTTGAGTAAGCTTGAAAACATGTACTCACCTCCAGTTGAGCCTTAAGACAAATACAGCCCCTGCCAACACCTTGATTGCAGCCTTTTGAGAGACCCTGAGATAGAAAGCCCAACTATTACCAGATTCCTGACCCACAGAAACTATGAGATAATAAGTAATATTGTCTTGAGGCATCAATTTTAAGAGTAATTTGTTATGAAGCATAGGTAATTAATACACAAAACTTCAATAATTTTTTTCTATTGTAAATTTGTCTTACATCCTTCCTTCTATCCTTAAAATGAAGCATATAAGTTTTTCACAAGTATTTTTGGCAGGTAATGACATAAATGTTGACAGTGATTGACTATTTGGATTCAAATTACCATTACTATTTTCACAGGAAATATAGGAGCTTTATGTAAATGTAGAAAGAAAAAGCCTAAATTTGATATAGAACATTCCCAAAATGTGAACTGAGAGCTCTTTTGCTTAAAATACAGATAAAAGCAATGTTCTTATATGCTGTCTTAAATTTTAGTGACTTTTGTTTAAATTTTTACAAATTCTTGAGCACCAGTGATGATACATTCATTTTTTCTCAAAGACATCCTGATGAAGCACTAAGCATTTTCACAATGCCAAAAAAATTAAATATTGCTGAAAAAGAAAAGAAACAAAAAAAGGAATCTAAGAGGCTAAAAAGCAGAGTAGTAAGTAGAATATTTGCAAGTCTTATATAGTAACTATTTTTGTTGCCTATCATCATGTAGCAAATATATATGAGTCCTTGTGATATTTTAAAAATTATTTTTGAGAGACTTTTAAAGGCATGATTCATGAAAGTTAGCTTGATCCTTAATGATAATAAGTTTTTTTGAATTACTTTGGAATTTCTCTAATCCTGGTTTCAGCCATTCAAGAGTCAGATGTGGGTGAAGTCAACAATATACTCTAGCTACAGAACTCAGACTTAGCTTCTAGATTATTTATTCCTCTTCCTATACAGTCATTCTAAAATTAAACAAAATAAAATCCCTAACTTTTAAGAAAAGGATTCCAAATTTGAAAGTACTCATATAGGCTATCTCATTCTGGACCTTTAGGCATTACCTTCACTGGATTTCAAAGTCATGTATCTTTTTTGTGGCTTTCAAATGGCAAGAAATAGGCTTTAATTGGTAGCGTTATGATTAGTTATTTGAGACAAAATATCCTACCATAAAATGAAATAACCAAATAGGCAAACATTCTTGTACCATATTGGAAATTTTCTACAAATAGAGTGGGTGCATTCTGTTGAACACTATTATTTCTAGGCACTGAAATTACAAGGATGGATAAGATACTTGAATAGATAGCTACAATTTTAAGTATGCACAGATATGTACAATTACTTACACAACACAGAAGAGAAAGTCTTACTAAATGAGAAATAATTATCCAGGTAAATGTGTATGTGTTGGTTTGGGGAGGCGGTTGTTGAGACAATTCCAGAAAGAGGTGACAGCATGAGCTATGGTTCAAAAGCAAGAAACTGTATGTTATGTTCCAGGAATCTACACCAGACCAGAAAACACAAAATTCCCTAGCAACCCTGGCAAATAATTTTCACTCATTTCCAAGGAGGAACTAAAATATTGTACCAAAACCTCTCCCTTCTAGCCCCATACATCTGTTACAGTTGATTGTTTATGTTGAAATTTATTATATGAAGAAATATACATAAACCTCATGTAATTCAAAAGGTTTGATAATTTTCAACAATCTTTTTGCTATATCTATCAAGTCTTAAATTACAAAATACCTTCATAATTATAGATTTATATCTAGACTGGGTCAATCGTATTTGAATCTTCTAATTGTGAATAAGGAGCTGTTAGAGGGCCAGACCAGGTAAACATCAGAATACTTTTTCAGAAAAGGTTTTTTTTTTTCTGGGTGTGCTATAAGTTATCCAGGATTTTTGTAAGCATTTTCCTTATTCTACCCCAAATATAGCTACTCTACTCCAAGTATGCTTTTCTAAAGCAAATACTGCCAGTTATACCCAAAAGATATTTCCTTAGCTGCCTGATTATTTCTCTGCCACCATTTATTATTTATATCACAGCCTTTCAACTTTTAGGTCATACTTAGAAATGTTGTCATGGGGACAGACTCTCCTTGGCCTTGTATTTGGCCCAGACAATAATCTCATGCCAATAAACGTAAGACAGCAGTGAAAGATATAATGAAATATAATTAAAATCCCCCACATTGAATGTTTGTTTATAGTAATCGCCTTGATTATTTATCTGTTTATTTTTGTCACTGCCCCAAAACATTATTTGTAGCCAATTTAGTGAAAGAATGGTGGAGCACATTTTTTATTGTTCATGAACTTTCTAGTAACTCATTTTTCTGCTGTAGAAAGATTTTATCATTCCATTTTTTTTTGAGAGAGAGAGAGAAAGAGAGAAAGAGATGGAGGAGGGACAGAGGGAGGAGAGGCAGAATCTTAAGCAGTCTCCATGCCCAGTGTGGAGCTGGATGCAGGACTTAATCTCACAATCCTGAGATCATGACCTAAGCAGAAATCAAGAGTCAGAGGCTTAGCCAACTGAGCCACCCAGGTGTCCCTAAAGGTAATGTATTTTAAAAATGGGATTTTTTTCCTGCCTGGGATGTAATACTAAAACTACCAATGAAATGCTACAACAAATTATAGTTATATTTAATCAAGTCCTACTCTTAGATTTAATTTTTTAATTTCTCATTATAAACTCATTATTTTAGGTAGAGGAGAATCATTTAGCTAAAAATTGTAATCTCCTTCCTCTTTCCATTTGAGTTTTTATAAAAGAGGACTTAAGAATTTACTAGACTTCAAAGCAAAAATGTTAACAAAATAAGATTGTTTTCCATTATATTTAATTGCAAATTATGTGATTATGTATATGACAGATTATATAGACCTAATTATGTCCCAACCAAATTAATAAGGTGGATCTGAGCTCTGTCCCTTGACATCAATTTTATAAAGGGCTTCTACTGTATTTTATGGGAACCTTACTCAAAATTATACTTCACCCTTAAGACAAGTAGCATTGATCTCATTAGTCTCAGGTGAAAGTTTTTAAATTTCTTTTTAGATTTTATTTATTTATCTGAGAGAGCACAAGCAGGAGGAGTAACAGAGAGCATGGAAAAGCAGGTTCCCTGAGGAGCAGGGAGCCCAATGAGCAGAAAGCCGGATGTGGGGCTTGATCCCAGGACCTAGGATCATGATCTAAGCCAAAGGCAGACGCTTAACTGACTGAGCCATCTATGCAACCCTCAGGTGAAAGTTTTAATTTATACTATTCATTTGCATGACTAAAACTTTAAGTAGAAATGACCATATATTTCTTGGGAGGTCAAATGTACTATCAAATTACTGTAGACTGTACCATATGAGTGCATATTTGCACAATTCCTTTCTCAGAAACCCATAGAAATGAATAAAATAAACTAAAAATAAGAAGAAAATTCCATCCAAAATAAGGCAATGAACCCCATCCCCCACACACATTTCCCTTGAAACTGATCTTGGAGAAGTATCTGTCATATACAATAAAATTTGAATCAAATTAAAAGAGATCTCCAAGATTGATGCACAGTGAAGGATGAAGTTATCAGGTCATAAATGAGAGACTGTTGAAGAATCCTACCAAAATCTCTGAACCTGGAAATGAGGTCTGAGGAATGTTGGCAGGCCACAGTAGAAGCATTCATTCCACTACAAGCCAGTTTCCACACGGCAGTATTACAAGGGAGACAGAAGTAAAGTCTACCATGTGGTTAAATGACTTTTTTGTTTTTCCATATTTTGCCTTTGAGCCAATCAGGATAGCATGGAGATGAGGTGGGACACAAAAAATCTAGGAAATAGCAATGTACTAACCAGCTAAAATACAGTTAAGGCAAAAGGAGAAAAGAGTAGCTTTGTAGTCAAAATATACAGCTGCTTTAATAGAGTTCACTTAGTGAAGGTAAATAACACCAAATAAACAACAATGAAAGAAAGTATTTGAGCTTATAGTCCTTACACAAGAATCAAGAGAAACAATTAAAATTCTCTGTTTTCATCCCTCACCCCCCTCAAACATTGAATAATAATGTGGAACAGAGAGTAGAAAACCAAAAATTTGTGGGGAACCATTTAAATTACAGCAGGCAATTGTCTGTTGCCTCAGCTCACTAGCATTGCATTTCAAACAACTGAATGACAATACTGAAAAATATATGCCTTCCAGCTCAAGCTCTAACAGAATGATTCAAGTAGTGCCAGGAAAAAGATGGTAAGATTCAGCAGAATAAACATCCATATATTTTTCAGTGACTAAAATATTTGGATACCATTGTACGGATTACTAAAAAAATAATAAGCTGAAAAAAGCTAGAAAACCTTTACAAAAATACAAATCATATACCAATTAGAGGAAGGATTATTCAAGGAAAGTAAAAAAGTAGCCCAGAGCTATTTTTCACTGTTACAGAAATAAAAAATTCTTTGAAATAAGAAATCCAAAAAAGTACTAATTAAGACATTAACACAACTAGATTTTTTAAAAACTAATACATTTAAAGCAAAAGAAGAGAAAAATATCAATAAAGACTAAAAATCATATGACAAAAAATAATATACAAAAACAATAATAAATCATGAACAAATGAATTTGTCCTGTGAATAAAAGATTGGCTTAACATTAGAAAACTGACTAGAAGACTAAGGTTTAACTACAGAGTGTCATTGCAACTGATGTAGAAAGCACGGATGATAATATTCAATATCCATTCAGAATAAAATCTCTAAGCCAAAAGTTAAAAAATCTAAAAGTAGAAGGGAACTTAATGTGCTTAAAAAAAACTATAGTAAATATCATACTAAGTAGTAAAACATGAAATCATGCATAGGTTAAAAGTGAAAGGATGATATAAAAAATATCAGGGTAAATTGAGACCAACAACATTCATGATCAGATGACTCAAAATCTAAAATATTAATTCTCTTTATGTTGATGATCTATAAGCTCAATAAAATTTCAATCAATTAAAATTGTTTTTATTTGCAGAACATGAAAGTTTATTCTAAAATTGGTATGAAATAGAAAAGGGCTAAGATTAGTCCAAAAACAAAAAAAGGAAGAAAAACTCTTTTCAAAAAACACAATGGAGAATTTGCCCTACCAAATATCCATAATTCTTAAAAATCTATGCTAGGGGCGCCTGGGTGGCTCAGTCAGTTAAACATCTGCTTTTGGCTCAGGTCATGATCCCAGGGTCCTGGGATCCAGCTCTGCGCCAGGACTCCCTGCTCTTCGGGGAGCTTGCTTCATCCTTTCCCTCCACTGCTCCCTCTGCTTGTGCAAATAAAATCTTTTAAAAATGAAAATAAAATATAAAAAGCTACACTAATTTAAATATTGTAGCACTGGTTCAGAGACAGATACATAGAACCATATAATAGAACAGATCCTCACATACATAGAAACCTGATATTTGTCATCACAGCGGGAAAAAGAAGTTTTGAATAAATGGTGATGGGATAAATAGTTATTCATATGGGAAAAAAGAATTTAGATCTCTGATACAACATATCACACATAAATATCATTTCCAGGTAGGGTAAATATTTAAGAAAAAAATTAAACTTTTAGAAAAAATATGGGGATATATAACAACCTTGGGGTAAAGAAGAGTTTGTTAAACAACTAAAAAAAAGTAATAAACCATAAAGGAAAATTTAATAAATTTTATTACATCAAAATGAAACATCTCTTGCAAATCAAAACCACAATGAGATACCACCACAGATCTCTAAGGATGGCTAGTATCAAAAAGACAATAAATAATAAAATTTGGAATGGATGTGGAGAAAAGAAGACCCTGGTACACTGGTAGTGGGAATGTAAATTGGTACAGCCATTATGGAAAATAGTATGAAGTTTCCTCAAAAAATTAAAAATAGAACTACCATATGTTCTAGCAATTCCACTTTTAGGTAAAGAACTAAAATCAGGATTTCAAATAGACACTTGTGCACCCATGTTCATTGCAGCATTATTTACAAGAGCCAAAATGTGGAAACAACCTAAATGTCCATCAGCAGAAAAATTGGATAAGGAAAATGTGGTATGTACATACACTGGAATAGTATTCATCCTTTAAACAGAAAAAAATCCTGCCATTTTCAACAAGGATGAACCTGAAGTACATTATGCACACAAAGGAGGACAAATACTATACAATTACATGTGGAATCCAAAATATTTAAGCTTATGGAAACAGAGTAGAATGGCAGGTTGCCAGGGGCTGGGGAAGGGAGAATTGGGGAAGTGATCCTCAAAGGGGAAGAAAGTTTCAGTTATGCAAGATAAATAAGTTCTGGAGATCTACTATAATGCACAGTGCTTATATCTAACAATACCTAATTGAATACTAAAAATTTGGTAAAAATTTTGGTAAAAAAAAATTTGGTAAAAAAATTTGGTAAAAAAAAAGCAGATCTTTTGTTGTGTTCTTAACACACAAAGATATAACAATAATAAAAATAGTAAATGGGTTGGAGGAAACTTTGGGAGAAGACAAATACATTGAAGGCACTGATGGTGGTAATGGTTTCACAGGTTTACATTTATCTACAATCTCATGAGTTGCATACGTTAAATACATACTTCTCTTTATCTGTCGATCTTAACTCAATAAATTGACTAAAAAATAAAATAAACTATAATACTTATATAAAGAACCCTTAAAAATCAACAACAACCAACGACACTTGGTTGGATCAGTCTGTTAAGTATCTGCCTTGGGCTCAGGTCCTGATTTTGGGGTCCTGGGATGGAGCCCTGCATCAGGCTCGCTGCTCAATGGAGATTCTGCTTCTCCTTCTCCTCCCTTCTGCTCATGCTCACTCTCTCTCTCAAATAAATAAATAAATCATCTTTTAAAAATCAATAACCCAATAGAAAACAAGCAAAATTTTTAAGAGACATCTAACCAGAAGAATGTATGTAAAAAACAGGTCTCTCAATTGAATACTATATAAACCAAAATGATAAACTATTTCAGATTCAACACTGGCAAAAATTAATGTCTGACACATCAGGGATTGTAAGAGAAATGGAGAAAAGACAGTTTTTATACTCTACAGGCTGAAATGGAAATTGATATGATCATTCTGAAAAATAACGTTACCTTATCTGTAAACTAGAAGGTATACATACCCTATAATCCAACAATTCTACTCATACATAGATTCAACGGAGAAACTTTTATAAATTTGTATGAGGAAACATATACAAAGTTCTTTTTTTATCTTTTTTCTTTATTTTTTTATTTTTTTAATTAATTTTTTATTGGTGTTCAATTTACCAACATACAGAATAACACCCAGTGCTCATCCCGTCAAGTGTCCCCCTCAGTGTCCGTCACCCATTCACCCCCCCCCCCCCCCCGCCCTCCTCCCCCTCCACCACCCCTAGTTCATTTCCCAGAGTTAGGAGTCTTTATGTTCTGTCTCCCCTTCTGATATTTCCCATACATTTCCTCTCCCTTCCCTTACATTCCCTTTCACTATTATTTATATTCCCCAAATGAATGAGAACATACACTGTTTGTCCTTCTCTGATTGACTTACTTCACTCAGCATATACAAAGTTCATAACAACATTGTAATAGATAATTCAAATGTTGTACAGTAAAATGGACATACTCTGGTATACTTATACAATGGGATGAACTGCTACCACTGTAAACTTGAGTCAATGTAAAAAAAATGCCATTGAATGAAGAAAACTAAGATGCAAAAGGATACACAGTAAGTTATTATTTATTCAAAGTTCTAAAACCAGTAAAAATAAACATATTTTTCAGGATTTCATATATATATGATAAAACTATAATGAAAAAGTAGAGTAAAAAACTCACAATTCCGGGGATCCCTGGGTGGCGCAGCGGTTTGGCGCCTGCCTTTGGCCCAGGGCGCGATCCTGGAGACCCAGGATCGAATCCCACGTCAGGCTCCCGGTGCATGGAGCCTGCTTCTCCCTCTGCCTGTGTCTCTGCCTCTCTCTCTCTCTCTCTCTCTCTCTGTGACTATCATAAATAAATAAAAATTAAAAAAAAAAACTCACAATTCCTGGTAGTAGTTACTCTGGTTGGGGTTCTGGGTGAATAGGGGTTGTATTCAGAAAATGGCACAAATAGAGCTCCAAAGTACTGGTAATGCTGTTTCATAAGTTGGGAAGTCAGTATACTGATATCCATTTTACTATAATTCTTTAGGATTTATATATACTTTGTATATATTCTCTTATTATTTCATGACAAAAGTGAATTTTAAAAATCTATGGAGTTATTGAGAAACTTAATAAGGACTGTGCAAGATCTACATAACAAAACTATAAAACTACAGAGGGACAGAAGAAGGACTCAACAAATGAAGAGTCACATTTTTCCTGGGTAGAAATATTCAGTAATGAAAAGATGTTAATTGTGACCTTAAAAATCTAAGCATTTTATAAAAACCTATTCCCAAACTCTAAACAATTACAAAGTATACCTACAAAACAAACTTGTGAAAAGAACCAGGAATTTTAAGAATAATTATAAAATACATAAGGATGCACTTATTACACATCAGAATGTAAAATTTAATATATATCTTGGTAATTAAAGTAGCATGTTACTGATTAGGAATAGACCAAGAGATAAAATGAATAAATTGGTCAGGCCTAATATCTATGAAAATTTAGCACATGAACATGGTGGGATTTCAAGCTTGTAAGGAAAACATCAATTGTCAAAAAATGGAGTTGAAACTGGTTTGCCAAGTAGAAAAGAAAAATACATGTTAAAAGCAATTGTTAAACTGAAACAAACTTAAGATGAATAAAATATTTTAATATAAAGTATAAAACAAAAATATTAGAAGAATTTATAAAAGAATATTCTAATCTTCAGGTGATACTGATATGACACAGAAGCCATAGTAATTTTAAAAAACACTGATTTTTATGACCACAGGTTTAAAAGAGAAACAAGAAACAGAGCAAAATATTTGTAATGTGTATTTTTTTAAAAAGTACTTTGGCAAAATATAAGAAAATAAGAACAATAGCCAGTAATAATAGTATAAAAGACATGAACAGGTAATTTATCAGAGAAATGGATCGTAAAACCACATCAGTAATCAATGAACTAAATTAAGAGTTTTCTTTCATTTACTAGAATAACCAAAATTAAAATGTGCAATGACACCCAGTGATGACAAGGGTATGAGAATGAGGCACTCTCGGACACTGTTGTTAGGAGTGTAAATCAGTACATGTGTTGGGCAATAATTCAGAATTCTCTATTAGACTGTGAAATAAGAATTATTCATGACTCAGTAATTTCACTTTTAGAAATTTATTCTATAAAACTCTTGTGGAATTGCACAAAACATATGTACAATACATATTGCAGCATTGTTGTGATCGTGATAAGATATACTGAACCTACATGTCCATTAACAGGAAGGGGTAAATAAGTAACCAAACATCCATATAATGGAACATTATACCACCATAATAAAGAATGAGGTATAGCTACCTGTACTGATATGGAAAGCCATCCATGATACATTATAAATGGCACCAAAAATGCATTATATGCACCTGTATATGCTATATGCTATATACATGCATACATATATAAAGTCAAGTTGTTTACAACTGCAACAACTGCCTTGCCTCCACTAAGGGAAAACAGAGAGAATCTTAGGGAAACCAAATCAGAAACAAACAAAAAATCACGGAGACACTGAAATTTGGAAAAATCTCACCTCCAGACTTCTGATTATATGAGATAATAAATATCCTAATTAAGTCAATTTTAGTCAGGTCTCCTGCAACTTAGCCAGAAAGTTCATAACCATCGTAGGCGGTTTATCAACACAACTGTAAATCAATATTAGTACCATGATAATATAAAAGTAACTGATGCGGGCAGCCCCAATGGCTCAGCTGTTTAGCGCCTGCCTTTGGCCCGGGGCGCGATCCTGGAGCACGGAATCGAGTCCCGCGTCGGGATCCCTGCATGGAGCCTGCTTCTCCCTCTGCCTGTCTGTCTGTCTGTCTGTCTGTCTGTCTCTCTCTCTCTGCCTCTCATGAATAAATAAATAAAAATATTTAAAAAAATTAAAGTAACTGATGGGATATTTTGGTATTACATGCACATGGCCATTCCTAAGAAAGTCCAAGGGACAGAATGGAGAATGAATCTACCTGCATTTTTCATGGTTTCTTTTATGGAAATAAGATTAATAAATTAAGACAAATCTCTTAAATTCAGACATCAGGTAACATTATATATATTATAAATATAAATTTTAAAACATGAAGAGTTATTACTTCTAAAAAAATTACTTGTATAATTTGTTGAAAAGGATGAGAACTTTAGGAGGTATTTTTCCTTTCAAAGTCATTTTGCTTAATACCACACATCACACTTTATTAGTGATACTTTTAAATCTTTATGTCCCAGCTTGAATTCCTTAAAAAAAGCAATCTGATACAAGGGTTTACATGCAGGTGGTTTATTTTGAGGAAATGGAAAGGCTGAAATAGTGAAGAAAAGAAAGCCAATCGAAGAGTGCTTTATTGAGCTACCTAGTGCTGTTGGTAACTTGGGTCTGAAATCCACTGGGAACCCTGCCAGGAAATATGTAGAATGCACTGTATATTTGTATCCTCAAGGCCTTCCTGAGGCTTCGTGTCCTTCAACAGTAAAATGAGAATTTTTTCTTTCCATGAATCTCAAAATCACATACAGCTCTAAAATTTGTATTTATGTATAAACACAAATGCTGCTTTGACTGACCAAAAACAATATAACAAAATTCATTCAGTAAGCATGAGTAATTTATTCATGTATTTTGAAATAAATGCCAAACTCCTAGAATACTGTTGCATATAATAATGCACAAAGGGAAATACAGTCAAAAACAAAACAAAACCTTTAACTTGCCAGGTTTGGGGGCTTTTTTTTCTATTATAAAGTATCTTCTATGCCCAGACAGGGCTGGGAAATAAACCCAAGTGATGATTGTAGTAAGAGCTAAGAATAGTTTATTCTTCAGTTGAGGATGTTTTGGGATATTTTCACTCTGCCAATAAATATTTCATTATATTTTAAATATAAATTGATTCAGTCATAATAACTATGTGGAATCAAAGGAAAAGAAAAGAAATAGAAACTGCTATGTCTAAAATAAAAATTTGTTGATGCATCTGGTGGTTCAGTTGGTTAAGCATCTGTCTTCGGCTCAGGTCATGATCTCAGGGTCCTGGGATCAAGCCTTGCAATTCTCCTTCTCCCTCTGCCTGCCACTCTCCCGGATTGTGTGTGCCCTCTCTCTCTCTGTGTCAAATAAATAAAATATTAAGTAAATGAATGAGTGAATGTTTGTTACCGTGATTCCAATTTGAAAGAAGCTTTATCACAACTAACATTAAAGTATTTGGAAGTGTTTATTACAGTTGTTTATAACTGCTTTCTTTTTATGTATAAATGTTACATTATTATCTAATTATTTCAATCCACTGTTTCATGTTCATACTAACTTACTTTAATACTTACCATTCTACATGGGTATTTATTATAACTTTATAGGTTACAGTAATAGTACAATGTCTTCTAGCTTATTAATTCAATTTCATATCAAAAAATCATAAACTTTTTATTAATATGCTTATGAAAATTTCCTTTTCTTAAGAAACAAAGTAGTTTATATATATTCCCTACATTTTTGGCAATTACTTTTATATTCATAATTAAGAATGACTTATGGGAGCATTTAAGAAAATTTTATTTTTATATTTGAATAATGAGAGAAATTTCACAGTGCATACCATTTCTTTGGTCAGAATTTATCATATTACCTGATGATTCTGAATTGGTATTTATGTGTCTGTTAAGGTTAAAAAATGTTTTAAATTTCTGAGATTTTAATTTTCTTTAATGATATTAACTACTCCTCTATTTTTAAAAATATTTTACTTATTTATTTTGAGAGAGAGCACCTAGGCAGGCAGAGGCAGAGGCATAAGGAGAGAAAGAATCTCAAGCAGACTCCATGCCAAGTGCAGAGCCTAACTCAGGGCTTGATCCTACAACCTCAAAATCATAACCGAGCAGAAATCAAGAGTCAGACACTCAACTGACCAAGGTATCCAGGTACTTCAACTATTCCTATATTTTAATTATTGAAAGAAAATCTGTGAAATAATCTCCATAAAACTACCCAAGCAGATTTGATGTACTCTCTATATACTTACACTGTAACTGTTCTACTTATCATTGATCATAATCTATTATCTCCCAAATCATCTTGGAATTTAGTGGACATCTTGTATATTATAGATAAGGCCTGAGTAGCATGACCTAAAAAGAATTTTATTCTAATACCAACAGTCTTTACAGTGTTCAGGGTTTATTAATATTGCATGAAATTCTCTAATGTGAAAAGAATGTATTCTAGTATGTGGATACTTTTGAAGGTGAGTGTAAATCTTCTCTTAAGCAATGAAACAAACCAAAGATTTATATGTTCACTGTGATGTGTCTCACATTTTGCCCCATTAAAGTCCTTTCCCAGTGCTAATCTTTTCCTAATCCATAAGGTAATGCAAAGTAGTCTGTTTTTGTGTGCTGCTGAAAGGGCCTCATAACTGAACTCACAACAAAACTCAACTGTGGCAGAATTATTTTCATTTTTCTATAGATTTGTATTTTGGAGAAGTGTCACCTAGGGAATTTTGAAAAACAGCACAAGCATGAAACAGGAGTCTGCATCTCATTAAGAATTTGGGATTTTATATGAATTGTTTCTGACAAATGTTTGTCAGATGAACATTTATATGTGATGGTTAGGAGGAATCATGAAAGGAAAACAGCTGTGCTAGAAACCTCTTAGTCTCTAAACCACTGGAAAAACATAAAAATGTTTAGACTTTTAGCAATTCACTTTACAGCTCTATACAGATCAACACTTATATAGTCTAGGGTCTGAAAAAATGGAGACCCTCCCAGAAGTTTCTCTTTTTATCATGTAAGTTTTTCAATTAAAATAAATCTATTTAATGCAGTACTCTAATTTTCTTTTTAATTCTCCTCTCTACTTCAACAAATCTTGAATTATCCAATAAACAAATTAAGTATATGCTACGACACTAATACAAGAGCAGTATCCAAAAACCCTTTGTGAAAAAATCTGATATTTGATATCTGGGCCCACTCCCCTTGCATTAAAGTAGAATTGGCAAAGTTACAACTTTGATGGAATTCCTTCCTTTAGTATTAACACAATTTGTTTTTACGTATTTATCAGGGTGGGGCATCATATTCTTCTTTGTTTAGAACTTCTAATTGTTGTCTTCATTTTTAAAGTTTTCTTATAGATATTTTCAAACAGATACCAAAGTAGAGAGAATAGTACAATGAACCTACATATACTTATCACCCAGCTGCAACAATCTATAACTCTTGATAATTATTTCATCTATAATTTCACCCACTCTCACTCCCCACCCACCATTATGTAGCATATCTCACATATTATATCATTTTATTTGTAAATATTTAACTGTATATCTCTAAAAAATACTTTTTTGAAAAAATCAAATCTTCAGAAAAATTATAAAAATAGCGCAATGAATACCAGTATTTCTTTACTAAGATTACCAACTATTAATATTTTGCCATGTTTACTTTACCTTTTTCTATATAGTATATAAATATATATGTAAACGTATTCCAATTATCTGCTAAGTCATATATGAGTACATTCAAGTTGCAGATATCATAACCCTTTACCCTGAGAGTTCAGCATGTATCTCTTAAGAATAAGGATACTCACTCATATAACCATATTACAATGATCAAACTCAGAAAATGTAACATTGATACAACACTATTATTTAATTAATAGTTCACATTCAAATTTCTCCAATTTTCCCAAAAATGATCTTTCTAGTAAATATTTTCCAACCTTGATCTAATCCAGGATTGCATTTAGTTATGATATTCTTTTAATCTCCTTTAATTGGAAATAATTCCTTGGTCTTTTTATTTTTCATGACATTGACATTTTTGAAAAGATCAATTGTTCTGGGAATGTTCCTCAATTGTCTTACTATAGCATTGATATCAACCATCTTCACCCCTGTTCTCTTAGGCCTTTGACTTCTTTTGTGTTTGTGGATGCCATAGAGACAGATGAAAGTGTCTTCACTTAGAATCTCTTTGATGTGGAAAAATGAAATGTGTTTGGGTTTGTAGGGAAGCAGAAAGGCAATGTGGAGAAGGAAATAGGAGTGGATACTGTTAAGAGAATAAGCTCAAAGTCATTAAGATTTGAAGTCATTAAGATTCAAACACTTAATGTTTTCATTATAAGCTTTTTCAACTGCTTCTTTCTGTTACTATTTTTAGAACTTCACTCGACAAGTGCTCCAAAAAGAACATTTTAATAAGTAAGTGTGTGAATCGGATAAGATTTGGTGAACAGCTGAGACCATTGCTTGTAATACACTAGTTTGCCTTCTACTTGCCCTAGGCTGCCTTGGCCTCTTAAATCTATTCTTCCACTGCAGTCAGAGGAACTTGTTTAAAAACACAACCATGACTATGCTATTCCCCTGCTGAAACATCAAAAATGAGATAAAGTTCAAGCTTCATGGCATAGTACAAAAAATCTTTCATTATCTGATATATTCTAGCTACCATTCCAGTTTCTCATATTTCTTTCTGAACTTCCCAAAGAGGAATATATATGCCCAGAGGTATGAGACACTATGCCAGAGAGATCAGTATTAGTGCAGTTTCCTAGAACTTCAACTTTATATAGTGGTAAGGAATTGTGGCACACTGTATTTTCCAAAGATGGATGCCAAAATATGTCTCATCCTATACACTCTTCTTAAATGTGAAAGTTGACAATCTTCCCATCAAGAGATAGCTCTATGTTACTTTCCTGTGAAAGAAACAAGAGAATGAGAGAGTGTATGTGTGTGTGTGTGTGTGTGTGTGTGAATATCTTTCAGAATTATCATACCTACAAACTTAGTAAATCCAATTATGATTCTAGACCACTCCTTTTCAACATGAGAGGCACATACCCCAGGGGATTTTCAAGGCTATCCACTAGGATATTGAGGAAAATATTAGAATTTGTATATATACATATATACACACATATATATACACAAATTTATATATATTTATTTTACTGTTACGCATCTTTAATTTATAGTTTATATTTTTTAACTTTTTAAAATTATTTTTAAATTTTTAATGCAGGCTCCATGGCAGGTCATGGAGCCCAATGCAGGGCTTGAACTCGTGACCCTGAGATCAAGACCTGTGCTGAGATCAAGAGTCAGGCACTTAACTGACTGAGCCACCCAAGTGCCCCTATATTTTATATTTAAAAAATATAAAACTATAGTATCAGATACTGTAGCTATTAGTCACACATAGCTACTGAACACTTGAAATGTGACTACTCTGAACTAAGATGTTAAAAGTTCAAATATACACCAGATTTCAAACTTATTTAAAAATGTAAAATACCTCAGTATAATTTTATATTGATGTCATTTGAAATGATATTTTTGATATATTGGCTTAATTAAAACATTAAAATTAATTATTTTTATTTTCTTAATTTGGCTACTAGAAAAATTTTTTTAAAGATTTTATTTATTTATTCATGAGAGACACAGAGAGACAGAGACATAGGCAGAGGGAGAAGCAGGCTCCCTATGGGGAGCCTGGGATCATGACCTGAGCTGAAGGCAGATGCTTAACCACTGAGCTACGCAGGCACCCCAGCTACTAGAAAATTTAAAATTACATATGTAGTTCTCATTGTGTATATTTCTATTTGACAGTGCTGACATATAATAACAGTTTTACAGTTTAGGGGCCCAGGACAAGCCATCCCAAAATGTGCCACTTTAGTATATTGAGTATTTTGAATTAAAGTTACTTAAAGAAACAGCCAAATGTAGGAAGACCACTTTGACCCTCCTCTGTCTTCAGAAAGCAGGAAATAAATCTCCCAGGTGAAAGGTACTTTCCTATAATAGGAGGTAAAGAGACATTCTTATCATCAGGGGTATGGAATTCAAAGCCAAGAAGGCCGTGTGAACAAACCTTGTTACTTTTATTAATTTACTATCCCAGGCCACATACTGTTCAGAATTCCTCACTATTTGAAGCTCCTAAAGTTTTCTTTGTCCTATAAATTCCTCACAGATATGTTTGTCTAAAATGTATAAAAACTGCATGCCTTGGTCATTTCTTTGGGTCTCAATTTCATAACTAGGCCTCCATGTACACATAGTAAAACTTTAGCTTTTTCTTCTGTTAATCTGTCTCATATTACTTTAATTCTTAGACCAGCTAGAAGAATCTTGAAGGACAGAAAAACATTCCCTCCCCATCATTAGTAATGATATATATTTTTAAAGTAATAAACCTGTATTGGGGAGATCCATATTTATACATTTTTATGATAGGAGTAGGCAATTAGAGATGTTTGGGAAATACTGATCTAGAAAGCCAATTGGGAAATCCCTTTTTAATAATGTAGGATCCAAGGAACCAAAAGAAAAGAAACATCTATCTCCATCTTTTCACCTTTCCTTCTCACAAATCTTCCAAAAATATTCGTTATTCTATAAATCAATCCTCCCCTCCTAGGAAGGCCCTATTTGCAGTGCTTTCTACTCTATGGTTTGCTCCATGTATCCTACTGGTAAAGCTGTTAGTGTAGGTCTTTCTTACTAACCAGCTGTCTCATACAAAAGTTGTTCTCTTAGGTGACCTCAGTTCAGGAAATGGCTACTTATTTGGGGGGCCCAAAGCACAAGGAATGTAGGGCCCCTTGTTAAAAAATTATTAAACATTTAAAGAGAGTAGAAGCAAAGCATTAAATTAAGTGCAAGGCCCTTCTGAGCCCTTGACCCTGTCCAACTACATAGGTCACATGCCCATGAATCTGACGCTGCCTCAGGTCATATACTTTCTCAGAGCTTCCAGGTGTTCTTAGTTCTTTCATACCCCCCAGATAATTACTGTGAGGTGCTGAGAATTCCCCATCCTAATTTAGCAGGATGATTATAGGTCTTTATAATTATAGTTCCTGAAGTAAAGGCGCTGGTCTTTCATTAAGCTGCTAAAACCATATGTTTTCTTAAGTCTTCTCTTGAGTCTCTTGGACTGTCTCTGGACGGAGCATTCCTGGTCACAGCAAAGAGAAAGTTTTTATTGTCTTCACAAGAAATATATCTCATTCCCTTAGCATTCTTGGCAGTTATTTAATTAAATTTGAAGTAGAATGTTTTTTATATTGAGTATGAGACAATGTTTTAATGGTAATTATTTCTTCCCCACAATATAAGGCCTAAATGACCTAAGGAATTTTAAAAGAAATGTAGAGGGCTGTCATTCTCACTATTTCATTAAATTTAAGAAATACTAACAAATTTAATGTCATTATTATATGAAATTTTCATCCCAATTTAAAATATCATTATTATGTCAGCTGCTTAAGGATGATAAAAGGAAAGTACTGATGTTTCTCTTGAATTTAAAAAAGTGAGTTTTTATTAACAGAATACAAAAAATTGGTTCTAATTAACTTTGTGCAAATAAATCAGTCATGATTGCACTACAATAATATATATTGATAATTTTTGTTCATAAACTGACCTGCAATAAAGTATACCTTCTGAAAGTAAAGGAAGTTGAAAACTACACTTCTCATTGTGGAACAGAATAGCAGCTAGTGCAAGGGAATAAGTATGGATAATGGAGGTGTGAACATAGAAAAATGCTACCATAGCATGTTTCCTAACACTGTGGAAAAGCACGTGGTGAGGATGATGTCCATCTCAGGCGTAACATAAAGCAATTAAAATTCTGTGGAGTATCATGATTAACATGACTATTCCTTACACAAAGCATTATAAATAAATAAGATTAATCTGCATATATTGCCTAAGTAAATAATCCAACTTATCACTACAATTGAACTTCCAAGCTAAAGTGAATTAAGTAAAAAAAGAATGGGTCTTAGCAGGCTGCATTTTCTTTAGATAGATGACTCATTTTTCACATGGTGGTTGATTATTCTGTGACACATGGAAGACAGCAGGTGAATGTGAATGAGAAAGGTCACTCTGTCCAAAGTAGGAAAAATAGCTGTGATATGATTTTCATAACAGTCAATCATATTTATCCACAGAAATGTGGAAAGTGACAAAATCAAAATTAATATGAAACACTTCCCACTGGATATCTAGGGAAAAAGGAAAAAAAAAAAACCTTCTTCCTGAAGATCAATCCAGCATCTCCAGTGGCCATTTAGTTCTAATTCCAATAAATTGATCACAATCATCTTATTTTAGTTATGTATTATAAATGTGCTGAACATGGTTTGGGAGGAAAATCTATTTATCCAAAGGCATTCTATCACAATAGGTTAGATAGGGTGAATGAAATAGGTCTGATTTAATTATAGCACTCGAAGAATTGGTGTCTACTACTTGTTAAGCATTAGAAAAAATATATATACAATATGGTCTCTAATTTTATTCTAAATATTCATCTTCATTCTGAGTTCTGACATTACAATTTTTTTAAAGATTTCATTTATTCATGAGAGATACAGAGAGAGAGAGAGAGAGAGAGAGGTAGAGACACAGGCAGAGGGAGAAGCAGGTTCCATGCAGGGAGCCTTACATGGGTCTCGATCCCAGGTCTCTAGGATCAGGCCCTGGGCTTAAGGCGGCACTAAACCGCTGAGCCACCCGGGCTGCCCTGACATTACAATTTTTTCACTCCAAAATTCAGTTCCAAGGGACAAATTTTTAAGAGGTCAAGATCATGGTCCAAATGTTAGTACTTGGCACATATCATAATTCACAAAATACTAAAATGGAAGAGACAATAATGACTTTATTTATTTTATGACATATAGAAGGACACTAAGGCCTGAAGGGTTAAATTGACTACTAGAATATGTCAACAGCAGAGAAGAGCCTAAACTTGGGCCTCTGAGATCCTAATATACATTTTTTATATGAATTAGGTTGCTTTTGTTACTTTTGAAAGAAACATTACTATACTTTCTCCTTGTAGGACTTTGGTCAAGTCAGATAGACACTTGATTAAATCCTAAATTCTGATTTCTCTCCACCTTACACAGTAGCACTAACAACAACAAAAGCTAAGCTATAAAATATTTGATATCAACCAAAATCAACCTTTTCTTCCTTGATCCATTTCAATTTAGATTTTCGAATATTATTATCTCTGGAGCCTCATCTGAGAAGAGGTAAAAGAAGCAAGGCCTGGTTAGAGAACAATGGAGACCTACCTACATACAAGTCCACAAACCAGACCTACCTTCAAGTCCACAAACTCTCAGTCCTCCTAACTATTTTCCTGAGAAAAGGCCAAGAAATGTTGCAATTTCTCCTATGGTTTATACCAAAGCTACTCAAGACATCTATTTAGACTGATTCTTTGGCTATGTGGTTGTCATAAGTCGACTACAGGGTTTCACCAACAACTGTAAACACCACAATTACCATAGGGCCTCTTTTAGCTGCTACTTCTTGGCTCATGTATCATTTCTACACCATCAGTCTCTTTCCAGCAATTAACATCGAGCAAGTATTTTTTAACGTCTTTTGTGTGTCAGGAATTGTGCTGGCACTGAAGATATATGGATAAATAAGAAAAACAGGGATGCCTGGGTGGCTCAGCAGTTGGGCACCTGCCTTCGGCTCAGGTCGTGATCCTGGGACCAGGATCAAGTCCCACATTGGGCTCCTTGCAGGGAGCCTGCTTCTCCCTCTGCCTGTGTCTCTGCCTTTCTCTCTCAGTCTGTGTCTCTCATGAATAAATAAATAAATCTTAAAAAAAAAAAAAGAAAAATCAGGTACCATCTCCATGAAGCTAACATCCTAATCTGGCATGAAACAAAACAAGAAACTAAAAAGTAATATGACAGTGCCTGAATAAACTTCCAAAGGTGGCTTAATTGCAGTAAAGGGGTCAAGGAAAATATTTCTAAGAAGATCATATTTGAGCTAATCCCTAAAAGGTTAGGAAGTTGATGTGGCTGGCTTATAGAAAGTACAGTATTGTGACATGAAATGGAAGTAGGAGACAGAGGCAAGCCTGATCATGTAAAGCTTTAAAGGCTGTTGAAGGAGGTTCCTATTGGATTAGTGCAATAGAAAGCCACTGAAGGGGTTATGGAAGGATTGGCTTTTTATAATCTCAAAATACAAAACTGAACAAAACCATAGTTATTATTTTGTTTAAATATTTTATTATAGAGATAAGGAGAGGTAAGCCTATAAAGACAAAGTGACTAACAGAGTAAATCAATAACAAAGCAGAGCCTAAACTTGGGTCTCTGAGCTCTAGAGAAAGACAAAAAAAAGGTAAATGACAGGAAAAAGTGAAGAAGAGATATTTTTAGGTCATTATATAAAAGTAACAAGTAACCATGGGATAAATAAGATTCTTGAAGATTGCCTGAAAATGTTCAGGCAAAGCAATAGCTAAAGAGCTCAATCCCAAGGTCCGAGAAACTGTAGCACTTTTTCTCTGGCAAAGGCAACATGGACATTTGGTATTTTTAGCTCATCATGCTCCATAAAAAATCCTAGTTTCCCATAGTAATCCACTATGATTATAATAGATAAACTCTGCGCTATCTCCATACACTTTTAGCCATAACCATCTCTTATGATTCTGCTTCCAATGTTTGCTACCTACTACATATAACTCAACAGTGATATTAAATAAAGTTTGGAAGTTTTAATTTCTTAATTATTCTCAAACATGTTTCCAAATGCCAGAGTAAATTTATAATGATAAACATTAGTGGTTAATATTTGTTGACAGCTATCACTAAGTGCTGAAGAAAAAATATATTTTAAGTAATTGATTATTTCACATATTCTAAAGAAAACAAGGTTTAGTTCAACAGAAATTTATTTATTTATAAATTTACTTATTTTCCTAAAGCCCCTTTATGCTTTTAGCATGCTGGGCAATCATGTTTATTAGTTATTTCTCAAACAATACTTATAACTACTTTAGCACCCTACACATATTTTTATGTGAACTTTTTTAAAAATTCAAGTATAATTAACATAGAGTGTTCTATTAGTTTCAGGTGTACAATATGGTGATTCAACACTTCCATACATCACCCGGTGCTCATCACAAGTGCAATCCTTAATCCCCATCACCTATTTCACCCATCCACCCACCCACCTCTCCTCTGGTAACCATCAGCTTGTTCTCTATAGCTAAGAGTCTGTTTCTTTGTCTCTCTTTTTTTCCCCTTGCTTATCTGTTTTGTTTCTCAAATTCAATATATGAGTGAAATCATATGGTATTTGTCTTTCTCTGACTGGCTCATTTTGCATAATACTCTGTAGCCCCATCTATGCCATTGCAAATAGAAAGATTTCATTCTCTTTTATGGCTGAGCAATAGTCCATTGTGTGTGTGTATACACACATCTTCTTTACCCATTTATCAGTTGATCGACACTTGGACTGTTTCCATAATTTGGCTATTGTAGATAATGCTGCTATAAACATCAGGGTGCATGTATCCCTTTGAATTAGTATTTTTGTATTCTTTGGGTAAACACCTAATAATGCAATTGCTGGATCATAGGGCAGTTCTATATTTAACATTTTGAGGGACCTCCATATTGTTTTCCACAGTGCCTGTATCAGTTTGTGTTCCTACCAACAGTGCAAGAGTGTTCTTTTTTTTCCACTTCCTTACCAATACCTGTTGTTTTGTGTGTTGTTGATTTTAGCCATTCTGACAGGGGTATCCTACACATATTTTAGAAATAGAAGAGAATTATTAACAGGGACTGGAGTATAGGATGTCATCACTCTGAAATAACTAAGATAGACTAGAATTTTCTGAAAGCGAGAACAACCTTTGGTCCATAAATGCTACCTTAACACCCTAGAAAAAGCAAGCTTACTAGGCTTCCACAGCACAGAAGTGATCCACAACTTCTGACATATCCTTTCTTTGGGAGTAATCTGAGAAATAGGCAATTCTTACTCCAATTTTCTAGACAAGTCATTGTGTTTTATTTCTAGGCTGATGGAACATCTAAATTAGGGTATGTATGTACACTTTTATAATTTTTTTATGTAAAAATTATGCACTGAAAATATGTGTACATTTATCTTTATATATGTGTATGATTTTATTTGTGAGATAATTTCCTAGAATTGTCATTACTGAGGTCAATAGATAAAGTACTTGTTTTTAAATTTACAGTATATATTCCATAATGATTTAATAGTCACTTTACTGCTTTAATTGGTATGTAAGGTATCACAAGAATTGCTTTGTCTTCTATAATCAGCATTGTATTTCTGGTTTCCTACTAAGCAACAAGCAGTTGCAATAATTACCATCAAATAACCTTCAATATAAAGGAACAATTAAGTAAATAATGGTACATACACAAAGTGGAATATTGTGTAGTCATTTCAAAAATAGAGACTCTGAAAATGTCCAAGACACATTGTTTTTGAGTTACAAAATGGTGTGACCACACTCACACACACACACACACAAAAATTTTGATGGAAAAATATTAGAAGTATTTCTTACTAGGTAAGAGGATTATAGGCAATACTGCATTTCTACTAGATTACTGATGCTCTATGAGATATTCAGAAAGAGTTACTATATCTTTTTTTAAGTAAGCTCTACACTCAACGAACTCATGACCCTGAGATCGAGTCACGTGCTCTAGCAACTGAGCCAGCCACGCACCCCAAGAGTTACTACATCTCAATAATAAAATATAAGATTGTACATGTTGAAGGTTAAATTTGGTATGAATGGATTAAAATCCTACTTACTTAACAAAAAATACAAATAGGGGCATCTGGGTAGCTCAGTGGTTGAGCATCTGCCTTTGGCTCAGGTCGTGATCCTGGAATCCTGGGATTAAGTCCTGAATCAGGCTCCCCATAGGGAGCCTGCTTATTCCTCTCCCTATGTCTCTGCCTCTGTTTCTGTCTCTCATGAATAAATAAATAAACTCTTTTTTAAAAAACTACAAGTAAGAGGATTAAAATATAGAACTGAGAAAATCTAAGCAAAAAAAAAAAAAAGCATAAAAAAAGGAGACAAGAAAAAAAGAGAAGAAAATTAGACTTGGAGCTAGAAGTCTATTATCTGTGAATTAGGAAATCCAGAAATAGAGAAGGAGGATAATAGAAAAAAATGATTGAAGAAATAATACAAGAAAATTCACAATTAAAGAACACAAGGTTTCTTCAAGGACCCAAGGAGTGCTCAACACAGTGAATGAGAGACCAATATCAAAGCATGTTATAATGAAACTTCAGAACACCAAGCATAAAAGTATGATTCCAAGAGCTTCTGGAAAGAAAATACATCATATATATAAAACACCGGAAATTAGAATGCCAATGCACTTCTTAAAACAATGAGAAGCTAGAAGACAGACACTGCCTTCAAAATTCTGAACAAAAATGATTTCCAACTTAAAATATTATACATAGCCAATCAAATGTGACAGTTGTATAAAGATATTTTCAGACAGGTAAGAACTCAAAATAAAATATACCTTTCATGTCCCCCTTTTCCAAAAATTAATGGAGGATGTACACCACCAAAAGTGGAACAAATCAAGAAAGAAGACATGGGTTCCAAAAAAATAATGAAATCACTCCATACAGGAGGGGAGTGAAGGAAATTCCAAGGATGATGACTAAGGGAAGTTTCCAGAGAGGACTGGGCAGCAAACCCAGAAATCAAACAATCAGGAAGAGAAAGGACAGTGGGTTTCAAGAAGGGATCTCCAAAGGAAGAGAGATCCCCACATCTACCACCTCAATGATTGCCAACGTTAATTCAGATAATCTAGCTGGCTAGGGGCGTGTCCTCTTCCTCTTTCACTACTTCGTGTGTGTCCCTCTCAAAGCTGTGTCAATTGAAGAGGATGAACTTCCCCAATACAGGATGACCATTCTTCAGTCAAGTCACTGCATTCCCCTAGTGGAATCTCTGAAGAAGATCTCAAGTCCATTTGCAAAAGAGCATAAATAAGTTAGTGAAGTTTCCAAGACTCCAAATGAGGTACTGCATAGGTAGCAGTCTGCCTTTAGGAAAAAAAATTGCCTAATAAGAGAATTATTTTGTCAACCAAATGGCATTTACTTTGCTGTCAAATGTATGTTCTTCAAATGTTTTATTCTATGGTGAAAGATCTGGGGATTAAAAATGCAAAGCAACTTGTGCTTAGAGTTACCTACTTTGAAGGTTTGAAACACCGAATCCTTCACTGTCAGAGCTAAGGATCTTCCTGTAGTACTGCTAATTCAGTCCTACCACGGAACACTCAAAACAGAGTATTCTGCCTTGCCCTCAGAACGGACTGACCATGCTCATTGTTTTCAAGTGTGTTTTGTAAAGGGAAATACATGGGAAGAAAGGAAGGATGCTTGATCAACAGTTCTTATTCCACCCAGTGTCTATAAGAACTGTCCTTCAATTCTCAGCTTTAACAACTTAATTTTAAAATACAAATATATGTGTGAGTGTATGTGTACATATATACTTAAAACACAACAATATGACAAGCAGTGAACTACAGATATCAAAATACCCAAATAATCTATGCTAAAAGATTTTAGTCTAACGGAAAAAGTGATAATATATTATTATAAGATTGGTGAGTGTAATAAAAGAGCATATGACAAAAAGATTTAACTGAATCCAGCCACAAATACAAAACCTATTGCTATTCAGAGCTCTGTCCTTTTTTTGAGGGGGGTAGGGACAGAGAGAGAATTTTAAGTAGTCTCAACACCCAGCGCAGAGCCCAGGGCTCAATCTCACAACCCGGAGATCATGACCTGAACCTACATCAAGAGTCTGATGCTTAACCGACTAAGCCACCCAGGTACCCCTCACAGCTCTGTCTTCTCAAACAACATATCTACTTAAGCAAAAAGCATGCTGTGAGTCAACAAACAAGGCTACACTGCTTTCACTGCCTAGTTTAATCATCAGTAGGCCAGAAAACAAACATACAGACCCTTCAAAAATACACTATTTGTACACACTCCTAAGCAATTGTATTTACTAGACATAGATATATCCTAAGACCCAGTTTTTCTTTGCATATTCAAAATAATCAGTCTGGCCTAGAATTTTATACCTAGCCAATCAAATAAGAAAGCCATAAAAAATTTTCTACATGTCTAACTCCTAAAACCCAGATCTGTCTTTGTTGATGTGTCATATTTCACAGCTCCGCTGCATTACCATTTTAATTTGTGGCTATACGGTTTGATATTCTATTCATTGAAAAATATGTGAGAGAATAAATCTTTTTACTATAACTGACTTTAAATGGAATTAAGGTACACTGAGAGATGTGCTAATTTTGTAATGGACAGCATGTAGTCTGATTTATGACAACCATAAACCGAAAGAGTTTTTTTTTAATTTTTATTTATTTATGATAGTCACAGAGAGAGAGAGAGAGGCAGAGACATAGGCAGAGGGAGAAGCAGGCTCCATGCACCGGGAGCCCGATGTGGGATTTGATCCCGGGTGTCCAGGATCGCGCCCTGGGCCAAAGGCAGGTGTCAAACCACTGCATCACCCAGGGATCCCTGAAAGAGTTTTTTTTAAGGATTTATTTATTTATTCATGAGACACACACAGAGAGAGAGAGAAAGAGAGAGAGAGAGAGAGGCAGAGACATAGAGGGAGAAGCAGGCTCCTCACAGGGAGCCCAATACAGGATTTGATCCCAGATCCTGGTATCACACCCTGAGCTGAAGGCAGACGCTCAACCACTGAGCCACACAGGCATCCCCCAAAAGAGTTTAAATAGTCAATAATTGATATAAACAAATATTGTGATAGTACTGAACATCTCTCTGGCTCAGAAAATTTTCATTGAATCCAAATCTTAAATGAGTTTGAAAACCAGACAAATGATTTGACAATAAAGATTTGAGTTGTCTTTATTCTGAAAGCTAAAAAAAAATATTGAGAGTTCCTGTCTCAATATTTTCCACTCACATCAATGACCTTGATATCCAAGATAGAACTTAGGAAGATAAGAATAATGCTAAGGTAGTTCCCAAAATTAAAGAAATATATAGAGTAGTGATTTCTTAGAACAGTTAAACATCATTGCTATAATTCTATTATGACAGATACTTTATTTTCATCCTAAACTTATCATCCTGAATGAATGAATGAATGAATGAACAGATGGATGGTTAGAGTTTCTAGGGTAGATGGATGGAACACTAGCTACCCAATTAACCTCTTAACTTAAAAAGAACATCTTTGGGGAACCTGCATGGCTCATTTGGTTAAGCTTCTGACCAGTGAATTAGGCTCAGGTCATTATCTCAGGGTCATGAGATCAAGCACCATACTCAGTAGGGAGTTCTGCTTGAGGTTATCTCCCTCTGCCCCTCCCTCCACTCACTCTCATGCTCTCTCATGTGAAAACTGGGATTTAAGTTAATGTCAGAGTTAACTTCTTCCTGACAGTTTCTACTGGGTCCTAGACACTACAAGCTTTTGCCTTGTTAGTTGTATTAACATAGAAGGGGGACAGGAGATAAAGCCAAGATACCAAAGGTGTGAAATATGACAATAAACCCCCTCATAAAGATGGGATCCAAAGGTGTATAATAGGTAAGAAAGTCAAATCAAAACTAAACTAAAAAACTACATTTAGAAAGGACAGCAAAACAAAACAAAACAAACAAAAACACTTGTTAATCTTGGTAATCTTGACCCTGAAACTAGGTGGAATGGAAAAAAATCTCCCCTGAAAACTCATACATAACCATAAACTGGTTACCTCAAGAATTCGTAGTCTAAATTCATATTATCTGCAAGGCCAAAAAAATACGTTGAGCAAAGAATGTAATTTATTTTTTTATTTTTTAAAGAATGTAATTTAAAGTGACTCAGACATCCCCAATAAAGATGGCAGAGTACAAAGAATCTGAACTTCCCTTATCCAACAGATATACCAAGGCTGCAACTATCTATAGAGCAACTCTAAGAATGAGTTGAAGACTGGCAGAACAGCTCTTCCACACCCAAAGATATAAAGAAAAAACATATCAAGAAGGGTTAGAGGCAAATAGAAGTGATCTGATGGGGGCCCCTTCCCTGCACAGTGACCCACCTGTGGAAGAAATACCACAGTGGGGGAGGTCCTCCCTGAGGAGCAAGGGGTTCAAACTCAACATCAGGCAGCTCCTGCTGGGGTATCTGCACTGGGAAGATGAGCTCCCATAATGTCTAGTTTTGAAAAGTAGTGGTGCATAGCTTTAGGAAAGCCAAAGGGCTACAGGAAACCAAGACTTGGCTCTTAACAGACCCACACATACTCACTCACTCCAAGACCGTCATGTAGTCAGCAGTTTGAAAAGTATCAGGGCCATATCTAAAGGAGATTTATTGACTAATTTTGTGGCAAGTGCTGAAGGGGCAGGAATCTGTAGGAACTTTCTCTGGGAACAGAAGCACTGGCAGGTGCAATTTTTCTTGCCCCCTTCTGCCTAACTGGACTGACTCTGACAAGCATCGTATTTGACACTCCATCTACCCTGCTAGTACCCAATTGTCCCATAAATGCATTTCCCTGATCACCCCACCCAACACATCCACCCTGACAGGCATCCCTCCAAAGCAGCTCCCACCTCATCATACGTGGTGGACAGATTTGGCTGGGACTACCACCTCTCCAAAAGTTGCTGCTATACCACCACACCCTACAGGTAGCCTCAGCTAGAAATGGTACCTTTCTAAAGAGGCTCCTAGGGAAGTGGGGGAGGGGGAAGCCACTCACTAGGATATCTGCAACAGTGGCATCCAGGCCTTGTGGCCAGCCAGACTCGAGGCTAGATCCACCAACAAGTGAGCCTGTAGCACCCACAAATAGGCCTCTCAACCAGCTGCACTAAGGTGCCAGATTTACTGAGCAGCCTACCTACACCAGTTGCATCCCACCACAATAGGAAGGTACACACAGCCCTCAACGGGGACACCCTTGGAGGGCCTGGTTCTAGTGACAAGGGGAATGGTGCTTCTGAACCATACAAGACACATATTAAATAAGAACACTATTTCAAGACTAGGAGATGAAGTTGATCAACCTAATACATAGAAGCAAACAAAGAGAGGTGGGCTAAATAAGGAGACAGAGAAATATCTCTAAATGAAAGACCAAGACAAAACTTCAGAAAAAAAAAACTAAACAAAATGAAGATAGGGAATCTACCTAATAAATAATTCAAAGCAGTGGTCATGAAGATGCTCACCAAATTATGAATGAATGAACAGAGTGAGAACTTCAACAAATAGAATATATTAAAAAGAAGCAAAGTAGAAGAATACAATAACTGAAATGAAAAATACATGAGATGGAGTCAATAGCTGATTAGATAATGCAAAAGAATGGATTAGTGATCTAAAAGACAGGGTAATGGAAATCATCCAAGCCGAATAGCAAAAAGATAAATAATTTTTAAAATGAGGATAGTTAAGGGACCTCTAGGACAAAATCAAGTGTACTAACATTTGTATTACAGGCATCTCATGAGAAAAGAGAGAAGAAGGGGCAGAAAACTTATTTAAAGAAATAGAGGGGGAGGGGCAAGATGGCGGCAGAGTAGGGTCCCCAAATCACCTGTCCCCACCAAATTACCTAGATAACCTTCAAATCATCCTGAAAATCTACGAATTCGGCCTGAGATTTAAAGAGAGACGAGCTGGAATGCTACAGTGAGAAGAGTTCGCGCTTCTAGCAGGTAGGAAGACGGGAAAAAAGAAATAAAGACACAAAAGGCCTCCAAGGGGGAGGGGCCTGCGAGGAGCCGGGCTGAGGCCGGGGCAAGTGTCCCCAGGACAGGAGAGCCCCGTCCCCGGAGGAGCAGGAGCTGCACCAACCTTCCCCGCGGAAAGGCCTCCCGGGGAATTGGAGCAGGATCCCCAGAAAGGCGGGGATGCCCTCGGGCTCCCGGGGACAGTAACAGAGGAACTGCGCCCCGGGGAGAGTGCGCCGAGCTCCCTAAGGGCTGCAGCGCTCGGCGGGACCCGGAGCAGCTCGGAGGGGCTCGGGCGGCGGCTCCGCGGAGGGGGCTGCGCGGCTCCGGGAACAGCTCGGAGGGGCTCGGGCGGAGGAAGAAGCTCCGCGGAGGGGGCGGCGCGGCTCCGGGAACAGCTCGGAGGGGCTCGGGCGGCGGCTCCGCGGAGGGGGCTGCGGGGCGGGAGCGTTAATCCAACAGCGCAGGCCCCGGAGCACAGGGCACCAGGACACAGCCCAGGATCCGGCCTCCCCCGGGACAGGCAGAGGCCGGGAGGGCCCAGGACAGGGAGGACGCTCCTGCCCCGAGCTGAGCAGATCAGCGGCCCCGCCCGGGAGCCTCCAGGCCCTGCAGACGGAGAGCCCCGGGAGGGCCCAGGACAGGGAGGACGCTCCTGCCCCGAGCTGAGCAGATCAGCGGCCCCGCCCGGGAGCCTCCAGGCCCTGCAGACGGAGAGCCCCGGAGTGACTGTGGGAGCTGAATCCAGGTTTCCAGAGCTGCCGTAGCCACTGTGGCTTCCTCCCGGGCCCTCACGGGGTGAACAACCCCCACTGAGCCCTGCACCAGGCAGGGGCAGAGCAGCTCCCCCAAGTGCTAACACCTGAGAATCAGCACAGCAGGCCCCTCCCCCAGAAGACCAGGGAAACGGACCAGTTCCAGGGGAAGTCAAGGGACTTAAAGTATACAGAATCGGAAGATACTCCCCCGTGGTTTTTGTTTTTTTTTTCTTTCTTTTTGATTTCTGATTGCTTCCCCCACCCCTTTTTTTCACCTTTCTTTCTCTTTTTCTTCTCTTTTTTCCTTTTTTTCCTTCTTTTTCTTTTTTCTTTTTCTCTTTTCTTTCCTTCTCTCTCTCTTTTTCTCCTTTTCCCAATACAACTTGTTTTTGGCCACTCTGCACTGAGCAAAATGACTAGAAGGAAAACCTCACCTCAAAAGAAAGAATCAGAAACAGTCCTCTCTCCCACAGAGTTACAAAATTTGGATTACAATTCAATGTCAGAAAGCCAATTCAGAAGCACTATTATACAGCTACTGGTGGCTCTAGAAAAAAGCATAAAGGACTCAAGAGACTTCCTGACTGCAGAATTTAGATCCAATCAGGCAGAAATTAAAAATCAATTGAATGAGATGCAATCCAAACTAGAAGTCCTAACGACGAGGGTTAACGAGGTGGAAGAACGAGTGAGTGACATAGAAGACAAGTTGATGGCAAAGAGGGAAACTGAGGAAAAAAGAGAGACAAATAAAAGACCATGAAGACAGATTAAGGGAAATTAACGACAGCCTGAGGAAGAAAAACCTACCTTTAATTGGGGTTCCCGAGGGCACCAAAAGGGACAGAGGGCCAGAATATGTATTTGAACAAATCCTAGCTGAAAACTTTCCTAATCTGGGAAGAGAAACAGGCATTCAGATCCAGGAAATAGAGAGATTCCCCCCCTAAAATCAATAAAAACCGTTCAACACCTCGACATCTAATAGTGAAGCTTGCAAATTCCAAAGATAAGGAGAAGATCCTTAAAGCAGCAAAAGACAAAAAGTCCCTGACTTTTATGGGGAGGAGTATTAGGGTAACAGGAGACCTCTCCACAGAGACCTGGCAGGCCAGAAGGGGCTAGCAGGATATATTCAGGGTCCTAAATGAGAAGAACATGCAACCAAGAATACTTTATCCAGCAAGGCTCTCATTCAAAATGGAAGGAGAGATAAAGAGCTTCCAAGACAGGCAGGAACTGAAAGAATATGTGACCTCCAAACCAGCTCTGCAAGAAATTTTAAGGGGGACTCT
Source organism: Vulpes lagopus (assembly GCF_018345385.1). Classification (NCBI taxonomy): domain Eukaryota; kingdom Metazoa; phylum Chordata; class Mammalia; order Carnivora; family Canidae; genus Vulpes; species Vulpes lagopus. The sequence goes on from NC_054848.1 coordinate 17,156,830, forward strand.
TAAAATTCCCCTTTAAGAAGAAGTTCAGTGGAACAATCCATAAAAACAAGGACTGAATAGATATCATGATGACACTAAACTCGTATCTATCAATAGTAACTCTGAACGTGAACGGGCTTAATGACCCCATCAAAAGGCGCAGGGTTTCAGACTGGATAAAAAAGCAGGACCTATCTATTTGCTGTCTACAAGAGACTCGTTTTAGACAGAAGGACACCTACAACCTGAAAATAAAAGGTTGGAGAACCACTTAACATTCAAATGGTCCTCAAAAGAAAGCAGGGGTAGCCATCCTTATATCAGATAAACTAAAATTTACCCCGAAGACTATAGTGAGAGATGAAGAGGGACACTATATCATACTCAAATGATCTATCCAACAAGAGGACTTAACAATCCTCAATATATATGCCCTGAATGTGGGAGCTGCCAAATATTTAAACTGAGTAATAACCAAAGTGAAGAAATACTTAGATAATAATACACTTACACTTGGTGACTTCAATCTAGCTCTTTCTACCCTCAATAGGTCTTCTAAGCACAACATATCCAAAGAAACGAGAGCTTTAAATGATACACTGGACCAGATGGATTTCACAGATATCTACAGAACTTTACATCCAAACTCAACTGAATACACATTTTTCTCAAGTGCACATGGAACTTTCTCCAGAATAGACCACATACTGGGTCACAAATCGGGTCCGAACCGATACCAAAAGATTGGGATTGTCCCCTGCATATTCTCAGACCATAATGCCTTGAAATTAGAACTAAATCACAACAAGAAGTTTGGAAGGACCTCAAACACCTGGAGGTTAAGGACCATCCTGCTAAAAGATGAAAGGGTCAACCAGGAAATTAAGGAAGAATTAAAAAGATTCATGGAAACTAATGAGAATGAAGATACAACTGTTCAAAATCTTTGGGATGCAGCAAAAGCAGTCCTGAGGGGGAAATACATTGCAATACAAGCATCCATTCAAAAACTTGAAAGAACTCAAATACAAAAGCTCACCTTACACATAAAGGAACTAGAGAAAAAACAGCAAATGGACCCTACACCCAGCAGAAGAAGAGAGTTAATTAATATTCGAGCAGAACTCAACGACATCGAGACCAGAAGAACTGTGGAACAGATCAACAGAACCAGGAGTTGGTTCTTTGAAAGAATTAATAAGATAGATAAACCATTAGCCAGCCTTATTAAAAAGAAGAGAGAGAAGACTCAAATTAATAAAATCATGAATGAGAATGGAGAGATCACTACCAACACCAAGGAAATACAAACGATTTTAAAAACCTATTATGAACAGCTCTACACCAATACATTAGGCAACCTAGAAGAAATGGACGCATTCCTGGAAAGCCACAAACTACCAAAACTGGAACAGGAAGAAATAGAAAACCCGAAGAGGCCGATAACCAGGGAGGAAATTGAAGCAGTCATCAAAAACCTCCCAAGACACAAGAGTCCAGGGCCAGATGGCTTCCCAGGGGAATTCTATCACACGTTTAAAGAAGAAATCATACTATTCTACTAAAGCTGTTTGGAAAGATAGAACGAGATGGAGTACTTCCAAATTTGTTCTATGAGGACAGCGTCACCTTAATTCCAAAACCAAAGACCCCACCAAAAAGGAGAATTACAGACCAATATCCCTGATGAACATGGATGCAAAAATTCTCAATAAGATACTAGCAAATAGGATCCAACAACACAATAAGAAAATTATTCACCATGACCAAGTAGGATTTATCCCCGGGACACAAGGCTGGTTCAACACTCATAAAACAATCAATGTGATTCATCATTTCAGCAAGAGAAAAACCAAGAACCATATGATCTTCTCATTAGATGCAGAGAAAGCATTTGACAAAATACAGCATCCATTCCTGATCAAAACTCGTCAGAGTGTAGGGATAGAGGGAACTTTCCTCGACATCTTAAAAGCCATCTACGAAAGGCCCACAGCAAATATCATTCCTAATGGGGAAGCACTGGGAGCCTTTCCCCTAAGATCAGGAACAAGACAGGGATGTCCACTCTCACCACTGCTATTCAACATAGTATTGGAAGTCCTAGCCTCAGCAATCAGACAACAAAAAAACATTAAAGGCATTCAAATTGGCAAAGAAGAAGTCAAACTCTCCCTCTTCGCCGATGACGTGATACTCTACATAGAAAACCCAAAAGCCTCCACCCCAAGATTGCTAGAATTCATACAGCAATTTGGTAGCGTGGCAGGATAGAAAATCAATGCACAGAAATCAATGGCATTTGTATACACTAACAATGAGACTGAAGAAAGAGAAATTAAGGAGTCAATCCCATTTACAATTGCACCCAAAAGCATAAGATACCTAGGAATAAACCTAACCAAAGAGGTAAAGGATCTATACCCTAAAAACTATAGAACACTTCTGAAAGAAATTGAGGAAGACACAAAGAGATGGAAAAATATTCCATGCTCATGGATTGAAAGAATTAATATTGTGAAAATGTCAATGTTACCCAGGGCAATTTACACGTTTAATGCAATCCCTATCAAAATACCATGGGCTTTCTTCAGAGAGTTAGAACAAATTATTTTAAGATTTGTGTGGAATCAGAAAAGACCCCGAATAGCCAGGGCAATTTTAAAAAAGAAAACCATAGCTGGTGGCATCACAATGCCCGATTTCAGGTTGTACTACAAAGCTGTGGTCATCAAGACAGTGTGGTACTGGCACAAAAACAGACACAGAGATCAATGGAACAGAATAGAGAACTCAGAAGTGCACCCTGAACTTTATGGTCAACTAATATTCGATAAAGGAGGAAAGACTATCCCCTGGAAGAAAGACAGTCTCTTCAATAAATGGTGCTGGGAAAATTGGACATCCACATGTAGAAGAATGAAACTAGATCACTCTCTTTCACCATACACAAAGATAAACTCAAAATGGATGAAAGATCTAAATGTGAGACAAGATTCCATCAAAATCCTAGGGGAGAACACAGGCAACACCCTTTTTGAACTTGGCCACAGTAACTTCTTGCAAGATACATCCATGAAGGCAAAAGAAACAAAAGCAAAAATGAACTATTGGGACTTCATCAAGATAAGAAGCTTTTGCACAGCAAAGGATACAGTCAACAAAACTAAAAGACAACCTACAGAATGGGAGAAGATATCTGCAAATGACATATCAGATAAAGGGCTAGTTTCCAAAATCTATAAAGAACTTATTAAACTCAACACCAAAGAAACAAACAATCCAATCATGAAATGGGCAAAAGACACGAAGAGAAATCTCACAGAGGAAGACATGGACATGGCCAACATGCACATGAGAAAATGCTCTGCATCACTTGCCATCAGGGAAATACAAATCAAAACCACAATGAGATACCACCTCACACCAGTGAGAATGGGGAAAATTAACAAGGCAGGAAACAACACATGTTGGAGAGGATGTGGAGAAAGGGGAACCCTCTTGCACTGTTGGTGGGAATGTGAACTGGAGCAGCTACTCTGGAAAACTGTGTGGAGGTTCCTCAAAGAGTCAAAAATAGACCTGCCCTACGACCCAGCAATTGCACTGTTGGGGATTTACCCCAAAGATTCAGATGCAATGAAATGCCGGGACACCTGGACCCCGATGTTTCTAGCAGCAATGTCCACAATAGCCAAACCGTGGAAGGAGCCTCGGTGTCCATCGAAAGATGAATGGATAAAGAAGATGTGGTTTATGTATACAATGGAATATTACTCAGCCATTAGAAATGACAAATACCCACCATTTGTTTCGACGTCGATGGAATTGGAGGGTATTATGCTGAGTGAAGTAAGTCAATCGGAGAAGGACAAACAGTGTATGTTCTCATTCATTTGGGGAATATAAATAATAGTGAAAGGGAATGTAAGGGAAGGGAGAGGAAATGTATGGGAAATATCAGAAGGGGAGACAGAACATAAAGACTCCTAACTCTGGGAAATGAACTAGGGGTGGTGGAGAGGGAGGAGGGCGGGGGGTGGGGGTGAATGGGTGACGGGCACTGAGGGGGACACTTGATGGGATGAGCACTGGGTGTTATTCTATATGTTGGTAAATTGAACACCAATAAAAAATTAATTAAAAAAAAGAAAACTTATTTAAAGAAATATTAGCTAAAAACTTCCTGTTATAAGCTGGAGAAGGAAGCAGACATCCAAGTCCAGGAAGCACAGAGTCTCAAGATTAGAAGGTGAACCCCAAAATGTAAACAATAAGACATTTAAAAATTAAAATGTCAAAAATTAAAGATAAAGAATCTTAAAAGTAGCAAGAGACAATGACTATCTCGGTACAAGGGAACATATATAATATTATAAGCTAATTTTTTTTAGAGAAACTCTACAGGACAGAAGAGAAAATCATGATATATTCAAAGTGCTGAATAAAAAAGAAAAACTGCAATCACGAATACTCTATCAAGAAAAATTACCATTCACAATTAAAGGAGAGATAAGGTGTTTCCCAGAAAAACAAAAGATAAGAGTTCATTACCACTAAACTGACCTTAGAAGAAATGTTAAAGGGACATCTTTTTTTAAAAGATTTTATTTATTTATTCATGAGAGACACACAGAGAGAGAGAGAGACAGATACACAGGCAGAGGGAGAAGCAGGCTCCAGGCAAGGAGCCCAATGCAGGACTGGATCCAGGGGCTCCAGGATCACGCCCTGAGGCAAAGGCAGGTGCCAAACTGCTGAGCCACCCAGAGATCCCTAAAGGGACATCTTTAAGCAGAAAAGGCCATAAAGAGAAGTAAGGTTGTGATGAAAGAAGAAAATCTCACTGTTAAAAGCAAACCCATAGTAAAGGTAGTAGATCAATCACTTATAAATCTAGTATAAGGATTAAAAGAAAAGTAGTAAAATCAACTACATGTCCAATAATTAGTGGGATGCACAGAATAAAAAAGAGGCAACATATGAAATTAAATACATAAAATATGGGAGGAGTAATAAAAATGTAGTGCTTCTAGTATGTGTTTGAATGTAAGTGGCCCTCAATTTAATACAGACTGCTGTATAATCTTGAAAAAGAAGAAAAAAAAACCTGAAGGTATCATGGTCCCAGATTGCAAGATGTACTACAAAGCTTTGGTAATCAAAACAGTGTGGTACTGGCATAAAAATAGACATATAAATCAACATAACAGAATAGAGAGCCCAAAAATAAACCCACCATTATAAAGTCAATTATCTTAGACAAAACAGGAAAGAATATGCAATGAGAAAAAGATAGTCTCCTCAACCAAAGGTGTTGGGGAAACTGCTCAGCTACATGCAAAACAATGAAACTGGGCAAAACAATGAAGCTGGGCCACTTTCTCTCACCAAACACAAAAATAAATAAAAAAGGGATTAAAGACCTAAATATGATGGGATGCCTCAGTGACTCAGCAGTTGAGCGTCTGGCTACAGCTCAGAATGGATCCCAGGTCCAGGAATTGAGTCCCACTTCAGGCTCCCTTCAAGGAACCCCGCTTCTCCCTCTGTCTGTGTCTCTACCTCTCTCTCCATGTCTCTCAAAAATAAATAAATAAATTTTTAAAAAAAGACCTAAATGTGAAACCTGAAATCATAAAAATCCTAGAAGACAGCATATAGGTATTATCCCTCTCATTAGATGCAAGGAAAGCCATTTGACAAAATACAGCATCCATTCCTGATCAAAACTCGTCAGAGTGTAGGGATAGAGGGAACTTTCCTCGACATCTTAAAAGCCATCTACGAAAGGCCCACAGCAAATATCATTCCTAATGGGGAAGCACTGGGAGCCTTTCCCCTAAGATCAGGAACAAGACAGGGATGTCCACTCTCACCACTGCTATTCAACATAGTATTGGAAGTCCTAGCCTCAGCAATCAGACAACAAAAAAACATTAAAGGCATTCAAATTGGCAAAGAAGAAGTCAAACTCTCCCTCTTCGCCGATGACGTGATACTCTACATAGAAAACCCAAAAGCCTCCACCCCAAGATTGCTAGAATTCATACAGCAATTTGGTAGCGTGGCAGGATAGAAAATCAATGCACAGAAATCAATGGCATTTGTATACACTAACAATGAGACTGAAGAAAGAGAAATTAAGGAGTCAATCCCATTTACAATTGCACCCAAAAGCATAAGATACCTAGGAATAAACCTAACCAAAGAGGTAAAGGATCTATACCCTAAAAACTATAGAACACTTCTGAAAGAAATTGAGGAAGACACAAAGAGATGGAAAAATATTCCATGCTCATGGATTGCAAGAATTAATATTGTGAAAATGTCAATGTTACCCAGGGCAATTTACACGTTTAATGCAATCCCTATCAAAATACCATGGGCTTTCTTCAGAGAGTTAGAACAAATTATTTTAAGATTTGTGTGGAATCAGAAAAGACCCCGAATAGCCAGGGCAATTTTAAAAAAGAAAACCATAGCTGGTGGCATCACAATGCCCGATTTCAGGTTGTACTACAAAGCTGTGGTCATCAAGACAGTGTGGTACTGGCACAAAAACAGACACAGAGATCAATGGAACAGAATAGAGAACTCAGAAGTGCACCCTGAACTTTATGGTCAACTAATATTCGATAAAGGAGGAAAGACTATCCCCTGGAAGAAAGACAGTCTCTTCAATAAATGGTGCTGGGAAAATTGGACATCCACATGTAGAAGAATGAAACTAGATCACTCTCTTTCACCATACACAAAGACAAACTCAAAATGGATGAAAGATCTAAATGTGAGACAAGATTCCATCAAAATCCTAGGGGAGAACACAGGCAACACCCTTTTTGAACTTGGCCACAGTAACTTCTTGCAAGATACATCCACGAAGGCAAAAGAAACAAAAGCAAAAATGAACTATTGGGACTTCATCAAGATAAGAAGCTTTTGCACAGCAAAGGATACAGTCAACAAAACTAAAAGACAACCTACAGAATGGGAGAAGATATCTGCAAATGACATATCAGATAAAGGGCTAGTTTCCAAAATCTATAAAGAACTTATTAAACTCAACACCAAAGAAACAAACAATCCAATCATGAAATGGGCAAAAGACACGAAGAGAAATCTCACAGAGGAAGACATGGACATGGCCAACATGCACATGAGAAAATGCTCTGCATCACTTGCCATCAGGGAAATACAAATCAAAACCACAATGAGATACCACCTCACACCAGTGAGAATGGGGAAAATTAACAAGGCAGGAAACAACACATGTTGGAGAGGATGTGGAGAAAGGGGAACCCTCTTGCACTGTTGGTGGGAATGTGAACTGGAGCAGCTACTCTGGAAAACTGTGTGGAGGTTCCTCAAAGAGTCAAAAATAGACCTGCCCTACGACCCAGCAATTGCACTGTTGGGGATTTACCCCAAAGATTCAGATGCAATGAAATGCCGGGACACCTGGACCCCGATGTTTCTAGCAGCAATGTCCACAATAGCCAAACCGTGGAAGGAGCCTCGGTGTCCATCGAAAGATGAATGGATAAAGAAGCTGTGGTCTATGTATACAATGGAATATTACTCAGCCATTAGAAATGACAAATACCCACCATTTGTTTCGACGTCGATGGAATTGGAGGGTATTATGCTGAGTGAAGTAAGTCAATCGGAGAAGGACAAACAGTGTATGTTCTCATTCATTTGGGGAATATAAATAATAGTGAAAGGGAATGTAAGGGAAGGGAGAGGAAATGTATGGGAAATATCAGAAGGGGAGACAGAACATAAAGACTCCTAACTCTGGGAAATGAACTAGGGGTGGTGGAGAGGGAGGAGGGCGGGGGGTGGGGGTGAATGGGTGACGGGCACTGAGGGGGACACTTGATGGGATGAGCACTGGGTGTTATTCTATATGTTGGTAAATTGAACACCAATAAAAAATTAATTAAAAAAAAGAAAACTTATTTAAAGAAATATTAGCTAAAAACTTCCTGTTATAAGCTGGAGAAGGAAGCAGACATCCAAGTCCAGGAAGCACAGAGTCTCAAGATTAGAAGGTGAACCCCAAAATGTAAACAATAAGACATTTAAAAATTAAAATGTCAAAAATTAAAGATAAAGAATCTTAAAAGTAGCAAGAGACAATGACTATCTCGGTACAAGGGAACATATATAATATTATAAGCTAATTTTTTTTAGAGAAACTCTACAGGACAGAAGAGAAAATCATGATATATTCAAAGTGCTGAATAAAAAAGAAAAACTGCAATCACGAATACTCTATCAAGAAAAATTACCATTCACAATTAAAGGAGAGATAAGGTGTTTCCCAGAAAAACAAAAGATAAGAGTTCATTACCACTAAACTGACCTTAGAAGAAATGTTAAAGGGACATCTTTTTTTAAAGATTTTATTTATTTATTCATGAGAGACACACAGAGAGAGAGAGAGACAGATACACAGGCAGAGGGAGAAGCAGGCTCCAGGCAAGGAGCCCAATGCAGGACTGGATCCAGGGGCTCCAGGATCACGCCCTGAGGCAAAGGCAGGTGCCAAACTGCTGAGCCACCCAGAGATCCCTAAAGGGACATCTTTAAGCAGAAAAGGCCATAAAGAGAAGTAAGGTTGTGATGAAAGAAGAAAATCTCACTGTTAAAAGCAAACCCATAGTAAAGGTAGTAGATCAATCACTTATAAATCTAGTATAAGGATTAAAAGAAAAGTAGTAAAATCAACTACATGTCCAATAATTAGTGGGATGCACAGAATAAAAAAGAGGCAACATATGAAATTAAATACATAAAATATGGGAGGAGTAATAAAAATGTAGTGCTTCTAGTATGTGTTTGAATGTAAGTGGCCCTCAATTTAATACAGACTGCTGTATAATCTTGAAAAAGAAGAAAAAAAAACCTGAAGGTATCATGGTCCCAGATTGCAAGATGTACTACAAAGCTTTGGTAATCAAAACAGTGTGGTACTGGCATAAAAATAGACATATAAATCAACATAACAGAATAGAGAGCCCAAAAATAAACCCACCATTATAAAGTCAATTATCTTAGACAAAACAGGAAAGAATATGCAATGAGAAAAAGATAGTCTCCTCAACCAAAGGTGTTGGGGAAACTGCTCAGCTACATGCAAAACAATGAAACTGGGCAAAACAATGAAGCTGGGCCACTTTCTCTCACCAAACACAAAAATAAATAAAAAAGGGATTAAAGACCTAAATATGATGGGATGCCTCAGTGACTCAGCAGTTGAGCGTCTGGCTACAGCTCAGAATGGATCCCAGGTCCAGGAATTGAGTCCCACTTCAGGCTCCCTTCAAGGAACCCGCTTCTCCCTCTGTCTGTGTCTCTACCTCTCTCTCCATGTCTCTCAAAAATAAATAAATAAATTTTTAAAAAAAGACCTAAATGTGAAACCTGAAATCATAAAAATCCTAGAAGACAGCATATAGGTATTAATTTCTCTGACATCAGCCATAGCAACATTTTTCTACATATGTCTCCTGAGCCAAGGGAATAAGAACAAAAATAAATTACTGAGACAATATCAAAATTAAAAGTTTCAAATAAATAAATAGCTTCTGCACATAGGAAATAATGAACAAAATGAAAAGATATGAATGGGAGAAGGCATTTGCAAATGACATATTCAATAAAGGGTTAGTATCCAAAATAGATAAAGAACTTCCACAACATAACACCCAAAACATCAAATAATCCAATTAAAAAATGAGAAGACGTGAGCAAATTACAAGAGAGCAAGAGGAGAACAAAGGAAGAGAGAAGACTTCCAAAAACAACCAGAAAACAGTTTAAAAAATGAAATTAGCACATACCTATCAATAATTACTTTAAATATGGAAGCGCTAAATGCCTCAACCAAAAGACATAAGCTGACTGAATGGACATAATCAAAAATCCCAATAAACAAAAGTACAGGACCAGACAGCTTCATTGGTGATTCTATCAAATGTTCAAAGAAAATTTAATAACTATCCCTCTCAAACTCTTCCAAAATGCTAAAGAGGAGGGAATGATTCAAAGCTCATTTTACAAGGCCAGCATTACCTTCATACCAAAACCAGACAAGGATAGCAAGAAACTTACAGGCCAACATCCCTAATGAACAAAGTATTAGTAAATGGAATTCAATAGTACATTAAAAGGATCACAGGCCATAATCAATTGGGATTTATTCCAGGGGTGCAAGATGATTCAATATCCACAAATCAATCAATGTTATATACCCTATTAACAAAATAAAGGATAAAAATATGATGATGGTTTCAAGAGATGTACAAAAAGCATTTGACAAAAAAGTCAACATCCATTTATGATTTAAAACTCTCAACAAAGTGGATATAGGAATAATATACCTGAACATAATAAGGATTATATATGACAAACCCACAGCTAACACCATATTCAAGCTAAAAAGCTTTCCATGAGTTTTTCTCTAAGATCAGGAATAAGACATGAATGCCAACTCTTGTCACTTTTATTCAACATAGTAATGGAAGTCCTAGCCACAGTGGCCAAACAAGAAAAAGAAGGGGCATCCAAGAAGGAAGGAAAGTTATATTTCCAAATGACATAATACTATATATAGAAAACCTTAGGGGGGGGATCCCTGGGTGGCGCAGCGGTTTGGCGCCTGCCTTTGGCCCAGGGCGTGATCCTGGAGACCCGGGATCGAATCCCACGTCAGGCTCCCGGTGCATGGAGCCTGCTTCTCCCTCTGCCTGTGTCTCTGCCTCTCTCTCTCTCTCTCTCACTGTGTGCCTATCATAAATAAATAAAAGAAAAAAAAAGAAAAAAAAAGAAAACCTTAGGGGTGCCTCAGTGGCTCAGTTGGTTAAGCATCTGCCTAAAGCTCAGGCCATGATCTCAGGATCCTGAGATCGAGCCCCACTTGGGCTTCCTGCTCAGTAGGGAGCCTACTAGTCTCCCTCTCCCTCTGCCCCTCCTCCCTGATCATGCACTCTCTTTCTCTGTCTCAAATAAATAAATAAAATCTTTTTAAAAATGTAAAAACTCAACCAAAGAACTGTTAGAATGAATTCAGTAAAATTACAAAACACTAAATTCATATACAGAAATCTGCTGCATTTCTATGCACTACTAATAAACTGCTAGAAAAATTAAGAAAACAATCCCATTTACAATTGCATCAAAAAGAATAAAATACCCAGGAATAAATTTATCCAAGGAGTTGAAAGACCCATATTCTCAAAACTATAAGATAATGACAAAAGAAATTGAAGATGACATGAAAAAATGGAAAGATACACCATACTCATACACTGGAAGAATTAATATTGTGAAAATGTCCATACTATTGAAAGTAATCTACATATTCAGTGCAATCTCTATCACAATTCCAATGTCATTTTTCACAGAATTAGAACAAATAATACTAAAATTTCCATGGAACCCACAAAATACTCTAAATACCCAAATCTTTTTTTTTTTTTTTTTTTTTAATTTATGATAGTCACACAGAGAGAGAGAGAGAGAGAGGCAGAGACACAGGCAGAGGGAGAAGCAGGCTCCATGCACGGGGAGCCCGACGTGGGATTCGATCCTGGGTCTCCAGGATCGCGCCCTAGGGCAAAGGCAGGCGCTAAACCGCTGCGCCACCCAGGGATCCCTAAATACCCAAATCTTGAAGAAGAACAAAACTAGACATGTCACACTCCCAGATTTCAAACGACATTACAAAGCTACTAGTAAACAAAACAGTATGGTATTGGTGCAAAAAGAGACACATAGATCAATGGAACAAAAGAGAAAGCCCAGAAGTAAATCCATATTTCTATGCTCAGTTAATCTATAACAAGAGGCAAGAATATAAAATGGGGTAAATCCCCAGCATTGCAATTGCTGGGTCGTAGGGCAGGTCTCATTCATTTGGGGAATATAAAAAATAGTGAAAGGGAATAAAGGGGAAAGGAGAAAAAATGAGTGGGAAATATCAGAAAGGGAGACAGAACATGAAAGACTCCTAACTCTAGGAAACGAACTAGGGCTGGTGGAAGGGGAGGTGGGCGGGGGGTGGGAGTGACTGGGTGACGGGCACTGAGGTGGGCACTTGACGGGATGAGCACTGGGTGTTATTCTGTATGTTGGCAAATTGAACACCAATACAAAATAAATTTATAAATTTTTTAAAAGAATATAAAATGGGGAATTGACAGTCTCTTCAATAAATGGTGCTGGAAAAACTGAACAGCTACATGTAAAAGACTGAAAATTTCTTACACCAAATATAAAAATTAACTGAAAATGAATTAAAGACCTTTAACTGACATTGCTGTAGAATGCAGAGGCGTGAATATGCAGTGGTTCAGAGTTTATGGTAAATCGCAACACTTCAGCACTCCAAGCAAGGCAACCACTTCTCCCTGTGTGACCCTAGGGATTCTCAGTCTGCCCGCTGCTAGAGCTCAGCTCTGCTCCCCCACCAGGGCACTGCTCAGTTCCCCAGGCCTGAACCTGGCTATGTTTTAAACCTCTAATAAACCTCTAATACCTCAGAATCTGTGCTCTGCTGTCTACAGAAGACTGGCAGTAATGTAATTCTCTCCTTTACCCCCTGTTGATGGTTTTGAGCAATAGTTTTCTTTTGCAGTTCCCTGTGCACGTTTTCACTTTTTTTCCCCACTTTTGTTCTCTCTTCCCCCTCCCTTGCTACTCCCTCCTTGGTCAGGGCTCCCTCCCCTGGGGACTCCCCACCAGTTTTTTCTCCCATGGATCAATTTTCCACAGTTCCTACTTTCCGTAGGTCATTTTTCTAGTTTGTAGATGTGCAGCTTCATTCACCAAGACTTCAGATTGATTTCATAGGTTTCAGAATGATTTGATATTTATCTTGCTGTGTTCAAGTGAGGAGGCAGGCTTAGGGTCACTGTACTCCTCTACCATCTTACCTCTCCCCAATCAAGAACCTCAGCTTTAAGTTCATACCTATACAAAAGTGAACTCAAAATGTGTGATGGATCTAAATGCAAAATGTAAAACTATAAATATTTTTAGGAAAAAAAAAAACAGAAAATCTTTGGGATTTAGTTTAAGTAGAGAATTCTTAGACTTGATACTAAAAGCATGACACATAAACCATAAAACTGATAAATTGAACCTCATGAATAAAAACTTTTGATCTGTGAAAGACAACATGAAGAGAATGAAAAGACAAACGTATAGACTCAGAATGTGCAACACATATATCCAACAAAGGACTAATATCTAGAATGTATAAAGAATTCTCAAAAAAACTTTTCTTAAAAGTCAAAGGTATGAAAACAAACAATACAACTGGAATATGAGCAAAGATATAAATAAGTCAGAGTAAATCTTAAGTATTCTTAACTACCACCACAACAAGAAAATGGTAAGAATGTAAGATGATGGGTGTATTAACTAATCTTATTGTGGTAATTATTTTTCAGTACATACTTTTTTCACATCATCATGTTGTAAACCTTAACCTTACACAATGTTATATGTTAATTATATCTCAACAAAGCTGGGAAAAAATCAATGTAATTGACTGTATTGACAGACTAAAGAAGAAAAGTAACATATCTTAGTAGGTGCAGAAAAAGTATTTGACAAAATGTAATATCTATTAACAATAATAATAATAAAAAAAATACCAGGTTCAGCCCTGGTGGCTTAGCGGTTTAGCGCCACCTTCAGCCCAGGGTGTTATCCTGGAGACCCGGGATCAAGTCCCACGTCGGGCTCCCTGCATGGAGCCTGCTTCTCTCTCTCTGTCTCTCTCCCTCTCTCTCTTTGTGTATCTCTAATAAATAAATAAATAAATAAATAAATAAATAAATAAATAAATAAATAATATTTTTAAAAAATAAAATAAAATAAATTTAAAAATACCTCATACCTCAGCACTTTGGGAATAAAAGTCAACTCCATTTATTTGAGGGAGTTACTCCCAGTTAACATGCTCAATGATGAAAGACTGTTTCTTCATAAGATGAAGAAAAAGTCAAAGGCACTTACACTTATTCAGCAGCATACTGGGAGTCCTATCCAATACAGTAAGTCAAGAAAAAGAACAAGATCTCCAGACTAGAAAGAAACAAAGCTAACAATAAGGTCAAATAATATGGTGTCTATATAGAAATCCTTAAAGACTTTACAAAGGAGCTCCTAGACCTAATAAGTGACTTGAACAAGGTTGCAGGATATAAGGTCAATGTAAAAAATCACTTATAGGGGAGAAGGGAAGATAGCAGAAGAGTAGGGGATCCTCGTTTCATCTGCTCCCCTGAATTCAGCTAGATATCTATCTAATCATTCTGAACATCTGTGAATTCAATCTGAGCTCTAAGAAAAGAATTGCTGCACTTCTACAAATAGAAAATTGACCACTTTTTGCAAGGTAGGAGGTGCAGAGAAGTGAATCTGAAGGGTTATATCTGAAGATAAACCACTGGGGTGGCGGGGGTGATGGTGGGGGGGTGGTGGAAGAGAGCCTCTAGAACCGGCTATAGGAAAGTGATACAGCAGCAGAAAACAAAATCAGAACTTTTAGAAGTCTGCTCCTGTGAGGGATGTCCCTGCCTGAAAGGTGCTCAGGTGGCTAAGTGGGGCAGAATCCTAAGTGGGACAGTGTAGTCTCAGGATCTCTGGGGTCACAGAAAGAACGGGGGTGCCTGAGTGTGGCAGAGTTCGCAAGCATTGAAGAGGGGAAGCTGGCTACAATTAGTGAGCCTTGGAGTGGCCTCTCAGCTAGGTGTTGCCATAAACCCTGAATCTCAGCATCATCTGGAGACCGCTTTCTAAGCAGGGACCCAGGAAGCAGGAAGCAGCAAAAGCACTGAAAGACCCTACTCTTTCTCCCAGGAGGAGCAGTGCAGGTGCAGTAGAATAGGCAACCACTTCTAGAGTAGGGACCCAGAAAGCAGTGGAGCTGTGGTGAGACCCCCTCCCTCCTCTGGGAAGATTAGTACGTGTGTGTACTGCAGGAGTCTGTGGAGTTTGGCACATACAAAAGTGACTGACTACTTTTCCATGAGCGTGCACTGAAGGGCTGAGATCATTCAGCTCCAGAGCTGGAGATTGAGGTGCAGTGATTTTTATTTTTTTCATCCTCTAAAGCAGCACAAAAAGCCGTCAGGGAATAAAAACCACAAAGAGCAACCAGAAGCAGCTTACACTGAGCCTAGCCCCTTGGTAAGGGGCAGTGCAACTCCATTCAGGCAAAGACACCTTCCCCCAGAAGACTAGCAGGAACATCAGGCTAATACCAAGCTTAAGGATCATACAGAACTGAAAAACTCCTGTGCTAGGGGAAAATAGTATAAAGAATTTGAGGGTTTTTCTCATGATTCTTTAGTCTGTCAGTTTAAAATTTTCCTTTTTTTTCTTTTTTTCCCTTTTGATATAGCATCTTATTTTATCAACTCTTTTTTAAGTCTTTTTTTAATTTTCATTTTTACATTTATATTTTAGAAATATATTTCTTCATTTTTGGCTTCCTTTCACTGTATTCAATTTTATTTTTGTATATATATAAATTTTTCTTCTACAATTTTGGGATTAAGTGCCTTGTAAAAAACAGGCCAAGGGCAGCCCTGGTGGCGCAGCGGTTTAGCGCCGCCTGCAGCCAAGGGCATGATCCTGGAGACCCCGGATCGAGTCCCACATCAGGCTCTCTGTATGATGCCTGCGTCTCCCTCTGCCTGTGTCTCTGCCTCTCTAAATAAATAAATAAATAAATAAATAAATAAATAAATAAATAAAATCTTTAAAAAAATTTTTTTAAAAAAACAGACCAAAATACACCCAGGACCAAGTGTATCACCCTCTCCTGTCTACCTATTTGATTATATTCCCTTTGTCCCCCCCTTTTTTTGGTTTCTGGTCTTCTCTGATTTGCCTAGTATATATTTCACTGGGGTCATGGTTAATATTTTTATTTCTTTGTTGTTCTCTAGTTCATCCAATCTTCTCTAGACAAAATTACCAGAAGGAAAAATTCCCAGAAAAAATAACAAGAGGTAGTACTCACTGCCAAAGACTTAATAAATATGGATATTGGTGGAGCTAGAGTTCAGAACAATGATTATAAAGATACTATCTTGGCTTGAAAAAAAATATAGAAGACACTAGGGAATCCCTTTCTGGAGAAATAAAAGAACTAATATCTAATAAGGCTGAAATCAAAAAGGTTGATTGCTGAGATGCAATCAACAATGGAGGCTCTTAATGCTAGAATAAATGAGGCAGAAGAGAGACTAAGTGATATAAAAATAAAAGTATGGAGAATAAAGAAACTGAGCACAAGAGAGATAAGCAATTACTGGATTATGGGAGGTGGATTTGAAAGATCAGCAAACACCAAAAAGTGAAAAAATATTAGAATCTGGGGTCCCAGAGGAAGAGGAAAGTGAAAGAGGGCAGAAGGTATATTTGAGCAAATTATACCTGAGAATTTCCCTAATATGAGGAGGAAATAGGCATTCAAGATCAGGAGGCACAGAGAACCCCTTCAAAATCAATAAAAATAGATCAAAAACCTGATATATAATAGTGAAGCTTACAAAATTCTGAGAAAAAGAAAATTCTGAAAGCAGCTCGAGACAAGAGGTCCTTAACCTATAAAAGTAGGAACATTAGATTGGCAGCAGACCTATCCAGAGATGTGGCAGGCCAGAAAGGGCTAGCATGATATATTCAGGGTACTAAATGAGAAAAACATGTAGCCAAGAATACTTTATCCAACAAGGTGGTCACTCAGATGGAAAGAAAAATAAAGAGCTTCTTTTTTTAAAAAAAAAAAATATTTATTCATGAGAGACACAGAGAGAGAGGCAGAGACATAGGCAAAGGGAAAAGCAGGCTTCCCATGGGGAACCCAATGTGTGACTAGATCCCAGTACCCCGGGATCATGACCTGAGCCAAAGGCAGACACTCAACCACTGAGCTACCCAGGAGTCCTGAGATAAAGAGCTTCTAAGACAAATAGGAGCTAAAAGAATTTGTGATCACTAAACCAATCCTGCAAGAAATATTAAAAGGGATCCTGTAAGTGAAGAGAGAGCCCAAAACTAACACAGACCAGAAAGGAACAGAGACAATACACAAAAACAGTGATTTTACAGGTAATAAAATGGCACAAATTCATATATTTCAACAGTTACTCCGAATGTAAATGGGCTAAATGTTCCAATCAAAAAAGATAGGGTATCAGATTGGATTAAAAAAAGAAAGTCTCATAGATACGTGGTCTACAAGAGACACATTTTAGACCCAGAGACACCTCCAGATTGAAAGTGAAGAAGTGGAGAACAATTTATCATGATAATGAACATCAAAAGAAAGTTGGGGTAGCAATCCTTATATCAGAAAAGTTAGATTTTAAACCAAATACTGTATGAAGGGAAGAAGAGGGACACTATATCATACTTAAATGGTCTATCCAACAAGAAGATCTAACAATTATAAATATTTATGCTCCTAACTTGGGAGCAGCTAATTATATATGCCCATTAATAACAAAATTAAAGAAATACATTGATAATAACACAATATAAGTAGGGGACTTTCACACCCCACTCACAGCAATAGACAGATCATCTAAGCAGAATATCAACAAGGAAACAAGGGCTTTGAATGATACACTGGACCAGATAGATGTCACAGATATATACAGAGAATTTCATCCTAAAGCAACAGAATACATTCTTCTCGAGTGCCCATAGAACACTTTCCAAAATAGATCACATACTGGGTCACAAATCAGGTCTCAACTGGTGCCAAAAGACTGGGATTATTCCCTGCATATTTTCAGACAACAATATTTTGAAACTGGAATTCAATCACACGAGGAAATTTGAAAGGAACTCAAATAGTTGGAGGTTAAAGAATGACTGGGTCAACCAGGAAATTTAAGGGGAATCTTAAAAACTCATGGAAACAAATGAAAATGAAAATACAACTGTTCAAAAACTTTTGGGATGCAGCAAAGGCAGTCCTAAGAGGGAAGTACATAGTAATACGAGTCTTTCTCATGAAACTAGAAAAGTCTCAAAAACACAAGCTAACCTTACACCTAAAGGTGCTGGGGAAAGAACAGCAAATAGAGCCTAAACCAAGCAGAAGACAAGAAATAATAAAGATTAGAACAAAAATAAATGAAATAGAAACCAAAAGAACAGATCAATGAAACCAGAAGCTCATTCTTTGAAAGAATTAATAAGATTGACAAATCCCTAGCCACACTTATCAAAAAGAAAAGAGAGAGGACCCAAATTAATAAAATCATGAATGGAAGAGGAAATATCATGACCAACACTAAGGAAATACAAACAATTATAAGAACATATTGTGTGCAACTATATATCAACAAATTAGACAATCTAGAAGAGATGGATGCATTCCTAGAAATGTATAAACTACTAAAACTGAAACAAAAAGAAATAGAGGGATCCCTGGGTGGCACAGTGGTTTGGCACCTGCCTTTGGCCCAGGGCGCGATCCTGGAGACCCGGGATCGAATCCCACGTCGGGCTCCCGGTGCATGGAGCCTGCTTCTCCCTCTGCCTGTGTCTCTGCCTCTCTCTCTCTCTGTGTGACTATCATAAATAATAAATAAAAATTAAAAAAATTTAAAAAAAGAAATAGAAAACCTGAACAAAAATAAATTGAAGCAGAAATAAAAAATCTCCCAATAAACAAGAGTCCAGGGCCTAATGGCCTCCCAGAGGAATTCTACCAAACATTTAAAGAAGAACTAATACCCACTCTTCTGAAGCTATTTCAAAAAAATAGAAAGGGAAGGAAAAGTTCCAAACTTGGTCTATAAGGCCAGCATTACCTTGATCCTTAAACTAGACAAAGACCCCACTAAAAAGGAATTACAGAACAAAATCCCTGATGAACGTGAATTTCAAAATTCTCACCAGGATACTAGCTAGTAGGATCCAACAATACATTATAACGATTATTCACTGCGACCAAGTGGGATTTATTCCTGGGCTGTAAGGGTGGTTCAACATTTGTAAATCAATTAATGTGATACATCACATCAATAAAAGAAAGGACAAGAACCATATGATCCTCTCAACTGATCAAAAGCTTTTTGATAAAATACAGCATGCATCCTTTCTTGATTAAAACTCTCCATAGTGTAGGGATAGAGGGAACATATCTCAATATCATAAAAACCATCTATAAAAAGCCCACAGCAAACATCATTCTCAATGGGGAAAAACTGAGACCTTGGCTGCAGAAACTTCTTGCTAGACACATCTCTAAGGGCAAGGAAAAGAAAAGCAAAAATGAACTATTGGTACTTCATCAAGATTAAAAGCTTCTACACAGCAAAGGAAACAGTCAACAAAATTAAAGGCAACCTCTAGAATGGGAGAAGGTATTTGCAAATGACGTATCAGATAAAGGGCTAGTATCCAAGATTTATAAAGAACTTACCAAATTCAACATCCCAAACCCAAATAATACAGTCAAGAAATGGGAAGAAGATATGAACAGACTTTTCTCCAAAGAAGACATACAAATGGCCAACAGACACATGAAAAAATGCTCCACATCACTTGGCATCAGAGAAATACAAATCAAAACCACAATGAGATACCACCTCACACCAGTCAGAATGGCTAAAATTAACAAGTCTGGAAACAACAAATGTTGGCACAGATGCTGAGAGAAAGGAACCATCTTACACTGTTGGTGGGATTACAAGCTGGTACAGCCACTCCAAAAAATAGTATGCACGTTCCTCAAGAAGTTAAAAATAGAGCTAGCCTATAACCCAGCATTGCTCTCCTGGGTATTTACCCCAAAGATACAAATGTCATGATTAGCAGGGGCACATACATCCCAATGTTCATAGCAGCAGTGTTCACAATAGCCAAACTGTGGAAAGAGCCAAGATGTCCGTTGGCAGATAAATGGTTAAAGAAGACATAGTATATATACAATGGAATATTACTCAGCCATCAGAAAGGATGAATACTTACCACTTACATTGACATGGATGGAACCAGAGGGTATTATGTGGAGTGAAATATGTCAATCAGAGAAAGACAATTCTATAGTTTCAGTCATACGTGGCATATAAGAAGTAGTGCAGAGGATCATAGGGGAAGGGAGGGAAAACTGAATGGGAAGTCATCAGTCATCAGAGAGAGACAAATCATGAGAGACTCTTAACTATAGGAAACAAACTAAGAGTCACTGGAGGGGAGGTTGGTGGGGGAAGGGGTAACTGGGTGATGGGTAATAAAGAGGGCAAGTGATGTGATGAGCACTGGGTGTTGTACATAACTGATGAATTACTGAACTCTGCATTTGAAACTAATGTTGTACTATATGTTGGCTAATTGAATTTAAATTTAAAAATTACTTATATTTCATATACTAGCAATGAACAATTAGAATATAAGATTAATTAATAGTACCATAATACTGAAATACTTATGGTTAATCTAACAAATTACATGTAAAAAGTCTAAACTCAACTCTACTTCATCACCTATTATTTATCAATGAAACTAATACAGCCAGCTTTCTGCCTTTATCCCTACTGAAAATTCTCTCATTATGTTCTAGAAAACCTGCTAATTATCAAATATGACTGGGCATTTTCGGTTCCTATCCACTTAGGTCTCTTTGTGTTTGGCATATTAGTAAATTAGCTCCTCCTTGAAATTCTTCTCTTGCTATCTTTTATGTTACTATTCCTCTTAACATGTTCTCTGTTCACCCAGCAACTCCACTATCATAGTTTTAACTGCCAAAGTATCATGGAGTGATATTTACATACCTAGCTGTCTGATACACAGTTTTAATCAGATGCCCCAGCATTATCTCAAATTCGCCATGTATATTTACCTTCTTATCCTTCTCCCAAACCTTCTACTTTTTTTCATTCTGTAACTCCTTTGTAAGCAGTACAATCACTTATCTACCTCAGTTAGAAACCTGTGAGTCTCTTTCTCACAGCCCACATCCCATCAATCACCAAACCCTGCTAAATATTTCTGGAACTCATCCCTTTTCTTTTCAAATTCAAGCCCTCACAATCTTTCACCTATATTATTATAAGACTGCTTTCCCTATCTTAAATAGTACACTCCTCAAATTCATCCTCATCCCAATTCAAATGATCTATCTAAAATGCAAACCGAACCCTGTCATTGCTTTGCTTAAAACTTTTTGAGGGCTTCCTTTACTTCAAATTCTGTAATATGGAAAATTCAGTCTTCTACTATCTAGCTACCAATGTGAAATATTGGGGTTCAGGAGCAAATGGTCAAGAAGAAATTCTTGAGATGTCTTTGGTACAAAAAAGGTGATTTAATTAAAGCATGGGGACAGGATCCATGGGCAGAAAGAGCTGCACTGGGGTTGTGAGGAGTGACTGATTATATACTTTTAAGTTGGGAAGGGGGTAGGGATAGCATAAGTCTCTAAAGAATTTGAAAGCAAGGTTTTCAGGACCTTGAGGGGCTAGCTGCTATTAAGATAAGGTCATTTTTACTACTGTATAGTAAAACATTAGTCATGAGACTCTTCAGATGTATATCAGTGGACCATATGTTTGGAGGATGATTGCTAACATATTATCTTGGGGGGGTATTAAGATAAAGGAAGTTTCCAAAAGGATTTTTATATGTTACAGAAGACTTACAGGATCCTGGAGGTAGGGCTAAGGTTGCTTTTCACCTTTAGCAAAGTTAACATCGAGGCAGTTGAGTTCCTTGAGGAAGGTCACTCTGCCTATCTTAAGTACTTATCAATGGGCTGCACGTTATAGGGAAATTTAATTTTTTTCTACACTTCTTTTGCCTTTCTTCTCTACATCAGCTACTGCTTGCTTTTTTCTGACATATTCTGTCACTCTTATTCACTATGCCTCTGTGACACATAAACGTTTACATTTCCTCCCACATACCATGTACTTTCTGTTTTTAAGTTTTTGCTTCAACCATCCTTTCTGCCTACTTTCTACTCATTCTCTTAGATTCAGCTTAGGAAAACTTCTCTGAGCCCTCTGGGATGGAATAGATGCCAACCCTCTTCTGTTTCATAATAGCCTGTCCATACAGCTCTTTTACCGTAGGAATCTCTTTGATTGACTAGACTGTGCAGTATTTTAAAACTTGGGTTTATATCTCATTTATCTTTGTATCCACAACATTTAACATATAACCTGTGATTCAGTAAATGTTTATCAAGTGAACTGAATGACTGCTTGTTGGGTTTACTTACATGAAGCTGAACTTGGCAATATAATTAACCCCCTAACAATTTTAATCATTCTACCATAGGACACATTTCTTGTACATTAAAGGAATATAAAACATTACACACTGGTTTTGAAATTAAACTTGTGAAAACTACCATTCCAATGATAACAAGGGTAAGAACTCAATTAAGAAAGTACTTTCAGAGCAGCCTCGGTGGCTCAGTGGTTTAGTGCCGCCTTCAGCCCAGGGCCTGATCCTGGAGACTCAGGATCGAGTCCCATGTCGGGTTCCCTGCATGGAGCTTCTCCCTCTGCCTGTGTCTCTGCCTCTCTCTCTCTCCTCTCTGTGTTTCTCATGAATAAATAAATAAAATCTTAAAAAAAAAGTACTTTCACCTTCTGTATTTTTCCATGAACTTGCTTTAGCAACCTGGTCAAATAACTGATATTGCTCCATTGATAATAACACTGTTCTGAAGCATAGATGTTCCACTATACAAAGTAACATTTATTGAGTACATAATCTAGGAACTGAGAATACAAAGATAAAATTAATTCTCAAGGGAGCTCACAATTTCCTGAGTACTAAAGAGAAATGAGCAAATAATTGGGAAGAGCATCTTATTTTTAGCTATCAGGTAAGGAGGCAGAGTTGATGGATTTTTTTTTTTTTGTATACCTTTTTAGCATCAATTTGTTTCTGGCCTACAGATTCACCATAATAAATAAATTCATTGGTCAGAAGGAAAACAGCTAGGGATTATGCATAGGTAAGAAAAAATTTTAAGCAGTTACTAGGAAAACAAAAACAAAAAAATTTAAAAGCACAAGCCGAAAATGAGAACAAATAACCAAAAACCAAAACTGACCTTAGAGTGCATGTCTTATAGATAGTAATGCAGTAATATTACCATTCTAGATGAAGGACAGTTCCAGATTTATCAGTGATTGTGATGGTAAAGAAGTGCTTGTTTTACTAATAAAGGCTCTGAATTAAACTGCTAATATTAGAGTTTCTGCTTTGGACTTTCATGGGGCATGAATTATTTCCCAGGGTTGAAACAGTCATCATAAATTCTATGTGGAAGAAATACAGAAGATGGATAATTATTCCACTCTCTTTTTCTAAAAGATAATTATTCAGTTCTGTCACCAGGCATCACATTTCTCTTTCAATTAGGTCAAGTTGTCTCCACAGAGCAACGAAAACACACGTTCATTCATTTTGCCAATGAACTTGCAGAATGATTGCGTAAGCTTTCCATTTTCTATTTCTCTGTTTTAATAAAGAAAACAAAATTATTATATATAAGACAATTTTCTATTAAAAGATATTTCTTTAAACAGTATCATTTTTGCAAAGTCAAGCAGTCTGTCTTCATCAAACAGGCAATTTAATTTGCTATGTGACTTTTTTATCATCAAGCAACCAGCTTGGACTTTTAAAAAAATTTTATTTATTTATTTGAAAGAGAGTAAAAATGAGTGAAGGAGAGAAGGAGCAGGGGGAGGGGCATAAAAGGGAGAAGCAAACTCCCCACTGAGCAGGGAGCTAGATGAAGGGCTCTATCTTAATCCTGGCACTCTAGGATCACAATCAGAGCTGAAGTCAGATGCTCAACTGACTGAGCCACCCAGACACCTCCCAACTTGGACTTTTTTAAAAAAGTTAATCCCAAATTTAAATACCAGGATTTTACTCCTGCCACCTTTATTTAACATAGTAGTGTAAATCCAAGTCACAGCCATCAGACAACAAAAAGAAATAAAAGGAATCCAAACTGGTAAGGAAGAAGTAAAATTTTCGCTATTTGAAGATGACATAATACTATATATACAAAACCTAAAAGACTCCACCAAAAAACTATTAGAACTGATACATGAATTGAGTAAACTTGCAGGATACAAAATTAATGTGCAGGAATCTGTTGCATTTCTATTTACTAATAATGAAGCAGAGGAAAGAGAAATTAAGAAAACAATCTTAAAATTGCATCAAAAATAATAAGAGATAGGAATAAATTTAACCAAATAAGTGAAAGACCTGTACTCTGAAAACTATAAAACATTGATGAAAGAAACTGAAGATGTCACAAGAAACAGAAAGACAGTCTATGCTCATGGATTGGAAGAACAAATATTATTAAAATGTCTATACTACCTAAAACAATCTACACATTTAATGCAATCCCTTTCAAAATATCAACAGCATTTTTCACAGAACTGGAAAAAAACAATCCTAAAATTTGTACCTCGATTTAATACCTCGATTATGAGATTCACTCCAATTACAGAGATATAAAGTGTAAAAATTTGTGCTTTGGAATTGATGAGATTGACAATGGGATTTACCCTTGAATCTGTTAGAAATCCTTGAGCCTTGGGGTGCTTCACTGGCTCAATCAGTAGAGCATGCGACCCTTGATCTAGGGGTCATGAGTTCAAGCCCCACATTGGGTATGGAGATTACTTAAAAATAAAATCTTAAAGAAAAAAAAGGAAATCCTCAAGCCTAGGTTGGTGCTGTCTTCTCATACTGAAGATTTACCACTTGCCATGGGCCATTCCAACTTTGAACCATTTTGTGCTTTTTTTGTGGGGGGTGTCAGGGCTGGGAGTTTATTGATGTACAATTTACATGTAATATTTCAGCTGTACAACATGGTAATTTGACATTTATACACATTATGAAATGATCACCACACTAAGTCTAGTTGCCATCTATAACCATATAAAGTCAATATAGTAGCATTGACTATACTCCCCATGCTGTACATTACATCCCTATGACTTATTTCTTGTATAAATGGAAGTTGTACTTGAACTCTTGCACCCACCTCATCTCCCATAAGATCTGCCTTCTCCCCGGGAAGCCACCAATCTGTTCTCTGTACCTATGTGTCTAGGTTTTTTAAATTCCATGTGTTTTTTAAATTCCATATATAAGTGAAATCATGTGGTATTTGTCTTTCTCTGACTTATTTCACTTAGCATCCTCAAGGTCCATCCATGTTGTCACAAATGGCAAGATTTCATTCTT
Source organism: Vulpes lagopus (assembly GCF_018345385.1). Lineage (NCBI taxonomy): Eukaryota > Metazoa > Chordata > Mammalia > Carnivora > Canidae > Vulpes > Vulpes lagopus. The sequence continues at coordinate 17,182,099 of NC_054848.1, forward strand.
TTGACATACTTCTATGGCTGAGTAATAGTATTCCATTGTATACATATACCACATCTTCTTCAACAATACATCCACTTTGGTTGTTTCCATATCTTGGTTATTGTGATTAATGTTGCAATGAACATAGGGGTGCATGTATCTTTTTGAATTAGTATTTTCATTTTCATCAAATAGATACCCAGTAGTGGAATTGCAGGATCGTATGGTAGTTCTATTTTTAATTTTTTTAAGGAATTTCCTTACTATTTTCCATAGGAGCTGCACCAATTTACATTCCCACCAACAGTGCATGAGGGTTTCCCTTTTCTCCACAAACTTGCCAGCACTTGTTTTTGTTTTTATTTTTTGTTTTTTGGTTTTTTTTTTTGGTCTTCTTTTGATAACACCCATCCTTACAGGTGTGAGGTAATCTCTCACTATGGTTTTGATTTGCATTTCCCTGATGATTAGTGATGTTGAACATCTTTTCATGTGTCTCCTGGCCATCTGTATCTTCTTTGAAAAAAATGTCTATTTAGATCCTCTGCCCATATTTTAGATTGTTTTTTATGGTATTTCATTTTATGAGTTCTTTATATATTTTGGATAATCACACCTTACTGAACACATGATTTGCAAATATCTTCTACCATTCAGTATGCTGCCTTTTTGTTCTTGTTTATGGTTTCCTTCATGGTGCAAAAGACTTTTCTGTTTGATGTAGTTCCATTTCTAAAAATTTCTGACTTTGTTTTAGCCTGAGGAGATGGATTTTTTTTTAAATGTTGCTAAGACCAATGTCCAAGAGTTTAGTGCCTACATTTTCTTGTAGTAGGTTTATAGTTTCAGGTCTTAATTCAGGTCTTTAATTCATTTTGAGTTTTTATATGTGTTGTAAGACAGTGGTTCAGTTTCATTCTTTTGCATGTAGCTGTCATTTTCTCAGCATCAATTGTTAAAGAAAACTGTTCCTTCCCCATTGCATATTCTTGCCCCCTTTGTTGAATCTACCATATTTACATAGATTTATTTCTGGGCTCTCTGTTTTGTTCTGTTAATCTATGTGTCTGTTTTTGTGCCACTACCATACTATTTTGATAATTATAGTTTTGTAGCATATTTTGAAACCAGGGAACATGGTACCTCTGATTTTGTTCTTCTTTCTCAAGATTGTTTTGGGTATTCTGGGTCTTTTGTGGTACCATATAAATTTTAGAATTATCTGTTCTAGTGTTATGAAAAATGACTGGAAGTGATAAGGATTGCATTAAAAATGTAGATTGCTTTACACAGTATGGACATCTTAATATTAATTCTTTCAATCCATGAGCATAAAATATCACTTACATTATTTGTGTTTTCTTCAATTTCTTTCATCCATGCCTTATTGTTTTCAGTGTACTGGCCTTGCATCTCCTTGGTTAAATTTATTCCTAGGTATTTGTTTCTGATATGACTGTAAATAGGATTATTTTCTTGATTTTTTTCTGGTAGTTTGCTTTTTAAATTTTTTTCAAGATTTATTTATTTGAGCAAGAGAAATGATGAGGGGGAGGAGGGTCAGAGGGAGAAGCAGATTCCCTGCTGAATTGGGAGCCCAATGTGGGGCTCAATCCCAGGACTCCAGGATCATGACCCAAGCCGAAGGCAGACTACCAACCAAACAAGCCACCCAGGTGCCCCAATAGTTTGTTAGTATATAGAAATGCAACAGATTTTTTAATATTAATTTTATATCCTGCAACTTTACTTAACTCATCCATTAGTTTCAACAGTTTTTTGGTGGTCTTTAAGATTTTGTATATATAGTATCATGTAATCTGTAAATAATGACAATTTTACTTCTTTCTTTCCAATGTGATTGCTTTCATTTATTTTTCTTACCTAAATGCTGTGGTTAGGACTTCTAATACTATGTTGAATTAAATTAGAGCGAGTAGACATCCTTGTCTTATTCCTGATCTTAGATAAAAAGCTTTCAGTTTTTCACCATCAAGTATTATATTAGCTCTGAGTTTATCACATGTGGCCTTTATTACATTGACATGCATTTGCTCTACATCTACTTTTTAAAGAGTTTTTCTCATAAATGGATGTTGAATTGTGTCAAATGCTTTTTATGTTTCTATTGAGATGGTTATATGATGATTATCTTTCATTTTATTGTGGCATATCACATTGATTTGTGGATGTTGAGACATCCCTGTAACCCCTGAAATAAATTCCACTTAATCATGCTGTATCATGTTTTTAATTTATAGTTGAATCTGGTTTGCTAATATTTTCTTGAAGATTTTTGCATCTATGTTTATCAGAAACATTGGCCTATAATTTCTTCCCTTTCTCTCTCTCTCTATCTCTTTCCTTCTTTATTTTGTGGTATCCTTGTCTGGTTTTGTTATCTGGGTAATGCTGGTCCCATAAAATACACTGATGTATTTTATTTAAAGGCAGATTTTTTTGTAGAGATACTTTGGTCTTGTTTTTTGATCCACTCTGACAATATTTGTCTTTTAATTGGTACAATCAGACCACTGATGTTAAAGTGATTGATGTAATTGGAATAATAGCATATTTATTGTTGTTTTCTATGTATTGCCCTATTCTTTGTTTCTATTTTTGTCTTCCACTCTTTTTCTGCCTTTTGTGGTATACTTGGGTCTTATTATTTTATCCACTTTGACAGTCTCAGCCTTTAAGTTAGTGGTTGAAATATACACTTATAATTAATTCCAGTACATGTTCAAATAACACTCTAACTCCTGAGGTAGAGTGAGTGCCTTATAGTATAATATTACCAATTCATCCCTTTTACATCCCTTATAACACTGCTGTCATTTATTTCACTTATACATAAGCTATAATCACCCCATATATTCAGTTTGGGAAGTTTTACTCATCTATGTTCAAGCTCACTAACCCCTTGGCTATGTCATGTCTACTAATGAATCTGCCAAAGGTATTCTTCATTTTTGTTTGCATTTCTAGAATTTCCTTTTGATTCTTTCTTAGCTTCCATTCATCTATTTACATTACCTATTTATTTTTGCACATACCCACTTTTCTGCTACAGCCCTGAGGATATTAACACTTGTTATTTTAAATTCTCACTGTGATAATTCCAAAATCTCTGCCATATCTGGGTCATTTTCTGATGCTTGACTCTTTAGAGTGATTTTTTTGGTTTATATTTTTGTTTCATTTTGCCGTCTTGCATGCCTTGTTTTTGTTTTTGTTTTTTATTTATGAAAGCCAAACACAATGTGTCAGGAAAGGAACTGAGGTGAACAGGCCTGTAGTATAAGGTTTTACATTTATCTGACAAGGAGGCAGGCTGCATTTATGATGTACTATAACTATAGGTATGGGAGACTAAGACTTCCTGTAGCTCCCTTGTCTTTGTCTTCTCTGTTGTCTTTGTGTTTCCCCAGAAATTCCCTCTTAAATACAGCCTGAGCCTTATAGTTTCTTAAGCTGCAATCCCCTATTATTACAGAAGAGCCATATTGATATTATGGAAAGATGTGGGAGAAGGAGAAGCATTATGTATCCCTAGAAAGAGATCTTCATCTTTTACTTGGCCTGTGTTTCTGGGCTGTAACCTTCAGGAGAGCTTCCCAGCTCTTTGCCCTTCTTTAAGTGAAACAGGACGGCTAGAGGGGGCTGGAGATGGGTATTTCCCTTCTTCCATATTGTTAGGCTCTGGTAAAATCCATGTAGATTAGGATCTGGTAAAATAGTTTCTCTGAAGACAAGGTCTTTATTAATGAGAACATAATGCTCTGGGCATATTTCAAAATAATAACTTCTCCTTCTTTTGCCAAAATCAAAAGGGGATTTTTCTCCAATCTCTACCCTGAGAATCTGGTAGGCTCCTGGAAATACAACTCACAGAAGTATGGATGCCCCCCGCCACCCCAGGGCTGAGTCCTTAGGAGTTTTTATCTCTTAAGGTAGTCCATTCTTGGTCTCCAGCAATTTGTCAATGATCCTTTATGTGTTCCTACCAGATTTCAACTGCAGCTTCTGATACTAGTAAGCTTTGATCCTGTGTTCCTCTGTCTCTCCAGTTAAATGATCTATCATTTGCCCTGTGACTACAATTCTCTGATCTAGGATACATTGTTGATTTCCAGTCTCTTCAGTTTTTTTCTTGTAAGGATAGAAATGACAACTTCTAAGCCCTTTACATGTTGGACTTGAAACTGGAAGTGGATTGTGAGGATTTTTTTTAGCTATTCTTCCAATCTCTTTCAATTGGTGTATATAAACATTTTACACTTATTTATCGATATGTTATGGCTTAAGCTGTCCATTTTATTATTTGTTTTGTTTTTCATTTCTCTTATTCTCTTTTACTTCCTAGTGGGGTATTTGAACATTTTTAAGGGTTCTTTCCTGATAAATTTATACTGTTTTTGAATGCATTTCTTTGTATAGTTTTCTTAGCATTTGCTCTAGGTATTATAATATACATACATAACGTCACAATGTGCTTTTTTCAACATTTTACCACTTTGAGTTAAGTATAGAAACATGACTTCCATTTAAGTCCCTTTATCCTCATCACTTTAAAAATATATTTGTTTAAGTATGTCCTGTACATATGTTAAGCACCACAGCAGCTGGTGTTATAATTTTTGCTTCAACCTTCAAATATGATTTAAGAAATTCATGAGAAGTAGGATAATCTGTTATATTTACCCCTATTTTTACAAATGCAATTTCTTTCTTTTCTGAAGTTCTAAGCCTTCTGTTATCATTGCCTTTCTGATTAGGGAAGTTACTTTAGCCATTTCTTAATGGAAGATTTGCTAACAAATATTTATCTTAGTTTTCCATTGTCCCCAGAATGTCTTTTTGCCCCTTCATTCCTGAAGGATATTTTTGTCAGATATAAAGCTTGCTGTTGACAACTCTAATTCAGTGCTTAAAAAATGTGCCACTTACTCTGATCTCCATAATCTCATATTAGAAATCTGCCGAAATACCAAATACTGTTTCCCTTTAATGGAACATTTCTCTCTGGCTGTTTTCAAGATTTTTTTTTTCCTTTGTCTTTAGTATTCAGAAGACTAATTATGATGTGTCATGACATGAACTTTTGTCGGTTTATTTTATTTGGGGTTTGCTCAGCTTTTTGAATCTGTAGTTTTCTTTTGCCAAAGTTGGATCATTTTCAGCCATTATTCCTTGGAATAATATTTCAGTCCAACTGTTTCTCTCCACTCTTTTTGGAAGTCTGATGACATAAATGTTGTCTTTTGCTATTGTCCCATAGGTCCCTAAGACTGTTTGATTTTTTTCAATCTGTTTTCTCTCTGATGTTGAGATAGGATAAATTCTACTTTCCTGTAGTTCACTTATTCCGTTTTCTCTACTACTAACCCATTGAGTTTTTCATTTTGATTATTGTATTTTTAATTCTATCATTTCTATTTTTTGCTACAGTTTCTTTCTCTTTGGTGAGATTTTCAATTTTTAAAGAGAATTCATAATTGCTTACCATATTTTTGTGATGCCTGCTTTTAAAATTTTGTCAGATAATTTCACCATCTGACTCCTTTTGATGTGATTAATATACATCCATTTATTGTTTTTTATCTTTAATATTTTATTTTCCTGGTTCTTGCTGTACTGATTTTTTAAAAATTATATGCTTAACATGTTGGAAATTGCCTTATGAGACTATGGATTCTATTTGATCTTCTTTACTTTATCAGGCAGTCCACCTGTTGAGGTATAACTTCCAAACCTGGTGAAGTATATGTTATGCTTTCCACTGGGTCCTGCCAACTCCACCCTGGCAAAAGTGGGGGCACTGACTCACACTGCTTCATTGCAGATAAGTGGGGTGGAAGGTTAGCTCCTCCTTCATTCCTGCTGATACCTTTTCAGTGAAAGTAGGACACTGGCAGGTGGGTGTAGAGGCTCAGCTTTCTACTGGGCCCCTTTGACGCTATTAGTGAAGGAAGAGAAGTGCTGTCTAGCCTTGCTTAACACCACATCATTCACTCTCAATTCTACTGGGTAAGTTTGAAAGTTCAGCTCTGTACTGGCTTTACTGACATCAAAGGTAGGTGGAAAGTGGAGAGCTTACTAGCCCTAACTTGAACCACCTTATTCAGTCTCATTGATCCCAGATGGGGTAGAGACTCAACTTTCCACTGAGCCCTGTGACATGGAGGGGGAAGTAAAGCCTAGTATTGACAAGCCCCAACCCCCACCATCTCATTAAGCCTCAGTATTGCTAAATATGACTAGAGGCCCAGCTTACATCTGAACTACACTGAAACTATCCTGTTGGGGGAATCTGAGCACTGCCTGCTCTGCCAGGTGGTAGATGGAAAATCCTCTCACTACTCAGCCCCACCAACAGAACCCTGGAGGGGAATTAGAGCAGCGCCTGCTTCCACCAGGTGGGGATGGAAGATCAACTGCCCAAGTGGGCCAACCATTACTGCTTCTACAAGAAAATCAGGCTAACTGCCATGGTTTCAGATCCCCACTCAGCTTGCTAACGCCACCTAGTGGAGAAATCAGAATGCCACTTGCACCAAGTAGAACACCACTGAAACCATGGGGGAGGAGGTGTACTAGTTCCCTTGCTGGTTGTCTGGTACAGAGTGGGTATTGTCAAAACGGCTTTCTGTTCTTAGGCCACCTTTTTCTGGTTTCTTTGGCTAGAGAATACAAAAAGGTTTTACTTAAAACTTTTTTTTGCCTTCGCCTGTTGGCAGTTCTAGGTTGGAGGCTTCTGCCATGTCCTGACCAAAACTTTTGGGAGGCAACCAGGAAACCCATTATGTCCTTCCTCAATGCACAAGGTACCTAGGCTGTCACCCTTCTTCTTTCTACTCTTCAGGTTCTCTCTCTCTCTCACTCTCTGATTGTGCCATGTTCAAGTATTTTTAGTTTTAAGAGGGAAAACCTAGAATGAAGCTACTTCATCTTGCTAGAACAAGCAGTCTCCCAAAGAGTTGTTTTAAGAAGACAATGTTTTCTGTTTGTACCATACTAGAATTTTTTTTTAAACCAGGATTCAATACTTAATTTTACCAAATTCTTTCCTTCTATGTATTTGGAGGTTTATATGTGTTTTGACCTTCAATTTGCTGATTAGGGTTAGGATGGATACTTATAAAAACTGCAAATGATGGCATGAAGGAGGCAAGATGGGTGTATTGACCGCCAATTTTTTAAATCTAAAAATGGATTTTAAAATTTACCAGTATTGTGGAGAACCTGAAATAAGTACTAAAGGCTTTGATATTTGATGGTTTTAAGATATACAATTGATGTCTAGAAGGTGCTAAAGAATCTAGTGAAGCTAGAGTCCACCAGTGAAGCTGGAGACCTCCCGAACAGAAGTATATACAACTTTATCAGGAGTTATTTCAATGCTTATATGTGCAATATATTAATATCACAGCTGCTCTGTCAAGTGTCTCCCAATATTTTGTTTTAGCTGACATCAACATGCTGTTCCTCCATATCTCATTTGACAACTGCTTAAAGCCTTTTTCATTTCTCAATGTTTTAGAGATATATAAAAATTATGATGGAGGCAACACTCAACCTTTAATTGGTTCCTATCAAAAATCCATCCTAATTTCCTATTGTACAAAATTATAAGATAGAGTTTCATTATTGGATATGTTACAAACCACAAACAGACCAATACTGATCAACTAAATACACAGCCTAAAATTAAAACACAAATATATGCCTTTAAAATCATGTATTAACTAAAATGAAACACAATGTATAAAAACTTGATTCATAACATTTCCTCTCAGGGATATTTCAAAAACAAAAAAGAAAGAATGGACTACACAATTACACCTGAACATAGACAAACCTCAAAAATACACTGAATAAAAGGCAAGACACAAGAAAATGCATACTGTATAATTTTGCTTATCTGAAATTCTAGAATGGACAAAACTAATCTATGATGATAGATAGCAGATCATGGTCATTGCAAGGTACATCGACTGAGATGGGGGCACAAGGCAACTTTTTATGGTGATGGGAATGTTCTGGGTCTTAATAATTGTACAGGTCATATAAGTTTATGCATTTGTCAAAACTGAACAGTACATATATAGTATTTAGCTAATATATTTAAATTGTACGTTAATAAAAAGAAAATCCAAGATCTATATATAAGACTAAAAGACTGAGAAAGTATACTGGCTTACTAAGTTTCCTCCTCTCACAAATTAAATAAAAGCCTTGAAGCTGTAGGGCAAAGCAGGGAGGAAAACTTAAAGACTAAAAACAACAACAGCCAGGTGTAGTGGAGGACAGTGACCTTTCCTCCAGGTGCTAAATACAATCCTGCCTTAAGTATATTTAAGAGAGCATAAAGAATCCTGGGTAGGGGTAACTGGGTGGCTCAGTCAGTTGGGCATCCAACTCTTGACCCTGGCTCAGGTCACAGTCTTGGGGTCATGAGATCAAGCCTCACATTGGGCTCTGTACTGGGTATAGAGCCTGCTTAAGATTCTCTCCCTCTCCTTTTGCCCCTCCACCCCCTTTTCACAGATGTGCTCTCTCTCCCCAACTAAAAAAGAAATCCAGCATAGAGACCAAGGAGATGGGGCAGCCCAGGTGGCTCAGCGGTTTAGCACCGCCTTCAGCTCAGGGTGTGATCCTGGAGACCCGGGATCGAGTACCACGTTGGGCTCCCTGCATGGAGCCTGCTTCTCCCTCTGCCTGTGTCTCTGCCTCTGTGTGTGTGTCTCATGAATAAATAAACAAACAAATAAATAAATAAATAATCTATCTAAAATAAAAGGACCAAGAAGATGGCAAACCTTTAAGAAAAATCCTCCAAACTATTAAGAGTACAATATCTATTGTTTGTCCATATTAGAGAGGGCCAGAGAAAACCTCTGAATTTCCATGGGACAGCATCTGGAAGTTTCTAAAGAGCTAAATAGCTAAGAAGAGAAATAGTTAATGAACCTTCAAGAGATCTACAGGTGATACTAATGACCACCAAACTAGAGGAATGTGTAGTCAGGGCTCTAGTAAGATATATAGTTTGATTTTAGCAGATGTCAGTATGTAGGGGATAGGCCCAGGGATTAGACAGAAGGAGTTACATTATAGAGTATGTCAGTTTAGGACATAACCAAATCAAGAATAACAGGGAGATATGCCCACTTTATGGAAACTTTCATATATTTGTTTAAGCTTCCTTCCAGCTTTACCTCTACCTTGGAGAGCAGAAGACAAAACTTGTGAATTTTCTTAAGAAAAATAACAAAGGTGACCAACTTAACCTGATTGTGACCAAATAGAACTTCCTCAGATATAATTTTTCTGTCACTAGGTAAAATTTTCTGGGGACTTGATTTAGAGATTATATCTAATTATATAAAAAGTAAAGTTTCTCCTTCTGTATGTGTGTTAAACTTACAGAGAAGTTGCAAAAGTACTACAGAAAACTCCCTCATATCCCTTATCTATCAACCTGCTTTCCCTATAATTAACATTTTATATAACCATAGTTTGATTATCACAAACAGGAAGTTAACATTGGTACAATATTATTAACTACAGACCTTTATCCAAAATTCACACATTTTTGCATGTCTTTTTTTCTGTTCCAGGATCCTATCTGGGATCCCATATAGCTATCAAAAATGAGTTTGCAACCTGAGAAATATGTACTCATTAGCTAAATATGTACTCATTTCTCCAACAGCTTTAAACTGAATTGAAAATTTTGATCAATTCTGGGCAGCCTGGGTGGCTCAGTGGTTTAGCGTCTGCCTTCGGCCCAGAGCCTGATCCTGAAGACCTGGGATGGAGTCCCACGTCAGGCTCCCTGCATGGAGCCTGCTTCTCCCTCTCCCTATGTCTCTGCCTCTCTCTCTGTATGTGTAAATAAATGAATAAATAAATAAAATTTTAAAAAGAAAATTTTGATCAACTCTCATGAACATTTTCAATGATGATTATGTATGTACAAATACTTCCCCCAAAAATCTTTATATGATAAGTATATGGGAAACAACATATTGTATGGTCATTTCTTCTGTTTCAGTGAGCCCCTACACTCGGTTTGATTGCGACAAACAACTTTATAGGAGGTTTGCCTTCTACTTCAATGACTCTTATTTGTTCTGGGAAAATCTTTTATGTATCTCTATAGGTAATAACAAATTTTTCTTGAATAATGATGCTATCACAAGTTTTTCTTCTGAAATAACCAAACCTTTTGCTCATGATGTTGATGTGTCAGTACATCAACTCTCAGTTATCTTGAATAGCAAAATGTCTTGGTCATATTTGTTGCCTGGCTTTGAGGCATGCGAACTTACTGCCTTTAATCACAGATTAATGCAACAAAAAGTGTCTGTACCTGATAAAACAGCTCACCCCAATTCAAATTACCACTGATGATATTGGTCTTCCTTCCAAACTACTTGATAGTAGAGCTTAGTTGCTATCTACGTTTGAGGAAGTCATTACGTATCAGTGAATTTGAAAACACAGATCTTGAAGGCATTTGGGTGGCTCAGTGGTTGAACGTCTGCCTTTGGCTCAGGTCGTGGTCCCAGGATCCTGGGATTAAGTCCCACATCGGGCTCCCCACACGAAGCCTGCCTCTCCCTCTGTCTATGTCTCTGCCTCTGTGTGTGTGTGTGTGTGTGTGTGTGTGTGTCATGAATAAATAAATAAAATCTTTTTTAAAAAAACAGGCTTTGATTACTCATTTGGGAAAAGAAAAATCACTAAAGCAGAACATCAAAGTCAAACTGTCATAGATTTCCTTGCTTGAGACTATTTTCCTAGACATTTTATGGGGAAAATGTGGCACAAGTTCCACTTACCTTAAGCTTTTGGTTTCCTCTACCAATCTAGATGGATTTCTTCCAAGGCCTTGACTATGTAAGATGATGAAGGGTAGCAAAATATGCCACCCCAAAATATTCTGCTTGGTATACTGATTATTTTGACCTGAAGATGCTTAAAAAGAGCAAATGCAGAAAGAGGTTTTCTCTGAACTCCCCTTATCTGCTATAAAGTTAAATCCTCCAGGGGATCCCGGGATGGCTCAGTGGTTTAGTGCCTGCCTTCAGCCCAGGGCGTGGTCCTGGAGTCCCTGGATGAGTCCCACATCAGGCTCCCTGCATGGAGCCTGCTTCTCTCTCTGCCTATGTCTCTGCCTCTCTCTCTCTGTGTGTGTGTCTCTCATGAATAAAGAAATAAATAATCTTTTAAAAAAGTTAAATTCTCCAAAAGGAATTCAATTGTCAAATCCCCTCCCCAGAATTTCATCAAGCAGAGACAACTGACTCTTATCACAGGAGAAAAAGCTGGAAGTCCACACCACACTCAGATAAACTTTGTCACAAATGCTCATACCTCCCAACTATTCTCCTAAGGGCCTACCTTTCCTAAAAATCATTTACTCTCCCCTAAGAGGTCTACAATCTGCTTCCTCTTTTCCTATTCAGATAGTATTTAGTCCTGAATTCTAAAGCTACCTTTCTTAATTAATTTGTCTTTGGTTACAGGGGTCTCAGCTAAGAACTCAGAAGGCTAGAGGGAAAATCGTTTTTCCTCTCCTATACAGTGAAAATGGCAGTTATACTTAATCTGCAGAAACCAACTTCTAAGAAGCACAACTGAAGTGTTAGCAAACGATTTAATTCTTTAAAGTGAATGTAAAACACGGTTGTATAAATGGCAGGTATCAGTTGGAGTCATCTTTGTCAAATGGATATAAGAAATCTTTGTAGGAATGTTTGCTTTAGTTTGCTTATTCTGTGATTTACGCCAACAGAATAATTAGTGTTAAAAAGATTTTCCATTTTTATATGAATATTGAGCCAAAATTCAGTAAGATTCCATTAGAGTCCAAGTATATTTTTAATACTAAAAATCAGGTATATTCATGTTAACAGAATACTTCTGATTATGCTAAACGGTTTCTAAAAGAGACCTAATGCCTTGCTATTTTCATTATATGTGCTACTGAAGTGAGCAATGCCTTGCTATTTTCACATATTTATACCAAGAAAAATTGGGTAATCAATACAATATTGAAAAGCCATAATAAAAGAGGAACACACTGCAAATTAGAAAATAATATCCCTTCCACAAAAGCAAGATCAGAATGAGAACCTCATGTAATTTCTGAATAGTATCTTTTTAAGAAGGCTCCCTGCCCACTGTGGAGCTCAACACAAGGCTTGAACTCACAACCCTGAGATCAAGACCTGAGCTGAGTTGAAGAATCGGATGCTTAATTGACTGAGCCACCCAGGCATTCCTATTTCTGAATAATATTTTTTAAACTAAATATTGCATTTAGTCAATTCCATCATCTTCCTAATCTATCTTTCCCTATTAACTACAACTTTATCTTCCTGTTCAGGAATATATTTTGTATGTTGTTGGACCTTCTTTTTCCATGAGATTATGCATACCAGAAATTGTGCCATTAAGAAAGTGAAGTTCTACATTTTCTAAGCATGGCACAATATTTTTCTGAGGAAAATACATATAATAATCCTATGACTTCTGTCTCCCCCTGCCATGTGAAGATTCTGACAATGCCATGTAGGAACTACAGGTACCTAGATTGATATGGGGAAACTTGAACCACAGTTTACTTTCATCCAGCCTGCAGAAAGTGTATTTCTATATATGGAGAACAAAAGCAAGGTTTAATCTTTTAAAACAATTTTGTTTTACGCAGGTGCTCATTTAAATATGCTGATAGTGCAGTACCTGACTGGCTCAGTCCCAAGAGTTTATGATTCCTGATTTTGGGGTCATGAGTTCAAGCCCCATGTTGGATATAGAGTTCACTTAAATTAAAACTTTTTTAAAAATTGAATATGTTGATAGTGAAGTGCTATATAGTAATTCAAACATTTGCCTTTCCATTATCTCCCTTCCTCTTCTAATCTTTACTCATAATCCTGACAAAAGAAATAGTTTATGAGTGATGATCTTTTATTTACCTTTCTATACCTACACTGGAAAAAAATACATAATAACTGAATAATTTGCATGTCTCATTTTACAAACATAATTTTACTTGATTATTATGTGTTCTACCTTAAACTTCCATAGGGTGATATCTTAAACATGTAAATTTAAGATAAAATAATATAGAAGCTTATATGGAAACATTAGTAAAATGCAGATAAACATATTCCTTTAAGAATCATAACCAAAGAAATATAATTGATTAGTGCTAAGCCTTCATAATATTTATCTTTGGGATGCTGATATAATTCAAAATATTCTGGAAACTTTTAAAATATTGCCTTCAGTAATTTTATGTGGCATGCTTTAAAAAATGTCCATTTTATAGCTATTCTTTATTTTCTTCCTTAACCAAAAATAGTATTAGCTAATTGGAACATCAACTTTACTGGGCAGACATGGCCTCAAATGAATTTTGACTATCAAAATTATCCTTAATGATAAAAAGGGTTGCCAATTTTGAGGATATTTAGAAGACTGTGCTATGAATTCTATGTAATCTGAAAAATAATATCTTACATGTATGTAGTTTATAATGATTTTGAATGTGTTTTCTCATTTGAGCCTTATGACAATTTTAAGAGATAGGAATCCCCATTTTGCAGATTAAAATACTGAGGGTTAGTAGAATTATATGATTTTCCCAATATTACAGAGCACTGAACCTCAAGTTTAGAAAGAAGGCCCAACTCTTCTCACTCCTAATTTAGCTCTCTAAGTACATCATATTGACTTGCAATTCTATATATCCTGGGAAGCTTATGATTTTTCTTATAACTTTATATGAAATTTATTTTAATAGAAGTTGTAATAACATAATTATGCAGCTGCTCTATGAGGTAATTTTGATAAAAACATATACTTTAATGAAAATCAATGTTTGCTACTGAAAACATCCTTAACTTTGCCTTTGAATTAACACATTCAGATTAATACATAAGCAGATGTAAAGCCTCAAATCATTATTTCTAAATTTCTGGACATCTGGTACTATAAGAAACATTGTATTAGAACAACCAATCCTTGATACCAACTTAAAATCTGGACACATTCAAAGGAAAATAAATAATAATTCACTCTTTCCCTTAATGGTCATAATCTACCATGAAATAAACCAAAAAATAAGATTGCTTTTGTAGAATATAAAAGTAGCCACACACCAATGGAAAAGGCTTGGTAATTATGCCTTCATACAGGACTTTAGCTAAAAGTTATTTGCTTGGGAAACAAGAAAATGCTGTCAGAATCTCATTATCAATGGATTCCAGTTTCTTCTATCCCATTCCAAATCCCATGAAAATTGGGTTAACTTATAATTGTATGACACGGGAAAAAGTTTACCTCCTGTAACTAAAAAGATGTGCTGCTTCAGTCAAGCTTAGAAATAATATATTGTTCTAAAAATAAGGTTTCTGACTTAGAAGACATATGGTGAATCTTCATGAAAATCAGGGAGAGAGGAGGAGTTGTCATGAAATGTGCTCCATTAGAATTGCCAGGGGGACAGACTGTACTTTCCTACTAACAAATGTCCCTTTTTTAATGTGGTTGTCCCTATATTTTCTTATTACATGCAGAAGTCCTTTACTTTCCCCCTGTGAATATGTAAAATGCTTTTCTTTTGAATTCCTAGAATTTGTTTCTATTTACTTATTAAAATTCAAAAGATATATACCCATTGCATATAAAAATGGAATTTAAAAAAAAAATGCTAGGAAGGAGATAACAATTCTATCCTTGAGGTGTAGAGGAGTTATTTGGAAAAGGCTCCATAGAGGAAGCCACATTTCAATAAAGTCTTGATGAGTGAGAAGAGTACTAGATGAAGAGATAAGAGAAGGAAGAGTGTTTTCTGATGTGGTAAAAAAAAAAAAAAAAAAAAAGTATTCTAGGAAATGACCAGAAATAGAGAGGTAAAACTAGACTGGGGTCAGGCTGTAAATTATTTCAACCACCATGCAATGAATTTCAGTCTTTATGCTCTAGTCAGTCACAGCAGAGACTTCTGGTTTTACTTAAAATATTTTTATATGTTTGCTAAAATACATACACAAGATTTAATAATCAAGTAGTATAAAAGGATTTAAATGAGAAAACCATAGTCCTTTGCCCCTCTCATGTACTCCCATTTTAAGTCATTTAAGCTGACTGTCACTATTAATAAATTTGCTAATTAGGACATTATCCATGGACTTTCCACCACAGCAGAACAGGATTCAACTAATTTATAACATACCTCTACTGTTCATTCATTCCCCCAATATGATTATTTTCAGCTTCTGAATAGCTTACCATTGTATCTTTAAGGAATATATTTAGATGTTTATTTTCTTTTCCATCAATTCTATAAAGTATCCCATGACTCTTTCCCACATAAGATGAATATACCAGCACTCTCACTTTTCTCCTTTAGTTTTCTTCCCTCCTTGAAATCAACTTTATCCAAGATTAATATACCCACTTCTGTAATTTTTTAAATTATATTTGCTGAAAATATCTTTTTCCATGCTTTTACTTTTCAACCTGCCTGTATCATTATGTTTAGAGCTTTTGATAGACCACATATAGTTGTGTTATGTTTTTTAATTCACTCTGCAAATCTTTTAATTGGTGTACTTACATCATTTGTATGTAAGGTAATTATTAGGTTGGAGCTTAAGTCTGCTGGTTTATTTTTTGTTTTATGTTTGTTCTGTTTTTCATTTATTTTCTTTTTCCTGTCTTCCTATAGGTTACATGAATATTTTTTTAGAAACTCATTTTATCAATACTGTTTTTGAGTGTATATCTCATATGGCTTTTCAGTGGTTGTTCTAGATATCATATATACATAACTTATTATAGACTACTGGTATCATCATTTTACCATTTAAACTGAAGTTTAGAAACCTTACCTCTCTTTGTATGACTTTACTCTCCTCCATTTATACTGTAATAATCTTATATATATCCTCTACATACATTGAAAACTAATTCAGAACAGTATTATAATTTTTGCTTCAACAATCAACCATAATTTAGAAAACTCAAAAGGAGAAGGCAAGTTCATATTGTATTTACCCATATTTTTGCTTACCATGTTCTTTCTTCCTTCTGGAGGTTCCTTCTTTTATCATTTCCTTTCTGTTTAGAGAATTTCCTTTAGCCATTTTTTTTAGAGTAGATCTGCTAGCTAAAGTTCTTAGTTTTCTTTCATTTGAAGATATGTTGATTTATCCCTCATTCTTGGAAGATATTTTTGCTGTATATAGAATTCTGAATTCTGGGTTGACAGCCCTTTCAGCATTTGAAAAATGTTGTAACACTTTCTGCACTCTATAGTTTCCTTCCTTTTTTTGCCTTTTATAAGTATTTTTTTATTGTGATAAAATAGACATAACAAAACTTACAACTTTAACGATTTTAAGTGTTAAATTCAGTGCCAGTGGCATTAAGTACATTCACAATGTGGTACAACTATCACCACTATCCACTTCTCAAACTTATCCATTAGAAAATCAACCCCCATACTTCCCTCCCCTACCACCTAATAACCACTATTCCGCTCTATGAATTTTCCTATTCTAGGTACCTCATATAGGTGAAATTATAATAGTATTCCTTTTGTGTCTGGCTTCTTTTTTACTTAGCATGGTGTTTTCAAAGTTCGTCCATGTTGTAGCATGTGTTGTAACTCCAAATCTTTTTTTTAAAGATTTTATTTATTTATTTATTTATTTATTTATTTATTTATTTATGAGAGAGAGAGAGAGAGAGAGAGAGAGGAAGAGACACAGGCAGAGGGAGAAGCAGGCTCCATGCAGGATGCCCGATGTGAGACTCGATCCTGGGTCTCCAGGATCATGCCCTGGGCTGAAGTTGGTGCTAAACCACTGAGCCACCTTGGCGGCCCAAACGCCAAATCTTTTTAAGGCTGAAAAACATTCCATTGTATGTATATGCCATATTTTTTTATATATCCATCTGTTGATGAACATTTGGGTTGTTTCTACCTTTTGACTATTGTGAATAACTTTGCTGTGAACATTGGTATACAAGTATCTGATTGAGTCTCTGCTTTCAATTTTTTGGGTATATACTAGAAGTAGAATTGCTAAATCATATGATAATTCTATTTTTAATATTTTGGGGAACTACCAGACTGTTCTCCACAGTGGTTGTACCATTTCATATTCCCATCAGCAATGCACAAGAGTTTTCATTTCTCCACATCCTCATCAGTTATTTTCTTTTTTCATAGCTGCCCACCTAATGAGTGTAAAGTTGTATCTCATTGTGGTTTTCATGTGCACTCCCTTAATGATTAGTGATGGTGAGCATTTTTTCATTTGCTTTTTGGCCATTGTATATCTTCTTGGGAGAAATGTCTATTCAAGTCCTCTGCCCATTTTTTAGATGGGTTGTTGTTGTTGTTGTTTAACTTGTAGGAGTTCTTTTTTATATCCTGGATATTAATTCCTTTTTTAATATTTTATTTTTAAGTAATCTGCACACCCAATGTGGGGCTCAAACTCACAACCCTGAAATCAAGAGTCACATGCTCTACCAATTGAGCCAGCTAGGTGCTCCTGGATATTAATTCCTGATCAGATATATGATTTGTAAACATTTTTGCCATTCTGTGAGTTGTCTTCTCACTTTATAATGTTTTTTAACGCACAAATGTTTTTAATTCATCTATTTTTTTATTTCATTGACAGTGATTTTGTTGTCATATGTAAGAAATCATTGCCAAATTCAATATCATGGAGATTGTCTCCAGTGTTTTCTTCTAAGAGTTTTATTTTTAGCTCTTACATTTATGTCTTTGATCTATTTTGTGTTAGTTTGTGTGTGTGTGTGCGTGTGTGTGTGTGTGTGTGTTAGTTTTTATATACAGTACAAGGTAAGGATCCATATTCATGTTCTTGCATTTAATTTTTGGGGCGTTTATTGTTGTTGCTGTTGCTTATTAATGTTTCTGTGGGGGGAAAAAGAACTTGGAGTTTCCAGGTAGCCATTTCGCTGACATCCTTCTGGACTCTGGTTCCTGATAAGAAATCAGCTACCAAATTATTTTCCCCCTATTGGTAAGGTATTGCTTCTATCTGGCTGACATATTTTTTCTTTGCTTTTATTTTTCAGGAATTTGACCATGGCATGTCTTGGTGTAGATCTGTTTGGTTAACTTGTTTGGAATTCATTGTCTCTTGAATTTATAGGTTTATGTCGTTTGCTATATTTGGAAAGTTTTTAGCCATTATTTCTTTGAGTCCTTTTTCAACTCTGCCCTCTTTCCCCTCTCCTATAGGACTCCAACAACATGATTGTGGGATCTATTATTTTTGTACCATAGGTCCCTGAGCCTCTGTTCTTTTTTTTTAAATATTTTTCCTCTTTGTTGTTAAAATTTAATAATTTCTACTATTCTATCTTCCAGCTAACTGATTCTTTCCTCAGTCCCCTCCATTCTGCAATTTAGCCTATACGTTTTTTATTATATTTTTTCAGTTTTAAATTTCATTTGTTTCTTCTTTGTTTTCTATTTATTTGTTGACATTTTCTCATATTTTATCATATGTTTCAAATGTATTTTAATTATTTATTGATGCATTTTTAAGATAGCTGCTTTAAAATGTCAGATAATTCTAACATTTTTGTTATCTTTTTTTCCAGTCAATTTGTTATCTTCCTGGTTCTTGGTATGACAAGTGAATTTCATTTGAAATCTGAACATTTTGTGTATCATGTTATGACTCTCTGGATCTAATAATATAAACCTTCTCTTTTAGTTATGACACTGTTCCTGCAGAGGAAGCTAGGGTGCTGGCTTCTTTCTGCCAGGGCTAATAAACGTCCAGTTCCCTATACAGTCTTGATTGACACCTTAGAGTGAGGCTTCTCATTACTTCTGGGCCATGGATGGAGTTCTAACTTCCCTACAGGTTTCTACTAATACCTATGAGGCTGGGAAGGGTAGGAGTTATTTCAATACTTAAGCTCACTATTTGGTCTCTGCTGATATCATGAAGTGGGAGGTATTCTCATTATTATTGGACAGTGATCAAACTCTTTTGACTCTCTACAAGGACTTCTCTGACACCACCCCAGAAGGAAAGGAGACACTCTGTTACTGCTGGGTAGAGGTAGCAATTCAGGCTCCACTGACAACGGAAAAAGAGGGGGGGTCATTACTGCCTGGCAAGGATGAGTGTCCCAGTTCCTGGCTTTCTCTCACACCACCATTGAAAGGATATCGGAATGCCCTGCTACAGCCTAGCAAAGTAAAAGTCTTGGCTCCTTACTTCGCCTTTGCTGGCATAGGTGTGGACGGGGTCACAGTTTTTCTGTGGTATTTGGCTGGAGCAGAGTAGTTATTATTTCAGTGTTTTCTACCTTGCTAAGCTGCCCCTTTCCTGATCACTCAGCTAGAGATCAGGCTCTTCTTGGGACTTGTTTGTTTGTGTCTTCCATGTTTCCAGGGTGCCAGCTTCTTCAGCTCTGTGTTATATGAGCAAAAAATTCAAAACCCAGAGAACTCACCAGGGTGTCATTCTTTGGGTCTGAGTTCCCATGCTACTTTACTTTGTTCTTTTTCTTTCAAAGTCTTCTTATGTCTGTTTTATATATAATGTCCACAGGTTTTAGTCTAATTTAGTGGGAGGAATAAGGAAAGGTATCTCTACTTGATCTTTCTGGAAAAAGAAGCCCTCTCCTTAATTTATAAATATAAATCAGATCATGTTACTGACCTGTTTACAAATTTTAATGGCTTTTCACTGCACTTTAAGCTAGTTACCACATAGACTTATAAGATCCTGTATTCTCCAACTCCATCCTATTTCTCTGGCCTCTTATGCCTTTGCCCATTCACTGTTTCAGCCATACTGATTTCCTTTCTGTTCCTCAATCGCCTCTAACTCTTTACTGCCACAAGAACTTCACCCATGATTTTACTTCCCCTTCCCTTGAATAAGCTATTTCTGATCTTTACCTGCTTGATTTTTTCTTCCTTTTTAAAAAAGATATGTATGTATGTCTGTATGTATGTATTTTACTTGAGAGAAATAGAGCTCGAGTGGGGGCCATGAGACAGAGAAAATCTCCAGCAGATTCTGTGCTCAGTGCAGAGTTCTATGCAGGGCTCGATCTCATGACCCTGACATCATGACCTGAGCCAAAATCAAGAGTCACATGCTCAACCGATTGAGCCACCCAAACCGCTCCTACTTGTATTCTTCTATCTTAAGACTGTGCCTAAAAGTCACCTATTCAGAGAAATCTTCTCTCATCACCTTAATGAATTTCCTCTCTCCCTCATTCCAACAATTCTCTATCACTACACCTTGTACATTTCATATCAGTACTTTCTATGATTTGCATTTATATATATATATATTGTTTGTTTGTTTACTAGTACAGTGTACATTTCCCACCACGTTGTAACTCTACAGGATCAGGAGTCATATCCATTATATTCATTAGTTTACCTATGGTGCTTAGCCCATTACCCAATATAAAATTGTATATTACATTGCCATCTTATAATCTAGAAAGATCCTTATTTATTTATTCTTTTGGTATACATTCATATTTCTGTATTGTGGAATATACCCAAAATACCTTTGTACATGTCTATCATTTAGCTAGCTACATTATATCAAAAATATCTATTGGTATGCTTTGGTTTATGGGACTGGAAAACAGCAACCATGTTTTGCTCATTTTTCTAATACTGCTTAGCACAGGGCATATAGAGAGTAGATGCTCTTTTTGAAAAATCAATAAATGATAGCTTTGCATTATGCTACAAAGTCTTTGAAACAGTGCTGAAGAAAAACTAATGAAACCAAAATATTTTCAGTACTTAGATCACCAGAATCACTAAGTTTCCTTTCAAAATCACGAAAATGTCAAAAATAGTGACAAACTTACATGCCTTTCTCTCTTTCTGGATACAGTTCCTGGTCAGTGAAAATAAGTGATTTGTTCCACATGATATGAGCATCCATTATACGCCAATTTTCCTGGAAGTAAATAAAGCCCATTTCAGAGAAAAAGACAAAAATCTATGGAGAAAGAAAGCAATCTTCCTTTCCCACTCCCTGTCTTCAATCATCTGTAGTCTGTCAGTTATTAACCAAGGATTAAATAATTTGCCATCTACTTGAGCACCTTTTACATTTAAAAAATATGATCTATAGGGATGTACCTGTGAATTTACAAACAGGACCTCTGAACTTATCTAGCACCAATTGTATCAGTTCACATTTGCCACTAGCAAGGAAGACTGCTAAATGTTCAGAGAAAAATGAACCTACCATGAAGGAATTCCCTAAAATCTTTTTTTTGTAAAAAAATAAAGCTCAGAAGAAAGTATTTAGATCAGGGGTTTTTTTTTATCTTGCAACATTAATACAGATTTTTTTGAATTAATTATGTGGTTAACTTAGGGAGCCCAAATAATTAGGGAAAATGCAATCTTTTCCAATTTGAAATCGAGGTACTGGTGCTGCTGCTGCTGCTGGTAATTTACTAGGCCAGGGCTGGACTGGCCTAGTTTATTCAGGCATAGGCTCAACAGAGCTCACTCTTTGGGGGAGTATTTATGGACTTCCTAGATCAGATCTGTGCCAAGTGGTCAAGTAGTACCTCAGCAACAACATGGTGACAGCTGCTAGGTTGGCTTATCACACTTCCATAAATTCAGCTGGTAAGGTGAAAACAACCCCAAATGGATTTAGAAAAGTTATTTACACAGCAATGCAAGATCAGCATGCCCTCAGCTTCACATGTCCCTAGTCCCAGGATGATACCAAACCGGAGGGGCCAAATGATAGATGATACAAGTGGTGGTGCTCTGTCACCAAAGAGCAAACTCTAAACTACAGCTGAACAGTTCTTTAGTCTGAAGCTATACCTGAAGCTGATGCCTCACTGGAACCAGCATGGCAAATGAGAAATGGACTTGGGATAGCTCCTCACAAGATTGTGTTGCCGTGTTCCAGAGAAGATCACAGGGCATTCTGCCAAGACATGTGTCATACTGAGGTTGAGTCTTGTCTACATGACCTATGTAGAGATATACAAAATCACCAGAATGCCATGACAAAGCTGTTCTACAATCTCACGAGGAGAGAAGGATTTCAAAGCTAGCTTAGTTTAAAAGGTGCTATCAATCTATAAGCGGCAAAAACATAATCACCTTAGAGTAGGGATCATCATTAGTGTCTGAGACTTTATTCCAAAAGAGTAATGCATGTAAGGTGGTAAATTGGAGAATCATTACCATTCATTGGGGAGCCATCTGAACAAGATAAACACATAGGTGGGCTATGAGGAAGGACAGAGGAAAACCTGACTCATGAAAAAGTTAATGCTCTGTATACCAAGCCCCCCTCCCATTCTGACATCCAGTTCTTTCACAGATCTTAATAAGAGCATGAAAGATATCTAAATTTATAAAACCATCAGATTCTTCTCAGTTCTTATTGGAACAACATAATTTTGGTGCTTCCCACAGTTTTCCATGCCTTTCTACCAGAAATTATTTTATCACGGGGCTACCATATCACTGCATTCTCTTGGTTCCTCCAATAATTCACTGATTTTCTCTTTTTCTTTTGTGGGCCTCCTCCATGGGCATCTTACACTCCCCCTGTCTCATTCATATTCTTGTTTTAGTATGACTCTCAAATCTTTATCTTCAGTTCAAATTGAGTTTCAGATTCATATCTGTGAATGCAGAAACTAGCTACTGCAAATCCCTTCTTGGCTGTCCATAGGCCTCTCATGTTTAGAATGTCCAATACAGAACTAATATCTCAGATTACTTCTGCCTCCCAAATCTGCTGCTTCTATTTTATTTTAGGGGGAGAAGAAATAATTTATTCACTCACTCAAGCTAGAATCCTGGGAATCATTTTCAATATTGTTCTTTTCCTAACCTCTCATTTCTAATCAATCACCAAGCTCTGAATATTTATTTATTTAATCTATCCCCTTCTCTCCATCTCTACCTCTACTATTCTATTTCTGTCCCAAGACATCTATTCACTAGTCTATTGTCACATCTTCCAAATCGACCCTCCCCATAATGTCCCTCTCAAATCTATGCTCTCCATGGTTGCCAGTCAATGTAAAACATAAATATATAAATATGAGCAGTTCATTGCTGAAAATTCTTAGATGGCTCTATCTTTAAGTTATGTTTTAATTTGAGTTTTTTCCCCTGATCTGGCTATTATCTACCCCTCCCATTCTATCTACTGTCACCTCTCACTTTGCTTTTCAAATTCAGCCTTCTAGGTATCTCCACACAGTACTCTGTAACTTTGTTCACACTGAACTGCTTACAAGGTCTTTTCTGTATTTGTTCGGTTGCCATCCTTTAAGACCTACAATAGTCATTATCTCCTCCAAATAGTCTTCCCCTCAGTAGTTAGGTACTCCTCTGCACATAGTACTGGGCACATCTATCATGGCACTTATCACATTATCCTATTATATTAACAGTGAATGTTTCTGCTCCCCTTAACAGGTTATGAGCATCTTGGGTTATCTTTGCATTCACAAAATCAAACTAATTTTTTTGATCAAGGCATACAATTTGGGCCAGCATATTGGTAATGTTCAAAAAATTTTTGTTGAAAACTTTTATATGCTCTTAATTAATGGCTGCAAAGTACACCAGACATTTCCCAGATAGGCAAGGGCTTAATGTGTTAAAAAAAAAAAAAAAACAAACTAGGTTTCCTAATCTAGGTGGACTCTGGGATTTTTATTATATTATGATTATTAGTACAGCAGGGAATATCTGGAAAGAGTCCTTAAAAAACTCTATTGGGATAACCTAAACTCAAGCCATTTTCTCTTTACTGAGAGATGATTGCTGTGAATCTTGGTCTGCAAAGGACATGGCTTGATTTAATACAGTTTACCCTAGAGGCAGAACAGCAAAGAAAGAATTCTACTAATTTAATTATAGTCTCTGGTGCTTCTCCCTGATAATCTAAAGGGAGGTTTGGCCCAGAGCAGCACACTTATGGCCCTATTTACATTTAAAGGTCTCTTCCTACTTGATTCCTTGACTACTGGAAGCATGGATAGATTGTTATCCGGTAGTTATATCAGAGGCTTTGGTTATTTACTCATAGCAGTTAGTTGAAATTGCACTACAAAAAAAGAAAAAAGAAAAAGAAAGCATTGTTCCAGAAATTTTGCCAGGCCTTCTCTGAAGTAATTTTCGTACACTGTTTTTGAGAATAACTTGTATTTTGTTTTATCATTACCAGTCTTATCAGAATTGCCTAGCTAATTTTTCTGATCAGGTATACAACTTTGTGCCAGCAAAGAACACCTACTTTTGAAATTACAGTTAATGGTGGAAAATAGAGGGCTCCTATCCTTTCCTGTATTTTAGGACATGGACTACCCTCATACCTGTTCTCTCTGTGTTGTCACTTCTCACTTATCATTCAAAAGGAAAAGATAAGACATTTTGTCTATATGTTAAATAGCTTAAAACATTAAAATATGTCTTGCATGGCAGTCTAAGGTCTGACTCAGAGCTAGCTTCTTAGTAAAAGAAATGGGAACTGACAATTAAGGGCTCTATAAAATAACGTAGGTTGGAAAATGTGGAGGTTAGAGATATTCAGCTTGTAACTCTTAGAAGAAACATTCACATTATTTACTCCTGTCTATGGCCTCAAAGAGACAAAGGCTTGAAGGTCTTTCCAGTGGAATGCTTCCTTCCCTATCTGACTCAAACCCTAAGAGTCAGAACCATTAATCACCTGGATTCCAGTCAGAGGACCTTCGTAAATTCTACAACTCAAGTACTTTAGACTCATACATATTCTACAAAATCTCAACTGAAAAGATCTTGGTCAAGAGACTTTAATTTTTTCCTGAAATCTAGAGGGAGAAGAATGAAAAGGCAAAACTGTAACAATTGGATTAAAAGATTATTTAAAATGATCTTTTTTGGATATGGCTGCAAACATCTCACAAGTTTTAGTTCTCCAATTAATTTAATTAACTTAGCATTTACCCTCTGCCTGCTTCCCAAAAGAATCCAAGTTTGTTTCCAAAGAATCAGTTTGGCTTTTCTGTCTAGGCTGTTAAACTATGTATGATATCACATCATTTATATGTTTTGATGTGTATTTTATGACAACATACCTTTTACCCTTAATCTTTGGGATTGTGTTGTACATCAAGAGAAAGCAAAGTTAGGCTGCCACAGTTTGTATGTAATGACGTGACATTATACTTACAAACATGGGGCAAGACATTAACATTTTGAACAATAGGCAGAATATAAAAGCTAGTTTATTTGAAAGGTTGTGGAAAGAAAATTGCAGGTAAGATTTAGCAGAGTCATTTGGAGTTAAGAAAAAAAGGGTGAAGGCAATGATGATTTATTCCTTTTTCTTCTCTTTATATTAAGGATATTTGAGTGAATAGCCAGTTATGCTCTGAACTAATTAAATGAAGTAATTAATGCCTATTATATTGTCAAAATTAAAGGCAAATTATTGTGTGTGTGTGTGTGTGTGTGTGTGTGTGTGTTTTGTAGGGGAAACCTAATGGAGGAGAACTTAGGACAAATACCCAAGGCCTTGGTGAACTCTATAAGATAGTCCACACCAACATTTTGGCTCAGTCATTCTTAGTTCTTAGAATTATTTTAGTTATCTCAGGTGATCGGACTAAATTCCTTACTGTAACATAAATAGAAGAATATGTACAACTTAATTCTGATGTAGGGTCTTCCTTAAAATCCTCTCTCCCTGGGATCTTTTTCCTTCATCTTCTTTGGCACCAATCTTTTCATGAAATACGTATTTTTTTTTATTTTACTGCCTCCTGATCTTTGACATTTTTTGATTGATACTTTATTCATTATGCAAACAATATCTCACTCTAAACTTGCTTGCAATATATAGTCCGGTTGCTAGTCATGCAAGCCCAGTTAGAATATGCAGTTTGGCATTTCAGCCAAGTTTGGTCACTTCCTACATTCTCACAGTTGCTGACCAGGAAACTTATGGTGAGTGTCAGACTCCTTTGTGGTTAAACTTTCAAACAAGACATACTCAGTAAACATTCAATGTACCTTCTCCTTCCAAAGTACTGTTAAGTTTACAATACTGTTATAAATCTTACTAGTCTTAAAAGCTCATATTCTGAAATCACCTTAACTTGGTATTACAATCATGCATCGTGACCTCAGACAAATTACCCTCTTTAAGCCTTATTCATTAATTCATTCAACATTTATTGAACAGTGTGTAATAAGCTCTGGGAAGAGGAAGTGAATGTGATAGCCAAGGTTTTCTCATCTGTAAAATGTGGCTGATGACAGAGCTGTTTTGAGGATAAAATGTATGTAACATACGTAGCACACTGCTCAATATATGTTGTTATTATTAGCAGTGATTATTTTGATAAAGTAACTTTTCACATCTCCCTATGACTGTAACTTCCAATGATTCACAATGGATTTGTATCCATTCCTTTTCTGAACATAAAGCGACTCTATAAATTGCTGATGCTAAAAATCATCTTTTCTAGAAAATACTGATGCAATATTCTGAGACTCAATTGGAATATAAGCACTCCAAAATGCCTTTCACACCTGATTAGCCAAGAAAAAACTGTAAATCACAACCATGATCTGGATTGTGAATGGAAGGTGCTATACCGGTATACTCTGAAGCTAGACTTGTCTAAATAACCTTCTAAATTTCTTCCCATATACTTTTAAGTTTGGATTATTAGAAAAATAAGCAAGCATACAGACGGGCCATCTTAAGTTTTACCTGGCTTGTATCACTAGCCTGAAAACCTCAAAATATTTTAACTACTGTGGTTTCAGTTCTTTGTGTGTGGGGGCAAGGGGGGAGAGGGGGGTGTCAACTCAAGCCAGTTGAGAAAAGTGGCAGTTCGCGCAATAGAACTAGAGAAAATGGGTTACTGTGGGAAGCAAATCAATGGCAAAACCAATCAACATTAGTGAAATTGTCACAGAAATAAAATGAGTTTCTCTCTTATTCAATGGGTCTATTTTAGAAGGACAAAAAAAAAAAACACCCATGTCTCATGGTGGTAGAGAGTTTAGAGAGTTTGCATCTATATTTTCTAGGATTATCTGTCATTTAAACTGAAGCCTCATTAGGCAACTGTCTTTTACTAAGGGTTGCGTAGTAGCCTTTATAAGATTTTTGAAGAACATGAGTTTTGAAGGATCGTGTTTAACATTTGCCACTCATTTTAAATCCCAGCGTTAGCCCCTCAGTATTCATACAGGATTATCTGAAAACAAAGGGACATCCCCTAAAATAGGTACTGGGCGCTCACGGCTTTGAAGGGGTTGGCCGAAAACCCGACAGTGAGCCCTTCAAATGGCACGTGGGGCCGAGCCTGTCTCGGTGTCAGCGCGACCGGCGCCTGCAGGTTCCAGGCTGCACGCCTGACTTCCCAGGCCCGGGGCACCACCGGGGCGGTCCGACAGCACCGGCCCTGCTGCCTCGTCATCGCTGCGTTTCTGGCTGGCGGCGCGGGCTCCCGTCCGCGGCATTCCACGCCCCCGAGTGAGCAGGCGTGCGCGGGGCTCGGGGATCACCTCGGAAGCCCACTCAAGCCGCGGGGAGGGCGTGAGCGAGGAAAGCCCGCGCTCTCGCTGTAACCCCCGCGCTCGCCGGTGGCCCCCCTCCCCCCCGGCGGCGGGGCCACAGGTACCTCCTCAGCCGCCTGAGCATTCAGCGTTCAACTGGTGGGCGGCCCGTCCCGCAGCCTCCACGTCCGCTGAGAGGCCCCCTCCGAGCCGCCCGCAACTGACTGACTGCCCCGGGGCCGGGACTCGCGCCGACGCCGCTGCGCAAGCGCTCCTAGCGCGCCTCTGTCCCGGGGCGGCTCGCCGGGCGGGAACGCGAAGCCGCCAGCGGCTCGCACCTGCCTGACTGACAGGCAGACCCCGGGCTCGGGCCTCGTGCCGGAGCGCGCACGCGCCTCGCGCGCCTGCCGTCGGCCCCGGGGGCGGGACCGCGCGGCAGCGAGCAGGCGGGGGGCTTGTGGCGCGCGCGCCCCGCACCCGAGGGCTGCGGAGAGATATTTTGGGTGGCAGGAGGCCCCTCGTCATTTCCGCCGGGCAGCTTGTGGTGCCCGGGGCTTCACTCCCGCGCGCGAGGCGAGCGGGCAAGTTGGTTGCGGGCGTGCGGCGGCGGCTCCTTTTCTCAGCGCCTCGACCCTCGGCAGTGCAAGCCATGAACTGAAGCCCTGGAGGGACGGAGAGCCGAGCCGAGCCGAGCGGCGGAGCAACAGCAGCACCCGCCACTGCGGGGACCGAGCAGAGAGTCCGCACCGAGCCGCGACCCCGGAGCGGTTCTCTCCCCGTCGCCGCTCCCGCCGCTGCTGTCCGCCGTTTGCTGAGAGACACTGCAGCCGCGAGACCCGACACACAAAAGCCGTCTCTCGCCACCCGCCCAGCGAGGCAGCGGCCGGCGACGGACCCCACCTGAGGGCGACTCGGGCTGCCGAGTTCGTTTTGTGTCTCATCTCTGTGCCCCGCGCGGTAGCGACCCCGCGCCCATGGCTCTGATCATGGAACCGGTGAGCAAATGGTCTCCGAGTCAAGTAGTGGACTGGATGAAAGGTAATGCCCGCTGTGCGGAGGCGAGGCGGTCCCGGGCGCGGGGTCCCGGCGCGCGACACGGAAGGGCGCCTGCCGCGGCCGAGCCCGCCATCGGGGCTTCTGCTGCCTGCTGGTGGGGCGCTGGGGGGAAGGGGGCGGAGGTCCTCCGGGCCGGCGGGGGCTCGGGATCCCGACCTCCTATTGTCTTCGGGGGTCGCTCCCCAGCTAGAGAGGGGCGCGGAGAGCGCTGGGGTTGCCGGCGCGCCCGGGTACGGTTAGAAGGCGGCCCGCGGAATGCCGGCACCTCTGGCCTCCTCCTCGCTCCTCACGGCGCCCCTAGGCCGGGAGGACGTGGCGACCCTTGTCTCTCTGCTCGGGGAGGAGCCCCCCGGGACCTGCTCCTTTGCTCGTTCCTTCCCGGGCCCCTTTGTTCCTGGAAAACCTAACGCCCCCTCGGTGGCCGCTCCTGCCAGGTGCCTTTTGCGGCGGCAACTCTCCCTACAACTTTTAAGCCCATATAATGGGGTCAGGACGTGGCTGCCCGGGTTTGGACCCGGGGAACTCCCCCAGTTCGGGCTGAGGATGCTCGGCGGATGCGCTACTTTGGGGGAAAGGAAAACATGCTTCCCCTGGGACAGCATCCGCGCTGGTATCTGTGGGCTCCCTCCTGCGCAAATGCCCGGCCCCCTCCCCTCCCGACCCCCAAGTCCTTTGCCTCCTCCTCTTCACGCCAGTTGACATTTTGGACGTCAAGGCTTTTTATTAGGTGCTCAACGCCAGGGGTAAGGTGATGCGCATTCAAGTGCCCCCTCATTTCTTCCATCTTGAAGGCTCGCCCCTTTTTTTCCCTGGCAATTTCTAACAACCACAGTTGTAGACACTCGCCCTCCTAGTCGCAAACGTGGGCTTTTTCTTTAGTCCCTGGGCTTTCCTGCCTCACTGTCTCCCTCTGTTGTCTGAGTTAAGGGGCTTGTAGAAGACCCCCCACCAACCCCCGCCCAGGACCGCTGCCTCCCCACCAACCACCAAGATTCCTAAGATTTGGGGAATGCTGACAGGGATGGATGGGATGACATAAAGAATTCCTGGCCACACTTGGGAGAGGTTAGAGCTTTGCTTCTGGTTCTTCCTAGGCACACACTCTAGGTAGATTAGTCAGGGGCCAGAGGCTTATCATTTGCGAAAATGCGCGTTGCGAAGCCGAGGGAGCCCTTCTGGGGGCTTGCTCAGCAGACTGACTTTCTAAGCTCCACGTACTTAAGAACGAAAGGTTGGGTGATTGGAAATGATTAAGACTGACTGAGAGAAACTCATTTTATTTCCTCCTTGTCTGGACCTTTTTGGCCTCTTGCTTATTCTTATGGATTTTCCTTTATGCATTTGCTTTCCTTTTAATTCCCTTACTTGCCCCCTTTATTTTTCATTTAATTAGGTCTTTTATCGTTTCCAGTATGTGAAAAGTGCTTCGTAACTGCAAAGAACAGTACACACGAGAGTGTATTGAATTAAGTAGAATTAATTATCAACTGCCCCCCTGTGTGCGGTGCATTGTGCTAAGGTGCCATGGGTGCCATGACTAAGATAAAGTCCTGCAGTGGCTCATCTTTTCTGTTTCTTCTCTTCGTATTTGCTATTGAAATTACGCTTTCCTAGATTCCCACCAACCCCCAACCCCTTTGGATTGTCAGAGACAAACATCTGTCTTCTCAGTCATGGAAGAAAGAGCCAGGCTGTAAGCAAGAAGCAAGAATCTTCATTAAAACCCTTTCTTTGAATTTGCTTAAAAGGTTACTTTGTTTTGACTCTGTTACTGAAATACTAAACAGAAAGCTATCTTGGCTCCACGGAAGTCTGATTACCTTCAGAGACTACCTCTCACAAATTCCCATGATGCTTGAGTGAGTGATGCATACTCCATCTTCTTCACCTCCACCCTCCCAGTATAATCTTGCAGTTTCTTCTTTCCCAACAGTTTAGGTCCAATGAAGCAAGTAGAACATATGATGCACATATTCTGACACACGTTATTAAATTTCCAGTACAGTAGTCCTTTAAAAATCTTTCCAGCCCTTTAAAAATTTCTCCAGCCTAAAATGCAGCATCTTTGAAGTTGGGCTAACGTTGTTAGCTGTGATTTTAAATGATTGTTATGTGTAAGTTGAGTAACTTATTTTCATACCTGTTGGTGATAAATTTTAGAGCTATTTGAAAAAAAAATCAAGCAAGTAGCCAAGATAGAATTTACACATTTTTGTACACATTAGACTGGAAGAGAAAAACTGATATCATTATCTGTATATTTTAAGTCTCAAACTGCTTACTGCTGAAATTTTTATGATCTTCATATAAATTTAAGATAACAGAAAATAAGATTTTAAAGAATAGTTGGTTGAAATGAACAGTTCCTCAACTTGTAATTACACTGCTACCTTAATTAATTTATCCTCCCTACCTCTTTCCCCAAATGAACTTTATAAGTAAACACATAAAAAAAAGCCTTTTCATCCTTTCTTCAGATGCAGTTATGTTTAAAAGTCAACTAATTTAGGCTGTAGCTTTGGAATAGCCAAACTTTGGTGTTGTATAATGTATAGTGTTACAAAGGCAATAACACAGAATGAACAAGACTTGAACAACTGCAACATTGTGGGAGTTCTTCAAAGCATGCTCCTAATGTGACAGTTTCATCATCTTTAACATTTAAAGCATATAGCATATGCTTTTAGCTAGTCACAATCATAAATAGTTATGACTCTATTTAGTAAGGTACATGCGTTATGCTCTTTCTAGGGCGTTTTTCTCCTCACTAAACAGAAAAGGAGACATTAAGCATATAAAAATGGCATGGCTATATGTTTATGCTTCCAGACAATTTATATAAGTGGTATAGAAATTCAGCAGAGAAGGAGATGAAGGAAAAAAATGAGCTGATGAGATTAAGCTTCAGTAGCATGTATTCAAAATTATTTACGAAGGACCATTTGTGCATTGCAATTCATTTTGATCTTTTATATTAAAATATATTTGAGAGAGTCAAGCATTAAATTTATATATTAATTATTGCTAAAGATATAAGGAAACACTTGCAATTTTTTGCTCACCCCCGACTCCACTATTTGTAAAATCCAATACCCACTGAGTTTTCATCTAACAATAAAATATTGCTGTGACACAGTGTCAATGTTAGTTCCAGTAAATATATGAACTTCCCATGAGTCAGTAAAATAAACAGTTACATTCCAGATATCTTATAGTACATCAGGCTATTTGGAAATATAGAACTTCAAAATTAATTTTATAAAAATATTTTTTGAAAAAATCAAAGACTCCTCATTTAACATTTGAAACAACCCTTTTTTTCAGTAGGAAATTACATGCAATCCTCTTGCAGTTTTGACAAAATTATAAAATGTAAGCCTTTTTAGAGTAAAAGCAAAGCCTTTATTAGAAAAGCTGTAGGTAGAAAAGTAGGCCAATAACAGTTTCTAATTTTTGCTCAGTGTATTACTTTAAAACACATCATATCTCAGCTCTTATCTATTCACTTGAAGGGCCTATACAATACTTTGTAACCTGCAGTTGTTTGCATTTACTTTTTGTCCACTGAAATACAGCAAAAGTGTCTGAACACTTCAGGCCCCTATTATTAGCTTCATTATTAATTTTTCTTGTCCATGTCACACCCAATAATTCTAGTTTTCTTCTCACACTTTTTCCAACTTGGAAACTCCTTCAAATATCTATATGACTAAGATAAAGTTATTTTCTGCGAGCAGCTCCCTTCATGACATTTTTTCTAGTGATCTTGAATCCCTTTCTTGATAAAATAAAATGAATTATTGTTTTCAGAGTCAACCAACAGACCCTGCGCTGCTGGTCCTCTCTTATGGTCTCTGTGACTTAGCTCTTTCTACTCTTATAGGATGATACCTAAAATCTAAATTTTTAAGATATCCTTTTCTCAAACCATGCCACAATTAACTGTTCTGCCCTTTTCTGTTTGCTACAAACCATTTTCTTTGAAAACCATCCACTGACTTCTACATTCTGTCTTGATGACTCAGCCATCTTCAGGATAGAAAATGAAATACATTATTTTAGGTATGAAAAACAAAGATAAAACCATCACTTTGCATACAGCTATACAAAAGACTAAAATGCAATGATGAAATAAGGTCTATTTATTACAAAAATTAAATGCTACAAAGGAGAATGTATCTGGTAAGATATTTTGACAGGCACATTGTTCTCAAGTAGTCCCCCCCCCATAGGACCTAGAGCTGAGGTTGAAATTTATTTTATTAAGATGAAGGAAAAAGTCAAGTTTTTCAGTTAATCTGTCTGAGGTGGGGGGGAGAGGAATAATTTTCTGTCAGGAACATGAAAAGTATGCATTGTAAGAAAAAAATATATTAAACTTACATGATCAAACTGGTCCTATAATTTTGAAAAATTATTTTTTTTTCCTCAATCATAGTATGACTAGATAGTCACCAACAATTACCTACTCTGGATTTGACATTTTTTGAAACTGAATACTTCACACAAAGAAAAAATTTGCCTTTTCTGTATGTAGAGTTTAGTTCACAAGAAATATTTTATTTATACTGCTATTAACATTTGCTTCTTAACACTCATGATTTAGTGCAGATTAGGAAAAAATAATATGTTTATGTAGATATATTTTGGTGCTTAGAGATTATTTACTCAATACTTCTATATAGAAGGGGTTTTAATGGATTGTTTTAAATAAATTATTCTCTGCTTTGGGGAAATTAGCCTCTGTAAGGGATGGCAGTGACATTGACACACCTAAGCCAAAACAGAGACAGCTCCCAAATAGAACATTTGCTAAATTTTAAAAATGTTTGTAGTATGTATACAAGAACCAGTGGAAAGACAAGATGATGCTTTTAATAAGTCAGGAAGGAATCCATGAAAAAGGTGGGGTTTTAGCAACTCTTTATACAATTTGTTTAACTAAGGCATATTCTAGATGGATGTAGTTTAAAGGCACCGCAAGAGACTTTGGAGTTGAGATGGGGTGATTAACCAGAACGGTTGTGTCTAGGTTTGTCTGGTTGAAGGAGAGAGGTGGGCAGCAGAGGGAAAGCAAGGGAGGAGCCATGAGTAGGTGGCACAAAAGTACAAGAACAAATCTGCATTTCACAAAGACAATAAAACTCTCATCATGTCCTGAGTTTAAATAAATACCACATTATAAAACTTTGGTTGCCAAAAATAAGCCCACAAAGAATGTGTATTGAATTAGTACAGCTGTTTCAAATCTGTTTCTCAGGAATAATTTGGAAATAATGTTAAAGTGAGTTATTTTGAAGATTAATTACATCATTAACATTGTGTCGTTGGATATTTAGAATTTTACACATCCAAATTGTTATATGAAGAATGAAGATAGGCTTTTAAATATTGATATTGTTCTTAAAGCAATGATAAAATATCATTTTCATGTATACCAGAATGATCTCAGATTAGGACTTAAATTTGTTCTTAATGACTTTTAGCTTTCTATGTGATTTCCCTACAGCACCTCAACACATAAGGTTTATTGTGAAAAATGAAGGATTAGTTTCTTTAAAGAGTACTAGAAGGATGGATCATCTGTACTAATTTAAGAGAAGGAAGGGAGAGTAAATAACTTGAAAAAATGTAGCTTAAGCTTTTTATCTTTTAAGATTTTGTCATAGTTTAGTGTCTGTCTAAAGAAAAGCAAGTGTAGTCTTCACTACAGGATCATTGTGTTGAATAACATTCAGTGAGTGAATTCACAGTTTTCATGCATAGCATAGGCTTGTGTTCCCCAAAATGGAACATTTCTGTGGTTGTGGGAGCTAAATGATCAAAAGAAGACAAAGAGTTGATTTTTGCTAAGCATTATAAAACATTGTTTTTGAATTAAATATAGATATTAAATTCATGGTGTAGAAAGCAAAATTGGCATGATTTTAAAGATGAGACTAGAGGCTTAACAGGAATGTTAGGCTTCCAGCAAGCTGTTTCAAGCTGCATTTCCCAGACCTTCCAGGGTTATGAGTAAACTTCATTCAGCAATTATGGATACATATATCAGTGGAAAAATTTGAGAAGTGCTGGCTTGGGTTTAGAAGAGGTAAAGTTAGTGTATTTCCTACTTTTCTCCTATTACAAGGAACAAAATATTATCTTTTCAGTCAAGGTCATGATAATTATAGCATATTACTTTTTTGTTCGTTGATTTGTTTTCTTGATCCATAATCCTATAGTCAGGATAAACTTCTTGGGAATGTTTCTCATCTGATCCTATCCTCTCACTTCTCACTTCCATCAGCTTAAAAAGTTCAATGGCTTTTCATTGTTTTTAGGATAAAAATCAAAGTCCTTGATATGGCACGTAAGACCATTGAAGGTTTGGCTTTTGCCTTTGAAGTAAGCCTTGTTCCTAGCACTAGTTACACTGACCTTTCGATCTTGTTTGCCTACTCCTGGGCCTTTGCACTTAATACAGGTTTTCTTGTCTCTTTTCTTCACCCAGTTAAGTCCTACTCATTCATCTAATCTCAGTCCTTCCCTTCTGTGCCTCAGAATAGCCTTCTCCATTCCCCAAGTCACATCAAATCCTCAGTTATGCTCTCTTGGTACCATTTACATCTTTGTCCCATATGCCAATTTTATTTTTACATTAATTTCTATGGTTATTTGTTGAGGGCAGGGACCTCATCTTATTTGCATTAACAATGCATAAGAAAGTATGTGATGAAGAGTAGGCATTCAGAAAATATTTGTTGAAGGAAGGGATACATAAATATTCACAAATTACTGGTCTGTCAGCAAATCTGCTTTCCTAAATGACAAAGCATGTAAAGTCTCTTACAATGCTCTAGTGGATAATTCAATGCCAAGTTGTATATTGTGTGCCAGAATACAGTAGAAGTGGGTTGCTTTAATTCATACTTGTGTTTCTCTAGTCAATTCAGTGACCTAAATCATGGTTTAGATTCATTTCGTTAAGAAATGTTAATATTTTCAATGAATCTACAATACTTCTGTGTTTAAGCTATAAATATTATTTGCTGATGTCACTTAATAGGCCAACACAATAGGCAAACATTACTTAAAAATTAAAACATACTCCTGAAGAATTTATTTTTTCATACAAATTTTCTAATTGTTTCTTCATTCCAGTGTTTTTAAAAGAACTCTATTTTGGAATTGATAGTAGAGTGAAACTGATAAAATGCCTTAGGTTTCTCCTCTTATAAAAGAAAAAAAAACTCATGTAAGAAGTTAAAATGTATTTTTCTGTTGTGAGTAGAAAATACCCTTAGTTAATGTGGATGATAAAATGGAAAAATAGCTTTTTTATTTAATAAGAACCATTATCTTTATTATAATTAATGTTGAATTTATATTTTATTAATAGGAATAAAACTAAGATATCTAAAAATGTCTCTTAAATCAGCATTTCTTATATAATTTTCCATCCCTTCTGATTTTGAAAAATGAATTTTAATTTTTTAAAGTAAATATAAATTTGAGCTTATTTTTGAAGGGTACTTATTAAGAACCTACATAGGGACTTATTGTAAAGTGTAACTTTTTTAATATATGTGCCTCATATGGATTTCTTTGTTAATTACATGCTACTGGAAAATCAAGTAGCAAGTAATAGGAGATTTTTCTAATAAAGCAAGTCCCTCCTCACAAATTTATAATGGTTACAGTATAAATCAGAATAAGCAAAATTTTTAAGACTTTAACTTAGCTTTTTGCAGATGTTAACTTTTAATAAAACAGTCTTAACCTCAGGCCTTAACCTAAGACCTTCAGTCTTAACCTTTCAAGCTAGTACTATAAAACAATGTGTTGTAATTGTGCCCTGATTACAAAATAACTACTCGATATGATAGAAGTTTTTAGACTTTAAAGATGTATTTAATTTCTTATTTGATTTCAATTTAAATCACAATCATTCTAATAAAAATTTTCATTAACTTAATCTTACTCTTGGAATTTCAGGAAAGAAAGGGTTATGGGTATTTGCATAGATTTATTGAATCTTAAATTTTACTAAGCACAGTACCTGCTATTTTAGTTTTCTGTGTTCATCTGTTGAATACTTTATCACAAAGTATTCACAAAGTAAAAATGTTTTAAAAACCAAGATTTTAAAAAAAATAAAATAAAAGCCAAGATTTCTTAAATAAGCCAAAATTCACAATGGCATTAATGTATTATAATTTGCCAAGATGAAAACGCCATTATATCCATTACTGAGTATCCAAAGAAAACAAAAATACTTATTTGAAAAGTTATGTGCCACGATGTTTATTGCAGCATTATTTACAATAGCCAAGATATGGAAGTAATCTAAGTGTTCATCAACAGATGAATGCATAAAGAAGATATGATACACACAGACACACACACAGGAGTATTACTCAGCTATAAAAAAGAATGAGATTTTACCATTTATGATAACATGAATGGACCTAGAAAATACTGTGTTAAGTGAAATAAGTCAGAGAACGACAAATATATGATTTCACTTACATGTGGAATCTGGAAAACAAAAAAGCAAACAAAAATACACAGACTCAGAAATACAGAGAACAAACCATGGAGATGAAAAGTACAGCATAAACTATGAAGTCAATAATATTGTAATAATATTTTATGGTGATGGATAGTGACTACAATTATAGTGGTGATCATTGTATAATGTATAGAATTGTTGAATCATTATGTTGTACACCTGAAACTATTAAAAGATGTCATTTATACTTCAATAAAAATGTTTTAAAAAATTACATAATTAGTATCAAGTATTACACACTTATCTCTCTTTTTTTTTTTTTTTTAGAGAGGGGAGAGAGAGAGAAAGAGAAGGAACAGAGGGAGAGAGAATCTTAAGCAGGCTCCTCACCGAGTACAGACCCCAACACAGGGCTCATCTCAAGACCCTGAGCTCATGACCTGAGCTGATATCAAGAGTCAGGCACTTAACCAGCTGAGCCACCCAGGCATCCCAACACACTTATCTCTTTTATATTTACTTGACATTAATATTCATGTAAATTAGTCTGATTAAGTAGATTGGAAAGCATTGTGATAAGGTAATAATAAGAAGATACTACATTGTTAGTTGCTCTTTAATTTTGCCCAATATCCTTTTTGTTTGTTTGTTTGGGTTTTTTATTTTGTTTTAGCTACATCTGCTATTTTTAAAATGGGCTTGCAACATGTTTTTTCTTAAATAATATCTACAACAAATCAATGGAGGGCTGGCTTTGATCCTGGATTTTACTTTTTTCAACTTGCTTATCATAAAGGAATCTATTTTCTAGCAAACTGTTAGACTTACAATGTGACTAACCAATAAAATATTGGCCTTAAGTAATTATGCTAAATTATTAATTTCAACATTAGCTGAATTCTTATTATAATTTTGCTATGTTGGGATGCCTGGGTGGCTCAGCAGTTGAGTGTCTGCCTTTGGTTCAGGGCATGATCCTGGGGTCCCGGGATCGAGTCCCACATCGGGCTCCCTGCATGGAGTCTACTTCTTCCTCTGCCTGTGTCTCTGCCTCTGTGTGTGTGTCTTATTAATAAATAAATACATAATCTTTAAAAAATAATATTGGTATGTTTCACATATATATACATGGGAGTTTATTTCATATCTTTTTGCCCCCAACCATCCATATTTTCAAAATGTTTGACACTCCTGGGGATTTGTATTTTTTTTTTCCTGGCAGAGCAGAAAATTCATATTTTAATTTCATGTAATTCATTTATAAGCTTTCAAAACAAACCACTGAGCTGTTAAAAATATATAAAAGAGAAAGGTTATAGAGGGTTTTTTTGTTAATGGAGCTTAAAATAGACGTAGTCTCGTTGCTGGTTTTTCTAACCACTTGCCAGAACCTACAGGATTTTGAGTTCAATGTGATAAAGAACCAATGTGCATGGAAGGGCTTAGCTGCTTCTTCCTGATTTCCCTCCATAGTAGTGCCATGGTGAGTCTGGTGGCAGTCTCTGTTGACATCATTATTGCATTAAATCAGTAGCAGAGGTTTTCTAATCTAAAAGACTGTTCCTGGGCATCCCAGGTGGCTCAGCGGTTTAGCGCTGCCTTCAGCCCAGGGCCTGATCCTGGAGACTGGGGATCGAGTCCCACATCGGGCTCCCTGCGTGGAGCCTGCTTCTCCCTCTACCTGTGTCTCTGCCTCTCTCTCTCTCTCTCTCTGTGTCTCTCATGGATAAATAAATAAAATCTTTAAAAATTTTTTAAAAAATAAAAGACTGTTCCTTTGCCTTCTAGCTATCAGATCTGAGGCTTTCAGTTTGATGTTCCATTGTCACAGAGAGAAGTTCGCTCTATGAAATATTTGGGAGTAGATAATTTTTCTTTCTAGTCTGTCTCTAAACATAATACTTTAAATATATTTATGGTAAAAACATGTTAATTCAGATCTCGTTTATTTGGGATTTGTGATAATTACAGTAGGTTCTTATTGAAGTTTACTCCTAATATGTGAAGGAAGGGTTTGCTGATTGATCTAATAACACAAACAAGGTTGAAAAGAAATTGTTTGACCCAGGAGGGGATGATGTTTTCAAGTACTGTACTCTGCCAGGAGCCATTTCCATACTGGAAATATGCTAGCTAGAAGTGAGTTGTATTTTAAGTTAGAATTTCTGCATACTTGGAATCATAATTTTTTAGTTTTTTGGAATATTTTTGTAAACATTCTATGATACAGCTTGGTTCTTCCCTTAATTTGCCAAAATGAGGAAGGTCTCATGTACTTCACATCTATTATTAGTAGTAATGCTTAAAATAAGATAACAAACTGTTATTGACACCCTTTTACAGGTAAAGTGCAGAGAAATTAAATAGTTCAACAGTGATTGTACAGCTGTTTAGTGATGGAATTAGGTTGGACCTCAACTTTTTTTTCCCCTGTTGAATTGGGTTTACACTTCAGTAGGTGAAGGACACAATTC
This sequence comes from Vulpes lagopus, assembly GCF_018345385.1. Lineage (NCBI taxonomy): Eukaryota > Metazoa > Chordata > Mammalia > Carnivora > Canidae > Vulpes > Vulpes lagopus. Next base: position 17,221,724 of record NC_054848.1, read on the forward strand.
AGGTTTGTACATAATTATCTTCAGACTTGACTTTTTAAGTTTTTAAAATTCCATTAGTTAACATAGTGTAATATTAGTCTCGTGTACAATATAGTGATTCAACACTTCCATATCACGCTTGACTTCTAAAACATTTACTAAATTCTCTACCCTGTAAAAATTGGCACCATATAGGGTATATACTAAAGAGCACTTTGGAATCAGATGCCCAGGTTACTTATATCCAGACTCTATTACTTCCTAGATGTGTGATTTTTGAGGGAGAATTTAAGTAACTTGCCAGATTTATTCATTTTTGTAAAATAGGGGTGATACTATTACCTACCTCATAGGTTTGTGGTATACTTAGAACAATGCCTGGTACATAATATGTGCATGGTAAATGCCATTTTTTTAAAATTAAGGAAATGATTGCATTCTTTGGCAATCTTCAGAGACACAACTACGAATAGACAATATTTATTGAGTATTTAGTACATAGCATGTACTGTGCTAGGTGCTTTCTCTGCATTATCTTATGCCTATCCTAGCCCTGAAATGTTGGAATTATCACTGTTTTACAAATGAAGAAACTTTTGCTTAGAAACATTGAATAACTTATTCTGTATACCCAAATACTCATTTAGCGGGTATTCAATGAATATTTTAAAGAATTAATAAATCATAAGTAGAAGAAGCAGAATTTGAACAGATTACTAACTGGCTCCAAAACATGTAATATTTCCACCTTGCCATTCTACCAGAGGTAGATGTGAAATGAGAAGAATCCTGGGAATACTTTCAAAGATGTGGATGTCCAGTCTACCAGACCTAAATTCTGTAGTGCATAGCAAGGTGGACTGTGGTTCTTGGGTCCTTTTGGCCTCTAGAAGGTGTGTGTGTGTGTGTGTGTGTGTGTGTGTGTGTGTGTTGAGGTGTTTCCGCTCAGAATAGTACTTTAGCCAGTGACAAAGATGCCACATATAATTATAGTCTTGGTGACATTTTCCTGTTTTGATGACATTTTCCTGTTTTGACGTGAACCTCAGGAGTTTGATTCTCACCTTTGCTGAGTCTAGACCTAAACAAAAGATTTACTTGAGTCCACTGCTACTACCAACCCAGTGCTAGATGTTTTGTTCTAAAAGGATTGTTAATGTAAAAATACAAGTTGCCTGATAATAGATGTTCATAAATGCTTTACATTTTACTAAAAATAATGGCTTCTGTTATATTCCTTTGTTCAACTTTACTTAGTGGTAGTTAGCGTTGCTGCCTGCCTTTCACTAGTGCTTCTTTGAACAGCAGACTTTATTCAGTGCATGCCTATAGCTTTGAAACCCTTACCTACTAGATGGTAATTATTCCCCCAAAATTGTTTTGTTTTGGCAACTCCTTTATCATAGACCAAATTGTGATATGATGTAGTATAACAGTAGAGTGAATCACAAAATGAACTTAAGTGTTAAAGAAAATTTAATCATAATCAGTCAAAAACTATTGTGAAGTCAATGCAAAATATGGAGTGGTCAAGTTGAGGTACAGATGTTTGATCAATTGAGTGTAAAGTGATAATGATAGGTAAAATTTTATCTGCATTATATTTTAAATTGATATACATGCTTTTGCTTATATACATAAAATATATATTCTAGCAAGTCTTTAGGAACTTACTTAAAAGCTGGATTTGTTCAGAGTAACACAAAAATGATATTTATTTCTCTTTGTTTTGCTTTAATGCAATTGAAGTGAGTTTGCTTTAGATTGGAAGTTTTAAAATAAGGGAAAACGACTTACATTGTTCTTTACTTGTGGAAAGAATGATTTGAAGTGTCTCACTATTTATGAAAGTTATCACAATACCCAGGACAATAGGCAAAAACAAAAACAAAACTGTGGTAATTACCAGCTATTTTGAAGTAGCCTTAGCATTCTTGTCCACTTGATTATATGAAGTACTTTTCCTCTTCCAAAGTACTAATTATCTTTTAAAATCCATATAAATTAAAATTAATTTTGTTTGGGGATATTTTTGAGAATTTTATCACTTTCCTTGAAATAATTCTCAACATCCTGTGTTAATAAGCGGTCTGGTAGAGATAGACTTTTAAATATGGTAACACCATGAATCTCCATCTGCATTAATTTTAAGATGTGTCTAATTTGATATTTAAAGGAAATGGTTTCTAATTTTGGGATTTTTTTCACATGAGGCTGCTTTGTCACTTTATTCTTATATTTTTGACCAACACACACAGAAAGTAAATACAGCAGAAAAATACCTACAGATCTAATAACATTTTTCTCCTAGTGACACACCAGTATTGAGATCACAAAAAAATTAAGGCTGGTATGTATTTATGAAAAGTAAGGACTTAAAAATATACACATCACATATACCCACCCCCTATTACATGATTGTCACACCAAAATTTATTTCTTTATATCACTAAATATCTAGTGGTTCAGATTTCTAATTTCATAAGTGTCATAAACATTTCTACAGTTTTTTTTTTCTTAAATCAGGATCCAAATAAAGTTCACACATTGTAATCTACCTTACTCTTTTTTCCCTACATCATTTCTCTAGGATCCAAAACCCTCTGTATCTACCTTATATAATGTCTCCTGAAATAAAGTTCATAGGTAATATAGCCTACCTACTAATATAATTCTTAAAAATTCACTGTAATGACCATATTGTAATAAAAAAGAAAAATAATTTGTAAAAATAAAATAGGTTTTTATTTCTATTTTATTTTTAAAAATGATTTTATTTATTTATTTGAGAGAAAGAGAGCACAAGCAGGGGGAGCAGCAGGGAGAGGGAGAGAAGGCTCCCCACAGAGCAGGGATCATGGCCCTCGCTGAAGGCAGGTGCTTAACTGACTGAGCCACACAGGTGCCCTAAAATAGGATTTTTATGTGTAGGTACTCAATATGACTATACCAGGATAAACTAATTGATATTTTTTCCTGCTTATAAAGAGCATATCTGGATTTAAGAGAATCAATAAGTTCGGAAGTCATTCCATAGAAGTACAAGAAAATGAAAGAGCAGATGAAATGAAAGACACTGGAATAAAAATGAGTATTAGGGGAAGTAGTACAAGTGAGGCTCATTTGATATGTCATCCTAATGATTCCTATTGAATATTTTAAAGTCATGTGGGAAGGAAACACAGCTTTTCAGAGAAATTGGAGACTCTAGGAATAGGGACAGAATATTTAAGATGAGCCTGGAGCATCTTGTATTGCCAAAAAATAAGGAAGTGCTAAAAAAAAAAACCCACAATGATTAGAGCATGTCAAAGACTTGGGAGCCATTCTGAAAGAGTTCTCAATGGCTAAAACTGCAACAATTTGAGGAACAAAAGTAGTATTGGATTATAACTCAATACATAAATATCCATGAATCCATACTGATGTAAATAACCATCTGAATAAATAAATGAGGGGAGAAAAGAAAAATCTACAGAGAATTCTAAATAATTTATATAAATGATCCTCTCTCAAAAAGGTGGCATGTAATTCCCCACCCCTTGATTGTGGGCTGCACCTGGTGACTCGTTTCCAAAGAGTAGAGTGTGGGAAGGGGAAACATAACTTTACAGTGGAGAAACCTAGCAAACCCTGTGTTGGCCAGATGTCAGGGTTTGCATCATCAGTGATAAGTCATGCTGATGATAGAATGCATCCTTAATATGATAGGTTGAAAACGTCACTTCATCCATGTAGTCTTCCTCTCCCAAACCTATAAACCCCGTCTAACTATGAGATAAACATTAGACACAAATTAAGGACATTTTACAAAATACCTAACCAGTACTCCTCAGAATTGTTAAGGTCATCAAAAAAACAAGGGAAATGCGAAAAACAGACTAGAAGAGGCTAAGCAGACATGATTGTTCGTATTATGTTGTCCTGGATAAGATCCTGGAGCAGAGAAAACATATTAGGAAAGAACTAGTGAAATCTAAATGTAGTGGGTTTTTTTTAAGATTTTATGTATTTATTCATGAGAGACACACAGAGAGGCAGAGACACGGGCAGAGGGAGAAGCAGGCTTCATGCAGGGAGCCTGATGTGGGACTCAATCCCGGGACTCCAGGATCACGCCCTGGGCTGAAGGCGGTGCTAAACCGCTGAACCACCCAGGCTGCCCTAACTGTAGTGTTTTTAGTTAATAGCAATATACCAGTGTTGGCCCATTAGTTGTGACAAATGTATCATAGTAATATGAGCTGTTAGTAATAGAATATGGATAAGAATAATAGAACACACACACACACACACACACACACACACATACACACAGTAACTTTCCTGTAGATGTAAAGCTATTCTGAAATCAAAAGTTTATTTAAATAAAAAATAGAGTTTAACTTATTTTCAAATTTGGTAATACCAAAATATAAGCAATATGTCATGTGTAAACTAGCTTTGGCTTGTGTCTATAAGTGTTAATAATAAGCTCTTTTGAATGCAAACAAACAAGTTATGGAATACAGGTAGTTCCTGAGTGTGCACCTGTTGTGTCTGTCTAGGAATAATTTGGTAACTGGATCATTATGATAACTCCAAACTCCTCACAATTTTCAAAAGACTCCCAACAGGCAACATTGGCCCTGTCTTGACATCAAGATCTCTCTGGTTTACCTCTTCTCTCCTGTGTAAACCTCATATTATTCTACACGTGAAAAAATAATTTTCTTGGGTAATTGGTTCACCTAGTTTTCCCTCTACTGAAATTAATGTTTTACTTGACTAGCTTTTTTAAACCTTTTGCTAATCAGGAAATGTGTTTAAGAAAAGGAAACTGAATGTGCATGGGACAGGATGAAGACCACAAATAGCTTCATGTTCTTATTTTACCTCACAAACAGATTTGCAGTTAAACTCTTGGACAGAAGAGTGTGCTATTCTAAACCTTGTTAACAAATCCTGATTTCCAATACTCCTCCTAATTGTAGTTTCCTGCAGACACTGTCTAGGAATGTTAAACAAGGTGTGAAAATTTTTGAGCAAATGTTGTGGTTTATAATAATTGATTTTAAGCTGAATATATAAATGTGTGTGTAAATATATGCACATATTTACTTAGGGCAGATATTTGCCTCAGACAAATATACTGAAATTGAATATAACTAAATGACCTTTTCTCACTGTTTTTCTGCAAAGGTGTAAACATTTTTCTTTTTGTCATTAAATGTAACACCTTCTTTTCATTGTACTGTGGGGTCATGGTAGTGTGTTAGTACTTGGATTTGGATATGAGGGTAGTTGTAACTTAAGGCCTCCTTTGGTCATATCTCTAAGAAATTATATTTGAAAATAGAACTATTATTGTAATACTTACACTTTATTCCTGTATCTTTTTGGTTAGGATCTTCCATATTTTCTAGTTTACTAGTGTGTACATTCTAAAAGGATCAAGCTCTGCTAATTAAGTACGTAAAACTATGACCAGGAATTTAATGCATTAATCTGATAGCTCTTCTTCTCTTGCCACAATAAATTGAAATGTTATAATTATCACAGTTTCAACTTACTTATTCTTTGTGATTAGTCCATGTCTATAAAAGTGTGAAGCTCTGCTGATGTTGATATGAATGTCTTAGAATTGTCTTCCTGGCCTGTTACTAAATGTCTTTTTTTTTTCTGACCTTATGTATGCTCTGTAAGTACCAGCCAAGATATGCATTAATGTGTTCTCTGTGAAATGCTTCTGCTTTTTTTATACAAAGTGGTATTTCTTAATCTCCCCTTACAGGAATGAAGGAGAGTTTGTCTGTTTTGTTTTGTTTTGTTTTGGTAAGGTAAAATGCTTTGCCTGCAAAAAAAAATCTTAAAAAAAAACAGCTTCTTTAGATTATACGTTAAATATCAAGGATTTGAACCTATCTTTGAATATGTGACTGGAAAGGATGGATTAACTTTCCGAGATTCTTCAATATCTATTGCAGGTTAGAATCTGTCTCAGAATGGGTGAATAACATTTAGATTTAACTTATTTTCACCACTTTTTTAAACCACTTTTCATTCAGTGAGACTTTTCATAACAAAATTGTACAGATTTAGGATGACTACCTATTTCAATAATACTGTCTTACAATAATTAAAAACAGAATGTTAGAATGAATGTGTCATTTGCATGACTTTCAAAATACAGATGGCTTAGAAGTAGACTTGGAAGCTTTTTTTAGAGTGCAGATGGACACAAGTTCTTCAGCGTAATTAATTAAGAGTAATCATTGTATAGTAACCACTGTCTTGTAGGCTGCTGTGAATTTAGTATTCTACTTTCTCAAATAAAAATGCCAAATGATGCTTTTTAAGGCTGCTGAAAACATCTTTATCACCTGTACCCGTGCCAAAAGACTCACTCTTCCACCTACCACCTCTCACAGATGGATACAAAAAGATTAAAGGGACAAGCATCTAGTAGGAAGCACTGTATGTGGAAGACAATACAAATTATCTGTAGTATTGAGTTGACACTGGAAGTCTCTCCAGTTGTAGTCCAACCTCAGCTCTGTCCTCTATTTGCCATATGTGTTTAATTCATCTCTTCTCAGGCCCACAATTTCCTTATTTAAAAATGGGGATAGGGAAAATAAACTTCATAGAGAATTCTGAAGAATAGTCAGTCAAGATGCAGTCCACTTAGAAATGGAGTTAACATTTTGACACTGGCAAATAACAGTTTATTAATCACTGAACATGATTTTAAAATGATCTTTATGGGAAGGTCATTTTAAGAATTATATTTCAATTTAGAAAAAATTACTGGATATAGCTCACATATGTTTGCCTTACGACATGGCATTCAAAGAAGATTATACTGATTTTAAAATGTATCTGGGGTATGGATTTCAGGTAGCTAATTCTCTCTCTGACAGCTTTATTGGAGCATTTCTAACCAGACCAGTTTTTTCTTGAGTCAAATGATCACTTAAGTAATTCAGCCTAATAATTAGAATGCTGTATCTCACTCTTTCTGCCAGAGAAAGCAATACAAAGGCTCTACAGTACTGCTGTTGCTGTCTGTCATACCTGCAGAAGTCTGAACCAGTGTAAGCCTCCTCTTAGGAGGAGACTCTGGATATTATGGTTCCTCATACTTCTCAGCATTATTTAATCAGAAGGTTCACTATCATTAAAATTTCATCTCTCAGGCTTTGTCAGAAGCTTGCAATATAAGAGTTTTGTCATCACAGGCATATACATGACGATCAGTATTATTAAACACTGAATCTCTGCAGTGAAAATGACAGGCACTTATGAGCACTAGAACTCCATTTAAGTGATAAGAATGCATTGACTTTTCATAGGATAAACAGTCAATTGTAAGAAACAAATGAACCAATTCATTTGAGCTCGGATCACTGAAAACTAGAGAGAATCACTGGCAAAACAATGCCTTTTCTCATTCATGTGTCACAAGCAGTATTTGGGTTGAGGACAATTGAAAAGCATTAAGACAACAAATTAGTTCCCATGTTGTATAGATTGGTTGTTGGAAAATGTACTTTCCCAAAGCTAATATGCTGGCTTTTTTTTTTAATTACCAGTATTTTTTTCTCCTTAGAGTTCACATTTTGGCCTACATTTGTGTTTTTCTTGGAAAAATGCTCTGTATATCCAACATTGGTGCACTTTGTGTAGATTATGTCAACTCACATATAAAATTTGGTTTAGAGGAATTTCTGAAATACAGAAATTAAGAGTCTCCTCCTAGAATAACAGTGTAACAGTTTTTGGCTTTAAAGCTTTTGAGAAATCACCATGATTTCGTTGTTATTGCTACTTCATCCATCTTTTTGATATTGATATGTTCTAAATGACAGGGAACAAGAATGCCAGATTTTATTTTTTTCATTCAAACTTTGAAAATCATTTGGATTTTTTCTTTAGTTGGCCCCAAGCCATCTATAACTCATTCCTAAAAACCATGTAAAATTTAAACAAAATGAATGCCTTTTTAAAAAAGTGATATCATGAGACAGCACTGCTTCTTATCAGAGTTACCTAGGGAAAATCATTTGAATTTCTGGTTTTCTTCACTATAAAAGAAAGTTGGGTGATATGTTCTCTGCCAGAACTCTTTTAAGTTTCTGTGATTCTAAATTTTTTAATAAAAATTTATTTATCTATTTTAGAGAAAGTATGCATGAGTGGGAGGAGGGGCAGAGGGAGAAAGAATCCTCAAGCAGACTCCCCGCTGAATACGGAGCCCAGTGTGGGGCTCAATCCCAGGATCCATGAGATCATGACCAGAGCCAAAACCAAGAGTCAGTTGCCCAACTGACTGAGCCATGCAGGCGCCCCTGTGATTCTGAATTTTTAATTCATTGTCATATTTGTTTTAGAAGCAATGAATGGTGAGCATTCCTTTAATTTTTATATATCTACTTTAATGACTCCTAGAGATACTTGGGCCTTCTGAATTTTTAGAACATATAATTTTATCCCGTAAATGTAGTGCCAGGCACAAAACTATATGTGCTTTACATAAAGACTTGCTATGCAACAAAAGCAGAAGGTGTATTTTTGATGTTTTAGGTGGATCTGAACCCCCAAGTTTAGGCCATCAGTGTCAGATTATCTTTTACAAATTTTGGATTGGCAAATTCCGAAGATGTTAAGTTACAAATCCTCTACTTTTTCCTTTTTTTCTTCTTTTTCCATTTTCTATAATCTTACATTACCGAAAACTATAACCATTGCAAATTAGGAAGCAGACCATGCAGCAAATAACTTCTAACCCCTTGGATAAGTCTTTCTCTGCCTGCCCCATGGTAATACTTAAAAAAATTTTTTTCAGGTAGTTCTAACGTCCTACTATATAAAGATGAAACTATGTATTACAAATGCACTCAAAAAAACAAGGAATGCCTAAATTAAAGTGGTAAGTATAAGTTGTAGAGTATCTGACAAAAACTAGTACTTTTTGTTCGTGATGTTCATTGTTAAATTATATTTGTAAAATTATGGTTTGTGTAATGCAATAGGTCTCTCAGTTAAGTTTAGATATGTGCAGATGCATCACACAGATTTGTATCATGGATGTACTTCCCTTAAATTCTTAGCAAACTTCATAGCTGTTTTATAGACCTTTAACATTTATGGTTTTAATTATACTTAATAAGCAAATTTGAAACACAAACTCAAATACAGTTCTCATATGTGTTATTGAAACACATCATTAGTTAAAACAGTTTATAACATTTTTTATAAAAGAATATGCTTAGTTTCTCTGTACACTGACACTCTTGTTCTCTGTGAAATGAATTGATAGAAAGTTAAAACCTGGAAGAACTTTCAGAAGTCTCTTGGTCCTATGCCATCACCATATTACATGCAAGCAGCTAAGCTCAGAGAGGTTAAAGGACTTGTTTAACATCACATATCTTTCTAGTAGCAAAATTAGTATGACAAAGAACTCAATGTATAAAAGCTCAGGGATAGTATGTTGCATAGATCTTTTCATTGTTTATAAATAAGGACATCTCTGTTAAGAACAAAAGAGAATGAGTTTTTTTTGATGACTGATGTCAAAGCTAGAGAATGTCTTAATTAACACATACAACAAGTCTACCTCACAGAATAATCCTCTCATTAACAATGTTTAGTTTAGATTTCATTTTACTATAATCAAATGTAAGATTTTGAGAATACCGAACCCCATTTACAGGGAGTTAAAATGCTATGAACTCCTGAAAAAACTTCTCCTGATCATCTTCTAAAGCTCATTTTCTGAGGTTTTGCAGACTGGTAGTGTAGTCCAGTGCAACAGGAGTAAACCCAAATCCAAACACACACTAGATTTTTATGGTCTGTTTAGAGCTGAGTAAGTGGTTTGCTATGTTGAACAATCTGTTACAATTCACTTATTTTAATAATTTGCCATTTTAATTATGAACAATATACATGCACCTAAAACTCAAGATGTGGAATAATTTTTGACCCTCTATTCTTTAACTGTCTATATTAATTAATGTAACCTTATTTACATTACTGGGATTAATATATTAGAATAAATTGGTCCCTATCAAATACAAATAGCTATCCTGATATGGCAAAAAATACGTTTGAAAGATCAAGGCCACTGAATTATTTTAAAATTTGTTCATAGAGCTTGCTTACTTTGAAATCCTCCTTTGCACCTATTTTAAATATTGCTTTTTTTCCTAATACCTACTATACTTAATATAGTAGGTATTACATCATTTATACTGTTCTTGTCTCTTTCCAACATTCCTGTTTCAGTGTTAAAGTCTTAATAGTTGGAATCTCTAATTTAAAAGAATATTTATTTAAAATCTAGAGTATAGCAGTGTAACATGCATTTATCAATGATTTGATATGGCATGTAAATTACATGACCATAGTGAGATTTCTAGAAAAAAATGTTAATAAATATATGGATGCCAAATAGGGAAAAGTGACTAAATAAAAGTATTTAACAAAATGGAAACAAATACATTAATGGATTTTTTCAGGTTTAATGTGTGTAGGTCTCATGTGTGCTGTCAGGTATTCAATAACTGGATGAAAATGGAAAGTACTCTTTCTTTCACTGTTGAAGTATCATTGTGTGTTTTTTATTATAAATTTCTTTCTAATGAAATTTATTGTCTTTTAGGAATTACTCTTAATTTTTAGGTATTTTCGAGATTTGTAACCCTTTTAAGAAAGGCAAAATTATGTAACTTAATCACTTGAGAATGAACTGTGGCATTATGCACATATTCTGATAGCTACTGTCAAAGATGGGGTAATAACAATTTTCCTTTTCTTGCCACCATAAGAAATGTGGTCACCTCAGGACAAGCACTGAGTCATACTCCTGGGGCCAGTAGGAAAAGTTTGCTCCATTGGCAGCCACCTGGGCTCTTCATGTTCCATGACAAATGGCAAACTGGCACATGGTGTAACTGAAAAGTTTCTCAAATGTCTAAGTCCCAGAAAAAATTAAGGAGTGTAAAAACTGAAGTCTATAACTTATTTTGAACCCGTAGATTTGAATTCTTATTTTAGGTATATTTGTTGTAAAAATTTGTAATTGTGTTTTAACTTAGCTAAATTTATATTACAGTTTGTTAACGGTAAAGTTAAAGTGCCTTGTACAGTAAAGAGCAAAATAATTGTGCCTTGTTTTTACATTTTTTTAACGTGTTAACCAGCCTAAATAACCCAAACAACACTGGGCTATGACCCTTAATTTTTTTTCCTATCTGTTGATATACAGCTGTTAATTTAGCCTAGATAATTGCTGGACTTCTCATTTAAATGTATAATTAAAGTATTTATTTATACAGTTATGAAGAACAGTAAAACAATATTAGAAAATTTGATCGAGTGCCCTGGTAAATACCAATAAAATTTTGAACCACAGAAACTACCCCCTGCCACCTACTCAACAACCTTAAAGCATAAAAGCTCTTTTAAGAGTATTTTACTAATATGACTGTCAATATCCATATGATTAAAATAAGCACCTTTTAAAAACAAAAACTTTAATTGAATAGCTTCTTTTTGAATGTACATCCCCAAGTTATACCTTATATATTTGTTTATGAAAGTTAATTATATATCTTTCAAATAAAAGGAAATTTGTTTTAGAGACATTTTCCCCCTCTGTAGTCCTACTTGAAACATGTATTGTGCTAATTATAACAAAGCTATTTCTGTATATTTAGATAATACTCGCATTTACATATGGGTTGTTTAGTTTTTCACAGTAAAATATAATATGTTGCTACATAATTTGGTATTTGTTAAAGTGGCCCTATACATTGGAGCCTATCATAAAACCTTGTTAGGATAGTGCAGTTGAGGGACGCTTGGGTGGCTCAGCCGTTGAGCATCTGCCTTCAGCTCGGGCATGATCCTGGGATTCTGGGATCGAGTCCCACATCAGGCTCCTCACAGGGAGTTTGCTTCTCCCTCTGCCTGTGTCTTTGCCTCTATCTGTGTGTGTCTCTCATGAACAAATAAATAAAATCTTAAAAAATAAAGGATAGTACAGTTGAGGTACCTGGCTCCCTCAGTTGCTGGAGCACGTGACTCTTGTGACTCTTGATGTCAGGGTTTTTTTTTTAAGATTTTATTTATTTATTCATGAGAGACACACAGAGATAGAGAGAGAGAGAGAGAGAGAGAGGCAGAGACACAGGCAGAGGGAGGAGCAGGCTCCCTGCAAGGAGCCCGATGTGGGACTCGATCCCAGGATGCTGGGATCACGACCTGAGCCAAAGGCAGATACTCAACTGCTGAGCCACCCAGGTGTCCCTTGATGTCAGGCTTTTTAGTTTGAACCCCTCTTTGGGCATAGAGTTTACTTTAAAAAACAAAAAGGATAGTGCATTTATTCTTTTCCTTAGGTGATTAGAATGTGCCTATTATAAATCTGAATTTTGTCAGAATTTTTTACATTGTTTAATCACACTACTTTGAATGCCTGTCAGGCCTAAACACTATGACTATTGTATAACTAACCACGTCCAGTAATCTACTGGAGTGGTCATTCTATTACACAAGCCACTCCAGTAGTCACTACATTAATAGTGGGGAAAATGTGGGCTTTGAAGCCAAATACACTTGGATGTCAAGCCAGCCATAACTAGCTTTAAATTTCAGCTTTGCTACTTACTGATTGTATGGGTTTGGGCATATAATAACCTCCTGAGTTTCAGTTTTCTCCTTTTTAAAATAAGCAAATAACAACATCTACCTCTTAAAGAGCATTGAGGTTTAAAAGAAGTGATCTATGTAAAAGCCAAACCTCAGTTATTGGTACTTAGTAAGTTCTAAGTAAACATTGGCCATTATTATTACCACAACCAACAGCACCTATAAAAGAGGTTGTAGTCTGGTTGATAATATATGTACAGATCATAGTGGGAACTGGGAAAGTATTGGTTATTATTGTTACTGCCAGGTATCATGCCAGTGGCCTACAAACAGTTACTATAATTGATGAAGAATGTAAATAGACTTTTTTGAGCCACTCCAATTTAACTTCATTGAAATTACATAATGAAACTGGAGAAAAATAAAAGACTACTGAGAAGATGACTATAGACATAAAGATTGCAGAAACACTTGGTTTATATTGAAGTCAGAAAAAAAATCTGCAAAGAATGGACCACCAACTCAACATACAAAAATTTCTGATTATGCAGCTCATGACTTGATATTCTTGGATAACTCTGTTCTAACCATTTAAAAAGTCATACTTCTGAAATGGAGAACTCCATATATTTCCATTTGGCTATATGCAATATTTTATTCAGACTTACCAACATCTGAGTTTTAGAAGACTTTAAGAATAGCATCTGGCATATCTGTGCAATAAATACTTGTCAAATGAACGAAAGAATGAATGAAATCAACTCAGCTATTATAACCCAATCTAAGATAATGACTACTGTTAAACTTCTGTTTCATATGTAGATTTAGGGACAGGGACAGGAATATTTTTCTTCTCTTCCTCCCTTTTAAGACCTAAGAAAGATACATTTTTTAAAAATATCAAGAGCAGACATTTTCCCTTTATATGTTTGTATAGATTAAACAATTTATTGAAAGCTTTTCTTCTATGAAAAGTTCAAAGGCTGCTGCCTGAGTGAAAAACCAGAGCAAAATATATGAAGAAAACATCATTTTTTTAAAAAAGATTTTATTTATGTATTTATTTTAGACAAAGAGAGGGAGGGCAGGGGGAAGATCAGAGGGAAAGGTTCAGGCAGACTGGGCTGAGCACAGAGCCTGACACGGGACTTGATCCCGCGACCCCGGAGACCATGACCTGAGCCAAAAGCCAGAGTCTACGGCTTAACCAACTGAGTCACCCAGGTACCCCAGAAAACATCATTTTTAAATGAATACATTTTCTTAGTTATTTTTGGGCAGATATCTAAATTTGGAAACTTTATTATGAATGAGAAGAGTAGATGAAAGGAACATTTTATTTTATTATTTTTTTATATGAAAGGAACATTTTAAAACTAATATATATTTTATCACTCCCTTCTTCCTTAGTTCTTTACAAGTGTTTTGTTTGTACGAGTATGCAAATAAGTTTTAAAATCTTTTAGTTCTGGTCACCTGGGTGGCTCAGTGGTTGAGCATCTGCCTTTGGCTCAAGTCATGATCCCAGGGTCCTGGGATCTAGTTCCACATCAGTCCTCCCCACAGGGAGCCTGCATCTCCCTCTGCCTCTCTGTGTCTCTCATGAATAAATAAATAAAATCTAAAAAATAAAAAAAAATCTTTTAGTTCTGCTTTTAAATTTTTTTATTTACTTACTTGAGATACACAGAGATAAGCAAGAGAGAGCACATGAGCAGGGGAGAAGTGGAGGCAGAAGGATAAGCAGGATCCCCCCTGAGCAGGGAGCCTGACTTGAGGCTTGATCCGAGGACCCTGGTATCATGACCTGAACCTAAGGTACACACTTAACCAACTGAGTCACCCAGGTGCTTTTTATGTCATGTTTTAAGAACACTTTGGAATTGAAACACAGCTATACCTGTTCAAGCTTATTCCTTTTGGCCAAGATGTATCTCTTCTGAGCAGTGATTTATTAAGTTAGGAAGCCCATTACAAGCTTGGATGTTAGCAATACTAATAGTATTAGAATGAATGAGTTTAGAAAACTGGGTTAAGAAATAGTCAGGAAAGGGGTGCCTCACTGGCTCAGGCGACAGAGCATGTGACTCTTGATCTTGGGATTGTGAGTTTGAGCCCCACATTGGGTGTAGAGATTACTTAAATAAGTAAACTTTTAAAAAAGAAAAGAAATTATCAGGAAAAAGGCTGGAGGTCCACTAAGAGGATAGTTTTAGAATAGTTGAAATTTGTAAAAGACCATAACCTTTTGAGTTTTTATGTTCTGTGGTCAGAAATAGAGGGTTTTAAAATCGGAAATAATGTATGTTCCTTATTACTGATACTTAAGTAAGTACAAACATTTAACCAAAATGAGCTACTAAGATCTGGACCAGAGATAATTCATTTTGGCCTTTTTCAAAGCCAGATAAATCACTTGTGGGTTCAGGAAGTAAGAAATATGTGTTTGGTCTTCCTTCCTTCCTTTTTTCATTCAGAGCTTCTAAAACTCATAATTCCCTAAGTGATGAGAGCAATAAAGGTGTCTTGTTCTATTAATGAGCCAACCTGGAGTACACCTAAGGTTGGTGGCTGGTTGCCAGTGGAGCCAACCTTGTGTTTGGAGGGTTGGAACTTTCAGTCTATCCCCTAACTTCTGGGGAGGGGAGAGGGTTTCAGATGGAGTTAAGTCAACAATGGCCAGTGATTTAATCAATCCTGCCTATGCAATGAAGCCTCCATAAAGACCTGAAAGGACAGGGTTTAAAGAACTTCCAGGTTTTGAATGTGTGGAGATTTGAGGAGAGTGGCCAGCTCAGAGAACAAGGAAGCTCTGTGCCCTTTCCCCATACTCTTTCCTGTGCATCTCTTCCACGGGGCTGTTCCTGAGTTGTAATAAAGCAGTAATCTAGTAAGTAAAATGTTTCCAGAGTTCTGTGAACTGCTCTAGCAAATTAAACCCAGGGACAATCAGAGTCATGGGAACCTCTTATACACAGTTGATTGAAAGCAGAAGTTAACAACCTGGACTTGGGATCGGTATACTGATTTGAAGGGAATCTTGGAACATCCAGTTACAAACTGAGCACAAACAGTTCAGCCAGAAGCACAGGTAACAACTTGGGTTTGCATTAGCCTCTGAAGTAGAGGGTAATCTTGTGAGACTGAGTTTTTTACATGTGGAATCTGTATAGTGTCAAAATTGAGTTGAATTCTCTGATACCCTGCTGCATTTAAAGAAGTCTTTTTTTACTCTGATAACAGAAAACAGCAAAAACATGGCTGCTACATTTTGTGTAGCTTTTTACTATGTTGTATATCGTTGTGCAGGTTTTGCACTGTACAACTCAAGTGTCCTTGGCTATGTAAAGGAAACTTCATAAAATTACTGGTTTTTCTTATCCAATAAAATTGAGGAAAATTAGAATAAATCATTTATATTTTGGAATGATTTTGTTTATGTTCATATTTAGATTGAGCAACAAATGCTTATGTCAAAGGATGTATTTGAATTTATGACAGTATTTAACAGGTTTAATATTTTTAAAGAACTGTGTTTATTTCTATTTATTTCTATTTTTAATTTAGCAACTAATCTGAAATTTTATGGCAAATGAGCATATTGATTATACTACAACATTTTAAAAATAAAAATATATTTTTTGATATCCCAGAACATGGACATTTGGTTAGCTCTTAAATATTATATGCTACAATAGAAGATCATACTAAAATAGTAGTGAAATTTTCATATTTACTTGACAATTTAATTTTTTGTCCTTGGTTTACCATTCTATTTATGTTTAGGACATAATTCCTAAATCTGTTAAATCCTTAAGGTAATGATTGAGCATATCAATCATCAAACCTATAAACCTATCAAATTTATTTAAAAAAATGAAGAGCCAGGAAAACAATGAAAAAGAAAACCTATAAGGGGATTAGCTTTATTAGACATTAAAACATTATAAAGTTCCTATAATAAAAACAGCATGATGCTGCCACATGAATTAACAAATAGAAAACCTAAACTAGACCCCAGTACATACAGAAATTTACTATATGATAAAGATAAGAGTAGATTCATACCTCATACCCTATACAAGAATAACCTCCAAATGAATTACAAATGTAAATGTAGATTTATAAAGATTTATAAAGAAAAGGGAATTAACTGGTGATTGTTTACTACATAAAGGTTTTAGAAGGAAAAACCCCTACATAAAATTTAAAGAAATCTTACAAATTTAACTAGAAATCTATGTTGAGTTTTGAAATAAAGGAAAAGAGAGATTCATTATGCAAACATGTAATTGAGTACCTTCTGTGAACTAAGTTCTGCTCTGGAATGGCATATGTAGTTCCATAGCTGGTCTTACTAAGTATCTGAAATTAAATGTAGAATTATATCATAAGGGTCATTATATGACTCCAGTATATGACTTTACATTCATTATACAGCTGCTATATTTTACTTAAACCACATGCTACTTGTCATAACAAAGGTTACATACAATGGAGTATCACTCAGCCATCAAAAAGAATGGAATCTTGCCATTTGCAGCGACTTGGATAGAGCTAGAGAGTATTATGCTAAGCGAAATAAGTCAGTCAGAAAGACAAGTACCATATGATTTCACTCATGTGGAATTTAGGAAACAGAAACAGATGAACGTGTGGGAAGGGAAGAAAAAGAGAAGGAAAGAGGGGGAGGCAAACCATAAGAGACTCTTAAGGATAGAGAACAAACAGGGTTGCTGGAGAGATGAGTGGAGGATGGGCCTAGATGGATTATGGGCATTAGGGAGTGCGCTTGTTGTCTTGAGTACTAGGTGTTTATATGATGTAAGTAATGAATCACTGAATTCTACTCCTTAAAGCAGTATTACACTGTATGTTAACTAACTAAAATGTAAATAAAAATTTGGGGAAAAAAAACTATAAAAATAAAAAATAAACTGTGGTACATTTTAACTGCTTCCAGAAAATAGCATTATGTAACATACTATTCCACATAGGGTCTTTCTTGGCAGCTTCTATACTCATAAATAGGAACATGCAGCCACATGTACATAAAGTCAGCTAGATACCAAGATTAGCTTAATTGGTTAAAGAATCAGTGCACTTAATTACTAACCTTTCACAGAATTTGCTTTGAAAGAAAAAAAAGACTGATTCTGGGATCCATATTTAAGATGCAATACATTTCTAAAAGAAACATTGGCTCACTAGAGTTAACTTCTTAAGGAGTAGATGGACAGAGATTTTTAGCAAAAGTTAGGGCTTATGTGTGTAGTTTGAAAAAGTCCTCTAAGTATCTTTTATCAAAAAAATACTAAATTTTAAATAGCTCTGTCATTTTTCCCCCAGTCTATGGCTACTCAGTGTTGTATCTTGCTTCGGAAGATCTTTTCTATCCCACTATTCTTACATCTTTTCCTGTATTTTATTCCCCTATATTTGTTTTTATTTTTGAACCTGAATTTAGCTTTTCGATATGAAAAAAATTTTAAGTACAATACATAGGTAAGGGGTCTAACTTTAGATTTTTACCAAATGGGTAGCCAGTTAGTTGTTCTAACACAATTTATTAGAATAGTCTCTCTTTTCCTCCCAGTTATTTTAATTTCCAACTTTATAAAAAATTTAAATGATAAACTTCAATCATGTAAACTAAAACTCACATGGACAGGTCTGTTTATGGATTCTCCTTCTGTGTTTCATTTATCTGTTTATTTTTTCAGGGCAATTAGTCTTGCTTTATAGAACATTTGTTGTCTGAATGTCAACCCCCGCCCCACCATATTATAGGTTAATTTGGGGAAAATTCATATCCCATTCACTCTTGGTTCTTCACATCTAAGAATGTATGTGTCCTCTATTTACTTGGATCTTCTTTTATAGCCTTCAGTGACATCTGATAGCTTTTTAAAAAATAAACGTTTTCGGGCACCTGGACGGCTCAGTCCGTTTAAGTGTTTCCTTTTGGCTCAGGCCATGAGCCCAGGGTCCTGGGATCAGCTCCCTGCTCAGCGGGGAGTCTTCTTCTCCCTCTTCTTCTGACCCTTCTCTTTCACTCTCTCTCTCTCTCAAATAAATAAATAAATAAATAAATAAATAAATAAAATCTTAAATAAATAGTCTTCTACATTTCTTTTTAGGTTTATTCCTAAGTAGCTTGTGATTTTTATTCCTATTGTCAGTGGAATTTTTTTTATTACATTTTCCATTTGGTTTTGGTAGGGAAGTTATCATATACTGGCCTGCTATTTGGCCACTTTAATAAACTTGCTTATTAGTCTAATAGTTTTTCAGTTGATTTTCTTGAATTTTCTAAGTAGATAAACATATATGTTGAAAGTTTTTTATTCTTACTGTCTCTAACTCTTCTTTTTCTTTCCTTTTTATGTTGGCTAGGGCCATTGCTCGGTGTTGAATATTCTTGACCTTAGCGAAAATGCTTCTTGAGTTTCATTTTTATATTGATCATATGATTATGATTGTTCTAAATGTGTCTCTGCATTTGACAGGGTCTGGTTAACTGATACATTAAGTTTAAATTTGTGATTAAATATTCTAATTAAAATAATATCCCATATATAAATCTTAACAATTGGTTTAGAAAAGTTAGTTTAAGGAAATGATCATTAATGGCCTCTGAGGCTTAAGGATGTTGCTTCCCACCTACTATGAAGCAAATTTATGTTGAGGATGATTTATAGATATTTTGACTTAGTTTATCAAGTAACTGGCTTTCAGATTGTATGATGAAAATATGTATTTTTTAAGATTTTATTTATATATTCATGATAGACATAGGGAGAGAGAGAGAGAGAGGCGCAGAGACACAGGCAGAGGGAGAAGCAGGCTCCATGCAGGGAGCCCAACACGGGACTCAATCCCGGGTCTCCAGGATCAGGCCCTGGGCTGAAGGCAGCACTAAACCGCTGAGCCACCGGGCTTCCCTAAAAATATAATTTTAGCTGTATAACATTTAATTCTATTTTGAGTTGGTTTCCGTTTATATGTATTGATGATATACCATTAACATTTAAATTATTGAACCATTAGGGTCCCTAACTATGTGCCCCTATTATTATGTAGAATTTTTCTGGAAACTATTTTTTTGTATTCCTCTGGATTCATAAAGTAAGCCTCTGAGAGTTAAGTGCAGTGTTGAGACTTTTGGACTACTCTCTCACTCCATTCTTTTGTGTCAAGGCTAGAAGAAAGAAAAGATGGGAGTAGGAGAGTCAGTGTCCCGTCTTTCTTCAGTTTATAGAAATAGTGATTTGAAGTACAAGCTTGCAATCTTCTTGAGATGCTCTAAGTATATGAGGAATATTAATCTTATTACCATATAAAGCCTTCTTTTAAAAAAGAAAAGGGAAGTGTTGTCTGTGTTATCCTCCATTTTTTTCTTAATAATCAAAGTGTGTAAGAACCATAAGTTGAAAACGTCATTACTCTGCTTCTCATTGTAACCCTTTTTGATTTTGATTTTGTGGCTTTACTAGGTTATAGTCATAGATTAACACTACTCTTTTTCCATTTGATGGACTCTGCCAAGACTTCTAGCTGTGGAACATGGATTAGAAATTTATTATTTTCTAAAATAAATCTAAGAGCTGTAAGATATTTTGAAACAAATGTAAAACTGTAGTTAATGTAATCTTAAAAATTACTAGTAGATTGAAATGTATGATAAATAAATAAATCTTATTTCAGAAAAAAAAATAACCCTAATTTAGGGTGTTATTATCTACCTACGTTTGAACTAGTTAACCTCAAGGCTGGAATACATTGTATGTGTTGGAGAAAAGATGTCATATTAAAGCATTGGGATAGTTATTGATGTGGGAAATAAAAGCTACAGCCCATTGACAAGTCCTTGAAATAGGCAGAGTGAGCTTCCTCTAGTGACTCAGCTGCACTGATGCTGACACTTTGCTAAGGGCAAAAGGCAATCTTAGCCCAACCTCCAGGACCCTGTAAGTCTACTTTAACATATAAAAATTCCTTTGGTAACTTCCTTTATCTCTACTCCCAAGATACATGCTGGCAATCATCCCCCAAGCATATGGCCCACCAATATACATCTGAAGGGTCTCATGACTAAGGTTTTATTAGATGGTAATAAATGGCCCTTTCCCAACAATAGCTAGCACCCTCAAGTTCCTGGAAACTGCTTCAAAATTACTTAGAGACTTATACTATCCCTAACCTGCTCCCAGCTTGAGAGTATGTATGTAACAGGCCACTCCTCATAACTCCGGTACAGTTCTTTCCACCCACAGGTCCTGTCCCCATGCTTTAATAAAACCACCTTTTTGTTCCAAAGACATCTCAAAAATTCTTTCTTGGCTGTCGGCTTCAAACCCTGATGTCTTTCCTACATCAGTTATGATAGACTCGAATGACCATATTTCCTCCCAGGGAGGGCCACTTTCTCTAGATTAGTTCTATTCCACTTCCTATGGTAGGCTTTTATCATTTTCAGTTTCTTTTTCTTTTTTTCCACTCTTACTGTGTTCTTATAAGATAGCACCAACTACATGCCTTTCCTATTCAAACAAAAATAATTTTGGTTGTGTTTTCTTCCTTTTTGACAAAGTTCAGGATTGCCATGAAAAGTAATGAAATCAGCTCTTTTTATATATAACACTTTCCTGGGATGACATGACTCAGTTTTGAATAGAAATGCAAGGCTCCATTTTGAATTCCTTACCTTTTTGGGGGTTATAGCTCTGGGAGGTCAGGAACAGAGTGCTTTGTTCATCACTAGTGGTGTCCAAAACTTTCACAGGTATTTAAAGTTGCCTTTATCATTATTGAATGAATCACATTCCTCCTAAATGGCTTTTAATCTGGGATGCTGTAACTAAAGAGAACATGTTTCGTAGGAGGCTACTGACAATGAAAAGTAATTGTAGGTTTTCTTGCATTGTTATATATTTTAGTATATTTCATATTTTCTTTATTCAAATGTGAAATTCTTACTCATTCTAGGTTCCTTCAAAAAAATTGCCATTTCTGGAATTCAGGGGCTTGCTGTGAAAAGTTATGAAAAACGAACTATTGCCTTTGGGGAAGGAGCCGTTTTGACTCAACTGTAAAATTAAGATAGACAATAATAATCTTATACACTTGAAAATATATACCAATATTTTTATCTTTCACCAGCATTTGTAATGCTTATTACAGTTAATTTTATTTTTTATAACCTTTGCAAAACAGTGCAGGAAATAGCTCTTAGCTCTTAAGATGACTCTTGGTAAGTGCTTATTAGTTCTTTCACAGATTGATTTACAGCTATCTGGAATATAGGCCTGTGTTGCAGTCAATGGTGGTATATTTATATATATATGCAAATCCTGAATCACTTGGGGTCTTTCCATGGAAATTCACCAATGGAGAGACTTAAGATTGAAATAAAAGCTTGATAGAAGACTGTTTGCACAGCTGCTTTCAAGCAGAGGCCAGACTCTTCATAGGAGGGTGAGTGAATGTGCTCTTGTCCTAGCTCAGAAGTTTTGGGGTAGCATTTTGCATAATATACAGTCATTATATGTGGTGAGGTTTTGCCCTTGCCCTAACCTCCCTAAACCCCACATTTTTTTTCTTAGTCTCCTTTCCCTGGAAGAGCTAATTGTTTATTCTTTGTGTCTTGTGGAGGTAATTTTTTTTTAAAACTGTCTTCTCATATCTAGTGATCTTAAATCACAACGAGCTAGACAGTTTTTCAACTCTGAGAACTGAGTAAAGATGATGTCCATGTATTTTTTTCTTCTTATAGACTATTGCCTATGAAGCTAGGCTTTTGAGCAGTAATTTAATCAGGAGAATCACAATGACATTAAAGCTCCATTAACTGTTGGATTGCCAACAATATGAATCTAGGATTAAATTATGACTTGGAACTTTGCAAATGTCATCTAAAAGTTAATTCTTAAATTCCTGGCAAGCACTTGCAATTTGCTAAGAAACAGATGTTGTGGAGGTTAATTTGTGACTAGAGAAGCAATGTTGTCTCTGCAGTAGGAGTGAGTGCAAGACTTTTTTTAAAGTGGGGCTGTCAAATTGTTAGACACAGTACTAGTCAAGGCCCTGAAGCCCTCCCTCACCCACTTTCTGATTCATATGTATATCTGCATAACTTTTTTCTCTTTTCTAATTTTCCAGTATTTCTGATTCTGACCCTCATGAAGGAATTTGTAGAGTCTGAAGAGAACACAGGGAGAGCAGTGCTTACTGATTGGCAACAGGAAAAACCCTACTTCTAACAGACTATGATTGCAGGAGAATGCTATCATAATGAAGTAGAATTTACTGAGCAGAGAGGAATTATGATCAATATTAGAAAATTCTCATATTGTTGGAGCTCTTTGAGAAATGCTTAACGATATGGAACATGAGTTTGTATTGTTTGTGGTTTCTTTCCCTTTATTTTTGAAAAACTTCTGCACTCTTTTGTAATTGATTACAGTTGTTATGGATGAGACTAATTGTGCTCTTTTAGCCTGATGAATTTATCCATGGACTTCACATTTTGGAAAATTAGGAAGTTCTAAATACATATCCTTAAGACATGCAATTAAGGATTTATTTAAATAAGCATAATTACAATTAGTTTGGAGTAGCCTTTTTTCTTTCCACTTACTTAAAATAATATGTCTAGCTTATAGTGTAAGAAGTTTGTTTCTTTGTGGTTTATAAATTCATGATGAATGTTAGTTGATCCTTGGGTATCATTATAAATGTGTTTCCAAATTGGGATTGGTAAGCCCATAAAGAACATGACTAGATATTTAGTGATATAAACCTACTTGTGTCTTTGTGTATTATTAGTCATAATAATTGTCCTGTTTGATACTGACCTCATCACTTGTTGAAAAAAACCAAGTCTCTTTTTGCCTCTGACAAGCGTCACTCTGGTAGTGGCCATTGTTACTTGAGAGCTTGTTAGAAATACAAAATCTCAGACTCTATGCCAGACCAACTGAATCAGAATCTGCATTTTTTCAAAGATTTTTATTTATTTATTTGAGAGAGAGAGAGAACGGGAATGAGCAAGCAAGCACTCGTCCCTGTGCACAAGGAGGGGGCAGAGGGGAAGAGAGAGGGAGAAGCTGGCTCTGAGCTGAGCTAAGCAGGGAGCCCAAGCTGGGCTCCATCTCAGGACCCTGAGATCATGACCTGAGCCAAAATCAAGAGTCTGATGCTCAACTGACTGAGCCAACCAGGTGCTCCCATAATCTACATTTTAATGAGATCCTCAGATGTTTTGTGTATACATGTAATTTGAGAAGCAGTGGAAAACTGACATTGTTTTGAATTATAATTAGTAGAATTATTTTGAAGAGGACTTAGGAATTTTAGGGGAAAAAGTCAGCCCCTCCAAGTAGCCTATTTCCCTAGGTCCAGTAAAATTTACATCATAGACTAATAAAAGTTATTTAGCTTTTAATACAATTATATGCTATTACATATTGATTCTGGTACATGATGGAAAATGAGTAAGAAATTCAATATCACCACATGTTTCCATTAGATAACCTAGAAATGGCTATGGGATAAATGTAGGATTCTTTTTATCTTGAAAATGAATCCTTATGAATACATTTTTCCCAAAGATTTGTTTATTTTAGAGAAAGAGTGTGCAAGTACACACAGGGAGGAGGAACAGAGGGAGAGGAAGAGAGAGAATCTCAAGCTGACTCCACATTGAGCATAGAGCCTGATGCGGGGCTCAGTCTCACAACCCTGACATCATGACCTGAGCTGAAATCAAGAACTGGACATTCAACCAGCTGAGCAATCCTAGCACCCCAAATCCTTATGAATACATTATTATTTTTTTTAGTAAATCTTTTTTTTAAGATTTTATTTATTTATTCATGATAGACACAGAGAGAGATAGGCAGAGGCAGAGACACAGGCAGAGGGAGAAGCAGGCTCCATGCAGGGAGCCTGACGTGGGACTCGATCCCGGGTCTCCAGGATCACGCCCTGAGCTGAAGGCGGCACTAAACCACTGAGCCACCCGGGCTGCCCATGAATACATTTTTACTTTGTGTTAGAAGGTCAAAATTCATACTCTATTTTAATTTTAATATTAAGTAAAACTATATGATATGAAAACATTAGATGGAAAATACATGTTGACTGAAAATTAAATTGGGCATAATATCTTAAAACCTGTTTTAGGAGACATAAAGATTTTAAAACACTGAAGGTTTCTTTTTTGCTTGACCCTATGTATGATATTATTGATTAGTTAATAATGCTGACATTGATTTATGGTAGGAAAGTGTGTGTGTGTGTGTGTGTGTGTGTGTGTGTGTAACAGTGAAGGAAGCTCCAAACAGTGGCACGACTCCAGGGTGTCCCCACCACTAACTCCATCTCCTCCCACCCCCTACAAGAGACAACCCCCTTCTTCACATGAGCATGTCCTCCCTGCAGGAAGTGACTCTGTCCCAACATTCAAACAGGATTGATAAAATCTTTGTACTACTATACTTTCTAATTTTATCTGGATGGCATTGGGTACAAAATTCTTTTTTTCCTCTTGGTTTGTCTAATGCATGATTTTTTAAATAAAATTTAAAATTCACACATAGCTGAAAATTTTTTGGCATGTCTTAACATTTAGCAGTGTTGTTTAGACATTAAATGAAAACAGTAAAAAAAAATGGCAGCTGTATTAACAAGTCCAATTGTGATTAGGCAAAAATTTTTTTAAGTAGGCTCTATGCCCAATGTGGGGCTTCAACTCAACCCCAAGATCAAGGGTTGAATGCTCTACAAACTGAGCCAGCCAGGTGCCCTTAGACAAATTATTTTTCATGAAGAATTATCTTGGGTAAGATATCATATTGATGAGTTCTATGTAGGATTTACTGAATCTAGTAAATCATTGGCTTTGATGGTTTCTTCATAGGCAATTAAAAGGAAAGTTGTGTTTCTGTTAAAGCAATTGGATTACACCTGGACATAGTATGTGTAGTCATATATGATATAGTGATTTACACCTGTGGTGTTCTTATACCCATAATACTTCCCCAAATGCCTAAGTACAGTTTGAAAGTGGAAAGTTTAGGCTATTTAAGATTAATCTGAAAAAAGATGAATCTGTTAGTTAACATTATTTTTCTCATTGTGGCAAAATATGTATAGTTTATAATTTTTACCATTAAAATTTCAATTGTAAGGTACATATAAAATTGAATTTATTATCACTAATTTTTAAGTGTGCAGTTCAATGATGTTTAAATGCATTTGCATTGTTGTGTTACTGTCACCACCATCTATCCACAGAACTCTTTTCATCTTGCAAAACTGGAACTCTGTACCCATTAAACACTAATTCCTTATTCCCCTTGGAAACCACCCTTCTACTTTATGTCTTTATGAATTCCAGGTACCTCATGTAGGTGGAATCATTCAATATTTGCCCTTTTTGTGACCTGTTTATTTCACTTAGCATAATGACTTCTTGATTCGTCTGTCTTACAGCATGTGTCAGAATTGTCTAACTTTTTAAGACTGAATAATACTGCATTATATCTATATACACACACATACATGCTATGTATTGTTTGTCCATTTGTCTGTGGACACTTGGGATGCTTCCTTTTGGCTGTTGTGAATATTGCTGCTGTGAACATGGGTGTACAGATATCTTTTCAAGACCTTGTTTTTCAATTTTTTTGGATATATATCCAGAAGTGGAATTGCTGGATCATATAGTAGTTCTGTTTTTACATTTTTGTTTAGAGTAACTACCATACTGTTTTTCATAGCATCTGCACCATTTTACATCCCACTAACACTATATAAGAAATCCAGTCTATCCACATCTTTGCCAATGCTTATCATTTTCTAGGTTTATTATTTTTTAGATTTTTTTGGGGGGGAGGAGGGGAGTTTGTTGTTAGTATAGTAGCCATCTAATGGATGTGAGGTGATATCTCATTGTGATTTTGACTTGCATTTCCTTAATGATTAGTGATGTTGAGCATCTTTTCATGGGCTTATTGGTCATCTGTATATCTTCTTTGGAGAAATATCTGTGTAAGATTTTTTTGCCATTTTTATTTGAGTTGTTTATTTTCATTGCTGTTGAAATGAAATTATAGGAATTCTTTATATATTATCAATATTAGTCCCCCATCAGATTTATTATTTGCAGATATCTTCTCCCATTCTGTGGGTTGCCCTTTTCTCTGTTTATAGCGTCCTCTACTAAATAAAAGTTTTTAATTTTGATAAAGTTATTTTATCTATTTTTTGTTTTGTTTCCTGTGACATACTTTTTATTTTTTAATTTTTTTTAAATTTTTTTTTATTATTTATTTATGATAGTCATACAGAGAGGGAGAGAGGCAGAGACACAGGCAGAGGGAGAAGCAGGCTCCATGCACCGGGAGCCCGACGTGGGATTCGATCCCGGGTCTCCAGGATCGCGCCCTGGGCCAAAGGCAGGCGCCAAACTGCTGCGCCACCCAGGGATCCCCTGTGACATACTTTTTAAAGTCAAAATCTATAAACATGATTTTCAAGATATGAAGTATGGCAACGTGTATCTTTCATTTTATTTTATTTTTTAAGTAGGCTCCATGTTCAGTGTGGGGCTTGAACTCATGACCCCAAGATCAAGAGTCACATGCTCTACCAACCGAGCCAGCCAGGTACCCCAGAACTCTCTCATTTTATATTGTCATTATGTTGAATAAACATACAGTATGCATCTCCAAAACATCTTAGGCACCTTTTGACTAAAACTATCAGTTTTCCAAAGATGATTCAAATACAACTCACTTGTTTATTTCTTACCATTATGAAAGAGAAACCCTGCTAGCTATTTTCTTCATAGTATTATAACCCCCGTTGATAAATTGTAACCTCTTTAAAGCCAGTAAATACAAATATTTTTATGATAACAAGTTGTTATTTGGAATACAATATAATTTTTGGGAAAAAATACATTTCAGCATTGCTGTATGAAGCACTCCAATGGGAACTTGTATTTATTGAAGCTGTTTATTGAAGGCAGTGTTCATTATATCACACAAGGATTTCTTCCCTTAAGATGTCTTTTTTTCTGGTTTTAGTATCAGGAATGGATGAGTTTCTCTGAAAAGCTGGCTTGCTTTTATCTAATGAATATTTTTAACTATGTACCTAATGCTATTTTCCTCTTTATCATCTTCTAGATAATTCTCAGCCAGTGTTCTACCTCTTCCCACACTTTAGCAAGTGTAGTGTTCTTCATTGGTATGAATTTCTTGTATTACCATTATTTCTGGCTCCAATTTCATGACTAATGGTATTTTCCTTTAACTATATTTTTCTTATCTACTTTTAATTTGTGTTACCTTTCTGAATTGTGCATGGGTGGGTGTGTAAACAGCATACTGGAATCCATTTTGATACAAAGTATAATTTAAATACATGTTTTTCAAAACAATATATTTAAAGTTTTAAATGGAAAATGAAAAAATATTATTGGCATAACATCTTTTGGTATGGTACAGGGGATCAGTTTAGGAACAATCCTTTTAAGGATTGAAAACAACCCTTTCCACCCTTCCTCAACTTCCTCTAATTTAGTTCAGGCTTTAAGGGCAGGGATTTGGAGTCAGACTTGGGTGTTGACCTTG
This sequence comes from Vulpes lagopus, assembly GCF_018345385.1. Lineage (NCBI taxonomy): Eukaryota > Metazoa > Chordata > Mammalia > Carnivora > Canidae > Vulpes > Vulpes lagopus. Next base: position 17,249,986 of record NC_054848.1, read on the forward strand.
CCTTACTATTTATTAAGCTGTGGGATTCTGCGTATGGTCTCTAAAATCTCAATTTTTTGTCTGTAAAATCAAGATAACAATATGTAATTTATAAGGTTGTTCTAAGGATTTGAATGAGAAAATATTTGTGAAGTGCTTGAAATAGTGCTTGGCACATGGTGAGCACAAAAAATAAATGGAAGGTATTACTGTTAATCATCATCAGTTCTTCCATTTGGAAATAATGGAAGATTATTGCCAGCTTAGTATTTTCTAGAAGAAATTAGGACAGAGTAAATGAGAACAGGCCCAGAAGAAAATTACCCTTCTTTTCTCGATTTTATTTGGTTTGATTAGAATTCTCATGGAAAGAAATCATATACTATTTGCTATAGAGCAACTGCTTGCTTGTAGGAGGAGGGTGACTAAAGGATGACACTGAGAAACATAGAAGAGGAGTCCTCAAGGGAGCATGTATTGCATTGATTTCAGTGACATCTGAGAACTATATGCAATGTTACTCATTTCATTCATTTGAATGCAGCCTCAGGTTAGATGTCAGCCAGGTTTTGTGCTCTGTGTTCAATTCACCAGAGTATATTAGCATGGAATTCAATTAGTCCTTTATAATTGTTTTTTTAGAGTGGAGGAGAGGCAGAGGGCGAAGGAGAGAGAGAATCTCAAGCAGGTATCATGCCCAGTGAGAGCCTGACATGGGGCTTGATCTCATGACCCTGAGATCATGACCGGAGCCAAAATCAAGAATTGGACACTTAACTGACTGACCCACCCAGGCGCCCCCAGTCCTTGGTAGTTTTAAATAATTTCTTTCATATAGGTCTGGAAGAGTATGATTTTATTAGTCACTTTATTGTTAAGATACATTTTTTTAGTCTTGAAATAGTCTGATATAGTAAAAATAGTTTGAAATTCAGAATCCTCTGGGACTAGGTTTTAATCCTTGATCTGCCAGTCAGTTACTCACTATTTAAACTTAGGAAGCTACTTAATTCACAAGGGTTTTGTTCCTTCATTTCTAAAATTGGTATCACAATAGTCCCTTTGACTGGCATGACACCTCCCTATCTACTCTCCATCCTCACCAATACTGCATAATCTCCTGAAAGAATATTCCACACATAAGCCCTCCACTTTCTCACCCATAAACTCTATGTCCTGTCTGACTTCTATTTCAATCATTATAATACTCTCTGGTGAAAGTCACTGATAATCCCCTAATTGTCAAATTCAGAGTGGGTTTTGAACTCTAGTAATCTGATCCATAGGTTGGAGAGTTCTTTTGTTTTTTGTTTTTGTATTGTTTTGTTTTGTTTACCACAGTCCTTTACCGCCAGTCTTGAAACATTTTCTTCCATTGGTTTCGATGACACCACCCTTTCATTTTTTTTCATTCCTTTCTGGCTACACTTCCTTAGTTTTCTTTGTATATTTGCCTGTAGCAAGCCTTTCTATTTGGGGTTTTCTTAAAGTTCAGTTCTAAATCCTCTTTTCACTCTACTCATTTTCCTTGTTTAGTCTCAGTAATACTCATTGCTTCAATTTTCTACCTAGATGCCAGTGACTTTCAAATATATTTCCCCAGAACAGACTTTTGACTGACTACTCAACATTGCTTACCTGCCTGTCTCAAAGAAACTATAATCTCAGTATGTCCAGGAGAGAGCCAGCTACCCTTAACTACGTCTTTGGTGTTTCCCTTGTCTATGAATAATGCTACTGTTAATCCAATTCTGTAATCCAGAAATATAGGCATCATCTTCCTTCCTATGGCCACCCCTCCATCATATATAATCCAGTATTAACTCCTGCATGGTTTTTCTTCTTTCCAGTCTTATCTTCCTTTCCTGCCATGATCCTTGGACAAACTACTAGCATCTAATAATTACATTATTTCGCATGTAACCCAACCTGCCTCTCTTGGCAGCTTCCAATTCATTTGCTATACTACAGCTGAAGTAATGTTCACAAAACATGGGATAATTTTAATGCTGCCTCTTTCAAATCCTTCAGTCCCTTCCATTGCTCTTAGGGTCACACTGCATCATCTCACCCCTGGACTGTTTCTCTAACCCTATCCTGCTCCATTCTTTTATCTCTGTATTTCAGCCAAACTACTTTCAGTTTTTCCAATGTGCGGTATTTCTTTTTGTAGCACAGGGTCTTTGCATATGTGTTTCTTTTGCCTGCATTGCCCATTCCTCCTCTTTGCCTAGGTAGCAATTTTTAAGCTTATGAATCATAATGTAGCCATTGATTCCTCAAGTAAACCTTCCATTCCTGACTTGTTACTCCAGCATAGGGTTAAGTCTCCTTTTTTGTTTCTCACAGCACAGTGTATTTTCTTCCTTCATACCAGTTATTATGGCCAGAATTTATACATCTGTTTTGTCAATTAAATGATTAATGATTAATGGTCATCTTCAGTATTATATAAACTCCAGAAAGTCAGTGGCCATGTCAGTCTTTGCTCAGCATGTGATTCCCAGTGCCTAGCACATAGTAATCACCTCTATAAATATTGATTAAATAAAGGACTGACTATATATCAGATGCTCTCTGTGCTCAGTGCTGTATGAAGGAATCAGTGATGCTACCCTTCAGGGTTCTCTAATCTGTTGGGGGGAATAAGACACTAATACAAAGATTACAACAAAACAGCATGAGTAATAAGTACCATAAGTGTAATATCTGTAGATTTAAAGAGAAGAGAGATCCATTTGATTTAATGATCAAGACCTGACAGGATTTCAACAACTAAATATGTAGAATATGTAAATATTCTTCTGGGTAATAGGAATAATCACATTAAGGAAAAGTTGAGTTGTTCAGTTTGGCTGTAGCATAGGATATATGAATGTGTAAGAGATAATGTCAGAAAAAAATAGTTTGGGGCCAGAACTTGGAGGCTCTTGAATGCTTGAATGAAAGATACAAGGCTAGATGGCCTTAAGCTTCCTTAAACAAACCAACAAGTAAAAAATGATTATCTATTAAGTCCTAAACTGAAAGACATCACTAATCTGTAGGTTTGCAACTAATTTCTTATGCTTGGTCTACCTGTGATTCTTTATTAAAGTTATTTTCCTATTAATAAAATATTCTTAGCAAAGACTGTGAAGATTTGGCAAAGAGATAGTTTCAGTGTTACTTAAAACTATCTGAAGTGGACTGTTAATTTGAGGGAGAAAGTGTTATCTTCGAAAAATATTTTATATGAATTCTTAAGTATATAATAGCCTAAGCTTTGTGATAAAACTAGTCTTTGTTTACTGAACACATCATTAAAATCATTTTAGATTGTTTTTAAAAATGAAAATATGTAAGTACAGAATAACTAATAATACATAGAGTTTATTTCATGTTTATATAAAGAGCATTTTAAATGCTCTTGTAACCTATCCTAAAATAGGTTAACTTGTAACCTATCCTAAAATTCACTTTGAGAAAAACTGCTTGTCCAGCTGCTTTACCACATTATGAATTTAAAACTTTAGAAATTAAAAATTATAAAACCATTCAAACATTGTTTTGTGTGATGTGCATATTTTAAGGTTGCTATCTCAGATTACCATATATCAGTATTTTAAAACTGAGCACTTTTAAGCAACTTGATAGTGCGTCCATGGGTTACTTTGTCCTCTTTAGTTGACTTTGGTGTAGTGTATCACTGGATATGTTTTAAGTACTTTTTTGTGAGTATTCTGATTTGATAAGTCATAACAAAAACTCAATTTTTATGTAGTCAAATATATCTGTCTTTTTCTTTACAGTTTCTGGCTCTCATTTGATACAGAACCAGACTTCTTCTAGTACCTTTTTATTTTTTAACATTCAATCTTGAGTCTGTTAGGTCTCCTAACACTGTCTCCTGGTTTCAATGCTGATAAAGTTTTCTTCTTTACTTTTGCTTTCTCTTGGTCATTTTGTAGGGAGGGGAGTTTTAAACCAGACATTTCTTTGAAATTCATTTTGAAGTTGCCTGGCATTTAAAATCTACTCTGGTTTAAAATGAATAACCAGAAACAGATTGTAAGGAAGTTGAATTCTTTAGAGAAATTGAACAATCGTATATTGTTACCCAGTCAAGATTTTTTTTTAGTCTCTTAAAAACAACATTAAATTATTAGAGAAACAAAGTAGGTCTGAGAAGAGTAGATATGACAACAATCAGCATAGTGAGGCTTGGGCTTCTCAGAAGTCCTCCAGAGACCACAGGCAGTGACTGGTTTTCTAATGCATCAGTCTACATACCCTGTATCCTATAACAGCTTCTTGGGGGAGAATTGTATTCATAGCCTTTCAGCTCTGCCATCAGCAGAGCAAATGAGTCTTTTCAAAGGTAGTTAAATGCATTAGTGTACACTGCCCCAAACTTAGTAGGTGTTTAATAAATAGTTGCTGAATAGAATGCTGGAAACACTGTTCCCTGGTCTGGATCTTTTATATCAAACACCATGAGAAAACATCAGAAGGAAAATTTTTCAGTGAAATTTGGAGTTTAATAGTATTTTCCAAATGTTTGTAAATACACTGGAGTATTTACAAGAGTAAATACACTTTTACTTAGTAAGAGTGATGGGCAGCTCATCTCTGAATCACAACAAGAATTATAAGGCTAGGGCAGCCTGGGTGGCTCAGTGGTTTAGCACCGCCTTCAGCCCAGGGTGTGATCCTGGAGACCCCGGATCAAGTCCCACGTCGGGCTCCCTGCATGGAAGCCTGCTTCTCCCTCTACCTGTGTCTCTGCCTCTGTGTGTGTGTGTGTGTGTGTCTCTCATGAATAAATAAATAAAATCTTTAAAAAAAAGAATTATAAGGTTATATCATCTGAGAACTATATCGGAATTGTTAAACAAATTTTAACTACATAAGTTCTAGAGCAAAATATCATTTTTCTAGAATAGTTCAGGAATTTGATTTACTAAATATTCTGGGTATCTGTTAAGTAGCTTGTATAATGATATAGGTTAGCCAGTTTTCCAATAATTAAAATACAATAAAGTCATTTAGTGCCAAAATGCTATTGAATATAATTTCATCCTTTTCAGATGGTTTAGGAAGTATCATAAGATCTAAAATAGGAATTATCTTTTGCTAGATCATTTATTGTTATATACTATAGAAGTATATAACTTCTATATAGAAGTGCATAAAAGAAGTATATAACTTCTATATAGAAGTGCATAGAAGAAAAGTATGGTTATATGAGCTTTCTGTCTGTTCGTAATGTAGAAAATGCTTTTATTGTCTATAGTAATTGTTGCAGTTGATACACAAATGCTAACTGATCATAACATTCAAGACCCCTTCCCCCAAAAAAGCCTTAAAAATAATAAAAAAGATTTTTGAATTTAAACCTTTTGGCAGGAAGACTCTTTGACATTTTTGAATTGGGCACTGGCTTGATCAAAGAGTGTTTTGAAAGATCTGACAGTGATAGACTGGACAGACTGCTGCCAGGGGGAGCAGATGGGCTTCGGGGCAGACTTCAGCACGAGGAAGCTGGTGACAATGAGATCAGAAATGAAAGGACAGAGGAAGAGCTATTTTAAATGAAGAAATGATGTTTCTTACTAACTGACAAGATAAGAGATTAAATTGGGGAATCATCTAAGATGATTCTGAGACTAGAAAAATGGTGGTAGAAATAGAGAAATAACTTGCTTAGGAGAATGAGATTGTAAATGAGGCAATTGAGTCTGGTGTGATTTTGGTCTTTGGTGATCTTGTAAAAAAAGCAGTGTCAGTGAAATTAAAAAAAGGGACTGAAAACTACATTAAAATTAAGACTTTCTGCCTCAAATTATCATTCATGTATTTGAGTCCAGCAGAAGGATACTGGATTAATATGTGCTTGTTTTAATTTCTTGACCTTATTTTGCAGAAGGGACCAAGGTCCTCACAAATCTTCATTTGTTGATCTTTGTTCTTCACAGTAAATAGTGGCAATTGGAACTCTTAAAAATGAATTTACATTTTTATTTTTTGCTGTAAATATTAGAGTGTTCTGTATATATAAGAGCACATGTATTATGTATAAAATGGTGTAAAAAGTAAAATTTCCTGGAGCAGGGATAGAGTCATCTTCATAATACCATTTTCTAAGTGGATTTTTAAGATTTTGAACATTAGGGCTCCTAGGCAGCTCAGTCAGTTAAGTGTCCAACTCTTGGTTTCATCTCAGGTCATGCTCTCCTAGTCCTGGGACCCAGCCCTGCCTCAGGTGCCACATTCAGTGCAGAATCTGATTCAGATTCTGTCTCCTTCCTCCTCTGCCCCTCCCCACTCACACATGCTCTCTCTCAAATAAAAAAATTTTTAAAAGATTTTAAACATTAAATATAATAATTTGTACCTTTTGTATCTATGTCCACATATAGTGGATTAATTTATTTACTTCATCTTTTGTAATATTGTTGATTTACTAGAAATTTGTATATCCTTAGGACGTCTTTCAAATGTCATCATTTTGTAAATGATTAATTATTTTTGGAACATCTGTCTAGATCCATGATTATGTTCATTCCTCTTTCCTGCAGATGATGGAAAGCAGTATAATTCGCTGAAAAAAATCAAAGACGCATGTCATAGTAATGATTTCAAACCTTCTTTTTAATTGTTTTAAGGCATGGCTTTAGACAAAATGATGCATATAGTTTGTTTAATATCTCATTTAACAAAAGTGCACAATCTTCTTCATGGTATGCTTGTGTGGTTTAGAGTATTGATCAAAATTTATTTTCTGTATGTTTTCTTAAGAAAAATAGCAATTTGTAAGTGAAAGTTATAAAATTTACTTATAATCATTTAGAACATAGGTCAACAAGAAAGGATACAATTTGGTGGAAAGTAAAGAAATAATCCATGTCACATTAGAGCTTAAATAAAAGAGGTAGATAATGACACTTTTAAAATCTGGTATGGGGCAATGGGTGGTTCAGTGGTTAAGCATCTGCCTTTGCTCGGGTTGTGATCCTGGAGTCCTGGGACCAGACCCCCATCGGGCTCCCTGCAGGGAACTTGCTTCTCCCTCTGCCTATATCTCTGTGCCCTTCTCTGTGTTTCTCATGAATAAACAAAATTCTTTTAAAAAATAATATAAAATCTGGTATATTATTTGTTCTCATGTATTGAATAAATGTTACAGTTTTGAAGACTAGTCATAATCACTGAAGAACTTCTCATTCTTGAAAATGGGACAGCTCTACTTTAAATAAAATAGTTTGAGTGAGTAAGGCGGTTTTAGCTGTTACATGTATGCTGTGTAGACCTTAGAATGATGAAGTTTGGGCCTTTAGCCTAATATTATAACATATTCATTTTTGTGATTTTTGTAGATGGCTTTTTAGCTTTTTAGACCATATTTTCTCCATACACAGATTTGAGATGTTGATTTTGACCTTTCAGTCAAAACAAAAACTCTAAAATATTATAAAGTCATTTATTATTTATAATTCAGGTAAGAAAACATGTATATAAAAGCACCTTAGAGTTCATAGATATGCATATTAACACAAAGTGATAGTCTTATAATTTTATTATAATATCCTAGCTGTATATTTGCCAAGTATTTTACATTTTAAATAATAGGAGCCAAGATACTTCCTATAGTATGGGGTAATATACCTTGATAGTTAAATTAGGCACCAATTAATGAGATCTCTCCCTTATTTCTCCCCTGCCACATATTATGTCACTTGGTCTGTAACCGTAATAAGGATGCTGATGGCATTGGTGCTCTAGGAGATCCCTTATCATTCCTTTACTCAAAATGTTGTCTCCTATTATTCTGCAATGTATTAAGACCTGAGTGTCTCAAAATGCCATGTACCAAATGTTCTTTCTCTCCACTCTCATTTTTAGATTTAGCTCTTACTTAAAACGTTCCTGATTTTCTCTGACCAGGTGATACGTAATAAAATTACATGTTGATTTGTTCATTTTACACTTATCGATTCCTACTCTATGTTAGTCACTATGCTAAGCCCTGGATTTTCATTCAGAAGACACAGTTCCTACCTTCACGGAATTTCCAAAGTATTGGGCATATGCAGATGAGAACAAACTATAATACAATGTGGCTATTGTTGTAATGAAGGTCTGTACTGTAGAGTGGGAGATTGGGAAGTGTAGAGTGTGTCTGGAATGGGTCTGTATAGGAAGGCAAAGTCAAGATTGGGAAGGGCCTTGAACACTGTATAAAGGAATTCGGATTTTATTTTGTCATAAATATGAGGAAACTGAAAAGTCTTGAGATAAAGAATGGCATCAGAATTTTTATGTCGGGAGAGATGAATTGAAAGGGATAGTGACTTGCAGCAGGAAACTCATAAAACTGCGTTAGTCTAGATGAGAGGTATTTGTGACCTGATTTAAGATTAAGACCTTTTAGTTTTTGGTAATTACCTCATTTTCTTGGTACTCCTTACTTAAAATCTGGAGAGAAGTAATCTTGTTAATCCTGTTCACCATTTGTTCATCTTTTGTATCAGGTTATTTCATAGGCAGTTGAAGCTGACCCAATCTGTAGCCTGTCTTTTCACTTATGAAGTGCCCTGAGTAATCTTGAAAAATGTATATCCAGTCTGGATTTCACATTTGTATTTGAGTTAAATCTAAATGTTAATGGATCAGGGAGTACATTGCAGGTGATGTAAAAAGGTAAGGGGCTTGTGTCTGAAGGGAATAACAAACAAGTGGAGAATACAGGATTAAAGAAATCAAGGAAAGTTTTTTGTTGTGTTTGTTTTTTAAGATGGCAGAGGTTCTAATATAGGAGCTGATGGCTAGGAAATGGCTAAAATAAGAGAGTGTTTAATTTTTTTAATTGTTGAAGTAGTGTTAAGGTGGCAAAAGATGGGGTTCCAGAGAGCACAGGAAGATCAATAAGTCTTGTATAGGAAGGAAAGATAACTCTCCCTCTGCAGTGGAGTTAGAAAAGAAAGGAGGAGTGAGGTATAGGTAAGGTTAGAAGTGGGGAGAACCTGCTTGTTAGCACACTTAATGAAATAGGCAACAAAGAGAACTAATTGAGAAGTGAGGTAAAGATTTCCAATAATTGCTGAGGAAAATTCAAAGAGGAACCTAGCAACTAGGAATATCATGGAGTGGGGTTTTTTTCTTCCTGCCATCCATTTGTGGGCTGAAAAAAAGTGGATGATTGAACTAGTCCAGAGTTGGAGTGGACTTAGCTTGTGACTTGATAGGAGTTAAGCTTATTTTGTTTTATTTTTTCTGTGTATTTGGTTCAACTGGTTTTTCATTCTGGTCTTCCATAATTTTCTTCTGCAGGTCTTGATGACTGTCTACAGCAGTACATTAAGAACTTCGAGAGGGAGAAGATCAGTGGGGACCAGCTGCTGCGCATTACACACCAGGAGCTAGAGGATCTGGGGGTCAGCCGCATTGGCCATCAGGAGCTCATCTTGGAAGCAGTCGATCTTCTATGTGCGCTGGTAAGGACATTAATTGGTGCGAAAGGAAACTTGCATTATGTCCTTCTAAAATCTTTTCCTTTTTTAGTTTATTTCCTTCTTTTTTCTTCTCTATTTAAAAATAATTTACATGCAAGTAGGAAAAACTCCCCTAATTCTCAACTGACTGGAAATGGTATTTTCCTCCTTTGTTAAATTTGGTATAAAATATACTGCCAAATTAAAAATTAAGGAGGCTTATAACTCAACCAGTGATATTACATTTAGTTACTTCAGAAACTTTATGTTAGAGCTCACTAAGGGAGGTTTCACAGCATCATTTGGAATATACAATTGTATATAATCAGTTATAAAGTCCATTCCCTTCTAAAAGTTTTGATTTAGCTTCTTAAATATTAAGAAATCCTATTTTAGAAAAATCACTCTTAAAATAATCAAATTATTTGAATGTTCTAAGTGTATACATCCAGTAAAAACTGAGTATTGTACATTATATGGTTACTTTTGTCAATATACAAGAGAAATCAAGTGTCAAAATAATCCTACAAGATTCTGATAATAAATTAAATATTCTGAAAGGAACATGGATATTTTTTTCCATGTTAGGTAAGATGACACCTGATTGGTTTTAAATTCTTACAGATATTTGTAAAGGGGCTAGAACTACAACGAGAAAAAAATACATCAGTATAATAATATAATAATCTGTGATTTAAATTTGGCTCAGTCCATTACTGACACTTGTGGGCAAGTAATTTCATCATAATCTTGGTTTGTTTATTTATTTTTGTTTTTTAAATCTTTTATTTATGAGAGAGAGAGAGAGAGAGAGAGAGAGAGAGAGAGAGAGGTGGGAGCGGCAAGGAGCAGAAGGAAAGGGGAAAAAAAACAAATGCCCCACTGAGCACAGAGCCTGATGCAGGGCTCAATACAACTCAGATCATGACCTGAGCTGAAATCAGGAGATCAAGAGTTGGACACTGAACTGACTGAGCTGCCCAGTAGCCCCACCTTGGTTTTTTATTTTTAAGATTTTATTTATTATTTATGAGAGACACAGAGAGAGAGGCAGAGACATAGGCAAAGGGAGAAGTAGGCTTCCTGTGGGGAGCACAATGCGGGACTCGATCCTAGGACCCTGGGATCATGACCTGAGCCAAAGGCAGATGCTCAACCACTGAGCTACTCAGGCACCCCCACCTTGGGTTTTTAATATAAAATGGAGATAATAACAATTGCCTCTTGGAGGTGTTGTGAAAAGCAAATGAGATGGTATTTGTGTAGTGCCTGATTCAGTGCCTGGCACACAGTAGGCATTGAATAAGTAGTTAACTATTAAAATGGTGATATGTAATAAGAAATGAGTAGATAATTATACATAATTCAATAATCAATTAATACACTCAGCACTTGTGTGTCCGATGTAAGATGTAGTTCCTGCCCTCTTGAAAAGCCTATGGGGGAGGAGTGACATAACAAATAATCACAATATCGTAGTATAATTAGTAAAATAAAAGTATGAGCTAAGTGTATGGGGGCACAGAAGGGAAAACAACTAGCTTTAACTATGGCAGGTGGGTTCATATTGCAAAAGAGATGATATTTAAGGAGCCTAGAGAAGGATGAGCATGTGTTTGGAAGACAAGAGGGAATGGCACTCCATGTAGATAAAACAACACATGCACAGGCACACAGAATAAAGAGCATGCCTGGTGGGTTTGAACATGGTTATCTATTTGAGATGACAAAAATAAATGGGAAACAGTGGCAGAAAATTAGCCTTTAAAAGATAGAATTGAGGGATGCCTGGGTGGCTCAGCAGTTTAGAGCCTGCCTTTGGCCCAGGGCATGATCCTGGAGTCCTGGGATTGAGTCTCACATCAGGCTCCCTGCATGGAGCCTGCTTCTCCCTCTGCCTGTGTGTCTGCCTCTGTGTGTGTGTGTGTGTGTGTGTGTGTGTGTCTTATAAATAAATAAATAAATAAATAAATAAATAAATAAATAAATAATCTTTTTAAAAAATAAAAAATAAAAGATAGAATAGGCCCAGACTATAAAGTACCTAAACATCATGATAAGAGATTTATACTTTCTAGTGTGAATATTGGGAAACCATATAGGAATGATCAAATATTTGTTTAAAAAGGTAGTGAAGAAATGGGTAGGAAATATCAGAAAGGGAGACAGAACATAAAGACTCTTAACTCTGGGAAATGTACTAGGGGTGGTGGAAGGGGAGGAGGGCGGGGGTTGGGGGTGAATGAGTGATGGGCACTGAGGGGGGCACTTGATGGGATGAGCACTGGGTGTTTTTCTGTATGTTGGTAAATTGAACACCAATAAAAATTAATTAAAAAAATAAATTTATTATAAAAAATAAAATAAATATAACTACTACAAAAAAAAAGGTAGTGAAAAGGAGGTAATGGAGTGGGCACAATCTGAAGACCAGATGAACAATTCAGAAGTGTTTTAAATAATCAACTTAGGGGGATCCCTGGGTGGCTCAGCGGTTTAGCATTTGCCTTTGGCCCAGGGCGCGATCCTGGAGTCCAGGGATCGAGTCCCACATCAGGCTCCCAGCATGGGCCTGCTTCTCCCTCCTCCTGTGTCTCGGCCTCTCTCTGTCTCTATGTCTATCATAAATAAATAAATCTTTAAAAAAATAAGCTATTAGTAGGTTTGAACTAAAGATGTGCAACAGGAATAGAGAGGATCTGATGAATATGAGGGGTGAGATAAAGGGAGGAGTTGAGAAAGTCCATATTTTCTAGCTGCAGAGATAGAGTAGATAATTTTGCAATAATGAAGATGAGCAATAATAGCAAGAACAGATTTAGGTGGGAATATAAATTGAGTTTTAGATTGGTTGGATTTGAGGCATCTCTGAGTTATCCAGAAAAAGATACTCATCAAAAGTTGAACATACGAATTTGGAGTTTGAGAAGTGGCTGAAGATAGAGATTTGGTAGTCTCCAGGATATAAAGATTGAATCCATAGAGAGAGAGGAGATCACCCAGGGAGGGCCTGTAGAATGTAATAAAAAAAGGACTCAGCTCTACACTGGGGATGGGAAGGAAGAAGAGGAGGCTGCAGAGGAGACTTATGGAGTGATTGGAGAAGTATAAAGACAGCTTCAAAAGAATTGTCACAAAAGCAATGGGGAATGAGTGTTATTTTCATTAAGGAACATCAATAATATCATCACATTTCACTAAAAGCCAATAGGATAGGCAAGGAAAAACAACCTGACTGAGGGGTACCTAGCTGGCTCACTTGAAGAGGATGCTACTCTTGATTCTCAGGGTCATGAGTTCAAGCCCCATGTTGGGTGTGGAGCCTACATTTAAAAAATTGTCCTGACTGAAAACAATTTCTAAAGTAGAGTACTATCTGAAACCACACTGATTGAATATTTACCTCCCATTTATACATCTCAGTCTTAACCTTAATTGTCATTTCCTCAAAAATACATTCTCTGATTATTCCCTCACCATTGGTGGAGGTAAGCTACTTACTGTTATTCTCTTAACTCTCGTCTCATTTTGTAATTACATATTTATGTGTGTATTTATCAGTTTAATGTCTGATTCTTCTGCTAGACTGTAAGCTTTGTGGGAAAAGTAATTGTGCTTATTAAATACCTAGTGTGTAGCATAGATACCTGGCAGTAGTGGATGCTGAATAAATATATTTTGCAAGTGGTGTAAGAGGCTTGACATGTTTTTCCGTGATAGTTTGGGGATCTTCTTATTTCCCTATTCCTGAGATCAGAGAAATCAGCTTAGAGTAGAACACTCTAACTCATATCAGAATCAGATCACAGAAATCATGCTTGATGTAACAGATATTACTCAAGGTAAGGTAGGAGTCCTCACTGTTTTTGCATACTGGTCTCCAGATCTGAGTCAGTGCGGCCATGAAGGTACAACAGAAGTGGCTTGGAGATTGATGCATCATCTAGCAGTTCTCTATTTGCCACACCTTTTTTTGAAGAGAGGGAGAGAATGGGGAGGGGCAGAGGGAGAGAGGGAGAATCTTCAGCAGACTCCATGCCCACCAGGGACTCCAGTGTGGGGCTCCATCTCATAACCCTGAGATCATGACCTGGGCTGAAATCAAGAGTCAGATGCTTAACCAACTGAGCCACCCAGGTGCCCTATTTGCCGCCTCTTTTATAACAGTAAATAGTTGGGTATGTCAGAGTTTGAAGTTCAGGATGTTATGTCTCATAAGCAGGACTCTTCGGAGATAAACCACTTGTGTGCTGGGCTTCTGACAAGATTGGTGATTACAGCACTACCTACAAGTAGTCTGGACCTCCAGACTTTAGAGTTTGGCCCATGAACGATCTCTGCTGACCTAAACTTACTTAGAAAGATGGCGTGAGAGATACATGTCTAGACCATTTCAGTGTTCTCAGCATAGAGCTGTGGTAAATCTCTTAGATGCTGAGTTTTAATTCTTCCATAGTTCTGCATTTAAACACCACAGTGTTGCATCATTTTCTTGGGAAAAAAAAACACATTAAATTCATTCTTTCTGTGTTTATTCAGCAATAAATTGGTCACATTCCCCAAAGAGGACAAATATTAAACTTCCCTTCTACCACTTCCTAATGACTATACATCAGTAAGTTAGAAGTGCAGATATCGAGGCACCTGGATGGCTCAGTGGTTGAGCATTGACCTTTGGCTCAGGTCATGATCTCGGGGTCCTAGGATCGAGTCCAACATCCAACTCCCTGCAGGGAGCCTGCTTCTTCCTCTCTGCCTCTCTCTGTGTCTCTCATGAATGAATAAACAAAATCTTTTTTTAAGTGCGGATATCTTCCATTTTGTGTAATAAATATTTTCCAGTGAATATAAAGTGAATTTCTGAGCAATGAATTCTGATTTATGTTCACATACCATTATTAAATTAGGAGGTGAGATCCCTCATCAACAAGCTGAGTTGACTAGACCAGGAGGTGTGCTATTGGGAATGGGGTATTGTGTCTTTTCTCTTTGAAACTTAACTGTCTCTATTGGCTTTCTACTTTACTTTTTTTCTTACATCTACTGTTTTTATTTCTTCTTTTAACAATTATATATATTTATGCTCAGACAGTGATGCTACAAGAATTGCAAAGGTGTAAAAAGCATACTTGGTGTTAAGATGTATACAATCTAGTAAAGAAGACAATAGTCAGATAATATAGATTTAAAGAAAATCTCAGGGGAGTGCAGAAGGAAATGATGAAAACTAGTGTGGGATTCAGGAAGTGTAGGTGGGATTTGCATTGGGACTTGCAGGATGAGTAGAATGTTTGCCAGACAAAAAGTTGGGGAAAAGTTTTCTAGGCAGAAGAAATATTATGTGTAAAGACAGAATTGTGAGAGAGTATGAAATATTCAGAGAAAAATGACAGTTTTGATTTGACTGGTGCAGAGTGGGAAGTGATAGGAAGAAAGGCAACTTACATTTTGTATCACATTAGAATTTTTTGCTTAGGTTTTTTATGCTCTCTGCCCAGTACTTAGCACATAGAGGATATTAAATTAATGTTATCTTACTGAATGAAGTTTTCTTCTGCCTTTTCCCAGAGAACTGTAACTTTTTTCTCTTGCCTCTGACTGAAGTTTCTGTTCCTTGTAAAAGGGAGACACAGAAAAATTACCAAATTCCTCTGCTTCTTTCAAGCTATGGAATATTTTCATCTGCCTTATTTTAAAGTTAGTGGGGAAGAAATGTTATGGCATTTCATGAAAATCAAAGGTTTATTTAGTAACTTGTTCATTCATGCAACATATATTTATTTAAGCACCAGCTATATTATCGTACCATGTTATTCTAGAAAGAAGCTGTTCATGATTTGGAGGTGTGTTAACTCTTTCCTGCTGTTATGCTATCATTTAGTGTGCTTCAATAGAGAGCACAGTATATTAACTGAAATAGTAAAGCATAAATAAAATATATAGTTCAATGTATAGCCCTTAATTTATGCTCTGACAATAAACCTTGTTATTGGGAAGTATAAGTGAATCATTTATGACAGGATAAGAACAGTTTTCATTTCATTCTTCATGTACTTTTCATATAATAGGTATTTTGCATGAAAATTTGGATGTCTGCAATTGCTAGGATTTGTTTCTTTGCAACATAATTGCTTGGTTCATTCATCTCAAAATAATTCATTTCTAAAAAATATTCATTAATGCAATCCTTTTACGACTCACTCATATTTATAAAGCAAAGTATTATAAAACCTAAACACCTGCTACATGATGCAATCAAATTAAGGGCTCTGAATAAAATAACATTGACATTGTAAAATACGTGGTGCCAATATTGAATATTTTTTTGTTAAGTGTTTAGGGAATTTGCCACTAGTGAGGATACAGCCAGCTTGATCTTTTAAAATGTTAAGTGTATTCTTCATTTCTTTCCTGTGCTTTTGCACACATCTAATTAATACAGAAGAACAGTATGAACTTAGCACCAATTATTTAAGAATAGACTGGCTATGTTGAATGAGTGTAGCCACAACTGGTTCTTGACAGACAGTATATAAACAAATATGTAACATATAGGACAAAGAAAATAACTAACTACATTTCATGTCCTAGCTTTTGTTTTCGTGGTATAGTCCTTTCTATAGTAGTCATGCATATTTGTCCCAATGCATATCCAGTACAAAACAAGTCTGTATTACATAAATCTGCACTTTTTAAAAGTTGAGGGAATAGGTAGGAGAGGAAGATAGTGGCAGAGTAGGAGGACCCTAAATTTGTCTCATCCCAGGAACACAACTAGATAACTATTCAATCATCCTAAATACTCCAGAAATTGACCTGAAGGGGTATAGAACAAGCTCCACAAATAAAAGGGAGAGAAGAGGCCACATCAAGATGGTAAGAAATGTGGTAACATGGTTTAGGGGAGAAACAGCTCACAGTGCTGCAGAGGGGAGGGAGCCATGGGCCCAGAGAAGGGCTACAGAGAAAGGAGCACATAGGGGAACTGTACACAAGGAAATAATTTCCCCAAAGCCATTGGCTTGGAAAACGAGAGGGGCTGAATTTTGTGAGTTCTTGGCAACCAGCAGGGCTTAAAGCCTAGAGTTTTAAAGGTCAGTAGGCTTTGCTGGGATAGAGCCCTGCGGACACTGCCCTGCTCCTGAAGAGAAGGCAGACAAACAACCTGGGGCGGGGGGAGACAGCCTGGAATTAGCAATATGAGGAATGCCTGGGGCTGACAGGGGAGAAATTATCCACTTGGTGTAGCACAGAGAGGCAGCTCTCACAGAGACATCTCTCTCTCCCAGAACAAAGGAGCTGGCTAGTGCCATTTCCCTCCTCCACCTCTCAGCAGGGACACTGGCTGCCTAACTGGCTTACACCAGGCCCCACCTCCCTGCACTCTTGACTTTTCAGTCAAGTTCACCTCAATTCTAGTGCAGTAGGACCCTCGCACAGAAGACTAGGACAAACCCCTGCCCACACCACATCTTTCAGCCAGAGAGTCCCACAGGGTCTCAGTTCTGGTGGAACTGGTATCAGATCTCATTTGACAAGCAGATCAGGGCACACCTAATTAAAACTCTCCATATTCAGGCCAAGGACCAAACACTGCCCACAGTAGGCTAGGAGAGCCTGTGAAGACAACTGACCTGAAGGATAGAACAGCCAAAACACAACTCAGTGAATTCAGCACACACCAGAGACACTCCCTGAAGTGCCAGGCCCTGGGCATTACATGACCTCTTCTTTATAACTCCATTACTTTCAGGGGCAGGAGACACAACTGACTTTTCTAACACAGAGAAGAAGGCAGAGACTTAGACAAAATGCCAAGATCTCAGAGAGACTTAACCCAAATGAAAGAAGAAGGTACAGCCATGACCAGAGATCAAAGCAAAACTGATAAAAGTAACATGCCTGATGGAGAATGAAAAGTGACAATCATAAGGATACTCATTGGCCTTGAAAAAAGAATGGAAAACATCAGTGAGACCATTACCACAGAGATAAAAGTGTTACAAAAGAATCTGAAATAAAGAATGCAATAAACAAAATCAGAAACAGGCTTGGTGCAATGAACAGCAGGCTAGAAAAGCAGAGGAATGAATTAGTGGCCTAGAAGACAAAATAATAGGAGGTAATGAAGCTGAACAAAGAAGAGAAGGATTATGCAACACAAGAAAAGACTTCGAGAATCAATGTCTCCATCAAGCATAATAACATTCATATTATGGGAATCCCAGAAAAAGAAAACAGAAAAGGAGGCAGAAAACTTATTTGAGAAGTAATAGCTGAAGTTTTCAGCTGGGTAAAGAAAATGAACATCTAGATCCAGGAGGCACAGAAAACTCTGATCAAAATGAACAAAAGCAAGCCAACACCAAAACATATTATAGTTAAATTTGTAGAATACAGTGATAAAGAAAAAGTCTTAAAAGCAGCAAGACAAAAGAAGTCCCTAATTTACAGAGGACCCATATGGCTAGGTAGAGATTTCTCAACAGAAACATGGGATGCCAGAAGACAATGGCAGGATATATTCAAAGTGCTGAATGGGAAAAATCTGCAGCCAAGAATACTCTATCCAGCAAAGCTATCATTCAGAGTTGAAGAAGAGATAAAGAGTTTCCCAGACAAACAAAAACTAAAGGAGTTCATGACCACTAAACCAGCTCTACAAGAAATATTGAGGGGATTCTGAGTGGAAAAGAGAGACCAAAAATACAAAGACAAGAAAGGATAAGGAAACCTCCAGACACAACAGCAAAACAAGTAATAATATGGCACTAAATAGGTATCTATCAATAGTTACTTTGAATGTAAATGGACTAAATGCTCCAATCAAAAGACATGGGGTGTCAGAATGAATAAAAAAACAAGACCTATCTATATACTGCCTACAAGAGACTCATTTTAGACCTAAACACATCTACAGATTGAAATTGAGGGGATGAAGAAAAAAATATCATGCAAATGGATATCAAAAGAAAGAAAGAGTAGCAATACTTATATCAGAAAAATTAGACTTTAAAACAAAGACTGTAAAAAGAGACCATGAAGGGCACTGTGTTATCATAAAGAGGACAATCCAACAAAAAGATATGTAAAATTGTTAAGTACTTATGCACCCGAATGGGAGCACCCACATATGTAAAACAATTAGTTACAAATATAAACAAACCAGTTGATAATAACACAATAATAGTAGGGGATGTTAGCACTTCACTTACATCAATGGACAGATCATTGAAACAGAAAACAAACAAGGAAACAATGAATTTGAATGACACACTAGACCAGATGGACTTAACAGATATATTCAGAACATTTCATCTGAAAAAAAAAGCAGAATACACATTCTTTTCAAGTGGACATGGAATATTCTTTGGAATAGTTCACATATTAGATCACAAAACAGGCCTTAATAAGCACAAAGAGATTGAAATCATACCACGCACCTTTTTTTGATCATAACACTGTGAAGCTAGAAGTCAACCAGAAGAAAACACTTGGAAATACAAATACATGGAGGTTTAAGCTGTGTGCTACTAAACAATGAATGAGTCAGCCAGGAAATCAAAGAAGAAATTAAAAAATACATGGAAACAAATGAAAATGAAAACACAATGGTCCAAAACCTTTGGAATGCAGCAAAAGTGGTCCTAAAAGGGATGTATATAGCAATACAGACTTACCTCAAAGCAGGGAAAACCTCAAATAAACAACCTAACCTTACACATAAGGATATAGAAAAAGAACCAAAAAAATGAAGGCAAAAGCCAGCAGAAGAAGGAAAATAATAAAAATTAGAGCAGAAATAAATGATATAGAAACTAAGAAAACAGAACAGATCATTGAACCTGGAGCTGGTTCTTTGAAAAAACTAATAAAATTGAGAAGCCTCTAGACCAACTTATTGAAGAAGAAAAGAGAAAGCACCTTAATAAATAAAATCACAAATGAAAGGGGAGAAATAACCACCACAGAAATACAGTTATTGGGAGAATATTATGAAAAATTATATGCCAATACATTGGACAACCTGGAAGAAATGGGTAAATTTTTGGAAATATATAAATTTACAAAACTGAAACAGGAAGAAATAAAAACCTTGAACAGAACAATGATCAACAAAGAAATTGAATCGGTAATCAAAAATCTCCCAACACAAAAGTCCAGGGCCAGATGGCTTCAAAGGGAATTCTACCGAACATTTAAAGAAGAGTTTATACCTATTCTTCTGAAACTCTTCCCAAAAAAGAAAAGGAAGGAAAACCAAATTCATTCTATGAGGCCAGCATTACCTGATACCAAAACCAGATAAAGACTATCTACTACAGGCCAATATCTCTGACGAACATAATTTTTTTTAATTTTTATTTATTTATGATAGTCACACAGAGAGAGAGAGAGAGAGAGAGGCAGAGACACAGGCAGAGGGAGAAGCAGGCTCCATGCACCGGGAGCCCGACGTGGGATTCGATCCCGGGTCTCCAGGATCGCGCCCTGGGCCAAAGGCAGGCGCCAAACCGCTGCGCCACCCAGGGATCCCTCTCTGACGAACATAGATGCAAAAATCGTCAACAGAATACTAGCAAACTGAATCAAACAATACATTTAAAAAATCATTCACCATGGTCAAGTGGGAGTTATTCCTGGGTTGCAAGGGTGGTTCAATATTTGCAAATCAATCAACGTGATAACATCACATTATTAGAAAAAAGGGATAAGAAACAAATGACTATTTCAATAGATGCAGAAAAAGGATTTGACAATGTACAATATCCATTCGTAATAAAAACAAAGTAGTAAGTTTAGAGAGAACATACCTCAACATATTGAGGCCATCTATGAAAAATCCACAACTAACCTCATCCTCGATAGGGAAAAACTGAGAGCTTTTCCTATTCAGTCAGAAACAAGACAGGGATGTCCACTCTCATCACTGTTATTTATTTTTATTTAAGGTTTTATTTATTCATGAGAGACACAGAGAGAGAGAGGCAGAGACACAGGTAGAGGGAGAAGCAGGATCCCTGGAGGGAGCCTGTTGCGGAACTTGATCCCAGGACTCTGAGATCATGACCCGAGCAAAAGGCAGACACTCAACCACTGAGCCACCCAGGGGCCCCTCATCACTGTTATTTAACATAGTACTAGAATACCTAGCAACAGCAGTCCGGCAACATTA
Organism: Vulpes lagopus; assembly: GCF_018345385.1. Lineage (NCBI taxonomy): Eukaryota > Metazoa > Chordata > Mammalia > Carnivora > Canidae > Vulpes > Vulpes lagopus. Next base: position 17,270,614 of record NC_054848.1, read on the forward strand.
AGAAATAAAAGGTATCCCGAGACGCCGGGATCAAATCCCACATCAGGCTCCCTGCATGGAGCCTGTTTCTCCGCCTCTCTCTCTCTGTGTGTGTCTCTCATGAATAAATAAATAAATAAAATCTTCCCCAAAAAAGGCATCCAAATTGGCAAGGAAGAAGTCAAAATTTTGTTTATTTGCAGATGACATGATACTTTATGTAGAAAACCCAAAAGACTCCATCAAAAACCTGCTAGAACTGATACAGGAATTCAGTAAAGTCACAGGATACAAATCAACATATAGAAATGTGTTGCATTTCTATACACCAACAAGGAAGCAGCAGAAAGAGAAATTAAAGAATCCATCTCATTTACAGTTGCAGCAAAAACAATAAGATACTAGGAATAAACCTAACCGAAGAGGTACAAGATCCGTACTCTGAAAACTATAAAACACTCATGAAAGAAATTGAAGATGACACAAAGAAATGGAAAGACATTCCATGGTCATAGATCAAAAGAACAAGTCTTGTTAAAATGTCTGTACTGCTCAAAGCAATCCACACATTTAATGCAGTCTATCAAAATATCACAAACATTTTTCACAGAACTGGAACATACAATCCTAAAATATATGGAACCACAAAAGACTCCTAATAGCCACAGAAGTCCTGAAAAAGAAGAGCAAAGCTGGAAGCATCACAATTCCAGACTTCCAGTTATATTACACAGCTGTAGTAATCAAAACAGTATGATATTAGCACAAAAATAGACACAGAAATCAATGGAACAGAATAGAAAACCCAAAAATGAACCCACAACTATATGGTCAATTAATCTTTGACAAAGCAGGAAAGGAATATCAAGTGGAAAAAGTCTCTTCAACAAATAGTTTTGGAAAAACTGAACAGCAACATGCAAAAACATGTAAGAAACTGGACCAATTTCTTACACCATACACAAATAAATTGAAAATGGATTAAACACCTAAATGTGAAACCTGAAACCATAAAAAACATAGAGGAGAACATAGGTAGTAACATCGGCCATAGCAGCTTCTTTATAGGTATGTCTCCTGAAGCAAGAGAAAAAGGCGAAAGTAAACTATTGGGACTTTATCAAGTTAAAAAAAGCTTCTGCACAACAAAGGATGCAATAAACAAAACTAAAAGGCAACCTACAGAATGTGAGGAAATAATTGCAAGTGACATATCCGACAAAGGGTTAGTATCCAAAATATATAAAGAACTTAGAAAATTCAACACTCAAAAAACAAATAATCCTAACTCTGGGAAACGAACTAGGGGTGGTGGAAGGGGAGAAGGGCGGGGGGTGGGGGTGACTGGGTGGCAGGTACTGAGGTGGGCACTTGACGGGATGAGCACTGGGTGTTATTCTGTATGTTGGCAAATTAAACACCAATAAAAGTTAATTAAAAAAAATTTAAAAAAAAATAAAAAATAAAAAATAAACAATCAAAAAAAAATAATAAATAAATAAATAAATAAAAAACAAATAATCCAATTAAAAAATGGGTAGAAGACATGAACAGACATTTTTCCAAAGAAAATATCCAGATGGCCAACAGACATATGAAAAGTTATCACCATCACTTACCATCAGGGGAAAGCAAATCAAAACCACAATGAGCTATCACCTTACACCTATACACCTGTCAGAATAGCTAAAATCAACAACCCAGGAAACAACAGGTATTGGTGAGGATGTAAAGAAAAGAGAAACCTCCTGCACTGTTGGTGGGGATGCAAACAGGTGCAGCCACTCCGGAAAACAGTGTAGAGGTTCCTCAATATAAGTTAAAAATAGAACAACCCTATGATCCAGCAATCACATTACTAGGTATTTACCCAAAAAATATAAAAATACTAATTCAGAGGGATTCGTGCACCCTGATGTTTATATCAGCATTATCTAAATAACCAAATTATGGAAAGAGCTCAATTTTCCATTGACTGACAAATGGATATAGAAGTGCTATATAATACAATGGATTATTAACTCAGACATTAAAAGGAATGAAATCTGGGTGGCTCAGTGGTTGAGCGTCTGCCTTTGGCTTAGGTCGTGATCCCCAGGTCCTAGGATCAAGTCCCACCTCCGGCTTCTCGCAGAGAGCCTTCTTCTCCCTCTGCCTATGTCTCTGCCTCTCTGTCTGTGTCTCTCATGAATAAATAAAGTCTTTTTTAAAAAATTAAAATAAATAAATAAATAAATAAATAAATAAATAAATAAATAAATAAATAAATAAATAAAAGGAAGCGAGTCTTACCTCTAGGAAACAAACTGAGGGTTGCTGCAGGGAAGGTGGAGGGGGACCTGTGGTAACTGAGTGATAGGCATTAAGGAGGGCACATGATGTGATGAGCACTGGGTGTTATATGCAACTGATGAATTATTACAGTGTACAGCTAATAAAATTTAAATTTAAAAAAATAATATTTTTAAAAAGAATGAAATCTTGTCATTCTCAACGACATGGATGGACCTAGAGTGTATTATGCTAAGTGAAATAGAGAAAGACAAATACCATATGATTTCAATCATATCATATGTGGAATTTAAGAAACAAAACAAGCAAAGGGGACAAAATAAGAGAGAGAGAAAAACCAAGAAAAAGACTCTTAACTGTAGAGAATGAACTAAAGGTTACCAGAGGGGAGGTGGGTGAGAGGATAGGTGAAATAGGTGATGGGGATTAAGGAAGGCACTTGTCGTTATGAGCTTACCAGGTGATGTATGGAATTGTTGAATCACTATATTGTACACCTGAAATTAATATAACACTATGTTAACTAACTGGAATTTAAATTAAAAACAACAAACAAACAAATAAATAAATAACTCTTAAAAAATAAAATTTGAGTCAGTATTTACTGTCTGCATATTTCTGGACCAAAGCAAAGGGGTGCTTGATTCACTTGTCACTTCTTGGTATAGGAGGCAAGGGAGCATGATTTACTGGTGACTTAGTAAGACAGCACACCATCTGCTTTCATGAAGGAAATAGGAAGAAGATCTGTGTGTTGTCAGTAATTGATTTTGAACTATTTAGAATTGAGAGCTGTGATGATAAAAATTAACTTGAGATCAACTAATCTATCCCTTGTGTTAAAATAGTACGACACAGATACTGTTGTATACAGACAAGCTTCTAACCTATTTTTATAGTCTTACAGAATTTTCTTTTTTTTTTTTTAAGTAGGCTCCATGCCCAGCACGGAGCCCAACGTGGGGCTTGAACTCACAATCCTGAGATCAAGACCTGACCTGAGATTGAAAGTCAGATGCTTAATTGACTGAGCCACCCAGGCGCCCTATAGTCTTAAAGAACTTTCTTTAAAATGCTTTTGAGTTATTGGTTTAACTAGTTTTATTTCATTTTATTTCTTTTTATTGACTTAACTAGAATTAGTTTTAAGAATATCCCTCTCTATCATCCACTACATATCTTTTGTCTCTTCTTGCCCACTGCATTCCTCAGTCCTCCTCATTTTTCACCTCCAGTCCATGTAGGATATTTCTTTAGTAGGTTTCCAGGTTAGAAGTTCTCTCAGGGTATCCTTCCAGGTTTTATCTACAAGCTTTTTTTTTTATTTCCTAATTCTTGAGTTGTATTTTAAAAAATAATTTTAGCATTATCTTAAATTTTGAAGGTTTCAATGTATTTTTACTTTGCTTTCACATTTTTATTTGCAAGATCTGTATTCATTTTAAATTATTCTGAACTTTTCTCAGAAAATATCTGAGATGCTAGTATTGTATATAAAGATAAATTAACTTCTGTGGTGGCTAATAGCTATAGAGTGAAAGTTACATTACAGGTTGATTGATTAGTTTCCTCTCTAATGAACTAACCACTTGATCATCTCTAAGAAATTATTATGTTTATAAACAAATGTTTCCTCATGAAAATCATTAATATACAAAAATGAAAATACTTTTATACTTCAGGGAAAATGCCTTAACACGGGGGAAAACTTCTGAAGATACTTTCAGGAAAGCAATTTAGAAGTGTCTTTGAAATTTAGTTCATAGAGTCTCCAAAGGGCAGCTGAGAATGAGCTTTGGAAGGGACCAGCAGGTGTTCCTGACTTTGGAGGAGGCCTTTAGCTTCCTCCAGCAAGTGAGTAATGTACATATTCAGATGTGATTAAAGATCTTTGTAGGGGGAGATTAGTTTTGATTATCCAGGTGGACCACAAATCCAATCACAAGTGTCCTCATGAGGGAGAGGCAAAAGGGGATTTGGTACACACAGAAGATGTGGCCATGTGACCTCAGAGACAGAGACAGGAGTTAACAGTGGCCACAAACCAAGGAATGTCAAGAGCTACCAGAGGCAGGAATTCAAGCCTCCGAAAGAAACGTGGACCTGCCAACATTATGATTTTTATCCCACTGGTAGTGATTTTTGGATTTCTGATCTCCAAAGTAAATTTCTGTTGTTTTAAGCCAAATAAATGAATAAATAAGTTGATATGATTATAAATTGTTCTTACCTAGTCATTAAAGAGTATCTTTAATAAACGTGTAAAAGGATTTCCTTCTTAACATACTGATAAGCTGGGTAAAATCTCCCAAATGTTTCGCAGATAATCTACCCTCAGATGCAAGAGAATCTGAATAGAATGTTGTTTTATTTGCACAAACAAAACCTTTTGACTTGAGAGAATACTACAATTCAAATTTAGTAGTGAATGTTTAATATACTGAATTAAAAAAAAAAAACAGACCCATGGCTCCAAAAGGAAATGTTCTTTTAATAAAAAAAATGTAAATTTTTAGCAAAGAACATTCAGACTTTTATTACTATGAAACCTTCAATGATAACATACATAACTTGGTATTTATTTATTTATATTTTTAATTTCTTTTTACATAACTTGGCATTTGATGTTTATGTGTCCAAACCCTCCACTAGTCCCTCCTTCGTTTTCTCTTCCAATTTTCTTAAATTATCATAGAAGAAATAACGTCAAATTTCATATAAAGTAATTACTCAGTTATTGTTGACTTAATACAGCTAAATTTATTGTGCGATTTGCTTCTCTTTTTCATATCCCTAGTATTTTATCTACCATTTTGCTTAGGCATCCCCTCACATATGGCCTTGTGACATAGTCCCATTCAGAATTCTGTCTAAGCTCTGTTAAGCACACGAGAAAAATCTCTCTGTGCCTCATTGTCATCAACTATGAAAGGAGAATAAATCAAACTTAGAATTCATTTGGGCCTCAGAGGCTATCTAAACTTGTTTGGGTTTTATGGTTTTCTATAAGGTAATAATACTTTTAATTTTACACATGACAATACTGTACACGCTAAGTAGTTTGATGAAGGTCATCCTTTGAGCAGGTTGACCAGCCTTTCTTGGAGGTGTTCTACAGTGCACAATTAACTCTTTTAAAATTTTATTATAACTTAGGAAGTCTTTCCTTAAAGTTTATTTGTGGAGATCCTACAGTGTTTTGCATTGAATGTGTTTTTGTAAAAAATCTTAGATATATTTATTCATATAACTTCTTCCTGCATTAATTTATAGACACAATATTTAAGGTGAAATAGTAAATACCACTGCAAATTCAAAAGTGAGACCAAGGAACTATAAGAAAACAAACATCAAAAAGTCAGTATGATTGTTTTTGATGTGCTTCATATTTGACTGTGAGCTAGTGCAACCATGGCAAAAATAGAAATAAGTCCAGTGTCCTAATTTGTATTATAAAAAGGAGAAAGTAAAAAAAAAAAAAAAAAAAAAAAAAAGGAGAAAGTATATTGGTTCCAATGAGGAATCAGAGGTTTTTTTTGGTACCATATTATAGAAGAAATTTCTTATATAAGTCATTATGGAGAAGACACAGAATAAAGCTGTATTGCATATGATTTATTTCTTTTTCATTTTATCATTGGGTTGTGCTTTTTTTCCTCACTTTGGCAAAGCAGAATTTTTCGTAGCATCTACATTCATGACTACACATATGCAAATAGAATAGATACTAAACAGTAATTACTGGGGCAACTGGGTGGCTCAGTAGGTTAAGTGTCTGCCTTCAGGGTCTGCTGGGGTACTGGGATCAAGCCCTGTGTTAGGCTCCCTGCTGAGCCAGAAGCCTGCTTCTCTCTCTTCCCCTGTGCCACTCCCCAACTCGTGCTCGCTCTCTCTCCCACCCCCCTCTCCCTCTCTCTCAAATAAATAATATCTCTGAATAAAAAAAAATAAGGATAAAAATGAATTTCACAAGTAAATGAATTTAAGTTTGGGTTAAAAAAACACTTATGAGTCCCAGTAATCTTTCTTTCCTGCATGGCATAGTTCCAAGATATAATACTCTGATCTTTTCACGTTCATACTAGCTCTTAACACATTTTATTGTAATTTCTTTATCTGACATTTGCCCAGATCCTCACTTGACTGTGGGTTCTGCTAGGCCAGGAATCCTATCTTAGTCAATACAAATTTTGTTGCTTGTACATAGTAACCTACTCAGTAAATATTTTAGTGAATGAATATAATACTGACTTTAAGCATATTTGTTTTCTCTCTTTTTATAATTCAGAATTATGGCTTGGAAACAGAAAATCTAAAAACCCTTTCTCACAAGCTGAATGCATCTGCCAAAAATCTACAGAATTTTATAACAGGGAGGAGAAGGAGTGGCCATTATGATGGGAGAACCAGCCGAAAATTGCCAAATGACTTTCTGACTTCGGTTGTGGATCTCATAGGAGCAGCCAAGAGTCTGCTTGCCTGGTTGGACAGGTAAGATCTTCCACATGTTTCATAAGTAATCCTCCTCAGACACTATCTTGAATGTAACATCATTTCATATGTTCTTGTAAAAGAATTGGACAGAGGAATATCAAGTTGCAAATGTCTAATTATCATTCACCACAGTGTAAGTAGGGTTATCATCAAATAGACATTAATCATTTGTGAATTTTTATATCTAAGTAGCCAGTTAATAATTAGTGCCTGACAATTTCAGAATACATTAATTGCTTTACAAGCAAAGTCATTTTTAGCTGTCATAACAAGATTGATAGTACTATTTTATCTCCTAATTTTCTTTATTTTTTGTATTAATTAGTCATATTTAAGGGAGTGACCATTAGGATTCTATTTACTGTTTTAAATGAGTAATTAGACACTGACACTTTAATAGCATGCATTGCATGTCTCCTTGCCTTGCTTTATTCATTCTTTATTATTACACTGCACAGTCTTGGATATCACAAACATAGTTTTAGATTTTTTTCCTAGTTAATTTTTATTTGTCTTGGAACACATAAAATAACAAAAGTTTTCATGATATAAAATGAAAAAAGATTAAAATCGAATATGTGGTTAAACATTGTAATGGTGAATCACAGTTGTTTTTTAAAAAAATTAAGCTCTTTCATTTTTAGAATTTTTTGTAAGGGATATGTACTATGGTGATTAAATAACCAAATTTTATTTTTTTATTTTTTTTAAAGATTTTATTTATTCATTCATGAGAGACACACACAGAGAGAAGCAGAGACATAGGCAGAGGGAGAAGCAGGCTCCACGCAGGGAGCCCGATGTGGGACTCGATCCCGAGACCCCAGGATCACACCCTGGGCTGAAGGCAGGCGCTCAACCGCTGAGCCACCCAGGCATCCCAAATAACCAAATTTTAAAATACATTTTATCTCTCATAAGAAACTCCAGTAATAAACAATTTTACCAGAATTCTTTCTTGAGTGAATGTCAGTGAGATATATATTATATATAATATTTTGGCTTTTTAAAAATATGAGGCCTTTTTTTATGATCCAATCTTACTTATGACCATGGATGCCAATCCTAAAAATGTATGTTAGCAAGCGAGGCAGAGAATGATACAAAAATCATGACTGAATGCAGTTATAATTTAACATTAGAAAAACCTATTAATGTATTTCATAAAATATGAGGCCTTATGTAAAACTAAAATACTTATATTTTTAAGGTAAAAGTTAAGGTAACTTAACTTTATATTATCTGAATTTATATATATTAATAATAACATAATTGATACTAAATCCAAATCTTAATATTAAGTTCTGGGTTATTAGTTTTTTGGTAATTAATTGGTGGACATAGCATATTTCTCTTGCATTTATGACATCATTAAAATTTAATTCTCATAATTATCTAAACTACATTTATCAATCATTTAAAGTAGTTACACTTTAAGTAACTTTAAGTATTAATTCTACAAATTTCATAATGGTCAATAAGTAAAATATATTTAAAATATGGCTTAATCCTTAAGTAATATACTTGTTTCAGAAGGCTTCTCAGTAATTAGAACACATACTCGATTATAGTTTATATGCTCTTATACTATGACCTGCTCTATAATTGTGAATTTGCTCAGCCTCAATATTTGTATATAGTAAATTTCATTTTATGTTCTTTTTACACTAGTACTTGTCAAATAAATGAATACGTAGAATGTTTTTACTTTTTAGTGGCAGATAAGACTATAATATAAAATCATATAAATAGCTTCTAGAACACTATGGTAGTTTCTGATATTTTATTGTTTTATATAATTTTTTATGGTGACTTTTTTATCATCTAAAAAGATGCTTTTAGTAAATGACAATTTACCTACAAACACATGAGTATGCATACACATACAAAAACATATACAAACACATGCATAACAATCCCTGAAGTCAATCAATGATGTTTTGTTTATTTCATAGGAAGAAAAAACGTGATTTAAAGCCTGAGGGAAATAATTTAAGTCATCTGTTTGGCTTCCATTGCTGCAAAAGTTTTCACAATGCTTATTTTGTATTCCGTCATACCATGGTGATCGAAATCAAAGACCATTTAATATTTTGACCATAAAAATGAAATATGTACCTGGAAGGAAAAAAAAGACAACTTTGTGATAACTTTAAAATCACCTGCTGAGACTGTAAATTGAACAAAGAAACTGAAATTTATATTTTGAAGATCTTTCACAGAAAAGTTCAGCTCTAGGCTGGCTTGCCTATAATGATGATGCTTTATTTATTAACAAGCTTAAGTTTTAGAAGGGAAAAGAGAAAAAAATTTTCCATGCTAAGGCATTTGGACTTATGCTGAAGACCTTGAGAACTTGTTTAATAGGGTCATTGAGTTTAGACCTGTGGATCTTGATGATTACTAGGGCTATAGTGTTGGGAAAAATTAAAGAAGAATAAGGATGGGAGAAGGAAAACTAACTTAAGAGCTATTTTAGAAATTAATGCTGCTGCTATTGTTGATGATTTTGATGTTGATACCTCCAGCCACATTCATTTAATCAAAGCAACCCTAGGAGGGTTGTCTCCATTTTACAGTAAGAAAAACTAGCACTTTTAGAGGTTAATTTCAAAACCAAATGGCAAGTAAGTGGTAGAACTATGATTCAACAACACAGTTGATCCTGCTGTTTACTTAAGTTTTTAATTAGAGGAGCAGAAGTGATGATAGAAGAATATTAGAGATATTTATGCAGATAAATAATATTCTGGGACAGATAAGATCTAAAGACTACAGGAGGCATCTAGGTATCTGACTTGGCTGGCCCACTGGATGGTGATGCTATTATCAAAATAGGAACAGGTTATGGTGGAAGATGAACACTGAGTTGAGTGTGAGGCATGATAAATTGTGAAAAGGTCTTTAGAGTATTGCTGCTGAGAAAAAATATCATTGATAGAGATTTGGGAATAGGTGATAAAGTCATGGATATATTAATATTGGTGGTCTAAGGAGAGTTTTAGAATGGTTTCCTTTTATCCTGCTCTATTTGTCTTCTGTACCACTTATACCCTTCTAACACCATATAATTTACTTATGTATTATTATTTATATCTGATTTTATTATGTATGCTTTAAGAGAACAGGGATATTCATCTGATTTGTTCACACTGTTACAATTATCTAGAAGACTTCTTGGCTTATAGTGGGTGCTTTTTGAGTAAATGAAGAGAACTGGGATAAGGAATGAGCTCTGTGAACCACCAACAACTGAAAGATGAGTAGAAAAAGTGCAGCTTGTGGGTAAAATGAGAAGGCATAACCAAAGAGGTAGGAGAGAATTAGATGAGAGGAGTGTCATGGAAGCAAAGGTAGTAAAGAGGTGTTTGTTTGTTTGTGGGGTTTTTTTTAATATTTCAGTATTTTATTTTTTCCAACTTTATTGAGCCATAATTGACAAATAACTATGTATGTTCAATGTGTACAGTATGATGATTTGATACACACATATATTATGAAGTGATTACTGTGGTATTAATACATCCAGGTTAGTTAATACATCCATCACCTCATATAATTACTTTTTTGTGTGAGTGGTGAGAACGTTTAAGATGGGAGTAAAGAGTTTTAGCGGGAAAAGGAAGTGGTCAGTAGGGTCAAATGCTACTGAGTGATTAGGTAGGGTAAGGACTGCAAGTGTATAGTGAATCAGGGAATCAGGATATATGTGACCATACTAGCAATAGTTTAGTGGTTTTATTTAGAAGTCATGAAAACTGAAATACATGAGTTGGTTATGAGTTAAAGGTGAGAACTCCTCTTTAAAGAATTTTTTCTGTGAAATGGTTTGCAGTTCAAAATAGTTTTATATGGGATCCCTGGGTGGCTCGGCGGTTTAGCGCCTGCCTTTGGCCCGGGGCACGATCCTGGAGTCCTGGGATCGAGTCCCGTGTCGGGCTCCCAGCATGGAGCCTGCTTCTCCCTCCTCTCTGTCTCTGCCTCTCTCTTTCTCTCTCTATGTCTATCGTAAATAAATAAATCTTTAAAAAATAGTTTATATAATGTTAACTTCCACTTTTTACAGATTCTTAATCTTTTAATGGTAATAGAAAAGAGGTAAATAATGAATGCTGTTTCTATAATTGGGAGCTTGACTTTGCTTCCTCCTTTGCCATGGGTTATATGAATATCTTATCTATAATATCTATCTTAAGATAGATATTATATGAATATCTATCTTAATATATGATATTAATATGAATATCTTATTATATGATATCTTATGAATATCTTAATATCTTAATATATTAGCCAGTTCCTTGGCTAATATAAATTTCAGAAGATCCTGAAATCAGTTTAAATATAGTAATGCTTTATCTGTAACCATGCCAGGTGAAATGTTTAGGCTGGTTTTTTTTTCCTGACAAGTAACCCAGACTAATAATCAGAGATTATTAGTGGGTATGTACTTAAGTTATATTCTTATTCCTTTCAAAGAAATAAAATATTTTTAGGTAGCAGCAAGAACACAAGACAACACTTCATATGTCCTCTTGTTTCATTGTGTCCTACAAGATACACAGGAAACAAAAAACATTAATTGTTGCTAGAATAACCAAAAGAGCAGTGTTATCCATGACCATTACTGTGAATCCTGGCCAAAATGCATCGTGAAATAGTGCAAAGGAGCAGAAGGCTGAGAAAGAGTTGAATTTCGGTTCTGCCTGTAGTCCTGGATAATCTTGAACCTTAACTCTGTTTTTATTTTCTTTTTTTTAAAGATTTTATTTATTTATTTGACAGAGAGAGGGAGCACAAGCAGGGGGAGCAGGAGACTGAGGGAGAGGGAGAAGCAGGCTCCCTGCTGAGCAGAGAACTAGATGCCAGACTCTGTCCCAGGACCCTGGGATTATGACCCAAGCTGAAGGCAAATGCTTTTACCAACTGAGCCACCCAGGCACCCCTTATTTTCTTTTTAGAATAGGATGTAAAACCTGCACAATTTGAAGTTCTTTGAAGCACTAAAATTCTATGATTCATTGATCGTGTTCACCAAAGCCTTATGAGGAATATATCCAATTTATTTCCTTTTAAATAATATCAAATGATGAACACTAACAACATTTGTTAGTTACTTGTAGAATCATGATTTAATTCCCTACATCTTCTCTAAATAAATTTAGTTAATATTTTAAAGTTCTAGAACAAAAGGCACCTGGGTGGCTCAGTGGTTGAGCATCTGCCTTTGGCTCAGGTTGTGATCCTGAGGTCCTGGGATTGAGTCCCACATCAGGCTTCCCTCGAGGAGCCTGCTTCTCCCTCTACCTATGTCTCTGCCTTTCTCCCTGTGTCTCTCATGAATGAATAAATAAAATCCTTAAAAAACAATAAAAATAAAGTTCTAGAACAAAACTAACTTCTTTATGCCTTCTTTATAAAAGGTAGGAATGTATCTTGTCTTGTTTATTTTTGTTTACTTTTGAAGAACTTAGAACTTATGTACTTAATTATAAAAGTTCCATAGAAATGGTGTTGATCAAAAATTCTTAATATTTTGATCTGTTAGTATAGATTTATTTTAATTTAAACAGTGATAAATATTTTGGCATTAAATTTTTTATTGCATTTTAGGGAGAACTTGCATGCACAACAATATGATATGGGTTTATTGCAATTTTTATATTTTATGTCACTTGAAGAAGAAGAAAGGAACAGAAAGAATATGCGAAAATCTTTAATTAGTTGTAGATATTGAACTAGATGCTTTATATATATCAACTAATTGAATTCTCATGAAGCAGGTATCATTATCCCCATTTTACATATGAAACAGTAAATGACTTGCCTAAAGTCATTTGTCTAACGTGAAAATTGAAATTTGAATCTATTTTTGTTTGATACCAAAGCTCTTCTTGTTTTTCAATTGTTACATTCGTTTGTCATGCTACATCTCCATTCAAATGTTGACTAATTCTTAAAAATTTTGAGAAACTTATTCTTAGGAATGCAACATATATAAACATTTATTTTCATTTTTGTATTTCTCTCCAAGTGGTAATACACAAGAGTGCCACTTTCCCACTTTTGGCCTGGATATTTAAAAATCACTATATAGAATTTTTATTTATAGAAATTTTAGTTTGCATTCTACTTTGAAGGCATAAATGAGATATTTTTAATATCATTGAAAACCTTTTGGGGTGCCTGGGTGGCTCAGTGGTTTAAGCATCTGACTCTTGATTTCTGCTCTGGTGATGATCTCAGGGTTTGTGAGATTGAGCCCCACTTCGGGCTCCTCACTGGGCTTGAGGACTAATTAAGATTCTCTCTTTCCCTCTCCCTCTGCCTCCATCTCTCCCACCCCCCCACCCATTAACACACGTGCAGTCTCACTCTCTTGAAACAAACAAACAACCCTTTTGGATGTTTAAGACTTTAAAGTTAGGGAAAAATATTTACAATTTCACAAAAATTTCAATTTCAGTGGAGCTTTCATTCAAATAAAACTCATTTTCAAAAACCAGCTCTTTACGTTTTTAAAATCATATAAAATCTAAGGGTAACAAAATTGCTTTTATTTCCCTCCCATTTTAAATATTTACTTGAATGAAGTAGCAGACTTTCCCAGAGGAAAAGCTTCAGAAATGAATCACCATTTGGTAGCTTTACTGTTTATTTTCAAAGCATGGTTTACTCATCTATTTTTAACTTGTATCCTGCTGTTCTTCACACCTCAGTTTTCCTGCAGTTTTATATGGTTTTGCCAAGTCAATCTATACTTGGAGGCTTATGGATCACTGTATGTATCACATTGTACAGTAACATCATTAACAGTGTCCATAAGTATTGTTTATAGAAAAAGCTTGTTATTTATAGTGAAAGTTCATTATTTTCTCTCATTCTTAGCATTAGCACCTAATTGTAATTATTTCTAAAATACGTTTCAAACCCATTCTATTTTGAAGAGATCAATGAGATACCTTTTATGTCATTAAAAAAATTTTAAATCTTTAAGTCATAAGAGTAGGGTGATAAGGCAAAAATATTTTCTTTGAAATCATTTGCCTTATCTTAAAAAATAGTTGAACTGATTTCTTCTTCCATGATGGGAAACTATAAAACAGAAATTAATTATGTACCAGGAAAAAAATTACAAAAACCAAACTACTTCAGACACTACCAGATACTGTGGTACATTGTTGCTTGGTCTTTCCTCTCACATACTCACTGCTCTCACTTGGCATGTCTTGTTCCAGAGATAAGTACTAATGTTAGCACTGCCACTGTTTATGGACTGTGCTCAGGCTCAGCTGTGCCAACCTGAGAAATAGCAAGGCATTCCAGATATCCTTATTAACTTCTAAACTTTTTAGTTTTCCTTATTGACTTCTAATTTGTTTAGCATTTCTAAACCACTAATAACTTTTCCATAAATGTAATACTTCTGTTTGAAAAGAACATACAAAAAATACTTTCTTAGAGGGTCATACACCTTTGCACTCAAAAGAGTTATAAGCATTGTATTATCCATATGGTGATTTAAGGGGAATAGTTGCTTAACTTTTAGGATCTAAATAGAATAGTTCCTGTAATGGCCATTTATTGATCAGCCAAGGATTTTTTTTTTAATTTTCTGGCATCAGAAAGCTTTCCTGTGATGAATTTAATTTCCTTTACTTGGAGTCACTTTGTTCATTTTTATAAGTAGCCTGAGCTCTAGCTTAGGGTTGTTGTTTTTTTTTTTTTTTCAGACTGAAGAATAAATTTCTCTTTTTTGTTCTGTTCATGAACTGATTGTGCTCATAAACTCTACAGAGATCTATTTCTTTATCTAGATGATCATTAAGTCACAATTAAATAATCATCTTTGGTAACTCAAAAAGATTGGAACCCTGTCTGTCAGTCATCATTTATTTACATATGTGTCTAGGCAAAATAATCATACCAAACATTAATATCTTCAGGATGAGATTGGTTCTTTAGTGTGGTTATACATGATTTGCCTTTAAAATAAAAATTTCAGGGAAATTCACTACAAGAAAAAAAAATCAGTGTTTTCCTTGGTGTGTGTGTAGAGTTGCCCTCCCCCCGAGTTTTCTTGATATTTAATCTTGAGCTAGAAACTTGTCTTACTTGAAATATGAGTGGTCAGGAAAGTGGAAAACATGCCTTAGAATTCGGTTTGCTACAGGCATTCAGTCATCGAATAGATGTTTCTTTTTATATATTTTGAAGATTAAATTTATGGGAAAAATCATGCTATATTTCATCTTATCACTTTTGAATGAAGTTTTCAGATTTTATTAACAGACTTTGACCTTTTCAAACCTAGGAACCCAAACTCTTTCTACTCATGCCAGAAGTATGTTGAGTTCTTAATTAAAATGCCAATTTTTATGCTTCAGTGCAGCAAAAAATGGCCTTTAGTTACATTTTTTTTTTTTAGTTACATTTTTTTTTTTTAGTTACATTTTTTAAATGATTTTGTCTTAGGAGGGTTTATACTTTACATCTTTTAAAAAATGGTTTTATTGAGGCCTAATTTACATTCTGTAAGATACACCTATGCAACATTTCTACAATCCAGTTTTAGAAAACTTCCATAAGAATAGATTTTTCAAAGCTGATTCCTCACTAAGAGGTTAATTTTTTTAAACTGAGAATGTAGATTAATTCATTATATATTTTTTCAATTAACTTTATTTGAAATCTTAATGTCTCTTTCTGTTTTAGTAAATCATGGTGAAAAACAATACTGAGTTTTGGAATGTAGATTAGTGTAAGACAGCCCATAATAGGCTGTGGTATATAGAATCATTTTGAAAACAGTATGTTAAAAACCCAGGAGAAGGAAAGGATCATTTAATAAATAGTATGGGACACCTGATAAAGCCTTTGGAAAATAATGATAGAATGCTACCTGTTGTTTACTAAAACATTTTAAGTATATCATTTATTTAAATGGAAAATAAATCCGTAGGAAAACTGGAGAAAATATAGACAAAAAATGGCTCTAGTAGAAAGACTTAAGTATTTAAAAATAAGGAATAAAATACAAATGAATATCCCAATTGACTTTTGCCACACAAAAAATGGCTCTAGTAGAAAGACTTAAGTATTTAAAAATAAGGAATAAAATACAAATGAATATCCCAATTGACTTTTGCCACATAAAACTGAAAAATGTGACAAGGTATAAGACAGATGACAAACTGGGAAAAATAAATACTTGCAACAAACATATCAGAAGCAGAGTGTTAACATGTATTATGTGCATATTACCTTTATATTTTAAAAATACCAAAGTGTAATAGATGAGCACATAGACATTTCAAAAAAGAGGAAACATTGCTGATAAGATGTATGTGCCAAACAACAGAGCTTCAGAGCTCTGAAGTGAAAACTGATGGAACAAGAAGAAAAAGACAAATCCACAATTATAATTGGATACTTTATATCCACTCTCTCATAACTGATAAAACTACCAGACATAAAGTCAGCAAGGATTAGAAGAACTGAATAAACACTAAACAACATTATACAATTGACATTTTTAGAGTACTTCATCCAAGAAGAGCAGAATACAAATTCTTGTCAAGTACCCATTGGAACAGTCACCAAGATAGACCACTTCTGCATCATAAAGCATATTTTGAAACATTTAAAAGAATTAAAATCCAGCTAGTATGTGTTTTTAACCATAATGTAATCAAACTAGAAATCAAACAACACATTTCCAAGTAATCCATGGATAAAAGAGGAAGTCTCAAGGCAAGTAAAAAACATATTAAACAGAACGAGAAGAGAACAAATCATAAATTTCGTGATACACAGATAGAAACAGTGATAAAAGGAAATTTATAGCACTGAATGCTTATATCAGAAAAAAAGATTTCATCAATCAACTAAGCTTCCATCTTAGGAAATTGCTAATCAATATGTATTAATTTTTAGTTAAGCAAGATGAAAAAGTTCTAGAGGCCTGCTATAAAACATTGTACCTGTAGTTAATACTGTACCTGTAGTTAACAATACTATCTTGTACACTTAAGGTTTTACAAAGGGTAAATCTTGTGTTAACTATTATTATAGTAAAAGAAAATAAAAAATAAGGGCAAAATACGCCTAAAAGCAAGCAGAACAGGGTATAATGACAAAGGGTCAAAAGATCAATGAAACTGAAAACAGAAACACAGTGGAGAAGTCAATTAAAATAAAAGGATCATGAGGGAACACTACAAATAGTTCATACATAAATTGGACAGATGAAATTGACCAATTCCAATTCCTTGAGAATCACAAACTATGAACACTTACCTAAGATGAAATAGATACTCTGAATAATCCTCTGAGTATTAAAGAAATTGAATTTTACTTAGAAGCGTTTTATGGTGGGGTATAAAAAGTCCAGGCCCAGATGATTTCCTTGGTGAATTCACATCACTATATGTTTCAAGAGGAAATAACACCAATGCACCAATCTGTTCCAGAAAATAGATGACTAGGTAATTCTTCCTATCCCATTTTATGAGATGATCATGATCCTGATCCCAATATTTGAAAACAGCACAAAAAAGAAAACTATGAACCAGTATATCTCATGAACTTACATGTTAACTTGTTAACTTACATGTTAAAATCCTCCACAAAATATTGGTAAACCAAATCTAACCATATATAAATAAAATTATACACCACAGCTAAGTGGAATTTATATCAGGTATGCAAGGCTGCATCAACACTTAAAAATAAATCAGTATAATCCACCACATCAATGGATTAAAGAATGAAAATCATATGATCATAACAGTTAATGTAAAAAGAGCATATGATAAAATCCTATACCCATTCATTAGAAGAATTCTCAGAAAGGTAGAAACAGATTGGTAATACCTGAACTTGATATAAAACACAAATAAAATGCAACAGCTAAACTTATATTTCCATTATGAAGAACTAAACACTTTCCTCCTAAGACTGTGAATAGGTAATGCTGTCTGCTCTCACCCCTCCTATTTAATAATCTATTGAAAGTCACATCCACTGCAGTAGGCAAGAAAAGGAAATAAAAGGCCTGGAGATTGGAATGAAAAAATAAAATTTTCCCTATTCTCAGATTATACATATCATTGGGTAGAAAATTCCAAGCTATCTACAAAACATCTGTTAGAACTAGTAAGTAAGTAGCAAGTGGGATACAAAGTCCACATACAAAATTAATTATATTCCTATATACCAACAATGAATAATTGAAAACCAAAATTTAAAACATAGTACAATTTACAGTTGCTTCAAAAGTAGTGAGTTGCCTACACATAAATTTAGCGAAATATCTACAGGATCAGTATATGAAAACTATAAAACACTGATGTAGGATATCAAGCAAGATATAAATAAATGAAGATACATACTGTACTCTGTGTTCGTAGATTGAAAGCTTCAGTAAAAATGTTAATTCTCATGTCTTCTTACAGGTATGATGAAATTCATATAAAAATACCAGCAGGGTTTATTTTTTACAGCCACAGACTGTATGATTCTAAATTTATATTAAAAAAGCAAACTGAAAAGTTCATTACTTTTGAAAAAGAAATAGCCCAGTTTTAAGTATTATATAAAAATACTAATCAAAACCAGTATTAGTTGACAGGATAGAAACCAAGAGAGTCCAGACCATTCCTTTATAGGCCTGGTTAGCTGATTTTTGACAGTGGAAAATGGATAGCCTTTCAGCAAATGGTATTGGAGCACTTAAATAGGCATAGGGAAGAAAGTGAAACTTGACCCAGACCTCACACCTTATATAAAAATTGACTCAAAAGTGGACCACAGATCTAAAGATAAAATATAAAACTGTAAAACTTCCATAAGGAAATATGACTTACGGTCAGTTGAAGATTATCTGAGATGTAGGACTAAAGGTATAATCCAGAAAAAAATCAAGTTTGACCTCATTAAAATTAAAAACCTGTTATATTAAACAGATTCTGTTAAGAGGACGGAAAGACAAGCCATAGACTGAGAAGAAATATTACAGGTCACCTATTCAACAAAACTTGCATACAAAATGTGTTAGGAACTCTCTAAACTCAATAGTAGGAATACCAAAAGTCCAAACAGCAAATGGGCAAAAGGCATGAGGAGACATTTCACTAAAGGATATATATATATCAATAGCAAATATGCACGTGAAGATGTCATCATCATTACTGATTAGAAACCCATTCAGGAAATATGGTTAACTATTAGATATAGGTAATATATAACATAAATATGGATAAACACCTTGGAGGGATTAAAGACCTAAATATGTGACCTGAAACCATAAAAATCCTAAAAAAGAGCATAGGCATTATTTTCTCTGACGTTGGCCATAGCACTTCTTTCTAGATATGTCGCCTGAGACAAGGGAAACAAAAGTAAAAATAAACTGTTGGGACTACATCAAAATAAAAAGTTTCTGCACAGCAAAGGAAACAACAAAACTAAAAGGCATCTTATGGAATGGGAGAAGATATTTGCAAATAATGTATCTGGTAAAGAGTTAGTATCCAAAATATACAAAAATTTATAAAACTCAACAGCCCCAAATCAAATAATCCAATTAAAAAATGGGTCGAAGACATGAACAGATATTTTTCAAAAGAAGACATCCAGATGGCCAATAGACACAGAAAAAGATGCTCAACATCACTGATCATCAGGAAAATGCTAATCAAAACTACAATGAAATACCGCCTCACACCTGTCAAAATGGCTAAGATCAACAATATTAGAAACAACAGGTGTTGGTGACGATGTATAGAAAAAGGAACACTGGCACACCTTTGGTGAGAATTCAAAGTGGTGCAGGCAAGGTAGGATGCAGTATGGAAATACCTCAACAACTAAAAATACAATTACCATAGGATCCAGTAATTCCTCTACTAGATATTTACCCAAAGAATATGAAAACACTAATTCAAAAAGATAGAGGCATCTCTACGTTTATTGCAGCATTATTTACAATAACAGAAGCAACTGCAGTATCAATGGATAGAGGAATGGATGAAGCAGAACAATGGAATATGATTCAGCCATAATAAGAATGAATTTTTAAATTTTTTATTGGAGTTCAATTTGCCAACATATAGCATAACACCCAGTGCTCATCCCGCCAAGTGCCCCCCTCAGTGCCCGGCACCCAGTCACCCAAACCCCCCCCACCTCCCCTTCCACTACCTCTTGTTCATTTCCCAGACTTAGGTGTCTCTCATGTTTTGTCACCCTCACTGATATTTCACTCATTTTCTCTCCTTTCCCTTTATTCCCTTTCACTATTTTTTATATTCCTCAAATGAATGAAACCATATAATGTTTGCCCTTTTCCGATTGACTTATTTCACTCAGCATAATACCCTCCAGTTCCATCCACGTCGAAGCAAATGGTGGGTATTTGTCGTTTCTAATGGCTGAGGAATATTCCATTGTATCCATAGACCACATCTTCTTTATCCATTCATCTTTCGATGGACACCGAGGCTCCTTCCACAGTCTGGCTATTGTGGACATTGCTGCTATAAACATTGGGGTGCAGGTGTTCGGCGTTTCACTGCATCTGTATCTTTGGGGTAAATCCCCAGCAGTGCAATTGCTGGGTCAGGGCAGATCTATTTTTAACTCTTTGAGGAACCTCCACACAGTTTTCCAGAGTGGCTGCACCAGTTCACATTCCCACCAACAGAGCAAGAGGGTTCCCCTTTCTCCGCATCCTCTCCAACATGTGTTGTTTCCTGCCTTGTTAATATTCCCCATTCTCACTGGTGTGAGGTGGTATCTCATTGTGGTTTTGATTTGTATTTCCCTGATGGCCAGGGATGCGGAGCATTTTCTCATGTGCTTCTTGGCCATGTCTATGTCTTCCTCTGTGAGATTTCTGTTCATGTCTTTTGCCCATTTCATGATTGGATTGTTTGTTTCCTGGGTGTTGAGTTGAATAAGTTCCTTATAGATCTTGGATACTAGCCCTTTATCTGATATGTCATTTGCAAATATCTTCTCCCATTATGTAGGTTGTCTGTTAGTTTTGTTGACTGTTTCTTTTGCTGTGCAGAAGTTTTTTATCTTGATGAAGTCCCAGTAATTCATTTTTGCTTTTGTTTCTCTTGCCTTCATGGATGTATCTTTGCGAGAAGTTGCTGCGACCAAGTTCAAAAAGGGTGTTGCCTGTGTTGTCCTCTAGGATTTTGATGGATTCTTGTCTCACATTTAGACCTTTCATCCATTTTGAGTTTATCTTTGTGTATGGTATAAGAGAATGGTCTAGTTTCATTCTTCTGCATGTGGCTGTCCAATTTTCCCAGCACCATTTATTGAAGAGACTGTCTTTTTTCCAGTGGATAATCTTTCCTGCTTTCTCGAATATTAGTTGACCATAAAGTTGAGGGTCCACTTCTGGATTCTCTATTCTGTTCCATTTATCTGTGTGTCTGTTTTTGTGCCAGTACCACACTGTCTTGATGATCACAGCTTTGTAGTACAACCTAGAATCTGGCATTGTGATGCCCCCATCTATGGTTTTTTGTTTTAATATTCCCCTGGCTATTCGGGGTCTTTTCTGATTCCACACAAATCTTAAGATGATTTGTTCCAACTCTCTGAAGAAAGTCCATGGTATTTTGATAGGGATTGCATTAAATGTGTAAATTGCCCTGGGTAGCATTGACATTTTCACAATATTAATTCTTCCAATCCATGAGCATGGAATATTTTTCCATCTCTTTGTGTCTTCCTCAATTTCTTTCAGAAGTGTTCTATAGTTTTTAGGGTGTAGATCCTTAACCTCTTTGGTTAGGTTTATTCCTAGGTATCTTATGAGGTGTATTCCTAGGTATCTTATGAGAATGAAATTTTGTCATTTTGAACAACATGAATGGACCTAGAGGATATAATGCTAAGTCAGATAACTCAGAGAAAGATAAATACCATATAATTTCATCCATTTGAAATTTAAGAAACAAAACAAATGAGCAAAGGGTAAAAAAAGGACCAAAGCAAAGAACAGATTCTTAACATTAGGGAACGAACTAATGGTTACCAGAAGCTAAGTCAGTGGAGGGATGGATGAAACAGAGGGTAGGATTTAAAGAGTGTACTTGTCATGATGAGCAGCAGGTTGTTAAAATAAAAAAAGAAAAATATCTTGGGGAAATTCAAATTACATAGCTAATAGAATGGCCAACATCAAAAATACATAAATGAAAAATAGGTTTAAAAAGTATAACCAAAAAACGATATCTCTTAGATGGACCCATGTGAGAATGGGAGGTGCTTGAGTTGTAGAGTTTCCTAGAAGAAAACAATTATTTATAACCAAGAAGCAGTTCCATATATACACATTCTTAGTAAATTGCCTGAAAAGATATCAAATAGAAGGTCTAAAGCACTAAGGATTCAATAATTTGACTAAATTTTCACCTTCATACCTTCTTTCATATTAGTGATTTTATTTTCTTTTTATTAAATGGAGCTTCCCAAATCCTATCAGTGTTGGCCTTACAAAACCTGATGAGCATTCACAGATGAGAACCCATAAGAAGTAATGGAAAATCGCTGTGGATTCGTTTGGTGACAAAACACTTACTAAGAAAGACTGCTGCTATTTGTCGACATAACAATCTTGTAAATATAAGCCTTAAATCAGAATATATTTATTATTTATGTTCTAAACTTGAAAAAGGATGTGAAGTGACATAAATAAGCAGTTTAGAACAAAATAAAACTTACTAAGTAAGTCCATAGAAGCAGTGTATTAGTATTTAAGTCTGTGGTGTGTAGGTTCAGATATCCTTGGTTTGAATACCCGTGTTTCCACTTATTATTGTTCCTTCCCTTTTTGTATCTCAGCATTCTCATCTGTAAAATGGGAATAATAGTACCTACTACATAAGAGTTTTTGTGAAGATAATTGGCTACGTGTAAAGCATTTAAAACAGTAACTGGCACATAAGTCCTCAGTAAGTGTTAGTTATCATTACTAGCTCTGACTTATATTTCAAGAAGATACTGTATTCATAGTCCTCATTTGAAAGTAAACTAAAATGTTGTCTTTACCTAAAGTTCAACTTTATTTGTTGTTTTTAGTTGTGGTGAAGAGACCTTATAAATACCAAATAAATACTGAGAACTAAAAAAAGAAATTTGATGAAAAGAAAACATTATTTGGGGGGGGCACCTAGGTGGTATAGTCAGTTAAGCATCCAAGTTTTGATTTCAGCTCAGGTCGCAATCTCAGGGTTATGAGATCAAGTCCTACATCAGTCTGCTTGAGATTCTCTTTCTCCCTCTGCTCCTCCCTTCTACATACTCTTTCTCTTTCTAAAATGAATAAATAAATATTTAAAGAAAAAAAGCAAAGCAAACATTGTTTTTTGAATTTAATTCTCTTCTAAGCTGTTTCCTGAATTTTTTTTCTTAAATATGTCCTGAATATTTTTTATCACTTTGTAAACTTAAGAACAACTCATTTCCTATTATTCAAGATCTTAACTTAAAAGTCTATTGCATTTGGGAACTTTTCAAAATTTGTTCCTATTAATCACAATTTTCCTTTTCCCTTTGTAGGTCACCATTTGCTGCTGTCACAGACTATTCAGTTACAAGGAATAATGTCATACAGCTCTGCTTGGAACTGACAACAATTGTGCAACAGGTATTAGACGACAACCTTTCCTTCTGTTAATTTATTATCTTTTTCGTATTCTAACAATGCAGAGTATTCCTTTTTACCAAGAGTAAACCAGTAAGATACTGGTTTGGGAGTTTCTCACGCAAAGATAAATGGTTCTAAATAAACCATATATGTGGTTTGGGAAACTATTCATGTAGCCTAATAAATAAGCATTTTATTTACCAGAAGATGTAAAAGTCAACTCCACCTCCAGAGAAATCATTATAAGATCATAAGTCTTGGGGCACCTAGGTGGCTCAGTTGGTTAAGCATCTGCCTTTGGCTCAAGTCATGATCCCAGGGTTCTGGGATGGAGCCCCATGTCGGACTCCCTGCTCAGCAGGGGGTCTGCTTCTCCCTCTCTCTCTGCCACTCCCCCTCCTTTTGTACTCTCTTCTCTGTCTCTCTCAAATAAATGAAATAAATCTTTAAAAAAATCGTAAGTCTGGTAGTCTCACATTTTAGTGAGGAAGATTGTATTGCCTTTCACAAAATGAAATTGCCCCATTTAGATAAAAATCTAAAACTTTTGCTCTAAGACACTGTTCTTTATTAGTACAACTATTAGTTTCACTTATATATTGCACATATGAAAGAATATACGTAATAGCTTTTAACAGTGGTCTATTTACATGACCTGGTTTTTTGCTTTGAATACTATCCAACCCAGGGATCCCCAAATCAAATGCCTTCAGGAGTACCATAGCTAATCTAAATGTTTGAATCAAGCTTGGCATAAGATAAGGAGAAACGTTAGAGTGGTGAATTGACTAGTACATATTTTACAATATTTATTAAATGTAATAACAAAACACATCTAAGAAGTCTGAAGCCCGCAGTTATCATGCTGTGTAAGCCCCAATGTCAGCCTGTTGCCACTGCTTTCTCGGGTGTCTGCATTTGTTAACCTAGCCAGCGATGCAGAAAGAAAGCAGACAATAAAATAAGATGATACCGATGATTATTGGAGAAGTTGATGTTTGATGTTTTAATTTATTCTGCTCCCTGTCCTTTATTACCAGGGATAATTATAGGAAGGAGAATAACTTTGTGACTTTCAATTGTGGAACACATCATGATTATATCATGGCAGTGAGAAAGTCAGCAACTCCTTGTAACTCAGAGACATGGGTGGAGATTGTGAACATTTTTATGAGTTTTGAGATACCCTAACAGTCTCACTGCATGTCTTTATATTTGATATCAGTAAATTTAACTTCTGAATTTCAAAAATCTCAACTGGATAATGGGGAGAAGAGTGGAATTTTAGGACAGGGGTCAACAAACTTTTTGTAAAAGGTCAAATAATAAGTATTTAAGGTTTTGTAGGCTATGTAGTGTGGGCTATCAGGGTCTGTTGTAACTACTCAACTCTGTCGTTAGAGTGCAAAAGCAGCCTTAGACAATGTGTAAATGAATGGGGGTGGCTATGTGCCTGTAAAACTTGTTTTGCAAAAAAAAAAGCTGTAGGTTGGTTTTGGCCCATGGGCCATCTTTGGCTGACCTGTGTTGTAGGGCAGTGCTAGCCCAGTGTGCTCTCTGGACCAGTAGCATTATCATCACATGAAAACCTGTTAGAAATTCGAATATTGGTATACATCCCAAATGTACTGTGTGGAGGGCCCAGGAATCTGCATGTTTGCTAGTTTTTGAAGTGATTCTGGTTCTCCTACATTTTTCTAGGGCCCAGGGGTAAAAGCAATAATATAATCTATGGGTTATTTTTCTTATAGCTCTTTGTTATCAATGATGTTTCTTAAAATTTATTTTCTAAAACTCTATTTTTTAAAGGCATTAAACTAAACCAAAGATTTGAGATTTGGATAACAGATTATTAGTTTCTTCCTTTTTACTATGAGAGAGAAATTCTGTCTGATTTAGGGATACATATTACACAGTATTTGTATGATAACCTTGCATAGCCTTTTAGTATAGATATGTGCTCAGTAGCAATCTATATTAAACAATCCCAATAATACAGAATTATTAAGTGCTACATGACCAGATCAGTGATAACTGTATTATGTGTGTTATTTAGGCTTCTTATTTATACATGAGACTCAAAACAGTTGACATGGTGGAATTAAATGTGAGGATTAAAAGTTTATTTTTCAACTTTGTATATATGAGAAACTCTTATTTATTGTCAGTTCTATGAGAATGCAATCCATCTGATATCAGCTTGCAAAATAACTTCATTTACAAGCATAATTATGACAGAAAGTGGGTGTTTTTCAATTCTTGAGACTCCTCCAAACATCTGGACCTGGATAGCCTATTTAAAGTTTACTTTTGAGTAATTGGCCAATTCTCCATTGCCTTATAAACCAAGACTGCAAATCTAAATGACAATTATGATGTTTTCTTGGCAATCCTAAGGAAGAGTACTCAGGTGTATTCATTTTCTCTTAATTAATATACGATGTTTTCCCACATCAAAAGGGGATCAACAAAGTGATCTTGAAAGAAAATTAGCTTTACTTTAAGTATATAGAGTGAGGTTAGAATTCACAGACTCCAGAGCATACCTTTGTCATTCTAACCTTCAAATGTTACATTGAGAAGAATGGCCAAAATGATTTTTAGTGAATTAAGGTCTCCTGTAGAGAGATTGTCTGGTAGTGAAAGTATGGTTTGTGTCAGATGTGACTAGCTCCCACCCTGCTATTTTAAGAACCTACCATCTAAATAACAGGTGGTTCAGCTTTTGTTTCCAGTATGTATGAATACCTGCTATTGACAACTACTTCACAATGAACGTTTGCCATTATGATATTGCCCACAGATGCTTGTTTGTGCTCTCAGCAGGACCTTTAACAGCTGCACTCTGTGGTTCTACATTCTTCTTAGGAATTTGCTTCAAGGCATTAATGGTTTAAGTGTTTCTGTTTACAGGTCAGGAAACATTAGGTAGAATAGAGAGACATACTTTCAGAAGTTGAACTTTATGTATATTCTGACTTGACCACATACAGAATTATTAAAAACACTCCAAATAATTGAAATACTCCAAATATGCTCAGATGTAGAAGGACCTTCTGTACTCTCCACCCACTGTACACTCTGTTTAAAAGAGGATGCCTTACCCTTCTTAGGACATTTTGCTCTAACATTACTTGTATCTATTTTTTAAAGTTCAGTAGCTCATAACATTTGTCACAGTTCCTTTTATGTCACTCTCGTTTTCCCATCATATGTCCTATTCCATGTGTCACCTTTAAGATGTTTTTGAACAAAACCTCTTTAGCTAGCTGGTTTTGGTTCTTGCCTTGCCCACACCATCTCAACTTGTACCTGACCATTTATCTTAATTCATCTACTTTAATTAGGTCTTTTCTGTTGTACCCTTTTTAAAAAAGATTTTATTTATTTATTTGAGAGAGACAGAGAGAGAGGGAGAGCGTGCACACAGGAGCAGGGGGAGGGGCAGACTCCGTGGAGCCCTGATGTGGGACTCAATCCCAGGACCCTGGGATCACGACCTGAGCCAAAGGCAGACACTTAACCATCTGAGCGACCCAAGTGTCCCTTTTCTGTTGTACCTTAAAGGAAATGTTAAGTTACCAGTTTCTCTTAACAAAATACATCTTAAAAAAATAAAAAATAAAAAATAAAACATCTTCATGACATCCTGATTTAATTTACTTATAAGTATAGGATCTGTCATTTTCATACTGGTCATCCCAAAGCTCAGCTTTAATTTTGTTACTTTTAGCAATTTTCTTCTAATTTCCAAATTGATTACAAACTCCTTTCTTTGGAATTTAAGAAGGTTCCAAGTGTATGGTCCTACCATAATATCAGTGTTATCTTCCAGTACTCCCACATATTTTAATTGGAGTCTAGTTTGTGTGGACAATTTATTGTTGATAAAATAGATTTTGTAGTCTCATCTTCTTATGGTGTGGATTCTCCTCAGAACATGCCCATATATCTAATTTCAACCTGGTAAAATTATATTCTATTCTTTAAGGCCTCTAGGAAGTGCCTTATTCATGAAACTGTTATTATTTCCTACAGTTCTTTGTACCATCTTTGTACCTAGACCATTTATTTTTAATGTAACTATTGATAAGGTTGAGATCAAATATACCACCTCACTGTTTGTCATCTATGTTTCCCATTTGTTCTTTGTTCTTTCTTTTTTTGGTTTTTATTATTTTTTTTATGATTCCATTTTGTCCTCTTTGTTGACTTACTAGCTGTAATTCTTTACTGTGTGGGCAGATGTAGAAATCCCTTGAACTTACTTTACATAGCCTTTCACATCTCACCTGTGTCAGTTATATATTCTGCTGTGAATAATAATGATCTAACTTCCATTAGATTATGAACTCCTTGAAGACAAAAATGGTGTCTTGCTCATTTTCATATATAGTAGGTGCTCATTACATACCTGTTAAAATAAATTGACCTGAGACCAAATTATCTATTCCCTGTAGCTAGCACATGCTCAAGAAAAAGTTGGAATTAAATGCTTGAATTGTTACTCATTTTATTTCATCTCCTGTGTGAATGCTGTAGTTCTGTTTCTGCTAGTTATGTAAAGACTCCCAGAGATATCCGAGATACCTATCACTTCACATCTTAGTTTATTCATGAGTTAAAATAAGAGGATTGATCCTCATAACCACTTTCCAATGCTAGAATGAAAGTGAACAAAGCTTCTGAAACAACTTCTATGCAAACACAGAATACTAACAAAACATGTCTTTTAGAGGAAACTTAATTATAAGCATGATGTATTAGTGTCTGTAAATCATCTTTGAAATAATCCGTTATTTTTCTACTGTTATGTGATATCATATCTTTGGCACCAAGTTTTTCTGGGTTCTGGTCTGTTATTACCTATCATGGCAATAGGAATGAGGTTGATGGATAAAATAATGAAATAAAATAAGTGTTTATTTCTTGATAATGAAACTATGAGTGATTTTATTTCATTTAGACTCTACTTCTCTATATTTTCCAAATTTTCTAAAATGAATATGAGTTGTCAGGAAAAAAATGAATGCTATATACATTAAAGGAATACTACTTTGTTTGATAAAAGAGCACAGCATAGACGAATACTTATTATATTTTAAAATAAATGGTGTAGTTTACAGTCAGTGTCCATCTAATGGTCTCATTCAGCCCTTGTATATACACTAATCACTGCATTCACTCAGAATTGTATACAATATCTGAAGACAGGAATTAAGCTACCAGTAAAAGAGGCCAATTTGAATAAGCAAAGTGTAGATTTAAAAAAAAATATCTAGGGCATGCATTTATTACCAGGCTTTCAAGAAATCTCATCTGAACAGTTATGATGATAGTTATGCTTTGAAATATGCTGTACTTCAAATTATTTTTCACTCAACTTTAATTATTTTTATTCCCTTTGCAGCAAGAGGAGATGATCAATATCTAAAAATAAACTGTCACAAATAGCTTTTTTTTCCCCTTCTTAACACAAAGGGGTGGTACTATGAAATAGGTGGAAAGTGCTTCTTGATATTGGCTACTCATGTTTAAAGGGGTGCTAACATTAGAGGAGAAAGAGAATATAAATTTATTTTAACAAGCTCAATTTGGGGGAATTTACTTAATCTACTCTGTTTTACTTATTTACAGTTGTGATGGGTTTAAAGAGGTCCCTCCCCCAACACTTTCCTTTCCATATAAGATTGGTTGTAATAACACATTACAGAAAAAGGGGGAACTAGTTTTAAAATTGTAAATGGAAAGAATTCTCAACTGAAGATTCATTTAGAGCACTGTCAGCAACTGAATCAGGAAAATGAGACAGGTACCCATGCATTTCTTGCCAGTATTGAAATAATTTCTATGATGCCTGCCCTAACCGGTAGCAACTTGATCTAAAATTATTCTACTGTGCCATTTTTATATTTTCCACTTCAAACACAAAAATGATTATGCTAGTTAAGAAATAGACATGAAGGTATCAGTTTGCAAGATGAAGCATTGGTAGAATTCAGAATACTTGGGGCAAGGGACTCAGGATAGGGCTAGTGAGTATTGGGAGACTTGAGGCTTAGCCCTGTTGCTTCATGAGCATTTCACCTTGGATAAACCATGTGCATTTGATTGTACCATCTATAAACAGAAGTAATTCTATTGTGAGAATCAAACTAGATGTATTAAAAATGGTTCAAAAATGTTAAGTGGAAAACAAAAGGAAAGTAATATTTATAAAATAAGTGAGAAATAAAGAGACTTGTTAAAAAGAATTAGAATAACTTTGTTTTAAATAATGAATATACACAAATTTTTTCTCCGTTTAGTGTTAGTTTCCTTTAGCTGCATATACAGTGAAATCTGAATTACATGCTGAGAGAAAATTTCAACAGGTCCTGAAACATTTTAGATTAGATTTTGAAATGTTAAACCAGAAGGGAAAACGTCCTTTTAAAATTCTGGTTCTGGTAATATATTTTTACCTGAAATGTCTTGTCTAAATTGTATATATTAGAATGTTTTGATGTTTTCTTAATGAGCTTGCTCATTTTTCAGCTTTTTTATTTTTTTTAAGATTTTATTTATTTATTCACAAGAGACACAGACTGAGGCAGAGATATAGGCAGAGGGAGGAGAAGCAGGCTCCATGCAGGGAGCCTGATGTGGGGACTTGATCCCAGGACTCCAGGATCACACCCTGAGCCAAGGCAGATAGATGCTTAACTGCTGAGCCACCCAGGCATCCCTTTTCAACCTTTTTAGATCCATTTTCCCTGTCCATGGGTATCACTGGCTATTTGGATAGTGTTTGAAACATTGCTTTAGCTTACCATTCCCAGCTAAAAGTTGGGTTAAGAGGGGAAAAGATCAGTAGTCACTTCTGAAAAGTATTGCAAAGAAAAAGGAAATTCTAAAGCCTTTCTTAAAATATCCCATTTTAGGTATGTAATTATTAATACTACTCAGTAAACACTTTCCTTCCCTATAAAATTTGAAGAAATAGCATGTATTGTTCAAAAAATCTTAACTGAGAGAATCATCATCAAGAACTGAAAGTTTATTTGGATGTTGAAAGAGGTTTTATGGTCTTTATTTGCATTCATTCCATTGATGTGTACCATCAGTATAAAGGTTTATATGTAGTACATCTTGTAGTATAATTTTTTCTATATCTTTAAAATTACAAAAGTAATATCTACTTTATAGAAAAATTGGAGCAACGAAAAAAAAAACACTGCTTGTAATCTTCTACTCAAAGATAATCCCTGTTATCATCTTGCCTATTTGATTTCACATTTAGTATTCTACCATAATTTTTAAATTTTACTTCGTTGTTCATATTACGACTCTTTAAAAAATCCAGTATAATTAGCATACAGTGTTATATTGTTTTCAGATGTACAATATAGTAATCCAACAATTCTATACATTACTCAGTATTCATCATGCTTGTACTCTTAATCTCCATCACCTATTTCACCCATCCCCCGACCTATCTCCCCTCTGGTAACCATCAGTTTGTTCTCTGTTTAAAGAGTCCGTTTGTCTCCCTTTTTATGTGTTCGTTTTGTTTTCTTAAATTCCATGTGTGAGTGAAATGATATGGTATTTGTCTTTCTCTGACTAACTTATTTCAGTTAGTGTTATATCCTCTAGCTTTACCCATGTTGTTGCAAATGGCAAGATTTCAATTGTTTTTATGACTAATATTGAATTGTAAATATATATACCACTAATTCTTTATCCATTCATCTATCAGTGGACAGTTGGGCTGATTCCATATCTTGGCTATTGTAAGTAATGCTGAAATAAACATAGGGGCACATGTATCTTGTTGAATTAGTGTTTTTATATTCTATAGGACTTTGGGTTTTTTAAAGTTTATAAAATAACAATATTCATTAATTTTTTAAAATACAGAAAACTATAAAGAAGAATATTTACAGACATCCCAATCTAAGCACCAGAAACAACTGTGCTATTGCTCTGAGCTTTACTATAATAAATATCTGCATTTAGGGATCCCTGGGTGGCGCAGCGGTTTGGCGCCTGCCTTTGGCCCAGGGCGTGATCCTGGAGACCCGGGATCGAATCCCACGTCGGGCTCCCAGTGCATGGAGCCTGCTTCTCCCTCTGCCTGTGTCTCTGCCTCTCTCTCTCTCTCTGTGACTATCATAAATAAATAATTAAAAAAAAATTTAAAAAATAAATAAATAAATATCTGCATTTAAGTTGTTAGTCTGACTTCCTTACAATTCATCTGTTCCATTATGCAGTACATTTACCTGTCAGATATATTTTATTTCTTTTATTTTTTAAATTGAATTGTTATTATTTTTCTTATTTTTAAAATTGAAGTGTAATTGACATAAAATATCCTATTAGTTTCAAGTATGCAGCATAGTGATTTGGTATTTCTATGCATGATGAAATGAGCCTCACAGTAAGTCTAGTTGCCATCTGTCACCGTGCAGTTATTACAGTATTATTGACTATATCTCCTATGCTGTACATTATATTCCCATGACTTACTTATTTTATAACTGGAAGATTGTACCTCTTAATCCCCTTTACTTATTTTGCTTGTCTTCCTGACTTCTCCCCACTCTGGTAACCAATGGTATGTTTCCTGTATCTATGAGTCCATTTCTGTTTTGTTTTGGTTTTTGTTTGCTTGATTTTTTAGATTTCACATATAAGAGAAATCATATAGGATTTGTCTTTCTCTCTCTGACTTATTGCAATTAGCATAATGCCCTCTAGGACTATCCATGTTGTTACATATGGCAAGATTTCATTCTCTTTTATGGTCGTGTAATATTCCATTGTGTATGTATACACACACACACACACACACACACACACACACAGAACATCTTTATCTACTCATCTATGGATAGAGATTTAGTTTGCTTCCTTATCTCAGCTATTGTAAAGAATGCTGCAGTGAACATAGGGGTACACATATCTCTTCAAATTGGTGTTACATTTTCTTTGGATAAATACCCAGAATTGGAATTGGCAACTTGAACAGTGTTATTTTATTTTTAAGTCTTTATTCAAGAAAATGAAAAAATATTCTTCAAAGATCAATATTGAAAGTGTTTATTTTTAATGGACAACTCCCTCTAAATTATGTATGTGTGTTTTCCAATCACTTTTCTTACCTTTACACTATTTTAAATACAAATCAATAAAAGTAAATTATTTACAAAGTATTTTCTAAATGTTCATTTTTAAATAAAAATATAAATGAGCATATTAAGTATATTGCTCTTTTTAAAACATATTCCTGCTTGAATTTAATCTGTCCTGTTTTAAGCAGGTTATTGAGTTATTTACTCAAGATAAATACTTGAGAGAAAAGAAGAGCCTTTTTGGGACTTATTGAATGGCTATTTGTGGTTTAGATTCTTAGAGCATATATTTGTGAATATTAAAAAATAAAAATTAAAAACAAAGGTTGCAGAATTTTTAAAAATTCTGCAAAAATAGCCTAAAGGTGATTTTTAAATTTTCATTACAGATTTATAGAAGGAAATTTGGCCTATAAATTTTCTGACAATAGCTATTGTATTTTGCTTCATTATATTTTATCTGTATTAATAGTACCTCCTTTACCTTCTTGGTTGATATTTTATTTGTTTTGTTTTGTTTTTTAAGAAAACATTCACCGAAAACAAAATTAAAAAAAAAAGAAAGAGAAAAACATTCACCCACTATGGAGCCCAACATGAGTCTTGAATTCACAACACTGAGATCAAGACCTGAGCTGAGATCAAGAGTTGGACGCTTAACCATCTGAGCCACCCACTCACCTCTTGGTTGACATTTTATATCATTTACTCTTACATTTTATGGAAAAATAGTGTAGTGGGCTTTGACATAAAGTATATCTGAGTTCATCATCCTGGCTCTGCCTTTTGACACCCTGTATGAACTTGGAAAATTGCTTCACATTTCTGATACACTTTTGTTTTATCTGTAAAAGTGGATCATACCTTGTTGGATTATAGTAGGGTTGTTGTGAATAATGGAAATTGATCTAGCCCATAAACTGGCATTCAGTGGGAGATTAATAAATGGCCATTTTATTTTTTTATAATAAATTTATTTTTTATTGGTGTTCAATTTGCCAACTTACAGAATAACACCCAGTGCTCATCCCGTCAAGTGCCCCCCTCAGTGCCTGTCACTCATTCACCCCCACCCCCCGCCCTCCTCCCCTTCCACCACCCCTAGTTCGTTTCCCAGAGTTAGGAGTCTTCATGTTCTGTCTCCCTTTCTGATATTTCCCACACACTTCTTCTCCCTTCCCTTATATTCCCTTTCACTATTATTTATATTCCCCAAATGAATGAGACCATATAATGTTTGTCCTTCTCCGATTGACTTACTTCACTCAGCATAATACCTTCCAGTTCCATCCATGTTGAAGCAAATGGTGGGTGTTTGCATTTCTAATGGCTGAGTAATATTCCATTGTATACATAAACCTCATCTTCTTTATAAATGGCCATTTTAGTTACCTTCTAAAGCAAAAGAGCCCTTAGTAACTCTAAACTCAGGTAGTTTTTACTCTGCAAAAATATGAAGGAGTGATGTTCTGCTTACTTTTGATTTTGAGTAGCAGTAAAGAAAGACCTATTTCTAGAACAAGTGCTTTTTTAAAAAGGACTTTGGTTTAATTTGGGATGTTCTTTAGATTTTAATGCAAAGTGATTATTGTGCCTCATATTCTGGAAGATATTTTGATGTAATACAGGAGTGAATTTTGATCACCTGTGAACTTGCCATCCCTATCCCATATTCACATTACCTAGAGTTGAAAACGGAGAACTCAAAACATGTAAAGGTACAATGCCCACAAATACTCAGTCCTACAGAATGCATGTTGTAAAAGGGTTAGGTTATTAAGATTCAAGTAGTAAATCTATGTAAAATTCTAAAGTGAGGAGATAAATTTTACTGGGGTAGGCATGGTATATATTCTGTGGTTCATGTAGTCAGTATTAAACCCTATAAAAGTCGAGCCAAGATAGCCTCTCATTCATCTCAGATAGAACTTTAAATACTATTTTTGCTATATTAGGGTTAGTGTTTAAACCTTCCTGAATCAGACATTCTAGGTGACCTGAAAATTGGACTGAGACTCTTGAGATTGAAACTGGGGCATTTCAGACAGAAAACAGGACAAGTTTTATGTGTAAATTTTAAACAATATGGATTATATTACTTAGCATACTTGTTGATGGAAATATGAAAGGTCATTCTGGGTTTTTTACTTTGTATTTAAACAAACAGTGTATTTAGTTCATTATAATTATACTTAATCCTTTTTTCTTCAGCTGTTTTAGTTGATTATGAAGTAGCAAAACCATTATCTTTTAAAATTTCTCTATATAATCCTAATATAGTGAATCAGAAGTTAAATTTAAAACTATTAGGCATAGTGCCTAGATAACTTGAGGACTTTTAGTCCAAAGACAAATATAAAACTAAAAATATATAAAATTTGGAAAGCTGAAATTATATTATATATGTATGCCTGTATCTCTTAAAAGTCCTAGAATATAGTCTTATAATCAAAATAAATATAAATACACACACACACACACACAAATCCTCATTCTTGAGGTAAAAATATAAAATGTCTATTGGTAGTAGGCCTTTTCTGAAGGCCAGAATGAAAAGATAAATCAGAGTGGTGAGATTACTCCATGCTAAGACACTAGAAAAGCACTATTTAGAACACTGGGATATAACCACTTATTATTCTTCCAGCTTTCTGACACTGGCCTGACTTGTGAACAAAAACTTAAAAACTTGCATATATTATGTGAAAATTATACTGAAATAGACTGTTTTAATAGCTTTATTCTTTTGAAAACGTAGACTATATCATATTACATGAGCATCCTGCCAAAATACTTTAAGATATAGGCAGTATCACCATCAGCAATAACAGAAGAACTAGGGGTATGGTATATTATACTAATCCAATTATTTTACATGGCAAATGACAGGATACTATTTCTCAGACGTTTGTTTTCTTTTGTATATTTTAAAATTTATGTAAAACTTCATATATATATACAAAAGAATGCATGTAATATATATAATGAATAATAATCATAAATCAAATACTCATGAATCTGTCATCTAATAAGTAAAACATTAACAATATTGTTTTAGTACATTTGTGCTAAAGCACCCTGTTCTCAGGGTGTCTATTGGGTTTTTTCCCTTAATATAGGGCTTTTAAAAATATTTTATTTATTTATTTATTTATTTATTTATTTATTTATTTATTTTGGAAAGATAGTGTGAGTCAGGGGTAGGGCTAGGGAGGAGAAGGAGAGGGGCAAGCAGACTCCACATTGAGCATGGAACCTAATACGGGGCTCAGTCTCATGACCCTGAGGTCATGACCTGAGCTGAAATCAAGATCAGACATTTAACCAATGGAGCCACAAGGTTCCCCTTCTTAAAATAGTATTATATACTTTTCTAAACATCTCATTTAATTATGCTTGTCTTTGAGCTTTGTAAAAATTATATCACTGTGCATATTACTTTTTTCACTTGATTTGTGTTTCTGAACTCATTTACGTTTTGTCCATTTACTGTAGTTCATTCACTTTTGCTCCATATAATACATAACTGTGTATATACTCCAATATATTTATTCATTTTCCTGACCATGGACATTTGAATATATACCTACTTTCAAATATATTACATGGGAGGGTAATTGCTATATTATACAGTATGCACATGCTCATTTTTATAATTGTATCACATCCTGTTCTGAAAGTTTTATTGCTTATTTATGTAATGTACTTTCATTGTCTTCCTACTCTCTGAATTACAATATGTTTGCCATGCTGTCCTATGATGTATTTCACCTTTCAAGAGGCTATTAAAAGTTTTTCACAAAGACCCTAAAAAGATAGAACTTTTACCATTATTGCTATGTTATGTACATGGAAGCAAATAGACAAAGATGGGTTACATGATTCTTATCCCTACAGGTGATAAAATAGACTTCAGAAGAGAGTCCCTGATATGTTACCATTTGTCTTGTACCATGATGATTCTTTTTAAAGAATGAAATCAAGAGTAACACCAATCCATTTAAGAAAAGATTTGCTGTGGGAGACTTGCTGAAGGCAGGTATCTGCCTTATGCATCTCTGTGTCCGCAGTACCTGGCAAACAAATGTTTGTTGAAAGAATAAAAGGACTCATTTTCCCCTTAAAATCCCACCAAAAAAGGGCTACAGATTGTAGATTTAGTGCTGTTAACTTACTGTAATGCTGATGAAGACCTAAAGAGAACTAACACACACACATACACACACACAAAAATTATTTTCAAAGTTGATGAATTCCAGCTATATTGTCATTATTACAAATACACAATTATTCCTTTAAATTTTAAGGCCTCTTCTTCCTACTCCTTCTCCTATTAATCCTTGCAACTCCAGGAAGATGAGTGGGGGAGGCAGGAAACAGTGGTGACAGTACCTGTCTCTTCCATGAGACAGGTAATGAGCTAGTGAATTGTGGAGGAGAGAGGAGAGAAGAGGAGAGAAGTTAGGTTCTCATGGAGAGGACCAGAACCTAGGAGGAGAGGGCTGGTTTTGGAGCTAGAAAAGGTTACCATTACTGTCCAGTCTGCTCAGCCTCCTCCAATAAATCCATGTGTACGTTTCTGAATATCAAGTAGAAAGCTTTTCTAGCTTAAAAATTTCAGTTTTGATTTGATACCATATTTGGAAACCTCAGCCATAAAGGAATATAGAATATAATGCTGTGAGACTATGTAATGCCAGAGTGGGAGTTCTAAAAGTACCTAAGCAAGAAAAATCAAAAGATTTGATTAGATACTTTTATTGGTTCTGGTTCTGTAACTATTTTATGTGTCTTGCTACAGTTTAAGTGCTATCCCTAAAGGCATTTAGAAATGCCTTTTGAAATGTCTACAGTGGCACTATTCAGCAGTTACTAATAATATAACTGTTAATTTCCATTTCTTACTGTTTTCCACAGCCCTCCTCACCCTACTAAATATCTCGCTAGGCTTTCTGTTTCTTCCGTTTTAACTGTCTACAGAAGTATTTTCCTGCTCTCTCCCAACTGAACTGCCTTTTATAATTGAAATGTATATTGCCCTGGGCTCTTCTGTTCATTTTTTGTTCTCCTTCCTCAAACCATATCTAAATCCTTCAAACCATATCTAAATAACTAATTCTTTATGACATTTTAAAAAATTATTAGCAAGAACAAAAGGTCTATATGAAGTTTAATGGGCAGGGAATAATAACACTGCTATTTTGAGATTGTCCAAGTGCTTTTACAACATATTATCAGCATCATATTTGTTCTTCACAATAATCTAGTGAAGGAGGTAAACCAGATGTCATTATCTCAATTTTCTAAGTGAGTAATGGAATTTCAGAGAGGAAAAATGACATAGTGAGTGACATGGCCAGGGCTTAGATCCATGCTTTAACATTGTTTGTAATGCTTTCTGCTCATTGTTCCTCAAGTTTGGCTTTACCTTAGATTTAAGTGAGGAGTTTTTTAAAAGCACTGGTATCTGTGCCCCATAAGACTTGTTAAATTAGGCTCTTTATCGTGAGGGTTGGCATCAGTAGTTTCTAAATGATGCCTCCAATGATTCTAATATGGAGCCAAAATTGATAACAACTATGCTCATACTTAACTGGTTTAGTATGTGATGAGTATGAGATGAAAAGATAATGTATGTGTTCAAGAATAGTGTTTTCTCAAAGGCTGGTCCATGAGTATGATTTACCTGGGGAAGCTTGTTAAGATGCAGATTTCCCAGACTCCACCATAGGTTGAATGACTGAGAACCGTAGATCAGTAGGTCCAAGTATTTATAGGTAATAATAGCCCAGAGGCCACACACTTATAAAAGAGGCTAGTTAAAGTTTTGATTTTAAAACTCTAGTTATCAATTGTTCATAGTCAGTGTCATAAATGCATATCCAAAAGGATTAAACATGTTCTTTATCAAGCATAAGATATTAATGAAAAATATCATTGTGCATTTGTAATAAATGGAAAATCAGTGTTAGAAACTAATGTTAAACTAACCAGGGTTATTAAAATAAAAAGAAATAATAATAACATTTTAGCATGTTATGAATCCTTATGCATTACATGGATTATCATCAAATCATTACAAACATACATTTTCACACTCATGAAATATTAAAGCATACTGAAAAAATATAGAGAGCTACTAGTTGTAGGCACCAATTTTCTAAGGCATTTGTCTCTGCTAACAAAGTAGCTTTTAATAACCCAGGCCCTTTGGGTTGGATCAGAATGACCCCCAGTATCAGACAGATAATTCAGGTGAAATTAGGCTCTAAAACAAGTGAAATAATGGACTGAAATTATAATTTATAGTGGCAGGTTGAAGAACTGGTCAGAATTAAGTAATTAGGACAAGTGAATGAATTAGACAAATAAAATGAGGCAAAAATTATATATAAAAACAAAATAGTGAAAGACTAGATTTGCACAAAGTTAAGAGAATGTAATCTGAGGCTGCCTGCAAACTGCAGTATGTGAAACTGGCTGGCTCAATCTCTAGAGCAAGTGACTCTCAATCTCAGGGTTGTGAGTTCAAGCCACACATTGAACCTAGAGCTTACATTAAAAAATCATGGGATAGGGATGTCTGGGTGGCTCAGCGGTTG
Organism: Vulpes lagopus; assembly: GCF_018345385.1. Lineage (NCBI taxonomy): Eukaryota > Metazoa > Chordata > Mammalia > Carnivora > Canidae > Vulpes > Vulpes lagopus. The sequence continues at coordinate 17,309,772 of NC_054848.1, forward strand.
AGCATCTGCCTTCTTCAGCTCAGGGTGTGATCCCAGGGTTCCAGGATTGAGTCCTGCCTCAGGCCCTCTGCATGGAGTCTGCTTCTCCCTCTGCCTATGTCTCTGCCTTCTCTCTGTGTCTCTCATGAATGAATAAATAAAAAATCTTTTTAAAAAATCATGGGATAGTTATTGCATAAAACTCTGCATTGGTTAGGTCTTCATTTTCATGTATGTTCTAGTTTTTCTCCTAGTATTTGGTGGAAGATTGTATTAGTCAAGTTAAACTAGATTATGCTGCAATAGTAAACAACCTGGAAATATTTGTGCTTTTACTATCACTCATGTCTAGTGCTGATGCTTCATGTCCATCCTAGATTGATATAGCTCTATTCCACATTCTCCTCACCTCAAGTCCCAGACTAGCCTCTTATTGAACACTATTGGTCATCACAGCAGAGAGGAAAAAACATGATGTGACAATGCACCAGTTCTTAATGTTTCTGCATGCAAGTGAGACACAGCACTTCTGCTCATATTTCACTGGACAAAGTAAGTCATATAGCCGTGGCTGACTTCAGTGGCTACAAGAAGTTTACCTTTTTCTTTAAAAAATGGAATGCATATGTAGAAATCATAATACAAATTTGACACAAGAATGAATCTATAAAGAATTCTAGTATAGCATTATGCTAGAATTCGAAGGACAGTAATCTTGTTTATTTGAAAATGAGGAAAGTACCATAAAATTAAATTATGTGGAAAAACTTAAATATCCAAAACTTATGTTAGTAAAAGTTGAGTTTGAGAATTTCTTCTCTCTCCTCAATGACGTGTTTATGTGCATTGGTGTGTCTCTTAGTATTTTAAGTATAACCTACTGCAATATTGGTGGTAGGTTTGGTGAAAGAGGGAAGACCTTTTGAAGTTCTTCAAAGCATAATATTCAGTCTTATAATGACTCAGTGTTACTACTAGGAAGTCCTAAGTGGATAGTGATTATTTATGATAATGATTTTTGAGGGTGTACAAAATTAAGCCTAGATGTAGGCTTTACTATTACTTGGATAATTTGGTATTTATTAGAATTTAAGTATATTATTGTCATCAGTGATCTAAAAATTTTTATTGAGCGCCTATCAATGTTACCTTTTCAGATGTAGCACATAGTGAAAAGAAATGCTTCCATTTTGTCCAAGAATATGCAATCTAATTAGATAAAAGGGACAAAGATATATGGACTAAGGAATTTTTAAAACTGATACTTGGAATTTGTTTCAGATATACCGTAATTTCCATTTATTTTCTGGCAACCTAGTGAATGATCTTGAGCTGATGAAGTAATGTTTAATTTATATTTTCATTTATGATGGGTCATGGTATTTATCTTTGCTTGAACTCCTTAGTTGAATTTTTCACAAGGGAAAAATTGTCTCTCATCACTTAGACCCTATAGATTTTCTTTCCTTTATTATATATTAGATGGTCATTACAGTAAATAACTTGAACATCTGGAAGCTAGAGAGGCTCTTTATTAAAAAGAAATATTAGCTTTATGGTATGAATATAAAATTATTGATATCTTTTAAATAATATGAATCTTCATTCATGCAGGAAAAGCCCAATTATTTTGTTGAAAATATCTGCTGAGATCATGCAGATTAACGTTTAAAACTGAAACTCAGTCTATTTTGGTACAAAATCAGAGTGTAAAGAAACTAAATGTACTGTATTAGTTTGGCAATTGGAAATTAAAAAAAAAAAAAAAGGCTTTAGGGCAGCTCAGGTAGCTCAGCGGTTTAGCACTGCCTTCAGCCCAGGGCTTGATCCTGGAGACCCGGGATTGAGCTCCACATTGGGCTCCCTGTGTGAAGCCTGCTTCTCCCTCTGTCTGTGTCTCTGCCTCTCTCTCTCTCTCTCTCTCACTCTCTCTCTCTCTCTCATGAATAAATAAATAAAATATTTTTAAAAATAAATAAATAAATAATTTAAAAGACTTTAAGTTTCATTTTTGTACCTAATCTCAAGCCAATGTGAATGTTTATTATGGAACATGAAAATAAAGAATCAATGGACTCAAATATCCATAACTGATAAATTCAGACTATATAGAATATACAGAGCACTTTGAGAAATCAAAAGAGACAGTACAGTTCCTTCTTTGAAAATACTGACCATCTAATGGGAGAGAATAAGACTAACAGATTTCTGATGGAAACATAAAATATGTGCAGTTAGTATGTAGTACATAGGCCTTTCAAAAATATTTAGGTTTTGACTCAAGACCTGCAGGGTAAACAAACTTAGCTCATGGTGGAGATTAGCTCACTGCTTCTTCAGGTTGTCCAAACGAAGTTATTAAAGTTACAGAGATCACAGTCTTACCCTAATGAGTTTTCTAGTTATTAATACCTTGATTTGACATTTATACTTTTTTATTCCTTTTGACACTTCAATCTTAATAAGCCTCAGTGGTTTTTGGATTTGTCACAGAGCTATTTGAATGCTGAAAAAAACAATCACCTTTACTTCTATGTACATTGCCAAGTCTCTATGTGCTAAAAGATTAGTTTTCACACCCATTCAACATTTGGAACAGTGGTCTTTCATTGTGAAGTGAAGACTAGAGTGATTAAAGCCAGGTTGAGGGGGTGTCTGGTTGTCCAGGTCAGTTAGGCATCTGATTTAGGATTTCAGCTCGGTTTGTGATCTCAGAGTCTTTGTGATCAAGCCCCATGTCTGGCTCTGCTCTCGGTGGGGTGTCTGCTTTCCTTCTCCTTCTCCCGCTGCCCTCCACTTGTGCTCTCTCTTAATCTCTCAAATAAATTAATTAATCAATTAATATTTTTAAAAAGCCAGATGGGGCTTCATTTTAGATAGCCTCTTGGGGGAAGAGAACTGGAGCAGAATTTTGAAAAGCAATATGGTGCAAGGTGCAAAAGAATATGGTTATGTTCACTGATAGAAAAACTATAGATGACCATAAGGTCATGCCCAGTGAGTTCTCCTTCCATCTCTTGTTTATTGCTCTTCGTATGTTACAACTCAATACCTTATTTAACCTAATGAAAATCTTAGCCAATTCTTTTAAAATGGGTCATTTTAGTGGAACCTAGGTGGCTCAGTCGGGTAAGCATCTGCCTTCAGCTCAGGTCATGTTCCTGGGGGTCCTAGGATTGAGCCCCACGTCAGGCTCCCTGCTCAATGGGGAGCCTGCTTCTCCCTCTCCCTCTGCCTGCAGCTCCCCTTGCTTGTGCTCTCTCTATCTCTCTCTCTCTCTCTCTCTTCCTGTCAAAGAAATAAATAAAATCTTTTTTTTAATGGGTCATTTAAAAATTTCAAGAGGGGTGCCTGGGTAGCTCAGTCAGTTAAGCATCTGACTCTTGGTCTCAACTCAGGTTATCATCTCCCAGTTGTGAGATCAAGCCCTGCTTCAGGACCTGCCCTCAGCAGAGGAGTCTGCTTCAGATTCTTTCTCCCTCTCCCTCTGCTTTTCCCTGCACCTCTCATGCTCTCTCTCTCTAAAATAGATAAATAAATAATGTCTTTAAAATTTCAAGAGATACCATCCTTCATGAACTTTCCTCTTCTCATTCCCAAAATGACAGCAAGAAGGCAAGTTTGTGGTCATTAAGGCAGTCAAAATGTTGAAAGAGTTGCAAAGGAGGTACTTGTGGGGTGGTTGGTTATACCTCTGCCTGCCTTGTTTCCCAAGGACATTTATATATCTGAAATTACAGCTAAACAGTAGCATTTTGATAACACATTCAAGAAGACCAATGGCTGTCTATTCACTATGGACATTCTTTTCACTCAGGACACTCAGTCAGCTTTTGCTCTTTGATAAATCCAAATTTAGTTTGAACTTTTATCTTCCATCCATTGCAAATCTTTTACCTCTGGCACTGCTTTCTCTGTGCCCTCAAAGCTAGGTGATGACGACTTTGAATCTCTTTTAATAGCTCTTTTCTATATATCATCCTACAGAGAGAATTGCTTTCATTGTACTATGCTGCTACTGTAGATGTCACAATAGACTGGAATCTGCTGTTGTGGAAGGAAAAAAAGCAAAGCGTCTGGTCAATAACTTGGAACTAAACTCCTTTATGTCTTTCTTTTCAGATGTTGCTTTTATTGTTATTTGTTTGAAAATCTTGTTAAATGGCTTCCCATTTTATAACTGTTGGAAGGGCCATAGTATATTTCTCTAGACCCGACCGTCCGGCTAGCATGGTGACCACTAGCTGCACGTGGCGACTGAAATATAAATTTAAATTAATTAAAAATAAATAAAATTACAAATCCAGTTCCTCCTTTGCACATTTTAATTGCTCAGGAGCCACACATGTCTAAAAGCTACTGAATTTCAAGCATCACAGACATAGAACATAATTATAATAATTCTCTTATCTCTGTAACACACCATTTTCCCCCTTTACTCCTGGCCACACAACTAACCCTTCCTTCCTGCTCCTAAATGTAAGCATTGTCTGAACTTCTGTCCTCCACTATCTTCTGACTATAAATGTTCTTTTATATGTTTATAATGTTAAATGTTTATAATGAATTTGTTGTTGTTTTCTTTTGTAACTATATCTTCAATGTAAATACTCCCAGATCTGGCTCTAATTTAGATCCATTTCAGTTTATTCAGTTGTTTGCTGGACAGCTTTGTATCAAATTTCCTTCCAGCCACTTCTAATTTCACATGCCTAAAATACAATTATTTTATTCTCCCCAAAACCTCTCCTAACATCTCTACTTGGCCATTCACCCATTTGCTCAGATTGGAACCCCTGGAGTAATGTTTAACATTCCCTTTTTTTTAAGATTTTATTTATTCATGGGAGACACCGAAAAGCAGAGACGTAGGCAGAGGGAGAAGTAGGCTCCCTGTGGGGAGCCTGCTGCAGAACTCAATCCCAGAAACCCGGGATCATGACCTGAGCCAAAGGCAGATGCTCAAACACTGAGCCACCCAGGTACCCCAGTGTTTAACTTTCCTCTCCCCATTATTCTCTGTGTCTCATGAATCAGTCACCCAATTCTCATTCCTGGCTTTATGTGTATCAGCCACCTCTCCTCAACTCACTTTCCATCATCATAATAGCCTCAGTTCAAGCTTTGATTACACAGTACATTTTCCATTCAAAGAACATTCCAACTGATCTTGCTTCTTCCAGTTTTTTTCCCTTCCAAATCCACAACTTCTTCCCCATTGTTTTCATAAAACGTGTATTAATCATATACTTACCATCCACAGACATCTCTGAGCACTTCCTATATCAGAGTAAAGTACATATTCCTCCATCCTCCCTAGAGATGAATGTGTTCTTGGTGTATCTAGGAAGATACACAGCTTTACAGAGATTCCTTATGTGAGACATGATTGGAAAGTGACTCTTGTAACTGAGGGAAAGGAAAAAGAACCATGAGAAAGGGAACAAGAAGAGATGGCTGTTAGAGTTGTTAGCCGGACCAGAGTTTGAACTCCACTCCTCCTCCAGCCATGGCACTGTGTAAGCTATCCTGACTTCAACCCCTCCTGAAATATAGTCACCAGAAATTATCAGTTGACCAAATTAAGCAGTATCCTGGTAGAATGGGACTTCAAACTAGATTATTACAGAAAAATAAAAATTTTATTCCTTTCAAAACAAAATTTCTCCAGGGACATCTGGATTGCTCAGTAGTTGAGTGTCTATCTTCAGTTCAGGGCATGAGTCCAGGGTCCGGGATCAAGTCCCGCATCAGGTTCCTTGCAGGGAGCCTGCTTCTCTCTCTGCCTGTGTCTCTGCCTCTCTCTGTGTCTCTCATGAATAAATAAATAAAATCTTTAATTAACAACAAAAATATTTTTCCAGACTAGCATTGGTAGCTGTCCACAATATGACCTCATGTTATTTCTAGACCTTTTTTCCTGTTGCATTCATTCCATGTGTCTTATGCTCTAGGCTGATGTGCTTACTTCTCATTATGCCTTTGCTCATTGTGTTCACACAAACTGAAATGGTCTTTCCCTGTGAACCCCCAGTTTCCAAATTCAAAAGCTATTTAAGGTCAGTAAAATATTTCCTCCAGAAGTTCATTCCAGAGTTAGGATTTATCTTCTTTTTTGTGGGATCTTCTGTTAACATTTGTCATGTACCTTATATTATTATTTGAATATATTCTCCACTAAATAATGGAATAATGGTGGCCAAGGGCCAAGTTTAATTTATCTTTGATTACTTAATAATGCCTGACAGTGAGTTCCATTTACAAGATGCCCCAAAAACCTTTTTTGGTGAATGTAATTGTGACTCCAGTAAATGAATGAGTGAATGAATAAAACTAACATTAACGCATATGAATCAATCACTTAAGCATTGAAGACATTTTGGTAGCTTGACAATAGAATATATGAAGTATTTCGTGTGAAGGTACTGTCATTAAAGGTTTGCATAGATGTATCATTTATTTAAGAAATATTATTTATAAAAAAAGAATATTTATTTAACAGGGAGAGAGAGAGAGAGAGCACAAGCAGGGGGAGTGGCACCACTAGATAAATCATTTAAATATTACATGTAAGCAGAAAAATATTTTTAAGGGCGCTTGAATAGCTCAGTCAGTTAAGCATCTGCCTCTTAATTTAGGCTCAGGTCATGATGTCAGGGTCATGAGCTAGAGCCTGGCCTTGGGATCTGAGCTGGGCATAGAGTCTGCTTGAAATTCTTTCCCTCTTCCTCTGCCCTTCCCCCGTAGATGCACACATGTTCTCTCTCAAAAAAAAAAAAAACACGAAAACAATATTTTTGTATTATTTGTACAAATATACTATAATATACCAAAAATAGACATGAAAATTTATGGCATTTACAGTTATAAAGTTCCATGAAATATAATTGCATACAGCATTACAGATATACACTATTTCTCTTCACTCTCTTGCTTTATGTATTCAATAATAATAACCTATGAACTATTCCTATGACTATAATACACAATTGATGAGAAATATTACTTATACTGAACATCATGACCCCAGGATGCTTAAAATGTGTTGAAAAAGTATCATGAAAAAAGAGCATCAACAGTAAGTAACACAGGATAGAAGTGTTTCTATGTGTTCTGCTCAATAAGGCAGTTGCATCACTGTTTCACAAAAACAATAACTGATTATGATCCTGTGTAGGCACATAGCTCATCTGTGGGAGATGGTTTCTGTGCATGCTTACAGTCTTCAAAAAAAATGATCAAAAATGAAGACACACTCATTATCTTTAGGAATATTGTCTTGTTAGGAATTTGATGCATTTAAATGTATATCACATGATTTGTAGAAGCATTATATGGAAAGGGATAAAGAAGAAATTGCAAGTGTCATTTTGCATGCACAGTAAAAGACAGCATGAGCTACTGAAGAATTCCTGGGAGTATATAGTGGCATTGCTCTAAATCCAATTTTAAAAATCTAAATTTAATCCTAACCTAAAAATAAGTAGAACGTCAGAGATGTACCTTTCCTTGGCATGAATTGGTTCTTAAAAATGTGGATTTCTCCATATTCAGTGCTATTTTCTTTTTTAAAACTTGGGGTATGATCTTTTGGGAAAATATTTGGCCCTAAGTGTTAATAAAGCTCACACTTGAGAAGCGAATATTTTTTATTCACTTCTTGATGGAAATAAAATAACTTATTAATAAAATGAATCCCCTTAAGGTACCAGGGCTATTTAAATATTTAGCATGATAAAATGAACTCCTTAACACGATAGCTTAACTAAATAGAACACAGTCATTTAGTTTCTGTCCTTCTCTTTTACATAAAGTAGCAGGTTAATATATACTTTTTTGTATTGTTCTGTTCTGTTTGGTTTTTATTATGGCATGTCCCACCCTTTTGAAAGCCTTGGGCTTTGAATAATGAACAGGTTGATCAGGCTGAAAGAAGATAGAGATGTAAACAAGTAGAAGCAGTTATTCAAAGTAGTGAGCAGTTAAAGAAAGAAATAAGTTTAATAAGAGGGAAAAAAAGAAAAGCCAATCAATAAATTGGGGGAATGTGAAACAAAAGCAGGTAGTTCTGAGTTGTTTAGAATTGTTTCAAGTGAGCCAGCAGGTACTGTTTTTAAATCAGTTTACTGTCTTACAGGTTCTATATATTTGATTGTTTTTTATTTGATTTGGCTTGACACTTTTCTATCACAGGCTACCTATAAAATAGATTGTTTTTCAAAATACCATCTTTATCAAAATCATACTGGAGCCCCCACTGCAGGTTTACTCCATCTGTGTATTTGGGTTGAACCTGGGAATCTATATTTTAATCCACTTTCCATGTGATTCTTACAAATATACAGAACTAAAATCTGAAAATTACTGCAGTAGCTTAACAGTTTTTGAGTGTCGTTTTATTGCTTTTGCAGTAATGTCACCTTTATTTTCTTTACCTAAAAACTTACTTTTTCCAAGACCCAATGAAAAGCCATCTTTCCTGATTTTTTTCAGGCAGTTAGTTGTTTCCTCCCCTGCTCCCCCAGCCCTATGATCCTGCCTTTATTATAGTAATTGTGAGTGTCCCAAATATGTTAGTGTGGATTTAAGCTTTAATAAGTTCACATGTGGGAATATGCTATAAACATAGTGCAGACATCCTTTGAAAATTTAATTATTCCAATTTCTTTCATAGTTATTTGGTTTTGTTTATTTCAAATAGTAAGTTTTTAATTTTAATATTTATGACAGTTTTTTAGACTGATGGAAAACCTTGTCCTTCTCAGTCACCCGATGTATCTCTTCTAGACTTCGTCTTGTTGGGGTCATGCCACAATTGTCAAGAATGCATCAGTACTTTATTCTTTGAATAATCTTAAAGCTCACATTATAGATGTAATCCTTTTAGGCACTGAGGAACAGCAGCTGGTAAATGTGTTTACAAAGTTTGAAATCTAACTTGAGCAATGTATGTAGCACAACACAGTGGTCACTTTGCATTTTAATGAGAAATATATCAGTAGTTTAAAATTTTAAATAATTGGCCTTTCACATGTTGATTTCTATATTTTTGTGGCATTCATACTTGTAAAGTTATTGAAACTTAAACTTCATGAAGACTTTGGGATTCTACATATTTTAACTTCTTTCTGTGAATGCCTGACTCTTTAAACTTTGCTTTTCTAAGTCAGGACCCATATTTCATTCATCTTTGTACCCTGAACATAGTTGATTAATATTTGCTGGAAGAAGAGGAAAAGTACATCTGTTAAATGTTATCTAATTTGTTTAAGTATTACACAACTGTTAATCTATTTGGATGTATTTGGTACATATAAAATTTAGCATCACCTGTGTTAATACATGTAATAAATAATATGTACTTTACTGTTTCCATCAGTTGCAGCTATTATTTTTTTAGATTCCCAAATTGCTCTGTCTTTGGCCAGTAAGAATTTCTTCATGTTGACTTCTGAGTCTCGCTGGCATGATTTTTGTAGAGTTTAATAGTCTCTTTCTATATGTGTCACAGTACAATCCAGGCTCATCTTGTACATTTCCTACCCCAGATTTGGAATCCATCTTTTTCCTTGAAGGTCCAGGAAATGGTATTTGAAAATCACTAACTGTGAAGAATTTATTCATTACTCAGTTGAAAGTTTATGTCTTTTTAGTGGATGAAAGTAAGAAATATATACAGATGTGTATACATAATACATCAAGAGACCCTAGGTTCTACTTACCTTCTTTTATGTTTCTACTTTGTCTCATGCTAAAATTACTTAGGACACCAAAAATGATAGAATGATCACATGTGCTAATAGTATCACTGTTTGATTGCTTCATCCTATGAAATTCAATAGTTTCAGCAAAACAGTAACAGACTAACAACACTACTACCAACAAACAATATGATCACTGACAATAGTATAAGATTTTGTTTAACAGTGCTTTTTGTTATTTCACACTAGGGATGTGCAGGTAAAGTGTTATATTTTGAAGAACTTGAAATAGTTTTTCTCTGTGTGATTATTGTATCACTAGCAGGATATACATTTAGATCATATTTACCTTCTTCCTTGAGGGGAATCCCTTTGAATTTTGCAAATTTAATCATATTCTCTGATTCTGGGAAGGTAGGTAAATAATCAAACTTGCATCCATTATAAATGCTGAAATAAGTTGTACAGGCAGCTTTGGGAAACTGGGCAACTTTCCAGCTTTTCCCAAATCATCTCTCACCAATGTAATTGTGTTTGGAAATAATTCTGTAAAATTGGACTCTTCCAAATTCAGATGTAAGTACAATGCATTTTCCTAGTATAAATGCTTTATCTATACCTTGTTTCCTCTGTACACATAATTCATACTTAATTTACAGAGACATAGCTATGGCTATATTTATAACAAACTTCTTCTTTGGCACAGAAGTCCTAAAGTATGACAAGACCCAATCCTTAAGTATTTCTATTAGTTTGTGAAATAAATCAGACCTAAATTTAAATTTAGAACTTTTGCCCCTTGTTTGTTTCCCAGAGTTAAGAGTCTCTTACTGAGGGGTGCACTGGATGGAATGAGCATTGGGTGTTATACCGTATGTTGGCAAATCAAACTCCAATGAAAAAATATGCAAAAAAAATAAAACTTTTGCCGCTGATAAAAATATATAATACTTCTGACAAGGTATTGCATTATCAAATGGCATTATCAAAAACTATATTTAGGGACACCTGGTGGCTCAGTGGTTGAGCATCTTCCTTTGAACCAGGGCGTGATCCCAGAGTTCTGGGATCGAGTCCCACATCAGGCTTCCTGCATGGAGCCTACCTCTCCCTCTGCCTAGGTCTCTGCCTCTCATTCTGTGTCTCTCATGAATAAATAAAATCTTTTTTGGAAACATCTATGTTCAACAAGCGTCCTTTTTTTAATTAAATTCAGGGGAAAAAATGAAATGGACTATCATTCCTTAAAATATGTTGTATTTTGAAACATGGTTATTCTTTCAAAATTAGATTGTCAAATAGTAATTAGTTAACTATATATTTTGAAGTAAAGGTAATTAGTTTAAATTTTTAAAATAAAGACATAGAACAATGATAATTCATGGCTCAAATGTATTTATTACTTACTGTATGCCAAATACTGTGCTAAGCTAAGCCATTTATCCATTTTCTGATTTAATCCTCACAACACCCTTTTGGGTTGCTACTAATAACATGCCCATTTTATAAACTTTTTAAGAAAAAAATGAGCCATAGAAACAAAGTTTCTAAGCCAAGATCTCTTTGCTATGTTTTGGCTCATTATAAGTCTAGCAATTGCAGGAAAAAAGACAATGGATTTTTAAAAACAATTTTTTATTATTTCAAGGATCCAATTTTAGGTAAAAACTATGAACTTCAGATTAGTAGTGTATACCAATTTTAAATACATAATATAAAAGATTTAATAGCCTGGATGGTTGAAAATATAAAAGCATTTTTGAGATTAAGATATGACTATTGAAATAAATATTAGTGTTTTTTCTAATGTTCTGGTGTATAATAAATTAGTATTTGAAATGTTGGAAATATTTTTAAAAATATTTATCACATAAAAATTTAGATAGAAAATGGTTACAATAATTTTTCTAATATTTGATTTTATATATGTTTAATGTATATTATTCTTTTTCATATGTGTGTAAAATTTAAAAATATAGTTAAGCAAAACTTAGACTATCTCTGTAACTAACCATCAGAGCTAACTACTATGAATATTTTGGCATATAACGTTCCAGATTTTTTTCCTATTCTTATTGCTGTTTTTACTTGAATTGTCAAGACTTTTTCAAATTGTAGTTCATTTCCTAAGAAAGTATTTTAAAAAGAATGTGTGGTTTTTTTAAAAACTAATGTATATGTTTCTTTTTTTAAAGGATTGTACTGTGTATGAAACAGAGAATAAAATTCTTCACGTGGTAAGTATGCTTGGATTTATTTTCATCTTCATTAAAAATATTTCTTTAACTAGTAATTAAGTAAAAAGCTATAGTCTATAAAAATGAGCTCTGTTTATCTTATAGAAAAAGTACAAAAGAATATAAAAAGAATAAAAACAGTTATATTAGTTACAACCATTCTTTTGTATGCTAATAGGAAAATATGATACAATGTGATACAAATTTTAAGATTGTAATATGTAGCAAGGTTGGAATATAATGAACCTAGAGAAAAGGGAACTTTAAATCAGAATTTTTTACTGTTCATTTGTGACAAAAAGAGAGAAAAGTATTTGGTTGTATAGTGGGATAAACAACCTATCATCATTTGGATGAAATACTTAATAAAATAATTAATCTGCCTTTGATCAGATTCTGTACTCACCAAACAACCTTCCAAATTTTAATTTGGCAATATTTGTTTAATCAGTTAATAACTTTGAAGATATTTTATTATGAGAAATGGAATGTCAGTACATTATACTTTAGAGAAAGTTATTCCTTTCTTGTTAATGAACAGTTTGCTGCTTTTCGTAAATCCGTAACTTGGTGTTCAAGTTATGTCCTCAGAGGTGAAGACCTCTGTTAGAAATGAGTGACAACATAAATACCATTGAAGAAGTTTAGAAATGAATGCAATATATTACTTTGGCAATTTCACATTCCAGCTAGTGAGAATTAAAGATGCTGTCTGATGATGATTGAGACTGTGGATGGCATTAACCAATCAGTTTAGCTTAGAAAGCACTTGTATTTTCTTTTTTTTAGAGTTATTTTATTTTTTATTAACATTTTTGAAGTTTTTATTTAAATTCCAGTTAGATAACATACAGTGTAATATTACTTTCAGATGTACAATATAGTTATTCCACACTTCCATACAATATCCAGTGCTCATCACGACAAGTGCACTCCTTCATCTCCCTCACCTATTTTATCCATCCCCCAACCCACCTCCCCTCCAGGAACCATCAGATTGTTCTGTGTAGTTAAGAGTCTGTTTTTTGGTTTGCCTCTCTTTTTTCCCCTCCTTTGCCTGTTAGTTCAGTTTCTTAAATTCCACATACAAGTGAAATCATGTGATATTTGTCTATTTCCACTTCTCCATTCCTGGCTTTTTAATGGGCTAGTCTGCAGTAGAAGGTTATATACTTGCATGTTACTTTTCTCAAAGTAAGATTCTTTTTAAAAACTAATAAAATTGTATAGTATATCACTTGGTATATGATACTAGAATTCTTTCTTTAAAACAAAATATTCAAAAAAGTCTCTGTCCAGATTTCCTGTTGTGTGGAGGAAATCATGTTAAGTCTAAACCATCTGAACCCTAATTCTAACTTTGTTATCTACATGACCTTAGTCAAGTGCTTTAACTTTCTTTAAGATTCTTTTGAAGTAAATTTTAACAATTAAAAATATTTATTCCTGTAATTGACACATAACATTATATTAGTTTCAGGCATATAACATAATGATTTGATATTTGTAGGAGACTTTGCTCTTATTATGTAAAATGAGAATATTAATATCTTCTAAGTACAATTGTTTATAATCACATGACCTTCTTTCCAGTATTTGTGTTTTTATTTCCCTTTTTTTATGTACACCAGAAAATAAAAAGCCTGAATTTTGATATAACTTGTTTAGAATCAAATTGTGACTGATTTTGAGTGTTCTTCTTATTTCTATGGTAGTTGAGTCAGAGTACTCATACAAATGTGTAGCTTGAGATTTGCACTAGAACATCAACTGTCATAGCCCAGACTCAATTCCTATACCTTTATTTTGTCTAGAGGGTAGTGGAGGCTAATTATGAAGAGAAAAAAGAACTTAATCATGAAAACCTGCTATTTCCTAGGAGTTCCATAGGCAATTATAAGCATCAGAGTACTCTTCAACAGCTGGACAAACTGAGATAGCTTAGAAAAGTTGTGAGGTGTGTCTTTTCTTGAAATAGATCTTTATTTAAGGATGAGTAAAGAAAAAGAATGGGAAAGAGAAGTATCCTCTCATATATCAGAAGAAAATTCTTCCTCATGTAGTAAGTCTATTTAGAACATCTATTTAATGATCTCAATAAAATCGAAAGAATATTGTTTGCATTAAAATAGAATACCATACTCTAAAGAAGGCAAAGCCACTACAAAATGAGCACAAAATGAACTAAAAAAACAATCCTTAAAACTAAGAACACGGAAATAGAAATTGAACCATGCTGAAAGCAGTAAAAGCATGGTTATTGCAGAAAATTGAAACAATGAGAAATAAACTTTATTGACACTCAGATTTTTAGTAAACTAGTAAAAAGTCAAAAAATGAGAGAAGATAATGGCTATAGAGAATAGGTTTTGATTACTCCACCTTCAACTAATTATTAATTTCTAAGGAAGAAAACAATAGTAAACAATGAAGGATATAATAGAAAATTTAGGAGTAAAAATTGGTAAAATTGAATTTCTCAACCAAGTCAAAGAGTGAATTGGAAAGATAACAGTTTCAAGGTATTTTCTGGTAATATTTTACAGTTTTATGGCTAGAAGCAACTACATTCATTTAACCAGTGGGAAGAGACACATGAAAGGTTTTGACTTCAAAGAAACAAAAATTATATTGTATTGAGATGTGTACTGTGAAACCATAAGTGCCAGAAAACAATGAAACAAAAGACCTAAATCTTTTAAGAAAAGTAGTGCCCCAAAATATTTATATCAAAATTATCATTCATGTGTGAAAGCAACAAAAAGATATTTTTAGATCAACAAGATCACTAAAGTACCTTTTTGAAAAATGTATTTGAGTAAGTTTAACAAATAAATTAAGCAAAAGTTTCCAATTCTAGAATAGGAAACTTGTGGTAGCAAAGAGCTAGAGTGAAAAACAAGACCAGATGCCATTCATGCTGTTATAACAAAAATACCCTAGATTATGGGGCCTAACCAACAAACATTTCACATACTTCTGGAAGCTGGCAGTCCAAGATTCGGTGGCTACAGATTCTGTGTCTAGTGAGGGCCTGTTCCCTGGTTAATAGAGGGTCTTTACAGGTGAGAGAGTTGAGGGAAACCTCTGGAATCTCTTTTATAAGGACACTAATCAAATCCAATTAAAAGGGCTCTGCTCTTATGACCTAGTCACCTCTCGATGACTCCACTCCCAAAAAACATCACTTAGGGGATTAGGTTTCAACATAAGAATTTAGAAGGAGGCACAGACATTGAGTCTATAATAGATAGTGAGGAATAAAAAAATGTATGCATGCTGTTTTTAAATGAAGGTTATTGGGACTCCTGGGTGGCTCAGCGGTTTAGCACCACCTTCAGCCCAGGGCATGATCCTGGAGTCCTGGGATCCAGTCCTGTGTCGGGCTCCCTGCATGGAGCCTGCTTCTCCCTCTGCTTATGTCTCTGCTGCTCTCTCTGTGTCTCTCATGAATAAATAAAATAAAATCTTTTAAAAGATTTTTTTAAAATAAAAAATAAAAAAATAAATGAAGGTTATTAAGTAAATCAAATAAGGGGAGGTGGTGGAGGATAGGGTAACTGGGTGACAGGCACTAAGGAGGGCACTTGATAGGATGAGCACTTGGTGTTATATGTTAGCAAATTGAATTTAAATTAAAAAATTAAATAAATGAAATAGATAAGTATCATTAGATAAATCAGAAAGGTAATACAAATATCACTGGATTTATATATTTCTTAAAGAGGTAAGTTCTGCATCCCCAACTTAAATCACAAAGACTACCATTACTTCCCAGTGGCTATTTTCCCCAGAAAACAAGGAATCCCTCTGACATAGTAATGAAGTACAAATTTTCACATATTAATTCATAAACACAAATACATACACATACAAAAACACACATTAAAAATGTTCAAATCCTGATGAGAATCGAATGAAATTATAATGGACATACCTTACTGTTATGCATGTACATTCTTTTTTTTTTTGCATGTACATTCTTTAAACCTTTTTAAGTTTTAGGCAATTTTAAGGCTCAGAAACATTAATACTGGTATTATGTAGTATTTATAGTATGTCTCAGGCACAATTTCAAAAAGTGCTGTATATAATCTAATCATTTGTACTCATAACAACCTTATGAGATAGATTTTATTACTATCCTCTCCATTTTACAGATGAGGAAACAAAGCACAGGAAGGTTAGTTGACTTTCTTGAAGTGACACAGTTGGAAAGGATTTAAGACAGGATTTAACTTGGGCAGTCTGGCTCCAGAGTCTATATTCCTAAACTATCATGAGAATCTGGTCTAAAAAATTATACAACACAATAAGATTTTCTGTAGCAAGAATTTAGAGTAGCATAATGTATAACAGCGAAAAATATGATAGAATAGGGTAATGTGTCAGTAAATTATGGTACAATTATGAGATAAAATATTTATTATTCATAGTCACTATTTGAAATTATATTTGAATGTATAATTTATGAATAAATTATATTTATGAATATACCTAAAATATTTATGTTCCAGTGTTCAAAAAAAGATTCTAAATAATAATGTTAAGTAAAAACCAGATTAAAAGCATGATATATACAAGTCATCATTGTTGAAAATTTTAAAAGAAAATATTCTGTTAATATTTATTGTGTTTACTTAATAAGATAATAGCTGATTTTTTAAAAAAATTTTAAAATATCTTCCCAATTTTCTTCAATTAGTTTGCATTGCTTTTTAAAAATTTTTGTTTCTTTTTTAAAGATTTTATTTATTTATTCATGAGAGACACAGAGTGAGTCAGAGACATAGGCAGAAGGAGAGGCAGGCTCCCTGCAGGGAGCATGATGCAGGACTCAATCCTAGGACCCCGGGATCATGTCCTGAGCCAAAGGCAGACACTCAACCACTGAGCCACCCCAGTGCCCTACATTGCTTTTTTAAAAATTAAGTATTTTATTTATTTGACAGAGAATGAGAGAGAGCACAAGCAGGGGAGGGAGAGGGAGAGAGGGAGAAGCAGACCCCCTGCTGAGCAGGGAGCCTGATGCAGCTCTATCTCAGGACCCTGAGATCATGACCAAAGTCAAATCCAGACACTTAACCAACTGAGCCACCAGGGTGCCCTTGCATTGCTTTTATAATAAAAATTACAGAAGTATGTATTCTATTAGATTCATAATCTTGATGGCTTTCAGTGGATAATTTTATGGTACACACATTAGATTTCCTGTTGCTCACAGTTCTTTAAGATGGGAGTTTTTTATGCTTAAAATTCAAAAGTAGGAGACTCAGAAGACCAAAAAGCTGGATGGAAAAGAGGGTTGGTTGGTTGATTGTTGTGGTAGACAGAGATGTCTGGGAATCTGAAATGTGAGAATGAACAAAAGGAAACTGGATAACTTGGGTTTCCTTGGAGTTTGTCATTAAGTATAATGGAACTGACAGCAAAGTGCAGTCGTAAAGGGCAAAAAGGAAATGCAGATGATGAGTCCACTATACATCTGAGTGATTATTGGCTTATGATAAGCAGGAAGGTATTTCCTCTCTCTTGATCTGATATTTCCCTCTCAGTTAGGCTTTGGCCCTGATGACACCTTCCCTGATATGTTGGAGCCCATCTGTTTTTGCTCTGCACAGATGCTGGTTTTATAAACAGTAAATCAGGTACAGGAAATCTGGAGTTTTCTTGGGTTCCATATCCTACTTTTTTTCCCCATCTTTCACTAAGTCTTTGAATCTGGAGAGAGAAGCACTCCTGACAAGCCATTTGAGACCTTGTGCTTTGGCAAACTTAAACTGTGCTTATCACAGCCCTGCTGCTCTCGTTGGTGGGCCTGGAACACTTGTCAGCTTTGGTGAACTCCTGGAAATCTCAGGTCAGACGTGATCACGAAAGTCACATTGTTTAAATCTGATTGTACTGAGCTCAAATATACAGCTTTTACACTGACCAACAGTGTGGTCTTATATATGGCACTTACTTTGTACTGGCATTTTATCCTCATTGCTTTCATAAAAATAACGAAAAGAATAAATACAATGAATGCCTATTTTATTATGTTAGTATTAAGATTATCTTTTTGTTATATAGTACTTTACAGTTTATAGGAAGGACATTCTCATAAATGCTCTTTTCTCTCTTTTCTCTTTTTCCTCCAAGCTATTCTTTTTCTTTACTAATTTAGGTTTGATCATGAATTAGGCTTATTTTGGCATGTTGACTACTTGTTTTATTTCATAAATATTCATGTAATTTTTTTCCTATCTTTAAATGTATGTGTTCTTTACTCCTAAACTCCATCTGGGCTGAGAGTATTGTGCCTTCTCTGGTATCTAGACCAGAAATGGCTAAAACTACACAGAACCAACAGATCTAAGGGAAGAGCCTCGAGGAGAAAATAAAGAGCTTATTTGAGACTGCCCCACCATCTACATTCTATTATTTATGTAAGCATAGCTTTCTTCTGATTACCCTAAAGCTTGAGGATATAAGTAGTAGGACAGCAGCATCCCATAATAAAATAAAAATGATATTGCTATTTTATCTTTAAAGATTTCTTTAAAATAGTGGCACTCTAATGACATCATAAAAATAATTTTACATTGGTCTTCAAAAGGTCCCTAATGCTTTGAAAAGGAAACTTTGGCAATTATAGCCAGACTCTCTCTTAAAGCTGTGGTTTGGAGTTGTTGCAAGTGGAGATTTTTCTTTTAAATGTATGGTTCATATTTTAGTTGTAACTGTAGCATTCAGACATGCAGATTATGGGCTATCTCACTAAAACAGGAATTCTAATACTGAATTTTATAGGTGAAAAGCATTAATAAGAGGCTTCTTTGTTTTCACAGTTAATGTGACCCTTCTGTATTGGCCTCCTTCACTGTCTTTGTGCTCAGCCTGAAGAAGCATGCTAACACTATTACTGAAATAGGCATTGATTTCTTGAGTGTTGTATTAGACTATCTTCAGGTTTTGACATTTTGATGGTTAATTGCCTTATAAATTATTTTAACTGTAACTTAACTTCTCCACAATCAATGTCTTATGGAGGAACTAAGAAATCAGAATATAATGGAGGTAAAAAATGTTTGTCTTTTCTAGTACAAAAAGAAAGTGTGTGTATATACTAAAGTGAATGTGGCCATACATAATGAATTATGATAATCTCTTTTTATTTTTTAATATTTTATTTTTTATTCATTAGAGACACACACAGAGAGACAGGCAGAGACATAGGCAGAGGGGAGAAGCAGGCTCCACACTGGGAGCCCGATGTGGGACTCAATCCAGGGACTCCAGGATCAGACCCTGGGCCAAAGGCAGGCGCTAAACCACTGAGCCACCCAGGCATCCCAAGATAATCTCTTTTTAATGTGTTTTATTATGATTTGGATAGACATTATGTACATCAGTACGTTTATATGGATATTCTTACTAACATTACATTTGCTGATCACATTATGCATTATAAAATGCTTACACAGACTAACTCTGACTGTGCAGTCCTCGTTCTCAAAGAATATTTGTTTTTGTTGGGGAGTCAAGTGAGGCAGAGTAATGTAGTAGAAAGAGTACCAATTTGAGAGTTAAAGAGATTTGGTGTCCTGACCTCATTCTGGCACTTGCTAGCTGTGAACAAACTAAATTAGCCTTTCTGATTAAGTTGGAGGATTGGAGTATCTGTGTTTTTCTAAGGTCTAAATGCCATAATTCTTTGGTGATAACTCACAAAATCAGTAAAAAACAGTATGGTCACATGAAGTGATAAATTGAAGGGCCATCTTCATCTGAGACCACTCTTTTTTTTAATAATAAATTTATTTTTTATTGGTGTTCAATTTGCCAACATACAGAATAACACCCAGTGCTCATCCCGTCAAGTGCCGCCCTCAGTGCCCGTCACCCATTCACCCCCACCCCCCGCCCTCCTCCCCTTCCACCACCCCTAGTTCATTTCCCAGAGTTAGGAGTCTTCATGTTCTGTCTCCCTTTCTGATATTTCCTACCCATTTCTTCTCCCTTCCCTTCTATTCCCTTTCACGATTATTTATATTCCCCAAATGAATGAGACCATATAATGTTTGTCCTTCTCCGATTGACTTATTTCACTCAGCATAATACCCTCCAGTTTCATCCATGTTGAAGCAAATGGTGGGTATTTGTCGTTTCTAATGGCTGAGTAATATTCCATTGTATACATAGACCACATCTTCTTTATCCATTCATCTTTCGATGGACACCGAGGCTCCTTCCACAGTTTGGCTATTGTGGACATTGCTGCTAGAAACATCGGGGTGCAGGTGTCCCGGCGTTTCATTGCATCTGAATCTTTGGGGTAAATCCCCAGTAGTGCAATTGCTGAGTCATAGGGCAGGTCTATTTTTAACTCTTTGAGGAACCTCCACACAGTTTTCCAGAGTGGCTGCACCAGTTCACATTCCCACCAACAGTGCAAGAGGGTTCCCTTTTCTCCGCATCCTCTCCGACATTTGTTGTTTCCTGCCTTGTTAATTTTCCCCATTCTCACTGGTGTGAGGTGGTATCTCATTGTGGTTTTGATTTGTATTTCCCTGATGGCAAGTGATGCGAAGCATTTTCTCATGTGCGTGTTGGTCATGTCTATGTCCTCCTCTGTGAGATTTCTGTTTATGTCTTTTGCCCATTTCATGATTGGATTGTTTGTTTCTTTGGTGTTGAGTTTAATAAGTTCTTTATAGATCTTGGATACTAGCCCTTTATCTGATACGTCATTTGCAAATATCTTCTCCCATTCTGTAGGTTGTGTTTTAGTTTCTTATCTTAATGAAGTCCCAATAGTTCATCTTTGCTTTTGTTTCTTTTGCCTTCGTGGATGTATCTTGCAAGAAGTTACTGTGGCCGAGTTCAAAACGGTTTTGCCTGTGTTCTTCTCTAGGATTTTGATGGAATCTTGTCTCACATTTAGATCTTTCATCCATTTTGAGTTTATCTTTGTGTATGGTGAAAGAGAGTGGTCTAGTTTCATTCTTCTGCATGTGGATGTCCAATTTTCCCAGCACCATTTATTGAAGAGACTGTCTTTATTCCAGGGGATAGTCTTTCCTCCTTTATCGAATATTAGTTGACCATAAAGTTGAGGGTCCACTTCTGGATTCTCTATTCTGTTCCATTGATCTCTGTGTCTGTTTTTGTGCCAGTACCACACTGTCTTGATGACCACAGCTTTGTAGTACAACCTGAAATCTGGCATTTTGATGCCCCCAGCTGTGGTTTTCTTTTTTAAAATTCCCCTGGCTATTCGGGGTCTTTTCTGATTCCACACAGATCTTAAAATAATTTGTTCTAACTCTCTGAAGAAAGCCCATGGTATTTTGATAGGGATTGCATTAAACGTGTAAATTGCCCTGGGTAACATTGACATTTTCACAATATTAATTCTGCCAATCCATGAGCATGGAATGTTTTTCCATCTCTTTGTGTCTTCCTCAATTTCTTTCAGAAGTGTTCTATAGTTTTTAGGGTATAGATCCTTTACCTCTTTGGTTAGGTTTATTCCTAAGTATCTTATGGTTTTGGGTGCAATTGTAAATGGGATTGAGTCCTTAATTTCTCCTTCTTCAGTCTCATTGTTAGTGTATAGAAATGCCACTGACTTCTGGGCATTGATTTTGTATCCTGCCACACTGCCATGAGACCATTCTATATATGATCAAAGACAGTATGGATTTTTTTTTTGGACACTGGATTTTTTTAACTATAGTTGCAGTCACTGTAAATTTCTTCATCAAGGTAATAGAATCAGTCTGGACAGAAATCAAACTGTAACTTAAACAAGTTTAATCTAAATAATTATTAAACAGGGGTGCCTGGGTGGCTCAGTTGGTTAAGCATCCAACTATTGATTTTAGTTCAGGTCATAGTCTCAGGGTCGTGGGATCGAACTTCCTGTCAGGCTCCCCACTCAGCCTAGAGTCTGTTACTTTCCCTCTGATCTCTCTCTCAAATAAATAAATAAAATATTTTTAGATAGATAGATAGATAGATTAGATAGATAGATAGATAGATAGATAGATAGATAATTAAACTATGATAGAAGGGTACCTATACAGATGTAAAGAAAATGTAAAGTGTTCCCTAGGACGGGGTGAAGGAGGAGTATATTCAAGGAAGAACAACTAATAGGCAGACACCCTCCCACCAACCAAGGATTTCAGGCTGAAGGTCAGAACTCATTGGAACCAGAGGGTTGCATCTTCACTGGGTTGCCTAAGTCAGAGCTGGTCCACTGTTACCAGGCAAATAGGAAACAATCTTCCAGGATATAAGCAAGTGATGCTGGTGGGAGGGCTCACAGAGGGTGGGGTGGTACTGTGGGTATGAGGCTGAGAGGACCCGATGATGGTGATCCCTGAGCCCAGGCCGAGGCTTCAAGGTTACTGAGGGACTGCAGGGTCTGGGCACCACAGGATGTTCTCACACACATCCATCACTGATGGACCATGCAGTAGGAACAAGACAAAATAAAATGCAACACTAGGGAACGTGAAAGAGAAGCCTCCTTCCCCCTGTAATGTTTGTTTAGCGCCCTCTACTGATAAGATCTTAACAGTGTGCTTTCTGTAAAGCAGACATGCCAGAAGAGTCCCGACCATATCACAGGGCAAGCATTGAAGGGTGAATTTAGAGCTGAGAGCCAGTAAATCCATAATTGGCACAATGCAATCAGCTCTTTCCTCCCCAAAAACCACATTGGCAATTTTTAATTTCTCAACTATAAATGAAGACATTGCTCCCTGGTCTCAGCTATTTGTTCCCTTTCTGCCCGTAAACTATATATATAGTGCCTGGATTTTCATGAAGTTTGTCTAATCATAATGAACTTCTTCAGTCTTGCTATTCAAGTCTAAAGGAAAATGGCATCCTCTTCCTAATAACCTACATCTTAGTTGAGCCACTGGTATGGCCAGACCCTTGTTAATTTTGAGCCTCGAAAGTAGCACGACCCCTAATAAATGTTCTCTCAACTACCTGGGGACCCACTGCAAGTGGGCCTACCTCTATTTCTTGCCCTTGAGAGAACAGACAAATAGAATGGAGATTTTCCCAGATCAAATTCTGGTTTCCAGATGACTGTTTCCCTATCAGAAACCAGAGGAGAGTGGAGCCTCCTGTCTCAACTTTAATTCAGACCAGGATGTCTCAGGAATGCCATTGGAAGTAAGTTGGAAGTATCATGGGTCCACTTCTTGTTCATCAGACCAGGTATACACATTTGGGACTGATGTTCTCTCACTATTTGGTACTGACCTCATCATTTGCAGATGATGGTTATTTTAAAGTGTTATCGCCTCCTCTCCATTATCAGGAACACAAGGACAGCATGCTTAATGTCAGTGATAATAAGCACAAAGCCAAACTGATCACCTGCAACACTCCCGGTTGTGAAATGCTTGAACATAATAGTTCGCATTTGAATCATTAGAAGATACTTAGTGATTGTTGAGTGGATGAATGGCTTTATAAAATGGTGGTGATGGTTTCTTTTCATTTTGTTAGTTGTTAGTTGTGTTTTTTTCTCCACCATCAGAATTTGAAACCTAAAGGAATTGCAGAGTTTTCTAGGTCTTGTTGGAACAAATTTCATGTAACTTTCATTTATTTGTTCCTTACAGTTGCACTCTGAAGCTATTTGAAACTCTTAATCTTTACTGTATACAAATAGAATTTTTAATTTAGGTTAAAATTGAAATTTTATTCTATTGTATTAGTTTTAAGTTTAAAAAACTGTCTCCCGGGGATCCCTGGGTGGCTCAGCGGTTTAGCGCCTGCCTTCAGTCCGGGGCGTGATCCTGGAGTCCCGGGATCGAGTCCCACATCAAGCTCCCTGCATGGGGCCTGCTTCTCCCTCTGCCTGTGTCTCTGCCTCTCTCTCTCTCTCTGTGCGTCTGTCATGAATAAATAAATAAAATCTTTAAAAAAAAGTCTCCCCTTCAATTCTCTTTATTCAATATGAGCAAGAAATTCTTCCTGTGTTGGAGAATGTTTATGTGGAATAATAGTTTTGAATACCAATCTAAATTCTGTTTGTGGATTTTATTTTCAAAGTTACCTATGATTGTTCACTCCTTGCATCTTGTTAGGGAACCATCATAACTAGAAGTACAAAATTATGGGATGCCTGAGTGGTTCAGCTGGTTAAGCATCTGCCTTCAGCTCAGGACATGATCCCAGGGTCCTAGCATTGAGCCCCACATTAGGCTCCCCACTCAGTGGGGAGCCTGCTTCTCTCTCTCTCCCTCTGCCACTCCCCCTGCTTATGTTCTCTTTCTTTCTCTCTCTCTCTCTCTCACATAAATAAAATATTTTTTAAAAAGTAGAAAATTGTTAGCTCAACAGAGATCTGTTAAGTACTAAGATACTAAGAATACTATATTTCTGAATGAGGCTTTTACCATTTAGAGTTCTCACTAATATTAAAATAAATGTGTACTGTTTTATAAAACAAAACCTGTCTTGTTCAAAAATACAATGCAAATGCTGCCCTAAATTGGCATAGAATTGCATGATTTATAATACTGAATTATACTAATATACAAACCAAATTAAAAAATTAAAACATGCTTTGTCCTCTAAACTATTTTAATTGAAATATTATTTATATTAATAACTTTTAAAGTGTATATAATATCAAAATAAAACTTTTGTTACTATTTCCATTTTATTGATAAGAAAACCTGAATCATTTAAGCTGTTCTTAAATTGTACCTTTCATATTATTGTTGCCTTCTTAAAATGTTTATACATCCGTTTGTTGTTTCTCCATTTTATCTTGGCTTTTATATTCTTGTCCCTTGTATATATGTATATACCCAAAACAAAACATGTCCTTTTGTAAAATCTTTTTTTTTTTTTGGTAAAATCTTTTGTTAAGCTTATGAGCCTGAAGTTCTTTCATATGTCAAATGAATTTCTAATTTTCTAATCTAAAGATAGTTCCATTCATTTCCCCCAGAACACTCAGAATAACTGACCCAGTACTTCACTTATTTGGAAAAACATAAATAAAAATATTTTCAGTAGCTCATTCATGTCTAAGTATGCTCCGATGCTAGCCCACATAGGAAAAACTTCTTTCCTATCCCTTAGCCTTTCACTATTGTTTGTACCTAGAGTACTTTCGGTGTTTCCTTTTTAAAATACAATAGCTGAAACTTCACATATTAATTTTAAAAGTATTTAATAAAGTCAGCAGTAATGAAATAATGCTGTTACTACTAGTTAATATATTAGCGAAAGGTTGCTGTTTCTCAAATCTCCACAGTGACTAAAGTGTTGCTTTTACAACTGTTTTAAACATTCTTTTTTTTTTTAATTTATTTATGATAGTCACAGAGAGAGAGAGAGAGAGGCAGAGACACAGGCTGAGGAAGAAGCAGGCTCCATGCACCGGGAGCCTGATGTGGGATTCGATCCTGGGTCTCCAGGATCGCGCCCTGGGCCAAAGGCAGGCACCAAACCGTTGCGCCACCCAGGGATCCCTACAACTGTTTTAAAACCATTTTGTACTAAACGTGCTGTGCCCAGATTTTTTTTTCCCTTTAGAACTTTAGTTTTGGGTGAACCAGCCATACACATATGTGCAAATATATATAAAATATAGTATGTATATAGAACATAATATGAAAACTTTCCATTTCATTCTGAAATATGTAATATTATATTAACCCATGACTGAAATTAGCATGAACAACTGTAGAGAAAAAAAGTCACAGTACCACTAATTCTAGCCCAGTACCCTTTTTTGTTTTAAAAGGTTCTTGAGTCAGAGTTAGCATTGTTCATCAACTGCTATTTAGTCACTATTTTTTTTGTCACCATCTTGGGTAGCTTATAACAGAATCCAAGGATCAATTATAATACTCATTGCCATTGCCATTTTATGTTTCCTTTAGCTTTATTAAAGGTGTATTATTTACTGGGCTTTGATTCTAGGTTCAAATTTTTCTTTCTGTTTTTAGAATTTAAATTTTTTTGGCATGAATATTGCAAAAATAGCAGAAAAATACCCTTAGTACAAGTGATTACCAGGTCATCTTCTAGCTAGAATAGAGTTGTTCTTTTGCTGCTAAAATAACTTTAAGTTTTCCCAGAGAGCTGTGCCTTTCAGTCTCAAATCTACTACTCCTTATCTAAACTGCATTCTAAATTGCAAGAATGCTTCAGGATTGCCTTGTATTTCATTACACTACATAATTTAAGTGTGCTATATAACATCCATTTAATACATACTTAGGTTTTAAGCAATACAAAGTGAATTTGATCAAAAACAAGTTGAAACTTAAGGACTGAAATAAGAGATTGTAAGCATAAAGATGAAGAATTCAAGTCCTTCTTCTGCCAAGGCAATGACTTTGATCTGTTTATTTAGCCTTGCTTTCTCTTCTGCTATGCTGGCTATAATAATATCTACTTCAGGAAATTGTTATAAGGATAAATGAGATAATGAATATGAAGTATAACTGGCCCTTTAACAATGCACCAAACTGATACACAGTTGAAAACCTGTGAATAAACTTTTGACTCCCAACAAAACCTTTAACTATTAAATAGCCTACTGTTGACCAGAAGCCTTACCTATGAGATAAATTGGTGATCAACTTATAGTTTGTATGTCATATAGTATATATAGTGTAGTCTTACAATAAAGTAAGTTGCAGAAAAGAAAATGTTATTAAGGAAATACTAAGGAAAATACATTTACAGTACTGTACTCTAAAGATTCTGCACATAAGTGGACCCACACAGTTCAAACCCATGTTGCTCAAAGGTCAACTATTTCACATTGTGCCAGACATGTGGTAGGTACTCTGTAATATTGATGTTCACTTATAATGACAAAATAGAGGATATATTTTCTTACCATCTTATGGTTAATTTTCTTTTTCTAGAATATACTATGAAGTAGTATAATACCCAGTAGATAATAATGTGCTTTAAAATGATAACAACATAATACCACATGATTTTACTGAATGTGCAAATTTACTTTTTACAAGAATGCGTTAAATAACTTCCCTGGAACTTTGCCTAGTATTCTTAATGTGGTTTCCTGCAGTGGCTTGATGTATGATGCAGTAATGAGTACAGAATTAGCATATAAAGCCAGACCATTTTATACTCCTTCTAATTGGCTTACTTAGTCAAGTGCCAAATACTACAATATAAAGATTCTAGTACATTATCTCTAAAACAGGCAACAAGGTTCTAGTGGAGTTTCTTTTCTAAGTCTTCCCATTATTTTTTTTCAAGATCTTTAATCTGTAAAGTCAACATTTTACTCATCTTTTGTATTCCAGCAGACCTTGCACATAGCAAGTATTTGGCAAACAAAATTGCTCAAGAAGAGGAATCTGAGAAAATGATTTGCAACTTAATACAGTGAATTTAATTGGTATTTTCTTTTTTGTAAACACATCTACAGTCTAGTATTTCTGCCTTTCCTTCTTCTACCGCACTTCTAAGGGCTTCCAGTGCCTGAATAGGAAAGCTACTTTTGCTCATTACCAGTGTGTTCTATGAGGCCCTGAATGTTGTAATGTACACATATTGAGCCATTTATATACATCCATTACTTTCCTATCTATTTATGCACTGGATTCTTGAAATACTTCAATTTGTAGAAACTATAAAGGTTTCTTTTTAGTATACTGATTTAGATTAACATGTATTTATATGTTATATATATATATATGTCATATATATATCATTTAGATTATCATGTAATCCAAGTATCCTATTTAGAAACTCTTAAGAATCAACTACATTATCTCTCCTCTTGAGATAAAGAGAAAACAGGAATGAAAATGTACCCACACATGAGAGGAAAGGAATAGCCAAAAGATTTAAATCTGCCCCAAAGTGTTTTCTTTCCTTTCAAACAGCAGCGATTTAAAATGCAGCTGCTTGTTGTGTTAAGTGCTGCCATTCATTTCTTTTCCCCATGGCTGCTGATGAATATTTTCAAGAGGAATTAAAACACACACACACACACACACACACACACACACACAGAGGCACACACAACTGGGGTCCCAGGATATGCTACATAATATGTGAGACCTAGTGTAAAATGAAAATGTCAAGTCCATTCCTTGTTCAAGAACAATGGAGAATTCCAAGAGCACAACAGCAGAGTATAATACTAAGTGCAGGCCCCTGTGCAACTGCACAGGTCACGTGCCTCCATCTGGCCCTGTAGGATTCCCAAGTTCTGGGAGATGTTCTTCCTCTTGGCACTATGCTTAGCAGCTCTTCAGGGTAAATACGTTCATTATATCTGAGCATTGTGATTTGAACATCAGAGAGAGTAAAGAGATGTGAACTCTCCCATCATGGCCTTGCAGTGTGATTACTGGTCATTATAACATGGTCAACAAAGGCATGTAATGAAGAATAAGGAGATAATTCATCTCATGAGTAAGGAATAAGCCCTTTGAAGGTAGAGAAAGCAACAGGGGAAAAATAAGCATTTATTTAGTATGTTATTTGGATAGAAGCCATATTAGGCTCTTTTTCATACATTAATACATACATTAACCTGATTAGTCATATGAACCATATAAAGCAATTTTTATTATCCTGTTTTCTACAAGAGGAAGTTGAGCCTCAAGGATATAAAATAACTTGCTAAGAGTTACACAGCAAGTAACTGGCAGTGTAGTGATTGCCCACATCTGTCTTCATATCAAGCCCATGTTTTTTCCATGGATATTGGTATCTTGCCGGCTGATGTCTGGCTCTGGAGGCTGATGGCTGCAATAAAAGTGCAGCCTTGAGAAGCAGATACAAACAGGAGTGTGATTACAAGGGAAATTTAGCTTGGCAGTTTGTTTGGTGTGAGGAAGCGGAACCTAACACAGACTGAGAGGCCATGGGCCATGCACAGAATGCAGCAAATAAAAAGAGAGTCCTTATTATATTGACCAGGCAGAGAGAACTGTGCTCCCTTACAAAAGAGCAATGCAGTGGTCACAGGACAAATGTAACATGTTGGAAATGGACAGAAGATGACACCTTGATTGCTGCAAAATAATAGCCCTTCCTACAGTAAAGGTAAAATAATAGTAACAATAATAAATAATAAACCAAACTATGGACACCAGGTTTTAGTAAGTACAGTGAGAGTCTGAAGTGTCTAAAGGCTGGTATATTTGAGGAGAGTATACTCCAAGCTCCATTCACTTAATGTTCCACTTTCTCTATAATTTTACCATGTCTCTTAACTGTATCATTATGGATATAACATATTTTAAATCTATTCTATAAGCAGCATGAATGGATTTATCCTAACCTAAAGTACTGGCTTTCTATCCTCAGTCCAGCCACTCTACTAAGTGTTAAATCTCATTTTCTTTTCAGTTTACTCAGTTCAAAGTCATTGTATATAAGTTATAAATATATAAGTTTATAAGTTATAAGTTACAGGATCTCTCTACCTGGTGTGGGTGGTAGGGGGGGCAGCGAGAAAGAGAAGTCAGAGATAAGTAGGACATGGTTCCCGCCTCCAGAGGGCTTCAGAATGAAATTATACAATTTCAGACTTCATAGAATGCTGAGAAACCAGTATAGAGGAAATGGCAAACTTTGCCTGGAGGAGGTAGGAAACTTTATATACCAAGGTAACCTTGAGCAGTAAAGTCTAAACAAATAAGTAGGAGGAGTTCACTGAGGAGATTTGGAAGATTCATCTTCCTGGTCGTTACTGGATTTTTCTTTTAACTTTTCTGATCATGATCATCAATGTTTTGGAAATTATTGAGTTAAGTTCAATCCAATGGTTGTTTTCAAGAAGTTCTCAGATGATTAAGATTGTTTAGAAACAGTCATTTGATTTTAGGTCGGATGAATCAAATAATAAAAACAATACATAGCCATAACTCTCTTTAATACTTCAGCGTTTAGTTCCTATATCCATAATTTAGAATATAAATGTAGGGTGTGTGTATGTGTGTGTGTGTGTGTGTGTGTGTGTGTGTTCTCCTGAATACCTTTCTTAGGCACATTTTGTAGAATAAAATGTCAACTACTTCTACCATTTCTTTTATTTATCCTTGTAAGAACATTAAAACAAAAAGTGATTCATATGTTATATACAACCTGTGATTACCATAATTTCTTTACTTTCAGTGTAAAACTCTTTCTGGAGTCTGTGACCACATCATATCCCTGTCATCGGATCCTCTGGTTTCACAGTCTGCACACCTGGAAGTGATTCAGCTGGCAAACATCAAACCAAGTGAAGGGCTGGTAAGAGCTACCATGTTTGTCAAAGCTGCCATCCATCAGCGGACAGCTAATGATGTGGGAAAAGCAGCCTCCAAATATGGGAATCTATAAATTCTAACAAACTTTAAATATTTTGGTATTTTTTTCTAGAGGTAAATTAAAGTAGTGGGAGTTTGTCACGATAAGAAGTTTTATGAAGATAAATGAAAATGAAAGAGAATTTAAAATGGCAATTTCTAAATTACCTTGTTTACTTTGGTAACAAATTAGCTTTTATTACATTCTTTCACCCTGCCCCCTACCAAAGTTCTTTAGGTTTAAAGGAAGTTTAAGAGTTTTATACTAAGGGATCCCTGGGTGGCGCAGCGGTTTGGCGCCTGCCTTTGGACCAGGGCGCGATCCTCGAGACCCGGAATCGAATCCCACATCGGGCTCCCGGTGCATGGAGCCTGCTTCTCCCTCTGCCTGTGTCTCTGCCTCTCTCTCTCTGTGACTATCATAAATAAATAAAAATTAAAAAAAAATTTAAAAAAAAGAGTTTTATACTAAGAATCAGTGTTACTTGCCCATGCAAATAGGTGTTTTGTTTGTTTTGCTTTGGTTTGTCATGGTTTTAATAGGGCACTTTTCCCTTAAGTTGTGTAAGCCAAACAAACACGATATTGTTTATAACTCACATCCATTATTTCTTACAAGAGTGAGTAAGCAGGTGGATTTTGCCAAAACTAGGCTGACATCTAGGAGATGTATTTTTTTATTGTGTAATAATGAAGATAATCATATATATTTTGTTCACTTGATTAAAGTTGTATTGTTATAAATTTAAACCAAAGGAGAGTTTTTTCTTTAATAGGCCTCTAGAAAGAAAGCATATAAAATTATTATTAATGAGAGAGAGACAATAAACAAGAAACTGGCTAGAGAACATCTTACCCAATACACAACTAAGATTTGTTAGTTTGGTGCTGCAGTGTTTCCACTTTCTCGCTGTGGATGAATTTTCCTGGGATATAATTATTGATATTTTAGAACATAGAAATCTTGGAAATAATATAATTCAACTAATATATTCTAAAAGATCTCTAAGTTTAACTTTTTATGTGGCTTTTCTTCAATTCATAACTGATTTTTCAGAGTGAGGCCATCTATTCGACAGAGTGACTTTCTACTGATATTTGGCAAATTACTTTTGGTAACTATAGTTTCTCCATGCTTTTGTGGCTTTTATCAGTGTTTTCCTGGGAAGATGGAAATCAGTATTTCAGACATAGCTAGCAAGTATGTCATCATCATAGCTTCTGAGTGCAATCAAAATTTTTATTTTTAGATTTTAAGTCTTAAGAGCTTATTTTTTAGCATTCATAAACTTATTTGAAGTTAAATTTATGATTTTAAATTCTTACTGTTCCTTTTGGTTATCTTTACACAATCCAGTTTCATTTAAAGCATCTTTCAAACTATAATATTAAAATTTTTCCTTTCTGTATTCCCCTTTTCAGTGGTTATAAAGGAAAAAGAATCTCTCTCAGCATGATTTGTGGAGTGAGAAATCAGGAATTAATACATACTCTATTAGACTAGGAGTCAGGACACTGGGATACAAATTACTTACATAAAATATAACTGCGAGTGTGATCTTAAGGAGATGGAGGAGTAAATTTAACCTTCTTGGCCTTGCTATTTTCATGTGTAGAATGTTGGGGACAGAAAGGGAGAGTGAGCTAGATCAGCCTTAAGGTTTCCTCTACCTCTATGAGTTTGCAGTGCTAAGGACAGTATTTGGAGAAAAGAGGAGCCTGATTTTTCCCCCACTAATTTCCACTGAAATCGTGAGAAATAGTAACCATGTCAAGTGAGTCAATTCAGTGCTAATTAAAGGACTTTAAGAAATCTTCATATGTTTTTAGTGAAAGGTATAGCCCTAGACACATCTTTTATTTTTTAAATTTGAAAGAGGTAGATGTAAGTCTGCTCTTTGAAACAGATTCAGTTAGTCTGAGAAAGATCTGGAAGAGAAAAGAAAATACATGTGTGCTTAGGGTTTGCCAAGGGTTTTCTCACAACTCTTTAGATACTTTCTTATTTTTGCAAATGAGAACAATGGAATCACAGATTTTCACCAATTTGCCCTATGTCACATACGTGATATACAATAGAGGTCAATCTCAGTGAAGTATACCTTAACTAAGCTTTTCCTATTATCACACATCTAAAGTTGGAATCGCCAAAGGGAAGTACAAGAGGTTTAGGAGGGTAACTTTAAAACCGGAACCATCTAGAGAAACAATTTTTAAAGGACACTTGGCAGCATTTCATTGGGAAAATATTTCCAAGGGGGGGAAGAAAAAACCAAAATGTTGACTATTAATAAAAAGTGAAATAAAATTTATCTTGTGATTCATGTTAAAGAGATGCCCAAATAGAAATTTTATATGATATTTTTTTCATTTTAAAAATCAGATACCATTAAGCAAGTTTAATCAGTCATATTTGGAATAAATAGATCTAAGGACTTTGGTAACATTTTTTAGCATGTGCGCTTAGACATAGGAAATGTCTTAATGGTAAATGAAGGAAAATAGAGGTGGGAGAGTACCAAGCTTTAGGGAAGTTTAATTAGCTTAAAACATCTGCAGGTCTTCTGCCAGTTTCAGAACAACATCTTTCATAGGCAAAAGGTAATTGCTTGGTTCTTCCACTGATAAACTGGATAGATTATTCATTAGCTTTCCACCTAATTAATCAGATCCCCTGGGATTTCTTAGTTCAAGAGACCTAAGCGTTATAACGAATGATGGGAAACATAGTTATGATTAAAACCTGCAACTAGCCTCTAAAATGCTTTTAAATGACTATGATTAGCAGAAAATTAAAGGAGGGAGAATGAAAGCTATTAGAACATAACAAAACTAGATTGGAACCAAGAAATGAGTTGAATAGAGAGGAAGGGGTTCGGAGGGACATCCCCTGGGGAAGCCTCTTGGCCTCAGAGAGCTCTTTTGCTATTAGACTTGGATTATCCTCAAATATGCCTTACTCCATTGACTTGATTGTGAGGTTGCTTTGGTGCACATTGGTCAACTGACATTCGGAGACCGAGTGAAGCAAATGTCATTTTGGCAAGCTAAGCAGGAGAGAAGGAGCTATTCAAGTCAGCTCCAGAATTAATTGGTTTTTTTTAAAGGAAGAAAGAATTAAGGTTTTGATGAAATGAAAGGCCAGATTTGTCTCACTTCCAGAGAAAAAGCCATTTGAATTACATGTCCTCCTGCTGTTTGACCTTTTCTCAGAGGTGAACAAGTGATCAGCTGTAGTACTGTGGACTCTTCATTATTTGGAAGATGATTAATTTGAAACTCATCCAAGCAACTTGCTTCTTTTACTTTCTTTGAGTACCTGACTTTTTTGGCCATTTTTTCTCATTAATACTACCAGAGGGAGGTAAAAAGAATGAAGTCAATTTTGATTATTAAAAGCATTTATTAAGCAAATGGTTTATTAAGCAAATGGTTTATTAAGGTTAGAAATGAAAATATTGCATAAAACAGTATCTGCATTCTTTGAGGCATTTAAAATTGCTTCCATGAGGTTGCTAGAATTGAACTTGGTATACATAGTTATATCCTCCTTTATTTAAGCATTTAAAAAAATTTTATCCATCTGAAAAAAATTTACTTTAATATAAATCATAGAACATTTTATTATATATAAACAATGATGAGATATTCTTCCTTTAAATAACAGATACCTGCTTTAGCTTACAATTGCCACTTTGAGGTTCCTGATGTGTGTAATAATTGCACACTTATTTTACTTCCAGAGGCACAACTAGATTATGTCCATGAGTTTTTATTATGGCTATATTGCTTTTTTTAAACATTTATCCTAGGATATTAGACTTTCTCTATAACCTAATCATTAATGAAACTATTTAGAGCTCTTGTCACACCTTAATTCATAATCAGTAATGATCAGTGTTGCAAGAAATGTAGAGAGAAACAAAATCTTTTTCAGAGAAGATGAGTCAATAAAATAAATTTGTGTAATATGAAACACAGGTACTCTTTATAACCACACTGCACATAGTACATGTGTGCTAAAGAGGTCTCAATCTCTTAGAATAGATGTTAAACAGTGAATGGTTGACTTTAATACCTACAGTTGCCAAATATTATGTTATAATAAGAAAAGTGAAGGTGCACAACTCTCCTGTTAATGAACTGATAAATCAGGAGCCTCAACACACTCTAGTGGTGTTGAGTGTGTGGTCTGAAGTCAGACTACCTAGGCTTGGAACCTAGCCTCATCGCCTTGGGTAGACTCCCCAGCTTCTCTGGGCCTCAGTTTTCTTATCTCTAAGACAGAAGTAATGATAGTTTATACCACATAGGCTATTGTGAAATAAATATGAAACACTTAAAACAGTCCTTGGCACGTTGTAACCAGTTGATATCTGTGATGATAGTGATAGAGAATGATAAGCCATGATGACTGTTTTGTATGTCCAAGTGATACATACTGTTTCTTTCCCTGTCTTTTCTCACTTTATTCTCTCACAGTCCTTCTGTGTAAAAATAACTGAAATAAAGCAGTGTTTAGCTCTTACAAATATAATTAAGATCCTTTATTAATCTGATGTGATTTTGTTAATTCCTGGAGGCAAATGATGGCAAGAATCTTGTCCTCTTCTAGATTCTATAAGAGCACCGTTATATTTACCACCACCCCCCATAAATGATGGGATAAGTATTAGCTTAAGGGACATCTGGGTGGTTCAGTGGTTGAGTGTCTACCTTCAACTCAGAGCATGATTCTGGGGTCCTGGGATCAAGTTCCACCTCGGGCTCCCTGTAGGGAGCCTGCTTTTCCCTCTGCCTATGTCTCTGCCTCTCTCTCTGTATTTCTTATGAATAAATAAATAAGATCTTTTTTTAAAAAAAAGTATTAACTTAAAAAGTAAGTATGCTGTAGACTTGTCACTGGAGTAAGGTTGAATATTACCATATGGTCATAGGCAACAACTACTAGACAATTTCTTAATTAATTTCTATATGCACTTCTGTTGAGGTTATTTTATATGAAATAATGAAGTTGCACTTAAAACACTAGAGTTTACAGGTAAACGAACACCTTTTAAATTACATTCATTTTGTTTCACTTTAATCATCCAGGCTCAATCATTTTTGGAACAGGTACCAACGTTTTAGACATAAGACATTACTGAAATGACTTAAGAATTCAAGCCTACTCAGTTTTTTAATAGTGCCATCCCATGAACTTTACTGCTTCTTGTTTTTATTTCTTACTTATTTTCAACGGAGATACATGTACATTTACTTATCTAAATATATAAGTAGGCAAATTGAATTTAAATAAAATATTTTTAAATAAATGTATAATTAACCGAAAGGTATGGGAAATTAATATTTTAGTAATTGCCTACATAAGTACTAAAATTAGTGCTTTTCTGAAATATTGTTGGTTATTGTTAAATCCATTATATTGTAGGCTTTGAGTTTATTAAAATTCATATTTTTTATTTTTGAAATCAATATTTTAAAATGCAAAGCACTAGTGTATGTAAAACTTCGGTAATTTTTTTTCCCAAAGAAAAAAGTAACAGAATCTTCCTTCGGGAGGAAAAAAGGCCATTCCATGAATCATCTTTTTTTCTTACTTACTTAAATGAAAATATTTTAATATTTACAATGTGAATATTTTCTTGTGATTTTTTTTCAAGTTCTATCACTATCTATAATTTAAAGTTTTTGTTTGGGATGCCTGGGTGGCTGAGCAGTTGAGCGCCTGCCTTTGGCTCAGGGCGTAATCCCACATTCCAGTCCCACATCAGGCTCCTTGCATGCAGCCTGCTTCTCCCTCTGCCTGTGTCTCTCATAAATAAGTAAATAAAATCTTTTTTAAAAATTAAGTCTTCGTTTGTTCATAAAGCTTACATAATTTCAGGATTTCTGGATAACCTTTCTATTGTAATCAAGCATTTTCTAAAATAGCTTTATTAAATGGAAAGTGGAACCTCACTCTCTTTTTTAGGAGGAGGGCTTGCCACACATTAACTCTTAATTATTGATATATAAGTGATTGGATATAATTTTTAAACTTTATCAATGAGAGGGCACCTGGATGGCTCAGTGGTTGAGCATCTGCCTTTGGCTCAGGTCATGATCCCAGAGTCCTGGGATGAAGTCCCACATCGGGCTCCCCGCAGGGAGCCTACTTCTCCCTCTGCCAGTGTCTCTGCCTCTCTCTCTGTCTCTCATAAATAAGTAAATAAAATCTCTAAAAAACTTCATAAATGAAAATAAAGGCAGGAAATATAGGATTCCGTAATAGAGCTATAGAAAAGTTTATATTAACAATATTTTATTACTCTTCTTCTCAAGTAGTACTTGAAGTGGCTCTATAGAAACCATATTTGAATTTCCGATTATAACTTTTACTTTGCCACAGAACAAATAATAAGGACAGTTGGGGGAGTGAGTTGTGTTCTTTCTCCAGAATACTGAATTACCATTCTACAATTTATAAGTGTCACAGGCAATTTACTTATCAAGTAATTATTTGGTTGAGTACAGGCTTCTTCAGGCAAACTTTAGAAACCAGAACGTTCAGATAAGAATTGTTTTACTAGTTTAAAGATAGCATCATTGAATATGGATTCATGGAGCATGTGGCAATTTTGATAGGATAAATTTTTTTTGTAAATGGGATTATAATATACTTGAAAACATTCCAATCACTTCACTTTTTTTCTGATGCTGTCTTTTTCTTAGGGTATGTATATTAAATCAACATATGATGGCCTCCATGTAATTACTGGAACTACAGAAAATGTAAGTATTGTAACATTTCAGACTATAGTGTGTGTTTTGCTTTTTATTATTAAACAACTTATATATCTCACATAATTGAAATTGACTTCTGAGGACATGAACAAATAAGGAGAAAAAAATAAAAAGACACATTGAGTTAGTAAGTGCTGGTTTGGGAAGAATTTCAGTCATTTTATTTAGTTTAGAGTAACTATTTACCTAGAGTAAATCAGATGTTTTCTGTTCATAGCCAGAGATCTGTCTTTGTTATTTTCTGGTTTATGACAAGTTATTTTGACATCTAAAAGAATCTACTTCCATCTGTCAAATAGGTTAGTTATATTAAGAAACTTATAGAAGAAAGAAACATCAGATAATTCAGTCTTTCTGAATACTGCATTATAATTCAGCTCAATTCAGTGAAGAGCCAGCATGATAGAGCTCACTGGTTTTCACAACAGGGTCCCTCCCTGGATCAACAGCATCAGCCTCCCTTGGCAACTTGCTGGAGATACAAAGTCTCAGATTCCACCCCAGAACTACTAAATCAGAAATTCTGGAGACCAGCCTGTTTCTTAATAAGAGATTTTGTTTTAACAGGTGCTTCTGAGACATTCTCAAATTTGAGAACCACTGCAAGTCAGTGGGTCAGAGTCACCAGGCTCCAGAGTCCTACAATTAGTTCTGCATCTTTTTTTTAGTTCTGCATCTTAATGGTAGTATAATTTTTGGCAAGTCACTGACCCTATTATTGCTTTAGTTTCCTCAGCTATAAATAGAAAATATCTGCACCACACACCTCACTAGGTTGGTGTGAAAATCAAATAACCTAATAGATGTGAAAGGCTGTGCTATAAAGAGCTACAGAAATGTGAAGCGATCGTGTTGAGTCTGAACATGTCACTAAAATAGATTTGAATAGTATAATAAATCATTATTCCTCCCTTCAGTTGTCCCAGACTTCCATCTTGCTCTTAAGAAGGTGCTGAGCTTTGAATATTGCTTCTTTTAGAAATTCTGACAGGTTACATGTTTATGCTGTATTCCTTCAAGGAAGATTGGGGTGGAATTGGTTAATCTCGAGTTTTCATAGATCTCAGTATTTTACCAGCATTTTCTTTTTAAAAAAAATCAACATTCTCTTCATCTAATTCACTTACTATGTTAATCATTTATTGACTTTTTTCCCACTTACTTCTCTTGGTTTCTTGAGAATAGTAAAAACACATAATATACATTGCAGTTGGATTGCTGTACTGGCTTCACATTTGGTATTAAATATGGGGTCAAAATATCAGTTATATGCATATTAGCAACTAGTTACAATTTTAAAATGGAGTGAGATAATGTATACTATGCTCCTGATCACTAATTGATCATTCTAATTTATTTGTACATTCCTCCAATCGTTCATTTATCTATTTGTTCTTGTAACAGACTTTTGCTTCATATCTGCTATGTTCCAGGCATAGGGCTAGGTCTTGAAAGAATTTTTAAATTAGGGGTGTGTGTGTGTGTGTGTGTGTGTGTGTAAACAGGTAGTAAAATTTGTATAGATAAAGGAAAGAATCATCAATGACACCAAATGAAACCAGAGAAGTAATCACAGATATGATTTTGAACTGTATCTTGAAGAATTGATAGAAATGCATCTCTGAATTGTGTGGGGTCTATATAAAAAAGTTGAGCACTATGTACTCCTCATATTCATTACTCAGTAATATTTGCTAAATGGGTGAGTGATCATATAAAGATGCAGCCTATGAGTAGTAAGGATATGAACCATATATTAATGGCTCATCATTTAATTCTTTTTTCTCGAAAATATTTCACTGGTTTTGGTACCTCAGTCATTTATCATTAGGAGATCTGTGCTCAGTCTTAGTAAAGCTGCTCACTAAAGTGGTTAAGTTATTTTGCTTTGCTCTGCCCTACTTTCTTAGTTTTCTCTTATGTAAAATGAGAAGTTTGGACAAAATGATCTCTAGGGTCCCATTTAACATTGAAAGTCTGTAATTTATATGACTTACTCCTTTTTTTCCTTATCTATGAAAGAAGTTGCTTCAGTTTCTTTCAATTTTGTATGCCAACTATCATTTTCTTTTACATCATGACTGGAACCATTGGCTTGATATTTTTCTTCTATACTCTTCTTTAAAAAGATCAATTGTGAGCCAGATAGCACAGCGACTGAGTATAGTTATAGCCCTATTACAGTAATAATTACAAGCCTTTCAGAATTGTAGCATGGTACTTGTCTGATTTGTTAATATGCCTAACTCCCAAAGGTGCTATAAAAAATTTTTTTTCTTGTTGTGATACCATTCTTAGGGTTGAGCTCATATCCTAGATGAACTACCCTCTTAAGAGTATACTTATATTATTACTTGATTAACTGGAATTCTCTGGAATATCATCTTATCTTGAATTCTGACCTATGACAGATCATTCTTTTGTGAATTTCAAAATTTGTTGAATTGAGGTTAATATTGCATCAAGACTTTGTTTTGAAATAATTGGAAACTGGAAGTGAATAAATAAATTGGAAATCACGTTTAAAGTAAATTCTGCTTTCTATTATTAGTTATCTATACAGTGCCAATAATACATTAAACACTAGTAATCATTTTTAATTTTTTAAAGATTAATTTCTTGATCTAATTTAAAGAGGTGAACTTATTGTAGTATTTTCAGGTGAAGGAAATGACTGGTAAAATTTATGTTCTTTATCATTTCTGTTATGTTAATTTTAGTCACCTGCAGATCGGTGCAAGAAAATCCATGCTGGCGACGAAGTGATTCAAGTTAATCATCAGACTGTGGTATGTATAATTACCTTATGAGTCAGTGGGAGGAACTGATATAAAGATTTGCTAAAGCTTTCAATGAATACCAATAAAATGAAATGGCTGTTTGTACAAAATGATCGAATAGCCTTCTTTAAGATAGTTGAATGAATATTCTTAATTATTGGACAGACGATAAGGCATAGTTTTTAAAAAACATAGTTTTAATATAAGGCTTGGAAATACTAGTGTTGGCTGAGGTTAGATGTGCATTTCTATATAGACAGGTGCAAGATAATGTTATATACCCCATGAACCAAGATAATAATTTGGGGCTAGAAATTAATGTGATGATGCACAGAAATTCAACATTTCCTGGATAAAATTTACAAGTTTTACTCTACAAACTATGGAATTACCTAGTAGGTATGTTTTGTAAGGGCATACATTCATTCATCTACTTTAACATTGATTTGCTCACTGAAGTGTCTGTTAGATTGGCTTATTTTAAATGTCAGTTTTTTGAACAATTTAAACATTAATAGCCAAGTTGGCCCGTCATTTCCCTAAAGGGGACAACAGTTTTTGTTTTAAAACTGTTGCATGTAGCTACATAAGTTCATGAAATTTTCTTGCTCTGCAAACCTCACAAATCCCTTTCCAGGCTAAGATCTTGACAGTGGATTTTTGTGTCAATGGTAGACTTTCAAGGGCTATTTTTCTTATTGTTAGGTTTAGAAAATGAACATCACATGATTTTCACTTTGGGCTGTTTTCTGTCTCAGTTGATTTACTTTTGTCTTCTATATCTGCCAAAATAAAGTGTATTCTCTAAAACAAATTAAGTTAAAATAATCTGTTTATTAATATAACAAACTTCATTTGAAAAAAATGTGTTTTTTGGTAAATATTCTACTATAGCTCACTGACCCTTCATAGTGGATAATTGTTTCCTAGTGTACCTTTTAATTAAATTTGTTTTTGCCCATTCTAGCGATAGAAGAAACTTTTAGAAGGAAAGGCTATATTTTGGGGGTAAGACTGGTGTGAAAAACTCCAGTCCTTTAAAAAAAAGAAAAAAGAAAAACTCCAGTCTTTCTCATTGATTCTGATGTGAAGGTAGAAGCCATTTCATTTTTGGCCTTGAGTAAACTGAGAACTTTGTAATATTGTGGAGAGGCTCCTGAACACTGATAATTAAAGTTACACTGTTTCTTCAATGGGTTCATTAACTAAGTGAATTAAAGTTAATCAAAGTTTAAAAAATTAAACATGTAGGTGTTAGGTTAATAGTAATTAATGCAGAATTCTGGTCATCAGCAAAGCCTTTCCACACTATGACAAGTTTTGATAATGAGAAGGTTGTCATTACTAGAAACTATACAAAGTGGTTGTCCTAACTAAAGTTTCTTGTCCTCTAGGATGAGGCTGTGGGCAGTGGGATAAAGCAGCTGCTTCAGTAGACAAACAGCTTCTCCCTTTTGTAATGCTCATGCTGCCTCCATTTTTGCAATGTGACCTGAACAAATATGACATCTGTTCAATAGTTGGGACCAATTTCCAGTTGGTCAATTCTAAGTGGGTAGAAATTAGTCTCTAAGGAAAAATAAAATTGTTTAAAGGATACTCTTTCTGGTGCAAAGATTCTGATGTTTGCCAAATGAATATGAAAGTCCTTAAAGGACTGCAAGTGAACTAATAAAATCTATATGGGTTGGTGATACTTAAATACTGTGAGAATGTATAAATACATCTTTGCATCACAGGAATATTCTAAAATATTGAAAGTGACATAGAATGATGGTTGGGAGAACTTGCTTCCAGTTTTTGCTCTGAAATTGACTGATGGCTTTAAGTGAATCATAGTAACTATTTAAGCAAAAGCTTATCTTTTTATAATAATAATAATAATAACAACCAACGTTTACTGAGTTCTTACAGGTGCCAAGCATCATGTTAAGTACTTTACATATTTTATGTCACTTACTACTTAAAATAATTATACAAAGAAGGTGTATGTGGAAATTGAGACTCAGAATTAATAACTCACCTGCAACTCTGACTCCAAGGCCTTCGTTTTTTGGATTGGGTGGGGGAAGGGCAGCAAGGGTAAGAGAAGAGGAAAGGAAATGAGAATTTACGTAACTAGGGCAGTGTATCAACTGAAGTGAAATTAGAAATGGGTTAGAAATTTAACTTTTTTGCTACTTCCTCACTCTTTTCCTTCAGATAGATACGTAAAACACCTATCACAATGTCAGGCACACATTAAGAGCTCAATAAAAATTAACTTTCCAACCTCCCTTCTTCCCTTTTACCTGCAACAACTCTTGAGCCAACTGGAGTCTGGTCTTAGCAGACTGCTACTAGAACCTCCAAATTGATTTTGGATGATAATAGAGACATTCTCTGACAGGAGAATATGTTGAATTCTCTAAAAGTAGCCATCCTTACTAATGTGATCAATTACCAGATTGTCTTCTTTGTGTTCAAATGAGAGGCCTATTTGTGTAAGAATGGCTCATTTTATTAAGTGCAGCCTAGTCTGCTCTCTCTTTCTTGCTTTTGCCTCCTTTGTGGTCTGTACAGTGCTTTTAACTTCTGACTAGATAATATACAAAAATGATGAAATGGAAATTATCTGGTTTTTTTTAACTATAAAAGATTTGGTAGGTAGGTAAATTAGTTGAAACAAGTATAAATTATTTGTAGTCTACAGTTACCCCTTCTGTCCCTCCATTAATTACCAGAGACAGTAGGGGTTGGTTATGATATAATTACTACATTAAGGTGTGGCCTGATACATTTGGAATACTTATCTAATATTATTTTTAATCAAGTAATTGACCAGAATAGTGAGATAATTGCCAATATTGTTCTATACCAATTTAGACTCGATAGTGAAGACTAAAGTTCAATCTTATATTTTGAATGTTATTAGCCTAGTTAGTATTTTTCTATAAATTTCCTACTGCTAAAGGTAGTAATATATAATATAAAATCTGACAACTTTTCTTATTTTAAAATACATAGAGAAGCAGTTTGAAATTTTTCCCTAAGGGTCTGAGAAAGTTGAATGACTCACAGATAAATTCAAGTACTATTTTTTGAAATTGCTAGTATGGTATATCTTTGAGATGTCCAATTAGATGTATGTATTTTCTAGTTTGCTCTCTTTTCAAAAAGTATATTTTCTTATTTGAAACGAAACTGGAAGTTTTATGTCATTTTTTCATATTGCTATATTCTTTATTATAAATGGCTTTTAAGCTTTGCAAATCAACATACTTCTGTGGCTGAGAAACTGTGGCTGCCAGGTAGGAAGAAGAAAAAATCATGAACATCCAAGCAAAGCAGACTGAGTCCTATTGCATGTCTTCCCCGCCAGTGAAGATCCAACTCCTCAAAGCTGCTGGAATCTCCCAAGATTTTTTCCACTTCATCTGACACTACATCCCTCTCTCTGGGAGATACCTCGGCATAGTTTGAACCAGCAACTCTGCCCTCATGATGCACTTTTAACACGTATTTTTAGCTGATGAGACTATTTATAGTTATTAAATCTATTGGGGCATATTCCTAATGAATCTGTTAAATTTTATGTTAATACTGTTTTTGGTGTGTAAGTGTTTTAAAGATTCAATCCATACTAAAAACAGATATTTTCTTCTTAGGAATACCAATTAAAAGGAGGGGGTATGTGGTGGTTGAATCCAGCATTTGGAAAATTTCCTCTTATTTTGTGTAAATATTAAAACATATTCACTATTACTTTGAAAGGTCTCTTGAAACCTGGTGACTACCCTCTGGCACAAAATATATGTAGCCATAAAGGCTACTGGGATGGAAAAATAACTAGGTTGGGATAGTCAAAAAGATTGCAGCAAATAGGATGTTGGACAATGATTAGTGAGAAATGGAAGATGAGTACTATAAGCTAATGGTCTTTGTTATCCCTCAAATGGTAAACATTTGCTCAACAAGACTTACAGGTGGTGGCAGTGGTGGCTGGAGGAAGGGAACATATTAAAGGACTGTTGAGTCATCTGGAAAGGTCATTCTAACTTCATTTATATAATTATCAAAGGTATCTCCCTTAGTCTTTCTTATTCTCACCACTAGTCTATCCTTTTTGACTTTGTCCTCACCCTCTTGTTCCTTCAACCCCAGAAGAGTACTATTTACAAGGGAAGCCAGCATTATCAGAACGGATGCAAAATGTGGTGACACATTAAAGCCCAGCTCCCCCTTCCCCTCCTTCCCTCTCACCCTACCTCCCAGTCCCTGCACTTCAGCAGAAAGGAGTGGTTCATTGAATGGAATGAATACCAGGATATTGACTAACACCAGATGTGCCCTTTCCTTTCTTTCTCTCTTTTTAAATTTACTAAAATGTTGACTTTGTTCTTTAACATTTTTTTCTAACTCCGTTTTCTTCTCCTTTCCTTTACCATCCTTATCACTTCTCACTTGACTGTTTTTCCTCCATTCTTCACCTTGTTCACATTTTTATTCTTTATTCTTCTGTTCTTCCTTCTCAAATGAGGAAGTATTTGTCTTATAATTTCTTATGCCCAAAATGTTGAAAACTGAGACCTCAAATGCAGTATTTCTGGTGCATCTCATGTCTTATTCCTGTAAACACAAGATGTTGCTGGAGTACCGAGATTGAATATATTAGCATGGTGTTTAACAT
Source organism: Vulpes lagopus (assembly GCF_018345385.1). NCBI lineage: Eukaryota > Metazoa > Chordata > Mammalia > Carnivora > Canidae > Vulpes > Vulpes lagopus. The sequence continues at coordinate 17,354,250 of NC_054848.1, forward strand.
TTTGCTTAATGAATGATTATGAAAATACCATAAAATAACTCTGTTAGGGTTCTAAGAAATTGGTATTCAAAACAGGAAGTGAATTGTTCTCTTTTGGAAGGAAAAAATCATGAAGAGTCATTTATCAAAAATTACAGGAAACTGCATCATAGACTTCAATTACTCATAATAATATTTTATTTCAAGTTCTGCCTTACATAGTAGATCGTTTATGAGATTATCATAGTTTTTTTCTATTTTGCATTAAACATTTCATATTTGATAAGAATATGTGGAAACTGATTTTGAAGTGCCACATATTGCTATAAACTATATAATATTTTATTTTGCCTAGAGAAATCAATTCATTACTTTATTATCCAATATAGTATTTTATGAGTTTTATATTACCAACTGAAGTTTATTACATTGTCTTTATATAAAAGAGATAAGTTGTATGATGCCTTAACAATGGTAACTTGCTGTTAACCAATTTATTTTCTCTGCAGATTTCTACATCCTGACTTATTTCTTAATTCTATACTTTTTACTAGCTTCACCAGGAAAAATGGAATGGCCTTTGAAAATGGTTACTCCTGATTTATTTTTATTAGTAGTATATATACATCTTTGTTATCAATATATGGTAAATATGATCTAGTTATTTATATGGAATTTTAAGAGTTTTTTTATAAGTGATTATTATGTATGTTTCAAATGTGTCTATTGGCTGATGTTCTTACCTGCTTCAGGTTATTAAGTGTGTGACTCACTTGCAAATCAGTATCAATAACTGTAGCCCTTTTCCTACCCCTATGGAAAAGGCAAAAAGTCAACTGGTCACAATTGCCTAACTCACTTTCCGTCTGTAGTAGGGGTGGGCAATTAGTGGATAACTGTCTGAAAAAGATAAAAATTATTGCATGAAAGGTAAACACATTAAAGCACCATAACATAGGAAATTCAAGAGATAATGATAATAATCTTACATTCTTTTCAGGTTATTTAGCCCTAGGATTCAAATGTAGGCTTCATCCACTAAATTAATATTCTGATCAGCCTCATGGCTGAAATCTTAGGTAATGTAACCACTGATTACTTTTACATTTCTCTCATCTTATAACCCTAATACTGGGCAATAAAGAATTTTTTTAAATTGGAACGAATGGCCGAGAGTTCAGTATGGCCCCATTTGGAGCTGACATTGAGTTACTTTTTTTGTCTGAGTTGTTGGATTTCTGGTAAAATGATTTCTAAAGATAACTGCTACAGTGAAAGTATTTTTAGCCATTATGGAAGTTCTTAAATTAAATTTTTTATTAATAAAGGTTTAGAATGCTATTTAGCTATATATATATATATATATATATATATATATATATATGCATATATACTCATGCTTTGGTTTTGTCTTGATACATATGGACATCTGTTGCAGTATTTGTATTTTCAAGTAAACATGTCTGTTAAATGTCTGACAGTAAATGATATAAACATTCATAGCAAAAATTGTACATTTTTAAGCATGTCACTTTTTGAATAGCAGAGTTTTGGTTACTTTTAATTATTTTCTCCATGTGGATGCCTAAATTAAATTTAAGCATGATTTTTCATAAGTACAGATGTTTTCATTATTCTTTCTCAAAATTCTTATAAGTAGGACCTGTAGATTTTTAGATTACAGTGCTTTGTTTCATCCTCTAACTTTGTTGACTATAACTCTTTATTTTAAGATGCAAATTTCTGTATCTTTGCAAGAAGAACAGAAATGAAATATAGGAAGGAATGGCTGAAACATAATAATTTCCTAATATGTAAACATAAAATTGTTGTAAAATTTAACTCACGTAAATATCTTTAAAGCTTTTAGTTAAAAACCTGTATTATTATGGTTCTTTGAAAATATGTTCTTAATTTTGAGGGGGTTAGGATCTATGATGTGATCAAAGATTCTCCCCAAAAGCCTTTCACGGTAATGTGATTGTCTTCTTCCTCCATCTATCCCTTGCAGAGGCTTTCAGATTCACTCAATTTTACGTTTTGGAATGAAATAAAAACAACATTGGCTTTGATTCAGTTTTCTATAGCATATACGAATATAAACCATTAAGTCCCCAAAATAAACCTTTGGCCTTCAGAGACCACAACATTACAAAATACCATATGGAAATGGAAGAAGGGAAAGAGAGCTGTATGCTCAAGATGCTAAACTGTACCCACAGTTTTTTAATCAGCTGGCCACAGAAGCAGAGACACCAGCAATAGAAAGGCTGCAGTTAGGATGCGTGATAGATAACAGGAGATGATGCAAGTAACAGGATATGTAAATGTGTCACTTTTGGTGAAAACTATGTGGGTGAGTCCTAAAACATAAAGGAAAAAATGATGACTGTTTTCCTCCCACGAGCTTCCCCGTGAGGCAACCAAGAAATTCCCATGTAGCTCTACACAACTTATTAGTTATGGAGGAAAAGACTCCAGGAAGAAGGTGTGCAATAGGTAAAAGTACTAGTTTATTGTAGTCCTCAAGTTGGCTTTCTGTCTTGGACTACTTGTTCATTCTATAGCGGTGAGAAATTATGTTCTTTGTGCTTTCTCTTTAAATATAGTGCACACATTGTATATATGACTATGAAATTCACATGAAAATATTAAGCACAAAAACATACATGTAAATCAAATGTAAGCAACTCAGCATGGCCCAAGTTTTACAGCAAAATTAAGCCACAAAAAAATGCCTTAAAAAAACAAATGCCAAATCGAACTTCAATTAAAAAATATATTTAAAAATGCCTTGGCATCCTCTTTCACTGGATAAATGCCTTTTAATGTTAAGGAGGATGTGAGATGAAGAGTCATTCAATGAATAAAAATGTAAAATTGTAGGGGTTTTCCCCTAATGAAAATAATACTTTTAATTCCCATGTTCCTTTTCAAATGCTTATTCCTTTTATCTTGTCCCAAGATTACCTTTTCTAAACTAATGTTTGTAAAAATATCAATATTAAGGTTTTATATAAAATAGTTACACCTTAGGACATTTCTGAATACTGTGGATTACCTAATTACTTAATGCTAGAATTTAAATCACTTTTTTGTGTATAGTTACTTAACCAAATGCATACCTTTTAGCTTATATTCATTTGTATATGAACCATGTGCAAATCTCTGTTTCTTATCAGTAAATGAGTGGAAAGGCAGAATTAGGATATTTCCAAATATACTATAATTTAATATCATAAGACCTTCTCATTAGTATTTTGTGGAAAAAAAAATTTAAGTGAAGGTGAAGTTTGGTACCCAAGGTTTATAGTTCTAGGATCCTTGAAAGATATTGTATATCAAAATTCATTACTTCTGAAATGTTTATAACTATGACATTTCTTTCACATAGCTTGTTTTGCTAAAGAAAGAGACAGTCACAGATATAAAATGTTGAATTTATTAGTTATTTCAATAACTTTTTAGAAATGTGAAGGACATTGTAATAAATATCTCAGCAACAAAAGATATGGTAAAGACAGAGTGTCATTAGTCACAGCATAGTGGGTTGTGTATTGAATTAAGTATCTAAAGTGCTTTTAAAAAGAGTAGAAGGATGTTTGGGTATAGCATGGCTCATGTCATCAGACATTCATATAGGCACACCTCAAGTCTCTTTGAAATTTCCTTTGTGAAGAGGTATAATTTATACATTACAACTTGTGGGTAAGAGTTTGTGTATACACAGGAGCATGTATAAATGTTAATGAATCTGTTACTTTGTCTTGTGAAGGATAATAACTTTAAAAATAGTTTAAGAAATGTCCTATCTTCCTGTCTAGGTATAGAGATGCTTTCTTGTAACTCCAAATACAGCTGTGACAAAGGTAAAGAAGTTCTGGGTTGATAGGCTTAAATTCTTACCTTAATGCTTATTTTAACTTTGGCTTCTTGGGACCATAGCATAGAGTTTCTTTTCATATGTTGGTCAACTAATTCACCAGGTGTTTGGGAATTAGGGTAGGGCATGTCCTAAAGGGGTCAGAGACTACTTCTTCCCTCTATGTACCAAGAGGAAAGGAAGCCACTCATCTCTTCAGCACCAACCCCAAAGCCTCTTGTGCACCTAATCTGGGCAACTCAGTGTCCAAGGACCTGCCACTTATGTTGCCCTTCACCCAAGGAATTACAAGCCCCATCTACAAGAAAGCAGAACCTCTGGCTTTTAACACTTTTGGGATACCTTAAAGACTTTCTTGGGAAATTTTAATCTGATTTGTGTTGTATGTAAAATACATTTCAGTGTGCAAGTTGGGGATTACATCTAAACTAGTAAATAATATGACTTGCCATTGCTTAGAGACACTGGCTTGTGCTACCTCAGATGGTCAGGAAGATAATATTACTAGTTCAACATATGTGAAAAACATTATCTATAACTAATAATACATAATTTGTATAAGATGCATATGGTGGCTTTTAAGAGATTCATTCTGGCCCATGAGCTTAATATGAATGAAATATTCTAATAAATGTTGAGAAACTTGGACTACTTATAACCACTATAAAACATTTTTCTGGTAGAAAAAAAAACTTAAAAGTGTTCATATAATGTGTATGATAAAGCAGAGTCTTTCTATGATGAAATAGGAACTTTATCCACTATTATATTCCTTTTCATAATCACATCACTATGACTTTAGGTCTGGGGTATCCAAGATGCAAATACTATTTTTTCAAATGTTCACTTATAAGAAAGTTTACTTGGTAGTTTAGTGTAAGGAACGTCTATTATAGCTTTAGTATCATCAGGTATATTCATTTAGAGAAAAATTTTATACATCTTAGTTTTACATACTAAACTAAACTCCCATTGGAGTTTCAAGGCACTTTATTGTCTCTGAAACACTTACATTCTCGGGTAACCATGATACCACTAGTCAAGTTTTTAACAGATATTAAGTATCTACCATTTGTAAAGCTTGCAGGTATATCCAGACAAATAAGACTCTGTTTTTAATTGTTTAAAAAAAACCCTCAAAATCCAGTTTTGTGAGGGTAGGTGGAGAGGAAGGGTGTGAGGAAAAATATATAACTTTAATAAGAGGTAGTATGTGAAAAAATGCCACTAGAGAGATAGAGTGTGCTATGAGAGTTACAGGAGGAAAATAGGGTTCTTTCTAGATGTTGAGAGGCTTTATGACGGATATTGCATTTACTGCGAGCCGTTATAGATAGGTAAGATTTTGTAGGTGGAAGAAAAATTAGAAGCAGAAGGAAGAATGCTTTTGCAGAGACATGGCCGAGGAAGAAAGTCGCATTTGAGAAGAGTGTATAGTTCAATCCACCACCTCTTCCACACATAGAGAACTAAAAGTTGCTAAAAACAGTGATACTTTTTCTCACACCTCTTTCCACTCCACATCTCCTTCATCTGTTGACCTCCTAAGAAACTCAGCTTATGCTAATAGGAAGCCTTTCCTGAACCCACAAGGATGGATTAAATGCCCCTTTTGGGGACCCCCATTGCACCCTCTACTCACCTTATTTGAAGTTCTTCTCTTTACTGTGTTTCTTCAACAGCTTATCTCTTCTGTTGCTCATGCTCTTTAATGAGGCTCAGGCTACTGAGGGGGGCACTTGAGGGGATGAACACTGGGTGTTATTCTGTATGTTGGCAAATTTAACACGAATAAAAAATAAATTTATTATTTAAAAAAGTGAGGCTCAGGCTGATGTATGCACCATTGCATGCATACTACGTAGAAAGTACCTGATAAATAAACTGACTATAAGTTTTATCATTAATCTTAAAAACATTAAGCACCTAAAATATTCTGGACATGGGCGAGTCACTACCTTCAAGAGGCTCATGGTGTAGCACAGCAGCTCTCAAAATTGGTTCCCAGACCAGTATCCTCAGCCCCTCTTGAGAACTTGCTTTAAAAATGCGAATTCCACCTGAGACCTACTGGATCAAAAACTGAGAGTTAAACACAGCAAGCTGTTTTAATAAGCTTTCCAGGTGATTCTAACACATGCTAAAGTTTGAGAGGCACATTAAAGAGAAATAGTAGACAGCTGTGGCCATATTGACAAAGGAGATTTTTGAGGGGGTGATGCTTTAATTGGGCCTTTAGAGAGCTTTTTGAAGGATTTTAAGGAAAGAACACTTCCTCGCTGTAGCAGTATTTCAGAGCTACAAAAGACTAGAGGCAGAAGACCAGTTAGGACTTTATTTTAGGTCCAGCAATCAGGTAAAGCAAGCCAGAACTAGGGTGGTAAGAAGAGACATTAGTTACTAGGATCTATTCTTTAGGACACGTGGATTTAAGAGATGGGACATGGTTGTAGGTGACCTCGTACTCCAAATTTGAGAGGATGATGGGGAACTTTTTATTGATGTTGAATGAGTTTGATTTTCAAAATGTTGCATTCATTTGAATTACCAATGGGATATTTAGAGGGTGGGGCATGCTTGCTCTCCTATTGTGCTTTAGAATCAAACAGACTTGAATATGAAATCTGGCTTTGCCATGTAAACAAATTTGTAATATTGACTGAGAAAACCTAATCTCTTTTTGCTTCAAGTTCTTCACATGTGAACTGGGTTAAATAGTTTCCCTCATAAGGCTGTTAAGGATGAAAATACAAATAAAAGCAACATAACAAAGATATGAAGAATATAGCCTAGTGAATTATTGTTGCTTGATTATTCCGTAGCTATTAGTATGGATGAACTGAACTGTTGGAAGTATGTCACCAGAGTTCTAGGAAGTAGGGATGATTAGATTTGGGATATATATATATATATATATATATATATATATATATATATATACAAAGTTGGTAGTGGAAGCTTGGGAAAGAGATCATTGTAGGAAGACAGCATGCAATTTTAGAAAGGGGTCCAACATTTAGCCTAGGGTAAACACCTGCTTTTATCAGTTGTGAAGAGAAAGAAAAGATGGAGAACAAGCAGAGATGTCCAGAACCTAATCTTTTGTATCATCTATTTGCATTTTCCTACCCATTCTGCAACTTAGAGTTGGAATATCTTTGATTATTACAATATTTTTTCTTCAGTTGTATCCTTAAGCCTTTATCTCTTGAAATTTTGTACCTTATTTAATTCCTTTCTGAAAAAAAAAAAATTCCTTTCTGTATTAGTGGATTAGCCTCTTATATTAGCCACCACTAGGATCTCTTCCCCCTTCTTTCAGATCTCCCTTTATCTCCTAGTACAGAAAGGCTTTTATTGAAGCCAATGTAAAGAATACATTACAATCATTTTTTTAAATTACTTTTATTTCCTTACATGGTTTCTAATTTGGGTCTGTCACACAATATTTTTAAACTATAGCCAGAAACAAATTAGAAAATGGAAAGCCAATCTTGAAAAATGATTATTTTGTGTATTTTCACGTGTGTACCATTACCTTTAGCTCCTAATATTACCTTTAGCTCCTTTAACTCTCAAATTTCCTGAAGTTCTAACTCACATACTTGCCTCTTTATATCATACCAACTACCCATGTCCCCCTATAATCTGCCAACCATAAGTATCTCAACAGGTAAAGACAAATAATTTCAAGAATTCACTACACTTTATAATATGGCTGAAGATGTGTTAGGATATCACATAGCCAAAGCTGGGAATCATTTTTCCCAGAACTTTAGTATTGTGTCATATTTGCCCTTGAATAGAGCATGGTACAACCCAATATGGATACAATTGTTAAGAATTAGATATAGTAGACAATATAGAACCTAATGAAGAAATGAACCAAATTAGAGAGTTTGAGATAGATCTAAGGAAAAGGACTATTTGAATGAGAGACATGAAGTCCAGTTGCTGTTTAGGAATATACAAGCCCTGGATGGGACTGATAGAGCCAAAACCTATGTATGTTATTGAGAAAAATGTCACACATGGGCTGTGAATTACTCAGCCAACTTCATTCCCATTCAGTAATTAATATGTGAACCTGATTTAACGTTCAAGTATCTGCTGAAATCATTCATTAAACCAAAAAATCAACAGATAATACAGTTCTTATTAAGCACTGTTGAGTAACAAATTTTTTGCTAATTATCTGAAAGTATAATTAACAGAGCAGATATGATTCCCCCATCACCACCTTTTCGTGTTTTAAATAGTGTTGTCTTTCTGGCTCTATACTTTTTGTGGAAATTGTCCCTATGTAACAAACAGTCCTCATTAAGTAATTCATAAAATTCATGATTTTCTACTATTCATGGACTAAGTCTATTTATTTTATTAATTTTGCTGTATATAATAATAATGTATTTATCACTAAAAGTTCAGGAAATAGAAGTATAAAGAAGAAAATATATACTGTAGTCCTTACTCCCCTTTAATGTAACACTGTTAATGATGTTGTATATCTATGATTTTCATATTTATATAAAAATTTTTTTAGAAAAGTAGAGTTGTTACATTTGCTGTTTTGGAACTTCTTTTCCACACAATTTTTATACCTCTTACTAATGGACATTTACATCAATTTTTGGTTGGTTTAAACAGCACTGTGACACACATGATGCACATGTATCTCTGCTTTTATCCAAGTCATTTCCTTATGGTAGTGGAAGTAGAGTTGGGGAATCAGAGGTACATACTTTATATGGGTCATCATGGATATTTGTTTACTTTTGTTTAAAATATTGCTAATGTTATGTCAGTGAAAGTGGGAAGGCTGATTGATAAATAGTAAAATGTGTGTTGCATGTAAATATTGAATCACTAAATTCTACACCTAAAACTCATATTACACATATGGTAACTAACTGGAATTTACATAAAAAATTGAAAAACAAACTGAAAAAACTAGTGAAATTACAAACTTTTCTGCTATAAAATTAAATTCAGCTATAAAATTAAAATCTAACTAAATTACTGCCTTCTTATCAAAAAACAATTCTACTTTCTCATGGAAAAATAATTTTATTTTTGGGGATTTCATATTCAAAAAGAGCATACAAAAATTGTGAAAGAACAAGATAAATTAAATTGCAGTGAACATTATACAGGAAAACACCATCTAGCTTTAGAAATTCCCAGCTAGTCACAATGATCATATCAGAATAAAATGGAAAGAAATTGGTGGATAGAAGTGTGTAATTCATTGTTGAGAATACATATCCTGAAAGAAAAAGATGGCCATCGTATTGACTGTTTTAGTCTAGTTAGTAATTATTTGAATAAATAAAATAAATGATAAAATGTGGCTATCATTAATAAGTTGTTCATAAACTCTTTGTATAAACAGCATGGTTTCTTTTCCAAACCTTGATCTCAAAAATCTGCTCACATATTTTTTTGGCAAGCAAAATGAACACTTGGATTTGAATTCACTTTGCTTTGACTCTTGGCTTATAGAAATGGCTGCAGAGACACTACTTAGCTATTGGAGGAATCAAGCTCAATGTAATACACCTTTGGGCACATAATAATCCCCACTTACATGTAATGGGAGATATTTGACCAATTTCATTACTTTAGTTATCTGCACTAATGTGATTTTTTTAAACTGGCAGCCTCTTATTCTTGTTAGGCAAGTATCATAATGATCATTTTGATTCATATCTGAGACCCCTGAGTTTTTAAGCATTGTAGCATCTCAGTTCTTTTTTGTCCTCTTTCTCTTCAGTAGAGGTTATGATTTAAATGAATGCCCACTCATTATAAAAACCAGCAGCTCCCATTATCCCACAGTGGCTGCAGTCCAGAGTACCTCTTCATCATAGTCTCAGGATCTGGGATTCTTTCAGTGGAAGTGCTTATTCTTTTCAGCTTGGTCATTATCTTCCAGGCAAAAACATGATGAATAACAGACAAGGGCACCCATTCCCTTGCACTTGGATGCCTAAGAAGAAACTAGATTACAGTTCAGACAATTTGCTAAATCCTGCTTGTGATCCAGGATAAATTTTGATCCAATGTATTTATATAATATCCTGGAAAATTCTAATCCATTAGAGTTGGGATAAAAGCTTCTCTCTTTTAAGTGTGAAATGTGTTCTTTTAACCTTAAAACAATAGCCATTTTTAATGTGTTTCTTTAAGGCATAGTTAGAGGATTTCAGTTACCTGATAACTGCATAACTAGTCCATATTCAAGCAAACTAACAAATTATTCTATGTTTAAAAGCTTAAAAGGATGATGAGAGAAGTAACTTAACACAGAAAACAGCTGAGTCCAGTTTCAGGACATTTATCAAGTACTTGGGTTTAATTATACAATACGTTTTGAGGTGATACTCAAATAGAATGGCTTCATTAAATTCAGCACATTATACTGTAAGTTAATAGGGTTGTTTAGAACACATTTCCAATAGCTGCTGTATGGAAGTAGTGTTGTCATTTTTATTCTATCCTTATAGTGTGGTAAAAGGTTAATTGTGTTGATGCTGTCTTCCATGCATCGGAATGCTGCCTTGGTTTGTTAGTACCAGCTATCAGTAGTATGAAGTCAGTCTAATTTAGGGACACTTGTACCACATAGCTCCAAAAGATGGTGATGAGAAAGCATGTGGTATAGCTTGCAAGCTCAGGACATTGCCAAATCCTTGTTTTCAAGCATGTGGATTTTTGAATTGTATTTGTGAACAGAGCTTGGATCTAGGCCTTGCACAGCATTAACAATGACATAATTTCTTTAAACTCTAAATTACTCCATTGGTAGGATATCGTTTTAGTCTCTGCTTTGATATGGTAAATGTCCATTATGTTATTTCATAATAATATGGACTCTAATGCAATGACATGGTTAATCAATTCAGAGATAAAATTTTTTTGAGTATTTATCTCCTAAAAATTGATAGGATGGTACACCAATTATGTGATTTTCTTTCTTTCTTTTTTTTTACTAATCTTATTAAAGGGGGAGAACATTAAATCTTTGAGTACTGTACCTCAATTTTATTGTAATGATTTTGCTGGTTACCAGGTGGGGTGGCAGTTGAAAAATTTGGTGAATGCACTACGAGAGGACCCGAGTGGTGTTATCTTAACTTTGAAAAAGCGACCTCAGAGCATGCTTACCTCAGCACCAGCTTTACTGAAAAATATGAGATGGAAGCCCCTTGCTCTGCAGGTAATGAAGCTTAATCATAAGTCATACACCATCATTTTAGCCATAGATTATCTCAGTAATGCTTCTTTATTGTGCCTCATCTCAGCAGCATATGGATTAATCTTGTATGCTTTTGAAAATTGGTTTGTGAAATTATCTCTTCACAGCTTATCCTAATAGGCTTAATTGTGATGAAATCTGTAAGTTACTATAACTAAAACCCAAATGATAAAGATCTCTGCCTTAATTTGTAAACATATAAAGCATAATTACAAAAAAAAGTTATTTCAAGCCAAAATATGGATAGAGATGAAAATGAGAGGTTTCATTTTGAGATGTAATCTTCTATTTAAAAGTTACACTCTCCTACTTCTTGAAGAAACCAGATGAAAGTTTATAGAATTCTTTTAAATCAGGTCATAAGATAGCAATAGTTATTTATAAACAGTAGGTAAAGGAAGTTTTACATAGTAATTAAAATATACCTACTACATTCCTTCTGACTGATCATTTTTTCTTTTCCACCTTGTTGGGTGGCAAAATAGGGAAATTATTGCTTTAGAACTTCTGCATTTTTCTTCAGCATGAAATTGCTCTAAAATATTACTCTTTGGATGTTGATAAATTATATTCATTAAGAAGCACAGTTATCTAGGAAGTTATAAAAATATTATTCTGATTAATGAAAGACAAGGAAGTAATATATCTCCTTACATTTCAGTCAATATAATCTTTAATTGCATCATAAAAGAAATTTTGTCTTTCACAAAACCTACATTTTTAAAACAGGAGACTGTTACCTTTCTTAGAGGTCTAATTTTTTAAAATTGTAATTGGCCACTGAACTAGAACATTGCCCATTGTTCAGATTCTTAAAAAAAGCAGTATATGTAAATGCCATTGTACCACTGCAATGTAAATTATTCCTAAGTTCTATATTAGTACCTTAAACCATTCTTAGATTTTTTTCCCCTAAAATTCTAAAATCTCCATTACACATGAATGGCCTTATGGATTATAATGATTTCTCATTGTTTAAGACTTTACTATTTATTGACCTCAAAGTTGCATTATATTTAAATAACATAAAAATATATAAAATGCTCTAACATTAAAGTATTTAAATTCTTAATGTTAATCTCTCATTTTTCAAATGAATATATGTAAACTGTATTAATATGTCCAAACACATTTGATTTGCAGTATATGTCTATTATCAAATATTTTCAATGTCATTAAAGCAGAATTCAATGTTTTTTGACTCATTAATCATAGATTAGCAGATCAGACTTCCCATCACATCATTTTATTTTCTCGCTGTATTATAAGTTGCTTTGTTGTTCCACTCTGTAGTTTTCCTATTGACATGTCTTCCTCAAAGATCCTGAGAGGTGGGAACACTGAAGAAGAGTCCCACGATTTCAGCCATTAGGTTTTTCTATATATATGTGTGTAGTTAAATTTAACAACTCTCTCTAATCCCTTCTATTTCACCTTGAACACCAAAAAGACACTGTTTTCTTATTGATCCATGAACTCTGAGGGAATAACTCTAGGAAATAAATTGATGATTTGGTCCCTTTTTAGATTTTTTTCCACAAGCACAAACTGGAGAATTAAGGTAATGACACTATCCAGTTAATCACTTTTATGTAAAATGCTGAAATAATTGAATAATTATAGAAAAAAAGAATAATAATTCTTTTTTTGCCACACATTTAGTGTGTATATTCAAAGCTGGGAAACAAAGACTTCAATTGTTTTATATTATCTCACATCATGTCTTAATTATAATTATAATATGTTATTAGGATACTGTTTCTAGGTCCATTGCTAATTGCCAAAATATGCCTCACCAGATCACTAATTATATTTCTTCCTCATTGCTTGTTCAGTTACTGAGTATATTTATAAATTTACTTTTCCAGATTGTTGAAATCAGAAAAAAGAAAATCAGTATTTCCATAAGTGCTTATATGCATCAACATTTTTTAAATTTGTTATATCAATTGGATTTAGTTCCACCAAAATGTGTTGTCCAAGCCCAACTCCTTATTGATAAACAATACTGTTGGGAGGGCAGGGGACTTCCTTACAACTTCTTTAAAAAATGCTTCAGTGGTTGACTTTTTACAGAGCAGAAGAGTATTAGTTTTAATTAAACACTTCCTAATGGTGGTAAAGCAAGGTCTTAGTGGTAAGAGCAATGGGTAAGTCCTCTAACATACTATATACCACCATCACAAAATATCCCTGAAATTTTGAAGACCTGAAATTGTACCATTATAGAGTTGTTTCTTGATCTTACAGCTTTGGCCTACTCTAAAATACAGAGACACCGGAAGCATAATGGGAACTATCTGGTCACGGTTTTTTAGAGTGTAGATTAACCAAAGATGGACAAAACCTGATGGTACCAGAATCTATAGATTAAAGGTAGACTGCCTCCAGAGGGGGTAAAGTCAAAGAAATAATGATATAAGAAGGTCTCACAGGCAGTTTTGGATTCCTTTGTGAGTTTGCCTGAGGGCACATATTTTTTCTAGTGTCAAAGAAAGGACCTCAGATGTGAAATTTAGAGCTTAATGCAGTAATAATCCTCTGTGCAAACACAAGTACCAGTCTTATTATATTCTTGCTTCTTGTATGTGTCCAAATACATTGGAGCTAAAATGCCCATTAACTCACTTAAATATAAATCTTCAGTGTTCACACCCGGAGAATTGGACCTTAGGTTATTTTTTTCCATACTAATAGTCTACTAAGAATGATTTAAATAGAGGTTAAAAAAAGAAATAATTTATGTCATTTATTTAATTTAGTATGTCTATTTCAACTTTTTCTTCTCTACCAGGCTTAATTTACCTACTAGCATTTTCAAATAAAATATGGCAAAGTTTGTGTAGTGTGGAGGCAGACACTAATACTTGCATCTTAAAAAAGGAAAACTGTATTCTAACAAGAAATAATTATTTTTTAAACTAACAAGAAAATAATTTGTACCTACACAAATAAAATTTAATCTTGTCTACCCTAAGGTAGAAGATTGTTAAAGCATACCATGTTTTCATAAAAGAAGTTTTATTTCTAAAAATATTTTTAAAGGATAGTAACTTCTGTTATCAATCAACTATAATGACAAATTTGGATTTGGATTTTCTTGTGACAATAATTCATGAAATTATAGCCAAATAAACAAAAGCATACAATTCAACTTCATGCTCACAGAGCAATTTCATTAGTACATTTCATGAAACTTGGCAGTTCTTTTTTTAAATTTCTGATTTCTCAAACATTTTGCAATAGAATTGAGAGACTTAGAGATACCTTAGTCAAATACTACAAACATATTTAATCTGGAGTTGAATTCTCTTGTCATCTGCACCCATATATAAATAGTAGAGATGTTTTACCTGAGATAGAATCTTTTATTCTGTGAAACAAACGAGGGATTTCTTGCTTTCCAAGACTGTTTTTAAAAATGTGTTCTTGGTAGCACCTCTACTAATGTCCTGGATTTTGGTGACCTTAGTAATTGCTTATGGTCAAATTCTTCCAATTTAATTTAAAAAAATCCCGGGGAACTCTGAATAAACTTCAAGGTATATTTTTGATGTTTGTGGTTTTAAGTTAGTGTAAGTAGGTCACAGGCATGCGTGGGTGTTGTCATTTTCTTCTTACAAGATGCATGGGAGGATTAGCAGGACACTAGCAAGAATGTTGATTGAAATCATCACTGGGAATCAGCAATTTTTTAAAAACATTAAAGAACAGCTTTTTTGGTGAGAATGCATCTCAGATGATCACTATGATCAATGTTGGAATTCAGTATACTGGTACAGGTTTAATTAAACACATTTTTATATGAAATAACATCAAGCTGTATCATTAGAATTATGTTCCTAAGTTGCATTCTAATCTCTTATATTTGTGTGAGAGTTTCTTGTGTCGTTTTGTGCTTTTTACTTAAAATGTTATTGCTTAGCATTATCTTGATGCCATTTTTACAGGATATTTAACTTTGAGCAGAAAAAGAAATGGAAAGCAAATAGTCATAACAGTGATTTTGTCTATCAACTGGTATAACAACTGAAGAACATTAATTGATTATGTAACATTTCCAATACATACAGATATGAATGGTTACAGTATTCTGTGAAAACCAAAACATAAATAACAAAATTGTTTTAATATCAAAGTTATGGGTCAGGGTGACCAAAAAAAAACATTGCTAACAAAATTTATGTTTCTGAGAGTTTTGTTTTAAAAGCATGTTTTGAAGAGGAAGATAACCAGTATTAGGTATGATACTAGAGAAGAAAATACATCTTAACTAAAAATGTAATTGTGCTGCCTGAGAGGCAGAAACAATGATATGTTTTACATGCTCAAATTAGTAAATAGCTGCAAGCAATTGTCACATCACATTTTTGTTCAGCAGTGTTTAAGCAAATTAATTAAAGTATCTAAATCACATTTGTGTTTTTCAGCCAAATGCTTTCAAATGTTACGCTGACTACAGATAATCACCTAAAATGCAAAAATTATTTTTCAGTTTCTTCATTCTTTAGTTTCTCATTCTTTAATTAATATCTTAAAATGATGTTTACTGTAATTTAACAAAAACTGGAAGTCCATTTTTAGTGTTGCAGTATTAACTATTCCAATAAGACTGGACAGCACAAGAATAAATACACTCACGGTAGTCTCAGTACAATGTGCAAAATTTGATGACTCAGTGGATAAAGCCATTTCGTAGTATATGACTCTGGTCTATATTTCTTGTATATCATGTAACTACGTATTTTTATGCACATATATCTGTATTTTTAAACCTATACAGATATGGTTTCCTGATCAAATTAATGATCAGAAAAAAAATGTTTTCTTTGCGTTTGACAGGAAAGATTACATGCTTATAAAAGAAGACTCAAATCTTTTGTATTAATGAATTTAGATTCTATAAAAACTGTGAAAAAACTGGGTGGGAGCATTTTGAATACATGCGGTTCCTTTGCTTAGGTTCTTTTCAAATAATTTACTACTTAAGAAAAGCTTTCCCAGGGAAAAGAATGCCCAATAATTTTTCAGATTAGACCTAACATTCTTATATGGTCAAACTTACAAATTGTATACAGTGTCTTGCCTCCCAAAATCCAGCATACATTTTTTTCTGGAGCATTTGTATAGATGATTAAGAACAAAGTCGCTAACATAAAACAATATTCTGGTACTTGTGTTGGGAATTATAATAAAAATGTGTTTGAACTGAGTAAGAACTTTGTGTAACTGTTCTGTGCTAGAATAATGGGGTATTGTGATCCACCTGAGTCTGTGCTTATTCCCAAGAGTAACTAAAATAAGTGGCCAGGTTTTCTACTTGATGTAATCATTCATTTTTCAATGGGTACTTCCCCCCTGTAAGGCAAAGCAAGCTCTTTGTGATCTTTGCATTCGTGAATTTTAGAGAGAACTACATAATATGTAACAAACTGTTTTAATCTTTAATGTTGGGGCTGTCTTTATGTCACTGGTGTCATTCAAGACTTTCTATAGCTCTATGAAAGCCAGATCACTTACCAGACAGAGAAACAACTAAATTAAGATAAGGTTGCCAAGAGTTGTTAAAATGTCAAATGTTTTGAGTCAAATCTCAATGTTAAATGTAGTTTCTTAAGTATGGAAGTTCTTTTCTCTTATTTAAGACCAGTGGAGTTTCAGAGGTATACCTTCCAGATGTACTCAGTTACCTTAAAGACGTTAGAAGTGGGGACATAAGGAAAAGACCTGAGCCATATTTAAAGAGGATTTAAAGTGAGATTTCGGTGATTCCTTACAAAGGCTGAAAATTTTGTCTTATAATAATTGCAATCTTTCAATGCTATTTAAACTGGATGAGTAGGATACCATTACTAAAGTTATCACACATGATTCAGAGGAAGATTTATGCAGTACCATATTGTAGGATACAATTTGAAAGCCTTTATGTGGTTCAAACTGACAATATGAAAAAAATGTATGTGTATGTTTTACCTAGTAGATTTCTAGTAGTAGTCCCGTTGACTGTAGTAAGTTATCATTAACTGACTTTAGGTTATCAATGTATATTTGAAGAGATGCATATGAGCATTTTATTTAGAATCTGGATATTTTCAGAGATGCATGCCCTGAGAAATCTATCAGAGTTGTTTTAGCAGAGAAATAACATATATGCAAATGCCTCTTCCCTTTCAGAGTCTCACTGAATCTGTGGAAGGATAGCTTTATGTCTATTTACATATGAAAACCAAATGTTATGACAAGCTCCTTCCAGGAAAAATACCTGTTTGCATAGAATCTAAAATGGATCCCTATCATATGTGATTGCATCCTATAGCAGATCTAAGTTATACAGAAGCTTCATGCTCACTTGAGTAACAAGACGCAGTCTTAAAATAACCTTGTATTTCAGTGACGATAATTCTTAATTCTCTTTCCATATTTTGCCAATATAAGAGAAAGCATCAAAGTGGCAAAAAGGTAAAATAAAATTTTACCCTTTTTTTCTACATTTTTCCTTAAATTAGAAATTCTTCATAGTACAGTAGTAACTGCTTTTCTTTTATTATGTTATGAACAAATGATGAAAAGTAAATGTTGCCAAGATAGGAAAAACTATCTTTCTGCATTATGCGAAAATATTTGGATATTTTTTTCTGAAGCTAAGAAATATGCCTATTAAAATGTGAATTGGATGCTGAGAGAACTCCTTTTTTTGATATGAGGGAAGATGTATTTGTCGCTTTTTGTGTATTTTAAGACCCTTAAATGGTTATTGGTGGTGGTTGTAATTTTAATGCCACTCGTTACAACTAGGAATTTCTTGCTGGCGATTTCAGCTAATAGCATCATTTATTCTGTGCTTCATTTAGTCAAATTTTGCTTATCTTTCTATGTTCTTTAATGCCTTTTTCATTTTTTAGTCATTTAATTTTGTATTCTTTCAGTTCTTGTTCAAAGGTAGAAATATTTTCAAAAAAATTATAATTTTATTTTAAATTATCATAAAGACTTCTTTGGGGTTAAGTAGCCATTTCCATTTTCCCATGAAGCTTCTACTTTAGCATACTTTATTTTTTCATTGCTTAATGTATAATTTTTAAATAAGATTCTCAAGAAGAATGTTTACTTTTTAGTGTGGATTAGCTTGACGAAAGTAACACAATTAGTAGACAAAAATATATTAAATATATTTAGTATTTACTGTGTGTTTTATTTGGTACAAAGCGTACTGATTAGCCAGATAATATCTGCATGATAAACCAGTTGAAATGGTTTTCTGTGATTTATCAGTAAATACAACTAACCAGTTGAGTTAAACAATAGGATTGACTAATTTGTTTTCTCTGAAAGACTAAGTTGTTTTTTCAACCACTTTAATTCATTGAACCAGCTGGCACAATCAAACCTGTTACCCGTGTAAACATATTTAAGAGTCTTTTTCTTCCACATATTTACTAATTTAGCTCATCATGCTAACTGATGATATAGCAACTCTTTTCTTGAAAATAGAAACCCAGAGAAAATAGCAATTTGAAGGAAGCCAACATGGCTAATATTTAAGTTTACTAGAAGGGGAAAGGCACATGTACCCTAAGGAATCCTAGTAAGAATCCCAGTAGAATCCTAATAATAATCCAGGCAAAATAAAATATTCTGTTTGTCCTTACCTCACACTTCCTGGGGCTATTTAAAATATACTTGTAACCACTAACTATTATTTCTTCTTTCTTCCTTCCATCCTTCCTTTCTTCCTCTTGGTCTGGGGAAGGCAGAGATGGATACTAACCAAGAAAGATGATCTTTAGTCCCATAGATAGTAAAATAAAAGAAAGGAGTCTTCAGAATAGAAATAGTGACCCTAAAATAAAAGAAAGAGAATAAAAGTGTGTTATTTAATAGCTTATGTTTTTATTTTTTTTAATTAATTTTTATTGGTGTTCAATTTACCAAGAACCTGTTCTTAAGTTGACTTGCAATATTAGAATATTTTAAAATAAGAGATGTTAGAGCATTTTAAAAGCATAGTGAATGTAAGTTTTTCTCTTACAGTATATCTGTTAATAAATTTTGGAAAGTAATGTACTGCATAATGGATTTTTTTCTTATTTCTATAATAATGAAACATAGACTTATTTTTTATGTCGTCTGTATTTAATACCAAGATGTCCTGACAAAGAGGAAAGCAATTATAAACAGAATCACATCACGGTGATTATATATATAGTGTGTCTAAAGACTTGATCTAAAAAAACTATCATTCAGAGAATGTTGTACAGGCATTTAATACATCACTAGAAACAATACAATTCTTCGTTTTCTCAGGCTGCATGGTGTTCATCCATACAGATGACTCTTGATCACCTACATTATCTCACAATTTCCCATTGCCAAGATTTTTGTAACTAAAAGACACACATAATTTAACTGGACACTCTTTCAAAATCAGCATAAACATAAGTCTACTGCATACTCCAAATAGTATTTCAAAATCCCTTAACACGTATAGTTTCTGACTTCTTTTATATCATATGAGATAGAATTTTGTAGAGTTCCAAAATAAATTATCAATTCTTTTTCCCTTCTATCTTTAATTTCTAATTTCACATAGATTAAAACTTAGCCATCATTTTGGCAGGATGTATGATTTCAACCTATTAAGGTGAGCTGTGCAATAAGGAAGATAAAATCCACGAACTGAGTCATAAACTATGTAGCCTACCCTAGTTGCCTACATTGTACATTGTATTTATGCTTGGTTTTTTTTAACATTTTGTTTATCTGTACAAAAGCACTGTCACAATATAAAATAGCTGTAATAGGCCATTTTTTGTCCAGTGATACATGTTAAAGTAATAGAACTGTGGGTCTATATAGATATGCTAAAAGTGTTTGCATATTGGCTAAAATGGCAACATCTTATGTGAAGATATAGTTCATTTTGTGATCATTACTTTTATGTTTGCGATTACACTAAAATTCTTATTTTTAATGTTATTGTATATATAGGTAATCAGTAGGATCTGTAAGATAAACATGAAAATTTGTGAATTTTAGTCTCACTTTAGGATAATTTTTCAAACCAAAAGATCATTTCCAAATGCTGTGAAGCTTAGAATTGGAAGTGCTCTTGAGTTAATGCATCCTGGTGTATCACTTAATTCAGCAAATATGCTATCTTAATTGTTCTAAGTATTTAATACTTAAACAGGCATGAAAATGCAATCTATAGTTGTGTATCTAAACATTATTTTAAACAATGATAAATGTGTGTGCCTATGAAAGGTGAAATGATTGTGTTACATTAATCACCATACTTTTGAAGATGTACCATAAAATGACCTTGAGAAGACAGTTAGTTGTGTTTATATTTATGAAAAAAGAAAGTATTTTCTCGTATTGGCCTTTCATCCTCCATTTTTGTAACCTTTTCTGAGAATCTGTGACATTCTGCTAACTTAAGAGAATGGTATATCTTTTTGGGAAAAAAATACAAAATATCTTTCTTGTATATATCAATCAGGATGTGAGTGAGCTAATTCTTTTGAAAGTTACTCTTTATTATCTTCCCTTCAAAGGTGGGATTCCAACAAAGCAAATTTAATTTAAATAAGCTTCTGACTGTGAAATAAATCTTACCGTTATGAAACACTACATGGTGCTTTCACCTTATAAATAGCTTATACGTGGTTATGCCGTAGAATAAGGTGAGTTGAGAACTAAGTGGGAACCTCAAAAGTAATAAACTAGTTATTTTGGAGATTCCAAGGAATATCCAGGTACTAAATAATACGCTTCTTGATTTCAGCCAAGTTCAAAAGCTTTGCAGAAATAGATAATTTTAAAATGATAACTATGTGTCGTTGTTGTTGTTGTTTTGTGTGTTGTTTGTGTGCGTATGTATTTTCTTTTTCATTTTAACCAGCCTCTTATACCTAGAAGTCCCACAAGCAGCGTTGCTACGCCTTCCAGCACCATCAGTACACCAACCAAAAGAGACAGTTCTGCTCTCCAGGATCTCTACATCCCCCCTCCTCCTGCAGAACCATATATTCCCAGGTATAAAACCAACCATCATGTTGTTCTGGGCAACTTCTATCTAAAGACTAGTCTAACTGTATGTAAACCGTGAAGTAAATTGTCAAGGAACACCTGAAATATTTTCTTAGATAGTAATTCTGAATGCATTCTGGAAAACTATTGCACTGTAGAGAACACACTTTGATTAGTAGTTAACAACAACTACTCTGTATTAAACACTATACATGAAGTATCTTGTAAACATTATCTCATATAATAGGAAAGAGTTGGAAAGTAATAATAAATAGCAATTAAGATTCTTTTAATAAGTAAAGAATAAGTGAGGGTCTTTGGTTAAGAAGCCCCAGGAAATCCCAAGTTACTCTGAAGCATTCCATACTTTTTGCTAAAGGAGAAAATTACAGGTAACTTTTATGCCTTCTTAAATATGTGCAGCAAGGGAGCTTTTGGGAAGAAGGGTAGATGATAAGAAGGGAGAGTATTCTTTTTCCCCTAATACTTCTGTATCTACAATTTCTCCTTTATTAGTTCATTAATGTTTCTGTCAGAAAGTAGAAAGAATTTGCAAGAGAATGAGTTGCCTTTAGAGTCTATTTTCTGAGGCTGTATCTCTATTTCATTTCCAGATTCCTATTTGAAATTCCTGGCAGGTGTGGAAGATTACAACTTTGTGCCATAATGCATTCTGTCCAAAAGCATTGTGATATCCAGCCTTGTGGAATATAAAAATTATGGAAAAGGGCCACCACTAAATGGGAATAATTGATACCAGTCACAAAGAATTTGGCTCCATTTTTAAATTAGTTGTGCAGTCATTCAAAAACAGTAATTTAAGGTCTCTTTTCAAGCCACACTTCATATTAAATTTCTTCAGTATATAAAAGAACTGAAATTCCTTGTTTTCATTAATTTTCATTATCCTTCAGTGTACCTAATGTTCCATTCTCTCAGATATGATGGTACTGACATTTTACGATCTAAATGTTACATGACAACATGGTGTGCCTGCAAATACTGTATTGTTGCCTAGTAATAAAACTGTAGTCCATTTTATAAACATTTTAGTTCTTAATTTTGAAAATTAAATGTAGCTGTGGGAACATGGTTTATGAGAAAATATAATTTACTAAGCTAGGATTTCACAAATCTTTCTAGTATATAATTTACAGTCTTACATTAAATTTATAATCAGATGTACAGATCTTTCTGATATCCTAGCCAAACACAAGTTGCATTTTGATTCTATTAAGATGGTGTCAGACTTTCTGAATACCCTTGCATGAGGAGCAATAAAAACGTGTGTTTTGAATAGTGACTCTTTTGGTTTGTTTTCAATATAGTTGGAAATATTTTTATTTCGATGCAAATGATTATTTCAGAGACCTCATTCCAAGGGCTACATATACAGATAAACATCAGAAAATTGTTTTTATCAAGTCTCTGCAGTTTTATAATCTTCTTTCTTTTTCTCTTGGTTAGGGAGGAAATTATTATAAAGAAAATATATCCTATAAAGAAAGTGTTTAAAATACACTTCAAAAGACAAAAGAATGAAATGATTGAGTTCTGTCCTCTCAGTATGGTGGAGATAAGATTATGGCAATATATTGAAGCCAACAAAAAGCTTGAACGTGCTATTTAGAAACACTAAAGATACAAGAAGTTAAAGTATCAACATCGTGGTACTTGTTTTGTCAGTATTGCTTGAAAGCTTCATACTTTTCAGTGAAATTCATAATCACTTTAATTGATCCTTAGTCTAGTGTGTAATTTAATAGAATTTTCTAGGTATATTTTGAGTCAAATTATTATTCAAGTCACACAGTCATTTAATATAGCACAGTCAGAACAATCCATATATCAGAGTTCCTTTTTATGCATCTTTGTACATATAAATTATCTGCATTTTCTGGTTTGACTTGAAGTTATGGTATACATACAGCCTTGGCACTTTTATCTCATTCTCTCATTTTGATATTAAATGTGGTTCACTTAATTTAACTCATCTGAACATTTCTTTTTGCCTATATTTAAAAATCATGTTTATGTAGGATAGGCATGTTAGTGTTCATTTCAATTGTAAATAATAAAAATCTCTCTCATTTTAAAACCAAAAAAAAAAACCTTAAAAATGTTAGGGCTAGTTGTCAGGTAGAGATTCTTTCATGGGCTTGCAATTGAACACATTTATTCCAGAAGAAAATGTAGTTGAAAAAGTACCTTTTTCTCTAAAAAGTACCTTTTTTCTCCAAAACACTCATGTATGTGGAGTGAGTGAAATTTGGTCAGTTTTTAATTATATGTCTTATGACTTTACATAGTTTCATTACCACAGCATATAGTGCATTTACACACTTAACTGAATTTCTTTTTCTATGACAAAAATCAAGAATGTGTATATCTTTGCACAACTCTCAAGTGCAAACACTGATTTCTCTCATTAATTTTACTCTGAGCCATTAAATATTAAGAAAATCCATTAAAGCAGTATTCTAACTTTTCATCTGTTTCCTTAAATCCTTTTCAGAGTGAAAGCATAGATTTGTTACACACATAACGTTAAAAAAGTTTATTTTAATTTGTACAGCAAGACAAATTAACACATTGAGTTATTCAGGGACTCGTGATGTGAGTACATACACACAAGCACACATACAGAGATACAGACACAAATATGCACACACACACACAATACATATATCAATTCATTCTACCGCAAAGATTTTTTTTTTGGTTTGTACGTTTCTTAATTCAACTTTATTTGCATGCATTTCATATAGACACATCTAATAAATCTTCCTTGTTGGTATGAGGCCCTCCTCTAACCATTACAGAGTAATACCAGCCCTTGCAATTTTCTGCCATGGGGATGTCCATATAAATAGAGCACGGTGAATTAACTAGAGCTGAATCACCCTCTAATCTCAGCTGCATTAGCATTCATGTCACAGGCCTGATAGAAATGTCTGCCCATTTATAGATAGGCAAAACCTTACTCCAGTGCTACAGGTTTGTTAGGGCTGTTTTCAAGCTAATTGCAGTGTCAATCTCTTTTTGATAGAGGACTAACAGTAATAAACAGCATCAGGCAATATGTTCAGGAAAAATGTTTAGCTTGCTGAAAATAAAATTCTGTCTGGATTATGTATTTGTTTTCTTCGTGTTGCCTAAGAACTAGCTATCCAGTTACAATTTAACAATAAGTAATACTTTTATTTTTAAAAAATAAGGGTGAATAGCATTGTAAATGGCAGTCTCGGCTTGTGACAAGTTAAATACATGAGGCAACTTGCTGATTCAATCAGTCTTGAGCATATTATTTACTACTTTCAGCATATTTCAAATACTAGGAATGTAGCTCTCTTCATTTGGACAGACCTAAATCTAGACATTTGCATATACCTACAAAAGTGTAGTACCCTAGTACACAAGTATAGAAGTATAATACTCTTGCTGAACTGTAACTCATATTTTGGAATTGACATTAGATTTATAAGCCCATCACAATTTTATAAGACATAATATCAATTAAAATTTTGGTTTTTTATCTGTCTTGTTATAATTTAGTTAGTTCCGTTGATTTAAGATTTCAGTCTTAGCACTTAACATAAAATTAAATTTTTATCTGGTTTGATAGCATTCATGGCACTGTTTAGGGTAGAACTGAAAACAATTAAGAGCTAGGAGGAAATAAAATTAATGATCTGCAAGGGAAAGAACATTGCATTTACATTCATAGTGGTGTTCTAGAGGACAGGCTTTTCTAACAAAAAAACTTCATAGCTAGTCAGTGAAACATATCATAAAATAAACAAGTTCAATTTAACCCATCCAAAGTGGAGTATTTCTACCAAAATACTACTCATTAGGGGCCCAGTTGCTTGGGCTATGTAAATTAATACTATATGTGAGTAACAGTTTTAGGGATCCCATAAATGATGAGATTTTTCTTTTCTAGAATCCTATAGAAGAAATCAACCTGCATCATGCTAAATTCCATATTTTGTCAGGTTCCTCTACCCTATCTCCATAAGAAATGTGTAATGAAATTTTTATCTATCCATTTAGAATTAGTTCTATGAATGTATATTTTATTTTTTATTTATTCATGACAGACACACACACACACACAGAGAGAGAGAGAGAGAGAGAGAGACAGAGAGAGAGACAGGCAGAGGGAGAAGCAGGCTCCATGCCAGGAGCCCGACACGGGACTCGATCCTGGGTCTCTAGGATCGCGCCCTGGGCCAAAGGCAGGCGCCAAACCACTGGGCCACCCAGGGATCCCCTATGAATGTATATTTTTATTAAATGGGATCCATAGATTTTAAATACTGAAAGTCTATTCAATAAGGTCTATTTTAAACTAATAACAAGCTATCTGAAATTCTTAAGAATACCAGTTTATAGAATGCTAATTTGGTTCTTAAGGCTGCTAATATCCTTACGAGATGGTAGTTTTTAAACACATCCTTGTTTTTAAGCAGCACAAATACTACTATGCATCAAGTAGTTAACCTGGCACAAAAAAAAAAAAAACTATACTGTTAGCGTTGTTAAACTTACACGTACTGAATTGAGCACTAAATTTATGTGCTGACATGATTTTCCTCTGTATGACATAGTACAGTGGAAATGGAGTAGAGCAGGAGTTAGAAGATCCAGGGTTCATGTCCAATGTTGTTATTTATTAGCTGTATGGTGTTTAGGCAAGTCATTTGACCTCTCTGATCCTCAGCATTTATTTTGCTGCAATATAGGAATAACTAAAAATTGCCCTTTAAACCTCAAAGAAAGTTTGGAAAGATCAGAAGTTATATTGTATGAAACGGATATTATGAACTGTGTTACACCCTCTCTGCCATTTTACCACCCTAACACTTTCCTACATCCTTCTCCTTTAATTTTTCCCTTTCTTTAGAGATGAAAAAGGAAACCTTCCTTGTGAAGACCTCAGAGGACATATGGTTGGCAAGCCGGTGCATAAAGGATCTGAATCACCAAATTCATTTCTGGATCAGGAATATCGAAAGAGGTTTAATATTGTCGAGGAAGATACTGTCTTGTATTGCTATGAATATGAGAAAGGAAGATCAAGTAGTCAAGGAAGACGAGAAAGCACCCCAACTTATGGTAAGAGTTCTTTTCTTACATATGTCTCGCATGAGAACCTCTATTTCTTTTCATAGGCTTTTGGGTTATGAAAATGACTTGATTTACTTGATAGCTTTTGAATCTTTACAATTGATCTGTGTCTGTCATGTACTTCTAAGTGGAATCTCAACAATATGAAGCATGATATTAAAAATTATTCTAAATTTTCCAAAGATAGCTAAGAATGGTAGGTAGCATTTTAGCTAGTTAATGACTTAAGGAGACCTTGAATCACATGTAATTTTTGTAACATTAGATATTGCCACTTTTCCTTTTTTAAAGAAAGATGAATGCTTCCTATTAACTTGACTTGTATAAAATTAACTCCTTATTCCTCAGGGATTAAAAAAAAACTTCAGATAAACTTTCTGAAGGAAATCTCACCTCAATTTTTGTGTTTTTAAGAAGTTGGAAAATTTGAGTGGAAGTGGATTCTAAATAGGAAACACACATTGTATTTAAATCAGAGATGGCCTTAGAGTTACCACATCCCTAGGACTTTTCATCTTTGACTTCTGCTTTTCCATGTATGACCAAGAGAGTAACCCAGTCACAAATACTTTAAATTTATACATTGTATACGAAGATTTGCAGATTAATTTGCCTAAAGTTAAAGTAGTAAAGCTATGATCCCATTGCAAGAATGAATGGATTTAATTGGAACTCTATGCTCCTCCTTTTCCAGTTTTCAAACTAATCATTTTAGTGAGGAGCATAGAGAAGGGGAAAGACATGATCCTTGATAATTAGTACTGATGATCAGTGGGAGCTGAGCAGGACAGACAGTTGCTTTTAGCTTTTTTTTTTTCCCACGTGCCCCCCTTCCTTGTCCACCATGGCCATATGTCTCCCTCCTGTGGTCCCAAATGACTGGTCATCATGTACCATATTACATGTGCCTTATTTCCTTACAGCTTTTTGGTAATAATTATGAGAATATGTATGAGAAGGTTTGCCCAAAATGGTCCTAAAGAATAGTAACCATACTTAGCTTACCTTGTGTTATTCTCTGTACATGTGCCTTTTTATCATAATAATAAGTAATGATTTTTTTTAACATAGCTCCTCAGTTAAACTATTCTGCTGGCACTTTTTTTAAACTGTCATAATTTGAAGGTATTTGCACCTTTGCTTTTTCCCCCATTATAATATAAATGTCTGCAGTACAGAGCAGTATAGAGGCCTGCCATCCTTGTTATTCCTACCCCTGCTTTATCACGTAAATCTTAATTTTACTCATTCATTCCAAATACTTATTGACTACCTAGTGTTGGATAGGCAGTAATGTATATCAACTCTTTTTTATCTCTTAGAATGTTTTGGCTGCTTTTACTTATTTTTAAGTAGATAATGATGTTTAAGGGGAAATCATAGTCACCAGATGAAGTAGATTACCAATAACTGTATAAAGAATGTTTACTTGGTTCTTACTTGAATGGCTATGAGTTGTCAGTCCCTTCAGACTACAGTTTTAAACCACCTAGTGTCATCATGTTGCATCCTAGTTGTCATCATATATATAAGTATATATATATATAAGTATATATATAAGAATATATATATATATATATATATATATATATATATATATATATTCTTAAAATAGGGATAGGAAGTTTTTTAAAAAGTTCTTTTACTGGGGCAGCCTGGTGGCGCAGCGGTTTGGCGCCGCCTGCAGCCTGGGGTGTGATCCTGGAGACCAGGAATCGAGTCCCACATCGGGCTCCCTGCATGGAGCCTGCTTCTCCCTCTGCCTGTGTCTCTGCCTCTCTCTCTCTGTCTGTCTATGAATAAATAAATAAAATCTTTAAAAAAAAAAAAAAAAAGTTCTTTTACTGGGCAGCCCGGGTGGCTCAGTGGTTTAGTGCCACCTTCACCTTCAGCCCAGGGCATGATCCTGGAGACCCGGGATCGAGTCCCACGTCAGGCTCCCCGCATGGAGCCTGCCTCTCCCTCTGCCTGTGTCTCTGCCTCTCTTTCTCTCTCTCTCTCTGTCTCTCATGAATAAATAAATAAAATCTTTAAAAAAATAAAAAGTTATTTTACTTTTGATCCTAGAAGGTTGTTTGTTTTTATAACGTTTGAACATGAAATATGATCTGAACCATCAGTGGAAATACTTACAGATACTTCAGTGAAGATTTTCTAGCACAGCCTGTAGGTTGTGTCAGGTAACCAGTGAGTTAATGTATTAAAACCTTTTTAAAATCAGATCATAAGTAATAAATTCTGCCTGTCACGCACATTAATTTGTGTCCTTAATTTTCCCAAAGATTAATTCACTTCTTAATTCATTCAGTTAATATTTGTTGTGTACATAAAGTCATCCAGTCACTGTAGACTCAAAGGTGAATAAAACATAAATTTTCCTTAGAAGGTAATCATAACCAAGAGGGAAGAAACAAAGAGATGCATTGTAATAACTTTAGGTAAGTAGGAGTATGTGAACAGAGTAGTACAGTAGCCTGGGAGCTGAAACCCCAGAGTCTTCTTGGGAAGTCACATTAAAAAAGTGACATTTATGAGGAGTTTTAAATGATAAATAGTCATCCCCTAGGGTTTCTAAATATTAGTTATCCCCAAACCTAGATCTGAGATCTGGGGGTTAGTGTAAAATCTCTCAGCCTAGACCTGAAAGGTCCCAATACAGGTTATCCCAAAACTTGATAAGCAATTATCAATGACTTTTTTATTTAATCTATAAAGTGGTTCCATTACATAGACTTCCAAGTGTGACAGTATTTTCTTAGATTTTAAAAATAATGATAATAGGGGCACCTGGGTGGCTCAGTCAGTTAAGTGTCTGACTCATGGTTTCATCTCAGGTCATGATCTCAGGGTCCTGGGATCAAGCCCTGCATCAGGCTCCAGGCTCAGTGGGGAGTCTGCTTCTCCATTTCCCTCTTCCCCTCTCCCCCTCTTGCACTCTCTCTCTCTGTCTCTCACAGATAAATAAATCATTAAATAAATAAGTAATGACAAAAATACATGATTCTGTTGAAGCATATTATAAAAAAGCCTAAAGTACAAAAATGTTCATGTTTCATATTTTCTAGAAATGACAGTAATTTAACATGTTAGCACTTGTGTGATGCCTTAAAATGTAGTGAATAAGTCCTTTATGCTTACAGTGCTCAACTTACTTCATAGTCACAAATAACCTTATCTTATATATGAGCTTAGCCACCATTCTCTCCTATTAACTCCCCAGATTACCTCTTTTTTTTTTCAAAGAGGTTTAGAGTTAAGATTGTAAGAGTATAGATAGGATTTTGAGAAGCAAAGGAGAAACAGGATTCAGTTCTTATTATGTGCTTTTGGTTAAATATGTATATACTTATCAACTATCTTAGTATATTCATATTTTATAGTTAGATATATAAGACAAAAATATTTAGGGAAGCTCTGTCATTGAACACAATGGCAAGGAAACACACATATAAAGAAAAATACTCGAAAATATCCTAATTTAGGGAAGCTCTGTCATTGGACACAATGGCAAAGAAACACACATATAAAGAAAAATACCCGAAAATAT
Organism: Vulpes lagopus; assembly: GCF_018345385.1. Lineage (NCBI taxonomy): Eukaryota > Metazoa > Chordata > Mammalia > Carnivora > Canidae > Vulpes > Vulpes lagopus. Next base: position 17,384,082 of record NC_054848.1, read on the forward strand.
CCTGGACTTTAAAATACATTTTTTAACCAAGGTTCTCATTTAATATCATAGACCCACTAGTTGTTGCTAAGAATGAGTTAAGAGAAGAACAATTACTTGCCCGAATCTATCAGAAAAGTGTAATATGGATAGACAGCAGATGGCCCTTCTAGAAATAAGTCAGTAATACCTGTTAGCTTTTATATATGCCAGGCACTGTGCTAAGCATTTCAAAGGCATTGACCCATTTAATCCTTGCAACAATTCAATGAAGTTGGTGCTCATAGAATCCTTGTTTTACTGATGGGTTAAATAACTTACTCAACTGGTAAGTGGTAGAGCTGGGATTAAATACCCATGGATTTTTGTGGGACTCTACCAATGGTATTAGCTAACTAAATGTGATGACAGTAACTTGCTAAATTGTAGAGAAATAATTTCCAGAAATTGTATCACTCTTTGCAAATTCAAGCATTTGATTTCAGGCAAGCAGAAGTAGGTCTGATTTTGTATGTTCTTGTATATTTCTGTATTTATTGTTACTAAACTGAACATGTTTTTACATAACCATGGCCCTGACAGACCTTAGGAAAAGGTAGCTAAATTGAGGGGTAAAATTAGCAATAATGTGTTATGTACTTTTAAAATCCAAGAACATAAAATGGGTTTTACTTTCCTAAAAAGATAGATGAGACGAATTTCTGGAAACACAGATACAGTGGAGGAAGCAGCTTAGATCAGTGGTTACTAGCACTGGCTGTGGCATCAACCCTACATGGTAATCCTGTCTTTTATCTAGTGTGAGTTTGGGGATGTTGGTCTCAATTTTCTCCCTTGTTAAATGAAGATGATAACACCTGTCTTATAGACTTTTTGTAAGAATTACATGACAACACATTGCAAGTTGCCTGGAAAGTGCCCAGTATGTGCTAGGTATTTATTTCCATTGTTGTCACTGTTGCATAAACTTTAGTGTTGTTAAGAGAATACATATTAAGTATTCTCATCTCACAGAAAACAAGGTAACTCTGTGAGGTGATGGATGTGTTAAAATAGCTTGATTGTGGTCCTCATTTCATAATTCTCTTTATATCAAATAATCACATTGTATACCTTAAATATATACAATTCATAGAATACCTCAATATAGCTGGGGAAAAAAAACAAAAGAAAATAAAGATCTCAACATGTAAATAGGAATAATATCAGCCATTTAAATTCTTTGAAGAATTAGATGGGGTGAATAGACGATGCAGTTTTTTAAAAAATAAATGTGAAAATTAGAAGAGGGGAAAGAGGACAGCATTAAATCACTTTAACTATTTGGTCTCATATGCTCATACTTCAAAGGTAAAGGTTCAAATTTGATGAAATCAGTTGCTTGGCAACTTTCCAGAATGGCCATATTCCCCATCAACTTTCCCTTTCACTGTTCACAGACTCTTTGCCCTTGCTATTCCAGCATACCACATTTCTATGCATAGAAACCCGCTAAAAGGTGGACACAGTTGGCTGAGTCCTTTTGTGGCTGTTGAGTGCTCATATTTTATAAGAATAGGAGGAACACATATTTTACAATAATATCACATAATAGTATTGGTTTGAAAGAATCCAGACCTTTTCCAATTTATTGAGAATCCAGGACCTCACAAAAAACACGTGAATGAGGGCAAGGCTGTTATTTTAGAAATGTTCCACATGTTATTTGTATACATTGTGCATTGAGGAAAATTAATTTCCATAACATTATACCTAACATTTTCCCCTCGAATAGCTGGGACAAGAGAAAACTACCATGTCCCATTTATCCACATGAATAGCAAATGGCTTGAAATGACTTCAAACAGCATGGTGAAGAACCTATGGGCAATGACACTATGAACTACTCTATCACTGTGAGGAGAGGAAATTATCTGTAGGCTCCAGAGTCTCTTATCACACTGCAACATCGTCTTTGTCTTATAATCTCATTCTACTTTTTGGCCAGTTAAATTATAATTAATAACATTATTCAAAACATTTCTTAAAGCATCACGTATACACGATACAGTCATACTTCTTTATTTTGGAATACTTCTCTCCTTCCTATGATTTTTAAATGTAAATTGTCTTCCTAATCAGATAAAAGTTCAGCTGTCATTCATCAGCTATGCTTTTAGAAAGAAAAGAAATTGAGATACTAACCACACAAAATGTCTTTGTTCCAGTAAAATGTACCACTTCCAAACCAGAACTAACCACAGTATTAGAAATTATTGAATCAAAAATGTAGAAATATGAGACGTATACTATAGTCACAGGAATTCTTCTACCTTTGGACTTAATTTGTACGGTTCATAAAGACTGCGTGTTGATTAGCTTCACAAAATAATTTTGAACATCAAACTGATGGTGATAAGGGACCATGTAATAATGGATAGAAAAGTAGTTCAGCAATATTTTTAGAGAAATAGAAACTTGTCTGTTCCTAATGTTAATATCAGAGTAAGCAGTGAGGGAAGGCACTCTTCCCTAATTTGTGTGATTTTACTTATAGAAATAGCAGAGCGTGTGTTTTGAAGTCAGAGGGATCTGAGTTTGGTGTCACAGGTTGGCCTTTAATAACTGATTGACCTTGAACTTGAGCCTTACCTCACTATGTTTTTGTTGCCTTTTTTTAAAAGATTGTATTTATTTATTCATGAGAGACACAGAGAGGCAGAGACATAGGCAGAGGGAGAAGCAGGCTCCCTGTGGGGAGCTCGATGTGGGACTTGATCCTAGGACTCCGGGATCATGCCCTGAGCCAAAGGCAGATGCTCAACCACTGAGCCACCCAGGTGCCCCTGTTTCTGTCTCCTTGTCTGTAAAATGGAATGGCAATATTACTTGTGGTGTTTCTATAAGGGTTAAATGAGATAATGTATGTCTGGCACTTAGGGCTATTCTTGCCGCATGGAAAGTACTCAAGAAATAGTGTCCAAATGGTATAATGAATTATTCCTGGTTATAAATGAAAATGTCCCAAAGATTTTCAAGTGCCTGTGGATCAATTAACACTTATCCTCTCCCTATGGAGGGATTTAATAAAGGACAAAGGGGCCGAAAGTATTTCCTTGTTTTGGTCCCTTTACCTACCCAATAACCAGCCACTTAAATCATAGCAGTTAAAAGAAATATGAATAGAATTGGTCCATTTCTTTTGGTTTGGTTTTGAAAACCAGAAGGAAGAGCATTCAAATAGGTAATAACGCTAAAAACTGCCCTGATCCAAATCTTCTTTTAAGTTCCATTGTGGAAACCACTAGCTCATATTCTGGACAGAAGGGCCTGAGTAGAACCTCACAGCATCAGAATTCTGAAAACAGTTTGGATCTTTTTAGGTTTAAGATTAATTGCTAGGGGAAGAAAAGGAGAACAAAAATGATATATAAATAAAATACTTGGAGACTCTCAAAAAAATAAAACCAGGCAAGAAAACAATCATCCTGAACAAATTAAAGTGCTAGGCGATGGATAAAATAGTAAGATTAAGGAAAAGGAACTCTTAACCAAGTTCCAGAGTATCAGTATTTGGGTAACATGGAAAGATTAGCAAACCCAAGTCAACAAAACTGATGCAACTGTCAGAGGAAAGAAGTCACTCAAAATGAATTCATCAACAGAAAGATATGAACTAGATGAAATAGTGATTCCCTTAAAGACAAAATGGGAAGCCAAGAGTAGAAACAGCCTAAGTCAGTGATTCTCAACTGGGGTCAGTATTGCCCTCCAGGGAAGATTTTCAATTTGGGGGAACATTTATAGTTGTCATAACTAGAGGTGGAAATGCTACTGGTATCTACTGGGTAGAGGCCCAGGATGCTAGTACACATCCTACAAAGAACAGAACAGCTCCCAGCTATAAAGAATAATCCAATCCACAATGTCAAAAGTTCTGCTATTGAGAAACCCTTAACTAACTTAAGAAGAATCAACTGCACACAGATTTAATATGGAAGCAGGTATATATGAGTATAAAATAAAAGAGCCCTTGTATGACACCGGGCCAGTTACCTTTTTTTTAATTCAAAGAATCTCTGAAATTATTGCCCTGCAAGGAGAGACCTACATTTAGTCACAATACAGTCTCTGGGCAGAAGTAATATAATGTTGTGTCTGCTCTACAATAGAAAACCTAATCATGGTATTCCCTGGAGCAGGAGAGGACCCATTGTCCCTAGTTGAAATCAAAATGCATTTTTCCATATGGAAAAAATATAATAAATGGCAGCTAGGTAAAATTTAAGAGTGGTTAGTGTGAGCTTTCACATCACAATGTGGATTAAGAATCCATCATTTTCCCAAATATGTTCTTCAGATGTCTAGTTCTGAAAAAGGATGTTTTTAAAAGAAAGAAGTTATCTGGTTAAATAAGATTGGGAAGCTCTGAATATTTTATCCCCTTCTTGGCGATTAATAAGTGCACATTAGCATACTAAATGCTTTGAAGGTCTTCTTGAATTTGGGTTAGCTTATTGTTTCCTGAATGTATTTGTACATTGTATCTTTGTCAGTTTTGGTCACAAAATACTTATTAACCTCTCAATGGAACTAATGTTTGATGGAATATATTTTGGAAAATGCTAAAATAGACTTTTGCAGCTCCTCTTAAAGATCCATACCAATGATAAAAGTTTGTGTTTTAAGTTCCAAACCTCTAACTTAATAGATAAGCATTTTGAAAGGCCTCTATTCTATTTCTTTTTTCCTTTGAGAAGGGGAGAAAGGAGAGGAGTGGGAAAAGAAAGAATCTTAAGGAGGCTCCATGCCTAGTGCAGAGCCTGATGCAGGGCTCCATCTCACAACCCTGAGATCATGACCTGAGCCAAAATCAAGAACCAGATGTTTAACTGCAGGCAACCTGGAAAAGCGTCTACTCTTAGGTCAAAGCATACCCAAGCAGATGGCTTGCTGAATGTTGTTTTCATTTCTATCTTGCAGAAAAGCCATTTTCTAGAATAAATCTTATTTGCGATAAAAAGTCCAAACTCAAGTAATAAATACTAACTGGAAAGATCAGTGCATGGTGTTCTATCCTCCAGGCTCCTTGTAGAATTAATGGTATCACTGCAAAACAATTTGCCAGAAATCATGGAGGAAATAGATCCCTTGGGGGGGGGGGAGAAACAAGGGAGGGTAGAAAATGTCAAATATTACAAAGAGTTCTGTTAAAGAAGAGATAACTAAAGATTGTACATTGATTATTTAATGACTAGAGATATTAGAACAAAAAATTAAGACAGTATACAATCATTTAAAAGTATACATGTGATAACCTAGCATTATTTTATAAGTAAGCTTATAAGTTGACACATCATGTCAAAGCAATATTTTTTCCATCTTTGTTAAGATGATGGATAGGAAATACAAAGCTACATCCACAGTTTATTTTCCAATCGTCTATTAGTACTTCACATAACTTCTAAGAACTTTTTGCAAGAGTAGCAAACTGGCTGGGAGGACACTTAAACAAAAGCAATATTCATACATGTCACTAAATTGTTTTTGAAGATAAAAGAATTGGATTTTTGTGTAATGCAATGGTCTTGAATTTGTCACCAAGGCAATCTGATGTAGCAAAGAGAGCACTGGGACAGGAAGTTAAAAGTATATTCCTGGACTGACTCCAACACTGACTACTGATGAAATCCTGAGGAATTAACTTTGGTGTGTCTTTTCAGTTTTTCATCTCTACCTTTCTTGCTAGTTTTACTGACTTGTGTATTCCCAAAGGAAAAAGTATGTGAAAGGAATAAAGTTATTACAAGATGTCATTCTGTTTATTTCAAAAGAGAGTCTTCAATTGATGGTCTTAATCATTGTCTTTTTCACTCTTCGTGAGAAAAGAGGACTCTCTTCCATATGTTGATAAGATTTTCAAGACACTGCTTTACTAAGATTTTTTGTAAAATATGGTGACTAATATTACACTGTATGTTAACTAACTGGATTTTAAACAAAAACTTGAAACTACAGAAAAAATAAAAGAGAGGGCTTTAATTTGTAGTTGTTTAACTTGAAAATGGAATATTTTTAACCAATAATATTTACATAGTCATGTCATTTTTCTTGTCCACAACTGTATTAATGCTGAGCACAGCATGGGGCAATAGTATTTTAGCATAGCTCATTTTTTTTACCCACCAGAGCCTTCAGAGGAGGACCCAGAAGTCTTTTGCCGCTTAAACAGTAAACCATCTGAATCTTTCCCAGTCCTCACACCCCTCTAATGTAGAAGAAGTAACTCTATGCACAGTGGCAGACATTTCAACATATAAAAACCTGTCTTTCCAAACTCTAATGTATACGGCCCAGTTGTTCTCTTGGTAGAATGCTTACAAAAGGCAATCTGCTTCAAAATATAATAGGCCTTGAAAACAAGTCTTAAAAGTTCCATATAATTTTTGATACAGTTAAAAATTTTCTCCAATAATTTTTACATTACTCCCAATTTAAAGTCTAGATCACTTTTAGAAAGCAATAGGAAAATTTACAAACAAGATGTAGCTTATTCTTTGAAATGAGATTTTGTTTTTGTTCTCCATTAATGAAACTGAGAAGAGCTCAAGTTAGTAATAATTGGGTTTCTATTTGATTTTGATTATTTAAGGCCTTAAAGCCAATATTTAAATAATCATCACATTGAAATGTTTACGATCCAACTTTTTCCCAAGCTCTTTTATCTAAAAATGAAATTTAAAAAAATATGGCCCTAAAGATCAAAGTGCCTGTTTTTACTTATTTTATTAGATCCAGATATGTTGCCTTTATTCTTAAAAAATTACTGACTTTCCATTCAGTTCCGTTTTATTCCTCTTTAAATGTGTGATTGTCTACCTTAAATTACCTCGGGATGTTTTCCTAGAAATGCAGTCAACCATCTGAAAGTAATTTTTCTGTCTGGTATGGGGGGAGTTTGATGGGTGGGTATATGTGGCATGCTTGTAGCTTAACATTCCTTACTACACTCATTTTCATCAAAATATTGGCTAAAATATTCAGAACAGATGTGTATATGTGTGTGCGTATGTATATATTTTTTCTCCTTAGACTAGAGAAAGCTTTTTTTTTTTTTTTTTTGTGAGCGTTAAAGGGTATGTCAGAATTCAGTAGAAATTCTCTAAAGTCTTTTTTTGACTCTTTGGCAACTGTAAGAGAGACGATTGCTTCTCAGATGCTGCTTATCACCCTAAAATTTAATGATTTTAGCATGTCTGAGGACGGAATTAAGAAGGGGGGTAAATACAATTGAAGAAGGCAGCAATTCAGTAGTATTTCAACAGACCTCATGGGTAGCCTAACATGGGAATGTTTCTACATATCAGGAAGCAGGATGCCTAGTTCTTTTTTTTTTTTTTTTTTAACTTTTATTGGTGTTTAATTTACCAACATACACAGAATCGGATGCCTAGTTCTAACGTGATTACCAAACTGCTCTCTAAGGCTTAGTTTGTTAGAAATGAAGGAGGTTGGTAAGGTTGACATCCTACATTAATAGAAATGAAGGAGGTTGGTAAGGTTGACATCCTACATTAATAGAAATGAAGGAGGTTGGTAAGGTTGACATCCTACATTAAAAGGAAGCGAGAAAGGGAAGGGATGGGAAGGAAAAATGAGGGGGAGGGGAAGAAAAGTTGACAGGAAGGAAGGATAAAGAAACTATATGTGTGAGGAAGGTCCCCTGTTTACTTTCTTAACAAATAACCAGTCACTAAGTATTGAACAGTGACTGTGTTTAAGGCACTGTACTATGCGCTGGAGATACCACAGTAAACAGAGAAATTTTCTTGGTGAAATTTACATTCTAGAAGAGAGGCTGAATTGAAGCAACTAATTTAATGAATATTTATTTGACTATAAATGGCACACTATGAGGAAAAACTATACAGAAAATGAGAATAAATACATAGAAACCCAACCTAGAGTAAGAGGTCAAGAAGAGCATCCCTGAAGAAATGACATTTTTGCTTAGCTCTCAAGAGTGTATGCGAATTTAGCATGAGAAGAGAAGAGGCAAACCAGAGGAGGACAATCCTGGGTGCCAGATAAAGGAAATGTTTCAAAGAAGGGAGTAATCCTCTGGTCAGATGCTACACATAAGTCAGAAAAGTCAGAGGTTCTAAGAATTGTCTATTGGATTTAGCAACATGAAGGTGCGAGTGACCTTGACGATAGCAATTTTGGTATAGTTTGAGGGCAAGAGCCTAATCAGAGAAGGTTCAAGAAAGAAAGAGGAGGCGATTCCACATAAAAGTGAGATCCTACACTATTTGTCTTTCTGTGTCTGGCTTATTGCATTTAGCATAATGTCCTTCAGATTCATCCATCATTACAATTTTAGCATTTCTATCTTTTTAAGGCTGAATATTACTCTGTTGTATACATATACTATATTTTCTTTATCCACTCATCCATTAATGGATACTTAGATTATTTCCCTGTCTTAGCTATTATGAATAATGCTACAGTGAATATGGGATCAAAGATACAGTATCTTTGAGATACTAATTTCATTTTCTTTGGATATGTACCCAGAAGTAGGGTTGCTGGATCATATGGTAGCTCTGTGTTGTTTTTGAGGAACCTCAATACTGTTTTCCATTTTATATTTGAAATTTGAGAACAGGTCTCAAGTATTCTCACCACACATATACACACATACAGATGGTAACCATGTGACCTGAAGGATGTGTTAACTGTATTGTAGTCATCATTTTACAGTGTATATGTGTATTATGTCATCACATTGCACACCTTAAAAAGTCATGTTGTACAACTTTAATATATAATATTTTTATGTCTCGATCATACCTTAATAAAGCTAGAAAAAAAGGAAAGGAATTAGAAACAGAGAATATAAATGAGTTTTATATTCTAGGAGTTTTTCTGTAATGGAGAGCAGAGGAATGAAGTGGTAGCTGAGTGGCAGTTTGCTGGTGAAGAGAGGTGGTGTTTTTGTTTTTTAAAGATTGAAGAAATTACAGCATGTTTATTTGCTATTTGGAATCATTGGGTATTAAGGGAAGAATTTATGCTGCAGGAGAAATAATTGAGCATTGCACAGGAGATGCCTTTGAGTAAGTAAGAGGGACTCAGATTCAGCAAACGGCCCAGTAATTTGGGGGTATCCCTAATGTCCAGCATCATTCCATTCAAGCATTCAAAAAAATTTTTAATCAATACCTGCTCTGGGTCAGTGTCTTTGCCAAAAGCACTCATAACAAAGATACCTAAGACCTAATTTCTACCAAAAAGTAGAAAAACCTTTAACAGACAGATATAATATAATAACATATAATAATGCATATATACCAAAAACACTATGAAAAATACCAGAAGGGTGAGCAATTAGCTCCACCAAAGGGCACTGGAGCATTTGCAGTAGCACCAAATATATGCTTTATTATCTAAGGGAAATGCCAGTTTATTTTCAAGCAATTCTGTACAGTAAAATTAAAACATAGCAATTTCATTTTAAAATAAGTACTTTAGATCATTATAAAGTACTCCATCATTGTCAGTATTCTTTTTTTAAGATTTTATTTATTTAATTTTATGTATTTTAGAGAGAGAGGGCACAAGTAGGGGGAGGAGAAGAGGGGAGGAGAATCTCAAGCAGACTCTACATTGAGCATGGAGCCTGATGTGAGCTCGATCTCACAACCTCGAAACCATAAGCCAAGCTGAAACCAAGAGTTTGGATGCTTAACCAGCTGAGCCATCCAAGCGCCCCTCATTGTCAGTATTCTTAAAATTATATTTAGTGTTCTATTTATGTTTAATTATAGCTATATATAGTCATAATAAAAAAACCATTTGCCATCAATTTCAGAATAAAAATGCAAACAAAATCAAAATTAATTATCTTTTAACTCTATATTTATTAGAATACAGTAAGAAAGGCAGTGCATAATACTTGCCTCTATGAAAACCCAACTTAGAAAGAAAGCTCCAGATGTGCAACAGATATGAAAAGCCAGGTAACAAAATAGTTTAACTGTGAGACACTAGCACAGAGATATCACAAGGCTTATAATAGGGTGTCAAATGTACTCTACAATTAATAAATGATTTATGGTTGGAGGAATAAAATTAAGAGGAAGTGGCCAGCAGGATTTTTGAATGGGCTCTTTTTTACTATATTCTTGGCTATTGTTATTAATTTTTATCATGAATTAGTAAATACAAGTGTTACTACATAAAGAGATGTCTTAACATTTTTCAGATTATCTTTCAGAGATTTATTATTAGTATAAGTACATTTCCATAAGGAATGAGTCAAATGTGTTTAAAAAGCCTTTAAAAGTCATTACAAATGTAAAAACACTTTATATATATTAATAATAGTGTAAATTTGATTTAAATCAAACAATAATGCTTATAGTACTCTTTTTTTTAACCAGTTGTACTGCAGCAATAAACCATAAAGTTCTTTTTCCATTTGAACTTTGCTGTTTTGTGAAATTAAAGTCCTGCTAGACATAGGCAGTGGCAAACATCTCCATACTGCAATTCAAGATCTCTGTATTTGGAATTAGAAATTATTTAAGCCATTGTCTTTTTTTAATTTGCCAAGGACTGCTGTTTATATGAGTGTTACCTCATTCTGTTTTATTAAGTCTCTTTCAATTTTTCAACACAATTAAAAAATTTATGAAAGTAGTAATACTTATAAGCAACATTATTTCTTATAACTAAACAAATAATACTTTTTAAAATAATTATTTTTCCTTGCATTGATAAATTCATAGCTTTATAACTACTAAAAGCAAAAGCCCTGATGTCCTCCAGAAGTGAATGTTAATTAAGATTTTTATCTCAATTTTTTTAATTCAATACCTTTTTCTCAATTTTACCTTAGCCATATACAACATACTCTACTAATAAGTCACCAGAAAGTCAGTGTTTAATCTTCTGCAAATTTTTCCTTATGGTTAATAATATAACCAGACATATCAAAGGCTTAATTACATGCCTCAATGACTTAGTTCCTTGAGAATCTTGGAGGAGATTTACCAGATGCAACGAAATACAATTACGTATTTCATATTCCATATGTGAAGTATGTTTCTTCTTGTTCTTGTGCATATATATTTGACTCCAAATAACCAATCAATTCTTTGAAAAGTATCAAACTACTTTATATGTACATATAATAACATATAGAGCAAGAAAAACAACTGCTTATTTATTGGATTGTTACTTTCCAAAGGATTTTCTTGGTGGGATGTAGAAACAGGGTTAGAGCTGTTAATTGCTTCAGTTTCAGTGTGCACGTGCTGAGATGGAGTTTATTTTAAAAAACAGAATCTAAAGAAATAAGTTGTAGGAGTTTTGAAAACACAGAATTCAGAACATTGAAAGTCTGGAGGATTGATTCTGTCAGGCAGTTGAATAGACATGACAAAACTAAATCTTTCTTGAAAGCTTTACTCAACCCTGGGAAGGAAGGATATATTGACCTGCATCAGCTCTCCCAAAGCTCTCCCTTTGTAAAAGTGCAAAGATCTACTCAGAATTTTGGAATTGTGATTATTTATAAAGGTGTTTGCACACCTTGAAAGGAAGCCACATTTAAATAAACACTACATTTATTGGCTCATTAATAATTTTATCATATTTAGTTCATCTTCAGACTTTCAAAGAGCTTAGCAAAATATATTAGGTAAACTGTCACTGTACATAATATAAATCCATAAGGTTACCTTTTCCTTAGGAACAGAATTAGGAGTATTCTAAAAGAATTTTTTTAAATACATGGACTGATCATAGTAATTGGTCGTGAAATTTAGCTGGGAAAGGAGGGAAATGAAGAGGATATACAGTGACCAAGAGGTGCTGGAAGGTGGGAACATCAGTAGATTAAGGAGGAGGATTTTTGGACTTGGAATACTATGAGGATGGCACTAGAAATAGGTGCCAGTTGGTAGGTGGTAGTTGAGGTGGTAGTTGAAAAGTGGGATCTAGAAGGGACTACAGCCTTTGCAGTTGACAAGTTAAGCATATGACCACAGGAATGGATGGAAGGAGAAAACCTCAAGAAACTGAGAGACCAGAATATTGGCGAGTGAATATTGAAGTCATCAAGAATTATGGGCAGAAGTGGTGTTTAAGTGCCTGGGTTTCAACCCCAACTGTGTGTCATTGGGCCAGTTACATAACCTGTCTCAGTTTCTTCATCTGGTAAAATGAAGGTAATGATAATATATTTCTCACAGCGGGGATCCCTGGGTGGCGCTGCGGTTTGGCGCCTGCCTTTGGCCCAGGGCGCGATCCTGGAGACCCGGGATCGAGTCCCACGTCGGGCTCCCGGTGCTTGGAGCCTGCTTCTCCCTCTGCCTATGTCTCTGCCTCTCTCTCTCTCTCTCTCTCTCTCTCTCTGTGACTATCATAAATTAAAAAAATAAAAATAAATAAATCTATTAAAAAATATATTTCTCACAGTTACGAGGATTAAACAATGTAATACGTAGAAAACCCTTAGACAGTATTTGGCATATGGTAAATGATATGTAAGTGTTAGTACTGTTACCAAGAGCATCATAACCAATCATTATTATGATCCAGTCCCGTATGAGTTTTGGCTTTTCATTCATTTAAAATGTATTCAGCGGTTATTATATGCCAGGCATTGTGCTAGATATCCTTTTTAAACTTTTGTATGCTTTTCTTTGACTCTTTTGTGTTTCAAGAATTTCAAGTTGATCAAAAATAATATACTGCAGCCTCACCAAAAAGTTATCCTTAAAGTCTATGCCATGAGTTCTGCTTGCTAAAGTAAAATGCTATTTAGTAAGAACACAGAGGGAAACAGGACAGGCCAAAGCAGTGATTCCTTGGATCTGGAAACCAGACTTGTTCACAATAGCAAGAGATGCTTGGGGGCAGACCCAGCTATAGGCCATAAAAGGGATGCTGGCCATATTGCTAAAGCATGGTGGTATATCCAAAAGGTATTTATTATGATAGGAGTTAGGAGGCAGTAAGGATGGGAAGTTCACATTGTAGCCTTCCAGCATGCCACAGTGGGTTAACGTCCTTGCAGGCAGGTTAAACACAAGGGGCTAGTATCGTGGAGAATGGCTATCAAGATGTAGACGTGTGGGCACTGGGGAATAAGACAGAGATCCAGTGACTGAAGAGAAAGTAAAAATCCCTAAAATGTGATACTCTTTGTAAAGGACCATATCCTTAAAGTCTGGGGCTCCTAAGAGAGCAAACCTAGGCTGTTCTTTATTATTTATGAAAGGATGCCTTAAGATTGCATTATCACCTGGCCAATTGCCACAGGCAGTTTCACCTTCTGGCTCAAAACACACATTTTTCATCTACACAAATGCCAACCGTAACGTTGCATATGAGTGAGTGTGTTTTGCAGACTGCAGCTAAAAATCAGTGTTAAGTATGAGCGGACATGGGGAAGAAAAACAATGATGTGAATTTTGTTCTCTGTGTTTAGGCAAGCTACGACCTATATCTATGCCAGTGGAATATAATTGGGTGGGGGACTATGAAGATCCAAATAAGATGAAGAGAGATAGTAGAAGAGGTAAGTGTTCTAGAATTTCAGTGTAGGCTGGGTTGTTGGAACAAAAAGCAAATTTAAATGTTCGTTAAATAGGTTGTCATGGCTTCAGGGGAAAACGTCATTCTCTCACTGACTTTATGATACACCCAAACCAACTCAGAACAACGTTTGACTGTCTTGATATATTATTAAATAGATATCTTCTCTGAATGTCTCTTAAGGGATTCAGGGTAGATAAGTACAGTGTAAAAAAAATAAATAAATATCTGATTGTTATGTGAAAGTCACTATTTGGAAAACAAGGTCAGAAGTGTGAAACTGCATCAAAGAATTAAGTTCGGTGAATAGGAAGTTTGTGATCAGTCCCCATTGGTCCGCAATGCAACCTCACTACATTTGTATGAGTACAATCTTAAAATGAGTATTGATGTCCATGAGTAAAGTTAATGGAAACTTGGCCAGTGACTCTAATGAAAACCATATAGAAATGGAAAAAAAAAAAACGCTTTGCTTTTTTTTCTCTTCTGTTTGCTGTTCAGGGTTATCTTCTTACTTGGGGGTGGGCTACACTTGAAGTATCTACCAAAAGTAAGTTTTTATGTTCACTTATCCTGCTATTGAGGTGAGCAGTAAAAAGAGCCACTGAAAGACTCACTACTAAATGGGATTCGACCTGCTGTGGCTATGGTGGGCTACTTCAGCTTTCTGAAACAGAGAACCATAAAGTTGTAGATGAAAAATAAAACCAAGCAAAAAACTATTCATAGGACCTCAGCTCACTAAGCTTCCTTCATAATTTAGCTAACCAATTTGCCTGTTAACTTCTAGCCAGTGTACAGAATTTACCACACAGGGATAAGCAAGCATGAATATCTGCTTCGTTAGTCTACTTAATTAACACTTATTTCATGGAGTGAGCATTTCAGAAAATGTTGGCAAATACAGGAACATTGACAGATTCCTTTACATCTATGTATTCATTCCATTTTCCAAACTTCAGTTTTCTAACTTCATTTGTGTTACAGAATTAATCAAGAAAACAATGAAAAGAGAAACATAGATCATATGCCATTGCTGAGTCACTATTTTGGGACTTCATATAATAGCGATAACTTGGGGGGAAATGCCTTATGAAGTCCTAAGTGCTGGCTATTCAGTGAATGCTATCAGTTTAAGCAGAGATTCTATGAACTAAGTTTCCTGACCTTTGGTTCAAACTGTGGGCTTTAACTTCTGCAAGGATGCTAGTCTTTTATAGGTCAGTGTTTGTCATCAATTTTTAGCTGAATCCCTCTGGGGGAACTTCTTAGAACTTTTATAAGCTGCACACACCAGAACTTCTAATTCAAGTTTTGCAGTGATTCTCATATAGTTGGTCCAGAGATAAAACTTGTAGAAATAATCTGTGGGATATTTCTTATTGCCCTGTGATCCCAAATTATTAAGATGCTCTGTATTTTTACTACATAGGTATTTTATAAATTAAATTAAGTTACATTTCTGAAATGAAATCTAATAGCACAATTAGGAAAGAGTGGTAAATTTGGAATATTTGCATATTTACATTCGTGTATTCATCTCTTTTTATATAGAAAACTCTCTCCTCCGATATATGAGCAATGAAAAAATTGCTCAAGAAGAATACATGTTTCAGAGAAACAGCAAAAAAGACACAGGGAAGAAGTCTAAAAAGAAGAGTGATAAGAGTAATAGCCCGACTCACTATTCATTACTACCTAGTTTGCAAATGGATGCATTGAGACAAGACATCATGGGCACGCCTGTGCCGGAGACCACACTGTACCATGTAAGTAAAATTCCAAAGACTCTGTGCTATAATTTTTATTGGGAGCCTGGCAAATGACTCTTTTGGGTAGATTCCAGATTACTTATCTTTATCCTATTGCCAGATTTTCATAAAAGATCCTAAGTTTAGGAATGTCTTTAAAAATCTTGATGGCTTATTGATTTATTCTTCAGTTCATATATTCAGTGAATGCATATGTTGTAGCAGGTTTGATTTTTTAATGAAATAACATGCTCAGAATTGATGGAGAATAATAATTAGCTGGTTAATCATCTATAATAATAAATATTAGGTGGATAGCTATAAAATTCAACATTAAAAATAGGATTTTTAATATATTCATGAGCATCTCCTCCTAGACTTGGAGTACGGTGCTTGAGGTAAAAATGAGAACACATAGTTAGCATATGGAGAGAAAGACACACCAAGAGCTCCAATGTAAATTGATTGTTGTGGTGGGTAGGTGCAAGAAGTATAGGAGGAACATGGGAGAGGAGGGCCTTAGCTTTCTGGGGAAGTGAGAAGAAGCTTAGAATGGGGAGTATTTGAGTGAAGAGTGAAAGATAAGTAGCAGTATTTGGGGGGGAAGGTATATGGAAGTGTACCACAAATGTGTGAGAATATGGTATGTTCCAGGGACTTCATGTTGCTCAGAATTGCCAGTTCATTCAAAATAGAGGGAAAACACATGAGGATGGGGGGGGTAGATGGGCCTACAGAGGTAGGCAGGGCTTAGATCAGGAGTTTTATAAGAAAATACTTAGGCTAATTATTGCAGTGATCAAAAAAAAAAAAAACTACTGAAGAACTTTGAGCTGGGGATTCAAATGATGAGATTGGCTTGTTGGATCTCTCTGTTGCAGAGTACTGGGGAAGAGGTAGGAGGCCAAAGTCAGAGCCATTACGCCCAGGCCAGGCAGATGATAAGAAACTAGGACAGTGACAGTATGGAGGCTGAGAATCTTGTTAGCCAGAACATTCAGTTGATGAAATCAACCCATTGTATGTCATTTTGTTGAAAAGGGAATTTATCATGCCAATGGAATGAACTATGGCTTCTTACTAGGAACCCTTAAAAAACATGCATTACAAGTTCTAAAGTAATGTGAACAACTGTGCTTGGTGGTCAGAGTATCAAAAAATTTCAATCTGTCAATGCAGTGGAAGGTATACCATCTAAGGATACAAAATGTGAGAGATTTAGTAACTTATACTTGAGTTACTTTTCCGAGCCAGTCTTTTAAATCATCTGCTTACTTCCTCTAGAGCTCTCTCATAAAACCAGAGTATAGAAAAATCTTTTCATTCATCTGGGTTAAAGAGAGCAATTAGCACTTCTAGCTGCTCCTTCTCTACCCACCCCCCAGCCTCTTCCTCTCTAAGAGAATAGTGCCCATATGAAAACCTGCTCCCCTAAGTGACTGACAAATCCAGTGACGATGTTTGCCACAGCCATTTGTAGTCGGTATGAAATCAGTATTCTCAACTGTATGAAGGGGGTCACTTTTGCTGTCACTAGTCAGAAATTCCATCTGAATATTGAGCTCCCTATAGAATCTGGTGCTCCAGTCCTAAGTAATGTTGTCCGAACAAAGACCTAAACATGAGACAGCTGGTCTGTTTAAGAGGGAACTTCCCAGGGCTGGAAAAGGAAGAAGAGGCCACTTCACCCAGAGCATGTAAACTATTAAAGAGTTTAGATTTATCCTAAGAGGAGCAGTAAGCCATTGAAAGCACATTTAAACACTCAGCCTTTGCCATCCTGTCAAGCACATCTGGATAGGAGTATACTGTTTGAGGAAGGCAAATAGATGAATATTGTGGATTTTGAGCTATTAATTTATGGAAGATAGTAAAAGGTGAATCAAACTGATAATCAGGAATATCCTGAATATTGAATATTGTAGAGGAGTATAAACTGTTACCACTTCTCTGAAGGGCATTATTTAGTTATATGTATCAAGAACCAGGTGTAGTAACTTCACTTCTAGAAGTTTATTCTAAGAAAGATATGAGTCTACTTTTGACTCCTACTTTTATGTTACCTGAGTCTGTAAGAAGGTGATACTTATTCCAACTACCTTTTGACAAAGGAACAGGGTATAGTAAGGAATATTGTTAATTGTTGGGGAGGGGGAAGTCTTCTCATGTAACACTGACTCTAGGATTAGTAGGCTTGACACTTCTAACTCTATTCTCAGGTTTAAAAGAAGCTAAATAATTGTTAGCCCCAAAGTGCATGCCTAACCAATGTTCAAAAAAACAAAACCTGTATTAGTGGTGTTTTCATTAGGCTCTCAGTTCCCCTGAGGACCTTATAAGGCTCGCACTAATTTAGTACCTTCACAGTTATCAAGAGAGCTTCCACATTTGTTCATTTGTTACGTCTTTCAACTTCACAATAACCACATTGGCAAATGGCAAAACTCAGAAAGGTTAAATGATTTATTTACCCAAAGCTGTGTTGCCAAAAAGTGTGAGAGTAAGGACTAGAGATCCCAGATCACCTACTTCAGTGGTGTTTGCACACTCTCCCCTGCTTTTCTGTGCATGGAAGGCATTCCTTACACAAATGAATTTATGCTTTAACGACCAATTGCGTGAATTTTGAAAAAAGCTTCACTTTAAGAAACATGTGCCTTCATATGTTGATTTTAATAACATTTTCAGTATCTGGATTGACTTGTACCCAGATTTCTCTTTTGCTCTGTGTTACTATTTTTCATTAAGTTCAGGAAAACATACAGATCTGCTGCTGTTATAAAGCACAAGTAGTTATTTGGCATAATCTATTGCTGAGACTATAGATCATTGTAGTTAAAATTGTCTGGACCTTGGAGGCAAAACAACATATGCTTAAAGTATTGCTTTTTATATTTCACAGGAATTCTTGGTTTTTTAATCTGTTTATGCACACCTATTTAAAAATTAAAGGATTTTTCCTTTCGTTAAATTGCCTGGAAACACAAGATCAATATCAATATTTAATCACTTTCATGAGGAACCACTAATCATTCTTACTAATTATTCCTTTGGATAACACAGCCATTTTTAATGAACTAGGGCTTAAGTGGAAGAGGGCTCTAAAGATTTGAGTCCTGAGTGTCGTAGGCTGCTATCTCTGCTGTGATATACTAGCTCCCTGTGGTCTGATTTCACATTTAGACAAAATCTAGTTGAATTTAATAGTAGGATTATATCAACATTAAATACCTTGTAAAGAACTTACCAAAAAAATGTAGTCTATGTGGTGGGGGTTGGGGAGGGGTGGAGAAGAGAGGTTCCCCATAAGCAGACCTAGATTATAATCCCCATTGGTCTATTTTGGAAAGCAGCCCAATAAAAATACACAAAGCAAAGCAAATACAGTTTGATCTCACTGTTTGACTCATTCCTCTTAGCAGTTATAGCAGAAATGTGTATATAATAATAAAGAAGATTGAGAAGTTTATGGTATCATAAAATATACAGTTTTTTATTAGTTCTATGTATTATTCAAGTATTTTTTTTTTCTTAAACTTGTCTAACAGGCACTCACTTACTATGTCCTGACTACCCTGGTCATCCACCAGTCTTTGCTACCTCTTTCCTTTTTTGACATGCTGTGCCCTGTACTGAAACTGCTTTTTTTTATACCTTTTCCCCCCGGCTGACTCCCATCTAAACCTGAAATTACAGAGGGGCTTTGCCTGATCACTACCCTCTAAACTCAGTTCAGCTTCACCTATTATAGCCTCTTAGCACCCTCTATATTTTCTTCAAAACCTTTTTTGATTTATGATTATATACTCATTTATGTGACTATATGCGTGGTGTCTTTCTCCTTTGTACATAGTAGGGAGGGCATGTCTGTGTTCATGACAAGAAAGGGAAGTTTTTCCATCTTGTTCAGCACTATATTTCAATGCGGAATATAGGTATTGTATCTTATAAATGCTCAGTAAACATGAGACAAATAAATGATTGACTGAATGTGACAAGAACTTCACCGCCTTTCTCAGGCTCTCTCATTTGATGTCCTCAGCCTGCAGACAGCCACCTCCATGTCCTGCCCAACACAAACAGGCCTTCAGTTGGAGTGTATGAATAGTGGAAGTTGCCAGGAACTTATTACCATAGGTTCAGTGTCCCATGTGCCTGTGGAGAGAGCCCTTGGACTCTGAATACCTTGTCATGTTTATCTAGTCCATATTACTAAATCCTGCTTTGCTTTATCGATTAACATTCCATTTCACTCCAACGATTGGAACCCTGCCCTTACTGGCACCTCTGCCAAGGAGCATCTGGCTTGGTTTACTGCTACAGAAGACAGGCCATGTGGAATCTACCTCTGGCTACCCACCCATTTTAGAGTATTGGAAACACCTCGTGACTTACACTTACCATGTTGGGCTTCTTATCAAAGCATGTCCCAGTTTGCACCTTTAATCAGGGTGATTTACAAGACTTCTCTGCTTCACAGGTGCCATTAGGGCAACAGGATTAGCTCTCCCTCAGCCCCCACCCCACCTCCTCTACTCCAGCTCAGAGATTCAGTCCCAGCTTGTTCTTGCTTTCTTCCTATCACTGCCATCTCATTATGGAGGTCACAATATTCTGTCAGCCAAGCATGTTGTGGTATTTTTCAAAAGACTATAACTTTATTTTACCTACTCACTGATTCTCTGTCTGAAAATATAGGAGTCGTTAGCTGGCAAAGCCCTCATCTGACTTTGAGAGCAGAGGAATAAAAGGCAGGCAGCAGTGTGTATATGTGTGTGTGAGAGAGAGACAGACAGACAGAAATTTAAATGTAGTGATAAAAGCCTTTAAATAAAGAATGATTAGATTCAGGTTTTTTTTTCCTTAATAAGATATACATATGACAACTTGCTCTCACATTAAAGCTGCTAAAAAAATCCATAAACA
Source organism: Vulpes lagopus (assembly GCF_018345385.1). Lineage (NCBI taxonomy): Eukaryota > Metazoa > Chordata > Mammalia > Carnivora > Canidae > Vulpes > Vulpes lagopus. The sequence goes on from NC_054848.1 coordinate 17,404,325, forward strand.
AAATAATAACTTATTTTAAATCTATGTGCTGAGATGCCAAAACAGGTAAAATTTGATTATGGATCCAGGCAACCTGCATGTATACTTCCATAAACTGATTAATGTGATTTTAGATGGCTTATTTAAAACAAATTTCGAGCAGGTGCTCCAAAATCTGGATAATTTCCTAACACTCCAACATTTATATGGTTTGTCTTTGTTTAGGATATAAAAGCAAACACTCAGTTGTTGTTTTATGTCTAATAAATACTTTTAGCCATCCTCATCAACTTGTGAAGGTATTTTTGGTGGAACTCCTGGAAGAAGGAGGTGGGGAGCTGTTAAAAGACATTTTTTTTAATTTTACAAGTAGATGAACATTATGCAACAGACATGCTTCTAGGTAATTTACACGTCTTAACTCATTTCATCCTCATAACAGCCCTGTGAAAAAGGTTTTGGCGTTATTCCCATTTTATAGATTAGGAAGCTGAGGCCCTGGATTAAATAAATAATAAGTGATAGAGCTGGGATTTGAAAATTAGCAGTCGGCCTCATAGCATACTGTCTTGCCCCTCAGAAAAACCCACATAATTTAACAGAAACTCTATAGCAATTCTAGTAGTGTTAACCATCTGTAAAGCTCAATCTAAGTGCTATGGAATATATATTAACTAATAATAATATTGGAACTGCTGCTACTAATAGTAGCTGTCATTGATTCATTGCTTACTAAGTTCCTATACTAAGAATTTATACACATTATCTCATTGAATCCTCAAGTTGACCTTGTGAGGTTGCTACTATTATTATTTCTATTTTGCAGAACTGAAACACAGAGTTTACCTCACTTGTCACACAGCTAGAAAACAGCAGACTTGAAACACAAGTGCAACCAGTCTGGCTCCAAATTTCACATTTTTAGATGAATAAAGCCATTTCTACTATGAGTAATATTTTACCATCTATTAGAGAAGACAGCTACTATTTTCATTATGATGCAAAGTATGCTATATTGTCAGGATATAAACATTTATAATTAAATTTATCTGCAGTCATAAAGGTTGGTTTGTCTAATTGCTACCTGACTTGGCTGCATTATTTCAGGATCAATGAAACTGAAATAAAACTAAAGTTTAGTGGCTAAAAAGCCATCTCTGACCCAACAGTTATTTATAATAACCACTTTCTCTGCATTTTGACTTAACCCATCTGGACAACGGCTATAGTACAGTGTGACATGATGTTTCTCTTCACCATGGTATATGCAGACATGTGAGATGTCCATTGTAAACATTATTGTACTCGTATTTTAGATACTCTCTGATTCCTGTGGATGACTTGGTTATTTCTAGAGTGTTAATGTCACAGTTAGTAAAGCCCTGCATACTGTGAAAAGCATTTACTGTTGGGCAATTTTACTAGAGCAGTGATTCTCCATATATAGGCTGTCCTTGGCAAAGGGCTCCTAGTGGCTGAGGCTTGATGCACAAATGGAGGTCCTTTCTTTGATTCTTATGGGCAAATAACACATAATTGCACAGACTTCCATTTTCACCTGTGACTAGATATTGCTTAATAATAACATACTACATTATTTTAAAAGGTTACAAATGGAATAATCATAAAACAATGCATTAATAGAATTTACCGAACATTCTAGTTCACTGTTTCTCCAAAAAGCCTGGTATCCATGTAACTAATGGTGCAGTCACACTCTTACTGCACAAGCACAAGTGCAGATGATTCGGGTTCCCACCATTTTCGGGAGGAATGCTGTAATGATATGCCATTAGGATTTGTTTTAAGTTATCTGTAGTTTTCAGTTACTGTTTCTTTTTCATTATAAACTACTGTTAGACTTCATCGCTTTTGGTTTTCATTTGTTTTAGGTTGTTTGCTTTACTATGTAGCATGTTGTGATTTGTATTACTGACAATTTTCTAAAAATGGTATTATGAATCATCCATACCCAACAGTACTTATATAGTCATTAAGCGGAGACCAGTGGTCCATGAGGACTATTGGCATGTCTTAGGGGCCACAATCAAAAACTGCTAAGATGCCCTGCTTCAGACTGAAGCCATTCTTTTCAGTTTCATTTTTGAACAAATAAGGGTTTCATTCTGCTAGTTCCTGGTTAGATAATGGCTGCCAGGAAGCCAAACACAAAATCTGGCTTCATTAGTGAGGCATCATGCAAAACAGGACTCAAAAGAATTGAATTAGGAATTTATTAAGTTGAAATTTATTAAGTTTGAGTCTTATTACAAATTCCTTGTTGCCTTTGAAAAAAATAAAGTAAGACCTAAATTCTGATGAGAGGTCTTTGGCTTGGTTGTTAAGGTCAATATTTAGGGGCGTACCTGCCTTGATCAGAGAAGTCAAAGAAGCCCCATTCTCTCGTGTTATAGACCTATGTCTTCCAGCTATATAGCCTCACAAAAAATATCCTCAACCTTTTTTTGGCAGTAGGCCTTTTTAGCTCCCATAATCATATTACCCACATTATTTCACCACCATAACTCATTTAATAAAACATCTCAAGTTTAATAAAACTCCAGGTAAAACTACTTTACCTCAGAACTCTTTAAGGCCTCTTTTGATTGAAGAATTATAATCTATACCAAATTATTTTCTTTGCTCAACTCCTAAAATATATTACCCCCTTGACAGTTTTAGTATCCTGTAATTCCACAATGTAGACCTAATGATTTGCTGCATATACCCAAATGTCATACAAAGATTCCTCCTAACAAACTCCATGTCTGCATCTCATGGCCCATATCTTACGTGAGAATGAAGTTTAGGGCACACTTACTAACTACTATTATGTTCTAGTTTCTTGAAGAAAACTTTTCCAAGAAGAGTGTTAAATTGTTTGCAGCTTCCATGGACTCTTCATTGGCTTTTGGCTTAGACAGCAACTGTCAGTGGGCCAAAGTACACAAACACAACCTAGAATCTCAGTTCTAAATGCTATTGCTAAATCTGGTTTTTAACATCTCTGCAAATATCAGGCTAGGCCAAGAACAGGATCCTAATAGACCTGAACCCAAAACCATCTGGAATGTTGAGAAATAGATTCATGTTTCAGTTCCTTTTCTTAATATGTAAATAATTTTTTTAAAAGATTTTATTTATTTATTCATGAGAGACACAGAGAGAAAGAGGTAGAGACACAAGCAGAGGGAGAAGGAGGCTTCATGCAAGGAGCCTGATGCGGGACTCGATCCCGAGACCTGGGCTGAAGGCAGACGCTCAACCCCTGAGCCACACAGGCATCCCTGTAAATAATTTTAAATTAACTAGATGCAAAGTTTCTTGCTATAAGAAATAGGAGATTAAGTTATCTTCTCATATTTTCTTTTATTGTCATAAATTTGAAGTGGCCTCAGGAGACAGTGGTTCTTGTATCTAACCACCTCTGAATAAAAGGGCTCAGCACTAAAGAAGAGAATTGCCTTTTCTAAGATTCAGATGGCTAAGAATAATGCTGTACTTATAGAACATGAGTCTGAAGCCAGCTGTATGAACCTAGACACATTTCTGAACCTCAATTTCTCATTGGTAAAAAGAGGATAATACTTACCTAACCTAGCTGCTTCACAATTAAATCATACATTGTATATAAAGTTTTTTTCCTGTGCTGGGCACATAGGAGATATTCTTAATGTCATAAGGAAAAGAAATTAATTCATCTACATGGAGAGGAATTTACTTCCCAAGGAGCAAATTAGAAAGCTATCTAGGACTAAAACATACATCTTCTTTGGCCATTAATGAGTGTATTAGTCAGGATTCAATCAGTGAAGAAGCGCTAAGTAATGTGGAATAAAGGGCTAGACCCTGCTCAGTTAAGGAGCTGGTTAAGATACCTCAGCAGAGACAGTGGTCCTGAATATCTGGATGTGAAGCCAGGGAGAGAAAGATAAACTAGAACCCATGAGCACAAACTGGAATGTTCCATCCAACATTAAAACAAAGCTGGTGTCTTCCACTGTGGCCATTCACAGGCTCCTGGCCCAGGACCTAGCAGAGCTGAAGTTGTGGATCCAACCACTGACCCGAGCCAACAAGCAGCACAACAGGACAATGTGTGTGCTCTGCAGCGCTGAGTGATGTGCTGCTCCAGCCTTCAGGGCATAAGGGCTGCTATTTCACTCGTATTCTCCAAAAGTCACACAAATTTATTTGTGGCCAGCCCTAACTAGAACCGTACAGAGCAGAGAAGGGAATTCTGAGACACATAGTTCCAGCTTTCCCAGGCTGACACAATCAGAAGCCACCACATCAAGGTCTCCTTTTCTGTGGCCACTATAGGTGCCTACCAGGTAAAATCTGCTTTGCAAATTCTCTAGTGACAGTCCGCATGAAAATCGGTGGTAAAGTGCAAAATTCTAAATTATCATGAATCTGGAGTGGACTCAAGGCACAGCCCACATCTATGAAGGTATCATCCGTACAGCCCACTGACTTAATTTTCCAAAGCATATATTGGAAAATATTACTTCAAATTGTCATTTATCTATCTTCAGTCAAGAGATTGACTAATAGAATCAATAATTTGGATAACATGTCTAATTTACCTAAAGAGGTTTCTACTTAATACAACACATTCACCAACTCCTTAAAGAATTCCTTTCATACTCTGAGGAGGAGTACCACAAGGCCCATATACCTTGATCATGTTACCTTTGCCAGTTTGTTGAACCTCCTTCACGTAGTTGTGTTTTAGCATCACATCCTCATTTTCTATCAGACAGCTGCCATGAGAAACAGCCATATGAAATCCACTTCTTTGTTTGCTATAAAAATAGTTTTAAGGCTATTGTATCTTATATTCCTTTGCGCCCCCCGCCATAGATGTTTTTTAATTATATAAGAGCTTTGGCTCCCTGTGATAATAGTTTATGTGAAGTATCTGATACTGTGTCTGGCACTATGGTACTGCACCGATATTCTTAGTATCTTTCCTCCAACCATACTCCCAAAACGTCCATACCACTGGGGTGAGAACAAACCCAACCTAATCTAGGTGCATTTAAGGCAATCAGTTCTGGAGAAGTGGCAGCACACATCAGGCCCTGAAGAAATCTAATTTTTCATATCTGAGCTTGCATAAAATGCTTTCTTTCTCTTACTCAGTTTTCTCATTTATAAGATGAGCATAGCACTGCAGAGAGAACTCTGGAAAATGCCATCTAAATTGATAGCGTAATGATTTGATTCCTGCTGCAAACACAGAATTTAAAAAAAAAAAAAACTTCCCATCAAGTCCTTTTTTTCCCTTCTGTTAGATAAAAACAGTTTTGCTTTCTTAGTCTCAAAATCATGTCCTACTACATGGTTTAGAATAGAAGAGAAAGAAGAGTATGATCTTTCTCAAGTATTTTATTATAAAATGAATTGCATATATAGTGACTTTTAAAACTTTCTAAATTTAACTTTTATTTTTATCCACCATCCTCCTTGATTTTCTGATAAGAAAAAAAATCTCCAGATCAAGAAAACTGCAGCAAAACTAGCAAATGTAGAAACATTTGAAGTGGTTGTCTTGGAGAGTTTGTCTACTCTCTAAAAGCAAAAATCTCAGAATAAGAGCTTAATATAAACATACTCTTAGCCATAAAGGTATTTAGATAAAAGCTAGCACTCTTGAAATGAATTACACTGACATGGCAAGAATTTCATGACAAGAAAATCTGTACAATATATCAGAGCAACAAACCTAAAAATAAAGGTATCCAGAAAAAGCTGTTAGTTTCATACTCTTCTAAGTAAAGCTAGGAAGTCAATAGCCAGGAAAATTTTTCAATAATTATGATGCAGTTATATCATTGCTGACAGTGTTATCATGCCATATACAGTAGCCTCATTTGAGATTTTTAGGTTTTGTGAATTCTTTATAGAGGTGATTACTTTTATATTATTTATTTCTCCTTTTTTTATATATAATTTATTTCCTTGTCACTGAGTAGTCTTCAGATAGAAAATCTGGTTCTCTCAGTTTTTCCTGATCATAAACATTTCTTTGTCATGAAAGATGGGCAAGCCTACCCTGATTTCTCTGACACCCAGATGTCGACAGTTTGTCAAATAGAAGTGTCAGGAGCAAGAACTGCCCTCGTTCTGCTTTTCACCTGTTTAGACTTTCTGCCTCTGATTCATGCAAAATCTGTGTTAATTGTACACATTAGTCAAGCACCCCAAAATAGCTGTATCTAATATGGCTGGCGATAAGTTACTTCCATACATGGTGGAGCTTAAGTATAAACTTAAGTGCCTTTCAATGAATAATCTAGCATTAAGTGTTAAGACTGACACTGATTATGGATATACATAATTAATAAAACGTCAACAATTGGATGTACATTGGCGACCAGCCATTTTTCCCATTTTTAAGTCAGAATCATGTTAGTGAACTGTGAGATATTCTCAGAGTATCTGGTCCAAATCCCTGATGTTGCAGATGAAGAAATAGAGGTCAAGAGTAATTCAGTGGCTTGACCACAATCACAGAGCTGGAATATAGACTGGAACATGTAGAACTAGAAGTCAGGTCTCTTGATTCCTATCCCAATTGCTGCAGGGGTAAGGTACCAAGTATTCCATCCTTGCTGAAGCATAAGCATTCGAAGTGTGTCACTCCAGCTGACGTGTTGAGAATAAACTGAAGGGGCTGAAGTAAGTGTGAAAGCAAAGAGACAAGATAGGATCTGGTCGATTCCAGTGAGAGATGATAGTGGCTTAGTCCTGGACTCTAAAGTGGAAGTGGAGAAGAGGTTGGACTCTGGATATGTTTTGAAGGGAGAATGGACAGGATGTGCTGACAGATTGCATGTGAGATGTCATAATGCATAGCCTCTGTGTCCTGCACACACAGGTGGTTTAGGAACTGTTTGATTCATGCTTTCAACAGATAATTATATATCAGGTCCTGTGCTAGGAGCTGAGTATAGCGTGGTGAGCTAAAGCAGATGGCTTCTGCCTTTATAGAAATTAATGCAGTAGTTAGAAACCACATCTTGAGAAAGCGAACCAAGTAATTTTAAGGCATTGCATAATAATCAGCAGTGTATCAGGTGAAAAATTGCATAACACAATGAATCAGCTCCAGGAGATTTCTCCTGTGTAAAGAATTAGTGGAGAGGTAGGCTTGCCTTATTTGGATCACTGATTTTCCTCATCAGTATTGACATAGGGTTTTTTAATTGCACTGAGTTCAATTAACACTATTAATAGGTTTGAATAAAATGTGACTGCAGTCCCATCCTTGTCTAACTTGGCTGAGCCTTAGTTTCTATTTCATTTGCAAAATTAAAATGTTAACATGAGAGCTCCTCTCATGAAGATATTATGATTAATGGTCACCCCCCCAAGAAAGAAGAAAAACCCTGCAAATCTCTATTTTAATCCACAGAGCAATATAACTTGCTAATTAAAATAAAATTGACAAAAGCATGAAAATTAGAAATTGGTTAAATGTTTCCAGTTTGAATTATCTCCATTAATAATAAAATGTTACCCTTAGTATCTTTCTGTTTTATAGAATCCTTTCTTTCCACATAGCAATGTACTTATATCACATGTCATGAGAGGTTTTCATAAGTGGAAATCTTCATGTCATAAGCCGTTTTTCTTTACTCTCACACTGTTACTATGACTACAGAGTACTTATTTGGGAGGCAGTATTGCACAGAGCGATTAGAACAGGTTTTGGGACTGACAGACCTGGGATTGAATTTTAATTCTGCCACTATCTCTGTGGTCCTGAGCAAGCTGTTTACACATCCTGTGTCTCAATTTTCTTTTCTTTAAAATGGTCTTAATGATAACCACTTTCAAGGTTTATTGTCAGGTTTAAGGTCAATAACTGATATAAAGTCCCTAAGACAGTGTGGACACGGAAGCCCTCAGTAAATGATCATTATTGTGACCAAGAATGCCAGTTCCTGTTTCCCAAGAATGGTGATTCTTTTTTTAAAAAGATTTTCTTTTATTTGAGAGAGAATGAGCAAGAGAGAACAGGTAGGGGGGAGGGGCAGAGAGAGAGGGAGAAGCAGACCCCCTGCTGAACAGGGAGCCCCATGTGGTGCAGAACTCTGAGATCATGACCTGAACCAAAGGCAGACACTTAACTGACTAAGCCACCCATCCAGATGCCCCCCAAGGGTTGTGATTCTTGTTACCCTTCTCAACTACTCACCACTAATCACTCTTCTTCCTACCTTACCACCCCATAGGAAAAGAGATATCACCTAATGGGATCCTGAATAGGATTCAATCATTTCCTTCCTTCAGAATCTGATACATGTGATATTCTTTTGATGAAATGTTGATTCTGCCCAACCTAATGAGTTTGACCTCTAAATTCCACCCCCTAATTACTGCCTTTTTATTCTTTGGATGCTAATTTATTAGCATGCTTATTATTTTGAAAAGCACGCTTATTTTTGAGTGCCTGCAGAAGCATTTTCTGTCAATATAAAGTCAGGTTAACCTTATTGACAGAATCCAGAGCAACCTCACCCCACTGTACCCAGAGACCTCGTGTGCGTCCAAAGTCTCCCCCGTCTCCCATGCAGCAGAATGTGCAAGGCTACCACAAACAGCAAACTTGTTCAATTTATGCCCTTATTTCTTGTAAGTGGAAGATTTCTTGATTTAATATTTAGTCCCATTAGCATCTTACCCCACTTCTTCATATTTAGACTTTTTTTCTGCCAGCAGCAATAATGAGAAAGTAAGGCAAAATGCTTTTCTTTGTGAAATATTTAAATCTTAAAAGCATTTGTTTATTTATTTAAAAATTAAATATGTGAAAGTAGCTATCATTTATCCCGAGTGTTTGAAATTGCTAAGCACCTTCTTTTCTTATGTATAAGAAAATAAGCTATTGGTTTGACTAGTCAGTGCAGAAATGTTGGAACTTTGCAGAAAATTACAGTAAGAGGAAGTTGCTATATTGCAACAAGAGAGTATTTTGATTGCAAATTTTTCCATAAGTGTAGCAATTTGCAACTTGAGAAGAATTTAATAGTAGCTGAGCTTTCAAAATGTAACACAGAACCTGTCATTTTCTTCCACAATTAAAATAAGTGCTTCTGAAAGTTTCAGGATAAGAATGACCCAAATTACCCTCCCCCACACTTCCTCATCCAAAAGAGGGGGGAATGGAGTTTGAACAGAACATCTGTGGACAAAATGAAAGATAAATGGTCTTTTCAGGCAAACGTCTGAAAAAGGGATCTTTTATAGCCAAACAGAATACTATTGCATGCATCGCCATGGTTAAGTAGAGGATCAACAATACTTTCATAATGGCCTTTTATTTTAGCACATTCTATTTTTATGGGGAGAATTATGATTTCAACACATCCATTCATAATTCATCATATAATTATTTGCATATTTATCTTTTGACACAGATTTAATGTCCTTTTGCCAGCCATATCTTGAATTCAAATTTAAACCATTAAGTGCACTAAGACTGTCTCAGTGCAAGTAATGCTAAAGGAGAGTGGACAAAAAGGAATATTTCTTATCTACCAAAAGAAACAGCCTACTAAAGTACAGACCTATACATGGATTATTGGAGAAAGGATACCTAGCTTGTTTATCTCCCCTGTGGCAGGACTTCTTCAGGTTAAAACAATCACCTGATTAAGACCACATCCTATGCTCTTTGCTGATGGTTTGCTCAACGTCCATTCACTCAACCAGTATTTATTGAGTACTTCCTCTGTACTAGGCCCTGTTCTAGGCAGAAGATGAAACAGTGCATAAAATAGACAGAATTTCCCTTAATGCCATTTATATTTGGAGGGAAGGCTGAGCAATAAACAAGAAATATAAGTACTTTCAGTAATGCTGAGTGCTAAGGAGAGAAATAAAGCAGAGAAGGGAAACAGGAAGCATTGAGGGCAACGAGAGTAACAATTTTAGATAGGGAAGTCTGGGAAGAGTTTACTAAAAAGAAAGCATTTGAGTAACGATCTGAAGAAGATAAGGGAGTGAGCCCCAACAACATCTGGGCCAAGAACATCTCAGACAAAAGGAACGGCAAGAGTAAAGTCCCTAAGGTGTGACTCTGCTTGGCCTGCTCTAGCTGCAGCATGTGTGACTGGAGCAAAGTTAGCAAAGGTAGGGGGAGCAGGAGGCAGATGGGCCAGGCCATGCAGGTCCTTCGAGAACATTGCAAGGATTTTTGCATTGATTCAAAGTAGAATAAGAAGCCAGTTGAAGTTTTGTGTAGAAGAATAACACGGTTCAAATCATATTTTAACAAGATCACTCTGGCTCTTGTGTTAAAAATAGAGAAGGTAAGAGCAGAGGCAGGGAGGACAATGGGGAAATGGACTTGCTATTTACTAAGGTACAGAAGACCAGGAGAGGAGCAGATTGGCTGATAGGTGGTGGATATCATAAGCTCAGTTTTGTACACGTTAAACTGAGTTAGGAAACCTGCAACTCACACGAGAACTCCTAGCTAACCATATGAAGTGGTACGTTACTAAAGATGAGAGTTTGTAGACATTCTTAGGGAGAAAATCCAAAGAACTTTCACCTAGATGCTTACTACAGTAAACAGAAAGTATTAGTGAGGGCATTAAAAGTATTTTATTGAGTGGCGCCTGGGTGGCTCAGTCAGTTAAATGTCTGACTCTTGGTTTCGACTCAGGTCATGATCTCAGGGTCCTAGGATAGAGCCCCACGTCGGACTCCTCACTCAGCGGAGAGTCTGCTTAAGGATTTTTCTGCCTCTCCTTTGCCCCTTCCCCTGATCTTGTGCACAGTCTCTCTCATTCTCTCTCTCTCTCTCTCTCTCTCTCTCTCTCTCTCTCTCTCTCTCTCAATAAATAAATAAAAAATATTTTAAAAAGAAAGAGTTTATTGAAAGATAATTTAGGAAATAAGCTAAAAACATAATTTCAAGGCAGTTAATCTTCACAAATGCTTACAAAAGAAATGGGATGTCTGTGTGGCTCAGTGGTTGAGTGTCTGCCTTCAGCTCAGGGCATAATCCCAGGATCCAGGATCAAATCCCACATCAGCCTCCCTGTGAGGAGCCTGCTTTTCCTTCTGCCTATGTCCGCCTCTCTCTCTCTCTGTGTGTCTCTCATAAATAAATAAATAAAATCATTAAAAACAAAAACAAAACAAATGCTTAGAAAGGAAATCTATTTTTGTGGTCAGTAAGCATTATGAGCTTATGCTTTAAATACACACACACATACACACACACACACACTCACACACTCACCCTACTCCAAACACATAAAAAGTTATAATCAGGGATCCCTGGGTGGCGCAGCGGTTTGGCGCCTGCCTTTGGCCCAGGGCGCGGTCCTGGAGACCCGGGATCGAATCCCACGTCGGGCTCCCGGTGCATGGAGCCTGCTTCTCCCTCTGCCTGTGTCTCTGCCTCTCTCTCTCTCTCTCTCTGTGACTATCATAAATAAATAAAAATTTAAAAAAAAAGTTATAATCATGGTCAAAAGTAAGATCTAGTCCCCAAGGACCAGAAAAAAAGAACAAAATTGCTCAGTTATGAATGAGAACTAAAACCACATACCTGGTAGACTCTGAGTCCAGAAAGACTTAAAAATGGCTGAGAGTCCACTGTAATGGGTATCAGGGAACAAATAGACTGCAGCCATGTCAGGAAACTGAGGACTGACTCATTGAGTGAAAAAACTGAGAAAGCAAGCAGAGCTTCCTTACCCATGAGTGAGGAGATTAAATAAAAAAACAGCTACTGACCAGAGCTATGACTTGTACATAGGTGATTCTTTCCTTACTAAGTACAAACTATGGAAAATCCACAAAGCACTTAAAATAAATTTTGAAATAATAATGGAATGATTAAGAACAGTGGATATGCAAAAGAGCCAATACCCACTAGACATCCTGGATATGTAAAATATAGTCAGTGAAGTAAATACTCTGTAAATAGGATAAACTTTAGACTGGATGCAATAAGAGAGAGAATTAAAAAATTAGAAGATATCAGAATGAATTTACCTAAAAAGCATTGCAAAAATATAAAGGATAAAAAATATGAAAGATACATGGATGATAAATTGGGGGGTGTCAACATATGTCTAGAGGGGAAAAAAAGACTGGTTAAGAAACCATTTGAAGACATAGTGCCTGAATATTCAAAATTAAAGAAATAATACCTTCAAGGACAACACAATGAATTTAAAATAGGATTTTTAAAGATTTTATTTATTTATTCATGAGAGACAGAGAGGGAGGCAGAGACATAGGCAGAGGGAGAAGCAGGCTCCTCACAGGGAGCCCGATGTGGGACCCGATCCCAGAACCCCGGCATCACGTCCTGAGGCAAAGACAGTTGCTCAACCACTGAGCCACCCAGGCGTCCCAAAAATAGGATTATTTAAAAGAAATTACAACCTAAACACTTCATGGTACAATTGCAGACTATCAGGGATAAAGATATTTTAAAAGCTACCAAGAGACTAAACATAACTTGTGACAAATGACAGAGTAGCTACAGATGTCTTAAGAGTAGCAATAAATGCCAAAAGAAAATAAAGTAATATATTCAAATTGTTGAGGGAAAATTATTTTCAACTCAGTATTCTATGCCCAGCTAGGCTATTATTTGAGAGTAAAGGATTTTTATATTTTCAAACATAAAAACCTAGAAGGGTTTGCTACTCAATAGACTGTTATGAAAGAACTTCTAAAGAATATACTTGAGAATGAACCTGGAAGAAGGATGATCTGAAGCTAATAAGAAAAATAAAAAAATAAAATATATTGTAAATTCCACTATCATGAGAAAAGCATTCATCATCATGAAAACAAAGATTCCAGGCGTCTTTTTTTTCTTTTTCAGTCATTGCACCTTATATGATCTTCTGTGTTAGCCATTACAGTCATAGGTCTCTTCTTAATGTCTTGCTTACATTAAATTTCTCATGATATCATTAGAATCTGAAAAAAAAGTGATACCAATTAAATATTTGTCACTCAGAATGAATAATTCCATCAGTGCTACTAGAAAAGACTACACAGGATTCTAAATTTGCACTTCAGGAGTACTTAATCACCCCACCACTGATGACATGAGGAAACCTTCACTGTCAGTAGCTTATTTATGCATATGAACAATATGAATCATTGTTCATATTTTAATACATAGTTAATACATAATTTTAATACAAGTTTGTAAGAACTCTTTTGAATAGGAGGCTTTTTCAGAGGTTCCCAAGATCACCCACATATTCCATGATTCACTGGAAGGTCTCACAAGACTCCACATGTAGTTCTACCCACAGCTAAGATTTACTGCAGTAACACAGCAAGGAGGTATAGTCAGAGCAGTAAGGAAAAAAGACACCTATGGGATCTGGAGAAATCTTTGTTCAGGCTTCCTCTGCTCTCTCCTTGTGACAGATCATGCAGAGTGCAATTTCACCCAAGCAGCAAAAATGCAGTCACGTGTATAGTGTCTCTGCCCAGGGAAGCCCATTAAAGACTCAGCACCGAAGGCTTTTATTGGATTGGTCATAGAGACATCCTCTGTCTAGCAACTACAAAAATTCTAGATTCCCCAAAGAAAAACAGGTGTTTAGTCCCTGGGTGGGCAAAACAGTCTTGTTGCTTAGTGAAGCTCTCATCAGTATAGGGAACTGCCAGCCGAGTTCCCAGATGGAAGCTGATGTCTAACCTTGCAAGCAGACCCTTCTGAGATAAGAGCCTGAAGCCTGCTGTACTAACTCTCTTCTCAAGAGACCTTTTTCCTTAATTATAGTTTTCACTGCTTTTCCTATTACTTTCAAAAATACATATAATTGACCTTTGAACAACACAAGTTATTCATTTTTATGTGAATTCCATTGTGTCCACTTTTTTTCAATAAATATAATGGAAAAAATTTTAGAGATGGGTGACAATTTGAAAAAAACTCAGACAAACCACATTGCCTAGAAATACTGAAAAAAAGAAAAAGTTGTAAGTATACAGTATATAATACATACAACATACAAAATATATGTTAATCAACTGTTCACATTATCAGTAAGCTTTCTGGTCAACAGTAGGCTATTAGTAAAGTTTTGGAGGAGTCAAAAGTTACAGGGTTGGTGCTCCTAACCCCCAACATTGTAACATTGTTCAAGGCTCAACTGTAGCTCAATTCCTTTTTTTATTTTAGAAAATGTCATGTCACTCAGAAAAATAAACTCTCTTTTAAGATAATTTCATTGTAATATTTACAAAAGACATCTATGGCTGTGCTTCTTTGAATGTTGGATAAATCTGTATTGTGTGCCTTGGAGTTCTTGGGTTTCAACAATAAGTACACTGATTATACTCTGCAATCACAGTCAGTATGAAAATATATCTATGCATATATCTTTTCTATGAAAAGATAATCTTATTAAAAGAAAACCTGGAGAACATAAAATATTTTTTGTGTAGATTTTAAAGTAGACCTCCAGGATCTCAGGAATAGCATACAAAAAGTATAGGAGGTACCTTATATAACTCAATTATTTTGAGCTGTCTGTAATACATATAGTTCCCTAAAAACAAACCACACACCTTTGTCATTGTTAAGAATAATGAATTGTAAGATTACAATGAGTACTTGAGGAAACACAAAAGGAAAAAAATCATTTTACAGACAAACACTTTAGGGAAAATAACTATATATAAATTACCTATACTTGAGCACAGCCTGAGTTACTATTTGAGCTCTTTTTTTGAAACAAAAGCGCACTCAAGACAATCAACACAGCATAACGGATTTTATCTTTTGTTTTCTCTCCAAAATTGATTATGGATTTCTGTAGCCATGTATCCTGCAAAATTTTGTAAACACACACACCTCATACAGACATGTTTCTATTGCTTTGAGGACAATTATTTCTTAGTTATACTGTACATGAGCAAATTATTGGATCCTTATCTTTAGGCCTGGTATCCATCCATAATACCATATTCATGAGAATTAAGTAAACCATACACAAAATAAGAAAATTTCTATATTAGTAGAATGTTATTTTATGAACAAAGATACCAAATAAGAAAGTATGTCACAGAATACAAATGTATTTATTGTATGAAACCAAGACCAGCGAATTTTACGTAAACAAAATCCAATTACTCCTTACAGGCATACCTTTGTAAAGAAAAAGAAGATCCTGATACCTAAAATTCATTTTGAAGGAGTATATGTGAATGAAATTGCACATGCTATCTCTGTACCCCGTTAGCTAGCTAATCATGTGAACATAATTAACCTCATTATACCACTGAACGACAAGGTAGCTTAGTAGACTGACTGACTGGAACCAGTGATTTGTAGTCATTGAAAGCTAGACCAGTTGTGGATTTTTCCCTTAAGAAAAAAAGCTAGACCAGTTGTGGATTTTTCCCTTAAGACATTAAGCCTTTCTGATACTTAGTATAGAGCAGACAGATAGACAGGTTTAGCTAGACCAGTATGATAGAGAGAGCATGGCTCAGTGTAATGATTATAATGATGTCTCCTGAAAACTGAGTGAGAAAGAAAAAGGCACAAAAGGGTGGTAAGGTCGACAAATTGGATGCTTCCTTGGAGATTTTCTAAAAATGACTAGGTTGAAGCTATTGGGCTACATAAAATGTCAGTAATAGAGGCAGTGGTTGAAGTGTACTTAACAAACCTGGTCATGGGAATAGGGAGCTGAGGAGAAGAGAAGTAAAGATCATTGGAGATGATGAACTGAAGAGCCAAGGTACTGACATCACTTATATGAAGATAACTTCCCAGTACTAGTGACAGGAATAGGCATGACAAGAAAATATTCATCCAAGTGCTGTTGGCTTATGGAAAGGGAATGAACTTCACAGTAACAAGTGAGAGTCCTATTTGACTTTGTGAGACTCAAACGACCTATTGCCTGGGAAAGCAATATATATGAGCAATATATATATGTAAAAGCCCTGAGTTTCACCACTGCCCTGATTTCTCTTACTACAAAAGAAAGACAATGATAATATCCTCTCCTGCTTTGTGGGAGATTAGAAAGTTAAGTGACATGATATATATGAATTTGTTTTGAGTCTTTGGAAAAAGAAGATGCTTTCTCTGACCTGGGTTCTGAGTCATTGTTCAGTTCTTGAGAGTTCTGTGCAGCATGCTGGCACTGTGGATGGCACCCTGAGTATCAAATAATAATAACCTTCCCTTTCTTTGATTTCAGACATTTCAGCAGTCCTCACTGCAACATAAATCAAAGAAGAAAAACAAAGGTAAGAAAAGGAAAGGAAATGAAATACATAGCTGCTTAGTTTGCACTGTGATAATCGTCAGCATCTTTCACCCATCCTCTCTTGCCTGAACCCACTGTGGTTTGGAAGAACACAGTCCCCTAGCAAGAGCTACCAAGACCAGCTTCTCTTTCAGGTCAATTGTGATGAAGGGGTTCCTTTTACAATAAATAGTCTCAACTGGTTTTGAGACTGCGATTACACATTTCTGATTACATTGCATGTCACTTAGATGGGAGGAAAGATATCAAAGATTTCCATAGTTTTATATTCTGAGATGATAAAAATAAGAATTTTTAAGGTTGTTAAGCCCCAGACTTATCTTTATGAGCTATAGATTAATCTTCTACCTTCACACTTGTATAAAATTTAAAAAGCATTTTTACCTACTATGATCTTTAGGTCCTATAGCTGGCAAGAGCAAAAGACGGATTTCTTGCAAAGATCTTGGCCGGGGTGACTGTGAAGGTTGGCTTTGGAAAAAGAAAGATGCAAAGAGTTATTTTTCACAGAAATGGAAGAAATATTGGTTTGTCCTAAAGGATGCATCCCTGTATTGGTATATTAATGAGGAGGTAAGACAAAGCAGGTTTTATTTTCTCATTCATTTTCTGTCTTTAACCCAAAGAATCACCATTTGGGGACTTCTATTTTAAAACTATATAACCACCTTAATGTTAATTCAAGAGAGTTCCGCTAGTTATTTTTTAATCTGCCTTTATTAAAATGACTGCATTTGGGGGGTTTGGGAAGATAGTTGTCTAAATTATTTGAATGTGGCAACATATCTGAAACACAGATAAAATTTTGTGTGTCTAATTCAAAATGTCAAACTAATTCCGGCAATAGCTTAACTAGAAGGATTATATATGGAATTTGAAGTAGACTTTCAAATGTCTCACTTTTGCGTAAAGTTTAAATTTTTTCTGTTTGGTTTTTTTTTTTTTGAGGGGGAAAGTTCTTTAAGAATTTAAGTAAATTAAGAGCACATGAATTTATTTGTTTTTCCTAAAGAATACATGAACTAGAAGACTAGTTTTAAAAATCTGCAAATATCCATTTCATTTGGACCATTTGAGGGATGGGGAGAGGGAAGTGTATATAATATATTTAAGTTGTTCTTAGGATTTCCTGTTTCATTTGCAGTAAACACATCTTTATCCAGAGTAGTTATATCATGACCTACCACCTATCACAACAGATACACAAGAGTATACCTTACTCGTTGTTTGACTCTGCATTTATTTTTATTCTTTTGCCATAGACATCTTTCAGTTCACCTTATTAAGAGTTTTTTAACAATAACTTCTATTGTTCATTTGTTTTCTCAAAAAATGTACATGGTTTAATATGGTGTGCTGGCCACATAGTCTTATAGGAATACTATTATGTTAAGACATGCATCAATTTGCATTTGAAGATTAATTTTTGAAGTATAATTTAACATAATTATACTTATAAAATGTCTAGAGGAGTTATGTTTGTCATGTTTAAGAGAATAGACTTAACCCACCTGGGTTACTACGCATCACTTTCCTCCTCTGCAAAAAGGGGAAGTAATAATAGTGCCTAGCTCACTGAGTTATCATATGGATGAAATCAATCGGTTCATGTAAAGCCCACTTAGAATAATGCCTAGCATACACTCAGTACTCAATACACATATGCTGTTAGTAATATTTTTCAAATTGATTTATTCATTTGTAAAATCTTAAAGTAAGGTTTTGCTATTTAAAATAAATGCCTACATTATATAGAAGGATTTAGTTATTTTCTGCACTTTTGATATTATTTGTTCCAATTACACAATTACCTAAAAAGTCTTCTATTTCACTAAGTGTATCTTATTTTAGATATAAAAAACAATTTTACTAATATTTTCATTTAACATCAAATACTTTTTATATGCCAATCAAACAGTATCAAAATATAGTCTTTGTTTCTCTTTAAGTTCACTTGTAGATTTGTCTGCTGTATGCTATATTATATTCTTTCAAAGTGTAAGTGATAAAAAACTGAGGCCCTTTTTTATTGAACAGTAGCTATGTTTCAGAGTTGTTACTATGTTAGCCTTCTGAGAAGTGAATGAATAATTCCATAGTATACATTACAAGAAGAACACAGTGTGATTTTTTTAGGAGAAATGTAAAAATCCCTCATCACATTACAGGAAGATCATATCTACTCCAAAAATATTTTAAATTGTTCAAAATTTAGAATTTTTAAATTAAAGATATCCAGGTTGATATGACAGACATTGAAGTTGAAAAAGAGATTTGAAACTATTGTGTTTACCCCAAGATTGGAAGAAAAAAATACTCAAATACTGGAAAATATTGAAAAAGTTATAATACTCTCTTTTTTTGTAACACACATTTCAGTCACTATCCGTAATACCATATTTTTATTAAGTTTTACATTTTACGTACACAATGAAAGAATTGAGAATCTGCATTTTTTTCTTTAAGATAGCAGATGGGGGTGTAATCTCACTTGAACTTGATATATAAGGAGGCATGAACTGATATAGCACAGATCAAAGTTTGGGGGAGTAAAAGTCTGGGAGCTTGGATGAAAGGGTCAACAACAATGACTTAGCCAAAGGTAGTCTTAGCCTAGTTGAAATAAGTTGTATCTAACATAAGATTTTGGATAATTCTCCTGTCTTGTTTTTCCATGCCACATTAGAGTAGGAGGATTTTATGGATTTCATTCAATTGTCCAAGTAGAAGATGACCATGTATATAAATAGCATGCATACCAAGTTAGATGTTTGAAGATCAAATTAACTTATTTCATTTATAAAATCTTGAATACACAGCATATTTAATTCAGGTTTGATTAAAAAAACTTTCTGGAGGTGGAAAAGGAATTAGTAAACTTCAATATATGTCACATCTGAACGTTAAAAATTACAGAAAATTATGAATGGTGAACATGGACTGAAGTTATTTTATATGTTATAAAAGTATATATACATCCTGGTGAGAAAACTACTTATGAAACGTTTCACTTTGACAATTTAAAGAATTTTCTATCTACATTCTACTATAAGAAAGACTTTTCAAAATTTCTGTGTCTATCTTAATTTGTAGTATTTCAAATGCTCAAAATATATCTCCAGTTTATTTTTTTATTTTTTTTTAATATATCTCCAGTTTAATGGAATATAACAAGTTAGAGTTAAACTCTAATCTCTAAAATGTCAAATTTAAGAAAATTTTTTGTATTTTTTTTATTGGAGTTCGATTTGCCAACATACAGTATAACACCCAATGCTAAATTTAAGAAATTAAATGAACAAACTTATTAGTATAGATTTTTAAAGACATGATTATATTATATTATCTGCTTCAACCCTTTGTATATAATACCCTAAATAAAAGTGTTGCTTCTTTAGGATGAAAAAGCAGAAGGATTCATCAGTCTGCCTGAATTTAAAATTGATAGAGCCAGTGAATGCCGCAAGAAATAGTAAGTTGGTTTTATTTGGGGAGAGGGAGAGAAAGGAAGGTTTTTTTTTTTTTTTAATTTCTAGCTTTTAAATTAGAGGGTGCTTGTCTAATGCTTTCAAATTGAGGTAATAAGAAAGCAGTTTTGTGGGCAGAAAATTGAATTTTTTACTGATTTCTGTCATCATGGCAGAAGCATTATATATGTGAACTCAGGTTAGATGCTGAGGTAATTTTACCCATAAAAATTATTTGGTTCTAACTTATTTCCCAATTTGAAATAAAGTAAGTGTACTTTGTTTCCTTTTACAGTGCATTCAAAGCCTGTCATCCTAAAATCAAAAGCTTTTATTTTGCTGCTGAGCATCTTGATGATATGAACAGGTAAAGTGTTACTTAAATTTCAAAGCACTTAGAAAGTCAGTTAGGCTTAGAATTCTAAGTTTTCCACATTAATGTTAGAGAATAATGTCACTGTGATTGATCACTTTAAAATAAAATGGACTCAGGCATAGCTGCATCTAGCCATACCTAATTTCAGAGAACATCATTTTAAAAGTCAGAATAAACTTGTTGACTGTTTATCAGATTTACAAAAAAATGTGACTGAATCCATATATAGACCTAAAAAATTTACTGTAAAAAAGTTTTTTAAAGACCATTTGAAGATTCTGTCTTCAAATTTATTCCCAGGTGGGGACAGGGAGATAATCACCCAAAAATCTGACTTTTCCAGGTGCTAAGTATTTATGACACAACATCCATCTCAAAATTCAGTCCTAAGCAAAGTTAATATTTCTATCACCTTTCTTCTATCACTGGACAAAACTATTCAGCCAAATGCTTTAATGGCTACATGATTATTTGGGGCTTTGAGGGTGGAAATATACATATATTATATATATGTATATATATAATATGTATTTCTCTATCATCTACAACATTCTGCTCCAGGTTTCCACTTTAACTTTTCCTTTTCCTCCTTCTCTCGTGTCTAGATCTATAGAAATTGGATTTGAGATTCAGATTTTTCCTTCTTACAAGTCTTCAGCAGGCAGTGCATATGACATATATAAGTTGCCAACAGTTAGGGAGAGGCAGCATAGCACAGTGATTAAAAGCATAGACTTTGGAACCAGACTGTCCAAATGTCAGCTCTCGCACTTACTAGCTGTGTGACCTTGGCTGTAGAACTGGACCTCTTGGGCAGCCCCGGTGGCTCAGCACTTTAGCACTGCCTTTAGCCCAGGGCATGATCCTGGAGACCAGGGATCGAGTCCCACATCAGGCTACCTGCATGGAGCCTGCTTCTCCCTCTGCCTGTGTCTCTACCTCTGTGTGTGTGTGTGTGTGTCTCATGAATAAATAAATAAAATCTTTTAAAAAATAAAAAAAAGAACTGGACCTCTTTATGCCAGGTATTGACCCCTTTAAAAAATGGACATAATAACCATCTCCACCCAAAGGACTTTTGTGAGGAGCAAATGAGCACACATAAAGGGCTTAGAACAGTCTGTGCTCAATTGTAAGTGCTATTTAAGTGTTTGCTGGTAATATATATTCCTTTTATATACTTTGGACTCTTATTCCATTTACCTTTCTTTGTGTGTTTCCAAAAAATTAGCATCCAGGTATTTTTTCAAAAAATTATTTATTTGAAAGAAAGAGAGTTCAGGGGGGTAGGGGGCAGAGGGAGAGAGAAAAAAAAATCTTAGGTAGATTCCACACTGAGTGCGTCACAGAGCCTGATGCAGAGGCTCAATCTCACAAGCCTGAGATCATGACCTGAACTGAAAGCAAAAGTCAGACACTTAACTGACTGTACCATACCACCCAGGTGCCTCAGTATCCAGATATTTTTAAGCACAAGATTGTGCAACTTTACAAATGTGCTTGAGCATACTAAATGAACATTTGATGTGCTTTTATAAATGATCTTGGGTTTTTTTGACACTTGGGAGTAAAAGCATGGTTTGTCCAAAGCAAGGATATGAATACACAGAAATGGCAAACAGATGTAGAGAACACTTGATAAACTATTTTATTATTAATAAGGGGACTGAGTCTTTCTTGTACTTCCCATAATCTTCTTTTGATTTATGTTCCCATTCTTGAAATTTCACACTAGGCAATTGGAATTTGGAGAGCCTTTTCTCCTTAATGTGTTCTCAAAATGAAAATGTTTATTCACATGCTTATGAGGTGAGAGAGAGGTTGTGATGCTCTATTTTGTGTTTTAATAATTTTATAATTCTACTGTTCTAGTTCCTCACTATTTTATCACATGTTGAGCTCAGTGCCCTTGGGATGAATATGAAGAGTTTACATCATGGCCAAACTGAATAAGTGGTAAAAATGAGTATTATTCTATCTTATAAGATGGATAAAATCACCTCTAAGAATTAGCATAACTTAATTATTCATGAAACATGCTAATCAGGGTCTCTTTAAGGCATAGAAAATGCCTTTTCATGAACTATAAAACCGTTCCTTGTCTCCACTCCCTGCCCTGTTTTAGCAATAACTTCAAAAGTGTGTCATGATACTCTTCTTCCCTAATACTCCTATAGATGTATCCGGTTCAGAATATCATGGAAGAAACTAAGCCAATCCATGTGTTTCATTTTGTTGTTTTTTTCTAAGCAGCGAGTCAAAGGGAAAAAATGGATCTGATCAAATATGTCATCTCTACATGATACATTTAAGAGTGCTGTTTTATGTGAGCCTTGCTAGGTACACTATAACCTTCAAAATTACATTGTCTTGAAATAGTAAATCTTTTTGAAAACTTAAGTATAATGAACTTTTGTTTTAATTTTTCTTTTTTTATAATCATATTCCCAATGTCTACTTTCAATAGGCAAATTATTTGTTAATAGAAAGGAGGAATGTCATTGCTAGAAATAAACAGAGGATTACTGGTGGGAGAGATGCCCTCCAACAATTTTGTTCATTAGCCTGATTGTTACATAATCTGGGCATTGGTTCATTCTATAGATAATCCTTTAAAGAAATGTACCTAAGTCTTCAAGAGATTTTATAATACTATAATTATGCTAATTATTACATAAATATAAGCTTTATCTGGTTATTTCTTCATCTCTAAAGCACTATCGTATGTATATTTAAAATATAGTTTGAGTTTTGACAGAACCTAGTAATTGGAATGAAAAAAGTACTCCTTAAATTTAATTTTTTTTAAGATTTTATTTATTTACTTGAAAGAGAGAGAGCACAAGCAAGGGAAAGGGCAGATGGAGAAGGAGAAGCAGACTCCCTGCTAAGCAGGGAGCCTGACACGAGGCTCTATCTCAGGATCCTAGGATCACAACTTTAGCCAAAGGCAGATAGATTCTTAACCAACTGAGGCACCCAGGTGTCCCTTAAATTTAATTTTTATGTAAAAAATCTCTGTGTGTATACATACATTACCCAAATTTATTTATTTATATATATATATACCCAAATACATATATACCCAAATTTATTTACATATATACCCAAATATATATATATATATATATATATATATATATATATATATATATATATAATACACACACACACACACACACACTCTTGGAATATTAAGATCTCACCTTCTATTTTTTGAACAGATATAAGTTTGTGAGGTAATTTGCAAAAACACTTTTGAGGCCCCCACCACCATCCATCTGTTTCCTCCTCAGAAATGAGCACTGAAACATGAAAAAAAAAATTTGCCAGTCTGTGAAATCTGTGGGAAGAAAATAAAACATCATGTTTCTCAAGTATTCTGAGACTTATTTACTGAATTTATTTGGCCTATATATTCCTTATCATGTCAGTATGCATGTCCTTATAATTGTGAGGATTCACCCATTTCTATTTGGCAATTACTTTTTGTACATTTCTCCCGTAGTTCTTACTCATTTTTTCCTCTCCTTACATTATTCTCTGTTAATTGTTGACAAGTTCATGGGAAAGTTCACTTTAGGCTCAATTTCCCCATACCTATATTGTCTTGTTTTATAACATTAGTGATATAGTAAGGTGCTGGGTGTAGATCTAATATTAAAGCATTTCCTCATCATTAAATCCAATGCTTGTATCCCTAACCAGCTTTTCTTAAAATAGCCTCCCCCACCCCTAGCCCCTTTGACTTTCTAATTTTTTTCCTAGCTGTTTTTGTAAATGGCACTTGATACTAACTTTACATATGTTTATTTGTGTCTCTTTTAATTGTCTGTTGCCTTCTCTAAGATGTAGCTCTGTGGAGGCAGGTACTTTGTTTCTCTGAATTCTTGGTGCTTGGAACAAGACCTAACAGACATGGTTCTCATTAAATATTTCTTGACTCAGTTAATGCATATATATAGGTAAGCCTATAGGCTTTTAGCTGAGGCCATAAGGACAAGTTTATCCAAGACAGCACAAACAGTTGTATGGTGTTCAGCCTTTTGTGCCTATACACACTGGCCTGAGTTTAGCCACACACTTTCTGAAGAGTTTTTATCATGAAAAGAATTTTTCTTCCTAAAAGTAGTTGAATTTTTCAATTGTCTTATGACATTTAGCAATTCTGGAACTCACTAAAGGCAGAAATTATGTCTTATTCATTTTTGTGCCCCCAAAACATAGCTCATTGTTCAGCATGTAGCAGGCACTTAGTAAATTTGTTGAACTGAAAAATCAAGGAAGCCTCTTTTTAGTTTCTTGATTCATCTCATAAAGGCCTCATTGTTCTTTAAACTTCTGACAAAATGAAATTTCAGTGGTGGTTTTTAAAATAGTCAATAGGAGGTACTGGATTAAAATCCAGTAATATATGTTCCTCTAATGCTCTTATCATCATTTTCACCCAAAAAGCACCAGACAAATCTTTCCCAAAAGTGCTAAGAGTTATCTTGTAGTGCAAATTCAACCTCTTTCTCACCACGAATGACCTATAGGCTAAATTTCAATTTTGACCTTTTACTAGTGATTAGAGTCATTTTTTAAAGATTATTCATCACGAAGTTGACTTCTTAACTTATCATTTGTGATTTTCTGGAGTATATGAGTGTACTCTATCCTACTGAATTTATTTGATCAATCTTCATTTTATTCCCTTTCTATTCCAGTCCTTTCTTCATTTCCCAAAAATACTTAGATGATAATTACATTGTAGGTTTTATCAAAATAAAGTTGAGCTTTAGGTGACTTATTCTTAAAATTAAAGTTTAAATTTCCATGGATGTGATTTTGTTAAAGAGAGACACAACTTTCCTCCCCTTTCAAGATATTCTGTCTGCTGCACAGTGAATACCACTGGGCATAAATGCTGAAATACACGACTCACTTCAAAGGACATCATCTTCCATTTGGCACAGGAGATAAACTCTTGGGAGAAAAAGTTCTCAAACACAATTTTTTCTTAAAAATACATCTTTTTAAAGATTTTATTTATTTGAGAGAGAGAGAGAGAGAGAGAACGAGCATTGGGGAGGGGAAGAGGAGGAGCAGACTCACCACTGAGCAGAGACCCCAATGTGGGGCTCAATCCCAGAACCTTGGGGTCATGACCTGAGCCGAAGGCATACGGTTAATCAACTGAGCCACCCAGGCACCCCTTAAAATGTATCTTAATCAGATTATTCCATAGTTTAATGATGTTAACTATACTATTCATTCCAAACTTAAGGTAGTTTGGAAGAGGGGTTCTTCCTTAATTTCTGATTTGGGAAAATATATGGATCATAGCTCAGAATGGACCAATGGAAATTTGTCAGGTTAATTTAAAGATTTTATGAGTTAATAATCAGATGCAGTGTGAACAGCTGGAATAATGAACACAGGGAGAGACCTGGTGGGACAAAAGAAAAAAGATGGAGATTGAAACAATGCAGGCCCCTCCACTGGCAATAGTAGTGCTACTGAGAGAGGAAAGAACTAAGATTTATTTTTAAGTTACTATTGCTTGTGGAAATAGATTTTCAGGATGTATACAGAGGTTAAAATTATGTTTGCTCATTTTGTCTTTAGAAAACCTAATTCCTTCGTATTTAGAGACGAATTTCTAAAGTACTCCTAAGATATGTTTCCCCCCAGATCATTAAACTTAAATGACCTTCATCACAACTAATATTTAATAGTAAAATTTATTTTGACAGGCAAGGTCCATAACTTTTTCCCTCATCAGTACATATTGTATGATATTAAATACCTATAAAAGAGCATTTGTTCTGAAGACACAGTCAGCAGCAATATTTGGAGTGCTTCTAAATTTGGAGCAACAGAATTAATAGGGCTCTGATCATCTTAAAACCCTCTATATTACGGATATTAACAGGTTTGCCTAAGACTTTTCTATCGAAATAGCATCTTTAATGTGAGAGCAATTTATACTACAGCAAATTATAGCTCTTTGAAGACTCGATGTGTCAAGAGAAACAAAGACATCTTTTATGTAAAATTATCTCATATATTCTTAAATATCTTAAAATAAATATTTTTATTTTATTAATATTTTATTAAATTTTGTACTTTAGGGGTGCCTGGGTGGCTCAGTCAGTTAAGCATCTGACTCTTGATTTCACCTCAGGTCACAATCTCAGGGTGAGATTGAGCTCTGCCTCAGGTTCCATGCTGGACATGGCTTCTGGCTTCTGCTTAAGATTCTCTTTCCCTCCACTGCTCCCCCCTCCCTCTCTAAAAAAATAATAATGTTTTTTTATTTTAATTCCTGTATAGTTAACATACTGTGTTACTAGTTTCAGGTGTACAATATAGTGATTCAGCAATTCTGTACATTGCTCAGTGCTCATCAGGACAAGAGCCCTCCTTAATCCCCATCACCTATTTCCCCCATCCCCTGAACTCCTCCCCACTGGTAGCCAACAGTGTGTTCTCTAGAGTTAAGAGTCTGTTCCCTGGTTTGTCTCTGTCTTTCTTGCCCTTCACTAATTTATTTTGTTTCTTAAATTCCACATATGAGTGAAATGATACAGTATCTGTCTTTCTCTGACTGATTTATTTCATCCATTTAACAAAATACACTCTAGCTCCATCCATGTAATTGCAAATGGCAAGGTTTTTTTTTCTTTTTTCTTTTTCTTTTTTTGCAAATGGCAAGATTTCTTTCTTTCCTTATGCTAAATAAGATTCCATTGTATATATACTACATCTTCTTTATTCTTAAAATAAATATTTTAAGAAGTAAAATATAAGAAATTAAGTTGTGATGTTACTGATTTTAATATTTGTTTTTTCAGATGGCTTAACAGAATCAATATGCTGACTGCAGGATATGCAGAAAGAGAGAGGATTAAGCAAGAACAAGGTAAAGGAATTTTTTTTTTTTACAGTCTGTGGGGTTTTTGTTTTGTTTTCTTTTGCTGTTATCCTAAACAGTGATTCACTACTATCATTTGAATGAAAATGCATACCTCACGCTGTGGTTATTTCTCTTCTGGGCACTTTGAATCCAAACCATATCATC
This sequence comes from Vulpes lagopus, assembly GCF_018345385.1. Classification (NCBI taxonomy): domain Eukaryota; kingdom Metazoa; phylum Chordata; class Mammalia; order Carnivora; family Canidae; genus Vulpes; species Vulpes lagopus. Next base: position 17,431,508 of record NC_054848.1, read on the forward strand.
TTATAAGTAAAATTTAGTAAACTCAACAGATGGGGAATAAACTCAGAAAGCTTTAGAGTACCTAATGTGGAGTTTGTTGCTGTTTCTCTCAATGTATTTCCCATGGAGGAAAAAAATCTTAAAAAGTCTATAATTGGTCGTAAATACTGAACAAAGTTCAAGTCCTTATTGGTGTGTTGTTTTCTTTTTCTGTTTAGCAGTTTCATAGACATTTAAGTGGACTTTTATGCAAAGAGCTCAGATGGATGACCCCTTCTTCCATAAATTATCTCAATTGATTATGTTCTTCAGTTCTGTTAATCTGTAACTCTCTGATCTTATAGAATTTTTTTAAGATTTTATTTATTTATTCATGAGAGACAGAGAGAGAGAGAGAGAGAGAGAGAGAGAGATGGGGGGAGAGAGGCAGAGACACAGGCAGAGGGAGAAGCAGACTCCATGCAGGGAGCCTGACGTGGGACTCGATCCTGGGACCCCGATCATGCCCTGGGCCAAAGCGGGTGCTAAACCACTAAGCCACCTGGGCTGCCCTGATCTTATGGAACTTGCCTCTAAAGTCATTCAGATTTACAAAACACAATGTCATTATGCAGAATTAAAATTCTAATGAAAGCTGTAGTCACCATTCCAAAGTTGCTTTACATTTACTTTTTTTGTTTTGTTTTTTTATTTTTGTTTTTATTTATTTTTTATTTTTTTCTTAAGTACTATGTGCCTTTTTTTGTATATTTTGTATTGGAGTTCAATTTACCAACTTATAGTATAACACCCAGTGCTCATCTCATAAAGTGCCCCCCTCAGTGCCCGTCACCCAGTCACCCCATCCCCCTGCCCACCTCCCCTTCCACTACCCCTTGTGCATTTCCCAGAGTTAGGAGTCTCTCATGTTCTGTCACCCTCTCTGATATTTCCCACTCATTTTCTCTCCTTTCACCTTTAATCCCTTTCACTATTTTTTATATTCCCCAAATGAATGGTTTTTATTTAAATTTAATTTGCCAATATACAGTATAACACCCATTTTTTTGCATTTCAAAAACTATTCTTCCTTTGATTTTTTTAACCATTTAAAAATGTAAACACCATTCTTGATCCACAGGCCATATAAAAACAGAGTGCACATACATTTCCAAAAAGTGTTTATTGTACATCCCTTGGAATCATCAATAGGTTTTGGAAATCTTTTGAGACTTCCTCAAGTCAGAGGAATTCCACAGACTGATATACATGCAAACATATTTCTAGTTGTGTTTCCAGTGGGCATGGCCTGTTTGTTTATGTGGAGATTCTAAAAACCTTCTGTTTCCTCTCAGAGGAAAACCTCAGCCAAAACTTTTCTAAACATCTAAAAGCTAAAGGTTAGAGAGATCTAAAGAAGATAACCAGATCCCAAAACCAATCTGTCAGCAAATGTTTAAGGCAGGGATTGGGAAACTTTCTGTGAGGAGCCAAGTAGTTAATATTTGAGGCTTTGCAAGCCCATGAGATTTCTGTCTAAACTGCTCAAAGTCTGCCATTACAGTACGAAAGCAGCTGTACATACATGAGGGATGTGGCTGGGCTCTAATAAAGCTTTGTTTATGGACATTGAGATTAAATTTCAGATCATTTTTTGCATTTCAAAAAATAGTCTTCCTTTGATTTTTTTAACCATTTAAAAATGTAAACACCATTCTTGATCCACAGGCCGTATAAAAACAGACAGAGAGCCTCATTTAGCCTGCAGGCCTTAGTTTACCAACCCCTGGTTTAGAGCCTCTGGGTGAGGGAATGACGATGGGTAGAATACTGAGGAGTAAGGAGTCAGGGTAGGAAGATTTCAAAAAAAGTAAAACATGGTTCCTGCCAATAGGAATATACCATTTTGTTGAGGATCTCAAAGTCACACACTTGAAATTGCTTAAGAAAAATTAAAGAAAAACAAAAAAAATTAAACAGCAACATAAAGTCAATGAGTACTAATGATTGTACAACTGCAACTGACTTTAAAAATGTGCTAAGTGGATACAAACTTTAAAAAAAAGTCTGGTAAGGAGACTGGCTGATTAATGAGGAAACAACTTACTGGAGGAAATGATTGTAAGCCTGATGTAAAGTCAGCAGCAGAGGAGAAGAGAAAATGTTTCATTCAATATGAAGCTTTTCTATGTAATGCCTTCAACTAGCACTCTGATTAAATTAGGGTGAAATAGGCATCCATCCTTCCTGAAATTACACTGAATTCTAGTAGAAAAGGTACTCTTAATATAATAGAGAAAATGAAATGTAAGAAAGTACAAATCAAGTTCTGTAGAAATTAGACTGGAGAGATTGCTTCCAGGAGGGGAATAGGGAAAGGCTTTATGTCGATACCATTATTTGATCTCATTCTCACAGGATGAGAAGGCAGTAAAGTAAAGGGAGTAACAAAATAAAACATTCCTGAGAGTGGAAGCAGCATGGATACTTCCACAAATAACATGGAAGCAATCTCCCATCAAGTCAGTGTGCAAAGGCAAATCCCAGCCAGGACTATGAAGTGTCAGGCCAGTTGATAAGCCACATTTCTTCATTGTTAAAAGTTTGTTTAAGGAATAAACCTTTCATGCTTCAACTTAATTTATAGGCCTAAAATTGTGTTAATAGCACTAAAAAAAAAAACCTAGCCTTTCTTTTCAGATTTTTTTAAAGGCATAAGACGGTTCTTTATAGGCGCATACAGATTTGTTTCTGATTTTAAGATACAAGAATTAAAAGTGAGCAATGTACTGATAGGAAAATGAATCTTTGAAAAAAAGTTAATTTACATGAATGAGGAATCTTGGATTTCCAGGCTTAACCCTTGTATTTCATCACTTTGAAGCTTAACATGGTCTTGATTTTAGTGAATTTTCTTTGTACTTGGTATAATATAGCCTAATTTCATTAAGGATTAAAGAACTGGTAAGTTATATTGCACATGCAGGTTCCAATAAGTATTCAGTCTATGGATTCATGCCACCTGATCATGTGAGTATATATTTTAGTGCCTTCTGGAGTGGTAGACACTCATTGGCAGAAAAGCTAATAGTTAATAATTCACGTCTCTCTTGCTAGCACAACGCAACCAGAATCTCTGATATAATTTGCATTTTCACATAGAATATGTATTCCTTAGGCATTCTGACATAGGTCAGAAACATGAAACTTCCTACCTTCTGCATAATTAGGTCTCATGGTATTCTATATAGAAAACAACTGGATTCATGTGTCTACTTCACACTTCTGTAGAGTTATTTGACATCTCCTGAGTACCGTTCTTAGTACTGAAGTTTAAACTTCATACAAAATATAGCTCCTCGAGGGTTGGGAATCTTTGACAAACATGCAAAGGAGGAACTGCCAAACACTGTTTTTATTTAAGTACCCAGTGCAGCTTGGAAGTGACTCTTGCATTGATTTAAATAAACGTTTAGTGAATTGCTGTCTTTAGCTACAGAAGTATAAAGGATGTGGGCTTCTCTTTCATTATTTGTTGTTGTACTTAGAGAAAACAGGGTTACACTAAATTATGCCAAGATCACAATTTGGCCAGTTGTCTGCTAATCATTTTTCTATATTTTTCCACCTTCAAGTCAAACATTCATGACACATTATTTTCTGTCATACATAAGGACTTTCTAAAGCTTTAATGACATAAAAACGAATGAAATATATTGTATTTTTGGTAGTTCTAGATAAAAAAGTCATTTTTTCCAATTATCTTTTTTATATCAACCTGAGAAGTAACGTGAAAATCTTCCTGTTCTATTGACAGCACTGTTTATTCATGATTAGTTACTTATGAAATTGAGTAGCATACAAGAGACATTAAAAGCTCCATTTATTTTGTGCTAAATAGAAAACTAAGAAAAATAAATTAATTTGCTCTTAAAATGCAAATCAAACTGGTTTCAGCCTTTGAGCAAACAGGTGCCTGTACTTTTCCACACAAACCCCAAGTAAACCATGACTGAATTTTCTGTGGAGTTACCTCTCCGGCATTGGTCTCTCAAAGATACACAATGTACTGTGAGAAATAAAGTTAATTTACAAAGTGGGAATTCAGTCTTTTCTTTGGCAACCCAAGAAAACGATTGATGGTACTTTTTAGTAAACCAAGAATTACATGGAATAGTGGACTATAATTCTTCCTAATTCAGCTGAGGAGGAAAAGTAAAGAGAGACTTTCCCACATCTGTCACTTGTAATGGTAGCTATAGAGATCTTGATAAAATGGTGATCATCTCCTTCTCAACATGCTAATAAGGACCACTTGAGGTGCTAATTCCTTGAGATCCCCCAATGTATCAGTGCAAAGGTCAAGAAGAAACTCAACACAGGTGCCACAGTTTCAGGAAATAGTGGGAAGGGCAAGAGCAAAGTAATCTTGGCCAAACCATTGCTTGGGGGTGTGATGTGGGGAGTGCTTAATCTCTTCACCTCCAGGAATGACTTCCCTGTAGTATTTCAAGCTCCCACATAACTACCTAACCCAGGTCCCAGAGCTTCAGAATTCACTTTTCATTGCTGAAACTTGTAAGAAGAAAAAAAAAACTAATGTCCAAGGAGTTAAACACAAGGCACTTACCTCCTGTGTGACTGCCCTACTGCCCTAGCATGCTACCTATAAATCCTCCCAAGATCAGGGGTCCTAATAATTTTTTGAGTGCTATCAAGGTGCAAAGCACTTGAACATATGTTACCTTATTTAATACCCACACACACATACACAAAACTCTGAAAGGCAGTTATCATTAGCCCCCCTTTTCCAGATGTCAAAACAGACTCAGATTTAGTAACCATTATAAGAACACAGAGATGGTAAGTGGTACAGCCAAGAATTGAATCCACATCTGCCCAACTATATAGTTCATGCTTTCCCCCACCATTTTTGGGTACCTCTCTGGGCAACTACATCAATTCATATTTGAGGGGAAACTCAGTACACCAGTTGTCACCAGCATGGTCCGCTGTAAGTACCAGACACAAATTTAGATTAACTAGTTTCTGCTTATCTTTTAGTCAGAGGGAATAATTAAAATAGGAATAGCATTTTCAAAGTTTTTCTATTTTGAGATCTGAACATAATAATCTTCATTGCTAAATAATTGCTCTTCAGGATAGCCAGAGTTAATAGAGGAGCCGGGGGCGGGGAGGCTTAAAGAATCATGAATATAAGTCAAATTAAATTCTCCCATTATGTCATACAAAAAAGCCCTAGTGACAGTCCTCCAAGGTTTAGAGCAAGATGATTTCTTAGTTCAAATCCCAGCACTACAACTTCCTATTCAACTATAGTAAGTCTTCAATAAATGTTAGCTATACTTATTAATAAGCACCATGAGAAAAATATATATAAATATTACAGTGTAGGAATTCCTGGGTGGAGAGAAGTTCCTGCAAAAATAGGTGCCATGATTTTTCACCTAAATCGGAATATCACTTAAGCCTTATGATGGTTCTTTTGTAATTTGGATTTTCATAATGAGGAACATTTGCTCTAATACTTTTTCTCTTATCATCTGAAATGCATATGGGTAGTACTTGTAGGTTTTTCCTTGTAAATTTTATAAAGAATTACCCCAGAGTTAAGAGTGGTTGAGATGTTAGTGAAACACATTCTGATTCTTGGCCTTTATGCTCTATTTTACTTACTCAACTGATTTATCTCTGAGAGTTTTTTCCCTTCCCTCTTGCCTGAGGTCTGCCAAATCTAGCGGCTTACATTTTCTACCCTTTTAAGTAGTTCTGGAAGTTTGGAACTTACGGCCCACATCAGCAAATTTGCCCTTTTGCATTTGGCAAGAATCAGGGTTTGCCATGTGTTTCCAAGTAGAGGTGGGAGTATGGTGTTATAGAGATTCATGTCAGCATGACTCTGGAAACAGAGATTGTTAGATAACCGGTGAACTAAAGCCAGAAAAGAGAATTGAGAACGTTATTTTTGGAGCTGTTTATATCTGTAGAGATCTACAGCAGTATATATATTGCTTTTCTTTGAGTGTTCATCTTTAGGGTGAAATGATACACCTTTGAGAGGCATCATGTGATATCATTCATTAATTGAAGATTTGGGATAATTTGGCCTGGAATCTAAAGCACCCTAAACCTGATTTGCCTTATGCAGTGTCTTTTTCGTACCTCCTTAAAATTATAGCTATGTATAACTGCTTGCTTTAAAGGCTGGAATGAGGTGATTGTATTCTTCCTTCTTCCTCAAAATCCAGCTGAAAATAAAAGTCGGTGGGCCTGGAGTAGGAGGTGCTGGGGAGCAGGATGTAGGAGTGCAATTTAAATTTCCTTATGTTAGCTGGTAGTATCTGTTCCTGAAAATATGACTAGAAACATTTAATAGAATGCTGTTGTATCCTTGTGTGTGAATTTACAGATTACTGGAGTGAGAGTGACAAGGAAGAAGCAGATACTCCATCAACACCCAAACAGGACAGCCCTCCACCCCCCTACGATACATACCCGCGGCCTCCCTCTGTAAGTTGACCACAGGCATGGAAATAATTTGATATCAAAATCTTTGACCTGAAGCATCCCTTTGTATGTTAAAAATAATTATATAGTGAATTGCATGTCAGACCTCAGGATTCCCAAGAGGAAAGAAAATAGAGAATGTAAAATCAATAAGGGGGAAAATTTTTAAGTATGCAAAGACTGTTGAATCAGGAGAAACAGTCACCACAGAGTCCAGATATAATAAGTATTGGCCCATGTTTATTTTTTTAAAAAATCCTATTTGTGTCAGAGTAGCTTTCATGGAAATATCAGCAACAAAAAAAGATTTCTTATAAAAAGATGTATAAATGGACCTTATGTATTTCCACACTAATAAAGTCCATTCCTGTGGCCTTCAGAAACAACTCCTAAAATTTGATACTATATCTGTATTGGACATGTTTTAACATACAGCTTTGTACACAGTCATGGGATCTGGTTTAATGTCTGTGTATATATGGTACTCCAGACTTCTTTAACCTGTGTAAATTAGTCTGTGTATAGACTGTACTTTAATCTTTTAATGGGATAAACACCTGTCCTGGTTTTCTTGGGACTATCCTACTTTATGCCCATTTCCCATCAGAATTATTAAGAACATCTCAGTAGTGTCCCAGTTTCCACAATGCATTGCCTGCCTGGTTATGGCATCATAAGAGTCACTTCTGCCTATCTTGGGACTGAGTCTTCCATGTAGGAGATGGAAGCTGAATTTAGGTGACAACAGCAGCCAACCTAATTCCAACTCCATATTACTCTAGAGGATTTTAAATAAGAAAGGCGCTACACAAGATGTTGGTATAATTTGAGGCCACTTCTCAACCTTGGCTGTGCAAAAGCATCATCTCTGGAACATTTTTAAAATGCAGGTGCTCAAATCCTATGCAGACATTAAATCAGAATATCTGGAACTACAAACAGCTCACTGGACTAGACTGTGGACCTTTTGAGCACAGGGACACTGTTGGATTGATCTGCATATCCCCATGGCCTTGCACAGCACTGGCACTTATTTATTAAATGCCTAATAAATATTTCTGAAGTAAATGAATGGGTGCTTTTGGCCGACAACTAAAAGGGAAGCCACAGTTTTAATAACAACATTTGATAGCAATGTCTCTTACCGAAGAATGGTTCCTAAATGTGTGCGTGTTTCTTTAATAAATGCTGCAGTTTACTGAGTGCAGCAGAATGCAAGGATGAGCGAGAGAAATGAAATCATGAAGTCAGTGACAAGACATAGCTCATACCATATTTTCCCTTTTTCCCTAAAACACCAGGGCCTGAATAATTCCTTGAAAATATTTCTAAAAGAGGAAGTAAGGGAAGCTGCTGCTTCAGGGAACAGCTCTTTAATCATAGCAACTTGGGGGTTGCTATGCAAGAAGGAAACCATTTACATGTTATTAACATGTGGGAAAATAAACTGCCCCCAGAAGATGCCACTTAAGTTCCCTTCCTTTACCCAGAGGGGCAGCATGTGCTTTCGCCTCAGCCAGGCTTGTCCTGGCCACAGCCTCAGCCCCATTTGCCATGATCACATTTGACACATCTGGCTCCTCTTGCCAGAAAGGAGGCGGGGCTGATCTTGTCAGCCCCCAGAGCTAGAGTAAGCCTTGTCCCCAGTAGGGGTGCCTGCAAGACTTTCACAGCATTCACTTGATGCCAGTCCTTTTTCTTGGTTGTGCTTTGTGCTATTATACTACATACTCCCAAGCTTTAAATCCCAAGAATAAAAATATCCCATTTTTCTTTTGTGTTTATGTGCCCTGAGGTGCCCATGCTCAAGGCAAATGCTGATCCCCATCAGGATATAATCTCATCTTGCCTCTATAGTTTTAACTCTCCATAAAGTGCCACAAATTGACAAGACCCTACGAAAGCTTTTCCTTGGGGCCCATGGGAGCAGACATTCTCCTGCGAGGAAGAGGAGGGGTTCTGTCTGATTATAAGCATCCTGTTTTCACACCCAAAGGCCTCTCCTCACCCTCATCCCCAAACCCCACACAATCGGGAAATACAGATTTGGCAACAATTGTCCGGGGTTTCAAATGCATAGAGATTTTTAAAACTCCAGATTTTCTTTCGTTGCTGAATATTTCTTACATAAGCACTCAGATTTTCTTATGCTTCATTGTTGTAGAATTTTGCTTTGCATATTAATAGGTCAGATTTTTAATGAGAGTCTGGTAGAGCTACATTTCAACCCTCCTCATCTCAGTCCCTCAAAAGATCAGCTGAGGCCCGACTTTGAGATGTCCGTAAACTTGACTAGTCATTCACTTGACTGGTAAATGTTAGCTGGTGGAAATCTAACATGTGCCTTGCTGACAGAGGTGGCCTGTTACCTCTGTGGAGGCTGATCAGAGGCTCCTTTCCACAGATGAGTTGTGCCAGTCCTTACGTGGAAGCGAAACACAGCCGGCTCTCTTCCACAGAGACCTCTCAATCACAGTCCTCCCACGAGGAGTTTCGCCAGGAAGTGACCGGGAGCAGTGCAGTGTCCCCCATTCGCAAGACAGCCAGTCAGCGCCGCTCCTGGCAGGATTTAATCGAGACACCCCTGACAAGCTCAGGATTACACTATCTTCAGACTCTGCCCCTGGAGGATTCTGTCTTCTCCGACTCCGCGGCCATCTCCCCGGAGCACAGGAGGCAGTCCACTCTTCCAACTCAGAAGTGCCACCTCCAGGATCACTATGGGCCGTACCCCTTAGCTGAGAGCGAGAGGATGCAAGTGTTAAATGGAAATGGGGGCAAGCCTCGAAGTTTTACTCTGCCTCGAGATAGTGGGTTCAACCACTGCTGTCTGAACGCGCCGGTTAGTGCCTGTGACCCACAGGATGACGTGCAGCCCACAGAGGTGGAGGAAGAGGAGGAGGAGGAGGAGGAGGAAGGGGAGGCAGCAGGGGAAAACATAGGAGACAAAAGTAAGTATGTTGGAGATGCTTAGCCTGTGTACACAGAGTCCTAACCTTTTCAAACTTCTTATTTTAAGAAAATATAATTTTGTTTCCCTTTTTTCTTAAAATAATGGTCTTGCTGCACAGGAAGTTAAGGTATCCCTTGCTGCTTTACTTTCAGAACTTGTGTAACATGGGGGACAAAAAGTGAACAAGGAACCCTATATCCCAGGACACCCAAAGCTAGAGCAAATGGTTTTCTCCAATTACTCACTTCCCTCTTCAGGTTAATGCTAGTCATTTCTTTTTCTTCCTCCTCTCATCCAAAAACTTCTCCCTTACATACATCATCCCTTTGGTCCACAGTAATTGCCCCCTGAGTTTGCGTTAAGAAACTAAATGCTTCAAGCAGGGTGTTAGGAGAACCTTGGTTGAATATATAAGTGAACACATGCATATATATATATATATATATATATATATATATATATACACACACACACACACACACACACACACACACACAAACTCTTACCATCATTAAAAGATTTAAAGAAAAAAATCAGAAGAGTTTTTCCAAAAATAAATTTCAAATGACTCTTCTGTCAACTCCAAATAGCTGAAATAACCAGTTTCCAAAAGCATTTATTTACTTTCAAGGTATGTATGTTGATTGCAAAAGTCAGTTTATGTGAATCAACCCTTAAGAGAGACAAAGTCAATTAAGTAATCTTCTGATTTGTTGGCATTAAGACTATGTTTACTGATTATCAAGTCCTTTATTCAACATGCCCTTCCAAGCATCTATTTATAATTAACATGCTACACCACTCCAGAAACCCAGGCTAGTTTCAGGGAAAGGCTAGAACTCAGTTATATTACTTAGAAAGAAAAATCTGAGTTTGGCTCTAAGTCCTAAATGTAAAATTACCGCCCCCCCCCCCCCCGCAAAATAGTGTTAAAGTAGTAATATAAAACTGTTTTGCATGTCTTTATTCAAAACAAATTTTGGGCCAGTTAGTGCAGATGTCCCAAGCCAGTGTTGATGAAACCACAGTTGCTGGTTTGGTCCCAGTAGGGCGTTAGATTTCTCTTTTTAAAGGATACAGGCAGACTATATTCCTCAGCCCATTTTGTGAGTATACAAGACTTTGATTGTGGAATATAGAACTGTTAAGTTCTTCATCACAACTGGAAAAACAACTCAAAACTCACAAAGGACCAGCAGGTCAGGAGCCTCTTACCCATGTTAAACTTGGCTTATTTAAAATAAGGGTCATTTTGGAGATTATTAACAAAAAAATACAGTAGACTTCCTTTTATGGTATGGATCTTCGTTGAATTATTCAATGGGAATTAAATCATATCTTCTACCATCAAAATATGAGTTGCTTGTAATAAAATTCATATGGTAAAGTAGTTTCCATGTGAAGTGTGTTTTAGCCATGATCTTTCTGAGGAGCATTACAAAAGGTATACTATTGGTGCAGGAAAAGGTAATTACCATCTATTACCTGCTAAGGCCTCCCAGCATTCACATTCATCAGAGATTATGGAAGAGTCTGGTGGGAGAAATATCTAGGAGCCATGTTAAGCCTCTATAGGATTTCTGGAAAGTATGACAATACATTTTTACTGTTATGATGTTTACCAGAATTAGTACATTGTTTTTCTAAAATTTAACTAAAGAGGAGTTAGAAACTTCGTTTCAACTGTCATCCAGGTGCTGCACAACTGCTATAACTATGTGAGGTTTGTTCAGTATTATACAAACATATTGGGGAAAAATACTTTTATCTTTGCCATTTAAAAATAGATTGTGTTGACATTTGCACATCCCCCTGGAATAGAGAATTCTGTTCAGAAAACATCCTCACGGCTGCAGGTAGACGTCACGGATGCTACCTTTTCGCATAAGCCAGTTACTTCCGGGTTCCTCCTGGCCATGTGTGAGGGAGTTCGGGAAAGGAGAAGGCGCGTCCCAGGGCCCAAAAGGAAAACCCGAGCCCAAAGAGCATCTGTAGTTAGATGGCTTTCGAGTTTGTTCTTCCAGTGTCTTTTTTGCTGTTCTGTTGATTGGGTTTGTTTTTACCGTATAGATGCACTCCTGAGTTGGTGCAGTTTTCCTTCACATTCCCAAATGAGTCAAGAGGGCAGTTATTTGATACTTTCCATCTCTTTCAGTGGCTTTTTTTGTAGAATAATTGGGTTAAGGCAGAACAACCTGAGGAAGTGTGTCCATAAATCTAGCATTGCATGTTTTGTCTAGGTTCAATATCATGGGACAATGGATGCTATTCAGCCAGTTCTACTTCACTAGAGGTGGCTATGCACTCTTTCAGGGCCCCATTTCTTTCTGGGTATTTCCCCCCAAATCTTGCCACTTGTTGATATGTCAGTGTTCTTTGGACCTTTCTCAGCAGAGCAGTGCATTTGATGGTTGCCTAGTAGAAGATGCTTTTTATTTAAAGGAATGTGTGTTTGCCTTCCTAATGATGGATTTACTGCATTGCTGTTTTTAGCATTGAGGAGTGTGCATTTTGATGAAAACATCATTTGAGGAACATCAGCTTTAAAATCAGTGTTTTCAAAAGAATCTTTAAGGCCTAGTTAAGGGGAGTCGTGTTCGTGACTGCCCTGGGTTGGCCATTAGGAGCAAGTATTCCAAGCTTCTTATTCAAGTTAAGCTACTGCGTGTTAGTTATATCAACAAAGCAAAAATTATACTCACGAAAGAAGCAGGGGCCGTCCCATCAATCTCAGACTTATGACAGGCCCTCCAACAGGGAGCACTCACCATGTTGCCCACAGGTTGGCAGGCACTCTGTTTGTCACAGTCGAAGTACAGCAGTGGTATGTTACTAACTGTCCTGCTCGAGGCCAGCATTGGGTTTGACCTAGTAAGGTGAATTTGCACTAATCCAGTATAGATCTGCAGAGGAAATAAGTTACATGTCTCTGGCTCCAAATATTTGTTCTCAGTTTACCAAGAAATTTAAAATAGGAAGTGTCAGGCAAGTAGGCAGGAGTAATGGAAGAAAATGTGAAAATATAACCTATCTTCTGCTTTGTAGATGAAGAGTTATGTCATCAGCCAAACTCCTCTCTTACCATTTATATTTACCTTAACTTTATATAATATGTTATATATCATATAGTGCTTACAAGTTTACAAAGCAGTCTAAATAGCAAGCTGTACCTAAATCAGTGACTTAGATGTGTTTTTTTTTCAATTTCTCAGCTTATGAGGTGTAAATTTAGCCTTCTTTAGAACAGTCTTCAATCTGTGTTCTCATGGTTGGACTACATTTTTTCTTATTTTGAAATTCAATTATTTAACTGAATCATACTATGATTTTTCACAGGCTGAACTCATTTTGATGTAAAATGGATGGTATTAAAAGTACACAGATGAGACCTGTCTTGTTTTCCTTTGACTGAAAAGTCAGCTTGCATATTAATTATCCTGACCTACTTCACTGGCATTTGGGAAAAGACAAGTAATTTCCTATTATCCCAATTAGCAGTTCCAAAGCTTACTGAGATGTGGGCCTTATAATACCTCAGTTAAATTAAATTATAAATTATGTCAGCCTATGCAGCTTCCAAGGAATATAAATCATAAAAGTGTGGACAAAATATAAAGATATACTTCATTCAGAAATCATCTGCCATAACACTAAAATACTGTTTTGTTTTGGTTAATGCAGTTTGAAGTCTACTTAGAATAGCTCTCTTTTCTTTGCCATACTAGGCAGTTTAGATAAGGTTTTCAAAAACTGTATCCTTTTAATTCTGCTGATTTCCCTCTTGGCAGTTATAAGGATACTCTTTACTAGCCATGCATTCTTGGTGCCTCCAGGTACTCAGTTAAGTTATAATGTGCTCTTTTTCATTGTCTTAGAGATAACCTACCAGTATTCTCGCTTAATTTACACATTTATTAGCTTGGTCTTAGAAATCTAAAGCAAAACCTAGGGTCTGGTTTTTTGTGGGGGATTTTGGGGGTTTTTTTGTTTTTTTCCAGAGGAGGGAGGGTGGATAAAATCTGTTACCTTATAGATAAAATGCACATCAGGTTATCCAGCCAAGATATTTACTGATGCTTTCAAAATGAGGTTTTCTGAGAAATGTATTTTAAAGTTATTTTTTAATCTAACCTCCTTTGCACAACATCAATATGTTAAAAGCTGTGTAAAATATGCAGCTCAATGGCCTAATATCTTAAATTATCTAGCAGAGAGGATAGATAATGACTAACAATATAGTGCAGAAGAAGATAGATTAATCCTCTTCAATCGTTTTAAGGGTCCTAGAGTAATTTTCTGAAGAGCCTCTAAAAGCCATGAATTTTATTTTTAAGAACATCCAGGTACAAAGTATGTGGGCAAGGGGAAGATACTCCCAGAATATGAAATTGTGCAGGAGGGGAAATAAAGGATCAAGTTGAAAATAAAAGCATTGATGCACGTTTTACTGTTTTATTGATTGTTGAGATCACTTATGCACAAACACAAAGAATTTAGAAGGACATAATCATCAATAGTATCTTCAATTATAGTTCAGGTCTAAAGGAAACAGATGGAAAGGCTGTATGAGCAACATGAATAAAAAAGACATGCATTAAAGAGAGAAAAAATAACAGAGAACCTTAAATACCGCTCTTTTGTGAAGTTTAAGGGCATTATTCTTGGCTGGTTATGTAACAAGTATATATAAAAAACACAGAAAAATCTAGAAAGTAGTAAACAAATGTTCTCTTAATACCATATTTTCTGATTTTGAAGATTAGATATAAAATAGATTCTAACTATATGCTGATACTGGTTATAGGTTGGATTTGTAATCATACCTCCCTCAATTTTTGACTTAAATATGAGGAAAAATTATCAGGAAGTTCAGAGGTGGGTTGTTCTGAATTGAATCTTGTAGCTCTGTAGCATCAGGCTTCTATTAACTTTTCTGTAATGCGAACAGCTCTAAGCATCACTTCTTATAAGACACCGTGCAGAGAGCCAAAGACCAGCCAGGGATGCCCTATCTTTAGTCCTGTTTGTAAGATCAAGGAAAACTTTTCCTAGATCCTTCCAGCAGACTTAGCTCCATATTTCATTGGCCAGGGTTGTATCATATGCGCAAATAGCAAGGGAAATAGAATAATTAGGAGTAGGTAAGACTAACCCTGATTTGTTTTTAAGATCATAAGGAAAAAAGATGTACCAAACTGCTTGTCATTACTATCCACAGGAGCCTCTCCACTATTATGTATGTCCTCAAATTTGTTCAAGCAACGTGGCACTCTTTTAACATATATATGCAAACATACACACAAGATCACATCACATCATTTAAGTCTCAGCACTAATGAAATGTTAGATAGCTAAAAGGAGATAAATATTATGTAAACCTGAAAATATATCAAGTTAGATATAATTATTGTTGACTTTTGAAATGAAGAAGCATATTTTCCTGTAAACGCTAAGTGATTGGAATTTAGAATACAGTCTCCAGAGATATCCCTCATTTAAATCCTTGCTTTGTCACTCTTCCGCTTGCAAGTGGTGGTATGATGGATCAAGATATTTAACACCTCTGGACCTCAGTGTCTTCACTGTTACATCATGCGGTAACAGTATCTACCTTACATCATGTGGTAAAATAATACATGAGGTTACATAAGAATCAAATAAGGTAAGACCAGAAAGCACTTAGTTTCCATATCTGACACACCATAAGTCTTCCAATAATTTTTTATAATTATGTAATTTATGTAGATTTTATGCATATTTGGATTTAGGCAATGAGGGCAATTATAATACTTAAATAGTGAATTAATCCTAGCAAACCTCAGTAAATAACATTTACCTGACTACGTGCCCTAACTTTGTTCAGTTCCAACTATTGAGTCGAACCATATGAATTGCTGATTTGTAGGTCAAAATGATGAAATATCAGCATTTTTGTACATTTCAACATAATACATTAGCCATATCCTAGGAGCTAAAATAGAAATGTCCCTCATTTTACATTATCATTCACTATTCCTTTCCTTTTTGACTTTGAACATTTGGGAACTCAAAAGAAACCTTGTATTCCAAATAGCAATAACTTTATATATGTTTACTGAAATATGTGTTTATAGATGCCATTCAGGACTTCATTCACATATTTTTCCCTCCAAGAGTTCTATCCTAATAACCTAATCCGATCCAATGGACCCCTCACCACCATAACCACCACTAATCATTCTCTGATATATTACCCTGTTTTATAATCTTCACAGCTTTATCACTCTGAGTATGATATCAAATATTGTCCACAGATTTTTTCCATCTCCTCCCACCAGAATATAGGTTTCTGAAGAGCAGGGATTTTATTCTTATTTTGTACACCCGGTGCCTAAAACAACATGTGGCCCATGGTAGGCCAGACACTATTGGATGAATGAATAAATAATAGTAACCCCTTTTGTCACCAGTTCTTTTCCATTTTAGTATGTAATCGTTACAGCTGAAGTTAATGTTTTATCCATCGTGTGGCATAAAACAGGAATAAAACCATTGCAAAATTCTTCATTTTGGGTATTTTGTAAAGAGAAGGACAATATTGCATGTTCAGCATACCCTCTTCATGCTGGACACCACAAAGCTGGGATGCAGATAACTAGAATTACTGCTCTTTGTGTTATGGCTCATTTAGAGTCACCTTCTCTACTATTGAAACTGTACTTTCCTGATTTAATCCCATTTCAAATATGAAAGCCAGAAGAATATGACATGTGAGAGAATCAATTCATTGTTGGAAACCAGATCTTCCAACAGCCCTGGACAATTGTTTTTCCTAACAAAATCTGCTGTCTATGGAAGGAAGGCTGGCTCCATTGGTGGATGAAGCCACCTAACTTCATCTTGTTTCATTTGTAAAACGTGTTGAAATTGCAACTTGTACTTGAATGAATGAATAACCAATAGCCCTGCAGTAGCCAGGAAAATAATCTCAGGAATGTTAATAAGCAATGAAGCCAGATTTAAATGGCAAAACAATGCTAGATGCTACAGAGTCACACCAGCAGAAGATGTGGCCGAATAAGAATGACAACCCCTCCCCAGCATAGGGAAGACAAGTTAGGATTTATAGCCTGTTTTACCAAGAAAGCTGATTAGGTTCAGCCAGTTTTACTTGCTACTATTTTCACATATCAGGAAAGCAAACCACTTTTCTTCAGGTCAGTAATAGTGTATTGTCAGTATCTCAGTGGAGTAATTTCTAGCTTGTTTTTATGAGAACCTGTCATTAGTTCAGTCTCCTTTTACCTTAGTCACCCTTGTCAGAGAAAGCTGAAGATCCTAAATGCTTCCCTTTTTTTCCCTCTGCATATGAAATCTACCTTCTATGGTTACCAACTACTGAAAGATGGTAGATTAAGATATAACAAGATTGCACCAAAGAACATATCTTGGAAGTTCCTAAATGTCCCCATGTTTTTCTTTTATTGTTTTAATTGAAAAGTAATAACTTCTTTATTGCTAAATAAAATAATAGTGAAAATAAAGAATAACTCTCTCTCCTTTCTTACTCTCCAGAGGTAACTTCTGTTCAAGGTTAAGGTTTTAAAAATTAATTCTTGTATGAATTTGTGTTCTTCATGTGTCTTTTTCCTGTCACTCCGTGTGAAAAGGGAGGTGGGATATAGTTTAGTTGGTTCTCAGGTAGTTTTTCCTCAGAAATTCTTTTGATATCACCATAGTTTCTAATAGAAACAACAGTCCTTTGAGATAACTTACATACCACCTCAGAACCTGGGCAAAATCCCAGCATGTCACCCTAGAAAATGCAGCAGTTACCTGTTGACCTTTTAAAAAACAATGGGAGGAGAAATATGAGAAGAAAGAAATGACAATGGCTGTACATGCACACTTCCACCCTCTGATATGCACTCCCATACTCATCTATCAGAAGCTCAGTTGCCTACCTTCCTAATGCCTTGGTGCCATATGACTTTTGTCCAGCCTTTTTTATGACGGTCTTCTAGTAATGTTACCTTATCCCAAAGCTCTGTGCTGAAAACAACTAAGCCAGAGACAGCTAGCTAAAAAGCATAGCAAGTCTAGCCTCCAAATACTAGAATGTAGAATGCAGAGATGGGCTTCAGAACCACTGTGTCTGGTCCTCAGAGTTTACCTGTAGCTTTTGGTTTTAAGTTATAAAACACTAACCTTTCTACTAAACCATCCTTCTATTTTTTTCCGGTGTTCTCACTAGCTCTATTCTTCTGATCTTTCTTATGTTATGCCACAGGCACATCTTAATGCTAATAGTTGGTCTTTAATAGCTCTATCTATTATACTCTGAAACTTTTCCTCTAATGGAAAAACTCTTATTATGTCATTCGATAAGGAAAAAGTGCCTATTACTATATATTTTAAATGCAAAAGTGACAGTTGGTCATAAAGCAAGTATTTTAATATTTAAACCTCATACTTGATAACTTCTACAAGGTTCTTACCTCAGGAATGTAATATGACAATTTCATATGCATGTGTTTCTATTACAAGCACAAAGTATGCCAATGAAATCAAGTTTCTATTTCACAAAAATTATAGACTACATGAAAATAAGAATGACAGTTATTAAATTCATGGATTCAGTTCAGAGCTACAAGTTCTTTAACTTTCTCAGTTATGGATTCCCTAACATTTCAATATTTAGACTTAGCTTTACTAAAATGTAAACCAAACCTCCATCTTGTACCTTTGGTTTGCTGTATCAATATGTAGTCTAATTAGTTCTAAGCATGTATTCATTTATTCATATTCATTAATTTGACCTTTTTTGTTTATTTACTACATACCAGATACTATCGTAAGAGTATATCTTCCATAGCTCTTCCATAAGTCTACTTACAACAAAAATTTATGAATTATCTTTGAGAAATAAGAAAGATCCTTCTTTCTGATGACATGAAACAGATAAGTATGCAACATCTTTATTATCTTGTGCCAGTCATTTTCCCAAGTAACCAATTAATAATATTATAAAATAATTCTTTGAGAAATGGCACAACATATTGTGTTCATCTTAAGGTACTTATAGCTCATGTAAAATTGATAAAACTGGTTAGAATCAGATGAGATCACTTTTAGAGCTATTTCTGCTTTGACTCATTCCTTAAACATTATCGTTGGGGAAAATGCATTCTGGTTGCTCAGTTATACTGATGAACACAAATCAGATGTCTAACAATCTTCATTGATTTGTACTATGCAACTAGGAAGCATCTTCTTAGTCATCAAAGGAATATTAATCTATGATCAGTATAATATTATAGTCACTCTCATACTATATTGGCATAGTATTATACTAACCATAGATTAATATTTTTTTGATGATTGAAAAGATGCTTCCTAATTTTACAGCATTGTCTAATTTTAGGTAAACCTGAACCTTAGCATTTTAAACAATTTTGAACTTTCTTCCACATTTATACTCCCTAATCTTCCATGATTTTGAATGTGATATTTTTATTCTGCTATTTCTTTTTTGGTAAAGCATTCATAGAATATTTTGACATGCCAAAGATCTATAAATTTAAGACCTCCAAATTTTCTCATCCATGACTTTATTAGCTTCTTTAACTATAATTTTTTCCTTAGATTATTGTTGTGGTTGTGGTTGGCCTAATTTAGAGTCTATTCTGTAAGTTATAAAATGGAAATTTTAAAACAGTCATTCACTTTAGGATTCGTGGTGAGAGAAAATAGCCCACAACTTGATATCACTGAACTTATACTTGATACCTTTTACCTTGAGCATCTCTGCTGTTTTCTCCTTATTCTTTAACAATGCCAACACACGCGGGAGGGGCGGGTTTTGCATGTCTTTTCTAAAAAGAACAGGGAGGAGGGCAGCTTGGAATCCGCGTGGCTTTAATACAACCTTTCTGCCAACTCTGATAGTAAGTCCCACCCCCTCACTTTGTACTCTATTGTCTTCTTACACCAGGTGTAGTTGCTGGGCATCCATCTCTTGATTTAGCATCCTGGGTTCTAAGACTATTTTATTAACCTGATTAGAAAGATTTTTGCCCCAGCACTGGAGGTAGGAAAGATGTTTACCATTCCAAAGATAATTCTGTACAAATGCTGAACATCTTTGTTGAATAATTAAGTGAAAAGTTTGGCTTAACTTTGAATGTTTCTTTAAACGTGTAACACCATTTTGGCATTTTTTTGGGTACACGCTGCAGCGAATAGTGTCTCTCTGATTAATACTATAGACCTCATTTAAATGTTTTATATTAAGGTAAAGTATTCATTTAATATATCAATGGTTTTTTATTGGAGGTGTACAATATGTGCAATGCTGTAGGTAAATATGCATAATAATTAACCATCTCACCACAGAACTTGGAGCTTGAACTATTCATTTTCTCCACTTAATACAGAAATATTCTTTATACACTTGAAAAATTGTTATTGAGACTCTGCTTGAATATTCTAGGCACTCAGAGCGTACTGCCCCCAGGCAGGGGAATTCATGTTTGACAGCTCTAATTAAAAATTCACCCTCGTATTGATACCAAAGCTGACTTTCTATAAGTTTTCCACTCGTGGATCTTGACATTGCAACTTAGAAAACTACAGAGCGAGTATGTAAATGGCTGATAGGTGCAAGAGGGCTAAGATAGTCTTTGAAGTTTCAGAGAACCTAGAGGCTGGAAGGTGGGGGGGGAGGGCTTTTTTATTGAAATGAGGGGAAAACGGTCCAGTGGCTACATTTGCCTGTGAATGGATTAACTGGTTTGGTCAGTTTAGCGGGTTCCCCATTCCTCAGTGTTTAAGAGTGGGCTGAGTAACCAGCTACCAGTCAGGACTACCCAAGCTAGTTGGACACTTGAACCTGATGGCTTCTTCCATCTCTAGACTTTTACAGTCCTCTCCAGCATAATGGCCTTGATTTTGCTCAGGCCATAGTGCCCTGTACATTGTACGTGCCCAAAATTATACAGTGGAATTCTGTTATCTAACGTATTTTGTGTTGTCTCATCTCTGAACTGAACGTATATAACCACTTTAACTCTGTGACATGAATTCTAGATAACTCACTGTCCTGGTGACCTTCATCTGTACGCCCTGTTTCTTTTTAGTGTCCCCATGCCGAGTGTATTGAAACTATCACAGTACTTTATTCATAAGGATGTCATGTGAAATTTCATCACATGCGAGACATGATGCCCTTGGCTTTCCTCTTGTCTCCTAAAGACACTGTCCAGAAAGGAAAAGTCAGTTTAAAATGCTTCATTTTTATTAAATCCACATTGGTCCTTCAGTTGAAATAAAAAAATTAAACTCCTCCCAGTCAGACTCTATTCTAAAATGTTTCCATGGATCTATATCAGATTTATCATTTAGTTCTCTGTAAAACCCATGCTGGGCTTTGTTTGTTCGGAGAAGAGAACTCTCTTTAAGCAGTAAGTCTTGAGGGATTCTGACAGTGGCCCTAAGATAATTTCCAGAAAGTTTCTTCAGTTCCTAAAATTTTTCTGCTGGTTCAAAGAGACCACAAAGAGGGTATTAGTAGTCCCTGACCCCGAGAAGCACTTCTTTTTGAATTTCCTAGTATGAAGACTCTTCTCCATGCAGGAAAAGCCTAAAATATTTTTGAAGCCATATGTTTCTACTTTCTTGTGTCATTTATTTTTCCTTAAAAAAAAAACTCTGTTTTTTTGACAACCCTCAGCTGAACGTTTGCCTTCCTGATGCTCTTCTTACAAGAATCAGTATTATTTTTTGTTTGTTCATTTCTAGTCACCTCTTCTTCAATGTTTTATAGAAATCTTCCTCTACCTTAAGCGTTTGCTAAGGAATCTCCCTGTAACTACCTTGACTTCACCTGCATCTCCTTTCCCTCTTATTGGGGGACATTTTACATTTGTATTACTGGAATTTCATTTTTTTAACTACTGACCATTAAAAACTGGTATTTGTCTGAAGTTTTAAAGTAATATTTCTTATTTGGCTATGTGTTTTTTCTCTTCACCACTAGAAAAGCAAAAACAAAACTCAAAATTCTAGGGCTTCTTCTATTCCCCTGCATGTCTGGAGTGCCACTTAGTTCTCCTCTGTGGTTCAGTGTTAGATCCCAAATACATTTTACTCATGTCTTTGTATGTTTGATTCATGAAATGATCAGGGTCTTAATGCATGCAGCAATTATTTACATGTATTAATCTCATTTCTAATGCATTCCTCTTACAGTTAGTATGTTGGTGATAAACTAAAATATTAGAGCTTAAATGATATCATCTTGTTATTTCCTCTTCAGAAAGTTTCATAGATACCGAGCCACCAGCTGTTATTTTACAAATAAGGGGGAAAGTGGATATAAAAATCAGGGGACCACATTACAACAATTTGCAAGATTTTTAATCTTTGTTCTTGTATCCCTCAATTGATACCAGAATGTGTCACAATAGAGTATTAGAACCATAGATACCTTGGCCTTCTACAAAAGTTAATAAAAAGTATGGAAATAAGAATACCAGAGATCTCTACTAACTTACTGTTTTAGACCAGAGTCCTATCCCTGATCAGCCATATTTCTTGGTCAACTGCATTCCGTAGTTCCTAAGAATTATCATTTCTACACTGTAACCCAGCTGACATCCCCTATAAGTCATAGCTTCAAATTATAGAAACAATTTGCATTCACACCTCTTCATATTAAGCCTTTTTAATAAAACAATAATGTCTTGGTATAGTAAAAAAAAAAACTATATTATCAGTTTCTGCTCTAAAAAGATTAGGGGTGGCATTCGAATATTTCTGTTTATTGTATTACTTGCTATAATATGCCCAGTGCTAGATATGTGCTGACTATATATACAGGACAAGGCTATTTCTTGAAGGTGATCTCTTTGTTACAGTTTTTAGAGAATACATGGAGAGATTTTATAATGTATGCTTTAATGAAAAGTAATAGTGAGTTCCATTGTCCATGTTCCTTGAGATTTTCACACAAAACCAGGGCTGCATCCCTCCCAACTGAATATTAACATAGTTGATGGTAAAAACAAACTAGATTTAGCCCTTCAAAAATACATGCCTAAAGTTCGTTGAGCATGTGGGTATTAAACAAGGTTTCTAGACTGCACTTCATTGTTATGGAACCAAGACTAAATAAATATTAAAGAAAACTATTTTAGGGATTTATAGCTTGCAGAATACTGTGTATTCCATTGGAAGAAGAAAGACATAGGTGTCCAAAAATTGGTTTCTGATCAATTATAATATGGAGAATGAAAAAGAGTGGAATCACTTTTCTTCTATAATTCTAGCCAAAATTCAGCATTTCCACCTATTAATCTGAGCCGTGAGTTTATAAATAACTTTCAGGTTTTTAGAGTTTAATAAATACACCCCAATAGTGATAATGAGACAGCCAGATGATACAAGTGACTCACTGTTTAAATATCAGTAATATTTCCGCTGCTGACATCAAATCACAGTCTTCAGTTTATGAAATGTGTAGGGAAGTTCTATGCATGACTGGTATTCAGAAATATCTTTTTAATATATTGAGATGATTAACAAAAAACAGGAGCTTTAAGCTAATTAAACTATTTTCACAAAATGCAGAGCTATTCTATTTCACTGTGTCTTAAGTTAAAAAAAGAAAAAGAAGGAAAAAAGACATAATGCAGTTTCTTTTACTTGATAGTCATCAAAAACCTACTAAACAGGGTTTGGTTAGCATCCCAAAGGTGAGTCATAAAAGCAGTCATAAACCAGATGTTTTTAACACATCATAAACCAGATGTTTTTAACACATATATATCTGACCAATGACTAAAAACTCCAGAACACTTTTTTTCCAGTTGAGTTTAACAGAGTTAAATTGATGAGTATTGTGCATATAAAGTTAAAATTCTTATGGCTAAAGAATAGGAGCAATCTAGAATCTTCTTCTGATATAAAAAGGAATAGGCTGCCCTTGAGTTTCCAATCATGACTTATCTATTGGTTTCCAAGTTAAGTACAGTTATGATGTATCAAAAATTTATTTGCCTAACCAAGCTTTTATTCAATCCATTGCTCAATTTCTAAAATCTCTATCTGACATGCTTGTATATTACTGCCAGTAGCTCATAATTCAAGTAGTTACTGCACAATTAAATGAAAACGTGAGTTTATAAAGCCATTAGGTTTGAGAAAGGTAGAGTACTAATCCCTATGCTGTAGTTGTCTCTAATGAGTGACTGAATCTTTAGACAAACTACTTAATTGATCCAGTGATATAAGAAATTGGAGATTTTTAGTGGTTGGAAAATGCTTATTTAGACCTAAGGTGATCTCAATCCAGCTTTCAAAGATTAATAAAATAAAAGTATGTTATATTCTGAAAGTTAAAATGGAATGAACAAATGGGTAAATCACTCAAATCTTTGAGTAAATTTTGGCTACTCTTTTTCTGTTAAATTCTCAATATTTTATAAATACTAAGATAAATAGATATGTAATATGGCATTTCAAAATGGTAAGATGGGGCAGCCCCAGTGGCGCAGTGGTTTAGCGCCGCCTGCAGCCCAGGGTGTGATCCTGGGGACCCAGGATCGAGTCCCACATCGGGCTTCCTGCATGGAGCCTGCTTCTCCCTCTGCCTGTGTCTCTGCCTCACTCTCACTCTCTCTGAATGAATAAATAAATAAATCTTTAAAAAAATGGTAAGATAGTTAAGTAATAGTTATGTCATAATAGCAACTATTTTTTTCTAATCTCTGTGGTACAGAAACCTAGCCATTCAAAATCTTCCTAAAGACTAAATTTTAGACATAGCAGTAAACCCACATAAGCAATTTGGCTGCAACCCCTTCCAACATCTCAGTGTAGCAAGGTGATAAGTTTTTTTTTGTTGTTGTTGTTGTTTTTTTTTTTTTTTTTTTTGCAGTTCCTTCTAATCAGCCTCTGTCAACAGAGGACCTTGAGAGAGTATAGTTGTAGCTGTATTTATAATAAAAAACTCACCCTCAGTCTTAGTAAAATTCTGACTCACCTCATCTACTCCTAGTATGAATGACATGTGAATAACTTGACAATCTAGGTCATTCAAACAAAATACCCTTTAGCAGTGGCTAAACTATCACTTCATATAAGGTCTAGATCATTCTTTCTTGACATAACAATGCCATAAATAGCATCTTTTGACCTCTGTGACCTACCTTCCTAAGGTTCTCTCCTCTGACACATAGTTCACATCAAAGACTTGATGTAGATCCTCTTAACTAAAATTGATAATCTAATGAGGTAAAGCTTCTTGCCCGGTTGTTCAGTAGAGCTCTTTATTCAATGTTCAGCTTACATCTCACATTCTTAGACATTAAATTAAAATGTATTTCGGTGATTTAATTCAATTCAAGCAATATTTATGAAGCAGCCAAAGTGTTCTGAATACCCACTCTGTTAAGTGCTGGAAAAACAAAGATATTTTTTTAAAATCACATAATCAGTGTTTGTCATCTCATGGGAGCAAAAAACATCCAAATGTAACAGTATAGCATGTTAAGTGTTTTAAAAGGTAAACATGTGTTAAGTTCCGCAGGAGCACTTAAGAAGTCTTGATTATTTCTACCTTGCGAAATAAGGCAAGACTTCACAAAAGCTGTGACATTTGAGCTGGATAAGTAAAATTTTACCAAGAAGGGATCCCTGGGTGGCGCAGCGGTTTGGCGCCTGCCTTTGGCCCAGGGCGTGATCCTGGAGACCCGGGATCGAATCCCACATCGGGCTCCCGGTGCATGGAGCCTGCTTCTCCCTCTGCCTGTGTCTCTGCCTCTCTCTCTCTCTCTGTGACTATCATAAATAAATTTTTAAAAAATTAAAAAAAAATTTACCAAGAAGAAAAGAAGGGGGGGGGCTGCATTCTACATGTTTAAAAAAAAAAAAAAAGGTAGCACCAGCAAGGGCAGAAATAGAAAAAAAGAATAATTTAGAGAAATATGGCATGTATATAGATGAGTAGAGATGAGATAAAAACTTATGCTAGAACTAGAATAAGAAGGCCCTGGTATATCCATACCCATAAGTTTGGGTTGTATCAAAAAAAAAAAAAAAACATGATGGAGAGCCTATGGAGATCTCATTAGGAAGATGACATAATCAGATGCAAGTTTCAGCAAGGTCACTCTGATGGCAATGTAGATGCATCGGTGTGGGAGAATACAAGTGATAGGGT
The DNA here is from genome assembly GCF_018345385.1 of Vulpes lagopus. Lineage (NCBI taxonomy): Eukaryota > Metazoa > Chordata > Mammalia > Carnivora > Canidae > Vulpes > Vulpes lagopus. Next base: position 17,457,148 of record NC_054848.1, read on the forward strand.
TAGACATTTAGTTAGAAAATTATTTCAGCAGTTCAAATGAGAGAAGCAAATGTGTAGGCAAAAAGTTATCTGCTAACAGAAAATCAACAGGTAAAGACTTGAAGACTTTAATGGAAGTATGGAGCACGCCCCAATGGGGAATTGGAAATTGAGCTAACCAAGCACTAATAAGAGGTCTGCCAAGTAGTCTTGAGTGACCAAAACTCAGAAAACAAATTTAGAATGGTGCCAGTCAGCATGGATATACAATTTTCTCTAGAATTGCTTAGTGGCCAGGCAGGAGTAAAAAAGCAGATGGTTGATTATTGTAAAGTATATGAGTAGTGCATTTTCAAGAGGGTGAGGGAATTGAAGGGTCTTGTCAGAGTGGTCCAGATTGGATAAGGAAGTGAAATCAGCACGGGGCTGCATTCTTGAGATCAAAGATTAGATACAGTGGAAGAGACAGAAGGAGCAGAAATGGGAATCAGGGAAAGCTGTAATACTTCAGAGGTGACATGGTTCACCATGATGATAAGCTGAAATGCGTGATGTTTTTGGATTTGAAAGCAAGATCCAACACAGAGGGCACTTATTTCAAAACAGTCTTCAATATCTCACTTTTATGTTTGCATCTTGAAGAAATAATACTTAGAATACCTTGCCACATTAGTATTTAAAGTAAGCTATCTAATTGCAAAAGGGAAATACCCATTGATATGGGAAATAAATCGCATTTATATTAATATGATTTATTACATATTTCAGTTTAGTGAAATATATTCGATGAACATAACCTGAATTATAAGGAAATGAAAATTGAAGCTGTTTTAACATGCTACCTCAATGCTAAAGTCAGTGTCAATTAACCTGGTTCATTCAGGTTTACAGCATCATTAACTGATCAATCTTTGAATAAAATAATTTTAAAGATGATATCAAGGACACTGAATGGAATGACTGAATACCATGTATTTATCCTTTACTTTCACTGGTGTCTCAAGAAAACTCTTTTTTCCTTCCTGTGAACTATACCTGTCTGTTGAATGAAAGACATTTTAGTGATTTATCTTTTCTATAAAGGTATGCTACATAGTCTGGACTTGAAATACAATCTGCGAAGCCAGGCATGCCCATAAATCTGAATCTTTCATTCTTTTCCCATGTAGAAAGAAAAGATGTTTTCCCACATGGAAAAAACACTAAAATAGAATTGCCTTCCCTGAGGGAAAGCCAATACATCTGTAGTATGGTGCATTTTGTTTAAATCTCGTATGTTTATTGAACAGCAATCTATCCAAATAACACCTAACTTTTTTTTTAAAATGAGTGCTAACTACTAGCTAATGTCCTTGCATAATGTAACTCATTTCATCCTTACAACAATCCTAAGAAGTAAATGCTGACTGTCCTCATCTTCTAGAAGAGGAAACAGTTTAAAGAACATGTGTGATCCAGGACTCCCAGCTAGTGAGCAGCAGAGCTGAGATTCAGGCTAAGACATCCTGATGGCAAAGTGAATGCTCTCAACCACTTACTGCCGCCCCCCAGATATATCACTTTAATTCAGGTTAAAATTTAGCAAAATGTTTACTTTTTCTGTAGACCTATATAAAAGAAACTAAAATTTTTAGGTTTTATTACAGCAGATCAAGATCACCATTAATATGCTCCATCAAGTGAAGCGAAAACTTATGCATCACTTTACCTTTTATTACTAAAAATTGTAATTTGTGTAGTTTCCAATTTTAACTTAACACTATCCAAAAATCATGTACCATGACATCTGTCAACAGTGAAACAATTCCACCCCATGAGTCAAAACTCTTTCTTCATATTTTAAAGCTTGGCAGGATTCCTTTCACAGCTCTTTGTGCCAAGGTAATATTGGGATATTAGAAAAAAAAATAACTACTTGCAAAGAATCCAGTCTTGAGACCAATTTGAAAAGTATCTCATGTGGCACCCCAAGTTTATTGCAGTTTTTCCTTTCAGGTTCTTCTTTATCCATCTTCATTGAAACAATCTAAATATTTCTGCCCCCCCCCTTTTTTAATCAGCTAAAGGATCTTTTTTATTTATTTATTTTTTAGTCTTTTGGTGGAGGTAGGGAGTGGAAGAAAAGCCACAGATTTAGGAGTACAGTCAGGAGATGCCACTGATCTTCCCAGTTCCTCTTCGCAGATGCCAAGTCTGAGGTATTGTAGGTTACTTGGTTTTCTCTCATGATAAAACATTACTTCCCAGGGCACCTGGGTGGCTCAGCTTGTTAAGCTTCTCCCTTCTGCTCAGGTCATGGTCTCTGGGTCCTGGGATCCAGCCCCACGTTGGGCTCCCTGCTGATCAGGGAGTCTGCTTCTCCCTCTCCCTCTGCTACTCCCCTTGCTTGGCTCTCTCTATCTCTATCTCAAATCAATACATTTTAAAAATAAAGAATCTTTAAAACATTACTTCCTATCATCTCTTACAAATCCAAAAAGTCAATTCACGTGCCTTGTAAGGAACTATTAACAAATGCAACATTCACACTTTCATCTGTTTCCAACTTCTAATTTCTCACTTGTACTACGCAGTAGGTAGTATTAAAATTCATTACTAAAGTGAACTCTAGTGAAAATCTCACAGTTTCTGCATATTCTTTTAAAATATTGTACGTAGAAGCACTTTACAAAGTGGAAAGCAAAATAGAAATGTGTTGGTATCACACTCCTTGTTATTACCAAGCTAACAAGCTAAATTGATTTGCCTTCAGAATGTTTACACTAAATTGAAGAAAAGTAAAAGTTGTTCAGGGCTATTTCTTAGGGTTTTTTAAAAAGGAATTCTAATTAGATTATATGAGTTTTATAAAAACAATTATGCCTCTGTTAAACTCCTAGGTCCTATTTAAGAAAACCAAATTCAGAACTAGTAAATAAATTACGACTTTGAACCCAGAACTGGCTTTTAATTTAACATTTTAGTAGTTAATTGGTGTGGGTATCCATAACCCACCTTCCTTAGCAGATTGCCATGGCAACTCCTGAGGTATAGTACCAGTACCCTGAAGCTTCAGGCTTTGTCAACGCTAAATACAGAAGCTGCATTTGATTTTAGCTTGTCTGTTTCTATGGGGAGCAATGTACCACAGTTCTTTACACTTCCCAGGCTTACTTTTTCATTACCATGGAGACCAGATCTGCCCACACAACCAAGATCTGAAGCCATGCCTAGTATGGCTAAAACTAAGGCCTTGGGAACCAAGGCCTTCTATAATTAAAGTGCATTGTTTTGTTAAAGAAGAGTTCCTGCTTCTGCTTTTGAAGTATATTGATTTTCCACAAAGAGAAAACAGGCTTTCTAGTCCTGTGCTAAAGATTTACAATAAAGACAAAGAAAATGTCATCATGACATTTTCCTTGGTCAGGTTATGGTTTTGTGTATATTTATGGTGTATACTCTGCATAGTCAGTTACTACAGAGTAATGTTTCATTTCAAATTATGTGACAGTATTACCTAATAGTTAACACATTTAATGTACACTTTATGGTGGTCTTAAAATGCTGCTTTTAATTTTAGTGTGGGATTGTGTAAATTTGTTTCTAAAGCCAGTATTTGTATTTTTTAAATTAGTTCTTCACTTGCTCACAATAAAATCTGTGTGAGAAAAGTTATTCTAGAAATTTGGTAATAACTATACAGGGATTTAACAAGAAAGGATTGGTGTAATTTATCACTATAAATCCAATATAGCACATCCAGATACAGCTGATGAATTATCTATGGAAGATCATACACACTAGTATAACTATATACTAATGTATCCTTGTTTTCAGCTTTTCAATTTTATATTATTGTGGTAGTAACATGGTCATACACACACACACACACACACACACACACACGTATCACAAAAAGGGCCAAAGTTCTACAGAGTTTTTGATGCTCATATTTGTTAATTACACCATAGCTGCTGTTGGAGACTCTGCTGTACACCTCCCCACCCAGTGGCCCCAGTCAAAACAGATGGTAAAGGAGTCTTTAACTGGAACTTGAGAATCCCAAATTCACCCTTTGATTTGCACATCGTTACAAATTCCTATCTTTAATTTGATGGGGGTTTTTTAACCCTAGAGAAGGTAGCATATGTCCTTGTGTTAAGGTAAACACACTAAATAGGAATTTTTTTTAAAGCCTGGCTCCAATGAAATATGGATTGTCCTTAATTTTTTCAGAATATTATGAATAAGCACCATAAAGTTGCTATGAATTAATTAATTAATTAATTTACGAGTAGAAAACAAATTTATTAGTATAATTAGATTTTTTGTTTTGTTCACTAGCAGGAAGTTAGCAATTCATTGCTATATTCTAATACAAATTAAGTTGTATGATACAGAGAACCTTCTGACATTTCAAACAGTAGAATTTTGCAAAATGAGCTATCATCCTATTGAAGTCCCTGTGTGATTCTCGTTTTCTGTAATTACACTGATGAGTGTGAAATTCAACATGAGATGCTAAATGTTAAACACAGATATAGCTGGAAACCTTTTGCAGTAGCTATAAAGTCATTTGTATTTGTCCATAAGAACAGTAAGAGTCAGCATATCTCTAACTCTTTAGTAAAACTTTCTTTAAAAGGGCAGTGCCATACAATTTTGTCAGGAGGGGGAAAAATGAAACTCCTATATAATACGGCATTTTTTAAAAGTAGTCTTCATGTGTTCTTAGATTCTATAGTTTTCCATCCCAAAAGCAAGATGAGTTTGCTGATCCAAAATGTAATAAACAGTAATTTCAAGGCAACTAATATTGAGTTTAAAGACTTACTATTCTACCCTCTGAGTTTTTTGCTAAGATGATTGTGATAAGCTGTTTACATCCATGCTGTATTTCTAAGAAACATGATTTTATAGTGATTTTTACCAAAATAATGTTTTTTTCTTATAATGGACACAATACATTTTGAGTACCTAAAAATGTAATAATTTTAATATTATACTATGCAGAAGACTTTAACAATGGGAATTTATGAGAATAGTTTATGGTGTAAGTACTATAGATAGAAAAATAAGAGAGAATATGAAAATTATTCACTAAAGTGAGAGATTAGATGTATAATATATTCAAGGTAAAGAAAAATAGGAATTCTGATAAGTAGCTGTTACAATACAATTTTAGGCTCTTATAAACGTCTCTTGAATTTTCTCTTTGATATTTCTTGGCACTTGTTTTGCTGGGAAAGTTATTTTTGGTTGTCCTTATTGCTACAAAATTTAGTTGGCACACGGTGCCCCTAAAGCAGTTCCTCCTTGCCAGTGTTGTTAATGAGGAAATGATCCCAAATATCAGGCTGGTATGCCAAGGAGGTCAGTAACAAAGCAGTGACATTTAGAAGTTAGTGAAGAGGTAAAATCAATATTGCAACTTTTTTTTTAATATTGCAACTTTTTGTAATATTATAAGCTCATCCAGAAGTAAGCAGAAGTCCACCTCAAGCTTCTACAATCATAAGCAATGTTACATCATGAAAGGAGATAATGTCTTTAAATTTTTAACTTAAGAATTACTTTTTCTTACTCTACTCCCAAATACACACACACACACACACACACACACACACACACACACCCCTACACATGCTTTGATGTATTCTTGTCAAAAAGGATTTACTATTTTACTCACTTTTGAAGATCAATACCTCTTTTTCTCCTTACTTAGTCTCAAGTGGATATTGTGATACTGGAGCTGATACTGAATGATACTCTTTAAAAAGTAATTCCACCGATGTCAAGATGGCAGTACTTTGAGGATAGTATATGAGTTTAATACAAGAATAAGAGTAGGGCAGACTCTATAAAGCACAAGCTCACAAAGATCTTCGTTACTGCTAATTTGAAAAATATATATGTCTTCATTTATTCTAATCAAATTTTCAAGAATTAGGTTGTGCCATTAATTGTCTAGTTACTAAAGAAACAGGCAATAGTACAATTTGCAGAGGATAAAAATTTATCAATTACAGGTCATTTTTGCTAATCAGCAACTTGGAAGAGGATATACAGCAAAGTCTTGTTTACTTTGAGTAGATTCTGATGGATTGAACATACTAAATGTATCTTTACAACCCCCATTCCCCAAGAACAGATACCCTTACCTGTTATTCCACCAAAATGTCTGATTTGGAGCATTCAAGTCAAGTGTGACAGGCAAATCAAAGAGCTTGGGTCATGGAAGTATAATCAGTGTTCTGAAGACATTTTTACCACCCAGTCACATAAGCAGTTCATGTCTAGATAAGATTGGAACTGCTTCTTTTTTTTTTTTTTGGAACTGCTTCTTAATGCTTATGAGGTAGCAAAGAGAATGTCATAAAAGGGTTAGAAGTACCATAGAAGAACCCACTGAAAGAAATAAACAAGAAACCAATTGAGATGTATCTGGTCCCAGTTTGCCTTTTTATTTTGGCAGACCAGATATAGTAACAAATGAAATGTTGTGTCAATATCATTTACCTTTTCACCCCATTGGAAGTTCTCGTCAGTGAGTTATTTCATACCAATTATCATCCAGAGTGAATATGATTTAATTATACCCTTTTACTATAACTATATAAGGTTGTGGTAGAGGTTGAAAATTCTCATAAATTAGGGTGCCTGGCTGGCTCAATCAGAAGAACATGTAACTCTTGATCTCCAGGTTGTGAGTTCAAGCCCCATGTTGGGTATGGGGATTACTTAAATGAACTTTAAAAAAAAATCTCATAAATTAAAAAATATGCATGGGGTACCTAGGTGGCTCTGTTGGTTGAGCATCAGACTTTTGGTTTCAGCTCAGGTCATGAGATCGTGGGTCGAGATCTCAGGGTCGTGAGATTGAGCCCTTACCAAGTTCTGTACTTAGCATGGAGTCTGCTTAAGATTCTCTCTCCCTCTCCCTCTGCCCCTCCTGCTCATGTTCTTACTCTCTAAAATAAATAAATAAATCTCTAAAAAATATTTGCATTATGCATCTCTAAAGTGCTTGGTATAAAAAATCTATTTCTTATAGTGGGTTCATGCCTCAGACTTCAACTATGTTACCTCTGGAGCTATTTTGTCTGGAAATGAAAATTTTAGAGACTATTCTAAAATAAGTAATCATTAATCATAAGACGGTGCCAACAGTGATGCCTGAGTGGCTCAGCTGGTTGAGCATCTACCTTCAGCTCAGGTCGTGATCCCAGAGTCCTGGGATGAAGCCCTGCTTCAGGCTTCCTGATTAACAGGAGGCCTGCTTCTCCCTCTCCCTCTGCCCCTTCCTGTGCTTCATGCTCTCTTGCTCTCTTTCTCTCAAAATAAATAGCAATAAGTAAAATCTTTTTTTAAAAAGTATAGGTTGCAACAGCAACCCATTCTGCCAGTGAGCTGCCATCCACCCACATTGCTGAAAGAAAAATTTGCCAGGAATGGTTGACTTTTTATTAAGGTGTCTCATTGGAATTTAATATGATTTTTAATAATAATCTCAAATAATCTTATCTATGAACTATTGGAAAATATGGATGAATTAGCATGGAATGGTTTAAGAGTGATCTAAATGTTTTATACGGTAGAAAAGAAACTTTTCCTCTGCCTTATTAGGTCTTCTGCCTGGGGGCTGTATATTAAACTGACTAATGACAGATTAACAGAAGAAAATGTATGTAAATTTTATCTTCTGTCAGCATTTTAATTTTATCTGCACAGAGGCCTTCAAAGAATAGAAGTGGTTAGACCTGGAAGCTTATATACCATTTTAACAAAGGGCAATGAGTTGTAGAGAAATGACAAGATAAAGGAAAGGGGTTTGGGCTTCTAGGACCATAAATTGTGGAAAAGTAAATATATGAGAGAAAGTAATGCAAGATAAGGGTTATTTTAGTAAGGTTTGTTTGTGCAAACCTATATTAATGTCAATTTTCTGTCTTCAATGATAAGGGTGTTCTTCTCCTGACATGGAAGAGGAGAGGAAGAACACCTTCATAAAGAAAAATTTATGTCCTGCTTTTAGCCAGATCAGGAAACAGCCAAAGGTCTTTCTATGTTTGCTGCTTCTTAATTACCTTCAGCTCAAAATAATTCTTGTGCCCAAGTGGCATATTTTGGGGTGGCATATTATGATCCCCTTCAGTTTTAAAGTCTATTGTAAGCATCACAACTCAGCACATACATATATACATTTGTTTTAACTATCTTCTTTAAATGTGCCCTGACTTTCAAATGTTTTTATTTTCTATGTATTCCAAATGAATTTAATCAATTAAAATTAATATGCCTATACATCATTAATGTAATCATATATTATGATTACATATAATATACATTAGGATAATTGTATATAGTCCTATAATTGAGTCTAAATATGTATATATATATATTTGTACTTAATAAAGTAGAGCTTAATTTTATTGGTAATCCTTAACTATAAAATTTTAAGACAGAAATGGAGAAAGGGTTGTGCAACTATGCCATGAACTCTCAAATTAGACTACCATCTTTGTATATCCCTAACATCTGATATAGTATATACACCCATACCCATTAAATCCTCATTGAACAATGCATTGTATAAAAATGAATTCCTCCCATTTTCTTTCTTTTTTTTTTTTTTTTTGAGGAGTAGCAGAGGGAGTGGGAGAGAGAGAATCTTAAGCAGGCTCCATGCCCAGCACAGAACCTGATTCAGGGCTAGATCTCATGACGTTGAGATCATGACCTGAGCCAAAATCAAGAGTCAGACACTAAACCGACTGAGCCATCCTGGAGCCCCCCCAACCTCCCATTTTCTTTCTTTTTTTTACGATTTTTTTTATTTATTTATTAATGAGAGACAGAGAGAGAGAGGCAGAGAGACAGATAGAGGGAGAAGCAGGCTCTATGCAGGGAGCTCGACGTGGGATTCGATCCCGGGTCTCCAGGATCAGGCCCTGGGCTGAAGGCGACCCTAAACCACTGAGCCACCCGGGCCACCCCCATTTTCTATTTTAAAATCTGATTGGTGATATTTAGGATGACAATAGAATGTAGCCAAATTCCAGAATGCATTTTTCTGAAATATCTATAGACACTTCATTGAAAATAAACTGGTGGTAAATTGAATTAACATATCAAGTACTTCTGTGACTATTAAATCTAAAAGACCTCTTCAACTGTTGCTAATATATGTTACATTTATTTTTTTAAAAAAGATCTTATTTATCCATTCATGAGAGACACAGAGAGAGAGGCAGAGGAAGAAGTAGGCTCCATGCAGGGAGCCTGACATGGGACTTGATCCTGAGTCTCCAGGATCACACCCTAGGCTAGAGGCGTCGCTAAACCCCTGAGCCACCCGGGCTGCCCTATATGTTACATTTAAAGGGTACTTTGGATGGCCTTTATTTCGGATAGTGATTTATAATGCAAGTAGAACAAGCCAGAATGGGTGGTATACTCGTAATAACTAATTAAGTCCTAAATGCACTCCAGTGTCATAGTATAGCAATAGGTACGTTAAGATGAGATACTACTTTCATAAGGAAATACTCTATCTCTTGTGAATTACACACAGAGGATAGAACTGTGATTTGGCAATTTAGAAGAACATTCTAATTATCCGGAAACAGTATTTCCTTATCTGTTTTGCCTGTGGCTAAGTTTATCAAATATTTTATTTTACATGGAATTGCTAATTAAAGAATGTGAACAAATTATGTTATCTTTTACTATTTATCACTCTGTTTAAAAAAGAATACTTTGTCATGAAAATTTTCCTTCTCATTCATAAAGTAAAAATAACAACTTTTCCAGTTCCTTCCCCCTATGGGATTAAATAAAAAATAGGCAAACAGTATTTTTTTTTTACATCTGATATCCTGTCTTTTTTAATTTAAACTTTTACAAGAAAATAGGCCCTCAAAACTAAAGCCACAATTAACAAATCTCTGTCTGAACATTCTGAACCAAGGTATCAACGCACTCTTTCATACTGAAACTAGACAATTATCACCAATTATCAGTTAGATATTCCTGTTTTTCAAAAAGAAAAACCTAAATCTGAATACACATTTAAAAGGTGAGGCTCCGGATAATAATGTTAAACAAGTTTGTTTTGTTTTGTTTTTGAAGCACACAAAAGGGTTCTCCTCTCCCGGAACTGTACAATGTACCTTGGATATCTTCTCTTGATCTTCTCTTGGTGACCTTTGTTTATCTGCAAGCAGCTTAAGACCAGTAATCAGTGGCCTTGCCCTTAAATTTGCTCTCAATCTCACTGATAATGGAGTAGATAGAACTAAATTTTCTTTTAGAACTTAGAAGTAGGAATCTCTGTAAGTGCTCTCCCAGCTTAAGCACCTCTTATTTCCATTTTCGTATGTTTTATTCTCTTTCATTCATTAAGGAAAAGATTTTTGCAACCTATTTTGAATTCAAACTTAATCATTCTCTTGCAGATGTTTGCGCCTATGTCCTTACCCTACAATCTAATTCTCAGGCATTTGATTGAAGGATCATCAGCTACTCCCAGGAGGCACACTATTAGAAGGCTGATTACATTTCTGAAATTTATGTCTCTAGAATCTCTATTTCTCCTTATTATTTGCATGATCCTTAGTGGGGAGATTTTAAAATTTATAAAACAAAAAAGGGAAAGAAACATCCTCCTCAACAATTGCTACAAAACACAGTTTGTGAAGAACTTGTATAGGAAGTGGATCCAGACTGGAGTAAGTTATCTTATACATGATTCAACATGGCATTACCTCTGGGTTCACCTTTCAAATCTCAAGGGGTTTAGTAATAGGGAAATGGGATCTGTTTCTTTTTATCCAGCTGGGCTGGTGGCCTTACAACTAGAGGTTTCAGTGATGAGTGGAAATTCAATAAATTATTTGTTAAGTAATATGTCAAACATTACTGATTTTCTTGAGGCAGCACAGTATGTTATTGTTGTTTCAAAATGTAATTGGTTAAAAGCTTGCTAAATAGTCAAGTTTATTTTAATAGTAGGATGCTGGGAAGATTTCTATAGTTAGGATACTGGCCAAAAGAAAGCAAAACCACCAAGGGCCATATAATTTAAGGCGTGTGTTCTTTTTAAGGAATATGTAATTTCCACCTGTTCTTTTTAAAAAGAAAAAAAATTAGTCTCACTAAAATAAATTAGTTTTAACTGGTTTGGATATTGTGACTATTGGGGGATAAATGAAGTTGTCAGCTGCAAAGAAGAGAAGTAGAAATAGGGAGTGAGAGAAAGAAAGGCCAGTGCAAATACAAAGGGAGTGAAAAAAAAGAGGGTGTTGAGAACCGGAAGGGTACTTGAAGGAGTTCAAGAGACCTATAAGTATGAGAGTCCCAGAAGTCCAAGGTAGGCTTTCATGGAACAGTATCATTTACGAAGTGGGTGGCTTTGTGTTTTAGAGATTTCCTGTCGATTAGTCACATACTACTCCATCATATTCGCCCCGCCTGCCTGCCACTGCTGTTCATCGTTGAGATTCAGAATGCACGGGCAGACAGTTAATTCAGTGGGCTTGGGCCTGGAAGTATTTCTATAGTCATTCTATCTGCCTCAAATATAAAGAGGACCTATTTAACACTACAGAAAAATAAAGATTTAAAGAATCTATTCAAGCAGTTTACCAAGGCCTCCTTTATCTTGCTGTATTCTCTCTGTAGACCGAGATGTTTGCATCTATTTCCTTGGCAAAAATCTTGAAATTGTTTGTGCTGTGACATGTAGTGTTGTACTTGTAGAACTTGTGACTTACATACTTGTATATGCAGTATGGACTGCCACCAGCCAGATCAGCCCTACCCATGGAATAGCCCCCACCCGATGGGTCTGGCCTCATGCAGGAGGTCACAGGCTCCTGACATCCATGCCCAGAGATTTGGATTCCATAGATGAGAGGTAGGGCCCAGAAATCTGTGTTTAACAAGCAAACCTCCACCCCTAAGATTTGCTAGCCAGTGGCCTGACCACTGCTAGATGAATGAACACCTCTCCCTGAGGAGTCAGCTTCTCTTCTACTAATCCGTGTGGACTGGGAGCTAGTGGAAGCCATCCTCCCCCCACCATCCAGCACTTGGGCAAGATGCTCACCTGAGAAGGGGTTTGCAGTCTCTCCGGGTGCAATCCAGCAGTCCTATAGAAACAATATCATAAATGTCATTAAATGTGACTTAATTTGAGCTCTTGGTCAGATTTAGTATGGGTTAGATGCTCTAGAAATTCAGCCCCTCATGAAACATTGTTTCTGAGGGGAAGAGAGGAATTACAACTTACAAACTGTTTGAATTGGATAGACAAATTAGGAACAGTTTAAATTTAGAAACGACCTTGTGTCCAAGGTAGATTGCCTCTGATTTTGCTGTCTGAAACTCCTTGACCTTATGAAGTTAAGTGGTAGGAGCCAGAGCTCGCATTCTGGTACTGTAATTTCCTAAAATGCCATATTGGCTTTTATTTCATTTGACCTACCTATGCTTACTGAGTTCCAAGTCCCTTTTCTGCAAAAGAAGGATATGCTGTGAGAAATATAGTTCTGCTGATTTCTGAACTGCGCTGCATCCTGTTATCTAGATACTGTGCTGTGAGCAACATGCACCCTTCCATTTTCTGAGGGAGGTGGTAATGAACAACACGCTTTATCTGTTCCCTCTCCCACTTCATTGCTGCTTGATCTAACTCAAAAAAGGATGCTACAGGATGTTGGAGATAAAAATCTGCCTCGGGCTAGAAAGAAAAAGATACTGCTGATTTGTGCCTGATGACAATATTTGGATGCCCCAAAACCCAAAATAAAATGAACCGAAAGAGACTACAGTTTCTTTTATCCCGATTGTTCTTTGTCTCCCAGGTCATTCAAAAATCTCAGTCTCTTGCTGTTTCCTAGTTCCTTCCCACGTGGCTTAGGCTCAGGGGTAAAGTCCTCATTTCATCACATTTACCCTGTAAGGGCTTTTCATTTCTCTCCACTTCGTACTGGTCAGCATGCGGCCTCCTTGTCGGAGCCACATGAGCTGTGCTCTTCCGTGTCGCTCATCAACACATGGCAGCATATGTATCAGGGCGCTTAGGTGGAAGGCAGGCCGGGAAATTTTTCCTCATGCTTCTTGGTTGGCTGAATTTGAGGGAGGATCTCCTATAGAAATGCAGTTTAATTTTCTTGAAAGACTGATCATTTTACAATGAGCACACTTTCACCATAAACTTCTCTGAGTAGAGTTACAGATGTGCACATACAAGTACAGAAGCGGGAAAAGATGTATCCGCGCTGTGTGTTATTTTGTATACGTGAGATTGGCATTTCCAAATAACCAAGCGTAAAACAAAAACTGTCCCGTTTATGGCCGAGTAGACTTGCATGCCAACAGAGAGACATGATGGTATTAAAACCATATGCAATTCTAGCCAGTTTTTTTCTCTTTTCTCTTCATGGGTATTGCATGATGGTATTTCTAATACAGATACTAATGTGCTTTGGAAATAATGGCACTCGCAGGTCTTTCATCATATTGTATCACTGCTTTATCATATTAGGCTAATACACTGCGAGAGTTGGTAGAACCTCTCCATGCCAAATCGGATCCACTTCTGTTGGCACTCAACCCATTGGACTCACAGATTGATAAGCTAATGTTTAGAGAATTTAGATCGGAGAGAGTCGGCACGGCGCAGACTCAGCATCAACCTCTTGCAAGCAACTAAACTGGCCTCGTCCTTGCTGTTTATAACAGAAAACTGACTTTTAAAAAGCTTAGATCATCAAGTGTTTTGGATTGGGGGCCTCCCTAAAGGGATGTTAAGAGGGGCAGGCCACTCTTGAGAAGAATGCAAGCTTCCTACACTGGGACTTGCTTCCTACACTGGGAGCATAAGATCAAAGCCCATCAAGATGGAGCACAGTGACAGAAAACTGCGGTTCTGTGGGAGAACAGAAGGGGAAGGGCACTGCTGGGGAGGGGCTGTGTGTGGTGACACTTCGGTTGTGTTCCCCTGACACCAGGAAAGGAGAGGGATCAGCTCCGATAACTAGAAAACCCTGGCTATTTAATGGACTCTTTGGTGGCCTCTCTAAGGCAAAGCAGAGGAAGCAAAGTCTGTGTATTAAGTGTATTTTGCATTTTTAAAACTTGACGTGCTGTATTGTACTAAACTAAGTGTAATCTTTTAAGGCAAGGTATACCCAACCTGCTCTGAAATTTACTCTGTTGATTCTATTACCAAGTGTATTCAGGTGCAACACAGAGACTGCTTTCGGTGACACTAATGAAGAAAAATCCTCATGCCAGGCTTTATTAGATTCCTCAGCTAAAATCCTAACTTTCTCCTTATTTCTTGGCACTTGTATACAAATGGTGTTGCCTCATAGGACAGGCATGAGCTATTCTTTTTCTGTAAAATTTTCCGAAACTATAGGCTGTGGTTCTCACTTTTGAAAAAGTATTTTGTCTGGATGTCTTTCAAACTAGCTTCAGATATTATTTAATACTATGTAACTGGGTCCCCTGTGGCTCAATATTGCTTATTTTCCTTCTGTAGTGGATGTGAACTTTCCTTAATTTAGTTGGATGAAGACACTCTGTAATAATTTCAATGCTAATCAATGGATATTCATACTGTGCAATGAACAAAGAATTTAACATTGTATTTGGAAATGTTCTTTCTCCTTCCTGTCGCCGCACTGTGTGGTACTGCCTAATGTGAATACTTGTAAAAATATAAATTCCTTAAAAATAAAAATATGATCAGTTGGTATCAAATCTTTTTAGATAGCTAAATAATTTGCAAAGTATGCTTGATAGTAAATATCTTTCCAAAGAGAAGTAATCTCTGCTTCTTTCTCACAAATGGAATTTGTGTTGTGAATAAAAATCACATTGATCTGCCTTATATTTGCCTCTGTGCTCTAACCATTTTACTGTGTTGTTTAAGTATATATAAAAATGATGGTTGTGGTATTTAGAAATCCATCGAAAAGCTTTTTGTTGGCATTCAATATTAGTGGGATTATCTTGGGTCATTCTCTCTGTTTAAGTCATAGTAAAATGTTATGATAAGAAGAATTTTCGTTTTTTCTCATTAAGGCATATGGGGACTCCACAGTAATTTTGGAATACAATCATGTCTTAGCTTTGGTTTTAAACTGTCCTCTTTATGCATTCCTGCCTGAGAGCCAGGTACTTTGACCTCCATGTCTCTGCTAGTTAAATTTTCTAAATTCTATGGGCAAATCTAGAATCTGTCATTTATGTTTGTGATTGACCCTCAAAGAACCTTCCCTGTGGATCAATAAATCAATGCCAAGGACACCAGGACTTTGCCATCTGAACTATCCATCATAAAAACTGCGGCAGTGCCCTGAAAACTCAACCACTGTCTTATTTATGGCATTAAACCACACAATTTGGCAGAAATTACATGCTTAGAGAATGAAGCATAGAATAAACTTCAGTTCTGTCTCTCTTTAGTCACATCTTTTTGGAAGTAAGCTTTCCTGTTGTGCAGAAGGGATTGACTGACACTACTATGGGCTATACTTAATTTCAATAAAGCACAAGGTCATTCTTAACATGGATGGACTTCCCATGTTCTTCTCTAAAAAGGATTCACTCAAGCTGTTCTGTTAAAGGAAAGGGTTTTTTTCTTACTTGAAATCATTTTTTCTTCATCATTTTGCTTAAAAGATGGAAATTACTTCTAATTATGAAAAGGGTGGTTGAGTACAGAGCAACAAGTAAAAGCCAGCTTTTAAAATCTTCTGCTTTTTTTCTGCTATAACAAACTGCCCTCCCTCCAGTTTTACAATGCTAGGCATAGCTATTGACTTATATAAAAGCATGAATTAAGAGATCTAATATTTAATTGTAAGACAATTCAAATTACAGGGTAGACTCCTGAATACATAATCATCTTTAGCATAAAACCTAGAAACATTAAACCTGTCTACATTGAACCCATTAAAAGTTTAATTGTCACGTTACACATAAATAAGTTGTTTATCATGGCGCGTGCTAGTAAATTAGTATTCACAGAAAATATTCCCGTGTCTCAATGCAAATGTTAATTGCCCTTCATGACAAGAATAGTGCTCCACATACGTGACACCCTCAGCCTGGAAGCCTCAGAACCCTCTGCCGCTGCACAAGAACAAATGCCTCTCACATCTGACCGGTGACTAATGCTACTATGTCCAGCCTTCTCTCCCACTTGTGACTTCGCTTTTCCCAGCCTTATGTGCTCATGACCCAGCTGTGTTGTGGAAGGAACAACTATTTCCACGAGGACATCATTGTCCAATTTTAAGAGAGCACAGTTCCCTTCCAAAACATGTACCAGAAATGATTATCTGCTGTCGGCTTGGCTCTTCAAGAGCCCAGTTGGTATATGCACCTCATTTTGCTCTGTTTTCATTTTCTCCTCTCCTTCAGCATTGTCATTGCAGGGGCAGGGAAACGGGGAGGACACCAGGATGAAATTTTAGGTCTCCAAGTTTGTATTCTGCTCTCCTTGACGTTCACCAAAGAAATCCTGAACAAAATGACACAATAAACTGTCTTAAAAACTACACAGTCATGTGATAGGGAGCCCTCTCTGGAGTAGTTCACATATAAAGGAGAGAAACCCGTCCCTCACTTTAAATGTTGGGTGCAAAAGGCATGGTGCCTGGTAGGAGACTGGGAAGGGCAAATGAGAGGGAGGTGTATTCTGCTCAGGGAAAGTCACAGTTAGGGTCTCCGTACATACGGTACATATGGGACCATTAAGGTACAGGAGGAAAAAACATTGGAATTCCTCCTCAGGTTTTATAACTCGTCCTTTCAAATTTATTTTCTGTGTCTGCTTTATAACATGCATATCTATTAATATAGAGTAATACGTGTATGTACGTTATTAACAATAGAAGTGTTTTAACTGGTAAAGATGCACAATCAAAAAAGTTTGGAAACCACTGAGCCTGAATGTAGAGAAACACGTCAACCAAAGACATTTTAGTATCTGAGAGATGCATGATCATCTGCTGATAAGCCATTGGCAAGGAAGTTTCGACTAATTGCATATTATTTTGCATTAGCTAATGTTTTTCTTTGAGCTTTTCTTTATCACCACCCGGGAGTCACATGCAACCTGAAACAACCAGACAGTGAATTGTTGTGATACCACATTCCTAGAGTCACCATATTTCATAGTGTAGTTAGAGTATAAATGAGACAAGAGAGGGTCTTCTTTCATCCCTGCCAAGTAGGACACAGCCAGAAATGACCTGCTCCCCTGACACAGAATACAAGTTAATCCATCAGTAACTTCATTGTGATCCTCAAATCTATCAGCCAATGAAATTTTGTATTGGAAAGAGAACTTTGTATGTTCGCTTTGTTTTAATAAAATTGGGAGAGTAAGTCATCTGACACAGGACTAATTTATACATTGTAAATAAACCTCAGTAAAATTTGGGAGGGAATTTATTCCTGCACAGACCCCCCAGTTCCTGAGTAAATTGGATACAAATTAAAATTTCATTGTAGCAGCAATACATATCCTCATTAGGAATTGCAGAAGGTTCCTAAGAAGGTTCCTATGTACAGCCAGTGGTTCGCATGTGGTCTTCTACACTTTGCCAACTTTCAGAAAACATTCCTTCAAATTGCAAAAGAGCTGGCGTCCTGCCAGTGCTCCAAATGGCTGAACTGCTATACTGAAGGAAAGTCAGTTGGGAAGCAGAACTCAGCAACTGCTTGCTTCATCTTCCAAAGCAAGCCTCTTCTAGAAGAAGAAAAGCCAAAGTCTAAAATACAAACAAACAAACAAACAAAACCAGAAGAGAAGTGAGGAGAAGAAGAAGAGGGCAAAAAAGAGAAGAAAATAACGGTGCTTTCATATTTTTAGTTGCAACAGTAGCCCCAGTTGACTTAATTGGTATTCATCTGAGAAAAAAATCAAGGAAACCAATTGAAAATTATAAAAGAAAATAAAGGTCTGTTTTTGTCTTGAATGTTGAGTTCTGTGTTGTTTTGCCTGTTGAGCACAGTGAATCAGATTTATAATGTGACTTTGCTTCTCACCCCCGTCCTTTGAAAATAAAAGGACTCTTTGTCTAGTCTTAAAATGTTAAGTAATTGGTGGCATTTTGTGGTAGCCTGGCATCTCAATCCCTCATCCTTTTTCATCCCACTACTGTGTCTTGTGGTGTTGCGTATGTGTATGATGTGTATGGACTGGGGGGAGGAGAGCCTTACTTATCTCTAATAGGAGCCGCACTATTCCATTAGTATACTTGGAAACGTTTCTGTGTTCCGTCTCATTGTGATTCCTTGTTCACGTGCTGACCAGAGATAAATCTATACTGAATTCTTCTTAACAGCTGTCAAACCAGATTCTTCGCAGAATTATGTTGTCCTTTAATGGCAAGGGGTGGGGGGGACTTTCCATTTGTATTTATTTAATAACTGTGTGTGTGTGTCACTTTTTAATATTGAATCTTTACTTGTCCTTCTTAAAGTAGGACCACATTGAAATTTTACAAAAAGCCAGTCCCCTGGCCCAGTATTCCACAAACTTTAAGAACTGGGGAGAAAGAAAACTGGGTAAGAATGGTCTTGAATAAAATATATACTCCCTACAGTAGTAGATAATATGGAAGGTTATCTTAAAATCAAAATTAACTATATAAAATATAAAAATACTTCCGCCTCCCTTAAATCCTAAACCTGAATTCTGAGTTCCTTTCTCTCTTCACAGTCTTTCAAGAGCTGAACTAATCCATTAGGGCCACCTGATACATTAACTGCTGTAATTCACATCAGTTAGGCCTCCCAGCCTCCCTCCCACCGACCCCAACTCTCTGAAATTACACCTGGCTTTAGATGCAGTCTTGCCCTAAGGCACAAAGAATGATGACTACCAAATAATTCCTTGGGGTCCTTTCTTGGCCTATGATTTATGAAATGGAATTATGCTGTTCAAATGTATCCTTGTTTTTACATCTCCCATGTAGTTACTCTGAATGGCCTTACGATTTGGGGCCTGATTTTGTGCCTTCCCGGCTCCAAACCATTGCCAGTCATAATTCACTATCTTATTTTGATCTTGCTCTTAACCCGCAAAGCAATTCCTCCTTTTCACAGCCCTCCATCCCCCAAAATCCTCTAGGTGTTGCAGACATCCAAGGATGAGCCAACAGAGAATTAAAAAGCTGTTGTTTAAAAGGGATTTTGGTATTTTTATAGTTCTAACTTAGGCATATGATTAGGAAGTTAAAAACTCGTTAGAGAGGAATTAATGATAGCATGTGCTGATGATAACAAGGAACTTTCTAATGGAAGGACTCAATAGCCATTCCGACCATTAGTTACTAACCTCCACAGCAGCGCCAAAAATTGAATGTGAACTGACATGAAGCTACTATTTTACTGCTAAAGGTGATCCTTTCAAGTTCAGGTGCTGTGTTTATGGGCTTTGGGAGCAGTTTAGGTACACTCTCAAACATTTTTTTAGAATGCTGCTTTTTAAGGAATTCTCACAGATTCATCAACTCCTGCTGTTAAATACGGTTCAAATGACCACGGACAAAATCGGCAGTATGGAATTCTTGTTAAAAATCATGGATTCTGGAGCCAGACTGCCCAGCTGCAATTCTGGCTCTGCCACTTACACTTACTAAGTATGTCCTTGAGCAAGGTGCTTCCCTGCTATAAAATGAAAATCAAATAGATCTATTCTCAGCATTGTGAGAATTAAAAGAGACCATGAATGTTAATCATTTACCCTTCTGCCTGGCACATATAAATGTTAACTACTGTTATTATCGATTAGCAACTCGGGAGTCTTTTTTTTTTTTTTAAACTATGTCAGCAAGCCTAAAATATTCACATGGACCATGGTGGAATGAACAACATTCCATATTTACTCCTTGAGCCAATATAATTAGTATTCCTCAAATAGTACTCTTTGGCTCTCTATTAAAGGAAACGTGACCTAACCCTAATCCTATCCACCACTCAGAGCAAAATCCAAGTTTATCTTTGTTTATCATTATTGAGAAAGAGATGATACCAGGATTCAGGCAATTAAAGAACAAGATTGGAGTTTGATTTATTCAAATAGATCTAAGGTCCTTTCCTGAACTAGACTCCAATTTTTTTCTCTCAAAAATATTGGATTATTTCCTTCATCTTACAAATGCTTACAAATAGATCTATTTACAAATAGATCTTACAAATGCTAAGTAGCGTCTCCTAGTATGTGCCAGGTTTTTCCTTACATTTGCATGTAAACATTCTCATATTTCACCTTAATTAAAGCATTATTATTCATGATAATTTATGGTCATTTACTAGATTTACAATGTGGCAGGCATTACTATGGCAGTCACATGAAACCTAATAATCCTCTATGGTGCATTATTGGAAGATTTTTATAATCAAATATAACTCCAGTGAATGCCATTCCATCTTATGCAGTCTGGAAAAATGTAAAAATCAGTTCATTCAGTATTGCTAAACCAGGAGAGCTCTATTAATCAGCACTTCTATGCTTCTCAGTATAATGATAAGGGATATTCATTAATGTGTTAAAATATTAAAGTACGTGCAGGATTGTTTCTGTGTTGTGTACCTTTTGTACTCTATCTTTGAACTTAATGGACTCAAGATATGTACGGTGATTTGCTATTAAGAGAATATTGTTAATCAAACATCGTATTATCTGACCATTCTAAAAAAACTTACCCAATATAACTAGCAGCTGTGGGGATTTTTTAATGTAATAATGTGTTTTCCCAATCATTCATTATCCTGTTTTTCAGATGGTTTGGATTTTTTTTTTTAGTAGATTTTTGGAGTGTCCATTAACTGTCCATTACACTGGATTCATTTCTCTCTTTTTTTGAACATTGCAGGTGAAAGTAGGGAAGAAAAGTTAGGCGATTCATTGCAAGATTTATACAGGGCATTGGAGCAAGCCAGTCTGTCACCGCTGGGAGAACATCGTATTTCAACTAAGATGGAATACAAGCTATCCTTTATAAAGAGATGTAATGACCCTGTGATGAATGACAAACTACACAGGCTGAGAATTCTCAAAAGCACTTTAAAGGTAAGATATGAAATAGAAGGAGAAATTCCTTAGAGATTCATTCTTGAGCTCGGTGAATTACCAGATAGTCTAAATGAAAAAATACAAAATGGAGAGGGGGTGGGGGTGGGTAGGTAGAGGGGAAGAAGCAAGCTCGGCTGTTCTGTAGTGTTGTAAGTACATTGGTTAAGAGGAAATCACCTTAACTTTTCGTTATCATCTCAAAGCATTGGCTAAATGCTAAGTGACTTAGTTCTAGGAGAAAACCGGGCGTAATTAAATTTTTTATTTAAAAAATGTGGGACTGGTGTTATTCCTTTGTCTTTCATTTTCCTAAGATAAATATGCCATGTTATTGGCATATTAATATTGTTATTAATATAGTTATTAAAAGAACACAGCATGCATGCAGAATGCAATAGTGGGCACTAAAAGGCTTTGAGATCTTTCGTAAATATCTTTCTTTGATATCTCCTGCAGCACATTTGGAGTGAAGCCACAGTGATTCATGTTCCATATACAAATTTTATAATTGTGCTGTTTACGCTATCAGTTCCCAACTCACATGTTTCTTTCTTTTTCTACACTTCCATAAGTGCTTACATTATCTGTAGTCTCCTTATTATGCCACCTCCAGATTGAGGAGGAGGTGGTGAAGAGAGGGGAACAGAGAGGCAGGAGGTTGAAGAGGGAGGCAGGAAACAGAGCCCCCTCACCGTGTGTGTATGAGGGGAGAGGGCCAGCTGTACAAATTCTCCCCAAGTGGGCCTTCCAACCTTGAAAAGTCATAAACACAAAAGAACTACCATACAGAGTATGTGGCGCAGGAATTTCAGGAAACAAAAGGTCAAAGGGCTCCTTTGGGAAATATTTCAGATCCATGGAGTGCTGCTGAGGTTTGGTGATTTTGAAGCATTGATGAGTACCAAAGAGATAAACAAAATAGAAAATGCCTGATTATAAAAAGTTTCCAGTAGCAAGCAGCCAGGTTTTCAGAGTCAGTTAGCTTGTAGTTGGTATTCCTGCGAGCACTATTGCAAATCTGTGGGGCAACTTAATGGCCTTTTGGTAACTAAGGCAAGAATTTGAAAGAGCTATAATAGTAATAAGAATAATTCTGCTAGGGGTGCCTGGGGGGCTCAGTCAGCTAAACATCCGACTCTTGATTTTGGCTCTGGTCATGATCTCAGGGTCCTGACATGGAGCCCCACATCTAGCTCTACACTCAGCCCAGAGTTTGCCTATCCCTCTCCCTCTGCTCCCCCCACTCTCATGATCCCTCTCTTAAATAAATAAATAAATAAATAAATAAATAAATAAATAAATAAAATATTTATTTCTTTAGATTCTGCTAAATCTAAATCTTTATTTAGAATGATTCTGCTGACCAGCCCTATTCCAAAGATAACCTCACCTTCCCACCTTACAGAGCTCCCCACCCCATTCAGATCCAAACTGTCTGCTTGTAAAAACAGGCATTTGGATGCGGGTCAGGCTCACATATTTTGAAGACCTGCTCCTGTCTTGTTCTCTCAGCCCCTCAGCCCTGTCTTTTATGCTCCACATCCCCAAAAGCATTTACTTCCAGTAGCAAAGAATTTGAGCTCCTGCCAATGTTCAGTTCATTGAGTATTGGTGAATCACTAGGTGTGTGAGGCTGTGCTCCACTCTCTGGAACAAAGATGATGAAAAACAACTGTGAAGAAATGCCCCTCATTGATAAAACCAAACCATAGAGCCCTATACTTTTCAGAGTGGGAAATTAGGAGGATGGAAATTGTAACTGCCCAAGCAACCCTGGATGTGTGTAGTCCCTGGAACCATAACAGGCCCCTCACCAAGCACAAGGTTACCCCCAACCTCCTCAGCCCCAGTCCTGCTGTCCCCATCTGACCCCAAGGACCAGAACAACTGCTTAGGCACCTTGCTGTATTTCCCTCCCAGCTCTCCCTTCCCACTTCCCACAAAACACTCCCTAGACTTCCCTGCCCCTTCCTTGAATGCTTAAAAGACAGGCCTTAGCTCCTCAGACTGTCTTACCCTCTCATCTTCATCCCTCCTCCCACTGGGAAGACTCACTTCTCCCACAGGAGATAGCTGTGCTGTGTTGAGCTCCCCCAAAATGAACCTCATTCTTCAGCTGACAGCTGCTGGCCTCCAACAGAGAAGGGAGGGCTCCTTTGCATTGCAGACCCCCAGTGCTACAGGAAGGGAGCCATGACCTTCATACATCAAGAGTTACTATTTGTGGTGACAGGAGGGCTGTGCTCTTTCTCATACAAGTATGAGGAGCTAACCATCTAGCAGGAAGGATAGGACAGTGCAAAAGCAACTCAACACATAGTATGTAAGTCCACTCAGTGGCAGTGATAAAGTGTTAGGAGGACATAAATGAGGGAGAAAACATTTTGGGGGGATTGTTGATGGAAGGCTTTAAGAAATGAGAGGCATCTGAACTGGATGTTAAAGAATGAGGAAGGTTTCCTTAGACAGAGATGGGAAACATGATCAGCCAAGAGAAACTAACCACACAGACTGGGCAATACAGGCCTACCTTGGGTGTATAAAAAAGCACACTAGGATTTGAGTCTAAATCTCTGGGTTTGAGCATACCAGAGCCATTTCTTATGGGCTTCTCAAGATTTATTAACTTTTTATTTTAAATGCGAATGAAAGTCTGTACCCACCTTAACTGTTGAATCCTTTTGCTTTTCAGGCCAGAGAAGGGGAAGTAGCCATTATTGATAAAGTCCTAGACAATCCAGACTTGACATCTAAAGAATTCCAACAATGGAAGCAGATGTACCTCGATCTTTTCTTGGATATCTGTCAAAACACCACCTCAAATGACCCATTAAGTCTTTCTTCTGAAGTAGATGCAATCACTTCCTCTCTCACACATACTCACTCATACATTGAAACACATGTGTAAGTGTATTCTGTCCTCTGGCCATCTGGTACCTTCTGGTACTTTGATCAAGTATATGAGGTAGTTTTATATCAGTGTGTGGAACACTTGACAAGCTATACTTTAATGTTACCAAACTATATGAAACAAACCATATATGGTCATAATACCACTGTCTTTAATGAGCATTTGTATATTTTATATGCAGTTAGTGCTCAGCTTATGTTTACCATGTGCAAAATCAACTGTCTTCAATGACTTAAAATTAACTTTTGCAAACAACTCTGAAGACAGGTGGTCTTCAAGTAGTAAAACCACAAAAAGGCAGTTTTCTATCTAAGGTCATCTTTTCTCCCTTTAAGTTAATTTTATATAAACAAGACTTCAAAAGTAAATCACATTTTTTCAGGTGCAGACATCCTTGTGGGTGGGAAAGAATTTAAACCTTTTTTATATTTATTAAAATGTTCTAAGAATTTTCTTAAACATTGCACAAAGTTTAATGCTGTAGTTTTATTTTTGTGAAATGTAGATGTGCATACAAGAGTTAAGCAAAATAGAGGAGCATCAACATAAGAAAAGTTCAGGTATCTAATATTCGTCTTAACAGTCTGTTAACTTGTGAAAGCTGGTTAATGGAAATACTATTCCAAATCTATGGGGACACTTAATGGTGTATCAGGGCAAAGCTTTGTAAGATGTTTTTGTAACTAAGACCAAAATTGAAGATAGAGCTGCTTTATTTTCTTGGTTTAAATCTTCCTTTATTTTTGTAGTGATGAAATGCTGATTGTGTACAGAGGAATTTGAGAGTGGATTTTGTAAAACACAGCTAATTCACCCAGAAAGGCAGCTAACAGATATATATATATATATATATATATATATATATATATATATATATATATAGAATTTCAGCCCAACTCATGTTTTTAAACTCCAGCTACTAAAAAACAAGGGATAAACAGAAATGAATCAACTTTCCAGTTAGTTTCCAATTTTCCCCCAGTCCATTAATTACACTTATGTAATTATATTTAAGGCAGGAAAGTAAAATACATTTAGATACAGGCCAATGTGTGTTCTAATACAGAAAACAATGTTGAAAAATAAAAATGTGCCTCTCTCCTGAGGAGCAAGAGGATAATGGTCATTCAGAAATATATTACACTGAATTATATGAGAGAAAGAATTTATAGAGGTTTTTCCTAGCTTCATGAATTGTTCTATAGAGTGGATGAAGTCTGTGAAAAAGTCCTCTTCATATATTTTTCATTTATAAGTATCTCGTTTTTGAAAGTGATCACAGCATGATAATGACTGTGCTGCTTTTTAGTGTCTGGCTGCATAACGTACAAGTCACAATTTGCTGTTTTTTTTTAGGAGGAGGAAGGGACCCTCCTTTACTATTCTATATTCTAAAATCTACTTCTAATCAGCTTTATACTGTTGCCTGTACAGCTCAGTGAATGTACTTTCATCTCTAAGAGTTCAGATATATGCCAGTGAATATTTTTGCTGTAGAGGAGAAAGTAAAAACTCCACAGCAGGGATCTTTTTCTTTGCTTTTGAAACCAACATTGAATCACTATCGTTTTGCAGACTTTGCACACTGTACAGGAGAGTGGCCTTTCTACAGCACATTTTCAGTAATCCTATATTTAGTCAAAATGGATGAGAAATCACGTATTAATGTTTGTATGGAATTTTGGGTCTAGTGTAATATTTTTATCATTTAAAAAAACCTATTTGTAAAAACATTTATTTACTGCATGGATATTGACGTACATTAAATTTGTGGAATTTTGTATATGTAAAAACAACAACAACAAAAAAAAACAAAACCTCTTGTCCTAAAATGAAGTGTGCTTGTTACAGGTGTTTAGACTTGTTGATGTTTACTAGACCAAATGTGTACATTCATTTAAAAATATCTGTATCTGATGGATGTGTCATGAATACAGCGGCAAGGTTATGCCCTGTAAACAACGAGCAGTTGATGGAAAGACTAGCTGTGTTACTACTAAAGCAGCTTTTACTTTTGTAAAGTCAGCTCTGTTGTTTTAAATGGTAAAAATTAAACTAATGAATTTTAAAAGACTCGTGATTAGCTTAGCATGAAAGAGACCTTTTAACACTATATTTATCTGTACATTTTATTGCATTAGTTTCAAATCTAGGAGAGAGGCAGTACTGTAAACTGAAGTGAAATAAATTTAGCTCTTAATGAATCCTTATAAAGCACCTACTTTATTCATACAGAGTCCTCACCACATTTCTTTGAGACCTAATCACAGAGCCACCGCCCCCTACTCCCTTCTCTAGTCGGGAGCTCTAACTTTGCCACTCCATCCGCAGTACAAGCCAGAAGCAGCAGCTGTTCAGTGTGTGCCAGTATCTTTTCTGAGACCCTGCAAAATCAAACTCCTTTCCCGTTTAGCTGACACAAACTTGAAAATTTCACCTACTCTTCTTTCCTTTCTGCTGATTCTTGGGAGGTTGGGGTGGGGAAGGGACCGCCAAAAGTGTGTGTGTGTGTGTGTGTGTGTGTGTGTGTGTGTGTGTGTTACAACTATAACCTACTGGCATGTCTGCATAATGAACTTTTAAAGAAGATGAAAGAAAAAAAAATAAAGAAGATGAAAGAAATAGGATTGGGTTTTGCTAGATGTTCCACATAACCCGAAGAACCTGATTATTATGGCTAAGGACTGCTGAAATAAAACTGAAAACCAATGATCTGCCTAAAGCCAGGGCAAAAGCAGGCCAGGGGTAAGGATGAGGGACAGAAAAACTTAACGCAGGCCACTTTCTCAAAAACAAAACAAAACTTAGAGATTTTTTTCCCCTTCTCAGTTCTACATTTATATTAAACCATCAGAGCAGAAGCATACATAGTTCTGAATCCTGAAATCATAGTTCTCCTTATAATGATTCCACACTATTTACTGAAGGCACTTTCCTTCTCTATTTATTCAGATAATGCCATCTTTTCCGACTATTACAACCCGTATAGCTAACAATTTTCTGGGTTTTGCATATAACTTCTTGCGGCACATTTTTGGCCTTGTTTGTTTGGCACAAAAGGAATCACTGGTTAGCACCCAGGGAAACACTTTAACTATCAGAGGGACAACAGGGTCGTATTGTATTTTTAAAAGTCTACCTCTAGACCAGCATGAGCCGTCCCAGAAGTGCTCAGCTTAGGGGGAATGTTCTTGCAGCAAGGTCTCGTGTGCATCCTTAAACTTCAGAAGCCGCTCTGCCCCCCCAGTCCCGTTCTTAGGGCAAGCCCACGCGTCACTCTGTAAGCCTGCCCAGGCGCGACTTTCTCTCCTCCGTCGCCGAAGACCGCACTACCCCATTAAGCCCAGCACTAAATCCGGCGCCCCTGCGCGCCCGCCCTCCCTCTCCTCGTCCCCGCCCTCAGCCAGCTGCAGCACCGCGCACTGGAGGCCGCTCCAGGCCCAGGGTAGCGCGCAGCCAATGTCCTCCCAGCGGTCCAGGTCGAGGTCGTAGCCCACCACGTTGCGGGTAGGCACCTGCCTCGACTCCCGCCACTTGAGGCCGCCCAGCAGCAGCGCCGTCTCCTCCACCACGGCCAGCCCGTAGCAGAAGCGATCGTAGGGCAGCGGTCGCAGCCGGGTCCACTGGTCCGTGCCGGGGTCATAGCGTTCGATCTCCGAGAAGGGCTCATAGCGCCCCAGAAAGGCGAACACCGCGCCGCGCAGCACGGCCATGTGGTGCCCGAAGCGGGCGGTGCTCATGGGCGCCCTCTTGCTCCACGCTCGCTCCCCGGGGCCGAGGGCGTACACGTCCCGGAGGCTGCTCGCGCCGCCCTCGCCGCTTCCCGCCTTGCCCCCGGAGATGTACACGACGCCACGGTCCCCGACGGCCCCTGCGTGGCCGTGCAGCGCCCGCGGCAGCGCCGCGGCCGCCGTCCAGCGGTCCCGGCGCAGGTCATACATCTCCACGGACGCCAGCGCCTCGCCGTCCGCGCCCAGACCCCCGACGGCCAGCAGCCCCTCGGCCACCGCGCCGCACCAGAAATGGGCCCGCGCTTCCCGCATAGCGGGCAGCGCGGTCCAAGCGTGGAAGCGCGGGTCGTAGCGGTGCACCTCCGCCGTGACCGGCCGCGGGCCATCGGCCAGCGGCGAGGAGGCGGCCTCCGGGGGGCTCTCCCCGCCCAGGACGAACAGGAAATTGCCTGCGGTGCACACGCTGTGCCCCAGGAGCGGTGCAGGCAGCCGCGTGAGACTGCGCCAGCGGTGGTTGTACACGTCGAAGGCCAGCACGTCCTGGGTGAGCTCCCAGTCCTCCTCCTCTTCCACCTGCTCCTCCTCCTCCTCCTCCTCCTCCTCTTCCTCCTGGGGCTCCGGCGCGGCGCCCCTGCCCCTGGCTACCCTCTGGGGGACCACGACCTCCTCGGTCACCGCCTCCCGAGCCCTGCGCCCCCCTACCAGCAAGATGCGGGTCTGGGGACTGCGGACGCTGGTCTGCTCGCCCTGCAACAGCGGCTGGCGGGAGGGCGCCCGGTGGTAGTTGAGGGCCTGGATGATGAGGCCCTTGACCCGCGCGGGCAGGTCGAGGCCAGAGCCCGAGTACACGCGCCGCAGCACGTCGGCAGGGACAAGGCCGAAGCGAACGCGCTCGAGCAGCGAGGTGCAGTGGGCCAGGCGTTCGGCCTCGGGCTCCTGCCGCAGCCAGGCCAGTGCCAGGCCCAGCAGCCAGGCCTCGGGCACCCGCGCCAGGTCGGCGGCACCCAGCAGAGCCTTCAGCGACGTGGGGTTCAGCTCCAGCAGCCCCGCGGGGCCGGCGCCGCGCAGCAGCAGCTCCCTCAGGTGGCGCGCGATACAGCGCTCCGCGGCGCCCAGCGTGTGCAGCAGGCCGAAGCGCGCCGCCACGTTGGCGGCGAAGCAGCAGTTGTCGGGAGCCAGCTGGCGCTCCAGGTAGCGGCCGCACAGCGCCAGGGCCTCGGTCACCTGTAGGTAGCTGGCGGCCTCCAGCGTGTCTTCCACCGTGTCCATGGAGAGCGGCAGCCAGGCGGTGTAGATGAAGTCCAGCAGGCGCTGCAGGCCGGCCGCCGACGGCACGTGCAGGTGAATCACGCTTGCCCTGGATTCCCGGGTGTGGCTCTTGAACAGGGCCCTGAAGTAGTCGCTGGAACACGCCAGGAGCGACCTGTGGGCCGGGAACTCGCTGCCCTCCGCCTCCAGCGTCACGTCACACAGGAAGCCCTCGGCGCGCAGGGCCTGATAGCCGGTGAGCAGCGCGCCGCCATGAGCTTTACAGTAAGACAGGAAATAACTCATGGTGCCCAGGCGGGAGGCGGCCGGGCCGGCGCGGGGGCCCACCGGGGACGGCCAGAGGCATCGCGGGGCACCCGGCCCCAGGACCGAGTCCGCGAGCCCCAGAGCCCCTAGCGGGGGCCCATTTTGCCTGCTCGGCCGAAAGCCCCGGGCACCTTCAACCGGGCCTGCAGATACCCCTGTACTCTCAGAGCAAACCCGGTCGGGCGATGGTTTCCAGAAGCTGCTAGTTGCGCAGGGCACGCAGTTGGGAGGCTTCCGGAGGGAGCGGGGTTTGCTTTGGGCGGCTGCCGAGGCTGCCAGCGCGTTCCCCAAAGCGCCCTCCCCGTCCCCGTCGGGGGAGCCCACACCTGCGCGCCGGGGGCACCATCACCTGGAAGGGCCGAGCTGCGGGGGCACTGATTCTGAGGGGTGCCCGATCTCCGACGGCGCTGATGCGCGGATGTGGCCCGGCTCGGGGCGGCCCGGGAGCGCGGGGCGAGGGCTCTGGCCTCCCGGGGGTGGACGAGGAGGACGGGCGCTGCGGGCACCCGCGAGGGCCGGGGACAACTGCGTATGGGGCGGGGAGGGGGGTGAGCTTGTTCCGCCCGGAGGATCAAATCAAAGCCTGGGGGATTAAGGAGGGGGGGCGCGGGTCAGCGCGGCGAGTCGGAGGCATGATCGGGCGGGCGCCGTACATAACATGCCGGTAGCTCACCGCGACAGGAATAGCGCGCGGCTTCGGCCTCCGCGGCCCGCCCCGCCCCGCGCCCCGGCTGCTGGCCGCGAACCCAGGGCCGCGGCGCTGGAGGGAGCGCCCCGGGCCCGGCCCCGACTGCGGTGACCCGACGAGCCGCCGCTCACCAGGGGCTCTCGGGAACTCGGCCAGGGCTGCGGGAGGCGCTCACTGGAGCGGCGCGAGTCTCCGGCGCCCTCGGACCTGGTGGTGTCTGGGGGGAGGCGGCCGGCCGGGCGGGGGGGGGGATGTCGACCCCAGGTGCGTTGGCGCCTGGGAAAGGAGCCCCGGGCTCAAACTCGCCGCCTCGAGAGGGGCCCTAATTCATCCGGCGGGGGCGGGGATTACGCGGCGACTTTGCGCGCCGACACCCAGGAGGCCGCTGCGCGCAGAGGAGCTGCGGGCGGGAACCGCGCCGGGGGCCCGGGCTCCCTGCCAGCGGCGCTCCGGACCGTGCCCCTCACCTGGACTCACCCTTGCGAGATGCTGGGCCTACTCTGCGCCCTGCCCGAGGCGGCCCGCGTCTCCCGGGCTGGCCGCTCTCACGGTCTGCGCTGGGGAATTTGCTCCCACCCCCGCTCCCTGACCCCAGCCGAGCTCTCCCTTCCTGTTCTTGGATCCTGCCCAACCCATCCCTTGGCAAAGTGGACAAGGAAATTATAGGTGACTTGGGTTTTCTGCCTTTGAATGACCACTTCCTTTAAGAAAATAATTCGTTCCAGTTTCTCTCCCTGACTTTCCAGACTGTGACCTAATTACTGCCTGCTGCATCCTCAACGCGGTGACGAGATAATGGGCAGTAAGGTCGCAGAGCTGGGGACAAGTTCGTCGGGCCCCTTTTCGTGAAGTTATTTATAAGATGCACCGAACACAGAAATGATGACTAAAACTGCCCAATCTTGAGACATTAGGAAAGCATTTCTCCATCTCCTCCATCCTGCTCTTAAATAACTAAATGATTAATATAACTGTTCTTTCTTGCCAATTTGGAGCTTCTGTGTTTTGCTTTCATCTAGAATTGATTTTTCTATTTTCTAATGCAACCCCTCTGGCAATCTGCTTTAAGTGAACCATTTGAGGGCATCTGAAATAACTCTCATTTCTGACAGTTGGGATGGTGTTTCATAAGAAAAAAAAAAGTCCAAGGAAGTATAAAAATGTATCGTTTTCTGCCTCGTATGCCATCCGTACTTACAAGGTCTCCAATTAGAATTCTTGAAGTGCATAAAAATATTAGTAAAATGATCCTGCTTTCTTGTCAAAGATGGAATTGCTTTATGACTTAAATTAGCCAAATTATAAAATGCAGGCAGAGGCTCAAGTTAAGGGCTTGCTTAAACTCCAGAGGCTAAAAATACTCCAATTTGAATTCCTAATGTTAAAACTACAGATGGATTCAGGCGGGTGCTGGTTGGTTTTTTTTTTTTTTTTTAAGTACTAAAATTCTTAGTTCGAAAATAAAATACCACTTTGGTTCAGTGTGCACAGATCTGAATGGTGAAATTAAATGGCCTTTACTCGACCTAAAAGAAATTTGCTAGAAGGGGCATTGCAGATCATTTAGCCAAACTCTCTCCTTTTTCTCTGCAATTTCTTGTATTTCTTTTCAGACAAATGTGGCAAATGAGCCCCAGAGAGAGTACAATTTGTCTGGGTGACTTGCATATTGAGTTACAGAGTCTGGACGGGAATCCAGGGCTCTCTCCCCACTATATTATGTGACCCTGTATGATAAAAATAAAATAGTGCAACACACCATCAGATTGCTTAAACCTAATTTCAGAGTGATAAAGTTTGAATACAGTTTTTTAAACAGATTTTTTTAACCCTCAAATTGATCACATCTCTTCAGATCTGTCCATCATCATACATTCAGGTTGAATCCAAAGTGTCACACATACTCGAGAATAAAGATGCTGTGGAAGGCTTTACATCTTGACATCAAAATTCAATTGTACACAACAAGCAGGTGTTCGTTGCTGGCACAACATGCCACCTTTACGTACTTTGCTGTTGAGGATACGATGAACTGTGTTAACAGAAGAAATTTTCATATTGGATGTGTTTCCAAGGTTTTGTCTAGAAATGTAATTATCAGTCCATCCAAGAACATTCTTGTCCTTTGAGTAACGTTTGTGGAAAGGATCAAGATTTTAATTTTTGTGCAACTGTAAGTATGCTAAATAACATTTCAGTGTGTGCTTTCTTAGTTGCTGCGATAGATGTATGTCTTAAGTTGGATGCCCTAGAAGGAAGCAGCCTCTGCAACCCAACCTGAAATGCATGGTGATGAGCACATGTGGTAGGATACAATCCTCACGTTAAAAATGATCTGCTATGGGGATCCCTGGGTGGCACAGCGGTTTGGCGCCTGCCTTTGGCCCAGGGCGCGATCCTGGAAACCTGGGATGAAATCCCACGTCGGGCTCCCGGTGCATGGAGCCTGCTTCTCCCTCTGCCTGTGTCTCTGCCTCTCTCTCTCTCTCTCTCTCTCTCTCTCTCTGTGACTATCATAAATAATAAAATAAAAATTTTAAAAAAAATTTAAAAAAAATGATCTGCTATGAGTGGCCTTCCCTCTTTAGACTATAAGCTCCCCAAGGGCAAGGACTGTTTCTTGATTTTTTTTTAACCTCTAGCCCCTATCACAGTCCTTGGTGTAAGTATCGTTTGAGTTGAACGGATCTGGGGAATGGTACCTAGTGGGAGGTGTAAAGGGTTATTAAGAGGAATTTGACTGGGACAATTAGTTTCTTATCTCCTGTTCTCTTTCTTCCCTTCACATGGCTGGGGTTGAAGACACATCCTGGTCAGCTGTGAGCTAACAACCCTAGGAATCAAATAAATGGGTAACTGTCAGTGGTGCCTCACTGGACCCAATGCTCCTGAGAAGCTCAGACCACCTCATAGGGCCCCCACTGCAGGCCACTGCTGCCGTGCAGCCTGGGTCCTTCACCCAGATCAGCTGCACACAGCTCTCGAATCTAGTCAGACGTGCTACTGCCTCTCCTCGCTGGATAAGGGGCCCCAGAGCCCCCTGCAGCTGCTCTGTGCCTCAGTTCATACGGCTGGGCTTCTCCTGACAGCCCAGCTACACACCCCAGCATGCCTGGTGGTGAAATTTGCCCTGAACCCCTAACCCCTCATCAAGACTGTGACCTGCTGTCAACATTCCCTTCCATACATCTGCCCCTCCTGTGAGAGAACCTAGAGCTGAAGCCCTCCAAGCACCCACCTGACTTTAAGGTGGCACCACTAGGAAGCCATGATGCTCCCCTTGGCCTCAATCAGTCCTGTCTAGCTCAACCTAAGTTTCTTTTTTTTTAACCTAAATTTCATAGTTGTCACCTCTAAAAGAATTGTGTATGTTTTAAAAAGTAAAAAACTGCAAATATCCACGTATAAGAGACACACATTTTTTTTTTTTTTTTGCAAATGCAATGTGCTTTCCTTGGTGACAGCTTTATGGAGATACAGTACACATGCCATACAACTCACTAATTTAAAGTGTACAGTTCACTGGTTCTTAGCATATTTACAGTTACGCAACCAACACTGGAATCTAATTTGGGGACATCTTCATCCCCTCATACAGAAACCCTGTGCCCTTTAACTAGGCTTCTCTATACCATTAGGCCCCCAGCCTTAGGCAAGCATTAATCTACTTTCTATCTCTGCAGTTTCTGTGCATTTCATATAAATGCACTCATACAATACTTGGTCTTTTGTGACTCATTTCTTTGACTTAGCATGTTTTCAAGGTGCAGTCATTGTAATGCACTTTTGAGGAAGAAAATGATTATGAATAGTAATAACATTGGGAACCTTTTCTCAAAACCACAAAACTCTAAAATATGCCTATTTGATATTTAAGATACAGTTTTTGGAAAGTTATCTGCTTATCTATCATTGGCTGCTTTCAATCCCAATATGCTTCCTTCCAATGCATGGTTTCTGGCAGTCTCCATAGAAAGCCTACAATTAGGAATGGACACATGTATGTTAGCTAATTGTGAAAACATGGTTATAAACAGTAACACACACCCAGTAGAGAAAAACTCCTCTGTTACCTTCACCCTGTTCCAAGACCACTGTTTGTGTACATGAAATGTATTTTATCTTTGTGGCATGCAGTTCAAGTGAAAGAATTTCAAGGGGCATTGTGTGTCTGTGTGTTTGTGTGTTTTAATCACGTGATTTTGGTGTTCTGCCCCAGCTGACAGTCTAAGAAGCACCATAGCAGTGAGGAAGGACTCAGCTTTGGGGTCAGACAGACCTGAGTTTCACTTCCAGATCCGCCCCATGTGACTTTAAGCAAGTAACTTAGATTTTTTTTTTTTTGGTTTTTTAGAAATTTATTTTTTTAAGTAACTTAGATTCTTTAAGTGTAGTTTTATTGTTTTTAAAAGGAAGATAATAACTATACACTCATAACACTGTTAAAATTAGATTATATATACATATATGTATATAATGTATATATATGTGTGTATATATATATGTATATATATATGACTGCTCGTGGCATAAGTACACGTAGCAGATGTGAGTTTTTCCTGCTTTTCCCTCCCTTGACTAAAGCTTTCTGAAAATTTATAACCCCACAGCCTAAGTACACAACAAGTGTAATAGAGTAGTGGTTTTCAGTGGTCCTCCTGCACTATCGCCTAGGAACCTGTTAAGAAGTGTAAATTCTTGGCCGCACCTCAAACCTATTGCATCAAAAGCTCCAAACAGTGGGGCCCAGCGATCTGCTTCTCTAAGCCCTTCCAGTGACATGAAGCACTCAAAAGTATGAGAACCACTGTCATAGAGCATTGTTAATTTCTGCTACATCCTGAAATCACCATTCTCAGTAG
Organism: Vulpes lagopus; assembly: GCF_018345385.1. NCBI lineage: Eukaryota > Metazoa > Chordata > Mammalia > Carnivora > Canidae > Vulpes > Vulpes lagopus. Next base: position 17,491,979 of record NC_054848.1, read on the forward strand.
CAACTTGTTCTGGGTGTGATGACAACATTTTCCAAAGAGAGGAAGCCCACTAGCTCCAAAAGGTCAGAGGTCAGAGACCCGGATGGGAAAAATTAGTGGCCTCTGCCTCATGTCATATGACCGGTCATATTAACAAAAATAGATTGTGGACTTGTTTGCCCTTTCATACGCCTACAAGATGTTGATATTAAGAACGTATCACTGGAGCATAAGATATGATAACCTGCTAAGCAACATATTTTCTCAAACACCTGATTGAATACTCAAATCAGAAGCCCTGATTTCCTATCTGGAGCCACATTTTAAGAGGCTCTCAGATGAATCACGAGATGTCCAAAGAGGCCAGCCAGAAGGAGGAGAGGGTCTGGAAACATTCTTTCTTTCACAAAGGAAGCAGGTAAAGGAGGTGAAGATTTTAGGCTAAAACAGAAGAATCCTCTAGTGGTTAAAGAATCTCTGTTGTCAACTTTCTGAAAGGCAAGAGAGACAAAAGTGGTCTTGTGGCTACGGAGGGAAGACCCTAGGAACAGGAAGTAGAAGTTACAAAGAGAAATTTGGCCACAGCATAAATGAGAACCTTCTAGCGATTTGGATCCTTGAAAGAAAATGTACAAATAGAAGTAGAATATACCAGGCCATACGAAGAGTTGCCTGAACCTTGAAGAATATCGGGGACTCGTCCAAGGTGACCCAGCAAACCTTGTCAGAGCCCCACCCACGCACAGCCAACCCAGCCATTTTTCCTCCCAGCAGCCAGCGCCTGCGTCTCTTTGTGGGCAGGACTGCCTGGGCCCCTGGAGTCCGCCTTGCCAGTGCACCTGAACAAAAGCAAAAGTACCCAAAAATTTACATCTCCTGAGGGCCACCCTTGACAGCTCCATTTCCAGGTGTGACCCACACTGTTCCCAGAGTTCCCCCTAAAGGATTGAGCCAAAGCTACCTTCTGTGGCTTGGTGACTTCCTTCCTTTCCCAGTCTCACCTCCCTACCTATTTTTTTCTGGGAATACTTCCTAATAAATGACTTTCACAAGGGTCCTCATCTCAGAAGGAACGTCTGCCTCTGGGAAACCCAGAACAAGCTATATAACTGGGAAATTTCTCAGACACAGCAGATGTGCTGTGTGGATAGATGTGTGTATCTGGTGGCACAGCAGGCCTGGAAGTCAAGACAGCCTGATGCCAGGGCTGGACATCTCCACTCCCACCCAGGTGGGCTGTCAGGGCTCTTGCAGAGAGCTCAGTGAACTCCAGGGACCTTCTAAACCCAGAATGCCACATTTTCGTGCCACTGGCCCCTTAAGCCTCCTCTGCAGGTGCCGTCTAAGTTCGACCTTTACCCGAAGTCTTTGTTCTATAGGATTGATTGGGTTCCTCAGTGCCACGCCCCCCACCTCAGGCTGGCTGGTGCCCACTGGCCTCACCACCTCTAGCTTCCATCCGCAGCTCATGTGCTGCCTTGAACAGCCCAGCTGTTTCCTTCCAATTCTCCTCTCCTTCTTATATGGAATGGCCTCGTGTCCCTTCACCCAACAACAGTTCACAGCTGATGTCCCACTTTCATTTGTGTTCGTGCATGTGGCTTGCCAGGCTTGGCTGCTACTGCGCTTTGCCACTAAAGGGGCAGTTGATGACTCTGATAACTTTCTCTTAAATAAGAGCGGTATGAACCATCCGTGGTTCTGATCAGGTGGTTGGAGACTGCTGGAATCAGAATCTGCAGAGCTCATTAAAATGCAGGTTCCTGGGCCACACCCCAGACCAATTGGATCATAATCCCCAGGCACAGAGCAAGGACATCAACCCTTGTGATAAGCCTCCTGGGTGTTTCTAACTCACTCTGAGCCTGTGCTACTCACAGTGTGGTCAGCTGACCCACAGCACAACCTCACCTGGGAACCTGTTAGAGATGCACATTCTCAAACCCGGTCCCAGACCTCCAGAATCAGAAACTCTGGGGACAGAACCCAACCATCTGTGCTTTATCAAGACCTCCAAGGGATTCTAGTGCAGCCTAAGGTTTGAGAAACATTGTTCTCAGGTTCAAGAACCGCTCATGTAGAATTTTCAATTCGTTCATTCGAAAATATCCTGTTTCATATGTGGTAGGCAGTGATGGCACAATGGTGGCAGGTCCTGCCCTAGAAAAACCTCATCCTTAATGGATTCCATGTCATGTCAGTGCTTCTAGATTCCCAAGAAAATTCAGCCTTCTTGATCCTTTTCACTAGGTTTTTGCCACTTCTACCTCATTTGGCAATAAGCTGTCCACCAGCTCCCAAATGACTATTGCTGAGGTCCACTCTGGGGCTGGCAAAGGGGGGTCCCAGAAGAGGAAGGAATGCACCGTATCAGTAGATCACACCCTGCACCAGGCCTGCAATCACATCACAATGAATTGGGTTGGCTCTTAGCATCTGATCCCAAAGCACCAGCTGTCAACCACTTACAGATGTGTACAGACAACAAAACCCATGGCTTTTGATGGTTGGGCGTTCTTCAGAAAGATGAAACAGCATTCTGATGTCAACATCAGGGTCTCTTATGCATCTTTCAAAATGGCTGCATAGTACAGACCAAGTCACACAATGGAAAGTGGTTCAGATATGTCATCTGAGCACGACCAGAAATAAAATAATGGAACACCTTTGGGGTGGTAGTAAATTCCTCCAATCACCCAGGCCTCCTTAAGGAGTTGCAGAGCTTGGGACCTCAGATGCTTTTTTGTTAACCAGCGCTCTTCCATGGAGATATTATACTCTTTCCTGAGCTTTCCCTGTATCTGACACATGGCCAACGTGTCAGCTGCGCCAATTACTTCTGCTATTTTCAGAACCTTTTTCTAATGATGCCGGTCAGTGACTAATACGGAAAATTTCTGCACAAGATCCTGCCAACAGTGGAGAGCTTACAGGATAGTTTGCTCTCAACTGCTTATAATCTTCTTAAAGGTATCCGTAACAGCCTTAAAATCTCGTGGCATTTGTCCATTTGTCAAGGAAAATTCTGCAGAAATGTCTACTAAGAGTCACCTCTACAATCATGGGCAAGAAATAGTAATTAGACAAGTGATTGTTCTCTGAGCAGCGTTGAATGCTGTCACTCAGGAGGTTCCAGTTTGAATTCCAAGCAGGAGACATTTCCCACTAGAGCAATCATCTGATTGCCTGCTCTGCCCTGCCCTCTCACCCTGCAAAGAGCACGTTACCACCAGAGTTATGAGTTCATGGGGGCAAGAGTGGTATTTCCAGAGTAAGCTTGTACAGCTTACTGTACAAGGTCCACACACCACCATTCTAGAGGCAACGAGAATAACTCTGGCCTCAGCCTCCTTTAATGGTTCGGTACAGATGGCACCAGCCCTCTCCCTGGAGATGGTGGGAGAACCTAGTATTACCCCAGTAACTGTGAAGAAATGCAGAAGACTTAGATCTCTCCTAGTAACTCCTTGTTCCAATGTCTACATCTGCTGATGCCCCCATAGCACTCAGGTTTTGCCTCCTGGGGCTGTTCACTGTTTTCTATTGTGTTCTCATGTTCTCACCCATCTGTGGATGAGAAGCCGCTAAGCCTTCATTCTCCCCCCTTGATTTCTCATACAACCTGTGGGAAACTAAGAAACTTTTACAGAAGACTGGGGTAGGATGGGCACACAGCACAACGTAGAGTAGCAGATAAAACCCATACCTATTCCAGTTTTTTAGAATTGCCAACACCTGCCAATTCATGCTCTCCAGGGACCATTATGCCACATAGGACCCTGTCTCCTTCCTTCTCCTCTCCTGCCCCACGAACCCCCTGTCTCCCAGACTGGTTTAGAAATCCAAAAGACATGTCATTTCACTGTTGAGAACATTTCAGCTTTCTCTTTGTGGCACTTTTGCCTGGCCAGACCTGACCATGGTGTGTGCATGCATGTGTGTGTGTGTGTGTGTGTGTGTGTGTGTGTGTGTTAAAGTATACATAACATAAAATTTATCCTTTTAACCATTTTTAAGTGTACAGTTTAGTGGCATTAAGTACATTCACATTGTTGTGCAATCACCACCACCATCTATCTCTGGAACTTTTTCATCATGTCAAACAAATTCTGTATACACTAGACACTAACTCCTCAATTCTCTCCCCCCCCCCCCAGCCCCTGCTACCTCTACTTTCTGTCTCTAGGAGTTTGACTATTCCAGGTACTTCATACAAGCAGAGTCATATAGTATTTGGACTTTTGCGTTTGGCTTATTTCACTTAGCATAGTGTCTTCAGGGTTCATCAATGTTGTAACACATGTCAGAATTTCCTTCCTTTTTATGGATGAGTAATTTTCTGTTGTATGGTTAAATTACATTTTGTTTGTCCATTCATCTGTCGATAGACATTTGAGTAGTTTCCACCTTCTGGCTATTTGTGAATAATGCTGCTGTGAACCTGGGTGTACAAATATCTCTTATAGTCTCTGCTTTCAGTTCTTTTGTGTATATACTCAGAAGAGGGATTGCTGGGTCATATGGTAATTTTGTTTAATTTTTGAAGAACTGCCATATTATTTTCCACAGCGATGCACAAGGGTTTCAGTTTCCTCACATCTTTGCCAACACTTGTTCTTTGTTTTTATTTTTGATAATAGCCATCCTGATGGGTGTGAGGTGGCATCCCATCGTAGTTTTGCTTTGCATTTTTCTAATAATTAGTGATGTTGAGCATCTTTCATGGGCTTATTGGGCATCTGTATATTTTCTTTGAAGAACTGTCTATTCAAGTCTTTTGTCCAGTTTTAAATTGGGTTGTTTGGGTTTTTGCTGTTAAGTTGTAAGAACTATTTATATTTTCTAGATATTAATCCTTCATGAGATAAGTGATTAGCAAATACTCCCTTCCATTCCGTGGGTTGCTTTTTCACTCTGTTAATAGTGTCTTTTGATGCATACAAGTTTTTAATTTTCTTTAAGTCCAATTTATTTTTTTCTTCTGATGCTTGTGCTTTTGGTGTCATATCCAAGAAATCATTGCCAAATCTAAATTTATTAAGACTTTCCTCATGTTTTATAGTTTTACCCCTTAATTTTAGGTCTTTGATCTGTTTTGAGTTGAGTCCAAGTTCATTCTTTTGCATGTGAATATCCAGCTTTCCCAGAACCATTTGTTGAAAATATTGTCCATTCTCCATTGAATGGTCTTGGCGTCCTTGTCAAAAATCATTTGACCATATATGCAAGGGTTTATTTCTGGGCTCTCTATTCTATTCCAGCCGTTTATGTTTTGATTACTATAGCTTTGTAGTAAGTTTTAGAGTCAGGTAGTGCAAGTCCTCCAACTTTGTTCTTTTTCAGATTATTTTGCTATTTGGGGTCCCATGAAATTCTATATGAAAAACAGGATAGAGTTTTCTGTTTCTACAAGAAACATCATTGGGATTTTGGTAGAGCTTGCATTGAATCTGTAGATGGCTTCGAGTAGTATGGCCATTTTAACAATATTAAGTCTTCTAATCCATGAACATGGGGTATCTTTCCATATAATGGTATCCTTTTTAAATTTATTTTAGCAGTGTTTTGTAGTTTTCAGTATACATGTCTTTCACCATCTTGGTTTAGTTCCTAAGTATTTTATTCTGTTTGAGGCCACTGTAAGTAAAATTGCTTTTTTAACTTCCTTTTTTGGAATGTTCGTTATTAATGCATAGAAAAGACACTGATTGTTCCCTGTTCATTTTGTATCCTATAACTTTGCTGGATGCACTTATTGGTTCTAAGTATGTGTGTGTGTGTGTGTGTGTGTGTGTGTGTGTGTGTGTGTGTAATCTTCGGACTTTCTACACATAAGATCATGTCATCTTTGAACAGAGATAATTTTACTTCATTTTCTTTTTCTTGCTTAGTTGCTCTGGCTAGAACTTTCAATTTCAGTGGAGAATGCAGGTGTCCCTGTTTTGTTCCATGATTATATCTGGGGCCTCCCTTTTATATTCAGAGAAACCTTCAAAGCATTTTACAGAAATGCCTGGGTGGCTCAGTCAGTTAAGCAACTGCCTTCAGCTCGGGTCATGATCCCTGGGTTCCAGGATGGAGCCCCACATCAGGCTCCCTGCTCTGTGGGGGATCTGTTTCTCCCTCTCCCTCTGCCCTTCCCTCTGTTCATGCTCTCTCTCTTGCTTTCTCTCTCAAGTAATTTTTTAAGTATTTTTATACATATGTCCCTGACTGACAGCCTGCACTGTGCAGAGGAGATGTGGAGTCCGGCAGAAAGTAAACACCAGGGCAGACTTGGAAATGGTCTAAACTTTGAATGCACTCCTAGTGCCTGGAAGTGATTATGTAGGAAGCATTCCCAGAAAAAATTACTAAGGTAGAGGTGAAGGGGGCCTGGGAATGAAAGGAGGCCAAAGGTACAGCAACCAGCAAATCCACAGAGGATAACTTGGGCTTAGTCCTGAGGAATCACTGGGACAAGAGAGGTTATTCCTCACAATTGTCCCCATTGGGAGCACAGGGACTGGAGTGTTGATACTCCTGGGTGTCAGTCATTGGTCAAGGGCCAAGTACCTCTGGGGACACTTCCAGCTCTTTCTTTGAACAGGCAAAGCAAAGGCCAGCAGCCGGAGACAGTCCTCCAGCAAGGAGATGCAGTTGCTGCTGTTGAGAATGAAAGCACCCCCACCAGAAGCACAAAATGGTGAAGGAAGCCAACATATATGGGTGGAGCACTGACTACATCTCCTATGCCCACATCAGACTAACAGGCCAGCAACATCTGCTTATATAGGGAGGCTCTGAGACCCCAGCATTCCCACCCTAGGAGAATACTGGATGAGTGTATCCATGGTCCCAGTATTGCCAGCTATTAATGACATCATAAGGATAAGACACATCTTACCCACATAATTCTTGACATCAAATATTGATAGACTGGTTGCCCACTAAGCACTGAACAAACTTGTCCTCAGGGGCTGCATGGCTAAGCATTGGTGACCCAAAGACACTGCTTGATGCCCAAAGATCAGTAAACATACACATCACAGGGCCAAATTGACAGGTGTTTTGAGGAAGTTGGAACACACTTTCCATCCTCTGTCCACCCACTAGGGCAGTGGTCAGCCAGCACCCCCCAACCCCCACCCTCCTGAGGGACATTGTAGACCAACCTTACTGAAGGATGGCAAGCTCTTGGCACACTTCTATCCAAATGAAACGGCATGGACCTGCCCTTTTTGTTCTGTCTCACCCTAATCTGTCCCTATCTCCCTCATTGATATTTCCCCTGAGTCTAGCAACTGGTTGCAACTCCATGGGCAACTCACCGCATCCCCCCCCCCATGCTTTTTTGCCTGCAAAAAAGATCTAATACAGTGTTAAAAGGGTGAGCTCTGCAGCCATTGTGCCGGGGTTCAAATCCTGACTCTATCACTCTCAAGTCATTTAATAAGGGACAATTTTTGTGGTCTTCCAGTTTTAGCCTTTTCATCCTGGATACACAGATTAAGGGGTAAGGAAGGTGTTAATTCATAACAGCACTTGGTACATTATAAATAATAAACATAGATGTTCCCCCTAAATTCATTAGGGAAATACACATAGCCCTAGAAAAATGACTTTCATTCCAGAATTTTCAAATATTGTTCATTCTGTCTCAGTGCAAGTACGCAAACATCTTAGAGAAAAGCATAGGGTGGCCCTTGAACTATGATATTTAATAGCAAGGATTGATTGGTACGATATTTTAAGTTACTAAGCAACCATTCATTAGTAATCTATGCTTCTGTAGGAAGGAAAAATCATTACATGGGAGGGATCAGTAGGTTCATGCCCTATAATGACATTTCTCCCAGGATCCCTCCAAGGCACTCACACTTACTTAGGGGCAGAGTGGGACCTGGAACCCAGTTTTCCAGAACCCCCTGGAATAAGATTCTGCAAGTGATGGGAAATGCTGCAACACATACACACAAAAGGCAAAAAACCAGCAGCAAGTGAGATTATCCTTGCAGTCATGTTCTCAGATCAAAATCAACAGCACAAAGGAATTTCAAAAAATACTTCTTTTTAGCCACAAACCTCCAGGGAATGAGCTCGTGTGGCATAGCAGTTTAATAGATAGTAAACACTGAAGAGTTTTACAAATTGACGTTGTAAACAGGACACATGATATAAGCCTGTGACCATTAATTGGAGGGTTCATCATCCCATGCCATGGTGACCTGGTAATGACACTCTGTGTCAGTGTTCACATTAAGGGTTGTGCAGACCAGCCAGCATGTCTTACAGTGGACTCATTGCATAATAAAATATAATGAGTACTGTTAGCAGTTTTCTTTCTTTTTTTTATTATTTATTTATGATAGTCATACAGAGAGAGAGAGAGAGGCAGAGACACAGGCAGAGGGAGAAGCAGGCTCCATGCACCGGGAGCCCGACGTGGGATTCGATCCCGGGTCTCCAGGATCGCGCCCTGGGCCAAAGGCAGGCACCAAACCGCTGCGCCACCCAGGGATCCCTGTTAGCAGTTTTCTAACATACACTGATTTTCCCCTTAAATAAACTATGCTGTTAATTTTCCCTATCTCTATTCAAAGATACAGAAATTCCAAATTTTTTACCAAAACAAAAAAAGCAAAAGTACCTAAGTCCTTTCATTCAGTAACAACCACTGCTATCACTGGGGGTTATTACTGAATGGAGCATATTTATATTCGTATAGACTTAGGATAAATAATTTTGCATGAGTGGGATCACACCACATGCTATTTTGAGGCCAAATTTTTCACTTAATTATGTTATGGGGATATTCCAAAGCAAATATATATATGGGTATATATATACCCTTTCTAATATTTGTGTAGTATTGTTTATATGAATATAGCAAAGTTTAACAAATTCTCTTCTAATAGGTATTTAGATTACTTCCTTGTTTTCATTCTTAAAAACTAAGCTACAGGGAGCATCCTTATACAAATCTCTCTGCATTGCTGTGTGATTAGTTCCTTGGGATAAAGTCCATAAACGTAATTCCTAGATTAGAAAGAATGCATTTTTTAAAGGGAGACATATATATATGCATATATATATGCATATATATATATATATATATGCAAATACAAGTCTGGAAGGGTATGAGCCAGAGTACTATCTGTAATCATAACCAAGTGAACTAGATCACTTTGTCCTCATTTATATTTTTGGTTTTCATAGGGCTATTGATATTTTTCTCCTATGTTTTTAATATACATAGAACTATCAACTAAAACCTAGTTATGGTTAAGAAAAATACTTGGGATAATCACAGGAATATAGATGAAAGGATAAGAGATAAAGAAAGTGAAAAAGAAGTGAATATATGTGGAAGACAAGTAATGATGATCCAGTATAAGGATAACTGATGTTCTCAAAATAGAGAAGCCCACTAATGAAAGAAGGTGTGCTCATCAGGATTATACCAGAAAATCTTCCTGGGGACGCCTGGATGGCTCAGTCGGTTAAATGTCTAGCTCTTGATTTGGCTCAGGTCATTATCTCAGGGTTGTGGGATTGAGGCCCATATAAGGCTCTGTGCTCAGTGAGGGAGGAGTCTGCTGGAGATTCTTTCCCCCCCACCCTCCCCACCCCCACTTATGTGCTCTCTCTCTCTCTCTCTCTCTCTCTCTCTCTCTCTCTTCTCTCTCTCTCTCTCTCTCTCTCTCTCCCTCCCTCAAATAAATCTTGAGGGAAAAAAAAGAAGAAAACCTCCCTGAAATAAAGAAATAAATGAATTTTCTTGAAAGGTAACACTTCATTCTAGGGAAATATACAGAACATTGAACAATGAAACACATTTTCTTTTTGAGTTTCAACTATGAAATAAAGACAAAAAATTCAAGTGTCCAAGAAGACAATGAGAATAGCCACAAGGGGAAATAATAATCGAGCTGCCTTAGACTTATTCATACCCATCACCCTTCAAATCTGTATGTAGGAACTTAGTCTAAGGAAGTAATTAGATGAGTTTCAAGACTTACATACAAGGATGTTTAATGGGTTATTTATAACTTTTTTCTTCAAATATGTGAAATTCAAGGAAGATTTAAATGGTAGAATACTAGGTAACTTTTAAGGTTATTTTTTAAAGAATATTTAATAACATGGGGAAATGCCCATGATTGTCAAGTGAAAGAGTCACGTTACATAAGAGTAATGACAGTATTATTCTAACTAAGTCTGTGCACATAGGGAGGAAATCAAAGACCAGAAGGATGTACATTAAAATGAAGACTAGTTATATCTAGTAGAGCATTACAGGGATATTTTTCTCATTTTACCTTTTTGCATATACCAAGTTTTCTACAATGACAAGTACTGCTTCTATACTGGGGAGAAAATGATAAATTTTATTTAAAATATAATCAATAACACTAAAGAATCTTGCCATGATGTTACTGGTAGCAAATCAGAAAGATTTCAAATGTAGAATTATGAGATTTGGGGCTTGTTTCTCTAACTAAACTTGGAAAACTTAGCTGATCCTATTTGCAAGCAATTAGCCTGGGGATGTATTGATGAAAGAAATAAAGCTTTGAAAACTTCAAGTCCTGAGCCTGCTCATGGTCATCATTAACCAGCTTTACTTGGATTATGTTTCAGATGAAATGTCACTCGGGCTGTAAATTTAAGCAGACTACATTAGATGGGAATATAGAACATCTCTGTACACTTGGATGAGCTCCATTTGCTTCATGGTATGAATAAATGTATCTGTAAAATAAACCTCTGAAAAAAAAATCTAGTTTCTGACTGTTGTCAGGACATACACCACCAGTGACACGTGGTGTGCATCAAAAAATAGCATTTATTGAGGGAAAATGTATACAAGAGGAGAAGAAAGCAAGTGCAAACCTCCCGAAGTGGCATTATCCCACTCCTTACCATGACCATCGTTCCAATAGAGAGGGCCCTCCTCTCCCCAGATACTCTCTATACTGTAGTTCCAGGGTCAGGAACTATGTAACATAGTGGAAGTTTCCTGGGTGGACTAGTAGCCTCACTAGAAAGGGGAAGCCTCCAGACCCAGTAGCTGGTAGCAGCCTGTCCTTTCCTTGAGCTAATTAGACTTGCTGAGCCAGATTGTCCCTCATCTCCCATAAGTTGGGAGGAAATCAGGCCCCATAGCCATCCAGATGAGTCTTGTCATCGCTCGTGTTTGATGCATTTAGAGCTAAGACCAAGTTTCTCAAAACTACTAGATATCTGGATTGCCACACAAATTTCCTCCACCAAATAGGAAATAAGAGCTATTCTTCTATTTGGAAACCTGTCACTTGCTGTGTGGAAACCCAAGATTTCCCACAAGACCTTGCCCAAATGTCTGCCCATCCAAAGTCCTCCCTTCCATTCGCAGCTAAAAGTGAATTCTTATCTTGTGGTCTCCAGTTGGAGGCTCTTCCAGCTTCCACACTCCAGTTGGATGACACCAGTGATGGCTTCTGAGGCTCACTCCAGCTCCTTGGTGGCCTCTTCTGGTGATATTTTTTTTTCCTCTGGTGATATTTTAAATTTCAAAACCATTTTAGTCATTTAGTCAGCCCTTGATCTGTTATCATGAATCTGCTGTTTCTTTTATTTGAGTCTTGGGATTTTACAAAATAATTTTCCATTTCATGCATTTCATTTATTTTTTTAACTGCCTTGTTCTTCCATAGTGAAGCAACATGTTAAACTGGAAATATGCAAAAAAGATTCTCAACATTGTTATGCCCTAAAATCTATTGAACACAAAAGCCCTCTCTCAGCTCTTAGTGACCTTCCAAAAATAGTGCAGAGTTGTTTTTTTCCTTTTCACAAGAATTCCTTTTATGATAAGCTTAACATTTCTGCAAAGAAAATGTTACAATACCAGAAACTTGTAAGTTGACATTTACTTAGTTTTTACAAGAGGAATACTTAAAATTTACACAAGGCTTACATCTGAACATCTTCAAGTTTTGTAGGTATAAATCTCAAAGGGTAACTCTAAACACTTAAGGCCACTACATTTTCACAAGTAAATAGAAATGTGTCTGCATGACTAGTTCTAAATCAATATGCTCAAATCCTTGGAACTTCGCCACGTTATGATCCCAGGTAGCCACCTGCTTGCCAGGGGGATAATACTGAGCGAGCCATGTGCCCAGAGTGATTCACCCTGAGAAGCAACATGTGTGAGCAGTTAATTATTCATTTCCCCATTCCATAAAATGTGCCCATAGACTCCCTCAGGAATTTTGCATGAGTAATTTAAAGGAAGCTGCACCCTGGACCCATTCCCAGCCTTTCATTATGAGGATCGTTGTACAAAGTAGCAACATTTTACAACCCCTCACTTAATAGTGGTCCTGTTCTTCACAGTTGTCCTTTGGGAGTAAAAGAGACCGAGAGCTCCAGTGTCTTCGGCAACATGCAAAACTGTTTTTGAAAATCTAAAAACAAAACAGAACTAGAAAGTATGAAGGAGAAAATAAAAATTATTCCCATTTACACATCCAGAAGAAAATGTTAGTATCTTGGCATGTTTGCTCCCAGAGTTTCCTCCTCCCTTACCACACCCCCACCTTCCTAATCTCTTTCTGTCTTTCTTATATTTTCTTTTTTATAGAAAAACTAACCTTCTTTTGTCAACACAATACATGCATATTTCAAAGTTGACAGTAACCCACAAAACACCATCTTGAAGCAGTTATCACTGATATTAAGAAGGTTCCAGATAACTGCCTAGGCTCATGCAAAAAGATGGGTAACTAGATAGACACAGAGAGGCTTTTAAGAAAATGCTATTGTTTAAAATAAGAATAAAAGAGTTAAATGCTACTTTAATTTCTTATTTTTCTTTTGTTAAAGAAAAACTAGCCTTCTTTTGTTAACACAATATATACATGCTTACTTTGAAGAATTCAAATAGTTTAGAAGCGCATACTCCATCATATAGTGGCATATGCACACAAAAAATTAGGTAATCGATGTTTTAAATGGTTAAGTGTTTTAACATTTACATCCTTGGTGCATGCATCCAGAGAGCTGTGAGAGTGTTCCAGTGATACTTGAGAAAATTGGTTGCAGCTTTTGGATGGGTTGGGAATACATTGTTTTTGCTATTTAAAATAATAGAATATAAGCTCCCTTTATCTGAACATTTGCTGTCCCACATGTTTTCAGGAATGGATTAGATGCAGATAGCAAGGGAGGTCTGCATTCACAAAATGAATGTTGAGAGATTGAGAGGCATCTGCCAAGAATTCCTTCCCAGCGTTAAGGAGCCTGTTGAAAAACTGCCTCTTCCTTGCCTTGTTTTAGCTGCCTCCTGACACAACATGTACATAAGCCAAAAGGGGGGAAATCGTGGGGTGATGGTATGAAATACTTGGGAAAATAAATACATGAACATTTTTTTAGGATTGTTAGAAAAAAGTGTTCAAGGGAAAACTCAAGGCTGTATGGAGTGTCAGCTCAAATTCTCACCAAAAAAATAACAATGCAGAGAGAATGACAGTTTGCAACCAGAAATGATGTGAGCCAGGTTCTTCAAATAACCAGATTTTTGCAGGTCACCATCAACCACAGCCAGTCAAGGACAGGTCTAAAGGAAAACCCCTGTCCTGGTGGAGCACAACTCGGAACAGCTCCAAGCTCAGATGCCATTAACCAGGTCTCCACACAGGCCTTGACATTCTTCACAACAGCCACGAAGCAGTCCACCGATTATGCAAAGTTCAAAAGGAGTCAAGCAGCATAGAATGATCCAAGAGGAGAATTTCTTGTGGAGATAGGTGATCCGGAAAATCAGCTCTACCCTTCTGTTTCAAATATACAGAGGTCAAAACACACACATTTTCCTTAACTCGGAGAAAAGTCTCTGTAAGAATGACTTACAAATGCCCATCCGGTAAAGGTAAATTACATCTGGCCTGAAATATTCACAAAAGAGCCCCAGGCACTTAACACCAAACACAGGCATACAAAGAATTTCAGCAAGAATAATGCTTTTAATTAAGCACTTACAAACCATGGTCAGGGCATTTATTCCATGACCACATTTGTAAGCCTAGATGATCTCAGAATTCACTCAGCATATATTGAGTTACCGGAGGGAACCAATAGTAACTTTAAAGTGGAAATTATACTGTTCAGCAAACCTTGATTGCATCTGTAGCTGTAAGGAATGAGGTAATGTGATGCAGTAGTCTTTGTTTATCTCTGCCTGAAAAGTGTGTCTGTTCTAGGAATATTGGAAGTGGGCCGAGGTTAGTCCTGTCATAACAATTGAGGCCATATGTCTCGATATTGACAGATTGCTCTGTTTTCACTAGATATATACAATGGAGGCAGTTGATTCTGCAAAATTAGTATGTGAAACTATGTATTCTCTGAAGTAACTTCTCATTTCTGGATTTGGTATGCGATCACCATTTTGTTCTGTTTAAATAAACCTAACTCTATTCATAGACACAGAATTTTTCTGTCTGCACACTTAGCCTTCAAATTATTTCCTTTATTTAGAATTCCTTCCATTTTTCTCTGAAAATAGGCACATCTCTTTCAAATCCTTTTGTAACAAAAGATTTATTTATCTTAGAGAGTGGGGGAAGGGTAGAGGCAGAGAGACAAGCCCAAGCAGGCTCCCCACTGAGCATGAAGCCCAACGCGGGGCTCTATCTCATGACCCTGAAATCACGACCCGAGCTGAAACCAAGAGTCAGTCACTTAACCGATGGCCGCACCCAGTCGCCCCTCTTTCAGATCCTTTTAAACCTTGTCTTAAAACCTTCCTACACTGAAGTTATCTCTCCTGGTCTTGTTGAAGAATACTTATTGAGCTCTCACCATGTGATGGGCGCAGAGTTGTTCTCCAGAATGGGCCAGAAAGTCTCAAGATTGGCTAGATCAGAGGGAGACAGATAATATACCAAGCAAGAGCCACACAGTGTAATGGGCCCCAGATCCAAGCATCACAGGGTCTCTGTGAGCACTTGGTGAAAGGCACTGATCTCTATCAAGTCCCAGGATTTTTCCTGATGCCCTGAATGTTGCTAGTATCCATTCTAAAGACAAGACATCATGTACCCAACATTCTAAGGTCAAGGAATTTTCACAAGTTGAGGAAAGCCAAGTTGGCTTGCTGAGAGGCAGTAGTTCAGACCCATCCTATCCTCCAAATCTGCATAATTCTACCAAGAGTGGGACATGTTGGAGGACTTTTGAGTTACCGCAGTGTTCAGAAAGTGGCCAGTTTCTCTTTGCATCTGTTGAAGGGAAGAGAATCACTGGTTACACAAGTGTTGGCAGGAAAGGTCAACTGACCTTTGTCACTTGGCTACTGGCTTAGCCATTGGACTTGTCAGTCGGCCCCCAGCTTCCTTGAACAAGGGCAAAGAGAACATGCAAATGGTGACAGGGCTGAGAAAGGAGCTGGTGACAGACTTGCTTGCCTACCCACCATTTGGGACAGGGAGGATTGGGGAGCTTTCTATGGGTTAAGTGGACCCCTTGGAAGGTAGCTGGGCATGAGACATGTTGCTGGTCTTTTCCACCAAAGGGATGTGCTGCAGAAAGGAGCCAAAGGGTAAACCATTTCTGTGGAGGTGAACAGTGGGAATGAAGGTGGTCCAGGTAAAGGCTGGTCTCCCAAGCCAGGAAAGAATGCAGTAGGGAAGACTCATAGATCCTCTGAAGGAGCCACGTAGAGCCATATGTACTCCATGAGACTCAGATAGCAAGGAGCCTGCTGAAACAGTGTCTGTTGTTGTGTGCTAGTGTTGGCCAGAGAAGCAGGGAAAACCAAAGAAGAGGAATGTCAACTTAATCAGTAAAGAAAGGGACAATTGCTCTTTTCCTTTGCCTTTCCTCTGACCTAACAAGCAGAGAAGTTAGTGTCTACAACAAGGAGGAAGAGAATGTGTGTAAAGAGACCATGCGCCATCCCCCACTCCACGCCTGACCTAGGAGTAGAGAGATCAGATGAATTTCCAATTGACCTTGAGATTGAAATTTGAGAGTGAAGAGGACTGACTATTTAAACCAAATGGGAATTATTCTGGTAATCAAAAGTGACTGGTCAAGATGTTTCTAAGGACCTGCTACCTGGTGGAGAAGGAGGAGGTAGTAATTGGTCAAAAACCAAGCAAACAGATGGAGAGTCCTCAACAAACCAGTTCCATCTGTTTAGAGGGCAAGGGAAGGCTTCCCAATGAAAGTGGTACTTTGTGATAAACGTGAGTGCTGCTTATGGATAATTCTGCTTTTTGTCATTCTTGACACCTGGAAAGAGCTTACATTTCTGCCCCCTTGATGTTAGGCAGGGCCTTGGCTTCATGACTGTTCTGCCAGTGGGTTGTTAATGCAAGTAATACCTGTCACTTCTAGACCAGAGCAATCACTCATTGATGTGAGACCCAGCTATGGTGGGGTTGGAAGCCCTGCTGATATGGGGGTGCATTCCTCAGCCACTTGAGGAGGAAAGCTGCCCTGGAGAGGGGGCTAGGCCTGCAAAGGACCTGGTGTGAAAGAAAAACAAATAGTTGTCAAGTCTTAAGCTACTGAGATGGAGAGTTGGTCAATGATGCATAGGGTCGCCCATCCTGGCCGATACACAAGTTAACTGAGGCCCAAATGGTAAAGAGCAGTCAACCATTGGAAGGAGGATGTGGGGAAAGTGTTAGAAGCTGTGGGAATAGCATGTGTGAAATCTAGGAGGTGAGAAAAATAATGGAACATCCTGTGACCCAGGGAAGTACAGAAAGCTAATGGATGGTGGGATGAGTAGTTTGGAGAGATGAGGTGCTAGGAACCAGATTGTAAGGACCTTGTCAGCCATATGTAAGAGTGGGTGCAGTTGTTAGATCATGATTTCTGTATGGACCAGGCTATAATTTATCTTCTCCAGTGAATCCACTGTGGGGTTTGTGGGACAGCAGGTAGCAAATGCTGTAGATGCCTTTGCTCCCCAATTGCATCCTAACTTCCAGATTTTTTCTTGGGTAAGCTTTTACTCCCCTCACTAATTTTCTTTAGGGTCCAAAGAAGGGTATCAGATACTTGCAAATTGGACATTAATTGGAAAACTAAAGTGGCTGGCCCTGCATAGAGACTTTAAGAGCATTTATCAAATGAATGAAAGCAGGAATGAATAGAAGGCTGTTTTAATACAGCCACTAAACTGAATGCATCTCTTGGTTTCATAAATACAAGTGGAGAAATCTCCATTATTTTTATTTTGATGAATGCCTCCAACTCTGTGCTCATTAAAGCATGGCCCACATGCTATCTGCATGCTCCAGTAATTCATGCAATTTATAAAGGATTAATAAACTATATCATATCATGATTTTGCATAATTCTCTTGAATCATGCTTCTCCTCACTGGAGTTGATATTCATAGTTTCCTCAGATCCCTATTGTTCTTCGTAGCTTGGTTTGTGAAATTACCTCATCTTTTAAACAGAAATTAATGAGCAGTCTTTGTCCCTTGAACCTGGAAGTACTGCTCAAGCCTCCAAAAGTTAAAAGTAGATGATTGAGGGGCACCTGAGTGGTGCAGTCAGTAAAGCATCCGACTTTGTTTCAGTTTAGGTTGTGATCTCAGGGTCATGATATCAAGCCCCACACTCAGGGCAGAGTCTGCTGGAGATTCTTTCTCTCTCTCTCCTTCTGCCCCTCCTGCTTATGTTCTCTCTCTCTCTAAATAAATAGATAAATCCAAAAAAGTAAAAATAGAGAAGTGGCCTTTTAAGCACCATGAGCACCAGATGCAGGGGGGAAAACATTAGGCCCACAGCTGAGAAATTTTATATACATTTGAAACTGAAAACTGGAAAGGAGAAAATGTCAAAAGAGTGATTATTATACGAAGTTCTCCTATGCAAGTTATTTATGGTGCTTCTTCTAAAACTCCTGACCCTGGAATCAATTTCTAAATCAGTTGGAAACCAATTTTATCCTGAGTGCAACTCATACATTCTCATCCAGAGCCAGCTGGCACCTCTCCATTGTTCTTTTGTCACCCTTCCATGGCTTTTGTGTCTGGATGTGGACAAGGGAAGATGGTTAGTTGTGCCTTCTCATTTGCTTTATGCCCAGGACAGATCTTAGAGACACTTATCATCCCCGTGGTTCAACCTAATTATCCATACCAATTCTTTGAGCCTTCTTTTTCTTTAAAAAATTTCTTTTATTGTGGAAGATTTTAAATCATGGGCCAGACAGAACAGTAGAATGATCGCCCACATACCCAACCACTCAGCTTCACCATTACCAACTCATGGCTGATCTTGTTTTATCTATATACCCATTCAGACATTCTCGCCCATAAAATGTTGAAATCAATTCCACTTCGTTTGTAAATATTTCAGAAAGATAAGATCTTATCTTTGAATAAGAAAATCACTACTCTTCCTCCCGATTCTCTTAGATGGTGACAACAGAAAATTAAGCAGGGGAGCTATTTTGAGTCTATTCTTTTCAGGCTGCTCTGAGGCACATATCTTGTCACACTACCCATATATCCCATCTCAGGAACTCTACTCTTACTGGTAGGCAGGAAAAAAAGATAATGCACATGCATCATTCAGCCAGCCTTGGTCCTCTTCTGGTCCATGGCAGGATCATTAGGGACCCAAATGCTCTTCATCAACTAAGTTTTTGCTTGTTTTTTTTCCTAGGTAAATTCCTGTTATGGATTTCTGGTTTAATCCACTTTGATCTGAGAGCTTACTTTGTACAATTTCCATCTTTGACATATTGAGACTCATTTATGCTCCAGAATGTTGGTCTGTTTTGGTTAATGTTTCATGAGATTTCTGCAGATATTCTACAAATGTCAATTAGATCATGTGGGTTGGTAGTGTATTTAAATTTTTTATGTCTCTATTGATTTTTTCCTACTCATTCTAGCAATTAATGAGAGAAGTTGAAATTTGTGCAAATAAGATTGTTGATCCGTCTTTACTTTTAGCTGTCTTTACTTTACTTGAAGCTATGTTATTAAAAGTACATTCACAATTAGGATCACTATGCTTTCCTGTTGAGCTGATTCTTTTGTTATTATGGATCATCCTCTTTATCTCTAGTAATACTTTTTTCCCTAAAGTCTACTTTAGCATTAATATAGCCAAAGAGGGGATGGCTGTGTGGCTCAGTGGTTGAGCATCTGCCTTTGGCTCAGGCATGGTCCTGGGTCCAGGGATAGAGTCCTGCATTGGGCTCCCTGCAGGGAGCTTGTTTCTCCCTCTATGTGTATGCCTCTCTCTCTCTCTGGCTCTCATGAATAAATAAATAAAATCTACATATATATAAAGATCGCCAGAGAGTTTTCTTTCAATGTATCCTTCCCATACTTTTATTTTTAATTTTTCTGTGCTCTGATATTTAGTTTGCCTTTGTATTATCATTAGGGCATTCAATCCATTTACATTTAATGTAATTATGATACAGTTCAGTTTAAGTCTTCCAAGTTACCTCTATTCTTAACCTCTCTCATTGCCCCAGAACTTTGCAAAAAGCCTGTTGGAAAAATTTAATAAGGAAAACTGTCTATATGTTTGGGACTCCTCCTGATTTCAGTCATGCCAGCCCACACAACTGTTAGAAGACTCCCTGGGAAAAAAAAAAAGAAGACTCCCTGGTTTCTTTTTACCCCTATAACATCTCTGCATATGGCAAGCCTGATTGATCCTCAGTTCTTGCCCACACTTGGTAAATTCCCACTGAGAGGAGAGCAGTTGTGTTTCTCTGCTTACTTAAGAATGGCTCTTCGTCTTTGGAATTTTATTTAATGAAAAAAACTGGAACAGAGAATAAGTGAAATGTGAGGCCCTGTAAAATAGTCCAAATTTCCATATATCCTATATCTATAGTCACAAAGTGTTTAACACCTTGTCACATTTGCTTAATCTTTTTGCAGAACACTCACATAAGTTGCAGATATAGTCATTACATCTAAATGCCCCAGCATGCATCTACTAAATATACTCTCCTCCATACTCACAAGACCATTGTCACACTAAAGAAATGTAATGTTGCTACTGTAATATTATCTAGAATACATTTCATGTTCTAACTTCTCCAATTGTATCCAAAATATTGTTTGTATTTTTTTAATCTAGGATCACAAGAATACACTATAAGTGACTGTCCTTCCCACTACATCATATCAGGAGGAACATGGTATCAGTTTATCTCGTTACTGGAGGTGCTCGATTTGATCATTTGTCTAAAGTGGGGTCTACCAGATGTCTCTACTTTTGTCCCTTTGAAATTAATCAGTAATGTGTGAGGTGATACTTTGAGATTATATGAATATCTTGTTACTCATCAGCATCTCACTCATTGGTTTTAGCATCCATTGATGATTTCCATGAATCAATGACTACATTGTTGATTGTGAAGTGGCGATATTTTAATGCTATCCTTTCTGCTGTATGTCTAAGCTGACGTTCTTTTGTATATTGTATATATAGTATTACTCTAGAGTCATTGATTTTCTTTTGTTGTAACCCATTTCTATCGTTAATCATTGTGGTCCTCAAATTATTCAAAATTTGGCCAATGGGAGTCCCTTCCAGCCAGTGCTTATGCCCTTTTGATGTGTCCCCATTGTTCTGGAGTATGTTCTTGCTTTCTGCACCACAAGATGCTTTCAGCTCACCTTGTACCTTCCCTGCCCCATGCCTGGAATCAGCCATTTCTCCAAGAAGAGTGGTGGTCTTCATGGTGGTGGTCAGCAGTCAGTGGTACATAGGATGTCCAAACCCAGTGGCAGATCTAATGATGTTTATGTGGTTTCAGTGCTGGCATGTGATTTTGGGCATCTTTCTTGGCTGCATAGCCTCCCAAGCCTTATTTTCTGGCCCTACTGGGAATGTTATGAGCCACTTGATACCAGTTAATCATTCCTTGTGCATTTAAATGAGCCAGAATGTCTGTTGCTTACAGCCAAGAACCTTGATTGATACAAGCACCAAATGATTCACATAATAAGACTGAACTCCTTGTTCTCTGGGTGGCAGTACATAATCGAGAGCCTGTAAAAAAAGTGTGATGTGATAATGGCTCATAAGAGTAGATTGGATAAAAATGAATTTAATAGTGCTTTTCAGTTTCCTGGCACTTTAAGCATCATCTTTAATACCCTTGACATGTTTGAGAGATGTACTATTTTCCTCATTTGAAAGATGGGAATTTGAGGTAAATGTTGTAAGAACATGTATTAGAACTGAACTGGTAGAAGATAAAAGATGTACTGAAAACTCAAAAAAAAAAAAAAGAAAAGAAAAATACAGCCAAATGTGGGGTTTTTGGTAGTCACTTCAAGAAGCCAAATCAACAAAAGCATCCAAATGTTACTATGTTAAGCTAGGATCTCTTGTTCCTGACTGGTCATTTATCTGAAAAGAATTTTATATTGAATTCATGAAGATATACTAGCAATCATTAAAGGGGACTGTACTGAGAATACAGTAAGAGCCTGAAGTAAAAAGAAATGGGATGTAAAGTACTGAGATAGAACATGAATCTTAAATGATGGTGCTTTGTCACAGCCAATTGAATTAAAAATCTGATCTACATTAACTTCATTCTCTCTTTGTAAATTCCCCATAACTACTTTTGACATTCTCATATGCTTTGTCTTGGCTCAGTGATTCTCCATGAGGGTGATCTGCCTGGAGGAAGCATGTAGTAGTATGTACTATTCCAGGTGTAATACTCACTACTTGCTGTGTAACAAATTACCCCCACATCTTAGTGGCTTAAACAGCACATGTTTATGAACTCACAGTTTCTGTGGGTCACGAATCTAGGCATGCCTTGGTTGGGTCCTTTGCTTCATGGTCTTTGACGAGGCTGCAATCAAGGTGCTGGCCCAGGGTCTTTAGTCTCATCTGAATGTTCAACCTCTTTACAAAACTTTTCTACGGTTGTTAGCAACATTCTGTTCTCTGCTGGCTGTTGGCTGAGGCTGCTGTCAGCTTCTCCCACATGGCCACTTACTTTATCAAAACATGCAAACTGAGAAGTCAGTAGATAGAGTCTGTTGCAAGACAGAAGTCACAATCATTTATAACCTAATCATGAAAGTGACATCCTATCACCTTTCCTGTAATTTTTGGTTAGAAGCAAGTAAAAGATCCCATCCACACTCATGGGGAGAGGATTGCACGAAGGTGTGAACACCAGGAGGTGAGGATCACTGGGGGCCGTCTTAGAAAAGCACACTACCACACCAAGGACACTGTTCTGAGTGGGATATTGGGACAGTCCTTCAAAAATGGGCTATTCCCAATGAGATAGAAAGCAAATTTTGGGCTTACTACAATCCATGATATCCCTGAACCATTCTCCCTTGACTTGTGGCATGTCACAAGACGAGACTAGAGAAACTGATTGCTGAACATTGTTGTTGTTTACTTTTGAGGATAGATATTTCTTAAAACACACATTTTAATAAGTCAGTCATCATTTAACAAAGACTTTAGTTGAGGGACTAAATCTTATTCAGCCCAGGACCATGTGTGCAGGGAGGCAGGGGAAGGATAGAGAGATGTCCCGTATTTTTGCTGCATGTGAATATAAAATACTCATCAGCGTAAAAATATTGTCATTCATCCTCCTGGAATTCCTTGCCACCATCCCACCACCCCACCCCCTGCTGTGTTTTCTATTTACATATTTTCCTGTTACCTAGTGCTTACCTCTAATTTCTCTAATGAAGGGCTCTGTACCTCATCAGGAATCTCCTTCTTTAAGCAAATTGCTTGCTTTTACTCTTTGAAATATTCCACACACTTTTCCTAAGCCATAGTTTTCCTCCTATGATCCTATTTTTCCTTAAAAATACAAGCCCCACAGCTGTGAGTAATGGAAGTTGCCAGAAAGAAGAGGCTGAAGCCTACCAAATCTGGAAGGCTGCTTCATCTGGTTGGTTGGGAAACATAAGATACAATGGGTAAATAAGTTCCTCCTTATCCCAAGAGAATTGTCCCCACTCTACCCCCAGCCTATGAGGGGATAGTGGTAGTGGTGCTGAGGTGGCTGTTCCTGGGGACTTTAGTGACACACCAAAGATGTGAGAAGCACAGGACTTGGGGCAAGAGCACCAAGACCATCATATACCCCTGAGAGGAGGAGCTCAGGAGGGGTCAGTTGCAAGACTTTCCACCTACTCAGCTGTGACAGGGTAGGATGTGAAGGCCTTAAACTGCCAATGAGAAAAGAATAATATACCTGCTTTTTACCATGAAGGAAACCATCAGCAAAAAAAAAAAAAAAAAAGGCAACCTACTGAATGGAAGAAGATAGTTTCAAACAATATATCCAAAATACATAAAGAATTCATGTAACTCAATAACAAAAAAAAAACACACCCTAAACAACCTATTTTAAAAATGAGTGGAGGATCTGAATAGACATTTTGCCAAAGAAGACCTAGGGATGTCCAATAGACACATGAAAAAAATGCTCATCATCACTAATCACCTGGGAAATGTAAATCAAAACCACAATGAGATATCACCTCACACCTGTCAGAATAGCTCTTATCAAAAAGAAAAAAATAAGTCATTTGTGAGGATGTGAAGAAAAGGGAACCCTTGTGCACTAATGGTAGGAATGTTAATTGGTGCACTACCATGGAAAATAATATGGAGATTTCTCAAAAAATTAAAAATAGAACTACCCTAGGATCCAGTAATACCACTACTGAATATGTATCTAAAAGAAATGAAAACACCAATTTGAAGAGATATACACATCCCTATGGCAGCATTATTTACAATAGCCAAGATATGGAAGCAACCTAAGTGTCCATCAAAAGATGAATGGATAAAGAAGATGTGATACATATATACAATGGGATACTACTCAGCCTTAAAAAAAGAATGAGATTTTGCCACTGGTGGCAACATGGATGGACCTAGAGAGTACTATGCTAAGTGAAATAAGTCAGACAGAGAAAGACAGATACAATATGATTTCACTTACATGTAGAATCTAAAAAACAAAACAAATGAACAAATAAAACAGATACATATTCATAGATACAGAGAACAAATTAGCAATTGTGAGAGGGGAGGGTAGTGGTGGGACGATGAAATAAGGTAAAGGAGATTAAAAGGTACAAACTTTCAATTATAAAATAATTAAGTCATGGGGATGCAGTGTACAGCATAGGGAATATAGTGAATAGTATTGGAATTAATTTGTATGGTAATAGAGGGTAACTTGACCTATTGACGTGATCATTTTGTGATACGTAAAAATTTCAAATCAATATGTTATATACCTGAAACTAGTATGCACTTGACCCTTGAACAGATTTCAACTGCATGGGTCCACTTATGCATATTTTTTTTATAAATACAGGATAGTACTATAGTACTCTTCCTTATGATTTTCTTTTTTTAAAGATTTATTTTATTTATTTGAGAGAGACATTGAACAGGGGGGAGAAACAGAGGGAGAGAGAGAATCCTCAAGCAGACTCCCCCCCCCCAAGTATGGAGCCCTATGTGAGGCTTGATCCTAAGACCCCAAGATCATGACCTGATCTGAAATCAAGAGTTGGTCGTTTAACTGACTGAGCCACCCAGGAACCTCGCCCCATGATTTTTTTTTTTCTGCCCTGTGATTTTTTTTAATGACATTTCTTTTCTCTAGCTTACGTTATCATAAAAATATACAGTGTAATGCACGTAACATACAAAATATATGCATGGATTATTTATGTTATCAGTAAGGCTTCTGGTCAACAATAGGCTCTTAGTGGGGTGCCTGGCTGGCTCAGTCAGTAGAGCATGCGACTCTTGATCTTGGGGTTGTGAGTTCAAGCCCCACTTTGGGTGTAGAGATCACGTAAAAAGTTTTTAAATCTTGAAAAAAAAACCCAGTAGGCTATGAGTAAAGTTTTGGGGAGTCCAAAGTTAAATGCAGATTTTTTACTGCACATGAGTCAGCACCCCTGCATTGTTCAAGGATCAACTGTAATATTGTATGTCAACTATAATCCAGTTTTTAAATGTTTTTTAAAAAGAATTCAATGTTGGGGCACTTGTCTGGCTCAGTTGGTTGAGCATCTGCCTTTGGCTCAGGTCATGGTCCCAGGGTCCTGGGATTGAGCCCCACAGGGGGCTTCCTGCTCAGTGGGGAGTCTGCTTCTCCCTCTGCCCCTTCCCCTGCTCATGCTTGTGCTCGCTCTCTCTAAAATAAATACATAAAATCTTTAAAGAAAAAAAAAGAATTCTATGTTGAAACACTGGAAAGTGGAGAAGGAGTGTTAGGAGGTGATGTGAAAATATGAGCATCCTCCTTGTTCATAGCAGGGAGTTAATACTGTCTAAACTTGGAACACGTAGTTAAAATATTCCAACTTTAACCACTTAATATTTAGAATCTTCTTTCTTAAACTCAGGAGTCAGGAAATAATATCTTGTTGTGAAGAAATATTGATTAGGAATTCTCTAGTTTCACGTCAGTTTCTTCTTTTCTGTGATATTTAAGTAAAATTAAGAGTAACATTTTAATTAAAAGAGCATCTCATTCTTTTTATTTTATTTTATTTTATTTTTTCATGAGGGACACAGAGAGAGAAGAGAGGCAGAGACACAGGCGGAGGGAGAAGCAGGCTCCATGCAGGAAGCCCGATGTGGGACTCCATCCCGGGACTCCAGGATCATGCCCTGGGCTGAAGTCGGGCACTAAACCGCTGAGCCACCCAGGGATCCCCTCATTCTTATTTTAATTAAGAAATGACATTCTCTTAAAAGCCTCCCTATCTGTGTCTATCTATGTATATATGTATCTTTGCATGAGCCTAGGCAGTTATATGGAACCTAGGATAGAGTCCTGCATCGTGCTCCCCACGGGGAGTCTGCTTTTCCCTCTGACTATGTCTCTGCCTCTCTCTGTGTGTCTCTCATGAATATATAAAATCTTTTCTTAAAGAAAAGTATATTTAGAAAAATGAAATAAATAGGGCAATTTTCTAATAATGATTATTGGCCAATGGAAGAGCTGCCTCAGCAGAATCCAGTGGTCAGAGGAAGGAGATGGAAGCTTCAGTGGAGTTGGCATTTGGGGGTGAGTAAAAGAGTAAGTGGAACCCTAGGTGCCTCACCTCCTAAGTCCAAACACGAGGGACTGGGGACAGCTTTCTCTGGTGTGTGAGACTCCGAAAGCAGGTGTGGCCCTGAAGCTATAGATGGAGCAACGGGAAGGGAACAAACGTTCTCAAAGTGGGCATCTGTTCATGCTCTCTCTGCTTAAGATTCTGTAGCTCTGGAAGCAGAGAGGGGTCTGTTGCATTTCCGGCGTGCGGTGCTTCCTTTGCTACCGTGAACACACTCACTCACTGCAGCGCTGGTTCTGTGCATGTGAGCTGCAGTTTCTGTTGAAGACTCAGCACATGGATCTTCTTATTCCCTTTCCTCTAAATGCTGATGAACATGAAGTTGAACTGGTGCTACTCTCAGAGAAAACATTTTCCATTTAATAATTGGGAACACCGATCCTCTGAATGTTAACGGTACACATTTCACCGTGTATCCCCACCGGGCTGCAGCTGAGCTAGGACCGCAGCGCAGTCCCGGTCCTCTTGCCTGGACTCCCTTGCACCTTTAACAGGCTTTCTGGCATTTGCTTACTAATTTGCAATAGCAGCTTTTTGATTCAGACAATAAATCTGGAATAAACTTTTTCTAAGTCATTTCAGTGAATAGTTGAGTAGTTAGAGTTCAGATAAGGAGGGGTCCCTGGGTGCATTAAACCTTGACCACGTGGTAGGCCTGGGTGCTGGGGATGTAGTAATCAACACAATAAACAGGATGCTGCCCTCATAGCCTTGTAGCTAGTGAGAGAAGGAGACAATAAAGCAGTAAAGAAATAAAATGTATACCCCTGCAAAGTGTGATAAAGACGGAGAGGAAAATAACAGGATGTTTTTGGAGATAATCATGCAGGGATGGGGGAGCTGGAGCGGGCAGGGAGCCCTTTTGAGAAGGTAAGATTTTATTTTTGTTTTTGTTTTTATGGAACATTTTGTTTTGAGTTTTCTATGGAAATGTTTAAAGAGCAAAAAAGCACTAAGAAGAAAATAACAGCCGCCCACATTTCCACCATCCAGAAATAACCTTGTAGCACTCCAACATTGTTACTTGCAATTAAAGCTTGTAAAAGATCTCCTGCCCCTTGGAGAGCTCAGGGCAGCCTGGCTCAGTGTCCTGACTGGCTAAGAAATAAAGGAGCTGAGGGATGACTGAGGAAGTGGCTGAGGGGGAGGGAAGCAAATAGGGTGGACCCACAGGGGGTTGGCGTCATTGAATGGGTGATGATGATGTCACGAAGGAGCTCAGAAGGGTGTGTGTGTGAAATAGGTGGGAGGTGGGGAAGGGAGACCAAGAATGCAGTAATTTTGCCATGAAACCCCTAAGTGGAGCTGTCAAGTAGGCCACTGGAGAGAAGATTCTGGGGCACAGAAGAGAGGATATTTATTAGGGATGTTGTGTACAGATGCTATTTAAAGCAGGGGAATGGAAGAGATTGCCTGGAAAGAAAGCTTAGAGAGAAAAGAAATGGGGTCGGGACTCAACCCCAAGAAAAGACAACATGAAAATGAATGAGAGAAATAGCAGCTGGGCTGAAAGAAGGAAAATGACTAGCCACAGGAGTAGGAGGAAAACCTGGTAAGTTCTCTGGCAGGCAAAACAATGGCCCCCAAACATCTATGTCCTCATTCCTGCAACCTGTGAAACTTTAGCTCAAATGGCCAAAGGGACTCTGCAGATGGAGCTAAGATTCTGGACCTTAGATGGGAGGCATCTTGGATTTCCAGGTGGGCCCATGGGTCCTCGAAGTAGAAGAGGGAGGCTATGGTAGAGGAAGAGGCTAGAGAGAGTCAACGTGTAAAGAGACTTGATCCACTGTTGCGGGCTTGGGAGATGGAGGAAGGGGCTGTGAGCCAAGCAAGGTAGCTGGGCAGCTCCTAGAAGCCGGCAGGTGCCCTCGGCTGCCAACCCATGAGGAAGTTGCACCCTTGGCCCTACAACTACAGGGAACTGAACTTTGCTGCCAACTTCCCTGAGTGTTCCCCACAGCTTCTGGAAAAGGAACCCAGCCAACACCTCAATTGAAGCCTGGAGGGACCTGTGCCAGACTGCCGACCTCCTTAACGGTAAGATAATACATTGTGCTGTTTGAAGCCTCCAAGTTGATGGTAAATTGTTACAGCATTTAGTGCTCGAAACAATATTAGCTCTTATCCTTACCCTTTTTGAGACTGTCTTACTGTTTAACTCATGAAAGTAGTGATTCTCTTTTGGTGGCTGTAGTAATGTGAGGATTGCTTCTCTTGTTTGTGGCCTGGGGCGGGGTGGGGGTTCCTTACAAGGTTCACCAGACTACCCTACCCATCCCCGAGAGCATCAGGGAGGGGTGGTTGATGAGTCTCCCATTAGGTCAGCGTGCCTTAATTGGTCACGCAGTTCCCAGCGGATGGCATGGCGATGCCACCTGCACAGTGCACAAGGTATGCCGCTGTGTCACTCCCTCAGTTCTATTTAGGCCATCTGGAGTCTGCCATCAGAGTCCCTACCCACGCCCCCCCACCCGCCCCCTGCTAATGCTGCCTTCTCAGAGAAGCAGAGAGGAGTTGCATACAAAGTAACACGAGTGTTGAGACACTTTGTGCTCCCTGCCTGAATGTCAGGCTTTGACAACTACGCTTTCCCTATTGTTCTCCCAACATGGGTAATGTCATAGTTCCTGACAGCTGGAATCTACTCGTCTGTTAGAGCCACCCAGGGATAAGCTGCAGCCCATTGTCTTAGAGCAGTGTTTCTCAACCCTTGCTGCACATTAAAAGCAGCTGGGAAGTTTTTTGAAAATACTGATATTTGGGCCCCATTCTAAACCAAGTGAACCAGGACCTCTGGGAGTGGGGCCTGGGCACAGGTACATTTTGAAAGCTCTCTGGGTGATTCCAAAGCAAAGTGTTATTGGCGAAGCACCACTGTGCAACATTTTCCTTTTACTCCTGAGAGTGAGGGAGGCAGTCTTTATATCCAGGCATCCATTAAAGTCTGAAGCCCACAGAGCTGGACAGTGTCCACATTGCAAAGATCATCCATAGGGACTGGGAAGAAACATCTAAAGACAAATGTCTCCAAGTCGGGGTGGAGGACTCAGGTGCAGCCACGTTGCTGGCAATACTGTGCTCTGTGTCATCTGGGAGACTGGCCAGGCCTAAAGCTTGGAAGACAGATATTTCACTCTTTCTTTCATAAGCTTTATTGAGGATGCTCATTTTTCTTTTTTAGCTAAGCAAGAAAAGTTCATTGATTCTAGTTTCACAACGTGGCAGACAAAATGCTCTCCATAGGTCTTAGTCAGCTTGGGCTGCTGTAACAAAATACCACCGACTGGGGACTTAAGTGACAGCGACAGACATTTATTTCTCACAGTTCTGGAGGCAGGGGAGTCCACGATGAAGGGGCCAGCCATTTCAGTTCCGTCTGAGAACTCTCTTCCTGGTTTACAGATGGCCATGTTCTTATTGTGTCCTTGCATGACTAAGAGAGTAAGCTCTGGGGTCTCCTCTCCGTATGTGGGCACTCGTCCCGTCATGGGAACTCCACCCTCATGACATCATCTGAACCTGTTTACCTCCCAGAGGCCTCCTGTCCTCATACTATCACAATGGGTCTTAGGGCTTGAACGCATGAACTTTGAGGGAACATATTTAATCCATAGCACCGTTTTATCATACAATTTCCTGCGAATCTATAAATTAAAATGGTCAGTGTCCTGGTATCTCCAGAAATCCGAGAAGCCAGCACTTAATAAAAGTGGTAGGAACCTGCGTCTTTGGAGTCTTTGGCTAAGCCTGACAGGATGGCTGTGGTAGGCAGAATGTCCCTGCCCCCGAAGATGTCCATGCCCTCATCTCTGGAACCCATGACTGCGTTACTCTATCTTACAAAGGGGGCTTTACAAGTATAATTAAGAATTAAGGCTATAGGCCTTCAAATAGGGAGATTATCCTGGGTTTTCCAGGCAGTTCCGATCTAATCACAGAAATCCTTAAAAGCAAAGAACCTTCTCTGACCAGTGGCAGAAAAGACACCGCAAGAGGGAAGTCAGAGAGCCTTGAAGCAGGAGGTGTGCACCATCACCACAGTAAAAATGGAGGAGGCCACATGATAAAGATGTGACATCCTGAAGGAGCAGAGAGAGGTTCTCAGGTGACATCCAGCAAAGACATGGGGACGTCAAGGCACTAACGACAAAGAACTGAATTCTGCCAACAACCTGAACAGGCATGGGAGCAGATTCTTCTCCAGGATGTCCAAAAGAGAGCTCCAGCTACCAGACCCCTTGACCTCAGCCTTGAGACCTATTCCAGTAGAAGGAGGGGTGCCACCCAGATCTCTGACCTACAGAACCATGAGGTGATAAATTCATATCGTTTCAAACGGCTAATGTGTTGGTGACTCCTTAAACAAGAGAAAACTAATGTAAGTGCAAGACATATTTTGAACTGTTGCTCCACTGATAAACAACCTCAGTGATTGTTGAACACAAACCACAAGATGAGAGATGCAGAGCTGGGCAAGCTCTGGTGGCCAGTGTACCCCCGGAACATTTAGACCAACTGTTGACTTCCTAAAGATGAGCTGTGATGATGACAGCATGGATGAGCTTCTTCTGCACAAAGTCCTTGAAACATGGTAAAGGGAAATGCTGACGGGTGTCAGAAATTGCTATGCCTGGCCAGCCCTCTTGTAAAAATACGATGCAGAACTATGATGATTGCAAAAAAAATGTTCAAAATGAAATGCATGATTTGGAAAAGAGGTTTAACTATCATCAAGACAATTTTCCCCTATAATAGACCTATGAGAACAGTAGGGACTTCTGAGCAATCTATCTTGGTCATTTCCCATGGATGTTATGTTAAGCAGCCAAACACACCCCCAGCCTTTATGTTCTCCTCAATTTCCCAGCAACAGATTTCTAGCTCCTAGCCAAGGGTCTCATTAGGAAATGCCTGCATTTTAGAGTCATAGCATGATCCTTTAAAAGACTTCCTTCTGGGCATATTTTAGTAATTCCACCTACAGAAACCAACTCTACTTACCTTAAGCAGAAAATTAATTTATTGCAGTAATTTATTGAATAGCTCACAGAATTAACAGGAAGGTTGGAGAATTGGCTCTGAAAGGGGGCAGGAAACAAAGGACGCCCAACAGTTGGATCCGTTACTAAAACTGTATCGTAGGAAGACTAGATTAAAGAAACCATGTCTGAGCCCCCAATGCTGTTACCCCTGACTCTGTCACCTCTGGATGCTGGCTACTGTGCCTGTAACTGCAAACAGTTCTAAACTATTCCCTCTTTTTGTCTCCAGATCCAAAATCCTGAGTGGAAGGATTGAATTTTTCTCAGCTTGGATAATATGCAAAAAAAAATTCCAGCTACCAAGGGTCAGTAAAAGCACATATTTTCATTTCCTTGGTAGGGAGCAGGACTGTTCCTCCCTCCAAAATTCAGGCTGCCTGCCATTGCTCAGACATGAGAAAGGGTGCAAGGTGGAGAGGGTTCTCCACCCCTTTCGTTGTACAACATCCCTGAAGATTCATTTTTGCATGTGTCTGAAAAAATACACACACACACACACACACACTCCCTCTGCAAATAATGCAACCTACTCTATTCCCTAAAAAAATAACCCAGTATTTCCTCAGTTATTTCTTCTGTCCCTTGCCTGAGGCATCCAAGTGATAGATACTTCTGTCCTAATCCCTTCTAAACCACTGGCCCGCTCTGTGTGCAGTAGCAGGGCAATCACTTAAAAATGTGTAAATAAACACATGGCACGATGAGGAAGAGAATCTGGGTAGAGGCTCTGGTCCTTGTTTCTATACCTGATTTTGAGGTATTTACAACTTCCTTCCTCCATTAAGCCTTCAGGTTCCCATTCCCCTCAAACCTGCTTCGGCTGGCTGGCTGGCTGCTGCAGTAAGCTGGTAAATGTTTAACCATCAGCTCTGGGGGGGTGGGGGATATCTGTTATAAATTTTGCCAACATAAAGGATATTTAGCCTAATTTACCAATAATAATAAAATATGCAATGTTCTTTATTGTAAGTTCCATACTGCTGGTTGATGGTCAAAGTTTAGGTTTTTCAGGGGTACCTGGGTGGCTCAGAGGGTTAAGCATTGGACTCTTGAACTCCGCTCAAGTCTTGTTATTAGGGTCGTAAGTTCAAACCCTTCGCTGAGCTCCACACTAGGCATGGGGCCTACTTAAAAAAAAAAAAAAAAGCTTAGCGTTTTTGGAATGAAACATTTCGTTGTTTGTTGTTGTTGTTGTTTTTGCCACTTGTAGTTACAATTCAACCATGATTTGACAAAAACAGACTACGAATGAAGGCTTGATTACTATTCCAGCTCAGCCAAGAAGTTGCTCAAGTCATTAATAAATGTAATTCTGATATGGATATTGGCTGATAATTCTGTTTGCATTAGCAAGGAAGACGGTAGGCAAAAATAAAGATACATGACAATTTCATTTGTTCATCAATGACACGAACAGCTGCTTTACTGTATCAAATAAGCTTTGAAATATTAGAAGACTGTTTCCTCAGATTTCTGTGATAAATATATACCAATCATCTAGAATTTTAAGTTTTATCTCTGTGTGAAAAATATTCTTTAGACTAAGTTATCATTAGTTATTATTTGTGCACAGTTGATCAAAATGGCATAAATATAAGTACTGATAATCATAAAACAATAAAGCAAATTTTAATAGAAATCACATCTCCTGCCATCAGGGAAATACAAATCAAAACCACAATGAAATACGACCTCACACCAGTAAGATTGGGGAAAATTAACAAGGCAGGAAACCACAAATGTTGGAGAGGATGCGGAGAAAGGGGAAGCCTCTTGCACTGTTGGTGGGAATGTGAACTGGTGCAGCCACTCTGGAAAACTGCAGTGGAGGTTCCTCAAAGAGTTAAAAATAGATCTGCCCTACGACCCAGCAATTGCACTGTTGGGGATTTACCCCAAAGATTCAGATGCAATGAAACGCCGGGACACCTGCACCCCGATGTTTCTATCAGCAATGTCCACAGTAGCCAAACTGTGGAAGGAGCCTCGGTGTCCATCGAAAGATGAATGGATAAAGAAGCTGTGGTCTATGTATACAATGGAATATTCCTCAGCAATTAGAAACGACAAATACCCACCATTTGCTTCGACATGGATGGAACTGGAGGGTATTATGCTGAGTGAAGTAAGTCAATCGGAGAAGGACAAACATTATATGGTCTCATTCACTTGGGGAATATCAATAATAGTGAAAGGGAATAGAGGGGAAGGGAGAAGAAATGGGTAGGAAATATCAGAAAGGGAGTCAGAGCATGGAAGACTCCTAACTCTGGGAAATGAACTAGGGGTGGTGGAAGGGGAGGAGGGTGGGTGGTGGGGGTGACTGGTTGGCGGGCACTGAGGGGGGCACTTGACGGGATGAGCACTGGGTGTTATTCTGTATGATGGCAAATTGAACACCAATAAAAAATAAATTTATTATTAAAAAAATCACATCTCTTAGTAATATGGAAGGGGCTGATTTTTTTTTAAGATTTTATTATTTATTCATGATAGACATAGAGAGAGAGAGGCAGAGACACAGGCAGAGGGAGAAGCAGGCTCCATGCAGGGAACCCGACATAGGACTTGATCCCCGGACCCCAGGATCACATCCTAGGCCAAAGGCAGGCGTTAAACCGCTGAGCCACCCAGGGATCCCCCTGGAAGGGGCTGATTTTTAAAAACTCATTCATATATCCGTCCATGACTATGAATGGGGCAGGGTTCAGCAGCAATTGAACAATTTATTTCTATTTTTCCATTGTTAGAGATGTGGGTACTGAGAAATCTTGCTCACATAAATAAGTATATAGGTATGGAACAATTCTGTCCCTCAATTTGTTGAAGTCTTTCCAAATTCGTGCTAAAAGCTACATAGCGATCTAGCAACAAATACTATTTTCAGTGATGTTACAGCTCCCAGCTCATAGGTTTTTCAGTGTTATCAAAAGCAAATAATTAGAACTGTACGACTTGAGAAATAAATTGTCATCTACACTTGGAATCATTTATTTTCTCCATTTCTGAGAGTCTTCTAAAAAGATATTACTGTGGGATCCCTGGGTGGCTCAGCGGTTTGGCGCCTGCCTTCAGCCCAGGGCATGATCCTGGAGACCCAGGATTGAGTCCCGTGTTGGGCTCCCTGCATGGAGCCTGCTTCTCCCTCTGCCTCTGTCTCTGCCTCTCTCTCTCTCTCTCTCTCTCTCTCTCTCTCTCATGAATAAATAAATAAAATCTTTTAAAAAAGATATTAATGTGACTTACAATATTATTAATATTACTTAATATTACTTGTTGCCCTTTCTGCAGTAGTCATCTCACTTAGCCTTCATAGTCAGAAAAGTTCAGCAAATGTTTTTAGCTATTTGTTGTTACAGTATTATTTATAGGTTATCTTGATATTGCCATGTGCTTTAATTATATTTTCATCAAAAGCTTGGAACTGCAGCTTTATTTTAGCTCACTCAAGTTTTGGGAAATGTCTGCCATTTCATCTATTTGGGAAAGCCCATTCTCACTGTCAAACCAAGTCATCGGTCATATTTACCTCTTTTTCCCTGAGACATTTCATACTGAGTTGGCCTTCTCGCAGTGTTGTGGCCTCAAGGTAGCTGGTCTTCTTACAGGGAGGCTGTTTTGCAAGAAGCGCGAAGCAGAAAAGTGCCTGGCCAGTTAAGGGTTACACATAAAACTGGTATGGTATTACTTCTGCCCTATTCTGTGATCAGAACAGTCACAGAGCCCACCCAGATTCAAAGGGTTGGAGAAACAGACTCTGCCTCTCGCCGAGGAAGTATCAAGTTCCTATTTCAGAACACTATAGGGATGGGAGGTACTGCATCCGTCCTTGAAAAAGAAAACCAGTCTGCCACAGCCTGTTTCTGAGAATGTGTTTAGGAGCTGAGGAAACAACCCCGAGAATGGGTTCCCATAGGCATTACCATGAGGTAGACTCCATTTATTTTCTGACCATTCTGACTAAGGGGCTGCAGTAACTTTCAGGGTCTTCAGGAATTAATGCTACCTTAGACCCAGTGTCCAATAATCCCCCAGACGTGTATGTGTTTCCCTTTCCCCAGTGCATGTTTCCCATGGTAAACCACAGAGTATCTCTGATGAGGGCCAGAAGAAAGACTCAAAAAGTGCTGGGGAGGTCTTTGCAGGGTCCCCACTTGAAGAAGCTGTGGTCTGGAAGGGGGATGACTCAGGTTTTAGAATGGATGAGAGGCCTCAACCAGGTATTTTTATTTTCTGGTGCATATCTAACCTCTGTTAACCAGATAAGGAGTTTTGTTGTTGTTTTAAAAGCTAAATAGGGCCTTAGTAGACTACCCAAGATCTTCAGCCCTGGTGATCCTGTGATCAACCCATTACTGCCAAAGAACCTCATGGCTCAGCATCTTCTGATTCCCACGCCAGTAACCATGATCATCTTGCTTCTGGTGGTGAAGTCGTGTCCCCTGGCCTTTGTCGCAGAGATATATTCCTAACACATTGATAGCAGGAAGCCATTTGTACATACCATCTCCTGTCAGGAATTCTGGCCTATAGAGAAGATGCCTTCCCTTCACCAATTTATTTCTCAAGGCCACAGGGAGGGGGTTGTCTTTTGAGGTTTCTCAAGTGACATCAGTAATGGAAACAAAAATGAATCAACACAAGCATTACAATGTCTGTAAGTCTTTAGAATCCTTGCAGATGAATTTTTTGGATCTCAGCCTCATTTAAGATGAGCCACAACTGACTCTAGGTTTCAGTATACCAGACAGGTAAATTCTTAGAGATATTTGCAGCCTCTCAAGCTCCCCTACTAGATCCAGAACCTCTGGGAAGTGGGCCCATATTGATTAATTCAGCCCAATAGAAAGTTGTGCTTTTCCGTTTTGGGTCTAATACCCTCATTTCTACATATTCACCAGATTTTTGCTGATTATAAGTGAACAGCCTGCAATTATCTTGAGGCACAAGGCTTCTGGTTCTGGAGTGACTTGATTGGCCACCGGAACATGCTGATCTGATTCTAGTGATAGGAAGTGTAGACGTCGAGAATTGGCTTTCTACTGCATTACTTCCTTTAGGAAGTTAAGAGACAGAAATTGCATAGTAATTTGGAAAGTTTAAAGGATCACTCACTAGTGACAGGAGGTTAGATACTAAATAGCATGGACAGCTGGAAAGAATACAGGAATAGTGGATATAGAGAGCAGCCACTACCTCGAGGCTAAGTCTGAATGCCTAAGGAAGGAACGAATCTGAAAGAGGCCTCATCCACCGAGACTGAGATTCCAACTTTGGTAGGGAGAGTCAGGCTGTGGAGAAATTCGCTGAGGTGCCACAGAATAGCTATGTCAGGCTGGAAACCAACTGCCAGAGTGTTGGTGAGGCTCAGTAGGAAGCTGCCTATTGGGATGCTGGTGGCACTTCCCAGGAGACCACCAGCAGGGATGCATAGACACTTGCTGGACGGTGAATCCCCGTGGGTGTCTTGCACCTCGCTGGCTCCTGTGCGCTGAGGATGGAAGAAGAAGAAGCCCACCAGTGTCAGAGAAAAAAGCCCCTTCCCCCCTGCTGTGGCCTCACAGTTCCCATCAACTGCCGTCACTTAACAGCATGCAAGAGGGCAAAAGAGAAATGCTTACCAGGTCTGACTCTAGAAGACCATAAGTGGATAAGTGGGTAAATGGCATGGGAATGACTTCACCAAACAAAGGACTTCCCCCAACAATCCCTTGATGTTAACTGGATCCACAACCGATGATCCTGCCATCTTTTCATGCATATTTTCCCTCTGGTCCTCATTGCCCTTTTTTATTCAGCTTTATTTCTTTGGTCAACCATTCCATTGCCCTGCCCTGGTTAAACCCACCTCTGCTTAGTCCACTGTTGTACTCACACAGCCTCATGTGGCTGGACGGTTGGAATCGGGGTACTAAACAAAGTCACCTGTAACATAGGAGGCGATGATTAGAGAATGGATGTTTGGATCTGAGATTATGAAGGAATTGTAGTTTTTAGTAGTAATAATATAAGGTCTCTGTATGACCATGAGAATGAGCACAGCGTCGACAACCAGAGAGAGGTCAAGGATCTGAGAAGCTAGGATATAGGAAGGAAGACACAAATTCACATACTTCCTATACATAAATCCTAAAGAAACAAAACAGTGCTAGAGAGATCAATAGAGAGCCGGGAGGCGAAATCTTCAAGAAGTGAGGGAGAGTGAACAAGTGCAACAAGTAGGGCCAGTGGGAATGTGGGCGGCTGACAGGAGATTCAGACTGCGGAGGGCCAGGGAGTGGGGCTTGAGAAAGGAGGGAAGCGGGATGAAGAATGGTCTGGAACTGGTCATGAGGAGCAAAGAAGACTCTACCCACCTCCATGTTCTGTACTATGTGAAAGATGAAAGTAAAAATAAAAGCAGCCACTATTTGTGAGGGATGAACAGGAAGTAATGCCCTCTGGAGAAAGTCAGGCCTTCATTACAACATGCCCTGTGCTCCGTTCTGCAGGCCCGTGCTCAGGGTTTGTTCAGAAAAGAGACTGAGGACAGTGGAGGTTTTGCTGATTACCAACGAGGGGTTGCAGAGGGCACTTCAAAGGAGGCAGAGAGGCTGGGAGGTGGAAACTGAGTCAGGGATATGCAGCACCCCATGAGATTCAAGCAGAGAACAGGAGGGTGACATGTTGGTCTGAGCTGCTTGTCATGAAGGAAGGGACGGGCATTTAGGGCACAGTGAGGCTAGTCGTGGCGGTCTTAATGCAGATGCTGGTGAAGGGGTGTGCATTAGGGGAAGGTGAGAGACGTGGAGGCCTACAGCTGCTTGCCTCTTCTCTCCTGCCAGGAGGAAAATGATCCCACCTCTTGGGGGAAGGTTTCGTTCTTGACGCTGCTGGTGGAGATGTGGCAGTCTTATGAGGAATCAGTCCTCAGGACATTATTCCAAGTGACCATAGATATTTAATCTGCTGGGCTTCCAGTGGCTGCTGCTGGATATGTGAGTTATCCAATGCCCTTCCAGGATTGGAAGGAAATAGAGGGCTGAGTATGACAGAACCATCACCAAATCGTACCATAGAGAAGTTTGGTTAGGACACCAGTGTACCACTGCCCAGTACTCAGTCTTGCCTCAGACACTGCCGCCATCAAATTGGGCAGGCCACTTCCATCAGTCTGGAACGAATTCTAAATAATGAACTGTCCCTGCTCCTTTGCCATTCTCAAATGGCCTGCCTCCCTGCATGTGACCATGCCCTGGCACTCCATGGAAGCAAGTATCTGTCCTTTCACCCTCTCATCCTCTCAGGGAGGCTGAGAAAGATAGAGAATGATCAAACCTCTCAATGTAAGAAATGAGTACACTTGCTGGTCAAACAGGAAAATCTATCCCAGCTAATAACTCACGGGCTCCCATATTCATCTCCATGGAAGAATGGTCCTGATACTAGTTGAAATAAGGCTCATCTGTGAGTAACAAAAACCTTGAAGTACAAGAAAGTGGTTTTGTTTCCCTCCTGTAAAAATGGAGGTGGTCCTAGAGGAGT
This sequence comes from Vulpes lagopus, assembly GCF_018345385.1. NCBI lineage: Eukaryota > Metazoa > Chordata > Mammalia > Carnivora > Canidae > Vulpes > Vulpes lagopus. The sequence goes on from NC_054848.1 coordinate 17,530,652, forward strand.
CTGGTGGCTCTGTAGGCTCCTGTCAACACAGCTTCTACTGCATGGCCCAGGACGGCTGCTGCTGCTCCTGCCCTTACAGCTGCAGTGCAGCTAGAAGGCAAGAGGTACAGCAAAGGAAGAGGCAGTTGACCTCTCCCTTCAGGCACACTGAGCAGGAGTTATAAACACAGCTTTTGCCTAATGACCCTTAGCAGGAATTTCGTCCTCAGATCCTGTGAGCTGCAAAAGGGGTGGCTGTGCAGGTCAAGTTTAGAGGTTTTATTGCTGAGGAAGAGGAGAAAGAATGAGTACTGAGGGACCCCTAGCTCTCTCTGTCCACTTTGAAGACATTTTGACATTTGGCAGCCATGAAACTGCCTTCTATGTTTTCTAGACTCCCGGCACTCCCAGGGCTCGGACTTGCTGTCGTGGTATGGAAGCCACTTGGTGGAAAGGACTTGCTTGCCACCCTTCAACCTCAGGCCTTCTCAGGACCTCATATAATGATCCCCTTGACCGCATTTCAACCGCTGGTGCTTTTCCTCCCAATTCCTTCTGGATGCTCTTACCTCCTTTGCCAGGTTCACTGCAGAGCCTAGCAGCCGACCAAGTCAGCGGTACTTAAACTGTGTTCAAGTTCTCTTTCTCTCTCACTCTTTTTATCACTTTGTTCAAGGGAGCTTTCTTATTGAACTGATACATAAGCCCCAAGTCGTGTACAGTTTTGCAATGACATAAACAAGAATGATGAAAAGTCAGGGGTACTTTGGGGCCACAGCTTGTAACCATGAGGATTTTTATTGCAAGGTTCAAAAAATTCTAATAGATGAAATTGCCTTTACAGAAAAGAGAAATTAGGGTCTGATCAACTGTTTTTCGAGGGATACATTCATCTATTTTAAAAATAAAAACAAGCCTTCAGTGTTAATAGTCATCTTATATGTTAATTATATATGGAGAGCAAATAACATTAATCATGTAGTAATTATCCATATTTATACAGATATACTTCATATTTATTTATATAGATCTAGGTTTAGTTACTACAGATAAATATATGCCTTCCTGGCTTTATCTCTATATCATTATGATGAAAATGGAGTTTGAAAAATATGCAGGAGGGGGAATGGGAGAGAGTTGTGAAATGAATTGAGATAAGATGTCCTATAGAATTTCTATTTTAAAAATGGTTTTCATCATCGGTACTGTTTCAAAGTGTAGAGGAAATAAAAAGAGAGAAAAGGATGCAACTCCCCTATCCATGTCTTTGACCCTTCACTCATTTGTAGTGGGAAAACACCAGAAATGATTCACCCTCTGGATTAAAGTAATGATGGATATTTAGCCAGTCACATCTTCAGTAGAAAATGTGTCTGTGATCTACAATTTTTTTTAATGTTTTGTACATAAAAGTCATAAGGGGCCCTGGGGCCTCACCTCTTGGCTTGTACATTTCAGCACAAATAACTTAGCTTCCAACCTGCCAATCACCGCCCTCCTTTGTCCAGGGCTTTCTCTGGCCTGCAACATGCACTCCACCTGCTGCTGCAACGGACAGCCCTCAATCAGGGATAGATGGAAGTTGGCGCATAGATACCCCAGCCCCCTTGTTTGAACTGGGATCGCCCTGGGCCCTGTATTGTCTTCAGACTTCCAGAGCTTCCCCTGTGGAGTTAGGCTTCAGTTACCCATAGTCGTAACTGGCTTCCCAGCCTCCCTCCTCAGCTGCCTTCCCGGCCTTGCGTCATCTGCCCAGACCCCTGTGGGTGTCTCCCTCTCCACCCAAACAAGGTACCTTCCATCGAATCCTTGTCCCAGGGTCTTCTGCTAGGAAAGGAAACGAAGACAGAGCAAACAAACAAACAAACAAACAAAAAAATGCTTATTTATGTGCTTACTACCCTGAACTTTTGCCTAATTCATAACTTAGTGGAATCTGGCTTATGGGGCGGGGGGGTGTTCCATTGAGTCCAAATGATTTGATCATGATTTAAACCACAAGCTACATAGATTCATCTTAAATCACTGTTGGTAACTGCTCCCTGTAATTTTGCTCCGTGTGTACTCGTCACATATGGCCCTTAATAGCCCCCTCAAACACAGCCTTCACAGCTCTTGTTGGAAAGTGCCTACATGAAGGGACTCTGCTGCATGGTGCTCTTTCCTCCAATACGCCTGGGCCTGCACAGGATTGAGGCTCGCTGCCTATTGATTTGGCTGTAGTTTTAGTTTTGAAAACACATGCAGCATTTTAAGTGATTGTTACTCTAATGAAGCAGCCAGGATTTTAATGCAGATCAATCTGAGTTTGGACACCGACGGAGCTCCTAACTGTGTGCAGAACTGTGGAGTTGGCCCCTGAAAGCAGGAGGGAGGGCTGCTCAGAGCTGCTCTGTGGGCTGTGGCTGTGTTAATCTCACTGGAGTAAGGAGAGCAAATAAGGGATTAAGAAAGGGCTGGTGCCTGAGTCACCCCAGGGCAGTTCCAGGTCACATGTGCATCGAGGCGATGTGACATTTAGATGTCTCGGGTCACCCCAAGCCAGATTATCTTTTAGTCCTTCCTTGGCTCCTCACATGCACTTGGAAGCTCTCATGCATCCTCCTTACCCTTCAGAAAAAAATAGATGATGAGTGTTTGATTGTGCACGAAACAGATAGGCTTCCCCTGCTCAGCCAGACCTCAGAAGCCACAGAATCTTCAGTGACCTGACTATGGGGCTCTGGAAGCAAATGCTCTCTGTCCTTCTTTCCTCTCTGTCCCTCTCTCATGTTCTTTCTCATTATCTCTCCCTCCTTCCTTCCTACACACCTTTCTCTTTACTACTTCTTAAGTAGCAAGAAAGCCCTGCAGCTTAAAAGCATGTGCTGTAACATATCTTTGGGTAAAGCAGGCAACACCTGGCCACCCCTCAGACTTTCTTTGCAGCTCCCCCCCTCTCTGATCCACCCACCTTGGGTCTGAGTCTCTGTAGAGTTTTAAGTACATAGTTATCAGCCCGAATGGGTCAAGTCTCTCAAGGAAGAATCAGTTGTCCTACAAATCTGATTCCCAGAACCACAGCAAGTGATTTCAGCTTATTTACTGGGATCAAAAGTTGGCAAATAACCATGATGTCTGAGGACGAGAGACTATTACATAATCATCCTTTGGCAGAGATAATGAGGTCACATGTTTGCCCGTCTAATCACTGATCAGGGACATGTTTGATTGCAGATAATGTGCTCGCTGGCCCACAACTTAATTACTGAATATCTGAATCAACGGAGCTTTCAGATGTAGGTCTTGCCTAATGGTGCATCTGTTAGAGATCATTGCCTCCGTTCAGCCTCTAAACGAAAGGTCTGGGGGATACAGTGGGTCATTGCCAGTGCTGTTCTCCATGACCTCTCATTGAAAAACATGCCAGTTCCCACGGTTTGTTTTCCAGCCAGCAATAGGCATTATTGTTTTATATCCAGGGCCAAATGGAAGGAATGGTTCCAGGGAGGCAGATAGTGGTAAAGCCTCTGGTGGACGCACACTCTCCAAGGAAATTAATGCCACAGTCATTACAGCATATCTGCAGCCAGAGTCCAGTTATCCGAATCGGAAGGTTCCAGAGCAGAGAGGAGGGAGTTCCTTTCCCAGATGGTAAAGAAAATATGTTGGGAAAAGTCTAGGGAAATAAGCAATTAAGTAAAGTAGGACCAAAATGTTGAACTGTGGGTGGGGGTCCCAGCAGTCGACCAGTATCAAACTACAGAATTTGGAGCCCAGTGGGTCTCACTAAGGGACATCTCTCCTGACTCTTTCCTCCTTCCCTATTCCTCACCCCATGTGAGTGTGGTTTGCCTGGATTCCAAACGGAGCCCCCAACCCTCCTCCTCGGTCGACATTATCATAACCACAGTGCCTGGCAAAGACTTCAAGATTTCAGAAAAAAATAAGTTTGGAGTGAGGGCTGGGTGGGTTTTTTTTGGTGTTTTATGTTTGTTTATGATTTAAGGAGTCTTGGTTTGTACACAATTATTGAATCCCTAGGGACAGGTATGCTGGTTTCCTTGCCTGCAAATTTAAATAAATGCAGCATGCCATGTTAAAGAAATTATAATAAAGTTGGATTCACCCAGATTTTAGAATACTAAGCAAATACCTAATTTTTCAATACTGAGCAGAAATGTCCATGGCCTCATGGGTATCCGGCCTCCTGGGAGTTAAGATATTTCCTTTGGCTCCCACTGAATGCAGGAAAGCTCAGCTCCTGCTGGGTGAGGAGAGTGAGGATTGCCTGAGCCCAAGAATCTTTCTCTGTGTGGTCAGAGCCAGAAAACACTGTATAAAATGAAGCCCCCCGGAAAAGTTATAAGTAAGGCATGAAACCTCCCCCCTCCCCATGCCTTTTTTTCTTTTAATTAAAGCTGTAAAGCAGTGTGGCTTGTGTGTGTGGACTGAACGTTGGTGTGTTTCAGAACGCTTCTGAACAGATTCCTCCAGGACCCTGTCTTGTCTAGTGCATCATAGATGCGTGAGCAATATTAAAAAGCAGGAATTGCTTCCAGAGAAGCCTAGAATTATTTTGTCTAGAGACCATAAGCAACCCACACTGAGGTAAAGTCCTGCCTGCACCCCCACCCCCACCATTGCTTTTCCCAACTCAGGATGACATTTGAAAATGAGGTTTTAGAGTGCAGACCTGCTTTTGCTTTGCAGCTCATCTGCAGGCATCCGAGGCCTAAGGGGAAAGCCCCATTCCCTGTGGAATCTGCATCTTGAATATATCCTCACCGAACCAGGGGAAGAATTGGCCATAAAAAAGAGCCTTGTTATCTGATGGTGCAGTCTCTCCTAGTCAAGGGTGGCATTGAATTATTTTGCACAGAAGTCAAATGTTATGGGAGTGATTTTTCTTCCTTTAATAAACAAGCATTGGGTTGAAGGATATGAGGCCAAGTGCATCCCAGAATCTGAAAATGATTGCTTAATTGAGGTTGTTTTTCTTTCTCTGAAGAACACCTTTAGGTGATGGTGTTGTTAAGGCCATAATCTTATTTTACAGCTGAATCCCCTCTTTTATAATCAGCATATATATTTTTTTGACAGTGTGATTTGCCTTCAGTGCAGAATCTAAGCAGGTTTGGTCATTTGCTTAGAGAAAAAATGAACTCAGTATAAGAACTTGAACGGTTTTCTTCACCTAGCAACACGCTGGTGGGTCGTGTTCTCCCCAAGTGGTTGTTCTGTGTGGGGCTTGTTGACTGAATACACAATGGCGTCTGAATGCTATAGTAATATATCCTCTCCCTTAGAGAGGCACAGAAATGTCATTAATGGTGTGAGGAGGCAAGGAACTAGCTGTGGGCCACCGTGATGCCTACGTTCAGCAGCAGGTTAAAATCCCAAGGGAGCATCAATCACCAAGTTAAGTGTCGTTTCTAGTTCAAGCTAGATTGCAAAGCACTGGGATAATGCCACACGCCTTCAAGGGGAACTGGTTGTAATTGATCCACCTGAGGTCCTTGAATCCAGACAAGCTCTGTTCTCATTCCTCATGAACCTTTCCAGGTGTTACCTCCGAGGGGAGAGCCCTAATTCTAGGTCAGCACAAGAATGTCAGAGTGGTAGCTCCATGGGATGGTACATTCAGATTACTAGGGTTCCTTACCAGAAATGAGAGGCCTGGGCAGCCCCGGTGGCACAGCGGTTTAGCACCGCCTGCAGCCTGGGGTGTGATCCTGGAGACCCAGGATCGAGTCCCACATCGGGCCTCCTGCAGGGAGCCTGCTTCTCCCTCTGCCTGTGTCTCTGCCTCTCTCTTCGCTCTCTCTGAATGAATAAATAAATAAATAAATCTTTAAAAGAAAAAAAAGAAATGAGAGGCCTTTTGTAAATCCTTTACCTGTTCTAGTTAGAAATGAGAAATTCATGAGTCATCATCATCCCCATGCCCTGGGCCTAACTTTTAAAATTTGACTTTGTCGTTCAGCTACTCAGGAAGTAACCTTGGAAGCAAGGCTAATTACCTTCCAATCTGTGCTCTTAAAATGTAAAGATCATAAAAAATGAGTGGTTGGGAAGATTTTGGAGAGCCCTGCTTATTCCAGATGGCTTCTACTCCAAAGGGAGAAGCTTTTCAAGTGTCTCACACAGGCCTGAACCCCGCGGGGGGCCTTCTCTTTCCCTCACTGGAGCACTGTATAGGAACATCTCATATGGGGAGGGAGTGGGGAGAGGGCATGTGAGGAGGGGTTTGAAGCAAGGTGATCTTTTGGGTGAATGTGCTGTGCTCCTCCCAGCACTTAGCATAGAGCTTGCCATAGAGTAGGCAGCCAGGCAGTGTGGGCAGAGCGACTGTGATCACACTCGAACATCCCCACCTGTCAGCAGAACATCTGACACTTGTACCATTTACAGCACTTGTACTAAAAACGCTATTGTACCTTATGCTTAACTTTAATTGCTCAAACTGATGTCATTTCTAGTTTTGTTCTCTCTCTCCTAATGAACCTTCAACGACTTGTATCTTGTTTCTTCCCCACGGAAAAGTGGCATAATAATTGGTTGATTACAAACGCGTAAGATAAATAAGGCTGTTTCAACGTGATATATGGGTTTTTTAAGAGCCATTTAGCATGAGGCATGTGAATTTTTTTTTAAAAGAACTTCATTGAAAAGAAACTCTGTCTTCTCCTACATTATATGTGCTGTCCAATGAATGACAGGCTGTGGAACTTGCTAACTCCCAAATACAGAGAATTTGCTCCTTAACAAAACAAAATATATAGTAAATGAGAAGCTCTCCACAAATCCGCTGAATTTGGCTGATGCCTCTGGTCTGTATTATGCTGCACGTATGACTTGAGAGACCATAGGAAAATGTGAAGACAGTTTTTATGACATCCAACCAGAATGTCATTTTGAAACTGAACATGAATCATTTATATATAAACAAAGGGAACACTGAGATTATAAACAACAGCGGACAACCACCACCCTACCCAACTACCCTAATTAGGAAGGAGCGGAATGGCAACACAATGCCCTGTTATTTAGGACCTGTTCTGCTGACAGAGGATTAGGCCAGCAGATTTTGTTCTGACTGATATTTGCCCTCTGTGCATCTATATTAGATTCGGACCACCAGGCTAAGCCACAGCCCAGAGAGATACCTAGGCCCCACAGCCAGATGGATACCCTTTCAGGAAAACCTAAACTCATCAGGCCCTACTGAACCTACAGCCAGTCACATGTGCCTGATAGTCTTGCTTTGGGAAACTGATCTCTACGAAACAGAAAAGCTAAAGACTGATTTTTGCTTGAGATATTTAGAGGTACATCTGATTTTTTTAAAGATTTTATTTATTCATTCATGAGAGACAGAGAGAGAGAAAGAGAGAGGCAGAGGGAGAAGCAGGCTCCATGCAGGGAGCCCGACTCGGGCCTCAATCCTAAGTCTCCAGGATCATGCCCTGGGCTGAAGGTGGCGCTAAACCGCTGAGCCACCCGGGCTGCCCTGAATTTTTTTTTTTTTTTTTAACAGGAGGCACTGAAGCAAGGAACAAAGTCACAGTGCTGGGGTCTCTGCATACCAGATAGGTGACACACTTACCTTTAAAACAATGCAGTCTCCAGAACCAGGTTCCTCAAATCTTCACACTGTGAAGTTGCTGGCATCTGGGAAGATCAGAAGACTCTAGAGGGACATGGGTGACTCTTTTTGGTTTATGATGGTGTTGGCCACTGATTATGTTACATAGAGACTCTCCATCTTAGCAACAGGAGACACATTTCACCTTTCTTTGGACACCTAAGGTATGATCTGCCCCTCTCTGGTTCCGATCTTTCAGGTTTATTTTGTTGTGCCTTTTAATGAACTCTGTCTCATCTGGGCAAAGGGAATTTCTAGGCCTCTATGGAAGTACAACACATTCACCACAAAGGTCATCCTTGGAGGAGGACTATCAACGATGCCCAGTTCCTAAGGCGCTATTCTTTTACATTTTTTTATTTAAATTCAATTTGCCAACATATAGTATAACACCCAGTGCTCATCCCATCAAGTCATAAGGCACTGTTTAACCCCCTTTATAGCGACCAGTCAGCCCTAGTTTTACCCATGGTACCCAGTTATTTAGGAGAAACCCCCATGTAAGCAATTTGGGATCTGGCTGGCTCTTTTTTATTTTTTTAAGATTAATTTATTTATTTCAGAGAGAGAGTGAAAGTGAGAGTGCAAGTGGGGGAAGGGGCAGAGGGAGAGAATCTTCAAGCAGACTCCCCACTGAGCGTGGAGCCCAAATGCAGGGCTCCATCTCACCACCCACGAGATCATGAGCTGAGCTGAAACCAAGAGCCAGACACTTAACCGAACAAGCCACCAGGCACCCCTGGCTGGCTCTTATATCTCATTTCTCTCCATGAAGAGGAATATGTAGCTATCTGAAGATACGAAAATTGATTTAGTCTAGATTCACATTTTATATTTACTCAAGTATTTGAACTCATAAAAAGTTTATTGATATAATTTAGGATGTGAAGAACTAAAATACATTCCAAATATTGACCAAAATAGTGTGTGAAGTATAGAGAACTTCCTATCAAAATCATTGTCATGCATATTGCCCTATCCCTCTCTGTAAAATCCAGTTCCTCCTCCAGTTGGTGAATTCTTCAGCTAATTTGCTTTGCCAGGTGCCAAACAGGAAGGTAAAGTAAGAAGTGAAGCCAACGAGAAGGCAGAGATACAAATGTACAAACAAGACATTCCTGCTAGAGGCTTAGGCATTCAGGAGGTTCATAATCTTCATACAAATATATAAAATTTTTTCATGAGCTATTTTTATTTGAATCCATTCTCTTTCTCTTCAGTTCTTCACATCAAACCTGCAAAAGAAAAGCCAAAAGAAGCATTAGTTTTGTTTTCGTAAGATATAATGTAGGGATAGCTTGAAAATCAATGTGATAGGTAAAAGTCAAAATTGGAGACATCATTTTCACTTGGAAACTTCATCTCTTGATTCCATGAATATAAAGTGAACTATGAGTAGGTGTGACCATCCGCTTTGACTCTAGTGATTTAAATAATTCCAAACTAAATTAGGATGGCTTCCTTCTGGAATAATTAGAGTATAATGCTAACCTTATGTGTGTGACTTGCAAGACCTTTGGTGCCTGTGGTAAATTTGCAGTCGTGGCCCCAATTCTCCACCCCTCCGCACAGCCATCCCCATTGCCATGTAATTTTCCTACGATCATAGGTGGGGTATAATTCCTCACATCTGAGTCTGGCCATGAACTTGCTTCAGCCAACAGAATGAGGCAGAAGTGATGGTCTGTCAGTTCTGACCCTGAACCTGAACAGGTGTCACATGTGTTTGGTAACTCTCTTGCACATCTGCCATTGGCCCACCCGCTGATCCCAGGAAAAGGATGAGAAGCATGTGCAGCTGAGCCACCCCAGCTAACACGTCCCCACCAGGCCCCATTAGCACAGAGCCTCCAGCTAATAGAGATGCCTAAGTGAGGGGGATCTCTGGGTGGCTCAGAGGTTTAGCATCTGCCTTCAGTCCAGAGCATGGTCCTGGAGTCCCAGGATCGAGTCCCACATCGGGCTCCCTGCATGGAGCCTGCTTCTCCCTCTGCCTGTGTCTCTGTCTCTCTGTCTCATAAATAAATAAAATCTTTAAAAAAAAAAAAGATGCCTAAGTGAGCCCAGCCTAAATCAGCTGAGCCAGGAACATACGAGCTAGGATAATAAATGACTTTGTTCTAAGCCATTGGATTTGGGTGATGGGGAGTTGGTTATGCACCCGTAGCTAATGCATATGGTGCCATTTCTTTTAAAATCTCTTGTAATGTAAAGATCTTTTGACATCATTTACACATTTGTTTCCCATTATTCCTGGGTGTCATTCCTTGTGTTACTTCCTTATGTGAACAAGATGAATCTTTTCTAACAAGTGGAATGCTCACATTTGTTTATTGTCAGTGGCTGGAGAAAGAAAACTCCACAAACAAAGGTCCCTCGCTGCTGTGGCAGACACTAGGGCTGGCTTCTCTCCATTCCCACGCTCAACTACCTTAACCCTCGTTTTCCTCTACTACAGAGGCCAAGTACTCTCCCTGCCGGTATCTCTTCGAGGTAGGGGTAGCCATGGGACCCAGTCATGGCCAGTGAGCCCTGAGGAGAGCCCTGTAGCAGAGGTCTTCTAGAATGCTTGGCTTTCCAGTGTTCTTAGAGCACATTTTGTCATTTACCATTTACAGCATTGCTGTAATGCAGTTTTTGTTTATATGGCCATACCGTGTTTTCTCGCACTTCACTTTATCGCACTTTGCAGATACTGCACTTTTGACAAACTGAAGGGCTGTGGCACCCCTGTGTTGAGCAGGTCTGTGGGCATTTTTCCAATAACATTTGCTCACTTGGCATCTCTGTCACATTTTGGTAATTCTCACAATATTTCAGATATTTTCATTATTATATTTGTTATGGCGATCTGTGACCAGTGATCTTTGATGTTACTGTTGTAATTGTTTTGGGGTGCCATGCACCATGCCCAGATAAGGTAGCAAACTTAACAGATGTTTGTGTGTGTTCTGACTATTCCACTGACCAGTCCTTCCCTGGTCTCTCTCACCTCAGGCCTCCCTATTCCCTGAGACATAACAATATTGCAGTTAGGCCAGTTGATAACCCTACAGTGGCCACTAACTATTCAAGAGAAAAGAAGAGTCATTCGATGCCACAAACTTAACTGTTGCCTTATTTTAAGAAACTGCCACAGTCACCCCAGCCTGCAGCAACCACCATGCTGATCTGTCAGCAGCCATCAACGTCAAGGCAAGCCCCTCCACCAGCAAAAAGAGTACAACTTGCTGAAAGCTCAGATGATGGTTAGCAGGTTTTAAGCAATAATGTATCTTATTTAAGGCATGTACCTCGGTTTTATTTTGGGCCTAATGCTATTGCACACTTAATGGACTGCAAAATAGTGTATACATGACTTTTAGAAGCACTGGGAAACCAAAAAAATTCATTTCAGTCACTTTTTTTGCAGTGGTCTGGAACCAAACCCACAATGTCTCCAAAATCCACCTGTACTCACTGTTGAGATGAAATATGTAGAGGTCAAAAGGCAAAGTGAGTAACTCAAAGTCTCATAGCTGGTAAATAGAGAAGCTGGGATTTGAACTCAGGTGTTTTGATTCTGGGGCTTTTTCCAGACCACTAACAGGAAAGTTCTGGATGGTTCTCAAGCCAGAGGAAAAGATAGGGAAAGATTCATAAAGATATAGCTGAAAACATTAATAGCAGTCAGCACAGGTGCTCATATTTCTTTAGCATTTTTTTTTTAGAAACTCTATTCTCAGTCCATGCTGGCCACCAAGAGGAAGCAAGATACCAACTCTTCCCGGCCCCAGACTTCTGGCTGAAATGCCTTTTGTTGGCCAGTAACTTCCTAGCCTCATCTGGGCCCTCCAGCCAGTCCGTATCTGACCACTCTTCCTCGTGCACCCCGTGCTCTGAGTTTGCTGGACGCTCACTGCTTCTGTAATGTGAGGGGAGCCCTCAGGCCTCTCCCTCTGTGCTTACAACTGTGTACCCCCTCTTCACTGCTGTGACTCTCACATAACACACTGCATTGCAATTATCTGTTATATATGCATCCTGTCTCTCCTCTCATGGCTTCCCTACATAGCTGTCCTGCCACTAGGCTCTCACCTCCGGGAGCCTGTGAATACTTCCCTATTCATATTTACATCCCCCTGCCGACCACAGCACCTGGCCCACGGCACGGCCCAGAGGACTGACGAGTGGACCACTGGGTAAGCGAGAGCAGGATGAGAAGTGGAGTTGGAGTTATAGCCAAAGCCACGTTTGTCAATGTGAGGCAGCAGGAATGAGCGAGGGGCCACACGGTACACCAGGAGTGTTGATTTGATGTGCTGCATCCCCATGGTGCTGTCACATCTGCCTGAGGCCCTGGCTATAGCCCCATTGCAGTACACTCAAGCCATTTGCTGTGGTGACTGTGCTGGGTGACATATGGCCAGTCACTCTGGCTTAGTGAGAGGCCTATGACAATCTGCCCTCGAAGCTGAGACATTCCTTCAGCTCCTCTGAGCAGCATGGAAAGAGTGATGAGTCATAGCAAATTGTCACTGAAGTATGTTCTAGGAGGTGTGATTTCACTCCAAGAAGTGTCCAGACTGAGAAGTGCCATCTGCAACCCAGAAATGGGAACCATTTCTGTGACAAGCTTGATATGGACTTTGACCACCACCTATATGCCCCAGGTGGATGAAATTGTGGCCATACTGAGAAGTATGAGATGAGCCATTTGCAATGATCCTCCAGTGACTATTTAGAAGCCCTGAAGCACCCCTCACAGTGGGGCTCAGCTTGTGGTCCTCTGTCCCTGACAGTTTTGGAAACACAAGGAAATGTTGACCGAGTCTTCCCAGATCATCGTCACCACTGTAAGAGGCCCAGATGATTTAGGAAAACAAACATATGCAATTCTTTCTGCAACACTATTTGCGGGGGATCTGTGCTCTTCCCCTTCCCTTGCTGTGCCTGCCAGCCATGGGAAGCTTGAGGAAGCTGGTGGAAGACGGGACCCCTGTACCCAAATCATCGGCCTATGCATCATATGGGGGTGGGGAAATAGCTAATGACAATGGTGCCAGTTTTGACCACCTGCTGTGTGCCACTTCACACAATTACTTCATTTAATCTGCAGTGGGATCTCAGTTCTCCCTTGTAGAAGGAGCCAGGCAGGAGACAGCAGATGAGACAGAGGACTCACAGCAGTTGTCCTTCTGCAGACCATCCTGCCCACCCCCCAGGCTTTCCCTCTCCCTCCCGGGTCCCAGTGAAATCTAAGAGGACCCAGCAACATTGGACACAGGGCAGTGCTGATGGCTACGGTCACATATGGTCCTTGCTGCACTGCCAAGCCCCCAAAGGACCGGAGTCTCCATCCTTGGCCTTGTGGGACTCAGTGTGTTCTTGAAATACCTGTCAGTTTCCAGAATACAAGAATGCAGAAATTCAGAGACACGGGGTCAGCGTTCAATTTTAGACATGGGAACAATGGGAAGGGATCCAGAGCTAAAAGTGTGCATGCGACAAAGCACACTTGTTTTTCGGGTTGTTGGAATGCAAGTGTGTTGGGTGGCATCCCAGGCCACACTGCTTTGCAGCCTAGCCAGCTGTGTGCTCTTCTTCTGTAGGCACATTTGTGAGAACGATGGGGAATATGAGGCACTTTATTGAAAAGTCACTCTTCAGGTATCCCACACAACTTTTGTACCCAAATCCAAAAGACATAGAGGCCCCACTTGTAGCTTAAGCTTGGGAAGGACACACGTTGGCTGGTACAGGGGTGATACACCAGATATCTCCCTTGTGTCACCCTAGATCCAGGCTGAGGAACATGTGATGTTTATGCCTTGCCATGACCCATTTATAGCTGTGTTAGTCATAGTGGCCATGGCCCCTCATACATCATTTATGAAATGGAGTCCACTCAACACTTGTCTGCATTTAGTCCTTTAACCAGACACTCGGGGACTGTGTGGTGATTACTTCCTCCTGCGTGCTGCTCAATCACAGACCATAAACACAGTGACACTCAAAAGTAGTCAAGAGAAAGGGTGTACCTCATATTCTCTCTGGTTCCATATGCGATGGCTGGCCATGCACCCAGAGCAAACTGACTGAAGCTTTGGAATTGGCTAAAGGGCATTGGTAGGGTCCTCTGAAATTTGTAAAGCACGTTCGCGCACATTGGCCCATGGAAATGACCACATGGAGAGGAAGGTGGTGCGAGCTACAACTGGGGTTCCTGTGGAACCTCACACACCAGGGTCGGGCAAACAAGAGGAAGCACACAGCCTGGAATTGCATTCAGGTGAACTCCAAGCCCAGAATTCTCTTTTATCCCAAACAGCCACTTACAAAGTTAAAAAAACAAAACTCTAAGTAAAAACTTTAAAAACTTTTTTCTTAAAACCATGAAGCACCCACCCAAATTGGCTTTTGGGCATCATGAAGCCTCTGATGGAGAAAGTGAAAACTGAAATGTTTCTACCAACAACTAGTAAAAGCGGAGAAGATGAGAAAAAGCATAAAGAGCAGGACTTTTTTTTTTTTTAATTCTGCCCCTAAAATCCAGGTTCAAGCAGCATTCTGTGCTGGACATGGAGAATTTGAGTAAGGAAAAGGTAAATTGCGTGTCCAGGTCAAATCCCACTAAAACAAGTTCAGAAGGGTTGTTGTTGTTGCTTTTAATCCTATCATATTGAGAATTTGTGGTAACTGGATAATCAAGCCAGAGTTGACGGCTGGCAGCTGAGACAACACTGACTTTGTTTGGGGAGATCTAAGTGGAGAAATGGGCATCATCCAAGACCCATCACCACTGGCAGCTCCTGGTTTTGTGGTCAGTCTCTCTCCATCCAGCAGAGCACAGACCTCCCTGTGTCTAGGGGGCCAGTGACTTCACTGGACAAACACTGACCCAAGACCCACCACATGAAGCAGAGCTCACTAACACCTAAGGTAGACAAAGCAATGGAACAAATGGAGTAGACTGCTGTCTTATCAAGAAATTCTCACAGTTTCCAAAGATGGCAGGATCCTTCTGTGTTGTTTAGGCATGAGCATTCAAAGCCTAGAGACAATGGTGCTTGCATCAGAAATACCCAACATCCTCTGAGAACCATCTGGCAACAGTCAGTGGCAGTCACAGGTTCTGGAACATCCAAATGGTAAACCAATTACTTGACATAAGGTTAACAGAACCGATAAAATAAATATAGTCCTCTCTGTCTCTCTCCCGCAAGGCATCCTGGAATCACATTGCCATGGAGATCACCTTAGAGCTGACCAACTGTTTGTTTTTACACTAGCCAATGATGGTACCAAGTGGTATTCAAATAAAAACCTGGCGTTTGATGTTCCATCAGGCAAAGCTAGAACTACAAAGCTTGAAAACTATTTTTGAAGATGAACAGAACTAGAATTGTCATATTGCTCCTCATTTTAGAAATTAGGCAATTAAAATCCAGTGGAGTTGACTCAATTGTCCAAGATCACACAAACTAGTTAATGGCTGGTCCAGGATTAGAAAGCCTGTCTGGAGCTCTTTCCCCCATGCTTCTTTTCAAAACTCTAATAAAATGAGCACAAGTTTGGTCTACTAATTGTGTCACAAACTGGCATAGTACACGTTGAGAATTGCTTCATTAAAGTCCTTTATCCCAGTGTATTTTGTGCTGGTGGTTTAAATGACAGGTTTCTTTGTTGTAATACCTGGACGGAGTTCTAGTTACTGGACCTTCTGTGTGCCTGGGGGTGGGGAAGGACTTTGGCTGCCGAGGGGCCTGACGGGTTTTGGGAATGATGTAACTTATATGACTGGTGATGGTTCCAAGACTGTATGCACTTCTCAAACTCATCCAATTGTACTTTATTGTATGTAAATTATACTTTAATAAATCTGACATTTACAAAAAAAAAAAATGAGCACAAGTAATCTGTACATACTGACGGTATTGGAGGCACCTTGCAGAAACAACTGATACAAAAAAATATACCTGTAGTGTATCAATAAGTTGATTTAGTTCTTTTACTTGTTCTAACGGACCCCAATATTTAACTTAAAAATATTTCTTTCCTTCTCAGAATTTAGAGGGGTTTCTTTTTAACATTTTTGTAGAGTAAACGTACAAATCTTAAGTGAACAACTTGATGGATTTTTTCTATGTATGTGTGTATATAGCATATATGGCTTTTATTTTTACATAGTTTTCAATACTACTGTATCTGCCAACATATCCTCAAGGATTGGTTGGTTTGTTTCTTTGTTTGGGAAATACTAGTTCCAAGAGACAATAAAACACATTTCACTTTTGAAAGAAAAGGAGAGGAAGGAAAAAAAGGAAACTTTCTATGGTCAGATAAATAGAGAAATACTAGGTTAAACAAAGATAAACCATTTTCTTCGGTTTAGGGCTCCTCACAGCTTTATATTTTTCTTTTTTTTATTTAAATTTTAGTTAACATACAGTGCAATATTGGTTTCAGGAGTAGAATTCAGTGATTCATCGCTTACATACAACACCCAGTGCTCATCACAAGTGCCCTTCTGAATATCCACCCCCCAACTTGCCCATCCCTTACCCACCTCCCTCCATCAACCCTCAGTTTGTTCTCTATTATTAAGAGTCTCTTATGGCTTGTTTCCCTCTCTCCTTTTTTCCCCCTTCCCATATGTTCATCTGTTTTCCTTCTCGAATTCCACATATGAGTGAGATCATCCAGTATTTGTCTTTCTCTGACTAACATTTCATTTAGCATAATACTCCCTAGTTCCATCCACATCATTGCAAATGGCGAGATCTCATTCTTCTTGATGGCTAAGTAATATTCCAACACACACACACCACTTATTCTTTATCCATTCGTCAGTTGATGGACATCTGATCTCTCTCCAGAGTTTGGTTATTCCTGATAATGCTGCTGTAAAAAAAAAAAAAAAAAAAAAAAAAAAAAATGCTGCTGTAAACATCGGAGTGCATGTACCGCTTTGTATCTGTATTTTTTTATCCTTCGGATAAATACCTAGTAGTGCAATTGCTGGGTCATAGGGTAGCTCTATTTTTAACTTTTTGAGGAACCTCCATACTATTCTCCAGAGTGGCTGCACCAGTTTGCATTCCCAGCAACAGTGCAAGAGGGTTCCTCTTTCTCCACATCCTCACCAACATCTGTTGTTTCTTGTGTTATAAATTTTGACAGGCGTGAGGTGGTATCTCATCGTGGGTTTTTTTTTTTTTTGTATTCTTTTTATTGGAGTTCGATTTGCCAACATATAGCATAACACCCAGTGCTCATCCCGTCATCATTGTGGTTTTGGTTTGTATTTCTCTGATTTGTATTTCTCTTTTCATTAATCATTCGTTATATCACAAATAGTGTCAGTAGTAGTCATGTCTTCTGCCAATTTCTTTTTTTTTTAATTTTTTTTATTTATGATAGTCACAGAGAGAGAGGCAGAGACATAGGCAGAGGGAGAAGCAGGCTCCATGCACCGGGAGCCTGATGTGGGATTCGATCCCGGGTCTCCAGGATCGCGCCCTGGGCCAAAGGCAGGCGCCAAACCGCAGCGCCACCCAGGGATCCCCTTCTGCCAATTTCTTAACTTGGTTATTTGTTTTTTGGGTGTTGAGTTTGTAAGTTCTTTATAGATTTTGGATACTAGCCCTTTATCAGATATATCATTTTCAAATATCTTCTCCCATTCCATAGGCTGCCTTTTAAAAAGTTTTGTTGATTGTTTCCTTTGCTGTGCAGAAGCTTTTTATCTTGATGAAGTCCCAATAGTTCATTTTTGCTTTTGTTTCCTTTGCCTCCAGAGATGTGTCTATTAAGAAGTTGCTGTAGCTGAGCTCAAAGAGGTTGCTGCCTGTGATTTCCTCTAGGATTTTGATGGTTTTCTGTCTCACATTTAGGTCTTTCATCCATTTTGAATTTATTTTTATGTATGGTGTAATAAAGTGGTCCAGTTTTATTCTTCTGCATGTTGCCATCCAGTTTTCCCAACACTATTTGCTAAAGAGACTTTTTTCCACTGGACATTGTTTCCTGCTTTGTCAGAGACTAGTTGACCAAAAAAAAAAAAAAAAAAAAAAAGACTAGTTGACCATAGAGTTGAGAGTTCATTTCCAGGTTGTCTATTCTATCCCACTGATCTGTGTGTCTGTTTTTGTGGCAGTACCATACTGTCTTGATGATCACAGCTTAGTAATATAGCTTGAATTCCAGAATCATGATGCTTCCAGCTTTGTTTTTCTTTTTTGGCCATTCGGATCTCTTGCGATTCCATAAAAATTTTAGGATTGTTTGTTCTAGCTCTGTTAAAAAAAATCTGGTGGTATTTTGATAAGGATTGCATTCGATGTGTAGATTGCTTTAGGTAGTATAGACATTTTAACAGTGTTCTTCCAATCCATGAGCATGGAATTCTTTTTCATTTCTTTGTGTCATCTTCAATTCTTTCATAAGTGTTCCAGAGTTCTCAGAGTACACATCTTTTACCCTCAGAGCTTTAAATATACAGATGTATATTGTATGTTTTGGGTGGTGGGGATGACACCAGGTAGCATTTTCAAAATTACTTTATTACTGCACCATTCTTCCAGTAGTCTACTGTTCGTATTCTTTTTCATTAATCATTCATTATATCACAAATAGTGTCTGTAGTATTTTATCAGGTGGATACACCAGAGTTTACTTAATCAGAATCTTGTTAATGGGTATTTGGGCTTTTAATCACTTTTGCTATCATAAATGAACATAACTTTTTCCACATGAACATTTTCTTTAGGACAGCTTCCATCAAGGCCTAACTGGGTGGGGGAAGATAGAAATTTTTAATGGCTTGAACTTTCTTCATTTCCTAAGCCCCACACCCTCATTGTGTAGATTAGCGGGATGCCTCCTATTCAGAAGACACTCCATATCTATTGAGGGAATAAGCAAGTGTCTGTTTCATGATCATTTTCCCACTCATCATGGTGAATATTATAAGAGGAAAATTGTTAACTCTTTTTTCATTGAGCATGCTTTTGATTACTAGTGAGGCTGCACATTTTCTCATGCTTCTCTAATTATACATCCACTTTTGTGAATTGTGAGCTCATTTCCTTTATCTGTTTATCTATTAAGGTGTTAGTGTTTTGGTTCCCAATTTTCATGGGCTCTTTATATAATTGCACATTTCATGCAAAACAATTTTCTTGTTAGAGCTTGCTGTTTAATGTTTGGATTTTTTTCAAGTACAGACATTTTTTAAAATTAGCAAGCTTTTGAGGGATGATTCTGCTGGCTCTTCTTTTTTAATTAAAGTTTTAAAAATTCTTTTGTTTTAGTTGACATGCAATGTTACATTAGCTTCAGGTGTACAACATATGTGATTTGGCAACTGTATACATTATGCTGTGCTCACCACAAGTGTAGCTGCCATCTCACCATACATCATTTTTACAATATCACTGCCTATATGGCTTTTACTTCTTTAGGAAGTTATCTGGGGAAGGTTAAACCAATGCCTTCATTCTTTTTCCCAAATCATTCCAACCATAATTTTAAATTAGTTATAGCCAAATCCTACCTTTTGAAACCATCATCAAAGAACTTTAATTCTGTCATCTTAAAAGTGATAAAAGGTCAAAAAAGAAGGATGTTCATGGGAAGGAAAGAAGCATCACTTTGGAGATGTGAGGTCTCGATATAGGTTTTTGGAAATCACTCCCAAAGCTGTAGGGCAGGTTGTTTTTAAACTATCCAGAACAAGAAGTGTAAACTTGGCTGCAAATTAGAATCACCTGGAGAGTTTTTAAAACTCTCAAGGCCCAGGTTGCCCCCAGACCAATGACATCAGTCTCTGGGGGTGTGAGCAGTATTCTTGAGAGCTCCCAAGGCCTCTGATGTGCAGGCAGGGTTGAGAACTGCTGGCCTAGAAGGGCTTCTCAGAGTTTAATGTCCATAGGAAGCACCTAGGGATCTCGTTAAACTGCAGATTCCTTCTCTAGGGGTCTGGGTGGGGCTTAGGTTGTGCGTTTCTAGCAACCTTCCAAGAGATGCCATCGCTTTTAGTCCATAGACCACAGTCTAGAGGAGTCATTCTCTCACTGTGTGAGGTGGTATCTTGTCCCCTCCCACAGACATTTGGCAACATGTAGAGACATTTTAGGCTATTACATCCAGAAGGAAGAGGTGCCACTGGCATCTGGTGGGTAGAGGCCAGGGATACTCTAAGCATCCCACAGGGCCTGAGACAGCCCCCACCCCAAAGAGTTATCCCACCCAAATGTGAAGATTGATGAGGTCAAGAAACACTTCTGTGAAAGAAAATGATCCCAAACCTGAGTTGGGACAGCTGTGTGCTCTGGTGTGATGAGTGGTCCCTTCTGGGGCATTTCTGATAAAACATATGAATGATTTTCTGATCAACTTTAATCAGATTAAGAGCCCCTTCTGGGAAATTAGATTTACCTGCCTCACTAAATCAGCCTTGTAACAGAGTTTAATGACCACTTCTACTTGGTCTAACAATGTTATCTAACCACATTATTTCCTATTCCAAGTTTGTGAACTAGCCTTTTGAAGCTTCTTTAAGCAACTTTTTTTTTTGTTTTATTGAATATAGTTGGCACCCAGTGTTACGTTAGTTTCAGGTGTACAACATGATGATTCAACAAGTCTATATGTTGTGCTGTGCTCACAAGTGTAGCTACCGTCTTCCCCATGCAACACCATGACAATACTACTGACTATGTTCCCAGTGCTGTACCTTTCATCCCCATGACATACATTTCCTAACTGGAAACCTCCCACTCCCCTTCTTTAAGCAACTTTGAAGTAAAGCTTTGACATGTACTTGCAATCAGTTCATCAGAGAAAACCCTTCCACACCTTTTGCCTTGCCGGCCTCCAAACTGTTTCCCAGGTGGGATCTTGTTTATATGTTCAGCTCATGTTTACTGAGTGCCTACTGTGGGGGCATTTTAGCATGAACTCTCACCTTCAGATCCTGACTCTTCCTGCTTCCTAGCCATGTCACCGTGGTCAAGTACTCCTCTGTAGTGCAGGAAACTAAGAGTATCAAGCTTATAGGGTTGTTGGGAGCATAACTTATTAAAGCAATTAGCAGAGCACCTCTATGTATTTAAAAAAAAAGAAAAGCTTACAAGTTCCACAAAAATCTTATAAGTCAACACATCCCTTACTCCCCTCTGCCCTCCAAGCAGGATTCAGTCATTGTCATCTTGGCTGGAGGCTCATTGTGGTGCTGATGGTTGGTGGAGGTCTAAGTGGCTGGAGTAGAGAATCAAAAGGAGTTAACGGAGTCAAAATTACAGAAACAGAAGGGCTTGGGGTCACCAGCGGATAATTGGGTTTGGGGGAAATAATGAGAGATTTGGGGTAAGTCTCTAGGGTGAAGGGATCTTGCACTGGAAATGAATCAAGAGACTTTTGGAGTAGTTTTACTGTGTGTTTTACAATGTAAATCCTTCTTAGATGAAGATCTGCATTCATTTTTGAGGCCATTTTTGGCAACCAATTTACGCTTCTTTTGGATGTGGCTTGGGACTTAAATGTGCGTAAATGGTTTTAAAGGTGAGCACCAAAATGCCTGGCTTTAATTTGGTTACATCATATGTCAGAAAATGTATTAGGTACTGTGGATACACTAGGGGACAAGTTATCCCTCTTCAAGGAACTGAACATCTGGAAGAACAGTCAGATAATAAAATAAATGGTGGCTGCTGTGGGTGCTATTCAGTTAAGGGGCCATGGAAGGGCTTTTCAGAAATTGTATTTAAACTGAGACTTAGGGGCACCTGGGTGGCTCAGAGGTTGAGCACCTGCCTTTGGCTCACGTAGTGATCCTGGGGTCCTGGGATCAAGTCTCACATCGGGCTCCGCACAGGGGGTTTGCCTCTCCTCTTGTCTATCTATGTCTCTCATGAATGAATGAATGAATGAATGAATGAATGAATAAAATCTTTAAAAATAAATAAAATCTATTTAAAAAATAATCTGAGACCTAATGAGGGGTAGGAACTAACCAGCTAATGGGTATAGGAGAAAGACTTGAAAAGAATATTCTGAGTATGTGTAGCAGCCTCATGTTAGCGTGGCACCTCCATGAACCAGGAGCAGTTCACTAGGTTTGGAACAAGAAATGCTCTGAGCAGGCAGCAATGCAAGATGGGGGAACACTGGTGAGTATAAGCCAGTTAATACCGGCCCCAGGGGTAATGGGGAGCCACTGAAGGGTGTTCAGCAGGGCAGTGACATTATCAGTTTTGTGGTTTTTCTGTTTCTTTCTTTTTTTTTTTTTTGAAAGCTCTGTTGACTGTAGGGCTCTGGCAACTAAAACCAAGTGAGAAAAGGCTCTGAGAAGTGAAATGCACAGGTCACTTTGACAGCTGTGGGCCACTAATGCTCCAGTTGTTCAGTGAGGTCACCTGTGTGACAGCAACAAGAATGGCGGATGAATGGAATTTGCAAACCTTCTTGCAAGGTGAAAAGAGGGGTCAAACATGTCAGACCCTCCTAGCACTTGTCCAGGGGCTCTTGCCTGAGGATTGCGAAAGGAGGCCATTCACCATTAGCGAAGGCCCAAAGGCTCCTTGGTGAAGCATTTCAGCTCCAGATAGGAGAATTTCATCAAGGGCTTAGGTAAATTCCCATGGGCCACACAAGTGTTACTTCGAGAACTAAATACGAAACAAATCGCAAGTGACCACAGACTGCTGGGCAGGCCCTGGGAACTCATACTGAGCTCTCACCTGTCAGTTCACAGTGTTTTGTGAGCTGGGAAGAATCTGAGCTTAAATAGAGCAGAAATGGACAGTCTCTCGGATCCCATGGCTTAATTTATTGAATAGGGGAAAGAAGCCTTGGGAGGGAGACAGATCCGCTCCTAACGATTTAACCATTAATAAAGCTCTGCTATAAATGGAACTCGGGAGAGAAGGTAGCGTGGCAGAGGGCACAGGAGTGGGCCCCATTAGACAAAATAGGTCAGGCAGGGAGAAAGTGGTCGTGTCTCCTGACGAGTTACGGTGATCAGAGATGACAGGCCTTGTCGTTTTTTTAGCTGATAGAAAAGGGATAGAGAATGAAGAAGAGGTTTCTTTCTTGCTGTTGCCTTTCTTAGAAGATGGCTGTTTCAAAGAGGATCCTGAAGAGAAAAGAACTGATAATATTGATCAGTTCAGAGCTTTGTGCTTAAAAATCTGTGTGTGTGTGTGTGTGTTCAGAGACATAAGTTTTTAAAGGAAAAAAAAATCTGTGATTTTCCTAGGGAGTCCCTGTGGCCAGGTCGCTGCCTTTTATCTGGGGTTAATGAAACCCACACTCCTTAAGGAGGGTGGCCTTGCCATTGGTTTGATTGTGATACTCTGTTTGTTTCCTCACTTCTTATTTTCTTTTTCTTGTTCTTTCACTCTCAGAAATCAAAAGCAAGAGCAAGAAAACATCGTAATATGGGAACAAGCCAAGGAGAGAGAACAGCATGCAAAAGGTAAACTTTATCCCTCAAACATGGGATTTTTAGTTCTCTGTTGAGTTTGCTTTCCCTCAGAGGTTCTGCTTTTTTCTCCCTCCTTCTGGAGCACTGCCTCCCTAACGACTCAAGGAAGTGAAGAAAAACCTTTCCGGAGTGCTTGGAGTGTACACTTTGCTTATACGCTGTCTGGTTTCTGAAGGCTTCCTCTGTTAAAAAACATCAGGGAAACTGGCTTCACATTTGGAAATAATCTTTCTAATCTTCCCAAAGATAAACAACATTTGGTGTTTTAAATAAATATAAGAAATTGTGGGTGGTAAGGATCGGTTGGGGTTGAAAGAAAAACAAATATTGGAATGTTAAGGCTGAGTGACTTTGGGCAAACCTCACTTCTCTGGACTCCAGTGTTCTCGTTGGTTTAGAAAAAAAGGTACTATTGGAGAGATCTCCCAGATGGTCCCCGGTGAATCTTGCCTCCTGGTGTTCATACCCGTATGTAGTCCTGTCTAATACTGAATAGGGCTGACTAGGGCAATCAATAGGATATTACCGAAATGACGAAGTGTGACTTCTAAGGCTAGGTCATACAAGCCACCGCAGGTTCCGCCTTGCTCTCTCTTGGATCACTTCCTCTGGGGGAAGCCAGCTGCCATGTTGTGAGGGCATTCAAGCAGCCCAGTGGTGAGGTGTACATGGAAAGACACTAAGGTCTCCTGATAATAGTCATTATCCATTAACCAGTGCCATGAGTACACCATCTTAGAAGTGGATCTTTCAGTCTTAGCCAAAGCTTTAAATGACTATGGTCCCACCTGACATTTTGACAGCAACTTCATGAGGGACTCCAGGCCAGAACCACCCAGCTCAACCACTTCTAGATCCCTAATGCACAGAAACTCTGAGATAATACTTCTTATTGTTTTAAGCTGCAGGGTTTGGGGTAATTTGTTACACAGCAATAGACAATACAGTTGCTCAATCGCTAAATTATGGAAAGATCACAAATGCCCATCAACTGATGAATGAATAAAAAAGAAGTAGTATATCTATATAATGGAATATTACTCAGCCATAAAAAAGAATGAAATCTTGCCATTTGTAACGATGTGGATGGAGCTAGGGAGTACTATACTAAGTGAAACAAGTCAGAAAAATACAAATACCATATGATTTCACTCATATGTAGAATTTAAGAAACAAAACAAACAAACATAGGGGGAAAAAGAGAGAGGAAAACCAAAAAACAGACTCTTAACTCTAGAAAACAAACTGCTGGTTACCAGAAGGGAGGTGGGGGGGGGGAGAAATGGGGGAAATAGGTGATGGGGAGTAAGGAGGGCACTTGTCTTGATGAGCACCAGGTGTTGTATGTTAACTGTTGAATCACTAAATTCTACACCCAAAACTAATATTGCACCATATGTTAACTAACTGGAATTTAAATAAAAACTTACATGTATGTGTATGTATAATACATATATACATATGTGTATACATGTATTACATGTACACACGCATATATATGTAATATAGTTGCTATAAGTCAAGTGTAGCTCTTGTATTTTATGTGTCAATGAATAGGTGTTATTGATGGGAATCACAAGAAATGGCACTTATGTCAGAAACCAGATCCTTAGCCAGAGGCTAGGAACAGACTGCTTTGGGCATTTCTGAAATGGTGAGTAGCCAGACATTAGAGATCTGGCATCCTGAGAACTCATGGATTCAATTTTGCGGGAGCAGGCCAACATAGCTGACTGATCTTGAACCAAAGCTTACAGTGCAACAGTTCAGCACTCAGCAATCAGTGCTTTGCACATCATACCAAAAACATAACCCTCCTTGCATTGTGTTTATACCCAGAGGCTGAACAAGTTAAAAGAAACTCCAATGGAATGGGACTTACTTGGACTCTTCTCTTGGTGAGTCACTCCAAAGGGTGTGATTGGGATTATTTGGAGAGAACAGCAGCCCTGACAGTTTTTAGAGTGAGACGGATTGGGACAGGGCTTAAAAGTTGCTAAATTCATGGTTAAAGTCAAGTGACTCTCCAGGGTAGGGGACATACAGCAAAGCAGGGAGCATAGAGGGGACCTACTGGGCTGGGTTGGAATAAGTAACACAGATGATCCCCTGACCTATGAGAATACAACTCTACATATTGCTGGCTAAACACATATCCGCAGCACTGAGAAGGCACAGCACACTCACTAGAGGGTGTCTTCGGCCCATGTCAAGCCCAGTATGGCTATTGTTCTGGACTCAATGGCATTCTGGGTAACACTATCTCTTCCCCATGTCCTATCCCAAACAGAAGCTGTGGCTCACCATTGGATCACCCTATACATAAGTGTACATCTGTGCTCCATGCCTTTCCAAGAAGGCTTGGCTCTTTCCCACATTTGGGGACTTTCATCCCAGCAACGTTGACATTCAACCAAAGAAATACTTTCCTAATCAACAAACATTTCCATTTGGTTTGTCCTGGGAAGACCTTAGAAACATTCACTAACTTGGTCCTTATGACCCAAGCTGCACACTAGACTCACCTTCGGGTCTTGTGAAATATACACCTCCCTCAGAGAATTAATTGGTCAGAAGTGGGGTTCAGACAAGCCCAGGTGACCCTAGTGCAGCCCACACTGAGTATCTCAAGTCTAACTACATCCAGCAACTCATTGCTGCCTGACTCCAAGACTACGATAACTAGAATAAAAAGAAGTGATTCCCACCCAAAGCCCAAGGCTAGGCAACACAGTTGTTCAGAAACTGGCTTCAGTTCTTATGTCATAGTATTTGAGAAAAGCTATACAATTGCCTATCAATCAGCCAAGTAGCTGTGATCCTGGTCCTGTCTTGTATTGGACTTGTAAAGTGTTCAAATTTAGAACCCCTTTTGTGTTTTCCTTCCACTTCCTGGACATACATAACAGTATGCTTGAATGAAGATTTATCAAACCCGACTTTTTGGTCTCTGCATATATCCAAAACATGGCAAGGCCTTCCTTAGAAATATTTCTATAGAGATTGGAAAAATGATTTTTTTCTTATTTCTTCCCAACCATTGCATCCAGAGATCTCTTGGTAGTATTTCTTGCAACCGCATGGGAATCTAGAATTATCTCTCAGTAAAAAAGTTTTAAAAGAAAACTACATAGTAAACTGGATTTGGCCTGTGGGACCTAGTTTGCCAACCCTTGGATTGTAACAGTGTCCAAACTTCATAAACAGTTACAGAAATTAATGCTGAACCAGTGAGGTTAAGTGACTGGTAGGTAAGTTGATGCCACTGCCAGAATTCCTGGCCCCTTAGCAGCGTCCTTCTTAATTTACACAGCACATTTCACCTCCATGGAGCTCATCCTATCTGCCACATGGAGAGTCAGCCTGGGGTAATGGGTTAAGAGCCAGTCAGCCCGAATTTGAATCCCAGTTGTCCTGTTGTCTAGTTATGCTACTTTGGAGGAAGTCACATAACCTGTCTGTGCCTCAGGTTTGTCCCCTGTGAAATGGAGCTTATGTATTCTAACTCATTTACTAATCACAAGGTGACATACTTGGCATGGTGCCTGACCCTCAGAAACCCTATTCTAAGCATTTATGATTGTTGCTTCATTGATGCTTTGTGTATCTGAATTTCAGCAAAGAGGTTTGACCAAGTTGCTTACTATACCTTTAGATACTAGCTATAAAACTATGGATCAGATGATGGGTTAGTTAGAAATTCTCAATGTCCAGACCTAAACAATCTAGATTACTGGCTCGAGGTCGGTGGTTCTCAAAGTGTGGTCCCCAAACCAGCAGCAGCAGCCCGTGGGAACTTGTCAGAAATGCAGATTCTCGTGCCCACCCTAGACCCACTGAATCAGAAACTCTGGGGGTGGGACTCAGCAGTCTGAGTTTCAGGAGGCCCTCCACGTGATGCCAAGGCCCTGAGAAACTTTGATGACCGCTGCTGGAGGCCAATCTAAATGGTTTCCACTGCCACAGCCTACGGGATGCTGTCCTTGGTGCTGCCTTGTCCTCGCTCTCCTTGGAATCTCCGTTAAAGTTAGGGATGAGCTTGCTTCTTAAACTGGCAGATCAGACAGGCAAAGCCAGCCCCAAGGGAGAACTGTACCACTCGATGCTAGAATACAGACCTGAAATGATGTCATTCGGCTGGAAGTGCCAGCTAGACTTCACAAAGCTGTTTTGATTTTTAACAGAGATAGCTTTATTTTCACCTAACCCAAGTTTCTAACTCAACTTTCTTGGCATTTTAACTCCTAACTTGGGTGAAGCTGTCAGTGGTGATGCGGGTAATCCAGACACTGTGCTCCTAGTTAGCAGCGTGGCCAGGGCTGCAAGATTGACTCCGAGTGCGAGAGCAAAGCCCTGACTACCACCTCTTGGTGTTTCATAATTTGATCATGGGAAGGGGTGCCACCCAGGAGGGAAAATGGAGTCTGGAGTCAATTGTGAAAGATTGGTAGTGAGATGGTTAGGAGGTTCAGGGGAGGCATACTGGCGTTCGCCATCTGTGCTGCTCTCCAAACACCGTCTCAGCTATTTTGTCTTATCTGAGCCACCAGCTCTTCTACTCATGTACAGGGAGTCCCTGCCAGCCAGGGGCTCTGAAACCAGCTGGGTTGGTGGTGTGGCCCGTTCCTGGCAGTGGAAGCAGGTCTATAATTGGCCCATAATTGAATTGGATTTGGCTCAGACTCCCAGGCTCTCTCTCCCCTGACAGATAACCAGCAGTAAACTTCATATATGATTCTACAGGGAATCCAGGATGCCATTTCTTGGCTGTTGGTGACAGTGGAGAGCTTTCCAGGAGAGTGTACCTTTAGGGAGATGATTTTGGGGGTTTCTTAAAGTGAAGTCTTCCCCGGGGGCATTTGTTTGCCACCTAGTCTTTCTGAAATGAAGATATTTCAACCTGATTTTCAAATCTGGGATCCTGTGTGTGTGTGTGTGTGTGTGTGTGTGTGTGTATTGTATGTTTATACATATATAAAGGATACAATATGGGGCACCTGGCTGGCTCAGTCAATAGATCATGCAGCTCTTGATCTCAGGGTCATAAGTTCAAGCCCCACGTTGACTGTGCAGCCTACTTTTAAAAATTAAATAAATAAAAATGATACAATATGATTTTTTAAGGTTAGGCAGCAAGAAAACCGTAAATAGAAATAAAAGTTCGTATTTTGTCACCCTCTCTAATTTTTCCCACTCGTTTTCCAAGCATGAGAGACTCCTAACTCTGGGAAACGAACAAAGGGTAGTGGAAGGGGAGGCAGGCAGGGGGATGGGGTGACTGGGTGACGGGCACTGAGGGGGGCACTTGACAGGATGAGAGCACTGAGTGCTATACTATATGTTGGCAAATCGAACTTCAATTAAAAATATATATATAAATATATATATAAAAGACAACTGGAGGGGATGGGGTGGGGCTGGGGGGAGGTAAAGCTGGTTATCTGTATGATGTGGGACATTAATAGCTGCAAAACACGCCTTTTTAAAATAAACCAACAACCTTAAATTGGAAAAAAAAAAAAGTTCAGAGAGTACATTTCCTTTGGGCTATATCTATTCATAGAAGTGGATAGATTAATCCTAGGTGTCTTTTCAATGAGAAAAGTCCTCCTGGGTATAAGCAGAGCAAGCCATTACCTGTTCAGTTCTGGCCCATGGCACGGGTTGTAACTAACCCTTCTTTGGCACCTGCTGTAGACTGTGCGGCGATCCTACTTCTCTAATTTAAAGAGATTGCACCCGTTTGTTTGTTTTTTCCAGATGCTCTTAACTAGGCTTAATTAATAGTCTTAAAATGAACTTTCTCTGGAAGGAGATGACACATCCCACAATCTTCTCCCCTGTGTGAAGTTGGAAGTCACATAAGAAGGAACTGCAAATTCATTGCCCTTCCTGTCTCATGGAACTGCTGTGAGCCTCAAAAGCGAACATAGAAGTACTTTGGAAGTCTTAAAATCAAGTACAAGGGCTTGTTAATGTTATTGCTGCTATTAGTCTCTCGTTAAAAGATGTGATTTCGGTAAAACTTAAAACTCCAAATAAGCCTCTATTTCCTCATCGCCTGGCTCGTGGTGCCCTCTTAAGTGGCTTATTCACAGTGGCCAAGCTGCCATGTTGTTGGGCACATGTGTTTATTAATGCCTGCCTACCTGTTTCACTCTTATTACAAAGTGGACATTACTTAATGATCAAGTTAAGCAACATCAGAAAGAGGCAGAAAACACTCCTAGGAAGTAATAACAGGTATAAATTGGATGTGAATGGGCATGAGCCAGGAGAAGACGTCATAGAGAAGACACCTAGGGCACTTTCTGGATCTTTATATTGATATGGATCTTGTTTTCATTTCTAGACCAGACTCCGATAAAACATAGTCTGTGCACCAAAGGTTACTAAAAAGATGAGATACCTCTTTTTGGCCATCAAGCCCATTCGAAATGCTCAGTAAAATGGTGTCTCAAATGCATTGTTTCACTTTTCCTTGATAACAGAAGGCAGCTTGGCCTCCCAAATATTTCTTAAACTGATTTTCTTCAGGGAAAAGTCTGAAATTACAAACCAGGTATATTTGCTGCTTTAAAATGGTAGGAGGAGGAGTGGAAATCCCTTGAAGCTTCCAAAACAAAATGAAAGCACTTGAGTGAAATGTTTGTAATTTTACTGTGGAGACAAGGGCTTTGGAAACTGGAGCTGCTGCGGGTTTGGAAAAGTGGGACTGCAGTGCCTCCTCCTGGAGAAGGAGCTCACACGCAGCTTAGGAATCCTCTCACAAACTGGCTCAGGCTTGGATGACGCAAGGTAGGTGGTGGCGGAGAAAGAGAGCTTCTCGGAGGCTTGCAGGTGATTCGGTGAGCTCCTGTTAGTCACAGACAATTAGTAGAGTTTCATTTTCAGTGAGCTCTTTTATATTCCCTGGGAAAATCTGCAGAGCTACTCTTTAGAGAGCATTTCATTTAAAAACCAACCAACCAATCGCTGCCCTTGGTAGAAGAGGGTAGAAGACAGAGGGTGTAGGCAAGAAGTGGGGACTATGAAGGGAATGAACACTCTCTGGATGCTGGTTCATGCCAGATGCCCCATCGGAGTCAACTCCATGTCTTTATGGCTCCATCTCAAGATTGGTATCCTCACTCCTACTTAGATGTGTGGCTCAGAGTGCCCAGCAACTTGCACAAGGTCACAGAGTTACTACATGATACAGCTGGACGTGGAGTGCAGCTGTGCCCACTCTAGCACATCCACTGCCTAATGCCTTCGATTAGGTTCCTTCCCCTGGTAACATGCTGTCATCAGTAATAATAGCTACCACTGGGCTCAGGACTTTATGCGCACTGTGGCATTTGGTGTTTCTCAATCTCATCATTACTGACATTTCTTGTGGGGGGCTGTCCTGCACATTGTGGGATAGTCAGTGGCACCCCTGGCTTCAACCTACTAGGTGCCAGTGGTATCTGCCCTGAGGGGTGACAACTAAAAATTTCTCCAGACATTGCAATATGTCCCTTAGGGTCAGGAGCAAAATCACCCCTGTGAGGTAGGGATTTTTTCCTTATTTTTCAGACAAAGACACAGAGCGATTATGCCAAATCACAGACCAAGGGAATAGCAAAGCCGGGGCCTGAACCTATACCCAAGTTCCCTCTAAAGTGTTTGCTCATCAACCTTCTTTTCGAATATTTGTTTTCTAACATCCTCTCTAGAATCTTCGTCGCCTATATTCAAAGGCTGTGTCTTGTTGCGTCATTCCTGCTGCACCCTTTACAAGCTAATGCCCCCGCTCACGTCCTCCCCTGGCCGGACCGTGAGCTCCCGCAGGGGCACCGTCCTCGGCGCCTACTCTAACACTGCAGGGCCTGGCAGATGTTCACTTACTAAATGAGTCTTTCCCATACTTTACTCATTCCCATTGAAATCCGGTTCGAGCTGTTAACTTGCATTATGAAGAAAAAGGTTAATTCAGCTAAAGTAAATTCCAAGTAACTCATGTACAAAATGATTAAAAGATGAAAAGCAATTGAGTCTGAATAAACGGATGTTTGAGCACTCAGAATTTAATAAACCTGTTTGGTAAGTTCTCAGGAATGAATCATTGCCTCTGCAACTAAAGGGCAGCCGTGATTCCTATCATCTGTGTCCAAAATGGGGGGGGGGGGGGCGAGGCGAGAGCTAGGCAGTGCAATAGCCTCCGAGTTGTTAAGGATTAGGCTGTGCCTGCTGCGTGTCAGGGCAGGTTTTCTGCGGTGGGAGGAAGAGCCACCGGTGACTTGGGGGCAGTGGGACTCGCTTGCGCTCTGCTGCTTTTCCAGCAGTCAGGACGAATTGCTCTGAGCAGTCTTTCTGCCACCTGCCTGGACCAAAGCGACTCCAATCTGTGGACTGCTTGATAGAAATTTCCCTCAGTGAGGAGCCAATTGACCGGCCCCGCCTGGGATTAAAGCAGCCACCACCTGGCCGGCTGCATAAAGCCCTAAAGCAGAGGCTGTGGAGCCGCGGCCTCCCAGGCAGGGAGCGGTGGCCCCGGAGCACAAGCGAGTCTTGACTTGCTCCTCGTGATTCCTTCCCCTTCTCAAATGCCACAACGTGCGGAGGGAGTTAAAACGAGCAGTGTTGTCACGACGCAGCCAAGCCTGATTAGACAGCCTGGAATTCACTTCCCCGGTTTTCTGTGTGGGCTGCACGCAGCGGGAGAGGGAACAAGAGAAAAGCCTTCACGGGTAGGAGCCGGCTGCCTCGTGATGACACAGCGACGCCTGCCAAGCCCTCGCTCGCCCCCGGAGCGCAGGCGGCCTCCACCGAGGCCTGGCATTCCTCTGCTGCCGTTTGTCAGCAGCGAGCCGGGCCCCCGTGGTCCCCAGCACTGCCACTGTCGCTGCTGTCCCATCCCTTTCTCCGTTCCTTCCTTCCCTTCCTTCCTCTGCCTTTCTCTCAATCCTCCTCTCTTTCACACTCTCTGATATTTATGGACATCAACCCTTCCTCTTCTTCAAGACCTTTAAAAAAAGCAAATTACTTGTGCTTCCATGCAGCGTTCTGTGCATTCAACTGAAGCCAGGCAGACACCGATTCATATCCGAGTCGACAACGCTGATACCCTCCACATTTGGCACATGCTCCTTGCTTAATGAGTGCTTGTTGAATGAATTAATGAATGAATGAGTTCATGCACGAATGAATGAATGAGCAAACGAACGAATGAATAAACCAATGAGTCAGAGTTAGAGGATCACCTCTTTGTGAAGAGCTTAGCCTTTGCTTGTTTTACTCTGACCTGACACAGTGAAATATTTGCAAACCCTGGAAGATTCAACTAAGAGAAGTTGTTCAGAGAGTGCAGTGGGTGACAGTGATTAAAAGGAGAGGCTGTGGAGTATGACAGACGACAATCTGCATCTCCTCTCTGTGGCCTGCAAGCGGGGTACCCCTGGTCAAGTTCGTAAAGTCTCCTGGCCTTCTTTTCCTTAAGTGTCTGAGCAGCATCGTGTATACTCCAGGTAGTCAGCACAAGCAGTGAATGAACTAACGTAGGCGAAGCACGAGCCGTGGCGTCGGGCATCCCCTGAGCACACACTCCGTGGTCACGCCAATGAGGGCAACGAAAAGGATGACGTTGACGTTGGTGCCGGTGATTACAAATGCTTAGCATTCAGATTTTAAAGACTTGATGAGCCGCTAAGATGACCTACTGCTTTCTGATACATTTAAGATGAAAAAAGAACCTATAAAAAATAGTTGTGTTTAAGGCCTAATACTATTACTGGGGAATATTCTATGTATACCATCTACCATAAATATATTTCGTTTACCAGCTGACAAAAGAATCCTATTCAAGAGGGTTTTATTTTTATTCCTAAGTCTCTGTGACTATAAAGAGATAATAAATACTGGGCAATTATTTATTATTCTTTTTATTAATGTTTTAATTTCTGTAAAATACAATACACTGATTGTTTGGAAAGGCAAACAAGTCAGTCCCGACATAAACCTTCAAACTGGGAAAATCAGGATTACTTACTCTCAGCACTACTAACATTTGGGACTAGATAATTCTTTGCTTGGGGCTGGCAGGGAGGAGCCTGTCCTGGGCACTGGGGGACATTTACTAGTATCTCTGGCGTCTGTGCACTAGATGACGGTAGCAGCCCATACCTCCTCCCAGGTGTGATAACTCAAGCTGTCTGCAGACACTGGCACCCCGTACCAATCCCCACACTTCTGAGATGGCGTACTGAGTTCCAGTGTGTTGCAAGCATGGCAAGTGCTGCCAGTCAGAAGTGTCCTTTAGCCCATGGAAATCTATGTGCCCATGTCCAGGGTTCTACAGTTGGGTCCTCAGTCACCTCCACCTTCCACCAAGCTGACTGGAGCAGATGTGCTTCTCTGGTCTCAGGTCTACCCCCTGAATGCTCTCTCACTGATTCCAGCTCTCCCCCACTAGTTCACACACTAGGCCCTCCAGATCTCTGTTTTAAGAGAAACCATCCAGATAGCTTCTGTGTATTTGCTGTGGAGAGGCTCTTAAAGCAACTGCCACAATCAACTCAAAGGCTTCTTATGTTCACCCACAAGAGCACTTGGCACCCACACAGTTTGTAACCAGGGCCTAGAATAATAGCTTTGATGGTCAGGAAAACAAATGAATAAAACCTTGATGGAGTTCAGAACTGCGGCAGAACTCATCTTTATCCTAACCAAGTGGAGAACCAAAAAAAAAAAAAAGAGCATCACAAATCAAAGGAAAAATGGCTTCACTAGAGAGTGAAACATCTCAGGATAAAGCCATTTCCTTCAAAAAAAAAAGTGAAGAGAGCTTCTGTAATTGAGTCAAAGTGGGGAACATTTTTAAATTGAAGACAGAAATTTCCAGCAAATCAAAGAAGATATTTAGAGAAGTTTTTTTTTTCTTTTTTTTAAATTTAGTTCTGTGTAGCAACCATAAATCAGTCCTTTGTCTTCTGGAAAAGGGAAAAGGTTATGAAATCATGATAAGCCAAGCACTATGAGAAATAAATCATCTTAACTCTGAAGGCCACAAAGCAACATAAAAAATATTCTTCTGAGAAAATGTAGTGTGGAAAAAGCAAGATATGAAATCATACGCGTGCTGTGAATGACGCTATGTAAAGAAAAAGTAAAAGGAGAACCAGTTCCCATCTTTGCATAATTACCCTGCCCTGGGTGCCATGCCCACCTACACTTTCTTAAATCTCTCCATCTCCCTGATCCTTCACAGCTACCCTATGAGGAAGACACCGCTTTCTGCTTTTTATGAAATGAGGGGATAGAGACCCTGAGCTCTAAATTGCAAAGGTAGAAGGTAATGAGACCAAACCTTCCATGCCCTGATAACCCCAAATCCCATATCAGCAACTTTGTCGTATTGTATCTTATATGTAAACGTAGAGGAAATACTGGAGGGGCAGCTATCAAAATGAGTATAATGCTAAAATGGTGATCTTATGGGTGATTATTTTCTATTTCCCACCTTCTGTTTTGTTATAGTATATACGAATTGATTTTTAAGGCATATTACATCTTACTTTTTGAAAGGAAAGATATTTCCATTTACACATCAATTTAATCATCTGCCGCATATGTAGGTATCAATTAAGTTTAAAATAATAAAGGGCATGGTTTCCAAAAATAGAGCTGCTAATATTGATTTGATTGGTTGGTTACTGATTTGAGACCTTTCTTCTTTAATGTAGGTGTCTAGAACCGTAAATTTCCCTCTAAGCACTGCTTTCACCACATCCCACAAGTTTGGTATATTGTCTTTTTGGTTTTGTTTGTCTCAAAGTATTTTCTGATTTCCCTCGTGATTTCTTCTTTCATTCATTGGTTTATTCAGGAGTGTGGTATTTAAGTTTCACAACTTGGGGATTTCCCAAACTTTCTTCTATAACTGATTTCTACTTTCATTCTACTGTGGTCCAAGAACATACTTTGCATGATTTCAGTCCATTGAAACTTATTGGGACTTGCTTTATGGCCTAACCTGTGGCTTGTCCTGACAATATGCCATGTACACTTGAGAAGAATGTGTTTTCTTCTGTTGTTGGGTGGAATGTTTTATAAATGTCTCTTAGGTATAGTTGGTTGATAGTATTATTCAAGTCTTCTATTTCTGCTGTAGATTGAATGTTTGTATCCATGCAAATTCATATGGTGAAATGTAATCCCAATGTGACGGCATTTGGAGGTGGGGCCTTTGCGAGGTGACTAGGTCATGAGAGGGGAGCCCTGTTGAATGGGATTCATGCCCTTATAAAGGAGACCCCAGAGAGCTCCCTTATCCCTTCCACTATGTGAGGATCCAGTTAGATAATGGCCATCTATAAGGAAGCAGACTCCTAACTCTGGGAAATGAACTAGGGGTGGTGGAAGGGGAGGTGGGCGGGGGGTGGGGGTGCCTGGGTGGCAGGCACTGAGGTGGGCACTTGACGGGATGAGAAAATATTCTGTATTTTGGCAAATTGAACGCCAATAAAAAATAAATTTATTATTAAAAAAAATAAACCAGGAAGCAGGGCCTCATCAGACCCCAAATCTGTCGGCATCTCTATCTTAGACTTCTCAGTTTCCTGAGCTGTGAAAAAATAAATTTCTATTATTTATAAGCCCCCCAGTCCAAGGTATACTGCTATATAGCATCCCCAAAAGACTAAGTTTCCTTGTTGATCTTCTGTCTACTTCTGTCCACTGTTGAAAGTGGGGTATTAAATTATCCTGTTCTTATTGTTGAACTCTTTCTTCCTTTAATTTTGTAAGTCTCTGAATCATGTATTTCAGGGGTCTGTTGTTAGGTACTAAATGCACTTTTCATCAGATGTCTGGGTACATCAATTTGCCCTCCTGCCAACACTCAAAATTAGCCCTTGAATCAGCAGGAACAATGGTGATGCATAGTAGTTAACATTTAAGAGTAATGAACACCTTATGTTCTCTTCTAGCAGAAATGACATCTCTCTGGATGAATGGTTGGTAAATATGTCTTATCTGGACCTAGATGGTCTTTGAAAAATAAATCCAAATAACTCTTGATAAGTAAATTATTTTCTTCTGGTTTTACATGTTTTTCTCCCTTTGAAGACTGTGAACCAAAGGTGACATCTTCTCCAAATTTTTGGTTTCCCAGAGGAATAATGAAGTTAAAATCAGTGAATTCAAGTCAAATTTCTGAGACCTTGACTGATTAAGCAATTCCAAGGTCTCAAATCAGTAACCAACCAATCAAATCAATATTAGCAGCTCTATTTTTGGAAACCATGCCCTTTATTATTTTAAACTTAATTGATACCTACATATGCGGCTTTCAGACCGCATATTTCAATGTTACTTTCAGACCTGGCAAGAAAAGCTAGTCTTGCTTTTAAATAGTAATCCCCATTAGAATACAAGGACTTGGGGAGTCTAGCAAGAACACATTTTTAGGGACCACCAAACTTGCTATGGTCACAGCACCAGTAACATTCTACAGACATGCCTTATATGCTCATGACATATCAGGTGCCCCCCCACCAGCCTTTAAGCTATATCCTGAAAAAAAAAAAAGAAGCTATATCCTAGCATCATAAAGAAGGTATAAACAAGGAAACCAATACATCACTTTGGTAAATATTGTGATGGCGTAAACAGAAGATGCTAGGGGTGGGGCAGAGTGCTGGAAGAAGGCATACCTCCTCTATCAGGGCATTATGATGGTTCTTGTCAAATTCACAAACTCCAGAAGCAAGGCTGGTTGGCTGATGTGGGGTATGGGATAGAGGCCAGCTCGAGATCATGGGGCTGTGTATGACCACACAAGCATTGCGGATCATTTGAACTCACTCTCCATGCCCTACCACAGTGTTTCTCAGAGAATGGTCCAATACCCACTGGTTGACCTCAAAAGTCTTCCTAATGCAAAAATGCGAGTGCTTTCTTCAGTTCTTAATGGCAGATGGGGATTAAGTCCATGCATAGCCAAAAGCTATTAAGTGAATTATTAGGAATCATTAAATTTCGTATCTTTCTGAAGCCCTGATTTAGTATGTAACCATGAAGTCTGGCTGCCACACAACATGTGGCCATACTGTAATGTCCAACACAGAGAGGAAGAATTCCTGCAGCTTCAGAACAACAGTTTCTCTCTAGTGCTTCATGGGTCCCAGGACTTTAAATTGCTGCTGTTTGTGCTCATTAACATAATTGTAGATTTATTCTTAGGGTTTGCCTTTGTTAACCATTTTTCTTGTGATTGCTGTATTGCTACCACTTTGATACTTATTTTGTTCCTCCCCAATGCTTTGTTAACACTGAGTTCTTTATAAAAAAAAAAAAAACACTGAGTTTTTTTTACCACTGGAAGAAGAGAAGAGATGGTGTGGGCTGGTTGAACGATCTTGTTTTGCTCCGCTCCAGAAGTTTAAGGATGTTGCCCTAGAGGAACTGTTTGATCTCACTAGGCTTGTCTATTAATGATGTTCTGGACATTCCATATGTCCAGAGGCTAATTCTGGGCCTCTATTAAACCATCCATTCCCACTACCTCCTTCAAACTGTCCCTGACACAAAATCATCACAAGTTACCCCTCTCATAAATCATAACATCAGTTATCTTTCCTGCCTACTTAGAGGATCATAAACAGTCATTGGATATCTTGAATCACTGAGCTGCTGTCTAATTCTTGAGTTGCCTTTTGAAGTATTTTATCTTTCCACCAAGATCAAAGTATCCCTAGAGTGGAGACCAAGTTTGACATCTATATATCTTAGCACATAATGAAGAAAATGCCACGGTACAGAGCTAGAGGCTCTTTACTGGGCACCTGTGGTCTGATCTGAGGATAGAGAGGGAACAGAAAAGGACACCCAGCTTGCTGGACACCAGCCCTGAGCAGTCCTTTGGGTTCTCCAGATCCCTATCTATGAAGTCTGAGGTGGAATCTGCTATAGCTATAAAGAAACAAGCCAATGGTAGCTTCTGACTGTAGACATAGGAGATTCCTGATCAAGCAGCAAAGACAAAGAGGTAGCCCAGAAGGAGGAAATCAGGCCAACCAGTAAGAGGCTAAATGATGGCTGGTCCAGGATATTTATGCCTTATGAGTCCACTGAATGAATCAATGTTAAAAAAGGCTCTCCCTCTGTGACCACAAACCATGACCATGGAAGTCTCAAAATCTGACATAATTGTGGGAGAAGAATTAGTACATCAAAAGCAAACCAGCCTACTACCTCTGCTACAAGAAATAAAGGTCATTCCTTGGCTTAAAACAATGACTGTACTCATTTGGAATTCAGATCAATTACCGTGACAACGTTAGGTTTTCACATTCCTGTAAGAATAAGGAAAAATAGGCCTCTCTGAGTGGTTTTGCATTATTAGAATTTGTTCAGGGAAAAAGAATCATTATAGTCTTCTCTGAGAAAATGAAGTAAGAAAAATCTTGTCCTGGCTATCGGGTAACTTTTCGGTATTTTATTGAGTTGATATTGTTCCCCATTGCTGTAACCATAGATCCAAGGCTGCACACTCACTGCCAGATAACACTTCAAGATCCTCTCTGAGCTCATTTTAAAACAGCATTCCTCTGAATCTTCAAAACCAAGTTCTGCTGAAACCGTAACCAGGGTTAAATTTAGGTCGACATGGATTTCATAAGAGCAAAGTCCTTTAAAGTTTACATTAAAGATTCATGTGTCTAACTGGCCTTGGTTGGGTGATGATAATAAATATTACACAACGTTTAGTTCCCTTCCCCGGGGTTTCTCACAAGAAAGTTCTGCAGCTTCATCCCAAGCATATTGCAGTATTTCATCTCAGCTTGGCTATATAAGCAGGGCAGAGTGTAATGATGCTCATCATCAACTTGTTTCATTCTGTCATAAATAATAAGTGTTTGTCACCGCACCTCAGGTCAGTTCCTGCTTGCGTCACTTGGGCCCTGGCCAGGTTCCTGGGATTCTTTCTAGAGTCATAGAATCCACTGTATTTTATTCTTACTCCTTTGTTCTTTTATGTAACTGTGCTGAAAACACTAGATACTGTGTTGTGTTATTTTAACTCAAAACAGCTCCTCTTTCTCTGTACCATAAAGAAATCTCTTCCGTAGAGCTAACTTGGAAATGTTCTAGTAAGCCGGCATAAGCGTGACACAAGTAACATTGCCATTACACTTGGGATTATCTCAGAGAATGTTCTATTCTTCGTTATGTCTACAGGAGAAGGCTCGGCAGGGCTCCAGTGCTGTGCTTGCCTTGACCTACATGGCCAGAGGTCGCCTTGACCTACATGGCCAGAGGTCACCCTGACACCCATAGGGAGCGTGTGATACCTCTGTAAGGTACGGTGGGAGGAAGGGGTGAAGTAGAATAACACGTAAGTGACAGCACTAACTTTGAAGTCACATGCCCTCTTGAGGATGCATGACAGACAGGGAAAACCAGTCTTTCTGTAAGATTCATCTCAAGAATGGGAGCAATAAGTGGGTATCAGAAGCGATGGATGTGATGCTCTTCATACAGTATCTGGCACATGGTATATGATTAACACACGTCTCTACTGCTCAGCACATAGGGGATACTCAGCAAATATTGAAGAAATGAGTGAGTTGATGAACAAACGAATGAATGGGCAGTCAGCCAGATAAAGACCTGTTTTGTGTTACCAATGTAGATTCCTGTCTTCTGAACTTAAACTTCTGCTTAAGAAACGGAATAAACTGTGCATGGTGGGATTCAGTAATGTTGGATAAAGTAGATGTGCTCTCAGGTTCCCAGGAGAGAGCTGGAAAGAGAGGACAGGCCGATTCCACACGCCCCCTGCTGGCAAAATTCGCAAACCAGTCCGCACCTGTCAGGTCTGCAGACGCGGGGCAGGGCTGAGCCCTCACCAGAGGGTCATGATTGAACAGATCCATTAACAATAAAAATAAGGTCACAG
Organism: Vulpes lagopus; assembly: GCF_018345385.1. Classification (NCBI taxonomy): domain Eukaryota; kingdom Metazoa; phylum Chordata; class Mammalia; order Carnivora; family Canidae; genus Vulpes; species Vulpes lagopus. The sequence goes on from NC_054848.1 coordinate 17,570,651, forward strand.
GCCCTGCCTCCACTGCCTCCTTGGGAGGGTGGCAGGTACAGTTTTGAGCCTGCTCTTCCCTCATGCACATTCTGAGTCATCACTGGGGCCCCTTGGTCTGCTCTGCACACATCTGGGTTATTCCTGTCAAGGCCTGAACTGATCCCTACCCTCTTTACACTTCCAGACCTCCTCAACACCTTGCTCCCATGAGCCTCTCCTCAAGACTAAGTTCATCACTCTTCGTGGCATCTGGGTGGGGAAACTGAGGCGTGGAATGAGGGACCCCAAGATGAAAAGCTCCCCAGGGCCCACTCCCAACCCTGCCCTCCCCCAGCAAAGAAGGTGACCAGAAAGGGGTTGGCAGACAAACATCCTCTATGGCTCTCCAGCTGGTTATGAAATATGACAGGCCCCGAAGCTTGGCTTTACCAGAAAATCTTTGCATCAGAAAAACTGGTCTAAACTGAAGGCCCTGGAGCTTAATGAATGCTTCTGGAATTCCAGACTCCCTCTGGGGAAGGCTTCCGTAACCCATTTTATAGCAGTCTTTTTAAGTGGAAGGAAATAATTTTTCACTCACCTTCTTTCTTCCAACTACTGCTCAGCTTTGGGGACGTACTTCAGTTCGCTTTTAATGTTCTGGATCTCTGATAGGTTGACCGCAGGTCCTGGAAGTTTCTTCGCTCCTGGCATTGGCTTCTTCTCCTCATCCGAGGTGGGAGGAGCACCCTGAAGAGAAAGAAAAGAAAGAAGGGATGGGCTTTCTGAAAAAAAAAAAGGCATTTGGGCTCTCTGTCACTTGTTCCTGCGCTGTTGAGACACCCTCGGAGCTTCCAGAAGATCTGAAGTTTGTAGACGAATATGAAATAAAGTTGGAAGAAGAAAACAAGTCATCTCCATGTGACTTAGAAAACACAGGAGTACTATTCAATGCCTGAAAACCAACAAACATTATGACTAGTTAGGATTTGTGTTTCCAGGAGAAGCACCTTACGAGAGCGAATTTAATTTCGTATCTTAGGATCCTAATATGCCTGCACAGCAGAGATTTGTAGAATGTTAGTACACAGTTGGCTCTAACAATGACTTAGTCCAGAAGCTTAAAAATATTTTTCTTTGGGGTGCAGTAGCTGCCAGCCTTTGTTCCAATAACATCTCTGGGAAGCATAAACAAACTAGTATTTATATAAGCAAAACCTTCTTGAATGTGGGTGGGATGAGGTGGAGTCACAGAGGAGGCCCAGTTCTCCCTCCCAGCTTTAGGAGCTATTTGAAATTTCCTATTATTTAATGTTTTTATATTGTTGCAGCTTTAGGGCGAGACCACATCCTATATGGTTTTTTTTGTGGCTCCTCTAATGCCTGGTACAGATGTGCACACTTGCCCATTATTGTTTAGCTGATTAATCCCAAGAATGTACCATAATGGCAAATATACACCTGTGTACATACGCCAAACATACATATTAACAGTGACTGTAACAATGAGATCAGTGGCTGTATGTGGCTCCTACAACCCCCAAGTCATTACTATAGAAAAAAGTTGCTTATGAGCTCATTGTTCCTATGGTAGAGGTGGGGAGCTTATTCTCTGGCCCTAGAAGAGAGATGTTGGAGGAACATTTGATCACCGTGGCAGCCACAGGAGCACGCCTCTCCGATCAGTTTTCTCCGGCAGGGTAATTAGATGACTGGCCCCAGCTGCTTCGCCCTACAAGCCGCCCATCACCACACTGAGATCACACTTCCCACGGCTGCTCTGCTCGTGCCCAATGACTGAGTGTCACAGGATCCTGAGGCCAGCCTGTTCCCGGGAGACAAGAGGCTCTTGGGAAGGAACTTCAGTTCGAGAATTTTCCTTAGAACAGCAGTGAGGTCTAAGAGGTCTCGCCCCCATCCGCTGTCCCACTCTTCTTCACCCACATCACATCCAACCACCCTCCCATTCTTCCTTACAAGTGGTTTCGCCAATAAATATCTTGTATGTCCAAGCCTATCGTTCTGTGGGCTTCTTGGAGGACCCAAACTAACACAGTCAAGATGTGGGACTGGCAGGGCTTCATCTGTTTGGCCAACAACTGAGTAAACCAATACAGTTTCAGGGAAAAGGAGTAAGAAACCACACCTTTGCCTGTGGTTCAAGCCCTATGCCCATACTTGTTGCCAGCCTAACCAGGCAGCCCTGTGACCTGGGTATTCAAGCTAATGCTGGGCTTTGCCTCCATCTGGCTCCTACATCTAGTTCTCAAAATGTCTGGAACCTACAGGGAAAGGGAAGAAACTGTTCAAGAGTCCCAACCTCTAACCAATTATTTGGTAGTCATGTCCTTTATAGAATTGCCTGTTTGAGGGGTGAGTAGAAATATAAAATATTAACGTGCTGTTCTTCTAAGGACTAATGGTTTCTCCTGTAGTCATTTTCTTTGAATGTTGGCACAGCACTGATGAAAGAGCTAATGTGTCACCCACACAAAATGATAAAGTGATTCAGTGTAGACTGTACCTGTTGTAAATATCTGGAAAATAATGTTTCCTCAGGCCAACGTACAGAGCCATAGGATTGGCTTCCTTTTATCAAGGATACACATTTATCATTTATAAATGCAGATTTAGAAGCAATAATTAAAACTATTAAACATCCACTTGGAGCACCAGGTATTCAAAAGTGTTCTTTGCTAGGCTTTTGGAAAGAGGTTTTAAACAAGGCTATAAATTGGTTTTTTTTTTAAATATGTGTAGCACTGAAATGAAGAATGTTTCCTCACTTATGAATGTTCCCATGGTTGTTAGGTGGGTAGATCTTAATAAAGAAGCATGAAGAAGAAAAATGTCTCTAATTCCTTCTGTTAAGTTCCTGGGTACATCACATTCACTGTGTTTGTAATATCAAAATGTGCTATATTGGCACATTTAACGCATAAAGCTGCTGTGTGTAGTTATGTGTCTATATGCAAAGATTTACTATGTGAACATACACAGATAGAGGATGATAATATTTAATATTAGTCACTTCCAAATTATTAAAACCTCAATGTACTGGGCTTTTTTTTATAAGGTAAGACTTTTAGCACTTGATTTGGCATGGTCACATATGATGGAAATTATAAATGGATATATTCAATAAGTAGACATGACATTGACTCAAGAAGGGGTTAATGGTGGTGCATATTCTTAATTGAAACTTCTCTCCTATTTTAAAAAATGGGAATCAGATCCTATTTCTTCTATAAGTTTATTATAAGAATTATAATAAATAAAGGCATGAGTTGGCAGGGCTCCAGATGGCTCCATTTGGCTAATGCATAATACTTTTTTTTTTCCTTTTGTACATAGATATTTGAACTGAGAAGGGACATGGAAGACTTTCTTTGGTTGAGATAAAGAGAGCTCGAGAGAGAGGGCTTATCAGCCGGTGCACTTTACCAGTTTTGGGAATGGCTGTTGTCAAGGGAAACATTCCCCTGGGGGCAGTGACAAAGTATTTGTAAAATGTGGCGAAATGGTGAACCATTTTCTGGATATCTTGCTTCCATCTCCCCCTTTACTACCAGACACCCTATTGAGATCTCCCCTAACCTCCCCTCTGTGCGGTGATGGAGTCTGCTGTGCTCGTCTGTGCTCAGACACTGAGGACTTAGTACTAAGAGCAACCACACTGCTAGCTGTTCTAAGTTACAAAGGCTAACTCATTGAATTCTCACACCAATGCAATAAATCTGCTATTGTCCCTGTTGTATAGTTGAGGAAACTGAGGCCCAGGGCAGGGAGGGAAAGAGTAAGAAAATTGCCCACGGCCTCACAGCTAGGCAGTAGTGAGACCGGAATTAAGCAGTGTGTTTGCATCTTGTAAGGGCACAAGGTGGAGAGGGAAATAATTAACAGAACGGACCAACATGCTATTTTCTGGTTTAATAATGATGGAATTACGGTCAAAAAAAGAGATTTGAGAGGCAGAATGGAGGCTTGTCAATACCCTTCAAATCACTCGAGGCAAGCAGCTGCCTTGTATTATCCAAAAGATGGGCCCTGCTTGTAAGGATTTGGCTGTAAGGCCTCTATGTCGGGCACATGCCAACACTGGCTGGGCCGAGCAGACGGAGGGTGCGCTCCAGCTCTGTGAGCAGAGTAAAGGGCTCACAGAGACCATAGGTGGGCTGAAGACCCAGCCAGTGCTCACAGGCCTTGTCAGACAGCCAAAGGCTGATCCTGGCTTCCTGCTGGGGTACATCCTCTTCACATAGGAGATGGCGTCAGGACTGAGATGGGGGAGCTACTGGCTGTGATCGAGGTGGCCTATTGTGTTCAGGGATGCTGTGTTATAATCTCCATTTTATACAGTGATTATCTTAATGCAAGGCTAGGCAACAAATCCCAAAGCTAAGTATGTAAGCAATTCCAGGTTTGCGAACTAGAAAATTTTTTGGAAGTGTGGCTGTAGAAGTTATTTTTATTTCAGATTCCATTTTTCCCTCCAAACTACAGGACAAAAGGGGGCAAACCCACAAAATCCTACTTAATGCCCCTTGTAGCCAAGCCAAGCTGCCTAACTGTTCCCCATGCAATGTTGTTTCCATGAGAAACTCACTCCAAGGTCCGGGCCAGACTTTGAGTCATTAGATCCTAACCCTACCTAAGACCCCACAAGCCCCGAGAGAGCTCATTTCTGCTCTTACAGAAACAGAATACCACCCTCCCAGCCCATGGAGCCCCATGAGAAAGGTACAGCTCACTTCAAGAAACACTCCTGGGGTCTCTGGATCTCTGTGGATACCTCACTCCCTTCATCCTGTGCAGAATATTGATTAGCCATCTGTACATGTGGCTTATCAGAAAGTAGGTGTTCACAAACAGGCTATATCAGTTCTTGTCTATTTTAGAATGTGCTGGAACCATCAGACAAGTGTGAGAGCAAAGTGCTTTCCCAACCCTCTGACTGGGACACTTGTAAGGAGGAAAGCACCAGTTGTACAGTGGAGAACTGAGGGTCATCTTTACCGCAGAGGGAAGATGAGATGCAACCCTCCAAAACAACTGTTACATCCGTCAGTTTAGTGAGAAAACCGGGTCAAGCTACCTTCTGACCGACTGGCATGGGAGTGACAGACACAGCTTAAGGAAGCATGGGAAGAAAACCTAATTACAGAGGTGTGGGAAGAATTTCACTGCCCTTTCTTCAACCTCCCCATGCCTATTTCTTACAATACGCCAGATAATAGGCCTGGGAGTCCTTCATGAAAATTAGATAATTAGATCAATTGATGGCCAATCATTTACTGAACGCTTGCTAGGCTGTGCCATTTCCATTATATCGCTGAGTCCTCTCAGCAAAGCTCTGAGGACAAGAGTGAATCCTATTTGGCAGACACAGACTCAGAAATGCTTGACCAAAATCCCAGAGGGAGGGCTCATAATCAGGAGTGAACTAGATAGCCAAGTCAGCAGCGTCAGAGTTTGAAATTATGTACCAGAAATGCAGGGTAGTGCTGGGTCGTTTCAACTTGTATGTTCAAAATTTTTATTCATCAAAGGTGACTAAGTGGTGGAAATTCCAGACCTTGGTGGTGTCACTCAAATACTCCAACTTCTTCTTTGAAAACTTATCTTTCTATTGATAGGAGGCTGGAACTACTAACTTAGGACCATGTCAGGAATTATTTACAGGAAGAAGAGGTTAGATGAGGGACAACCAAAGTTCTATTAGGAAGCTTTGAAATGGTGATAGGTGTTCTTTGAGGGCAAATACCAAAGAGGTCACCTACAAAAGTTAAAAAAAAAAAAGCCTTTTTAAAAAGATTAAATACAGTTAGCTATGCCCTGTGGCCTTGTTTAATTCCATTTTCCTTGTCTTATGTGAATGACATGGTCTGAAACCTGAATTTTTTTTTCAGTATCAGACCTTCCAGGTTTCATCAGAAAAGGCACAGCTGGTGAAGAAATGCAGACTTTGGGGCGGGATGGAGGGGTTCCTCGATTTAATGCACTTACTCATTTTAGCCTCCATTTCAGCCGAGCAGGCATCCGAATTTGGAGGAGAGGTAAAGAATCAGCGGGAGGAAAAAAAGACAGAAATTGATGGACTCCTTTGCAAAGTCCTCTTTTCAAAGGAAATACCCAGAGATTGGGGCTTTTTGTTTGAATCCACAAGTAATTTAACGTGCTTATTACCTGAGCTCCCACAGGGGTTTGTCACTCATCAGAAGCTGTACTAAAGACATTCTAGTAGGTTCAGTATAAGCCCTGAGTGAAACCTTACTGAGCTAGTGACTGTTGTCAGACCAGGAGCATGTGAGAGGCTATTCCCCCAGCACACACACGCGCACACACTTCCTCAATCAACAAACTACATGTTAAACTCAGCATCTTCAAGTAACTGTGCCAGGCACTTAAAGAGCTGAGGGGCAGTGAGGAGCAGTGTGTTTCATGGCTAAGAGTCAAAGAAATGGATCTACTGGGTGGTGACTCCTTGACCCACATTCATTCACGCCTCCCTTGTCCTGGAGAGCCAAGCCTTGCCTTGCCTCTGCCCCGCTCTCATCCGGAGGCTGGAGGGGAAAGAGAGGGCTGAGCTCTGCCAGCTAAATTCTCCTCACCTCCTCCGTTTCCGGAGTACACTCTTTTCTTCTGGGAGGTTGCCCAGCTCCCGGCCGAAAGGCTCCCATTGGGATGTTGATATTTGCCTAAAAGAAAAAAGCAGGGAAGATTTAGCTCAAAAAAGTAAGTTGCAATGGCACTCAGAGACCATAATCATTGCGAGGAGAAATGCATCTAGAAAGTACATCCCTAAAGCTTTTTACCTCAAGAAAATTGCCATAATGACAGAATAAAAATATGCAAAGGAAAATGTGACTTCCATTTATTACAAATTTCTGGAACTCATCCTTAGGTCTGTGCAGTGATTTCACAATTCCCTGTTGAATAGAAGAATTTTAAGACACTTTGTTCCGGCTGTTGCCCTCCTGTGATGCTTAATATTTTTCTCTCCCTCAGATGGGGAAGGAACACATAATGATAGGAAAGGAGGAAACAGCATCCACAGAAGCCATTCCACTCCTTAGCCCTCCTTCAGCTTCCTTCAGATTCACCCTAGGAGGGCCGCATTCACACCTGCTAAACCACCTCCTCCTTTCCATAATGTCTATGATTTTTTTCAGCACTTCTTGAGATCTCTATAATTGATGCTCCTCTACCTTCTCCCCAGTACACCACTGTGCAGATCAGTGCATAAGGAGAGTGCTGGAAAGTCAAGTTCATTGGTGTCACACTTCATAGATTTTTGTCCTTTATGAAGATAATGTGTGAGGTGCCCGGGTGACTCAATCGTTTCAACGGCAGCCTTTGGCTCAGGTCATGATCCCGGAGTCCTGGGATCAAGCCCCACATCCGGCTTCCTGCTCAGCTGGAACCTGCTTCTCCTCCTCCCTCTCCCTCTGACACTCTCCCGGCTTGTGCTCTGTCTCAAACAAATAAAATATTTTTTAAAAAAGATTCTCTGAAAAAAAAAAAAAAAAAGATTCTCTGTCTCCTTCTGCCCCTCCCCTCCACCAGTGCTCTCTCTCTAAAAAGAAAACAAAAACTTTTTTTAAGGTCGAACATAATTTTTCCACTTACGATAAAGTGTATGAGTTTTTGGATATGAGTAATTGGGTATTTAGACCTGAAAAGTTGAAATTGCACTTTGATGTTATGCAGGAAAATGATGCCCAAGCAAAGGGAACGAAATATTTTACTACCTGGTGATACAGTTTGGGCAATTTTGGTACCACATCAAACAAAATTATTAGGAAACGTGGTAGATCCATTTGGAACTGTCTGATATGAGCTCTGTTGCCAGAGGAATGTTTAACTCAAGATAGGAAATATCCAGGGTCCATGTTCAGGCAGCCTGGCAGATCTGTGTTCTCCCCAGAGCAGGAAGTGGTGATTTCCTCCTAGGGTCTTTAAAACTCTCTTTCCTACTAGAATAAAGCCGATCCTACAGAAAGGAAACAGATCCAAAGTGTTCATAGAGAGTATCAAAACAGGTACATCACCATTCCTAGGGCCAAGAAGCCAAAGAGTATTTTTATCGGTGTGTACAATGTATACCAGAATATAGGTGCAACACAATTTTAGACGGAAGCATTTTGGAAAGTCTAAGGCTGAGCCTTCTATGCTATGCCTCTGCTTACTGGAAATATCAGGTGGTCTAGAGTGGGAGGAGGGAGGGGCATAAGGCAAGGGAGAAAATACGTCTTCTGTGGTGGCAATATTTGGTAGGATACCTCATGAATTCCGGGATACTCCTCTTTTAATATCTCTGAAATCAAAATGTGTCTTACAACCAATGGTTTCTTAAATTTTTAATTGGCACATTTTTATTTTTTGGCAGGCCATAAAATAATGGTATTTTACAGTTGGCAGCATCTTAGATTGGATGAACACTCATTAGGGTCCTGAAATAAGATCAAAACCATGAAAATAAGACCTGCAGATGATTATCTATATTGAAGCAATAACTATCTCCATTACTACACTTTGATTGAAAAAGGGGGGAAAAAAGAAAAAGGGGGGAAAAGTAGGTACAAGGACTTCGGGGGGAGAAGGTTAACTGGCTAAAAGTTTAATTAGATCATCTCTACCCTGACCCATTTATTAAGCATCTACAGACGGCATCTTCCTAGTAGTGAGTTGAGGTTCACATAGAGTTTCTGAAAGACTTTATTGCTAAACGAACCTATGTGATCAAGTGTGCATGCTCTATAGTGGGTTGTGGGTTTTCAGTAAAGGAACACATAAGGTCATCCAGGATAATGTATTCGGGTAAAACACATGCTATGGGAACACCACCTTTTCTTGCTCAGAGTTTAATTTTAGCAGTGCATGTCGCCTCTCCACGGTAAACGGGTGGCTTCTGCTAGGGAAAAGAGCCCAGTGCTAGGAGTTGTTACAGATTCTCTGTACTTGAAAAAGTGACAACTGTTCTGGGTCTCATCTTTCCCATTTGTAATATGAATGTTAGGCTTTGCCAGTGGTTTTCAGGCCTTTCAGCTCTGGAACCCTTTCTTCAAGTAAAGTACTGTGAGCTAAAATGCAAACCAGGTAGAGGTAGAGCTGCTCTGGCTAAGGTGGAAGGGAGTGCAGGACCCCATCTGATTTCCCCAAACCCTGGGCCGTGAGCAGTTCCTTCCAGCGTGTGTGGGGCAGGGGGGCAATCTGACAACCATTGAAAGAGATCACCCCTAAGTGGATGAGTATTGACATGTACTTACAACGTTCGTTCTTCCTATTGTTAAGTTGTCTGTAATTTACTCTCAACTAACATAGGGGATGTGATATTTTATATGTTCAGCCTGGTCTAAACTGCAGCTCTAGAGAATTCTGTTGCTCTAAATGGGAGTTTATTCTCTCAGTAGGGTGGGTGGTCATTAGGTGATAAAATATCACTAAGACCACGTTCCCACGATTGCTACTCCAAGTCCTTCCATTAAGCCAAACACCCACTAACATCTGAGGTCTTGACATTTGAAGAAATGTCAAAAATAGGTGAAATAATGGCATGAGCATTAGAAATGGCTCTTGTTGAAGAAATTAGAGGAGGTTAGGGTCTGTAGACTGGTTAAAATGTTTTAGAGACAACCCCCACCACCACCACCACCGCCACCGAACAGAGTGTGAGAATCTGATGGCCTGTAGATTGCATCTGCAGAGACAGAGCTCGGGGAGCGATCCCTAAATGGGCCTGTCTCCAGCCACCGATAACAAGGGTTTCCCGCTGGGTGCTGCCAACTAGGGGCACGGAATCCCCACCTGCCTCATGTGAGCCTTTTATGTGACGCGACAGTCACTTGAAGCACTTGAAGGAACGAGAGCTGAGGCTTCCTGGAGCCCGCAGACAGACTGCACGGGCCGGTTTGTGCCTGCTTGCTAATGAATGTGCGTTTAGCAAACGGTCGGTACATGTGGCAGAGCTGGGTTTTGGACTGGCTAAGCCGGCGTGACACTGGGGACCGTAACTACTCCCCTGGCCACCCACCACACAGTACTTTCGCCACCCCCAAACCCCGATTCAGCCTAGGGCCTACATCCTCGCAACAGACTTCTGAGGTTTGAGGTTCGTACCATCACCTTTGTTTTGCTGATGAAGAAACTGAGCCGGGGCAGCCTGGGGGGGGGGGGGCTCAGCGGTTTAGCCGCCTTCAGCCCAGGGCGTGATCCTGGAGACCCAGGATCGAGTCCCACGTCGGGCTCCCTGCATGGAGCCTGCTTCCCCCTCTGCCTGTGTCTCTGCCTCTCTCCTCTCTCTCTCTCTCTCTCTCTGTGTGTGTCTCTCATGAATAAATAAATAAAATCTTTAAAAAAAAGAAAAAGAAACTGAGCCTCAGAGAAGTTAGGTGTCACACAAAGAGTTGGAGGAAAAGCCAGGTTTCCGAATCAGAGCTTCTGATCTTAAGGACAGATCTTTTCACTCCATCAAGCCCTCTCCAAAGAGCACTTTTTTACCTGAACAAAATGAGCTCTAACCACTCTAAAATTCTCAAAACTGTCAGAAAAATTACAGGGTTACACTTTGAGAATGGCCTTGGAAAACGGGCACACAAAGTGGATAATCCCAAAATCGGTGTCAGAGAAAAGCCACATTGAAAAATGAACCATTAACTCACTGACTTGATGCTTTTTCATCTTTAAGGCATCCCTCAAGAAACCAGGAACCTAAATGGTTTTTTTTGACAGCAAATATTGACAGGATCCAAAGCAGCCCAAGAACGCGTCAGATATCCAGCCATTAGCGTACACCTGAAGGGAGTGTCAGAGAGTGCTTTGTAAATGATTAGAGACAGTTCATTAATATAATTGTAGGGTGGTGATATCTGAGTGACAAATTACAGACTAAATTATAGCCATAAGAAAAATTCCTTACAACTTGAATTTAATGAAAATACATAGACCTTAGCTCTCTTTTTTATTCCATTGGCTAGAGAATCATGTCATAATCTTGTTTTTCACTGACTCAACTCTGTTTGAACGCAAATAAAATACCCTTTCAATGATTAACATTTTCATCTGCAAATTGGGTATGATATTCACTATTCAAAATGGATTTTGAATACTGGGTACATTTTTATGAAAGAAAATGGAGTCAATCCAGGTCATTGGTGGTAGACTTTCTCTGTGTTGAGTTGACTCCACATCATTGATGTTATTAGACTTTTTCTAGATTTGTTTATTCTATAAGATTGCACTTCCTTCTCTTTATAGACTCTGTATAAATGCAAAGGAAGCAGGCTTTCGTTTCTTCCTTTCATAACACATTCCCTTGCATTTCTTTTCCTCCCTTAAGTTTTATTCATCTTAGATATTTTTAAATATGCCCCTGACGCAGCAAGCCCAGCGCATAGCTTTCCCAAGCTATACATAATTTGGTACATCCTCGAAGTTGGGAATGGAAAAAAATCTACTAGATCATCTTTTGCCAGAACAGGATACAGTTCCCTGATAATGGACCTATCTGATGTGAAATGAATAGTACACTTGATCTCACCAGGCGAAGAAAAGTAGAAAGAATTCCCTGTAAGTTAATTCCACTACTCCCTTAATTATTTGTATTGTTCTCCTGCTTGGCTCCAGGCATTGAGCCTGAGGATTCTGGAAACAATATTCCCTCCACAGTCCCTCCTGTGTGACTTACAATGGAGTGACATCTTCTTTCCCCAGTGGGTTGGATTCTGATAGCTCTCCGCCCCTGGGCACTGACAATCCCTATCTACTTTGCTTTCCTCTGCCAGTGTTCTCTTGTCTCTCCCTCCCTGTTGGCACCCATTCTGGCTCTCCCTTCAGTGTTGAGGCTTTTGGAGTTTCCTCCCATTGCATATTTGTTTCAGATAACCGTCCCCCCACCCCAACACACACACTGATTCTATCTTTAGTTTTCAGAGGTCTCCAGCCACTCAGGCCAGAATCTATAGCCATCCCCCTGCCTCATGCCATCCTCCCAGGCCACAGGCAGAGGGAAACCCTGCAGGGTTGCATTTTGCAGTATTCCTTTCTGTACCTTCCTATTCTTGGTATCCTAGACCTCTGAACGGAGCAAGGTATGACATTTTGATATTTCTCTCTTTTTTTAAAAGATTTATTTATTTATGATAGACATAGAGAGAGAGAGGCAGAGACACAGGAGGAGGGAGAAGCAGGCTCCATGCCGGGAGCCCGACGTGGGACTCGATCCCGGAACTCCAGGATCGTGCCCTGGGCCAAAGGCAGGCGCTAAACCGCTGAGCCACCCAGGGATCCCCGAGATTTCTCTTTTTTTAAAAAAAAGATTTTATTTATTTATTCATGAGAGACAGAGAAAGGCAGAGACATAGGCAGAGGGAGAAGCAATCTCTCTGCAGGGAGCCCGATGCATATCCCGGTCTCAATCCCGGACCCTGGGATCACGCCCTGAGTCAGAGGCAGATGCTCAACCGCTGAGCCACCCAGGCATCACCATTTTGAGATTTCTAGCATCTTCACAGAGACTTTCAGAAAGAAGTTTCTCAATAGCTGATTAGAAAATGAGATTCTTGGGGCACCTGGGTGTCTCAGTCGGTTAAACAACTGCCTTTGGCTCAGGTCATGATCCCGGCATCCTGGGACTGAATCCCACATCTAGCTCCCTGCTCAGCGGGGAGTCTGCTTCTCCCTCCCCCTGCTCTTGTGCGCTCTCTCTTGATCTCTTTCTCTCTCCCCCACCCGTAAATAAATAAATACATCTTTTTAAAAATGCGATTCTTATTTGATATATTAGCCTAAATTAAGAGAGACAGATGAACCTACCAACTAAAATGTAGTCCAACCTATTTTAAAATACAGTTCTCTACCATTAGAATATAACTTCTTTGTCTTTAGGGATTCTTGAAATCTGGAAAAGATTCAGAACATACAAAACTTACCCACTCAACACAATCTTGAGAATCTTCTCACTCAGCCACTGTCCATCGCCCATGGTGTTTCATACTGAAAATCTTTCTTTTCTCTCTCTCTCTCCCTCTCTCTTCTCATCACATTACTCTCTTCAGTAATTTCCTGAATGACCCAACTGTCGTCTTGTCATCCAGGGAAAAGCAGATTTCAAGAATGTACTATATGGCTATTAAGTTAATGTGTACAGTTGGTTGAGGGCAGGTCATAATTCTGAGGTACTTAGAAAGGTCAGCCTCAAAAATAAAAAAAATGACATCTCTTGGCCAACATGGACTACTTGCTTCATGTTACCAATGTGGAGCCCTGTTCAGAGCAGTAAAGATTATCAGCTGGAGGTAGCATGAGCCCACTCTAGAGTTAGTCTTTTAACATTCATCATCTCCCTACATGTTAAAGAAACCAGAGTTAGAAGTAATAAACACTGTATTACAGTGGTTTACATAAGAAAGAAGCAGTAGATCCATGATCAGAGAAAAGGCCTTGACTCTACATTAAAACAAGTGGCAAATGAAAATTCATTTTTAACTTTTAAATTTAAATAAGATATGAAAGGAAGATATGTATCATGATATTATCTTTAGCTTTAACCAATGTATTTGATTAACTGGCCGAACATGGGTAGTGACAGTTTATTCCTTTGTGCCAAAGATTGTCATGTAACTGAAATTCTTTATAAACCAGACTCCTAGGGGACCTGCGTGGCTCAGTGGTTGAGCATCTGCTTTTGGCTCAGGTCGTGATCGTGGAGTCCTAGGACCAGGTTTCACATCAGGCTCCCAGCAGGGAGCCTGCTTCTCTCTGTGTGTCTCTCATGGATAAATAAATAAAATCTTTTTAAAAAATTTAAACTAGAAATCCTAGTCAGGAAGCACTTAGAATCTCTGACACCTGTCTATAAAGACTTTGGTCAGGGTGTTTTCTTCTTCCATGGAGCCTTTATGCCCTGGGCATTGGGGGGTAGAAGAGCAATGATAATGAGTAGGAAAGTGAAAGAAATATTAAAGCTCAGAGCATCATGATATTCTGTTCTATACAGGGATTGGGTAGCAACGGACAAGTTCCCATAAGAGGCTATATATATACTAAGGATGTAGTAGGGTGCATATAATCATTCCTTTAAAATGTATAATAAGAGTTAGGTTCAGTTTCACAAGCAGGTTGGTTAAGTGAAGTAAACAGAGAGGTGGGAATTCAGTGGCCATGGCCGTTTGTATTTTGAGACCGTGTTCGTCACTGAGTCACTTTACTTCGTACTTTTCACTCCCAGCCAGCTCACGTTTAAGATTAATTTAATCAGGTAGGCTATTACCTTCTTCCCTACGATGCTGGCACTCTTTCTCAATGTCACTTGAGCTCTTTAAAAGGGAGGACCCGGCTTGGTACTTATGATTACCTATTAGATGGTCCCACCCACTCCTCCGTCCTCGCTCTGCATGCCAGAGTGGGGATGGTAAGTAATGAGACTAGAGAATGTTGCCGGAGTGGTTCCACACATGGGCTTTGGGACGGACGATTTGAGTTTGGGTCCCGACTCTCCTACTTAGAAGCTGTGTGATCCTGGGTGAGTTCTTTCACTTCTCTAAACCTTTCATTATAATCCATGGAGATCTCACTGCACTGCACCAAGTACATAGTAAACCCTGAAGAAACTGTGACTATTATCATCCTAATAATAAACCTTAGAAGCTATTCTCAGGAAGTTCATAGACTATTAGAAGCTGCACAGAGGCTTGGAGGCCATTTAATCCAACACCTTCCCTTTGCACATCAGAGGACCAGAGGGGTGAAGTCACAGAGCAGAGCTAAGACTAAGGCACAGAACTCTTTTCCATTCAACCATGAAGTTCTCAGCTCTCATAAGAGAAGACAAATAATATTCAGCTCACTTGGGTCAATGGTGGAGAGAAAAGCCAGTGGTGACCTAGAGAACATTGGCTCTGGGTGGGCTGAGGCCCTAGGAAAGGCCCATGGTGGTTTCCAAAGGGGGTGCATTCAGGAGGAAGAGGAGTGTCCAGTGTCAGTTGGTCTCATTAGAGACTTCCTGAACAGATCACTGATGGGATTGGATTTCCCAACAGCTCAAGCTTTCCCTACCTGTCACATCAAATGTTTTCACCTGAAGGGATCAGCCACTACACTGACTGTGCTGATGTTACCTTGGTTGCAACTCCATCCCCATCAATAACGGGGTTTAACAAGCAGCCTGGAGAGTACAGAATAAGGGTCAGTAAACTATGGCCCATAGACCAAACCCAACCTGCCACCTGTTTTTATAAATAAAGTTGCATTGGCACACAGCCATTCATTCATTTAGGTACTGCCTATGTCTGCTTTTGTGCTATGATGGCAGAGTTGGGTAGTTAAAACAGAGACCCAATGATATGCAAACCCTAAAATATTTACTATTTTGCCCTTTATAGAAAAGATTTGTCAGTATCTGGTACACGGCCTTATAGCTACTTAGGAGACAAAGGCCCTGTCCAGGCAAAGAAAGGATCAACTGATTTCTTCAGGGTCTTTTTATGTCCCTGGCATAAATGTGATTTCATTAGCACAACTGAAGAGAAACACCAACTTAGATAGAATCCCCATACAATCCAAAGACCACCTTTTCCATGTGGGTCTGAAAGACAGCTGTCCAAGTCCCCTAAGGATAGGCCTAGTTTCTGGCCTCCCTGTTAATCTGGGGTGTGGAGGGGATGGAACCAGTTGAAGAGAAACCAAGCATTACTTGGGCAGTTAAGAAAGCCATCTCTTAAGGAATTGTGTGCTATAAACCAGGCACTTGCCATTCATTATTTTATTCATTATAACAATCCTTTCAAGTAGTGTGATCGTCCCCATTTTACAGAAGGGTAAACTAAGGGTGACCTAACGTCACAGAGTGAGTGCCAGGCAGAGATTTGTAACCATTTGGCTCCATGTGGTCTGATGCGCATAGATGCAGTAGTTCAACTGTCTAAATGCCTAACTATATTAAGTGTAGCTGACAGTGGCTTAAGTTTGCTCAACCCAGACAAAATAGAGATCTAAGTCATTATTTTCTAGCAGTTTGTGCTGCAAAATACTATGCTAGAAAATAATCATTTGAAAATTCCTGTATGTTTAGAAAACTCTGCCTATATCACCACTTTCTTGGAAACACACAAAGCCATTAGCAAGTTATGGACTCTGAGAAATCCTGCAGTAAAGATCCTATCCAACCTCCCCACCCCCCAAATTTAGTGTTCCTCAAACACTCTGTCGTGGAACCTTTTAATTAACAAATGGCATTCCAGAAAACTAGTATTCCAAGAGACACACTTTGGGAACTGTTGAACTAGATGATGGTAATGATGATGGTGGTGATGATTGATGAGTGATGATAACAGCTAATATTTATTAAGCAATCACCAGGAGCTGGGCATTAGCCTAGGCATTCACAGGTATTAATTCATTTAACTCTCATGGCAATCCTATGAGACCAGTACTATATTTAATTCCCCACTTGATAGATGAGAAAAGCAAGGCACAAAGAGGATAAACAACTTGCCGAAAGACACACAGCTAGTAAGGCCTGGAGACAAGCTCCTCGAACAGGGGGTTTGGCTATCAATTCATCATTGCATGGCCTGCACTTTGCACAGTGCCTGTCACAAAGCATATACCCAGGAAATGAGGTTGAAACACACTGGAAATGAGATCCTAATAAAAAGGAGAAGCAACTAGAACGTGTTGAATAGAACATTTAAGATCTTTAAGTGCTATTTAAACAAGGAGGAAATAAAAATAAAAAAATAAACAAGGAGGGTACTCCCTCATCATGTGGGGTTTCTATTCCCGACATGACTGTTTGTACCCTAGATAATGTTACTACTATAAACCATTTTTAATACTGTAACCATTTTCATATTCTATTTAATAAACCTGACTTTAGGTTAATGCAGAGATCATAGAAAAATATCAGACAATGCAGATCCTATTTAGCCACGAGAAATAACATTTCATTTGAAGGTGCATTAAATTAGGCTTTTTGAGTGGCATAAAATATACGGAAAGAGGCAAAACCACATCCATAAGGAAGCACTCTATTGCCTTTGTTGGTAGAGTGGATGGAATTTTTTAAATGCAGTAAAATAACAGTTACTGAGAAGAGTCCATAGCAACTTTTTAAATATTACAGGCCTAAAAATATATCAAGGTCAAAATTAGTAGATAAGATACTGGTGAATTTTCAGTGTAGATTTGAGGGAAGCCAGAAAGCACTGAGGAAGAAAAATCAACACACTTTCAGCTTTGAAAGGAAGAGAAGCAAAGATAGCCTGAGAGAAGACTATGTTTTTGTGTCCTGCAAAATAAAAAGGAAATTTTATGTTTAACACTTTGGGAGCTTCAAATGCAGTGATTAAATTATATTATTTCTCATGACATTAACAAAGAACATTCCTGAATGATAATTATTATGATAACAGTTGACACTTAATGAGGGCTTCCTGTGCTGTTTTAAGTACCTTGTATGTGTAGCTCTGGGACGTGAGCACTGTTATTATCTCCATTTCATAGATGTGGAAACAGAGGTAGAGAGACAAAGTTTTCCCATGATTCCACACCAGTATGGATTAACTAGATGGTTAACTTTTACTTCAAACTCCAGTAAAGAAGGTTCAAAGGCTCAAGGATGCCCACAGGTCTGGGAGGCAAAATAAACTCCACTACTGACATCAAGGTATGTCAGAGATTCACTAGGTGGACACAGAAGGGCGGGCCAAAGGTGGCAATGTGGAGTTGGATCCTTGACAATAAGCTCTTCCTTGGTAGTTCATTCTATGACAAGTGTCCAGGGGTTGTAATATATCTTGCCACTTAAGAAGCCCATCCACATAAGGCTGTGCATTAATCTTGACAGGTAACAGTATGTTGTCCCTCCACCCACCTCTACCACTGGCATGTGCTAGGATCTCTAACCCCACAATCTGGCCACATGCACATCCCTCCAAAATATGGTCAATCGCTTATGCTCATGCTGTGATGGTGCATCAGATATTCAGGAACTGAATATCCCAAATATTCAGAAACTGTGCCACATGTCCTGTGGTATTCAGAAAAGTCCAGGAAAAAAATGTAAACATCCCTTTAGCACAGATGACTCCATGCTGGTGGAAGAGAAAGATGGAATTTTGCAATAAAACATCATGCCCAGCATCACAGCGTGGGAGCCACTGGAAGAGTTAAACACAGAAACCCTAAGACAATAACAAATTAAGTATTGAGTCAAAACAAATATTGAAAGTTACCTTCACAATTGTATTTGTGTTCCAAAATGCCTATTTCTCCCTCTCCTCTTTTGGAGTGACTCTTAAGTCAGTTGAAGTAAGCAAAGAATTTGTTTGCTGAGAAGGTATGAGGAGGCGTAACAGCACACAGTCTTCACGCGATAAATAAATACCTAACCCTGAGGAAGAACACTTGACAAGAGAGGATGTTTTCTAAATAGATGGGTCAATAAAATCCGTTAGATATAAAAATGGAAAGTGAATTCTTAAATTCCCATCAATGAGCATATCAAAAACCTACCTCGAAAAACAGATCAAAAAGATAAGCACTGCATTTTGGTAGATGGTCATTTAATTCTCATTCATAACTTTGATCGTCTCACACTTCAGTGCAATTGAACAAAAGTAGTTTCTCCCTCCTCAGTGGTACCTTCCCAGCCTCAGATCCGGTCTCATTCGTGCCCTAGGAGTCGGTCTTTTCTTGAAGTGAATCACCAAACTACGGGTGAACAATCCTAAAAAGTCTGATGTATTAAGCAAACAGGCGAAGAGTCGCAGAGCTAACGTTAAAACACAAATATGCCTCCTTACCTGGATGGCTCTGACATTGGAAACCGGCTGTTTCGACATATTCACGGGGTCTTATCCCTAAAAAAACAAGTGAGAAACTGTTAGAGGTGGCGGCATCCAGATTGGCCAACTTGATAAATTAGAACTTAACTCATGATTCAACTGGGCAGTCACCCCTTTCGGTGGCCCTCTATTCTTTCAGTCTCAGTTTCTGAGGTTACTTAGAGACCCCCCTCCCTAATGCCTTGGGGAGAGGGAACACTAGAGGGCCCCGATAAATCATTCAGGAGGAGAAATGCTGAGAGGCCTCGCCCCTGATCTAATGATAGGCGATCAGAAACTTGAAAGGCCCTATCATCTCCTTCCCTGCCCTCCTGCCCCCACTGCCCAGAGCAGCAGAGCTAAGAGGTTGTGGGAATAAAACCCCTTTGTGTGGGGCCTCGGGAGCTCTGTCTCCGCTTGAAACTGAACTTCTGCTCCCAAGGAGCGGTTGCCAGGGCTGGGTGTCAGCCCGTTGGGAGCTCGTCCTCCGCCCTGAAGGCCGGCTGCGCTGGGTCCTCACTCCTGGCCGCCCCCCTCCCGGAGCACGTGTGTGCTGGGCCCGGGCCTCGGAGGGCGCCCTGAGGACGGCCACGGTCCCCCCCTCCCGCGAGCGTAGGCCGCCGCCAGCCCCCCGCAAGCAAGGACTCCCGGGACCCGACATTTCCCAGATGCAGCAGTGCTTCCTCCCCAAAGGACTTGGGCTTGCTCTCGGACGGGGCCACCCGACTTACAGCAGGTGGCTTGGTGGCCCAGGTTTGCAGGTGCCAGGGGGACAGGGAACAGCCCGCCTCTGGCCTGCCACCGCGCACGCAAGTACTGTCAGAGCTGGGTCTGTCAAATGCGGACAGGCCCGGCGGAAAAAGGTAAAAAAAAAAAAAAAAAAAATTCAGTGAACCGAAAACATGCTGCTCTTTAAACCCAAACTATAAAATGGGTGGACTGACCTTCCTCTACTGACTGGTGTAAATGCGTGTGCTACCCTGGGAGCAAAAAGGAACACCGACAAGCAGTGTGGGCGCTTGTGACAAGTCCTGTGTCACGTGGCCTGGGTCAACACTTCCAGGCCCTTTGCCTCTTCCTAAGATTTTACCTGATTCTTAGGCTGTGGTGAGAATCAAAATGGCATAGAGGTCCCAAAACTGTCTTGGGAACTCGAAAGCGGGATGCAAATAGTTATTGTTTCATTGCCATTGTCCACAGCTCCATGACTTTTCAGTACTTTATTGATCTACGGCTTCAAGTACAGAGTAAGAATTGATGTAGCGACAACGCCCCTCACCACTTGTACATACGAAGGATCTGACAACTCTGAAAAACATTTAGTTTTTTGAGATCTTTCAAAGTCCTGGCTCTATTATAGGAAGTTAAACAATCACACAATTTTTAAAACTCTCTAATACATCCAAATGTAAGTCTTTGGAGTCACATACATGAAAACAGTGAGGTTTTTTTTTAAGTTTCTTTTTTTTAAGATTTTATTTATTTATTCATCAGAGACCCAGACAGAGAGAGAGGCAGAGACACAGGCAGAGGGAGAAGCAGGCTCCATGCAGGGAGCCTGATGCGGGACTCGATCCCAGATCCCGGGGTTACGCCTTGAGCCGAAGGCAGACGCTCAACCCCTGAGCCACCCAGGCACCCCTTTTCTTTACGTTTCACCTGAATGTTTTGGTCATATATAGATATAGCCTGCATCTAGAAGGGTCAAGGTAGAAATATCTTTGCTTTGGTTAAAAAGTAACAACAAATTGAACAATTAGGAATGTATTTTTTTTCTCTATGGTATATTTCAAATAGATTTCAGTCTTTCCCTGCAGTGTCAAAGAGTCAATGAAGGCTTTAATTTTTGGATCTAGGATACATAGTTCAATATCAAAAGGAAAAGCTTGGTAGTTTAATTTTTAATGTTTTTTTTCCTCAAAAGCTCTTAGAAGTCATGCAAAGCAATAATTCTCACAGGACTTTAAACATCTCAGCATATACCTTCCTATGTGCATGTACAACTACAGTTTAACCAGCATCACTTGGGAACTTACAAAAAGTTTTTGTATTCAATTGGAAACAGAGTAAGTAGGAAATGTCTTTTGTTATTACAATAGCATGTTGAAATGTAAAAAACAAATCAGATAATGAATGATTGTGTTATTTATATTGCACTCATTTTTAAAAATTAGGCTGATTTTGTTTTTTTCACCAAACTATTGGATTGCTTTGCTTTCTTGTGGACCTCTGAGCCTAAAGGATAGATATTATACCATGGACCTCGTCTCCTGTGTAACCTGGGCATGATCTTGTTTGCATATAATTCCTTCTGAACATATATGTCAATCTGCAATAGAGACATCTTTAGAAAGTTGGTCAGATCCCAGCTCTCATTCCTTGCAAACAGGCTATATAACATTTGTGTAAATCAGTCCTGGAGCCGTTCCTGCTGTCCTCATTATTCGCAGAGAAATCAGGGCAAAGCACACTGATGAATAAAAATAGACAGTGTTCCCTGGCTGCTTCCCCAGCCCTGCATTCACCTCCGTTAGGGATGCAGCGGAGAATGCACTTTCCTTCTTTATCTGCATGCCTCATCCGGCGACCAAAAAAGAAAGCTATGTCTTAGATGCACAACTCTACTCACAGCCGACCCCAGCCTTTCATCCAAAGAGGTACCCTTTAGCGTACTCTGTTACTGCGTCTCCTGGCTCTGGCTAAAATTGGGAAACACGGAAAGTTTGACAAGACGTATATTGACTTTTACAAAGCCTATACTATAATGGAAATGCTTGCCAGCTTAGCACAGTCATGTTGGGTTTTCCTGGAAGATCTGCAAGCCGGTGGGAAACTTTAATGGTCTGTATGCTGAGTCATATACAATATACCTCTGCTGGTTTTTTGATTGGGCGGCACCTAATATCTGACTTCTAAATAAGACTCTTTCACTTACCAAAAATTGGTCAACATTGATATCACTGATTTAATAAGTGAGGATTCAGAGTAAAATAAATCAATATTTGGATAGAAGGGGCTTTATTTGTTCTTTTTAAAAGTCTACTAAATGGCTAAAGCTCAATCTCAACGGGAATTATCTTCTGTCCTGCAGCTAAAAATAATTCCCGAGAAGGGTGTAGAAAGATGTTCAGCTGTCTGAACTGACTAACTCCTTATTCACTTTGCCTGAAATATGCCGAGAGGCAAGCGGCACTCATGGTTGCCGTGTCTCAGAACCTGGTGCCCACACGGAGGGACAAGTGCTGCCCTCCACCCTGCCGGGTACAGGGAACACTGTGACCAACGTGGGGCTCTTCGACAAGACAGTTTTGTAATTCTAATCGATCTGTATGGTGATAGAACTTTATCACTGAGGCCAAGCCTGACGCCGGGGGAGAGGGGAAAAGCACTTTAAACTTGTACTGGGTAATAACTCTGGCAATAATTTGCATTTAGGTAAATCAGGGAGCTAGCCTGGTAGCTTTTCTCTACTGCACATTCTCCTGCATATTTCTAGGCTTACAGCTCGATTCGGTCTGCAGCTGCCCGACTGTGGCCCTGGCCATAGGAATGAAAATGACATAGTGCTCAGGGTCACAGTCCTATGTGGACCGTGGAAATTTTCTTCATGTCACTGTCAATGAAAACTACTTTGAGTTCAGTATTCTTTCAGATAGCCGCCCCCATACACACACACACACACACACACACACACACACACACACACACACTTTCTAAAACAGAATCAGCAACACCACCAGTGAACAGTGAATTTACAAGGAAGCTACATCCACTAGTTACAAGCCTACAAAGTTCTAAGTAGTCACTTCAAGTTAGGTATCAAGGAAATTTCCTTCAGAAAGCCCGGTCGCCCGAGCTGGGTCCTCCTGCTTACCTGCTCTACGTATTTGTGTGCTGCCTAAGGAAAGTCCCAGGCAGCAGGTGCACGGATACAAGGCTCCTCAGAAGGTGGAAGGGACGCCCGGTGTCCTCTGAGCTGCGATCTCAATTCCGATGCTTTGCATGTGGCTGAAATAGCTCAAGCGCTCGGTGCCTCTCTCGGTACTGAGAGCTGCTCCCCGCTCGGGGCTGGAGGGAAACTCGACTTAAGGCTAAGTGTTAAAGAGAATTCCTGTCATAGCTCACAGTTGTTCTTCCTAAATATAGAGTTTGATACAAGCCATATACTGGCTGCCTCCGAAAGGCCTGACCGTGCTGAAAGCAGGGCTCAGATGTCAGCCGGAAGGTGGCTGCGGAATCTTACTGCCCTCCTAATCTTCCAGAAGGTGCTGGCTGCGCTTTCTCACATGTTCTGAGGGGGCACAGTGAAGTTTGGAAAGTAGGAAAAGTTTCTATCTTTAGCCTTATTACCTGGAGGCCAGAAGATGAGGAGTGTTCGGTACAGATGAGAGAAGCGACGTGGCCCCGAGCTTCTCGGCAGGGGCCCCGACGCCCAGCAGTACTGGGGCCCTCGCTGGGTCACTTAGGGGCTGTTGAAATTCTGTTGTGAGCAGCAGTCAACAAATGCTCCCCAAATGATGATAATCATAACGTTATGTCAAACTATAAGACATCGCCCTCTTTGTAGGTCATAAATGGTTCCAGATCATTCAACTCAAATGTGGTTCGGGGGCTGAGTCCTTGCTGTCTCTGCTCTGCTGCCTCTGCTGGTGACAAGGACAACCACAGAGCACAAGAGACAACGGCACAAAACAACACTAAGAGGAAATCTCTGGTTTCAAGTTCTGATGGGGCTAGGACCAAGTATGAGGCAAGACACTTCTTTAAACAGGACGCTCCCAAGTCCCAAGGCACACGCTCGTTATTTTTGCTTTGGTTTGATTTTTGGCAGTTGAGGGTTGTTTTTTCTTTTACCTGGGCTCATCATTTTTAACACTGTTTTTCTTAATAACTTAATTTGCTTTGCTTCTTCAGTCTCTGAAACTACCTTTGCCTAGAAGTTCCCTTCAGTAGAAGGACCAAACAGAGCGAGCACACTTATCACTTAAAATTCATCCCCTGGATGAAGGTGACTCCATGTCTGAGTCCCTGACGGTGTGGTTGGCCACTGAGTCCCTGACAGTGTGGTCGGCCACTGAGCCACCACCAGCATCCATCTCCTCTCAGCCCTCTCGTGAAGTGAGGAAAAGAGGTTCCGGTTCATAGGAGCCCCTGAAGTCATGTTACTGTTCCCTGCAGCTGAATGCATTCCAAACGGAAGCAACTAGCTTGTTTTCAGGGTGGTAAAAAGAAAACCAACGTTCTGTAATCAGGAGCTCAGCAGATAATCGTGGTTCATCTCCGTTTGGAGCTCACCATTCCATTCTATTTGTGTGCTGTTTAAAAGAATCCTTATGGGATGCCCAGGTGGCTCAGTGGTTGAGTGTCTGCCTTTGGCCCAGGGTCTGATCCCGGAGTCCCGAGATCGAGTCCCACATCGGGCTCCCTGCATGGAGCCTGCTTCTCCCTCTGCCTATGTCTCTGCCTCTCTCTGTGTGTCTCTTATGAATAAATAAATTAAATATTTTTAAAAGAGAACCCGTAAAGTTCATGAGGTTTATGAAGTCAAAAAGCCCCAGCCAATTTCTAGTTCTTTACTCAGCGTCTCTCAACAAGTCAGTTTTACACCCTCATGCTTCTTACTTCCTGTTCCCAAGATGGCTGCCACAGCTCCAAGAATCAGAATCTTGCACTAGCATCCAAAGGAAAAAAAACAACAGGGATGGTGGGGAAAGGGGCTTTCCTCTTCTCAGGTAAGAAACTCTCCCAGAAGCCTTAGCAGACTTCCTTTACAGTTCATTAGCTGAACTAGATCTCATGGTTGCAAAGAAGAAATGAGAAAAATCTTCATTTTATAAATGACAAAACACATTGAAAAAGGTAAAGTCACAGGACTAAGAAGTGTCCATTTGGAACCCTAGTCTAGGTCTTTAGGCTCTGAATTCCAGAGGATTCTGCTTGTTCCTCTATGCATGAGCCATCAGAAAGAGCCAGGCTGAAAAAAAAAAAAAGCCAGGCTGCTCATACCATTGCCTCATCCCTAAATGTCCTCATGGATAAGATTCTTATCATGTGCCCCAAATTACAGCCTTCTTTTGGGGTCCTCTTGCTCAGTTCTACTCTATCATAGAACTGCCTACAGTTTCGGCAAAGAGTAAAAGAAATCATATAGAAAATTTTAAATGAACTAATAGATAATTATCCATACCATTATGTGTAAAGCTATAACCCAAAAAAAACTTTATAGGCTGACGGAGAGAAGAAAAATCAATAAATGAAGAATGATTAACTAGAAGCAAAGAATTATGAAAAAGAAACTAGCTATGGTCTATGAAAACGCTTTATTTTGCCATTACATTTACTTCTATGTTGAGTTTTAATTTTTGACACTGTAACTGTGAACAAATTAATGCTTGTTTTTAATACAGGAAAGCAGGTGACAAGGTTTGTCCCCTGGGGTGCATGCTATGTGATGACTTCCTTCCTTCTGTGATTTCTTGAGCTGAACCACTTCTCTTTAGCCACAGTCCTTCGTGGTGATGGAGCAGCCCTGTCTATGACTCTTTCCTTGGAATTTACCTTACTTCCATGAGTAGCCATGGAAGAATCATTTTTACAAAAAGAAGTGATGTGCAGAGTTATAACTCTACCCACATGAAAAAAAATCTTCTACGGGTCATGTGGGTGGCTCAGTCAGTTGAGCGTCTGACTTGATTTTAGCTCAGGTTGTGATCTCAGGGTCCTGGGATGGAGCTCCACATCGGCCTCCCCACCCATCTG
The DNA here is from genome assembly GCF_018345385.1 of Vulpes lagopus. Classification (NCBI taxonomy): domain Eukaryota; kingdom Metazoa; phylum Chordata; class Mammalia; order Carnivora; family Canidae; genus Vulpes; species Vulpes lagopus. The sequence continues at coordinate 17,596,195 of NC_054848.1, forward strand.
GGAGTCTGCTGCTCTCTCTCTCCTGCCCCCCTCTGACCTTCCTTCTGCGCACACACGCACACGCGCATGCACGCACGCACACACACTGTCTCAAATAAATAAATAATTAAAAAAAAAACCTTTTACATAATTATGCGGAACAGTTTAGCAGCTCCTTGTCTACAGACTTCTCATTTCAAAAAGGGACCTTTGTTTCACCTTTGTACAGCTCAACAGCTTTTTCCCCCAAAGTATTTTCCTTACAGAGATAAAAGAGCTGTCTAAGCTTCAGAAGTGAAATTCAGACCTCCATCTCCAGAAATGTGGTGTCGGTTTCTCTGTCCTCAGAGAAAATTGCTGGCATCCACCTCTCTGTCACTCCCAGCTGGGAGAATAAGATGCCATTCATTCATTCATGCATCCAGCTATCACTTATGTTGTTAAGTGCTTGCTCTGATTCTGGCACTGTGTTAGATACTGCGGGCTTAGAAATGCGTAAGAGATAGTTCTGTGTTCTAGGAGCCTGCTCACCATGGTCTGGTGGAGAAGTAAACAACAACATGATTATTGGACTTGTGTGCTATCTTCAAACTGTTATCAGAATTCACAGGAAAGTTGCCCCTATGTTAACTCCCATGACCCTAAAGGCTTCACAGAGAAGGACATGTTTATGCTGAGTGTCCCGATCTTCTACTAAATGCCAGCACTGTTCTGTCCCCACTGTCACTGAGGTGAAAAGAGTAAATAAGCCTATGTTCCTGCTCTCAGAGCTTACAGTGCGGGACAGAGGGTGCAGACAAAGCCAAGTAAACAATTAAACAAGATCATTGTAAATCTGATTCAGTGGCTGAGGAAGAGGCTAAGCTGGGGAGGTGGGCGCAGGAGCAGCATCTCTCCAAAAATAAGTGAGATGATAAGGTGAGAAAAGAATATTTAAGCAGCGGGGACTGCGTGTGCAAAGGCCCCGGGATGGGAAAGTATGTTCTCAGGACTCAAAGAAAAACAATGCAGCCCAAACATAGAGAAGAATGGCATGAGACAAGGTGAGAAAGAAAGGAGAGGCTAGCAGGGCCTTCGGAGGCCATTTTGAGAAGAGATGCTGATTTTCTTCCAAGTTTAGTAGAAACCCTTAGGAGGCTTTAAGCAGCAGAGTTGCCTGATTGCAGCTTTGATGAGCTCACTTTTGTTGCCATGTGGAAAGAGGACTGGATGAGAAAGAGCAGGGAAGAAGGGAGAACCATTAAAAGGCTAGAGATGATGGTGCCCTGGACAAAAGCGATGGCAGTGAAGAGAGAGACAAGAAAAGAGGTTCAAAGGGTATTTTAGTAATAGAGTCAAAAGTACCTTGCCGAGGTGCCCGGGTGGCTCAGTCGGTTAAGCGTCTGACTCTTGGTTTCAGCTCAGGTGTGATCTCAGGATCATGGGTTGGAGCCCTGCGTCCTGCTCTGTGCTCAGTGGGAATCTGCTTCTCTTCCTCTCTCCCTCTCCTTCTACCCCTCCTCCCTAAAAAAACTAGCCTTGCTAACTGATTGGATGTGGAAGGATGAAAAAGAGAAACATGGTGCTTTGAGGGAGGAATGAACTAATGAGACACATCCGAAGGACATAGATAGAGCCTAGGACATAGTGAGCTCTCAGATGGGCATGAAGAATTAGAAAGCCAGTGCTGACCCCAGAGGAAGTGTTTCCATAGACTGTGGGGGCTGCAAAAACCAGGTCACCACAGGTTGTGGCACAAATGAAGAGTTGAGGCTGTGAGCGGATCCACCTCCTGTAGCCCCATGACTAGGAACAGAGAAAAAGGATAATTGTTGGGTTTCTCCAGATTTCCAATAGGGAGAGAATTCAGGGGGCTGTATCTTCTAACAGTCTCAACAACATTTCAACCTGTTTAGAAGCCAAAGTGATGGGGATGATAAAGGTCTAAAGGAGGTCACTGATGAGCAAAGTCCAGAGGAGAGGAGGCAGGAACACATATCCTTTCCTCTAAGGAGGAGCTAAACTGATCCCAAAAAGGTCATAAGAGGGTCTATGAGGCTGGGGAGGAGGAACAGGTAAAACGGAGGCCACCTGACAGCCCGCCTCACCTTTCTAAGGGTCTTCAGTCATAGAGAACAGGGAAGAGCTGAAAGGACCACCCAGCAGTGTTGAGGCTCCACCTGAGGCTGGAAACTTCGCTGCCTCGGAGATGGCTGTTCTGTCAACGTGGTGACTGCTTTGCGGGGGTGTCAGTTCTAAAGAACATGTGTCTTCAGTTGGGTTCCTCCAGAAGCAGATCTTGAAATGAGGATTTGTGTATAAGTGATTAATTAGGAAAATGTTTCCAGGAATTACTGGGGGAACAAAGATGGGATCTCAAGTTCCCCGAAAAGGTATCTTCCTTCTGATCCTGCAAGAGAGCTCTGGAGTGTGAAAACTTATGCCAGAGAGCTATTCTAACCCAGGTCACAGAGCGGAGTGGTCACACTCCTGCACCTGTCTGGCATAAGCTCAGGGCTGCCCGGTGAGGGGCGGGGAGTTCCCAGGCTATGGGCTCCCTTGGCCAGCTGGAAAGGCATGCTCCAGGGCCCCCCAGGCAGGCCTCCAAAGGAGCACTAAGGTGTTGGAAACCAATGTCCAATGAAGCCAGAGGCAGACAACAAAGGAGGACATGGGAACTGAGGGGACTTGGGCTCGGCTCCGTCATCATCTGCCCAACGTGGCTATCTTTTATGGCACCAAGGCCTCAGCAAAGTTGTCCTGAACTACACTGGCACCTTGTTTCTAAAAAGCTTAGTTTCTTTGAAACAATCTTACAAAGTTATGTTTTTGCAGTGTTGAGCACTTCTGTTTCTTTTTAGTCATTTTCTAATGAGTGTTGAAATGGACTATTTTTGCAGAGTTTCGGCAGCCTGTAAATGTATTTAGAATTACTTTTTTTCCTGCACTGTCACATAAGACCTCTATAACCTGGCTCTTTTTAAAAAATGAGGCAACACTAATCCCTTTGGTGACACAGGGTAGATGGAGGAGGGTCCTCCTCCAGGATCGGAAGCAGTACCAGTAGCCATCCCACACATGCACCAGAGATCTGGAACATGATAGAAACATTACTGCAGCCTGTGTGCCCTTGAACAAAATTTTTACCCAACTGGAATTTTACCCAAGGTCAGGATCTATAAAACTGGAGAGAACCACAATTTCACCATACACTATGCAGAGCTGTTTCCCCACTCTTCTTTCCTTCTTGCCCTGCAAAGGTGGGGTTTTTTTCTAACCTAGATCTTTTTTTTTTAAGATTGTATTAACTCTAGGAAATAAACTGAGGGTAGATGGAAGGGAGGTCGGTAGGGGGATGGGGTAACTGGATGAGGAGTATTAGGAGGGCACATGATGTGATGAGCACAGGGTGTTACATGCAACTGATAAATCAATGAACACGACATCTGAAACTAAGTATGTACTTTACGTTAGCCAATTGAAATTAAATTTAAAAATTAAAAATAAAATAAAAGTAAACCAAAGATTTTATTTATTTGAGAGAGAGAGAGCAGGCACATGAGTGGGGAGGGGCAGAAGGAGGGGGAGGGGCAGAGGGAGTAGTAGCAGACTCTCTGCTGAGCGCCCCCCCCCCCCCCCCCCCCCCCCGACCCAGACCCCCCACCCCCACCCCAACCCTGGGATCATGACCTAAGCCAAAGGCAGATGCTTAACTGGCTGAGCCACCCAGGTGCCCCTTCTTTGAACGTAAATAAGGCAATACACTTCTAAACAACTGGGGCCTCCTAGAAAGGAGTAAGCCCCTGACGTTCAGCACGTTGCAGAGGCAGTGCTGTGCTTTCAGCACACTGTCTCTTCTTCCTGGCACGTAAGACTCTATATTTTCCAGGCTCACTCAATTGGATCAGGCCATGTGACTGAGTTCTGACCTAGAGGATGTAGGCCCAATTTCTACAAGCCATGCACCAGTGCCCACTTGCAGATTGTTTGTTACTAGTTTGCAATGACCTAATACAGAAATTTTTAAGTAAGAAATTAGGGACTTTTATGGCAATTTGACATTACCACTATATCCAATCAGCATTTCCTTTTCCTAGTAACTCATTTTTGTTGTATTTTTATCAAAGTATTGGTATGTGTTTGATTAGAAAATTTCATCCTGATAGGGCGCCTGGGTGGCTCAATCAGTTAAGTGGCTGACTCTTGACTTGGGCTCAGGTCATGATCTCGGTCCTGGGATGGAGCCCGGAGTTGTTGGGCTTCGTGCTCAATGGGGAGTCTACTTGAGGATTCTCTTTCTCCCTCTCCCTCTCCCCCTCAACTCACTTACACTCACACTTGCATGCTCTCTCAGATAAATACAAATATCTTTTTAAAAAAATGTCATCCTAAAAAAAAAAAAATGTCAAACCTACCTAAGGAGGTTTGAGAAGCACTGCCAGAAGCTATTCCAAGCCTGGCCTTCAAAAGCACCCTGTGCAATCCAGACCTGTCTCCCCCATCTGTAGCAATCTTAGAAGCCATTGGTCCTAGATGTCATAGCTACAAGATGGAAAAGAATCACTATACCCACATCAGACTCTGATATGAATGATGAATAAAAGTTTGCCATGTAAGTCTACAGAAATTTGGGCTTGTAACTGGCACAGCCCAGGATTATTTAACTTGAACAAGGGATTATTGCCCCTTTCTGGGAATTGGACCAGCTGGGGCTGAAGGACCTTCTTCCAAGATGGGTGTTTTACTCCCATGTCTGGTGCCCTTTGTCAGGGATGGCCGGAAGGCAGGGTCAGCTGGAACTGACAACCAGAATGCCTACATGTGGCCTCTCTAGGATAGTGCCCTCAGGGTAGTTGGCTTTTTACATGGAGGTTCAGGGTTCCAAGAGCAAGGGATCTCGTAAGAAGAACAGAGGCCGCATGACCTTTTATATCTTGCCTTGGAAGTCACATGGCAACACTCCTGCTGTCCTCTGTGCCAAAGCAGTCACAGATCTGCACAAATTCAAGGAAAAGGGATGCGGACCTGCCTCTCTATAAATGCCATAAAATTTCTGGCCATATTTTAAAGCCACCTCACCATAATTATAATTTGGGGTTCTGGTTCCAGATTATTTTATATTCCTTTCAAACCATCTGAGCCATAGCCTTATCCATAGCAGGCATCCGCTAAGTGTATATCAATGATAAGGAGAGGGGAGAGCCAGGGATATTGCTCCTGCTTTAGGGATAACTGAGTACGTGGTCCTGGGAATTTGAGTTTGCAATAGTTCATGGATTTGAAAATTCAAATTTTTCACATTTTAACAACTCTGAAATTGACACTTGTTAAAATTTATGGCATCTTATAGTGATGTTTAGCATTTCCTTTTCTTTCTTAGAGGTACATAAGATGACCATGTACCATCCAACCAGTAGCTTATCAGTTGGAATGCAATAAATGCCAGGGCCTCAATATCTATAAGATGGAGCCCTAACTAATGGGAAGCAATCAAGGAAAGTAAATGATGGGAAAATGCCTGCTGCCTCCGAGCTGAAACTGATGAACGAGCAAAGGAGGCCCAATGGAGAGCTTGCAGTCATTGCAGTAAGACACTCCTCCCGTTGTAAGGGACCCAGAAGGACATCATACCCCAACTCTTATCCAATGCCTGCCTCAACACCACACTTGCTGCAAATATACGAGGTATCTAGACACCCCATGCACCCCATCCTGTGACAGAGAAGGCCATAAGCCTTGAAGAGGGGCAGCTGACGCTCATATTTGGGCTCTGCCATTTCCTCTCTCTGAATTTCAATGTCATCATCTATAAAATGGATAATTATAATGATACCTACCACCAAATGAGCCAGTAGAAAAAAGATACGAAGCCATAATATTGATGGCGACCCATCAATATTATTTTTCTTCTCTTTTCCTTCAGTAAAGTCTCACTCTGTTTCCAACTTCTCTGCTTTCTTAAAGTCTTTAGATAGTCCTCTTTGTTACTTTGTGGGCCTTGAGTCTCTGCTTTGTGAAACAAATTATTGAGAATGTTCTCAGACTATTTCATATTCCAAAGCCATAATCTTCCAAGCCTGAAGAATCTGACAAAATGGGCCCATTTTAACCTAGTAATATTGCCATCAAGTCAGCCATGGCCTGACCTCCCCCCTCTTTCTGGAGGTTTTCCCAACTGTCTCCCTAAGCCATTCAAACCAGGGGGAATCAACCATGTCAAAGAGGCTCCAAACTCAGAGGAAGAAAACAGCCTCAACTCATTCATTTGTTCATTCAGTCGTTCAACAAATACCTTTTGAACATCTACCATGTGCCACAAACTGCACTAAATCACGAAAATAAAGCAAGGAAGATGACAGGCATAGAACCCATCCTCATAGAGTTCATGGTCTATGAAACACTATTAAACACAAAGTCACTACAAAGAGGGATGGCTGCCCTCAAGCTAGAGAAAACTGAATCTAGCTAGAGAATCAGAAAAGGAATCTGCAGGCTCAGTGGGTGGCTCAGTGGTTGAGTGTCTGCCTTTGGCTCAGGTCGTGATCCCAGGGTCCTGAGATCGAATCCCACATCAGTTCCCTGCATGGAGTCTGCTTCTCCCTCTGCCTGTGTCTCTGCCTCTCTCTCTCTCTCTCTCTCTCTCTCTCTCTCTCTCTATGTCTCTTATGAATAAATAAATAAAATCTTTTTTAAAAAAAAGCCAACGAAAGGACGCACAGTGAGCAATTTGCCTTTGTGGGCAACTGAGGCTCCATCCTGCTGGGGACTCTTCAAGAAACTGTGGAATACACCTCAGAGTCACCTCACCAGAGGACAGGGAACCTCAGGTATTTACCCAATGGCTCTGCCCTCCATTCCTTAAGGCCTGCTTCCAGGAGCATTAGCACACACTCGTACATAGACTTCTGAGTTGTATCACCATCAGGGTTTCTTGGCCTGGCACTACTGATATTTGGAGCCAGATTGTTCTTTGTGTGTGGTGAGGTGGTGCGGGTGGGGGGGGCATCCTGTGCATTCCAGGCAATTCGGCAGCATCCCTGGCCTTCTACCCACTGGATGCCAGTAGCATTCCCACACACAGCGAAGCGTGACAACCAGAAACATCTCTGGATACTGTCAAGTGTCCCCTAGTCTACATGCACCTGAGCGAGGCTCCAGTGCCAGAAGATTCCCTTAGTTCAAGGAAGAAAAAGATGCTGGCAATGAGGACTAAGCAGGGGGGACATTGGGCTGGGCCCCTACTGTAGCCACTGCAGCTTCCCTAAGGATGCGATGGTGGCTAAGCTGTGACTTCAAGAGGGAGTAGGAATTGCCCTTCGGAAGTGGAAAACAAGACCGGCAGCACGCTTGTTTTGCTGACGATGGACCCCAGCAGCCCGCACAATGCCCAGTGACATGTAGTAGGAGCTCAGTTCAAACCCGGACTGCTTCACATCGGCAGAGATGTGGAGGAACGTAACCTAGGCGAGCAGAGGGCCAGAGGGCCACGGAAACCTTGTGTCTTGACCATACCGCCCTCGCCTCCAGAAGGCGCCGCCTCACAGGCGAGGGGCTTGGCCAATGGGAGGTGCTGACTTCCAGCCCCACTGGCCCCCTGGTGCAGCCCCAGGCGTATCCAGCAGCCGCGCCCTAGCACACCCCCCCCACCCCGCACACCACCCTCAGCCCTTCGTGCCTCCGCATCACCCCGTACAAAGTCTGTGGTGTGTAGGGAGGAGGAGGGTAGTAGCATCGCACAGCTTGGTAAACCACTTTAAGCTACTGTCCGGAATGTCCTGGGCTCCTGCTGTGGGCACCACTAGTATAAAGTGCCACTAGGTACCTTTCTCCCCAGCCTCTGCACCCCGTCATGCTCTCTCTGACCGGCTCTCCCCACGTCTCTTCGCGGTGGGCTCTGTCTGTGGCTCTGTCTACACTTGTCTCTATCGCTCTTTGGCTCTCCTTCAGTTTCTGTCTCGCCCTCCCCAACTTCTAATCCTTCCTTCCAGTTTTTTGTCTCCCCCTTTACTATGTTCTCTCTCCACCGTGGCATCCCACCCACGGCCATCTGTCCTGCATCCAAAGGTTTGGGGAGGCAGCTCTCATCCCTGAGACAAACACGCTCCTTTGCTGGGTCTCTCTCGCCCCATTTTCTCCTGCACAGGTGGGAACGTGTGGCCTTCTGCACTTAGAAGCGCCAAGACTCAACCTCGGTTTAGGCTCTGAAAAGAAGGCTGGCTTTTTAGGTGAACCTGGACGAGATAAAGGAGTTTTCTGTGATGTCCATAAGTTGGCAGGATGGTTGGAAGCCACAACTCCACAAAGTACTAGAGCCTGGTTTGCCTCCTAAGTGCATCTCTTTCCCTTGAGGACCGTGTCAGGGCGTGGGGTGAAGGAGATAATGACTAGAGTAAAAGGCTAATTTCGATATTCTTATGCCCCCCTAAGAATTTTCTCTGAAGTTCATATTCTTAAAATCACTCCAGAACTAGGTGGAAAAAGAATAACTGTAAAGTTTCTAAAGTAGGCACCTGAAAGGGAATAAAGGGGAAAGGAGAGAAAACAAGTGAAAATATCAGTGATGGTGACAGAACATGGGAGACTCTAACTCTGGGAAACGAACAAGGGGTAATGGAAGGGGAGGTGGGCAGGGGGTTGGGGTGACTGGGTGATGGGCACTGAGGGGGGCACTTGATGGGATGAGCACTGGGTGTTATACTATATGTTGGCAAATTGAACTCCAATAAAAAAATAAATTTAAAAAAATTTTTTTTAAAAACTCTGAAAAAAAAATAAAGTAGGCACCTACTTGTCATGCTGAAGCAAATGGTTGTGGAGCAACAAGCCAGAGGGGTAGAAGGAAAGATACATCCACAGTTAGATCGTGTAAAGCTGTAGAGAATCTTCTATGTATCAGGTGCAATTCTAGGTTCTGGAGGTACCTCAGCCAACAAAACAGAAATCCCTGCCCTCTTGGGTCTTAAACTCTAGGAAGAACCCCCAGCTCCAGGCCTGAGCAAGTCACTGAATGGTGAGGTGGGGAATTCTGGGTGGGGGCCACTATTGAAGAAGCAGATCTGGGGGCAGAAAACAAAGATTGGTCTGGACAATATTAAGTTCATGATGCCTATTAGATGTCTGAACGGTGTTATGAAAGAAGTTGGATATCCAAATACAGAGTTCAGGAAAGAAGTCCAGGCTGCAATCCAAATTTGGGGGTCACCATTGTGGAGTCGGTATCTGACACCAGGTGGTTAGATGAGATCTCCCAGAGGAGTGTAACTAGAGCAGAGATGGGGTCAAAGCGCTGAACCCTGGAGCATGACAACATTTAAAAGTCCAGAAGAGACTGAGGAGTGGGGGAGGGAGGGGGCTAGGGTTTCATAGGTCTGCCGCTTCCATTTTGCAAGGTGAAAAGAGTTCTGTGGATGGAGGGAGGGTAGTGATGGCAGCACAACATTGTGAGTGTACTTAATGCCACTAAGGTAGACCCTTAAAAATGGGTAAGATGGTCAATTGCATGTTATGTGTATTTTACTACAACTTTTAAAAAGAAGGAAGAGAGAGAGAGAGAAATGGATATAAAAGTCAAATGAAATAAGTGTTTCCAGAAGGCAGGAGGGACCAAACCAAGTCAAATACTGCTGAGAAATCAACAAAGAGTTAACTGCTGCTTTTGGCAATGTGGAGAGCGGCAGTGACCTTGAGCACAAAACAGGTGGAGACAAATGCTGGTGTTAAGTAGGCCCAAAGGCGTTGGGAGGATGAGTTGAGCAAGAGGGAGAAGGTGGTTAACTCCTCAGGCAGCAGAAAAATGGGGACAGTGGCTTGAAGTGGTCAGCTGAAGAGTCTCATTTTAACGCAAAAGATCACACATCGGATTTCAAGGCTGAGATTGAAATGGTCCCACAGAGAGAGAAACAGTGATGAAAAAGGAAGGAGAAGGGACACTTGTTGCAGTGGCGCTAAGCCCCAAGCAGCTGCGAATGGTGGGGACCTGATGTGCAAGGAGGCAGGGCTGGCCTCTGTAGGAGCAAGGGCAGCTGACCAGTGTGACAGGAGGGGGACAAGGCGTGGGGATACAGAAGCAAGCAGGTTGGCTCAGTTGTCAGGGAGATGTGCTTTTCTGATGGAAAATAACTTTTCAGGGAAATAAGCAAGGTTGGCAGCTGAGAATGAGGACTGAGAAAGAAGTTTGGGAATTTTGAGAAGATTTAAAATAGCTCCCTCAGAGAGAGAGAAGGAATTGCCCTGGAAAATGTAGTTGGGCTGTGAGGTCATTCTTGGGGCCCAATTAAGGTCATAAATTTCAAGTGAGACCAGAATCAGTCTTCAACTGAAGGTATTTTCATTAATATTTTTTAATAATGTGTCATTTCAATTTTGATTCCCTCTTTTATTCATGTATTATTTATATGAATTTTTAAAGATATTTCTAAGAAGTTAGGAGTTTTTGAATACAAACATAAGCCACCAAAATAAAGCAATCCTGAATCTCTAATTACTGACAACATTTTATCAAGATAAAGAGAGCAGGGACTATTTTAAATACCAAAAAAAAAAAAAAAAAAGTTCTGACAAAACACCTTTTCAGAATTTGGAAGACCATCTAGTTATAAATAGATACAAAAGACTATAATACTACAGTTCTTAAACCCAATTGACTATATGTACACACATGCATGACAGTACACACACACACACACACATACACACACACACACACACAAATGTTTAATTTGGCATTCATTTCTTACTGCCACGAAATATTTTAAAAAGTGCCATGTAATATTTTACTATGAGATCAAGGAAACCTGAACTGCCCACATTTAGTACTTGAATAGTCCAATATCTCTGACCCAGGTGCTAAAAAAATTAGAAGTTACCAATAAGATGAAAAAACTAAAACTATTAGGAAAACTCCAAAATACTCTTCACATAACTCAGGGGCTGAAGAAAAACATGAATATCACAACTACAACCCATTTATAAATTACCCACGGTGAAAACAGTGCACACCCAGAGGCAAATTCATAGCCCAACGCTCCACTTCTTGGTACAAGAAACTGCAAAATACTGTGGCCGTGTTTTTCGATCACCGTGAAGGCAAAAAAATAGGAAGGCCTACTGAGGTAACTAGGAAACTTCAGCATGGTATATCTTCTCATTTAGATGATTCTTTTGAGATCCAATTTAGTGAGCTCAAATACTTCCTGCTTAGGAACAGATAACTCGAAATGGGGGCCAGCAGCAGTCACCACCTGATCCCAAGCCGTGGCTGTAACACCTCATCCTGTCCTGTGTCTTGCATCTCAAAGGCATGGCCAGAACAAGAGAGCATCCTGCCTTGGGTCCAAGGCCAGAGGAATAACAAAAGAGGGGATTCTGTCTTTCTCTTCTTTGTCCACTGTGCCCATAAGAATAGTCCTTGTTTTGGGACACCTGGGTGGCTCAGCGGTTGAGCATCTGCCTTTGGCCCAGGGCATGATCCTGGAGTCCCAGGATCGAGTCCCACGTCGGGCTCCCCGCAGGGAGCCTGCTTCTCCCTCTGCCTGTGTCTCTGTCTCTCTCTCTCTATCCCTCATGAATAAATAAATAAAATCTTTAAAAAACATTTAGAAAAAAAGAATAGTCCTTGTTTCCCTTTTAAGTGTCTAATGTTGGATGCTCAATTAAGTTCATCCATACAGGCAGGTTAGGGACGAGGAAGAAAAGCCTCTGGCTCCACCCTCATTCTTTAGGTCAACTGAAATATCTTTAGGAATACAAATAGCATCCATATGGAGGATTCCAAATGGACAAGACTCACAGGAACAGCTGCTTCGACGGGTAAAATGCATCACTGAGACAGAAAGCGAAGTAGGCAGAGAAATACAATTCATGAGTCCACAGGAAATGCCCTGAGTTAATTCAACACGCAGTGCAGGACCCTGAAGAACTGGATACAGAACCTGTCTTCAGGGAATCCACAGCTGATAGAGGCTCTCATACAATGTTCATTAAAGCTGTCCTCCTGGGTGGGGAGAAAAGAGTTGCCATCTAGAGTGATCCAACAACAACAACAAAAAAAAACATATATGGAATTATTTGAAAGGTTATAAAGCACCAAATTCTATAGTATTATTTCTACTGTTTATTACTTAATCATAACAGTCTCCCTAATAGATACATAGGGCGGGTTGGCAAACTCTGGCCTCCTGGCTTTGGCTTAAACAAGGTTTCATTGGACCACATCCACACCCATTCACGTCCATACCGTCTGTGGCTGCTTTCCCCTACAAAGGCAGGGCGGACTAGCTGTGACAGAAACGGCACAGCCCACAAGGCCAAAAATGTTTACTCTCTGCCTTTTACTGCAGAAGTTTGCCACCTTCTCATACACAATGTCATTCAGACGTTCTCTGGGTCACTCATTTCTTCTAAATCTTTCTTTTCCCTGTGGGGAATAACTGTATTTGCTTTCATGTGTGGAAACAACCTCCTTCGTTCATACAAATTCTTTACAATCATGTGAAAAACATGGGATGGTATATTCTCAACTCTTCCAGCAATGCGTATAATTATATTTATATGCTAACATAATGAACATAGAATTATGATTATTGTTTCTACTTTACTGATTCGTAGGAAATAAATCTTTGCTTTTATAAATGAAAAAAATGTATTCTACAATGTGGTAACTTGCTCTTTTCTAGGTTTTTTTTTTCCTAGTTTTTTTAAATGAAAGCTTTTTTTCCCCCTTAATTTGTGACAGTCTTTCTTGTAGAAGAAATAATTGCTTTGTGTTAAGGTGACTTGCTTTATTCCTTTTTATTATTGCCAAGCAACCTCATCTTAAATCCCAAAGTTCTAACTTCTTTTAATAGACATAGAGGTATTATCTTGAGTTCCAGGAATTTATATTAAGCTCTTACAAAGTGTATTATGAATGTAGCCCACACAAACACTGAAATATAACTCTGGGACAGCTGCCTTAACCCAAGGTTGGTTTCAGTTACCACTTAATCTTTGAATATAGCAAATATCCAGCAGTGAAAAACTCTCTGAGAAACTAACATATCAGTTGGCATTGGATTAGTCCCACATAGGCCTTGGTGATCATCAAAACCCTGCAGCCACAACCATGTGACCTAACCAAGATGGCAGCATGAACTTTTTTCTTCCCTGCCAAGTAGTATTTTATATGTATCCTAAAAATCATCATTCTACTGTCCTTTGACATTTGAAATAAGTTTTAGGAAAAAAAACATTTGGCTTATCTTTGAACTACAACTTAGGCCCCGAAGAAATAAGAACGAGGCAAATGTTAGCTTTGAAAACTTCAAAGACAGTCATAGTTAACATTCACAGTCCTGCCCATTACAGCCGTTTGAACACATCACTGCCCCAGTCCCTGACTTCTCTTCTAATAGTTTGTTCTAGTCACCATCCATTGAGTGGTTTGGGGAGTGTCAGGTCACCTGTTGCAACGGCTGATTATTGTCCCAAAATAGAAGCAAAAAAGCAGCCTAGGCCAAGAAAGGCCTCAGAAGCACATTCATTTAAAAAAAGAAGAAGAAGAAGAAGAAGAAGAAGCACATTCATTAACATGAAAATATTTTGGAGAATGGATAAGAGGAATGTCTTCAGGACAAAGGAAGGAAGAATCCTGCTTATTTAGAGAAAGATACTAGAAATATTCTTGCTAATTCTGACTATATTTTATGTCCACATTTTATCTGAAGAGTTTACCCATTAGCAATCTACTTCTGGGGCACAGCCAAGCTTTAAAACGAAGATGGGGGTTCTCCCAGTAATAGATATTATGGATTGATTTGTGTTCCCCCCAAACTTCATATGTTGAATTAGTAAACCCCAGTACCTCAGAATGTGACCTTATTTGGAGAGAGGATCAATTCACATGTAATCAGTTAAGATGAGGTCATGCTACTGGAGTCCAGGGGGCCCCGAATCCAATATGGTTGGTGTCCCTATTCAAAAGAGAAGCCTGGACACAAACATGCACATGAGGAGAATACCATGTTAAGATAAAGGCAGAGACCTGGGTAATGTACTTATAAGCCAAGGAAAGTCAAAAATTGCCAGAAAACCACCAGAACCTAGAGGAGAGACATGGAAAAGATTCTCCCTCATGGCCCTCAGAAGGAACCAACCCTGCCAACACCTTGATCTTGAACTTCTAGCCTCCAGAACTGTGAGGTAATAAATCCCTGTTGTTTAAGCCCCCCAGTCTTTGGGGGGCTTTGTTATGGCAGACCTAGCAGATGAATACAGTGGAGTCTCCTCTATAGACCACTTTGGAGAAAACTTAAGTCAAGTGTACATAAGTTAGTGTCCCTATATATGGTAAGGTTAGTTCCTTGTCCCTCATTGGAATAGAATGAATGTCATATCTGAAAAGAAGACACTGGTTTCAAAACACAAATAACCAGAATATTCACTGAGTATTTTTCTGAATACTTTTCTGAATCAGGATATGTGTAATTACCTCTGGCATATGATCTCAATTTCTTTCATTATTTTTCTCTTGATGAGCAGTAACTATATAAGGACCTACCATATCTCTACTTTTGAAGAGTTGTGTTTCATCGAGCCAAATAAATCTCAAATATGAATTATTCAAATTCTCTCTTTAGAAGTAAAATTAAGGTGGGCACCTGGGTAGCCAATTAAGCATCTGACTCTTGATCTCAGTTCAGGTCTTGATCTCAGGGTCGAGTTCGAGTCCCATGTCGGGTTCCATGCTGGGCATTGAGCCTACTTTAAAAAAAAAAAAAAACAACATAAAATTAGGGTAATAAAGGAAACCTACCAAAGGTATGATCATCAACTTTGTGAGAAAAAACGGTTTGCAGACTTCGGCTATGATCAAATCCATAAGATGTGAATAAAGTGGAAAAGCATGCACACATAATAAGGCTAAAACATACCTAATGTTTCTATATCGCATGTGGTTAAGTGCTTTATTCCACTGCACAACCTTATAAAGTAGGTAGTACTAGTATTTTTCCCATTTTATAATTGCAGAAACTGAGACACCAAAATTAATTGCCCAAGGTCACAGAGCTAGTCTTGGTGGTGCTCAGACAACCTGACTCCCCAGTCCACGCACTAACCTCTCTGCAACCTAGCCTCTCAACATTCAGGCACATACACCTTTATATTTTGTTTCTCTCTTTCTGCATGTGGAAATTGGGAGGCAATATTGTTTTAAAGGACAAAAATCTGTAGTCATTTAAAGACATTGGAGGTCAAGAATTGAGGAAATTGATTTTTAATGCTCTTAGGAGCACTTAATTATATTTTATAATTGTAGGTCCACCATATTTTTAAGTTCTTGCTATAATTCTGAGAGATAGGAGTTATTTGCCTTTTAAAAAGACGAGGAATCCATAAGGAAGGATTTTGTATATACGTCATATTAATAAGATCAGTTCCCAAGGAAATCTATGACATAAGTAGGAGAGAGTCATTGCTTTTCAAAGCAACTGCTAAGCTTTTAGGCAAAGGCACTGATTATACAAAAATAGAGTAATCCCTGTCCCAAATGCAAGGCAAAATTATGAAGCCTGTGCCCTGATGCCTCTTGTTTTTCCTCCTGCCTTCAATAAAACTGGCCTTAGGAAGGAAGAGAGAGAGAGAGGGAGGAAAGGGAGGAGGGGGTGAGGAAGAGAGAGATGAGGAATCCAGGTCTTAGTTTAGGTTCCCTGGAAGTAGAGTCTGAGATGGGACTCTTGTCCATATGCTGGTGGTGGGAGTGCTCTGGGGAAAAGTGGTGTGAGGCAAAAGGATAGGAAGGGATAGATAATTTGCAAGAATGTGATCTCAGCTAGAGACCAACTTTAGCCTGATTCAGTAGAGAGTTCTGGAGTACAAATGGCAACAAACCAATAAGGCGACAGCGTTGGCACCCCCATGTCTTTCCGGGAGGGGGGCGGGTGTTGGAGGTAGGAGAAGCTCCACAGAGCCAAGGGCAACTCTGGAGAAGAGGCTCCCAAACGCAACAGGAGCTGGAGGGCTAATGCACTGACTAGTAAAAAAAAAAAATCTGGGAAGAGCACAAACAGCATCCACAAGACTTAAAGAGGTTGTCCTGTGAGTTCCTTTCCAGAGGTCATTTCCACCAAAAAGCCTCCCTGAACTTGCAGTGTGGCTCCGAGAGAATACCCCATTTCTTTACATCTGCCCTCATGCAGCAAGACCAATGTTTTTTTTATAATAAATTTATTTTTTATTGGTGTTCACTTTGCCAACATACAGCATAACACCCAGTGCTCATCCCCTCAAGTGCCCCCCTCAGTGCCCGACACCCATTCACCCCCACCCCCCACCCTCCCTCCCCTTCCACCACCCCTAGTTTGTTTCCCAGAGTTAGGAGTCTCTATGTTCTGTCTCCCTTTCTGATATTTCCCACACATTTCTTCTCCCTTCCCTTATATTCCCTTTCACTATTATTTATATTCCCCAAATGAATGAGAACATATAATGTTTGTCCTTCTCCGACTGACTTACTTCACTCAGCATAATACCCTCCAGTTCCATCCACGTTGAAGCAAATAAGACCAATGTTTCATGCATTTTCCTTTGACTCTAGCAAGCAAACAGGCTTCTCATAATAAAAGTACTGGATTTCTACAACTACAGCTGAATAACGCAGGGGTTAGGGGCATGTGCCCCTCACACAGTCAACAATCCAAGTATAACTTTTAATTCTCCAAAAATGTAACTACTAAGAGCCTACTGTTAACCAAAGCCTTACCGATAACATAAACAGTTGATTAACACATATTTTGTTTATTATATGTAGTATATACTGTATTCTTATAATAAAGTAAGCTGGAGAAAAGAAAATATCATTAAGAGGATCATAAGGAAAATACATTTACAATACTGCACTGTAAAAAATTCACAAATAGAGACACCTGGGTGACCCAGGCAGTTGAGCGTCTGCTTTTGGCTCAGGGCATCATCCTGGAATCCAGGGATCAAGTCCGGCATTGGGCTCCCCGCGGAGAGCCTGCTTCTCCCTCTGCCTGTGTCTCTGCCTCTCTCTCTCTCTCATGAATAAATAAATAAAATCTTTTTTTAAAATTCACATATAAGCAGACCCACAGAATTCAAATCCATGTTATTCAAGGGTCAACTGTAATACAAAACTGGAAGAGAGCTAGCTGCTCCTGGTACATCAAAGATATCCTACCCAGTGACGTGATGATTTTCCTCACCATCTTTACTTTCTCTTTTATTAGTCTGCTTTCTACAGTGTCCTTCCTCGATCTCCATTACTTTTTTGTCTTCTACTTTTGTTCTCTGTTGCCCTCTCTGACTCTGTTCAAGCCTACAGGTAGAGTCTATCACGGACTTAATTTTCTGACATTGCGCTGGGCCAACTTCAAAATGACTGACCACAAGTTGGGACTGTGGGCTAAGGGTTTCACCTAAAACAGGGCAGCCATGCTTTGATCTACTGTATATATTGGCCTTCCACATGAGCTGTTGTTTGAAGACAGGGCTTAATGACTTTACAAAGATTCAGAAACACTGGTCTACACCACAGCTGCATTGATAGTGTTTCATTTGAGGAAGTTCAATCCTTCTGGAGACCATGAATTCTTACTTCTCTGCCATAGACCCTTTGGCATCTAGGAAAGCCTATGGGCCTCTCCTCAGAATAATGTTTTTAGTGCATAAAACAAAATATATAGTACTACAAAACTAATCAATTATATCAAGATAGTTATCAAAATATTAAAGGTAAACTTGTGCAATACGTGCTGATTTATTAATGTGTTCACGGATAAAGTCTAAAGGTAGTTCCATGAACTATCGTAATTTCCAACTGATGAGCATAAACACTGTTTCAACAATTGCAATAATTATAATGTCCTTGGAAAATACCTGTTCCATTGGTGATAAAGTTATAGATCAATGCCTAATTGTGGTTTATTGCCTATATTCATAATTGAGATAAAAACTAAATTTCAGTTAGAAGATAGTGAAAAGAAAGATGTAAGTCATTAGGCCTCGTAAATTAAGAAGCCCTGGAATGGGTAGCATTTAGAAGACGGCTGTCATGTCAATCTTACAACTGTTAGAGAGCTCATACAAGAACACATACAGCACAGAAAAGACATTTTTGTGGTGCATTCCATCAGGTCAAATGCCATGACCGATGACTTGGCTCTCAGGAAGCCCCATGGTCATCTTTCAGGGTCTAGTTCATCTTACAGCCCTTGGAAACGAGGTCAGACAGTAAACAGATGCCCTCAATGTCATTGAAAATTGAAAGTAAAATGTTTTGGGAACATTTACATCTAAAATCTCCCCAAATTTGGAATAGGAAATTGAGTGGTAGAAAATCACTTGTCAGCGCAGTGTGAATTATGTGGTTTGCAAGATGTTACTTGCAATTGGCACTTCTGGGGCTGGTGTGAGATGTGCTGTTCTTCATCTCCAGAGTTGTTTCTGACCTGCTTTCTCCCTGACCATCCCACCAGAAGAAAAGGAGGAAAAAACTTTGAATTTGCTTTAAGTGTTTGCCTGAGTACTTTTAATTAAAATATTTTGAAGGATAATGTGTTTTTATAAAAATTGTAATGGCACTTGTCTTTAGAGCTCACGTTTTATGTCACTGAGCAGTTATGACCCAGCTTGAACAAAATTTGAGCCTGACTCATTTTTCTATTAATATAGTAATAATCCCTCATGAATATTCATAATTCCTCCATTCTTACTATTTTTACATATCCCCCTTAAATGAAATAGCCTAAAATTTCCACTTAATTTTTTAAAGATTTTATTTATTTATTGAGAGAGAGACAGATAGTGAGAGAGAAAGAGCATGAGCAGGGGAGAGGGAGAAGCAGACTCACCACTGAACAGGGAGCCAGATTTAGGGCTCAATCCCAGGACCCTGGGATCATGACCTGAGCCAAAGGCAGATGCTTAACCAGCTGAGTCACCTAGGTACCCCTAAAATTTCCGCCTTATCATAGAGGAAATAAGCATAGTTAATTTCAAACAGGTAATGTAAACTTTTACCAAATTTGGGGTAGTTTTCTTCATTTATTTTTGCATACATATATTTAATTCTCAAATGAAACTCAAGTCAAGAGTCCCAGTTCTTGAAGAGTGCCTAACACATCAAGTTCTTTCTTCCCATTCCCATAGTCTCTCTTCCTTGAATAAAAGACGTGTTTATTCAATCCTTAGCTACTAGAATATTCTAAACTTCAGTTTATTCATTCAACAAATATTTATTGAGATGCTTCTCACTGATGGTCAGTAAACTAGACCTGGGAATGCAAGGGTAAATAAGATGTATTCTGATCCCTGAAGGTTTCATAGTGAGAAAGACAGATAAACCTAACCAGACTGGGGGTGTGGAACTGAGTGCTGTGGAAGTGCTGATGAACTCACCATTAATCTGCGTAAGAGATTAAGGTAAGATTTCAAAGAGATATTTTTGGATTGGGTTTTGAAGGATGAGTAGGAATTTTCCAGGTGGGTAAGCCTGGAAGAAAATACTCCAGCTTTGAGATATAGAATGTTCAGAAAAGAAAATTTTGTTAACAATTTAAAAAGCAAACCTAAATATATTAATCCAAAAATTGAATGATAAAGATACATTCAAAACACATGAAAACAATTGCCTATAGGAGGGGGAGGAAAAATGGGGAAAGAGATTTCGAGTTTAGCTATAATGCCTCTTCTATATAAAAAATAAATTTGATATTAGTCCTTAGCAAATTATGGCTCATGGGTACAAAGGTATTATATTGATCTTACTTTTCCATATTTCTAAAAAAAACTGTCAAAGTTAAAAATAAATAATGAGAAATACTAAAGACGTCTATTTACTCTAAAGTGGAGAAGATTAAGGTAGCTAAAAAATTCAAGTAGAAGAAAGACAGAGATAATATTTTATCCATTCCTTATAAGGAAATGTTCCCCAACTCATAAATTGCAGATGTACCAGAACATCCTGAAATTTTACTTGGTCCACGTCCAAAACACTTGCCGACACAATACATTCCCTCTCTGAACCCCTGCCCTACACCTCCACTTTGCACCTCCTGAATCAAGAATATTGAAAATAAAATGTATAAAAATAGACACGAACATAAGTACAACATCTCAGGGAGGTAAAGTATTATATTAAACTACCAATGAGCTAGTGATTAAATCAGGGAGGTCAAATACACAGGCAAAATTACAGAACAAGACTGAAATGAAAATAGTTTCATTTCAATGGGTTATCTGATTCAAATTCTTTTCTAGAGTTCTTCTACACCATTCTTTCAGTCAAAGACTGCCCAATACCTCTCTCCACCACCTTTAACTTATTGTGCTATGGAAAGCTATTTTGACTCACATATCTGGTGATACTTCATTTACCTTTGATTGCTCTATTTTTTTTATCATGCAAGTAAGAGTTCACCATGACATTGAGTTCAACATAATGTATATTCTTATTTGTCCAACTGGATGTATTTCGGCTATATATAATTGTATTACCTCAAATCTCAGTCAATTCCTAACTTTTAGTGTCACTCTCTCAGTATCGGGACAAAACTCATTTCTGATTAAAGTTTCTCTGACTAGATCCATTAGGTATGTCTTCCATGAATGTGTTTGTTAGAACACCCGTAAAACAATGTTCATATTTCAAAACCAATCTCAAATCAATATGAATTTGGTATAATCCTATAAACATTTTTAGAACACATAATTTCATGGACCTCTCCACTTGGGGAAGGAATACAAAGAGAAACAACTTCAGTCTTCATGTTCTGCATGAGGAAACTAATATGTAAATAAATACCTATGATGTTTTGTGATGAGCACAAAACGTGCTGAGGTTTACACACAGCATTATAATAGCACTGAGGAAAGGGGAATTAATTTGGCTTTGCAAGGTGTCTTTACAGAGGAAGTGATATTTGAGCTAGGTATTGAAGGATGAGTCAGCCACATGCAAAATCTGATAAAGGCATGAAGAAAAGAAAAGCTAGATCTCGAGGACAGACAGTTATCAAAGTAACATGATCAAATATGTGTTTTGCAAACACACTAGTGTTTAGATCACCAGTATGTCCTGCAGATTTTCCCAGGAGGGAGACTATCATAGCCTCCAGTGACAAATGAGAGTGCCAGAGAAGAAAGAAGAAATATGAGGAAAGAGGAAGTGTGAGGTATCATGGTATGAAGTGACACAATGAGGGGGAAAAAAGAAGAAAACCAAGGAAGAACAGATTTGATACAGACACTAAAGAAGTTGTAAACGTGCTGAACCTGAATCTGTTTACCAGTGGTTGAGAACAAGAGTATGGTGTGGCTTAACTCTGCTATGTACTAGCCAGACTTCCAAATGTCAGCACCTGTAGTCCTTGGTCTCAGGTCCTTCTCTGGCTATTACAGCCCATTTTGCCTATAGGCTAGAAGGGGCAGAGAATTAAGGGCCTCTGGGAGCAATCCTCAACCAAAGACTGGCAGGAATTGATAGATACAGTCTCTAGCTCCCTTCCTCTGTGGATGGCATAACTCTGAGGTATGTGTTTACATTTCAACCAAATTAAGCTCTAGTTGCCCAGAGTAGGCACCCTTGATAATGCATCCTTTATTGTCCGCTTTCCCTGCCCTATCTTACTTCCCCATTCCCTCATGGGGATTCCCCAGGATCACCTCTCAAAGTAACAACTTGTACTTGAATCCTCATTCTATCCCTTTATTAGAAATAAAGTACATGTGAAAGAATAAATGAGAATGGAAAAGTACAAGGTTGAAAAGTGAACATGAAAAATAATTAAGAGGCAGGAAAAACAAAAAGGAAACATGCTAAGTCCTAGAAGAGATGAAACAGAAGAATCCAACCACAGATCACTTAAAGCAGAGGTTGTAAACTTTGGCTGCATGTTAAAAATAACCTGAGATCAAAAACAAATCATTCTTTTTTATGGCTGAGTAATATTCCATTATATATATATATATATCACTTCTTCTTTATCCATTCATCTACTGATGGACACTTAGGTTGTGTCCATACCTTGACTATTTTAAATAATACTATCATAAACACAGGGGTGTCTATATCTTTTTGAATTAGTATTTTCATTCTTGGGGTAAAAACTTAGATGTGGAATTACTGTATTGTATGCTACTTCTATTTATCATTTTTTGAGGAACCTCCATGCTGCTTCCCATAGTACCTGCACCAGTTTACATTCTCATCAACAGTACACAAGAGTTCCCTTTTCTCCACATCTTCACCAACACCTGTCATTTCTTGTGTTGTTGATTTTAGCTACTCCAACAGGTGTGAGGTGATATTTCATTGTGGTTTTGATTTGGATACCTTTGATGATGAGTGATGTTGAGCATCTTTTCATGTGTCTGTTGGCCATCTGGATGTCTTCTCTGGAAAAATATCTATTCAGGTCCTATGCTCATGTTTCAGTCAGACTATTTGGTTTTTTGGTGTTGAGTTGTATGAGTTCTTTACATATTTTGAATGTTAACCCCTTATCAGATGCATCGTTTGCAAATATTTTCTTCCATTTAGTAGGTTGTCTTGTTTTGTTGACTGTTTTCCTTTGCTGTGCCAAAGCTTTTTAATTTGAAGTAGTACCAACTGTGTATTTTTGTTTTTATTTCCCTTGCCTGAAGAGACAGATGCAGAATAATATTGCTAAGATTGGTGTCCAAGAAATTACTGCCTATGTTTTCTTTTAGGAGTTTTATGGTTTCAGGTCTTGCATTTAGATCTTTAATCTATTTTGAGTTTATTTTTGTGTATGACATAAGGAAATGGTCCACTTTTATGCTTTTGCATGTACCTGTCTAGTTTTCCCAACCCCATCTATTGAAGATGCTCTTTTCCCCATTTTATATTCTTGCCTCTTTTGTCTTGGATTGGTTGACCATATAAGCATGTATTTATTTCTGGGCTCTTTATTCTGTTCCTTTGATCTATGTGTTTGTTTTTATGCCAGTACCATACTGCTTTGATTACTAAAGTTTTGTAGTATGTCCTGAAATCTGGGGTTGTGATACTTCCAGCTTTTCCATTTGCCACAATATGAATGAACCTAGAGAATATTATGCTAAGTGAAATAATACAGATAGAGAAAGACAAACACCATATGATTTCACTTATATGTGGAATCTAAAAGGCAAAACAAACAAACAACAAATATGAGAGAAACAGACTCATTAATATAGAGAACTAACTGGGGGCTGCCAAAGGAGGGAAGAGAGTGGGCCAAACGGGTGAAAGGAATTAAGAGATATAAACTTCCAGTTATAAAATAAATAAGTCACAGGTATGAAAAGTACAGCATAAGGAATACAAATAATACTGTAATATACTTACTGTTGTAAGCATTTCACAATGTATATAATTGTTGAGTCACTATGGTGCACACCTAAAACTAGATTAAGATTTTATGTTGACTATACTTCAACTTAAAATTAAAAAAAAAAAAAACAATACCTAGGTCCCATGCAGAAATTCTGCTTTTACTGGTCTAGCTGAGGTTTGGGGCATCTGATATTTTATAAAATTTCCCATGTGATTCACATGTGCAGTAGGTTGAGAACTACCACTTTGAAGAGACAAAGACACTGTGTAAGACATAACAGGGACACAACAATCGTAAATATACAAAGCGTGCCTCTGACTCTTCTGTCCCTCCAACCCCTACTTTGTGCTGCTTTGATGTTTGGTATCATGATTAGGGCAACAGGTAGAAATGCATACTTGTAAGAGCAAATAACTGAAAATGAATGGAAAGGAGAAAGGAACAAGAGAGCTAGCTGAATATTGAACAAAGATCTTCATTGCCCTTGAAGGCTTTGGATTAGACTGGATTTTTCTTTTAAATGTATAACCATGCTGAGGAGGGCCACAGGGTGGTCTAGGACTTTTCAGGTTCAAAATAACAATTTTTTATGAGCATGTGATCGACAAGATCAGTAAGAGGAAGGAACAGAACACATGTGCTTAAGAGAGAACATATGCATGGGTCTGAGAATTCCTTTTACCTCATTGGGACAAACCCAAGAGACTAGGTGACACTTATTCATGATCTCTCCTGTCCTGATTTGGAGTGGAAGATAATTTCCTTTTTGATTTCAGACAAGCTTTTAAGGAAAATAATGACACTACTCCATGTCTGATGGGGACTTGGTTGGCAGGGAGATTCAATATGGAAATAGATTGAGGATCAGCTCCAAGAATCATCACTGAGTGGGCCAAGGATTCTTACTTCAATGAATGGGGTGGAAATAAACACTGCAATAAATGCAAGTCCCCCAAATGTCATCTTCTCAAGGAAGACAAAAATGAGTGGTACAGACAATCTATTAGCAACCCCCAAAGGAAATCTACAGCAAATTAGAACTAGAAGAAAAATTAAGTTTACTTTCATTCTTCAGCTATTATTTGTATTGTTAAATTACCACTTTTTAAGGATAATGGTGGTGAATGTACAATGCAATGGAAATAGCTGGACTTTGAAGTCAAATGCACCTGCATATAAATCCCAGATTACTAGGTGTGTGTTCTTTTTTTTAAGGTTTTATTTATTTCAGAAAAAGAGAGAATGAGCACAGAGGGAGATGGAGAAGCAGACTCCTTGCTGAGCAGGGAGCCCAATGTGGGCTCAATCCCAGGACCCTGAGATCATGACCTGAGCTGAAGGCAGAAACTTAACCAACTGAGCCACCCAGACGCCCCTAGGTGTGCGTTCTGATGTTAACTTCATTGGGTTGTTGCCAGGATTAAATGAGATAAAGAAATACAGAGCATGTACCTGGTGCATAGCTATTGCTCAATGAAATTAACCAGCAATTCCAGTGGTAGTAAAAATAATAGTACTGATATTAATACATAACCTTGTCAACCTCACTTTCTCCACCTGTAAGTGAGAAAAATAAGACCTATTTTTTAAGGGTTTTGAGAATAAATTTGCAAATCAACTAACTTATTTAAAATACCCAGGTGCCTCAGTGGCTCAGTCAGTTAAGCGTCTACGTTCAGCTCAGGTCATGATCTCAGGGCCCTGGGATCGAGCTGTGCATCAGGCTCCCTGCTCAGCATGGAGTGTGCTTCTCCCTCTCCCTCTGCCCTTCCATTGCTTGTGCTCTGGCTCATTCTCTCAAATAAATAAAAGTCAATCAATAAATAAAAATAAAGTACCTAGGCTAGGGCCTGGCTCAAAGTAGATATTCAATTAATGTAGTAGGTACTGTTATTGGAGTGCTATTATTTGCCCAGGACCACATGATGTTCCCTTACTGGTCCCTGTCCCCACTCACTGGACATGTCCTCAAACCCTCCGCAGGTCAGCTATTTGACCAATGGACCACAGATCTTTTTCTACCCAAGTGCACACGACGTGCAACTGGAAATGTGTATCAGCCTCATAATAGAGCAGATAGGAAAGTTTGTTGGGTCTGGTCCTCTGTCCCTGTTTTCGTTGGTGCTCTTCCTTCACTGGCATCTTTAACTGTTACCAACCACCTTTAAGTCACCACTTAAACCCAAGCGGTTTTATCTGAGGAAAGGAAGCAGGAGTATTGCAGAAGACAAAGTCCTCGGGGCAGTCACAGTAGGAGACTTGTGTAGCCTATGCTTGGACAGTGGAAGGAAGAGGCCAAGGAACAGCAAACGACCAAGGAAGACCTGAATTCCTGGTCCTGCAAAACACGGATGAGCCAGTGTATCAGGCAGCTGGTGAAACATGGAGACTGCTTCTTCTTTTGTAGCCCAGGTAATTTCCATTTTGTTGAAAGGGACCTTGAATCTTTGTAATAGAACTAATCACAGCTTTCATTAAACATCTTTACTTTAAATTTGTAAAGCACCTGAATTTACAAAATGTGGCTCTCGCAAAGCTGAGTTGTGCAGAGAAATCTGGCTCGTGATGATGAACCCACTCAAGCACAGAAGAAACAATAATTTCCTGTTCCACTCAGCTGGCTGAGGTGGCTATCTTTTTAATTTCTCTCAAATTTCTTTTGGCTTTGATGTTAATTGTTTCAAATGAGTAATGAATACAGAATAACTATGGCCTAACTTTTTTTAAATTAACTATAAAATCCTACAGGACTAAGACCCCTATTTTCCATCTCCTGATTCTGTCCCAGTTAAACACAATTATGAAATGATACACAACTTGATTAGCCAGCTCCCTTTAAAAATACATATATTTATCTCTTTTTCTAGATAGTAAGCTAAATGATGTTTATTGTGAAGGAAATGTAGATACTTCACAAAAGCCAAAGAAGAAAGAAAAATCGCTCATTGCCCCACCAGAGAAATAAACACTATTAACACGTTGGTGAAGATTGCTCCTGTACTTTTATGTACATTTGTTATGTTTTATTTAATCAGGATGACAATGTACATACTCCTTTTATGATCACATTTTAAAGTCCCTCAATGTCTGCCTCAACATGTTTGTAATGACAGCATAGTTTTCTGTCAAATGGTTACTTTATTTTTTTTAAGATTTTATTTATTTATTTATTTCAGAAAGACAGAGCATGCACAAGCAGGGGGAGCAGCAGAAGGAGAAGGAGAATCAGGCTCCCCACTGAGGAGGGAGCCTGATGCAGGTCTCGATCCCAGGACCCTGAGATCATGACCCGAGCCAATGGCAAATGCTTAACCAGCTGAGCCACCCAGGTGTTCCTCAAATGGTTACTCTAGATAGCCAATCCCTAATTGCTGACCATTTGGGTTGTTTGGGTTGTTGACCCACATTTGGGTTGACCATTTGGGTTGTTTCCTTAACACTTCAAGGAACATTCCTATACATGCATTTGGACAAGACTACGGTTATTTCTCTAGGATAAATTCCTAAGAGGAAAGTTTCTGTACAAATGGCATGTTTATTTTAAAAGGTATTTTTTACTTTGTAGAGCCTATCACAACTACAACTAAATGACTCTTCTTGTAATTATTTTTCAAATGACTGACTTCCCAAGTTGTCAGTAAGCTCTAACATTCTGGCTTCCAGTCTCTCCCTCACTGTCTTTCATGTCTGAAAGAAGTGTAAAAATCTTTCATCAAGAACATGTGTCTATGTTTTTAGTTTGGGAAACACGGTGGCCATAATAACCACATGCCGTGAGAGTAAAGTGTTCAGTAAAGTCCCACATATTGGCACACCTAACACGGAGTAAAAGCTCAAAAACTTCTTCCTAAATAAATGAGTGAATGAATGGTTATCTGCTAACGATTACATCAATTTGCATTCCCACCACTATGGAGAGGAACTTACCTCTTATAACTTCAGTCAGCCAACTTTTAGGCAAAAATTCTATGTATTCCCTATGTTTAAGAAAATATATTTTAATTGCTTAAGAAATAAAGCTATCTAGAGGAATCAATCAGTCTCACCAAAGTAAAAGAGCATGTGATGTTCATTTACCTACTTCATATGTGTTATTCTATTTTTTTAAGATTTTATTTATTTATTCATGACAGACACAGAGAGAGAGAGAGAGAGAGAGAGAGAGAGAGAGAGAGAGAAAGGCAGAGACACAGGCAGAGGGAGAAGCAGGCTCCATGCTGGGAACCTGATGCGGGACTCGATCCCGGGACTCCAGGATCACACCCCGGGCCGAAGGCTACACTAAACCTCTGAGCCACCAGGGCTGCCTCATATGTGTCATTCTATAACGGCACTGACCAACAGCGACGTGATGTAAGCCACTTATATAATTTTAAATTTTCTGGTAGCCACATTAAAAACAAATAAAAAGAACTGAGTGAAATTCGTTCTAATAGTATATTTTCTTTAATCCAGTACGTCTAACCTATTGCCACTTCAATATGTAGCAATAAACACAGAAAGTATTAAAATTTTACATCCTTGGGGCACCTGGGTGGCTCAGTGGTTGAGCATCTGCCTTTGGCTCAGGGCATGATCTGGAGGTCCTGGGATCAAGTCCCACATCAGGCTCTACGCAGGGAGCCTGCTTCTCCCTCTGCCTATGTCTCTGCCTCTGTGTGTGTGTCTCTCTCTCTGTCTCTCATGAATAAATAAAATTTTTTTAAAAATTTTTACATTCTCTTTTTCATGCTAAATCTTCAAAATCCAGTGTTTTACACTTAGAGCACACCACAACACAGACACCAAATTTTCATCAGAAATTCTTGATCTGGAGGATCCCTGGGTGGCTCAGAGGTTTAGCGCCTGCCTTTGGCCCAGGGTGTCATCCTGTAGTCCCGGGATCGAGTCCCGGTAGGGCTCCCGGCATGGAGTCTGCTTCTCCCTCTGCCTGTGTCTCTGCCTCTCTCTGTCTATCATGAATGAATAAATAAAATCTTTAAAAAAAGAAATTCTTGATCTGTATTTAGATTTCATAACATTTATAGTTGTTCCATACTCAAGGTGTTCCTAATACTCACAACTCAGGTTGTTCCAAATATACTACAAAGTTTTCCAATATAAGTTTTTAAATTTTAATTCAAATAAAACAAAATTTGATTCCTCAGTGGTACCAGTCATATTTCAAATGCTCAGTAGACACACATAGCTAGTGACTGCTGTATTGGGCAGCATTGCAGAGACCAGCCCTTTAGATGAGTATGGGCTGTTAGCATTTAACAAATTATCCCATAAATGAGATCTTATTATCCCTGTTTTCAGATAAGGGCATGGAGGCTCTGAGAAGTTATCATTTGTATAATATTACACAGCTAGGAATTAGTTAAGCCTCAAATCTAGGCATTTAGACCTCAGGGGCTGAATCCTTTCCCCAATCCCACCAGCTGGAAAAATAGCAAAATGGAACATCTGTGTTAGGTGTGCAAATATCTAGGACTTTCCAAGACACTTTGCTTTCATGGCATATGGTTATGGCTACCATGTTGCCCAAATTAAAAACATAGACACATGGTTTTGACAAAAGATTTTTGCACTTCTTTCAGGTGTGAAAGACAGTGAGAGAGACATAGTTTGGAAACCAAAATGTTGGAATTTGAGGACATTTCAATAGTTTGTGGCAGTGGTTTCCAATTTCTTTTAAGCTGCAAAACCCTTTTGTCCCTGAGATCTTAGATAGGACCCCAATATATAAAATCAACAGAACTGAAGCCGCCCTATGAAATCATAGGTAAGGGCCCTAGAGGATCAACTGCCACTCCATACTCCCCTCTATCACCCTCTCCCCTCACCATAGCAGCCCCTAAGATAACACTCCAGAAACCTATGACCCCATGAAACGGCATTTTAAAACAACTTTCAGAAAGGACTACTGCTTTCAGAAAGATAAAGTAGATGTGCTTTGCTCTATTTCACTCCCTAAATACACCTTAAAACTCCTGGAAATTTTATATCAAACAAATATAAGGAGACTCAAAAAGATAGAGAAAATAAAGTAGACAAGTTAGAGAACTTGAGGCCTGAGAAACAACATAGTGGTGAGTTCCTGTTTTTTTGCTTTTTGTTTTTGCCTCAAATATCCCAATCTGGATACTGGAGATGCTGGCTGACTAGAATTCTAATGGGCACAGACCAAAAGAAGCCCCAAGAAAATCCTGCCTTGCCCAGCCAAAGGGTCACAAAAGGGATGAACCGGAAAGATGGAAACTTTTAGACAATAATCACCCTATCCCAGCTACACACCAGAGAAGATACCGTAGCCCCCATATCTATCTTCGTCGGCAAAGGCCGACTGGAAAATCCATACTTGTGTACTTGTCAGGCTCCAAACATGCACCACAAGTCCTCCAACAAAGTGTTACCAGAGAAGGCCAAATGAGGAGCCCAGACTTTCTGCTCTACAGGGCAGGAACAAAGCTCACCAATCCCTGCTGTCAACGGAGACCACATGGGGAACCTGGACTTCCACTCTTACCTGTCAGTAATGAGACACACCTCCCTTTCCCTAATGGAGTGCCGTGTCAAAGGGGGCCTAGTGGAGAGTCAAGAATTTTACAACCACCTGGTGATAATGAGGCCTCCTATGCATGATGTCAGTGGAAGATATGTGGGGAGCAGTAAGGAGGCACCCTGCTCCTCCCATCCAGGGTGGTATTGGCAGAGGCCCAGTAAGAAATGAACTTGAACTCCCATCTTAACCTGGCAATAATGAGGAGTCATCCCCACCCAGGTGTGAATGGAGACCAATGGAGAACCTGGATTTCTTTTCTTTCTTTTTTTTTTTTGGATTTAAATTTATTTTTTATTGGTGTTCAATTTGCCAACATATAGAATAACACCCAGTGCTCATCCCGTCAAGTGTCCACCTGGATTTCTACCTCCACCTAGCAGTAACAAGGCAGCACCCCTCTTTTCTGCCCACTAGAATAATATCAAAAGAGGCCAGCCAAAACAGAAACTCCAATAAGATCAGCCATCTCATTACATAACTCCAAACTTGTCCAAGTTTCCACAGAAAATCACTTGTCATACCAAGAACCAGAAAATCTCAACTTGAAAGAGAAAAAACAATCAACAGGCACCATCACTGAAATGACACAGATGTTAGAATTATCTGACAAGGATTTTGAAGCAGCCATCATGAAAATGCTTCGATGAACAATTATGAACATGCTTTAAAAGATGAAAAATTAGAAAGTGTCAGCAAAGTAAGAGAAGACATAAAGAAGAATCAAATGGAAATTTTAGAAGTGAAAATACAACAAGCAACATTCAAAATTCACTGGATGAGCTCAAACAGCAGAATGGAAAGGATGTACAAGAGAACTGGTGAACTGGAAGACAGAATGATAAAAATTACCCAATCCAGGAGCACCTGGGTGGTTCAGTTGGTTGAGTGCCCAACTCTTGATTTACACTCAGGTCATTATCTCGGGGTTGTGGAGTTGAGGCCCTGTGTCAGGCTCTGAGCTCAGCACCGAGTCTGCTTGTCTCTCTCCTTCTGCTCCTCCCCCACCCTCTCTCTCTCTTTCAAATAAATAAATTCTTTTAAAAAATTAGCCAATCTGAACAACAGAGAGAAAGTATGCTTAAAAAAATAAATGGTAGAACTTCAGGGAGCTGTGGGATTATAGCAAATTTAACATTCATATCATCAGAGTCCAAACAGGGGTGGGAGAAAGGTCAGGCTTATTAAGTCTTTCAAGAAATCATGGCTAAAACTTTTCCAAATTTGGCAGAAGACACAAATTCGAGAAGCTGAGCAAACCCCAGCTGGAATCGATTTAAGGCATTTCACACAAAGACACTTCACAGTCAAACTTCTGAAAATAAAAGACAAAGAAAACATCTTGGAAATAGCAAGAGAGAAATGACACATTACCTACAGGGGTAAAACAATTCCAATGACAGCAGATTTCTCATAAGGTACTGGGGAGATCGAAAGATTTCTCAAGTGCTGGAGGAAAAAAAAAAACTGCCAACCCAGAATTCTACAGCCAGTGAAAATAACCTTCAGGAATAAAGGAGGAAATAAAGACATTCTCAGATCCAGGAAAAATAAGGGACTCTGTCACTAGCAGATCCATGCTAAAATAACGGCTAAAGAAAATTCTCTGAACACAGAGGAAATGATAAAAGGAAATCTTGGAACATCAGAGAGGAAGAAAGAATAATGGAAGGAATAAAAATATGGGTAAATACAATAGACCTTCCTTCTCTTGAGTTTTCCAAATTATGTGTGACAGTTGAAGCAAAAATTATGATACTGTCCGATGTAGTTCTCAATGTGTGTAAAGAAAATATTTAAGACAATTATATTATAAATGGGAGAGGGTAGAGGGAGTTAAGGGGAAGTAATATTTCTGCACTTCACATAGACTGGTAAGACACTGATACTAGCAGGCCGTGATAAGTTATTATATGTAATATATGTATTACATACCATTTAAAAGGTTATTCAGAGGGATACACTATGAAACACAGTAAATCAAACACAAATCACAAAAACATAAATTAAAATGGAATACTAAAGAATGTTCCAGTAACCCACAGCACAGGAAAGCAGGAAAAAACAAAACACAGGGTAAACAGAAAATAAAAAATAGTGACAAAAGCAACTTCTTTCAAGGATTTAGAATAACTGGGCCTCTCTTACACTGCTGGAAAGAATGTAAAATGGCATAGCTCTGCTAGAAAATAGTTTCACAGTTCCTTTTTTTTTTTTTTAAGATTTTATTTATTTGAGCGAGAGACAGTAAGCAAGAGAAAGAGAGAAAGAGCACGGGGAGGGGCAAAGGGAGAGGGAGAAGCAGACTCCCCACTGAGCAGGGAGCCTGCTGTGAGGCTCGATGCCAGGACTTTGGGATCATGACCCAAGCAGAAGGCAGACGCTTAACTGACTGAGCCACCCAGGCACCCCAGTTTTGCAGTGTCTTAAAAGACTAAACATATACTTACCTTATGACCCAGCAGTCTCACTCCTGGGCATTTATCATAGAGAAATGGAAACTTAGAATCACACAAAAACCTGTACATGATTTTTCATAGCAGTTTTATTTATCCCCCAGAACCAGAAAAGACTAAAATGTTATAAATAGGTGAATGGTTAAACCATGCTGCATCCATACCATGGAATACCACTCAGCAATAAAAAAGAACAAACTCTTAATATACACAACAATTTCGATGGGTCTCAAGGGCACGATGCTGAGTGAAAAAGGCAATCTCAAAAGGTCACAGGCTGTAAGATTCCATTTGTGTAACACTCTCAAAATGACAAGGGTATAGAAATGGGGAATAGATTAGTGACTGCTAAGGGTTAGGATGGTGTGGGGAGCGTGGTGGGGCGAACTATACAGCTCTGTATCTTGACTGTGGTTCTTTTAATTGGTCATTATTCCAAAGTAAAAAATTAAAAAACAAACAAACAAACAAACAAACAGTGGTCAAACTGAAATATGTCGAAGGCCGGTAAGAATGTCGAGTAACTGGAACTTTCACACACTGTTGACAGAGGAGCATAAATTGATATAATCACTTCAGAAAATAGTTTGGCCATCCCTACTAAAACTAAATGTGTGTGTGCACATATGTGTGTATGTGTGAGTGTGTGTAAACCTTTTGGCTTGAGATACACACACACACATACACACACACACACACACACAGATACTTTTTAGTTTGACAACTCCACTCCTCGGTATATACCCAAGTGAAATGAGAGCATATGTCCACCAAAAGAGATGTACAAGACGTGGTACTTTTATTCATAATATCCGAAAACTAGAAATAACTCAGACATCCATGAACGTTAAAATGGATGAGTAAATATTCCTACAGTGGAAATTAGACAGTCATGAAAAGAACTGCTACACACAACCACACAGAGGAACGTTAGGGGCATTTTGCTAAGGAAAAGAAGCCAGACACAGAAGAACACACATTGTATGATTCTATTTGCGTGAAATTCAAGGACTGACAAAACCGCCTAATAGAGACAGTAGAGGTCAGAACATGGATCATCTCAGAAGGGTACAGGTAGTGACTGGGAGAGGGCACGAAGGAACCTTCTCGGGCTATGGAGATGATCTACATCTTACTCTGGGTGGCGTCTACAGGGGTGTATGCCTTTAGGGAAGCTCATCAAGCTGTACATTTAAGATTAGAGCACTCTAGTAAATGTAAGGAAAACCTCAATAAAAAGTAACAAACGAACAAACCAACAAGAAATGACAAACCAAGCCACTGGTATTGGGAGACTGTTGTGCAATGTCCTGGCTAGTGGGTCACCTGGAGTGGGGCACTGGAGCGGGGAGCTGTGTGTGATGGACACAGAGACACACCTGCCTGCTCCTGGGGGCCCCTGGCATGGAGTGCCCTTCCTGCCTCTGCCACCTCCCTTAGTGGCGCCATTTAAGCCCCAAACCTGGTGTCCCTGACTCTTCAACGCAAGCAGTGGTTATGTTTCAGTCCATGTACTTACCTCTGTTAAAGAAGTTATTAGACCTTAAGTAAATATCTGCAAACATTTGCAGGGAGAGATGTGGCCCAGTGCTTAGCCGTATGAGCTGTGGAATCAGACTAGATTGCCTGGGTTCGAGTCCCTGTTTGGTCACCCGCTAACCCTACTTTGGGCAAGACCCTAAATTCTATGGCTCTTCACTTTCCACCTCACAGTAGGTAACGATATCCAGTAAACTCCAAATCAAAGCTAGGTGAGGGGCGCCTGGCTGGCACAGTGGGTCAAGCCTCCGACTCTTGGTTGATCTCTGGGTTGTGGAGTCCAGCCTCACGTTGCGCTCCACGCTGAGCACAGAGTCTGCTTGGGACTCCCTCTCTTTCTCTCTCTACCCCTGCCTCTCAGCCTCTGAAATAAGTAAATACACCTTTGGTGGGGGGAAAACGTAGGTGAGATAGGCATAACATGCCAGTCTCTCACACTTGGGGACAAGGCAAATCTGACTCATTCCTATGTCCCTAACAAGCCACACCGCAAACGACCACCATAGCCTAATGGTTAGAAGCAAGGACTCTGGAGCCACAGAGACTTCAGTTGAAAAGTCAGCTTTGGAGATCCCTGGGTGGCTCAGCGCCTGCCTTTGGCCCAGGGCGCGATCCTGGAGACCCAGGATGGAGTCCCACGTCGGGCTCCCTGCATGGAGCCTGCTTCTCCCTCTGCCTGTGTCTCTGCCTCTCTCTCTCTCTCTCTCTCTCTCTCTCTCTCCCTCTCTCTCTCTCCCTCCGTGTCTCTCGTGAGTAAATAAATAAAATCTTAAAAAAAACACTTTCCCAAAGTGTACCTGGCATAATTCTGTACAAATAGGGATTCCAGAAAATCATGCTGAATATAGTTTCCGTCCGTACCTGTGAATTTATTCATTGATTGTCTCTATGAATACCCATCGCATGCCTCTTACGTACAAGACACACTGGAGAAATGGGAAAATGAAGAAAACCGTGAGACCTCAAGAAGTTTATCATGTAGGAGAGGAGATTTTAAAGTACGCCAAAAACAAAAACAAAACCCACCCCAGAATGTGGCAAGTGACCTTAGGTTTTCCGAGGAGAGTGAGGGCCCTGGGAGCAACAAGCAATCCGGGGAGGTTTTCGTGAAATGCATCTCTGAGCCTGGAGGAGTTCAGATTGGCACACACGCCTCTGGGGGTAGGAGACCCCCCCAGAGAAGGGAGCCGCCAGAAATAAACACATCAGAAGCCGGAAAGCACAGAACTTTCTCAAAGTGTCAGAGTGGCTACAGTTGGGCCTGTTACTACTGAGGCCTATTTTTAGAATGCTACAGAGAAGGGACCTGAACTAAAATCTCTCCTAATGTGGATTCGCCCCCACTTGGGTTACCCTGATTGGGTTATGCATCGTGCAAATTCAGAGCAGCGTTTGTGTGCTTTCCCAAAGCACTGGTGCGATTCTCTGTGGCAGGGATGTGACAGAGGAAAGTTTCCTACTCATATGTGGATGCCAGTTTGAGTAGACATTAGTCCCAGGGCAGCTCACAGATAGGGCCTGATTGAGCTGTGCAACTTCTGGCCCCAGAGATAATTCGATCTAGAAGTAGCCGCTTTGAGAACCACCTGGAGTTCCCAGCCAGACAGGTTTTGTCCCGTCCAAGATTTGTGTCGCCCTCTTCGCTGAGCCTGAACGTGGATAGCCGTGGAGTTCTGGGCTGAGAGCTCACCTACCCGGGGTTTGTCCCAGGCAGCTGTTCTCCCGGCTGTCTTCGCTAGATGACCTTTCCTATTGTTGCCCCTGCTCGAGGGATAAACCTGGAGACCGAGGTGTAAACTCCCTTCCCAGCAGGCTGCGGCACAGGGGGATTAGGACGCCACCTGGTCTGTGCCCTCCTAGAATTACTGACCTCCGTGGCCTGGAATGGCCTCTGCAGTTATTTTTAAGCCAAGTAGTTGGGAATTAGTCATCACCTAGAATTTAGTATGTGTGCTTCTTGGCCTCCTAACAGAACACTTTGCTCAGTACACATGCAATATATTTACCCTTGGGTCCAGCATATACTAAAGTGGCGCTGTTTTGTGACGCTCCCTCGTGTCATAGTTCAGGATGACAATCACCTTGAGCCTTTAGCCGCTCACCTTGGTCTCAAAAGGGAATTACTTCAGCGACCTCTTCCCACAGGTAGTTGGCTCTGGATGGTTCCTTATCTAGATGCCCTTCCTCAAACCATCAGGGTTTTCTCCCTGGATCAGCAGGAGGGATAAAAGAGGCCTTCTAGCTTGGGGGGATGTCCACAGGATCAAAGCTTGTTAGTTTTCAGGTTCAATATTGCCTTCTGGATGACTGGTTTGGTCCCTGACCCCTGCCACTTGGTTCCTGTGGGTTCTTTGGTTCTTTAGTACATGATCACTATTTGACGCTCTGCCCCTTGCCTTCCTGGCTGCTCAGTCTCCCTGTGTGCCAGCTCTGTTGCACCCTCCCTGGAGCTCCTGCAGCCTTTCTCCAAAGGGACCGCTTAGCCAGTGCCTGGCCTCTGGTTCTACCTTCACTGTGGACCTGAGTGAATCTCAGCATCTTCTAGACAACTACATGGTCCATCTCTTCCAACTGTTTCTTCTCCTTGCACTTGGCTCTGATCCTTGCCTCAGCCCTCTGGATGTGGCTACATGTCTTATCTGTGCAAACCCCTACTGCCTGTGTTGGTGCTAATGACACCATGTCCACATGTAAAATCCTTATGACTCAGCATCCCCACTCCTAGGCATCTATCCAAAAGAACTGAAAGTACGAACTTGAGCAGATCTCTATACACAGGTTCATAGCAGCACTATTCACAACAACCAAAAAGTGGGAACAACCCAAGTGTCTGTGGGCAGATGAATGGATAAACAATATGGGGTCTCTCCATACAATGGACTATTATTCAGCCGTGAAAAGGAAGGAGGTTCTGACACATGCTATAGCGTGGATGAACCTTGACACACTATGCTCAATGTAAGAAGCCAGACACAAAGGACAAATATTGTATGATCCCACCTATGAAATATCTAGAATAGGCAAATTCATAGAAATAGGAAGCAGAATATAGAGGTTAACCAGGGGCTGGGGGAAGAGAGGAATGAGGAGCTATTGCCTAACGGGTACAGAGTTTATATTGGGGGTGACGATAAGTTTTGGTGATGGGTACACAGTATTAGGAATGTAATTAGTGCCACCGAGTTGTACACTTAAACATGATCAACGTGACAAATACTATGCATATTTTACCACAATTTTAAAAACTTTTTTTAAAAGTCTCTAAAAAAGTAAATAAATAAAAATCTCTATTACCAGCACAGTATGAGTTACCCCAAATGGGTTTTTTTCTTTGGGTGCCCTGCACCCACTTTGCCCGTCAGTACATCTGTGGACGGTAGCTGGCACATAGAAACGCTCAGATATGAAAAACAGATGAACTCACCTAAGGATAGAATTGACTGTATAGACTGAAGGCCTCACCATTTCCAGCCGACTGTATTCAGCAGGACTGCCACGGCCTGGCAGACTTACAAAGACAAATGTGCTCATAAAGAAAAGAGTCAGGGCCTGCGTTTCTGAGGAGAGCAGAGAGAAGCCGCAGAGGAAATTGAAAAGGAAAGAAAGTCTGTTGCGTTTGCCAGATAGCAGGAACACACAGCTCACTGCCCCACTCCCATTCCTCAGGCTTCTTTCTTGGATCAGCATGATTGGAGGAGGAACCTCATCCCCAAACAGCCATTCTGTCCCCCGCACAGTTGCTTCCCCAAGAGGGCAGTGTCTCTGGAATTTGTCCAAGAGCAAAATGGATTTTTAGGGATCAAAGACTTAATTCACATAAAAAGCAAGGCTTACAGCTGGGAAGAATTACTGTTTGGGTGCTTTTCCCCCCTCTCCTTTCTGTAATTTCTTTCTGGTGTGTTAGAAAGCCCTGGGGGAAAATTAATGTGATTTGTTTAAAATTAAGACTGGCTCCAGTGAAATTTTCATTACAATCCCCAAACCTCAAAATTAAAAAACCACCATGAGAACTTAATAGAAACGTCCCTCGGCGCTCTAAATAAGTTCTTCAAGGTGTGCTCTGGAATTTACATTGTGTCTCTAAGTTTAAACTTCACTTCCTAAAATATGTAAATGGCAGTGTCAGGCGAAGGGTAGACACCCCATTTTGAACACAGAAAAGAGAAGCCCAGAAAGGAACAGTAGCAGCCTGCTTTGATTTGTTTGTGGGAGAGGCAGGACTAGAGCCAAAACCTCCTAACTCTTAAAATCCAGACCTCTTTTCAGAAATACCCTTCTGCACAGATGTAATGCAGGGATTAGGATCAGGTTTCTCGGCTAAGGGTAAAATGACCAGTCAGCAGCACAGAAATTCTGGGGAGTGAGGGATAAAGCACCCTGAACTCAAAAATCTTCAGGACCGAAAGGGGCAGTTTCTGGACCTTAACTTTCCCGGCTGTGTGGGTCCCAGCCAGTGCGGGCCTAGCGACTGGCCCTGCTGGGATGTGGCATCCAGTGCTCAGGGAGGCACGAGTAAAGCAAAATTGGGCAAGACTGGGACCCAGGAAACCGACCTTGCGGCCGAGGGGCAGGGGCTGTAGTTCAAATATAAATGTTCCAAGTGATAGGGAAGCCTCGGGTCTAGAAGGACACCAGCTCAGCAGGGGTGCCATTCAGTGATTCCATGGCAGGACTATGTGGCCAGATTCGGCATGTGGGAACAGGTAAGCAGGGCATCCTGGGGGCTCAGCCAGTGGCTGGGAATCGTCTCCAGCACCTTGGAGAGGGAGCAAGAGAACAGCTGGTAAGTGGTCAAGGCCTGGTCAAGGCCTGCCCTTGTCCAGAGGGCTACAGGTCAGGAGAGGAGACAGCACGTCAGGTACACAAACGAGATGCACAGGGTGAGAGTTAAGGCCTTGTTTGGAAATGCTTCTGGCTGTAAGTATCAGAAAAAGAGCTAACAGTGGCTTAAACCTTAAGAACATTCATTATTTACTTAATAAAGAATCCAGAGAGAATCCCAAGATTCACTCAGGAGCTCAACGAGGACAGAGAGATTTCGGGTTTTTGCCATCCTCCCCTCCTACCATTCCTCAGCATACTGTCTTGTCTGCCCTTGGACTTGCTAATGGTCACAGAATGGTTGCCACAGCTATACGTATTTTATCTTTAAATCACTGTCCCCAAAGGCAGAAAGTAGGGGGAAATATTTCTCAGAAGAGTTCTCCTTGTGCCTTATTGGCCAGAGCTGTGTCACATGACTACCCACCAGACCATGTAGTATTTGACTTTGTGCTTCTCCAGTGTGAGGTAGGCAAAGGAAAAAGAGGAATGGTTATAGAATAATCAGCCAACAGTATTGGCCACAGCATGGCAGGGAGGCTGCAGGTTAGTGGGACATGCTGGGGCCCAGGGTCTCTCCACCAGGTGTCCCCGACACCAGGCTTGGACAGCCAGGCCAACTCCACACCTCCACCTCCTAGTAAGGATGGGCTACTAATTCTTGTTCAGATGACACAGGGCCTCTATAAGACTAAATTTTTGGCCGAAGGGCTTTAGCACAGACATATCTTTTGGAACAATCCTCTTAACCTAACACCACGTATGTGAAATCCTTTCTTCCTACAAGAAATAATAATAAAGTCCATCATTATGCCCTTTTGGAGCCTGGCTACTGTCACCAGTTCTCTATCCATTTTTACACCCAGGTCAGGAACTGCCACGGCAGCCTGCCCTGGCCCCACCTAGTGACAAAACTGAGTGAAACTGCCCCCTAAGACTCTGGTTTCCTTGGGTGGCCTTTGGGAGTCCAGGGCCTCACATTAGTTCCTATGATAGGCGTTCCAGATGTCTTGGCAACTGAGTGTTCCGATAAACCAGATGGACCCTCTCCTGACAGACGGAATTCCAAATCACAGTGGCTGGAACCAGGGGCAGTGATAGCTAACCAGTGACGGCTAACACTTAGGTAGCATTTCCCAACGAGCCAGGAGCAACGTGTTCTATGCCCTTTACACGCCCAGACTCACTTAACCCTCGTAGCAACCCTGTGAGTAGGTACTATTCTCATCATACCCATTTTATACCTAAGGAAACTGAGGCACACAGAGGTTAAGGAACTTGCTCAAGGTCGCACAGTTATGGTAGGGCCAGGATTTGAAATAGGACAGCCTGGCCCCAGAATCCATGCTCTTAACCACTACACTGCCTCTGATCCAAGTGGACTTTGTAGTGCTTTGAATGACACATCGCAAACAGGCAGCTCACAGAGGCAGGAGGAAGCATGTGGACGAAGAAGGAATGTGGGGCACTGTCATTCATTCATTGCCCCGCAGGGTCTGGTACCTTTACCCAGTGCTGTCGCGGTAGATTGTGGTGGCACCCACTGGACAGGGAGGACCACTCCATCTGGACAGTGGCACACTGCGTGAATAAGAAACCTAAATGGAGGGGTGCCTGGGTGGCTCAGTCGGTTAAGCATCTGCCTTCGGCTCAGGGTCCTGGGATCGAGCCCCACGTCGGGCTCTGTGGACCACAGGGAGCCTGCTTCTCCTTCTGCCTCTGCCTGCCACTCCCCCTGCTTGTGCTCTCTCTCTGTCAAAAAAAAAATTAAATCCTTGAAAAAAAAGAAACCTATATGGAAAGTTCCTAATCCAAATATTTGTGAGAAGAGCAGGCTCTGTAGCTAGGCTGCTCTGGGCCAGGCAAGATCGGACATGGCACATGTCAGGATGGAGTTGTCACTTGGGTTGTACTTAACATTCCTACATAATGGAGTCTTTGTGAACTTTTTACAATACATAAACAAAACACCTTGTTTCTCATGCAGTTACTTCGGAGAGATTTTATGGCTGCCTGCCTCATGCTGACATGAAATTGCTCTTGTCATAACTGCCAGAGTCACGAGGTAACAACATTGGAAACACAAAACTTGGTTCTATCTGTTTTATTTGCTTTCTTACTTTTTGCCCATGAAGTACCAAATATAAAAATTTATTTTAAAAAGGTTTTTCATCCATGTAGATAAAAGGAGCCATGTAGGCTTTAAAAAGGGTACTCACAATTTTATAGAATATATGAAATTGGGGTTCAAATATGCAGACTGTTTAATGGCCTAGGGTTTTGATGTTGTAACGATGAAGTTAAATCACCCTCTGACTTTGGCAGCACCATTAGGTAACTCCACCTCCGCTGAGGGAAATACCAAAATTCTAAAAGCTCAAAAATAATATTTCACCTAAATCGGGTGCTTGGGATTTGCTTCTAGATAATACCGGGCAATTATACAGTATTTTCAGTCAAAGGGTTACTCTCTAATGACATAATCTACTTTCGGGGCCACCATTACCTCACCTTCGGCTGATTCACTTTAATGACACAATGGGTGACATTAATGACTTAATGTGACAAGTAATCATCATTGAATACCCTAATTCAACCTCTTTCATCATTTAAAGTTTGAGTACAACAAAAATAAGCAGTATAGAAGGAAGACCTTGTTTTACACCTTACCAGGTAAGGAAGAGGTTTCTAAGGGTCGGGTACAGAGCTAACTCTCTCTAGGTTGGCCCTAAGCAAACTTAGGAAGTCAGGAAATTTTGCCTCTCTGCAACCCCCATATCCCTTTCTTGATTTGGCCTCCTTCCCCTCACCCTCCCACCTCTCTCCCTTGCTTTCTCTCTAGCAGAGGAAGGGATGGTCAGGGAAGTCCTCAACATCACTGTTTCTTTTCCAAACTCTTGGCTCTTACTTTCCAGTTATCCAGGTTGATCGGGTTCATTGAGGTACTGTGCAGGCAATACAGACTCAGAGGAAATGAACTTGGAGCAGCATTCCAAAATAATACCTTGTGGGAGAAGTGCAGTTTTCAGGCCGACCCGTGGATAATACATCCCCTCACTTGCAAGATGGCCTGCTTACAAGGCAGAAGAAAA
Source organism: Vulpes lagopus (assembly GCF_018345385.1). NCBI lineage: Eukaryota > Metazoa > Chordata > Mammalia > Carnivora > Canidae > Vulpes > Vulpes lagopus. Next base: position 17,637,944 of record NC_054848.1, read on the forward strand.
TGGCTATAGTCAGGGTAGACTAAGCTAAGCCCTTGGTAACAGACAGCTCCAAACTTTAGTGGCTTACAACCACCAAAAGGCATTGCTTACTGACACCAGATATCCGATGCAGCTCTGCCCCATGCCATATTCACTCAGGCTGTTGAGGCAAAAGGAAAAGAGAGATCATGAACCACAGGGGAGGGGTATTGAAGAGAGAGGGAAAAAAGGGAATATTTGGGGGAACAGTAATACAATCTGCCACAAGTACATGGAACTGTTTCTCAGAAGACTCCTAGGCCTAGAGTAAAAAAACAGGGTTCCCCTTCCAGCTCTGCTGCCTAACAAACTCTTGACCTTGGACAAGTCACGTCACCTCTCTGAGTTTCATTTTACAATCAGGAAAATAAGGGACTGAATTCCACGACTCTCAGGGTACCCTCCAGCTTGGAGACCTGAAGTTCTGATTACTAGAATAGGGACCTTCTCACCAGCCAGGGCCTTTGGTACACTGTCAATGTTTTTCTCTAAAAACTCTAAATTCTTCTGAATCTATCAAAAGGTACATTATTTGGGCCTATAAAAAGCCTGATGTCTCGATTGGGAGTCCATTCCTGAACCCCAGAACACAGAAAATGATTCAGGTGAATCTTCTCAAATTCTCCCAAGGAGAATTGAGAACAAGTATCATTCTAGATGCACAGGAAAGAAGTTAATTCATTATATACAATGGATGTGAATGTGCACCAAGTTCTAATTCTCTCTTGGAACTTTCTTCTAATTGTCAGCTGGGTCTGTTCTTTGTGGAGTTTTTTTTAGATCTTTCTTTCTTTCTTTCTTTCTTTCTTTCTTTCTTTCTTTCAACAGAGAGATAGCAGGGGGAGGGGTGAAGGGAGAGGGAGTGAGAGAATTTCAAGCAGACTCCCTGCTGAGCAGGGAGCCCAACTCAAGGCTTGATCCCAGGACCCTGAAATCATAACCTCAGCCAAAACCAAGATTCAGACACTCAACCAACTGGGCCACCCAGGCAACCCCTGGCTCTGTTTATTAGATTTAAAGGAGCTCAATCAGCTTAAGCCTCCCCAAACCATGTGAGAAATTCAATGCTGTCCCCAAATGTCTGCAAATTCCTAGGAACTCATGAATTTCCGAGTGCTTCTCAGTAGGAATTCCAACTCTTGCCGAGTCTCACTCACAAGTTTCTTCCTATTCTGTTATCGCATCTCTGTCCAGGTGAGAAAGGCAATGCCTTTATCCTTCATCTTGGTTGAGGGAAATTAGCTATTCACAAAGCAGAAGAGCTCTATGAATGTTCCAGATCAGCTGGGCCCTCAGATGCCTGTAGTCTTTGCTGACAGCATGTGGAGCAGGAGAACCACCCAGCAGAGCTCAGTCAAGCAAGGGACTGGTGAGAGAGAATGAGGTGCTTATTTAAGCCCCTAAGTTCTAGAGTATGTCATATGTGATAAAAGAGAACAAAAATAGACAGGAAGCCCACTTCCCAGATACTGGGAGGCTCAGATCACTGAGAGGAAACCTGGGGACATGGTTACTAAGATTGGTCAGTCCCATCCTAGCAGAATTTGTACCTCTACCAAAAGACTCCTTGTAAGACAGCACAGCAGCATGAATATTTGATTATATTAGCTGCTACCAGAATTTAAGGAGGGGCCTAAAATCCTTTGAAGGGCTACTTGGGGGATGGAAGATGAAGCACTTGGACAGAGTGAAGAGAGACAATAAAGGTCTCTGGAACATTCAAGATGGCATGTTCACATGGCTGGAAGCAAATGCTGGCTGTCTGCTGGGCTCTCAACTGGGCTATTGACCAGTATACATCAGTTCTCCTTCATGTGGTCTCACCTTGTGGCTCAGACTTCTCATAGCACAGGGGCTGGGTTATGAGAGGGATTGTCTTAGGAATGAGCAACCCGAGAGGAAAATGCATAAGCTGGCAGTTCTATTAATGACTGGGCTCAGAATTCCCAGAATGCCATCATAAAGCCAGTCACAAGGCAAGCCCAAATTCACAGGGAGGGGAAAGAAGTTCTACCCTGATGGAAAGAGTGGCACATGTATAAAGGGAGGGAGGATACTATTGGGGCCATCGTTGGAGACTAGCAAGCACACTGTCTACCACTCCCAGGCACTCGGCGCCTGCTTCCCCACACTTGCTGTCAGATCACTGTGATAACTAGATTCTGGAAAATCTTCTAATGATCTGATCTAGACCTACCATCCTGATAGTTTGGGTCTTGGGCTACCCAAAGATAACCATATTCTATTAGTCCTTTCCTTGTAAACCAACCTTTTCGTTTGAGATTTCCGTTACCAAGCTCCTAGAATTTTTTTTTCTGTTTTTGTTCTTATATTTAGACCCTGACTCTATCATTTAGGATCCAGGCTGGAAAACAGAACCCAGACCAGTTATTTTAACAGAGTAAGTTTAATATTGGGACTTAGTAGAGCAGGTATGGGGGGCCTGGAAACATAAAATGGAAGCAATGAGGTAACTGAAAGACAATAATGGCAAGAAACAGCTACCAACCCTGAGGCTAAGAAACAAGGGGAAGAAGGCAGTTCCCAGAGCCTCAAGGCCCAGAGGAGGGGTCCCTTGGAGCTGGGACACAGACCTCTGAGCAGGGAGGTGCTTGGCTGGTGCTGGTGCCTCAGAAGCACGGAAAGGTGACATTGCTGACAAAGTGAAGTGTAGTTGCTGGCCAATGCTGGACACAGGAAGGAGCAGTGATTTCTTTTTCCAGCTTTGTGGTCCCTCCCCATGGGCAGACACTAACAGGGACGGCTGGCAAAGCATGTGTGTCCAGAGTCCTCACGCCGGCATCATGAAGAAGAGTCTGGAAGTGAGGCACAGTGGCTTATAACCTACACACTGCTTCACTATGAGGAGCAGGGATTTTATGGAGTTATTTTACTTCCAGGGATGATGTGTATAATATCATTTATGGAGACTAGTGGGGGGAAAGGAGCACAAGAATTGCTACAGGAATGAAAATATACTTTAATCTATACCCCAGGGGCAGTTGGTGAACACCAAAGGGCTCTCATCAGTAAACCACCTTCCAGGGTAGCTATGCAAACATGGCCATCGGAATCTTCCCTGGGGCTTTTATATTAACTCAGGGAATGTTGGAGATAATTGCTTACTGGTGAAATGAATGGTGTTGGAGATATATGAGGGGCTAGAAAGATTCCATGAGGCTCACAGGTCTTTGCATAAATAAGAAAATAAGAATCTACTACACTGAACAACCAAACATGTGCTTACACCATTCTTTTTGATCTGGTGTGAGCTCCCTTCAGAAAGGACAATGGGGCCTGATCTCGCTAAAAGGCCTAGTCACCTCTCATCACAGCAGTGCTGGATCTGCCCTGGATCAAACCTTTGGGACCAGGTGCTTGTCGGAATGCCTAAAGAACTGACAGTGAGGTCACTGAACTCATAGGAACAGGCTGTCTGTCCTGTGACTGTTCGCTCTAAGTACTTGTATGTTTGGCAGAATCAGGTTTGCTTTTACAGTGATGTCCACCTGGTGGTAGGGGAGGAGATCCATAATTCTCATCTGTCTCTGATCATTAAGTATTTCCTTATATTAACCAAAAACCCTGGTGATGACTGAATAGCCACACTGGTTTAGGTTCCTTTACAAGAACTCTAGGAGGACTGGTGGTGGTGGCAGCCAATACCCATGAGAGAACCCCAAGGAGGTCAGATTTAGGGCACAAGTCAGGATAGCATGGTCAGCAGAGCATCCATCCATGAAAGTTCTATTTCCAGGGCCTCTCCCTGGAACCCTGGAAATGTGTGCGTTGAGAAGCCATTTCTTCACCTTGTAATCTATGATCCTCCAGTCCTCCAGATCCCGGGTCAGCCCCTTCCTCCAGCCTCAGCCCTCTCTCTGTCACCTCCCCTCCTCACCCAGGCCCTGTCCCTCCTCTCTCTGGCCAGTGGAACAGTGCCCACCTGCACTTGGAGAGGTTCACTGTCCTGTGAATGACAAAATGGGCAGAGGGGAAGTCCCCAAGGCCACTGTGAAGTTCAAAGAGCTGTGCTAAAAATTTCACAGCAACTTTTGAAATAATTGGGAGATAAAGGATCACAACACAGAGGATGAGAAACATTTTGGAAGAGTTAATCATACAATCTGGAGTTCTCCACATCCCTGCTTGCACATGTAGTGTTTCCACAGTCTCTTTGTAACCACCTCCACTGCTCCCCAACACACGATGAACCCACACACTTTTTCAAAGAGATTACTGATCTCATCTGAGAAACAATTAATTCAGTGTTGCCAGTCATGCCCTTAAATTAGCCAGGAAAAATCAGGCTACATTCTTAAATTTGTTTGTTTGTTTGTTTGTTTGTTTATTTATTTATTTATTTGAGAGAGAGCCAGAGAGAGAGTAGGAGCAGAGAGGAGGTGCAGAGGCAGAAGCAGACTCCTCACTAAGCAGGGAGCCCAAGTTGGGGCTCGATCCCAGGATCATGACCTGAGCTGAAAGCAGATACCCAACCAACTGAACCATCCAGCTGCCCATCAGGCTGCCTTTTAAAAGGACCAAGCTTCATATAAGAAGAAATTCAGAAAACAGAAGAAATAAATAAATACACGAATCTATACTGTAACCTAGGATGATTCGGGCCCTTTGTGGAAGCTATTTGGCAGCTTTGGTTATGATTTCTGTTCTACTGTTTGGTCAGGATGGGATTTTTCAAGGCATTCGTGCAGCTCATTAAATATGTTATTATGTTGGCTTATGTTTCTCTTTCAATTTAAGAACTCAGCTCTTAGAAAACATTTGCCTGAAATGAGTCCAAGTAGCTTAAGCCTCAGAAGCAAATCCATTTTGACTAATAAAAGACTAATTCTCTAAATAAGCAAGATGGTTTTTCTTAAATGAGAATCTAATTGTGAAATCCTATATCCTTAAATTTAGCAAATTACTAGCATAGACATTTCTAAGCCTATGCGATTTGGATCAGATTTCTCATCATCAGAAAAAGGAATAATTTCTCTATCATCAGAATTTGAAATGAGCTGCAAGAACACAGGCCTCAGCTGGCAATCACCTCTCAAAGTAAACAAACCCATATGCTGGGACCTGGAAGATTTGGGTCCTCCATGACTTCAACCATCCCCCTCCACGCACACCCCACACCCCACACCCACCAGCCAATCACCTTCAGATGCTTAATTGGCCTTCTCGTCTGCCCTTTATTGGGAACTAGGAATGGCTCCTGTCCTTAATGAAATTTTCTTCCTCAAATTCCAGAGATAAAACATCGGTGCTCATATTTTCATGTAGAGCCGGTAGTCAGGTGTGACTGGCCGCCTCTCCCAGCCTTCAGGCCAGAACTGCATAAATTGACACACTCTAAAAGAGAAAATGAGCATGTAACATCTGGGTCTCTTCACTCAGAAATGCAACAATTAAGAATTAGTCTTCTGGCTATGAACAAATAACTTAGAGCAGTGCATTTTACAAAAGCAGATCTCGTCACTCCATCCTGGGGGAGATGCTTTTGTCCCTTGGCATACAACCAGCCGCAAGAGCTGATCAATATTCTGACTGTATCCTTTGGATTGTTGCAAACACCATCAGCCCAGTTCTGTCTTTTTATTATAGCCACAGGGTAAAGTCTTTCTTCACACTACCAGGGTCACCTGTAGGCTGTCTTGCAATGTCGTGTGTGGATGACAGAAGTCTAACAAAGAGGAGAATTGTGTAATGAAAATAAGCAGCAGAGACCAGAGAGGACTTTGAAAAAATGAAAAGGCTACGCACATATTTCATTGCCTTGAGCCTCTAGGACATGTGTACATCCCAGACTTTCCAAAATACATTACTGTGAGCAGATCCTCAAACCAAATTGTATTCTCTGTTGTTTGTTCTCGCTTCTGTGTACATTCATCAAATAAAAACAAAATGGTACTTCCTGTATGCCAGGTACTAACTGTGTAAGGTGCTGGGGACAGGCTGGTGAAACAGAGTCACCGTTTCCAAGCTCAGAAAGATCACAGTCAGCCAGGGGAGACAGTCTATTACATAAGAAAAAACAATGCTTGGTGATAAAGGCTCCAAGAATATCAAGTCCCGGAGCCTTGGTGATGCAGAGAAGGAGGGACTGGTTCAGTCCTACAGGAGGTACCATTTATTCTTGCAGCCAGGAGAGGTGAATCCCCTGGGCCAAGCGGGAGCAGGGAGGCAGAGGTGAGGAAGAGAGACGGGGGAGTGCATCAGGAGAAGGCAGTAGCGTGGATGAAGGCTTGCAGGTGAGAGACAGCCTTCCCTATTATCGGACCTGAACGTCTCCTGATCATCCAAAGACTGAAGAAAATGCAGTGAGAGAGACAGAGAAGCTGCAAGAATAGAATGTGGGAAAGTAAGAAACAGAGTGTGACGGGTTTTTGGACTGAACCCTAAGGTCAAGGAAAAGTGGGGTCAATTGGGTTGTTGCTCCCAGTTCTTTTCCCCCTTCATGTTACAGAAGTGACCACATCTTTACGGTGTGCAGAGCAAGCATCCTTGCCCCCTGACCTTGGGTTTAGCAATGTGACTTCCTTTGGCCAATGAACTGTTAGCTGAGAAGGCCCATGGAAGGTATGAATGAGCTACTTGGTTTCACTTGTCCTTTTGCGCCTCTTTTGGTGGTCTGTGTAAACCATATGCTTCAGGGAGCTGCTGCCCCTTCTTGCTAGGCCCTAGAATGACATCATGTACTACACTTAAACCCAACCAGAAACCTGGGGTCCTACCCAGCTGAACCCAGGCTTCGTGAGCCAAACTGCTGCTAACCTACAGACCTAAGAGCTGAAAATATTTATTTTGGTAAGTCACTCAGATGTGGGGGTTGCTATATAGCAAAAACTGACTAAAATACAAAACTATGGCAAATTTTGCAGAAGGGAATGAATGACATGGTCATGGTCGTATTTTAAAACATTCCCTGGCTCCATTATGGAGAACAGATTGAGGGAGAGAAGACCAGTTGGAAGAGGAACACAGCCAAACTGGGAGATGGTTTTGTTAATCCAGAGAAAAATAAATGATGGTGGCCTTGCCCAGGGTGTCAGTGGTAGGGGGCAGAGAGAAGCACTGATTCTTGTTTAATATGTATTCCTTTAGTGCAGTATTCCTGTTTTGGGGGGGGGGTTCTTTTTAATATAAAATCTATTTTCCTCTAAGACCAAGATAAGCACAGTCTCTCTAAGACATTAGAGCTCAAGCCTATTTAGCAATCCGGCTTCATTTGTTCATTCAGGTATTTATTCTACTGTCATTTATTGAATGCCTGCCAAGTGTCAGCACAATAAAATATGTCATCCCTGCCATCCCAAAGCCTTTAGTCCAGGATGGAGAGACAGACACATAAGCAAACAATTGCAATAATCTATTGAAAGTACTGTAATAAAAATGAGAATAAAACCTACAGTAACATGAAGGGGAGAATACAATCCTTTATTCTATTAATGTTCCTGGAGACATTTATATTCATTTGTGTAGGCAGCAGTCTTTGTTTTATTCACTGATATATCACAGGTGCCTGAAAGAAAATGCCTAGCATGCATAATTAGTGGATGCCTAATGACTTTAGGTTTCATGCTTAATTTCCTGAACTGTGGCTCAGCTTCACCCTTCTCCTTCCAGTCTGAACTGCCTCAGATAGGATTCCCATGGACTGAGATGATGGTCAATAGGTTCAAGTAGCAAAGCGAGTGTAGGATAAAAACTGAGAAGACATTGCGTTGGGCCACCAGGATGATGCTACTGACTTTTGAGGGCAGAGTTTCAATAGAGTGCTGGAGTGAAACACCACAACTCAAACACAAGCTTCCTCACCCTGCTTCTTTTAGTTCTTTAGCAGTGGGGATTAGAATATTCGCCATATGCACCATAGACGTGGCAGGAAAGATACACAATCGAGAAAGGCTAGCAGGATGGTACTCCCTTGATGGTGTTTATCTTAATGACTTCACCCCGGTCTTTTTTTTTTTTTTTTTTTTTTTTTACAAATACAGCTTATTTATTTACTTATTTAAATTTTTATTTATTTATGATAGTCACACACAGAGAGAGAGAGAGAGAGAGGCAGAGACACAGGCAGAGGGAGAAGCAGGCTCCATGCAGAGAGCCCGACGTGGGATTCGATCCCGGGTCTCCAGGATCACGCCCTGGGCCAAAGGCAGGCGCTAAACCGCTGCACCACCCAGGGATCCCGACTTCACCCCGGTCTAAGTCTGGCCCTTGGTGTTACTGTCTAGGAGCTTTATCTCAGAGATCGTGATTCATACTAACCCACAGGGGACTAAATATGACACACCCATATGCATCATGTTTAATTTTTATTGAGAAATATAACTTCTGTATGGGCTTTTTTACTCTTATCTGTCTAACCAGCACATTTTTCCCTTTGAACAAGCTATATAAGATGTCTAATCATCTGAAGGTAACTTGAAAGTGGCTTGAGATATTTGGAATCAGAACAAAGAAAGAGGGGGGAGGGGCAAGATGGCGGAGGAGTAGGGTCTCCAGGTCACCTGTCCTCAGCAAATTACCTAGAAAACCATCCAATCATCCTGAAAACCTACGAATTCGGCCTGAGATTTAAAGAGAGACCAGCTGGAACGCTACAGTGAGAAGAGTTCGCGCTTCTATCAAGGTAGGAAGACGGGGAAAAAGAAATAAAGACACAAAAGGCCTCCAAGGGGGAGGGGCCCCGCGAGGAGCCGGGCTGAGGCCGGGGCGAGTGTCCCCAGGACAGGAGAGCCCCGTCCCGGAGGAGCAGGAGCTGCACCGACCTTCCCGGCGGAAAGGGGCTCCCCGGGAATTGGAGCAGGATCCCCAGAAAGGCGGGGACGCCCTCGGGCTCCCTGGGACAGTAACAGAGGAACTGCGCCCCGGAGAGTGCGCCGAGCTCCCTAAGGGCTGCAGCGCTCGGCGGGACCGGAGCAGCTCGGAGGGGCTCGGGCGGCGGCTCCGCGGAGGGGGCTGCGGGGCTCCGGGAACAGCTCGGAGGGGCTCGGGCGGCGGCTCCGCGGAGGGGGCTGCGGGGCTCCGGGAACAGCTCAGCGGCGGCGGCTCGGGCGGAGGAAGAAGCTCCGCGGAGGGGGCTGCGGGGCTCCGGGAACAGCTCGGAGGGGCTCGGGCGGCGGCTCGGGCGGAGGGAGCTGCGGGGCTCCGGGAACAGCTCAGCGGCGGCGGCTCGGGCGGAGGAAGAAGCTCCGCGGAGGGGGCGGCGCAGCTCCGGGAACAGCTCGGAGGGGCTCGGGCGGCGGCTCCGCGGAGGGGGCTGCGCGGCTCCGGGAACAGCTCAGCGGCGGCGGCTCGGGCGGAGGAAGAAGCTCCGCGGAGGGGGCTGCGCGGCTCCGGGAACAGCTCGGAGAGGCTCGGGCGGCGGCTCCGCGGAGGGGGCTGCACCGCCGGGAGCGCGAATCCAACAGCGCAGGCCCCGGAGCACAGGGCGCCGGGACACAGCCCAGGATCCGGCCTCCCCCGGGACAGGCAGAGGCCGGGAGGGCCCAGGACAGCAAGGACGCTCCTGCCTGGAACTGAGCAGATCAGCGGCCCCGCCCCGGAGCCCCCAGGCCCTGCAGAAGGAGAGCCCCGGAGCTACTGCGGGGGCTGGATCCAGGGTCCCAGAGCTGCCCCCGCCACTGTGGCTTCCTCCCGGGGCCTCACGGGGTGAACAACCCCCACCGAGCCCTGCACCAGGCAGGGGCAGAGCAGCTCCCCCAAGTGCTAACACCTGAGAATCAGCACAGCAGGCCCCTCCCCCAGAAGACCAGCGAGACGGACCAGTTCCAAGGGAAATCAAGGGACTTAAACTACACAGAATCGGAAGATACTCCCCCGTGGTTTTTTTTGTTTTTTGTTTTTTTGTTTTTGTTTTTGTTTTTTTTTTGTTTTGTTTTGTTTTGTGCTTTTTTTTTTTCTCTCTTTCTTCTTGATTTCTGATTGCTTCCCCCACCCCCCCTTTTTTCTTTTTTCTCCTTTCTTTCTTTTTCTTTCTTTTTCTTCTCTTTTTCCCCTATTTTTTTCTTCTTTCTCTTTTTTCTTTTTCTCTTTTCTTTCCTTCTCTCTCTTTTTCTCCTTTTCCCAATACAACTTGTTTTTGGCCACTCTGCACTGAGCAAAATGACTAGAAGGAAAACCCCTCAAAAAAAAGAATCAGAAACAGCCCACTCTCCCACAGAGTTACAAAATATGGATTACAATTCAATGTCAGAAAGCCAATTCAGAAGCACTATTTTACAGCTACTGGTGGCTCTAGAAAAAACCATAAAGGACTCAAGAGACTTCATGACTGCAGAATTTAGATCTAATCAGGCAGAAATTAAAAATCAATTAAATGAGATGCAATCCAAGCTAGAAGTCCTAACGACGAGGCTTGACGAGGTGGAAGAACGAGTGAGTGACATAGAAGACAAGTTGATGGCAAAGAGGGAAACTGAGGAAAAAAGAGACAGGCAATTAAAAGACCATGAGGATAGATTAAGGGAAATAAATGATAGCCTGAGGAAGAAAAACCTACGTTTAATTGGGGTTCCTGAGGGCGCGGAAAGGGACAGAGGGCCAGAATATGTATTTGAACAAATCCTAGCTGAAAACTTTCCGAATCTGGGAAGGGAAACAGGCATTCAGATCCAGGAAATAGAGAGATCCCCCCCTAAAATCAACAAAAACCGTTCAACACCTCGACATTTAATAGTGAAGCTTGCAAATTCCAAAGATAAGGAGAAGATCCTTAAAGCAGCAAGAGAAAAAAAGTCCCTGACTTTTATGGGGAGGAATATTAGGGTAACAGCAGACCTCTCCACAGAGACCTGGCAGGCCAGAAAGGGCTGGCAGGATATATTCAGGGTCCTAAATGAAAAGAACATGCAACCAAGAATACTTTACCCCGCAAGGCTTTCATTCAAAATGGAAGGAGAGATAAAGAGCTTCCAAGACAGGCAGGAACTGAAAGAATATGTAACCTCCAAACCAGCTCTGCAAGAAATTTTAAGGGGGACTCTTAAAATTCCCCTTTAAGAAGAAGTTCAGTGGAACAATCCACAAAAACAAGGACTGAATAGATATGATGACACTAAACTCATATCTATCAATAGTAACTCTGAATGTGAACGGGCTTAATGACCCCATCAAAAGGCGCAGGGTTTCAGACTGGATAAAAAAGCAGGACCCATCTATTTGCTGTCTACAAGAGACTCATTTTAGACAGAAGGACACCTACAACCTGAAAATAAAAGGTTGGAGAACCATTTACCATTCAAATGGTCCTCAAAAGAAAGCAGGGGTTGCCATCCTTATATCAGATAAATTAAAATTTACCCCGAAGACTATAGTGAGAGATGAAGAGGGACACTATCTCATACTCAAAGGATCTATCCAACAAGAGGACTTAACACTCCTCAATATATATGCCCCGAATGTGGGAGCTGCCAAATATTTAAACCAATTAACAACCAAACTCAAGAAATACCTTGATAATAATACACTTATACTTGGTGACTTCAATCTAGCTCTTTCTACCCTGGATAGGTCTTCTAAGCACAACATCTCCAAAGAAACGAGAGCTTTAAATGATACACTGGACCAGATGGATTTCACAGATATCTACAGAACTTTACATCCAAACTCAACTGAATACACATTCTTCTCAAGTGCACATGGAACTTTCTCCAGAATAGACCACATACTGGGTCACAAATCGGGTCTGAACCGATACCAAAAGATCGGGATAGTCCCCTGTATATTCTCAGACCATAATGCCTTGAAATTAGAACTTAATCACAACAAGAAATATGGAAGGACCACAAACACGTGGAGGTTAAGGACCATCCTGCTAAAAGATGAAAAGGTCAACCAGGAAATTAAGGAAGAATTAAAAAGATTCATGGAAACTAATGAAAATGAAGATACAACCGTTCAAAATCTTTGGGATGCAGCAAAAGCAGTCCTGAGGGGGAAATACATCGCAATACAAGCATACATTCAAAAACTGGAAAGATCTCAAATTCAAAAGCTCACCTTACACATAAAGGAACTAGAGAAAAAGCAACAAATAGACCCCACCCCCAGCAGAAGAAGAGAGTTAATTAAAATTCGAGCAGAACTCAATGATATCGAGACCAAAAGAACTGTGGAACAGATCAACAGAACCAGGAGTTGGTTCTTTGAAAGAATTAATAAGATAGATAAACCATTAGCCAACCTTATTAAAAAGAAGAGAGAGAAGACTCAAATTAATAAAATCATGAATGAGAAAGGGGACATCACTACCAACACCAAGGAAATACAAACGATTTTAAAAACATATTATGAACAGCTGTACGCCAATAAATTAGGAAATCTAGAAGAAATGGACGCATTCCTGGAAAGCCACAAACTACCAAAACTGGAGCAGGAAGAAATAGAAAACCTGAACAGGCCAATAACCAGGGAGGAAATTGAAGCAGTCATCAAAAACCTCCCAAGACACAAGAGTCCAGGGCCAGATGGCTTCCCAGGGGAATTCTATCAAACGTTTAAAGAAGAAATCATACCTATTCTACTAAAGCTGTTTGGAAAGATAGAAAGAGATGGAGTACTTCCAAATTCGTTCTATGAGGCCAGCATCACCTTAATTCCGAAACCAGACAAAGACCCCACCAAAAAGGAGAATTACAGACCAATATCCCTGATGAACATGGATGCAAAAATTCTCAACAAGATACTAGCCAATAGGATCCAACAACACATTAAGAAAATTATTCACCATGACCAAGTAGGATTTATCCCTGGGACACAAGGCTGGTTCAACACTCGTAAAACCATCAATGTGATTCATCATATCAGCAAGAGAAAAACCAAGAACCATATGATACTCTCATTAGATGCAGAGAAAGCATTTGACAAAATACAGCATCCATTCCTGATCAAAACCCTTCAGAGTGTTGGGATAGAGGGAACTTTCCTCGACATCTTAAAAGCCATCTACGAAAAGCCCACAGTAAATATCATTCTCAATGGGGAAGCACTGGGAGCCTTTCCCCTAAGATCAGGAACAAGACAGGGATGTCCACTCTCACCACTGCTGTTCAACATAGTTCTGGAAGTCCTCGCCTCAGCAATCAGACAACAAAAAGACATTAAAGGCATTCAAATTGGCAAAGAAGAAGTCAAACTCTCCCTCTTCGCCGATGACATGATACTCTACATAGAAAACCCAAAAGCCTCCACCCCCAGATTGCTAGAACTCATACAGCAATTTGGTAGCGTGGCAGGATACAAAATCAATGCCCAGAAATCAATGGCATTTCTATACACTAACAATGAGACTGAAGAAAGAGAAATTAAGGAGTCAATCCCATTTACAATTGCACCCAAAAGCATAAGATACCTAGGAATAAACCTAACCAAAGAGGTAAAAGATCTATACCCTAAAAACTATAGAACACTTCTGAAAGAAATTGAGGAAGACACAAAGAGATGGAAAAATATTCCATGCTCATGGATTGGCAGAATTAATATTGTAAAAATGTCAATGTTACCCAGGGCAATTTATACGTTTAATGCAATCCCTATCAAAATACCATGGACTTTCTTCAGAGAGTTAGAACAAATTATTTTAAGATTTGTGTGGAATCAGAAAAGACCCCGAATAGCCAGGGGAATTTTAAAAAAGAAAACCTTAGCTGGGGGCATCACAATGCCAGATTTCAGGTTGTATTACAAAGCTGTGGTCATCAAGACAGTGTGGTACTGGCACAAAAACAGACACATAGATCAATGGAACAGAATAGAGAACCCAGAAGTGGACCCTGAAATGTACGGCCATCTAATATTCGATAAAGGAGGAAAGACTATCCATTGGAAGAAAGACAGTCTCTTCAATAAATGGTGCTGGGAAAATTGGACATCCACATGCAGAAGAATGAAACTGGACCACTCTCTTTCACCATACACAAAGATAAACTCAAAATGGATGAGAGATCTAAATGTGAGACAAGATTCCATCAAAATCCTAGAGGAGAACACAGGCAACACCCTTTTTGAACTTGGCCACAGTAACTTCTTGCAAGATACATCCACGAAGGCAAAAGAAACAAAAGCAAAAATGAACTATTGGGACTTCATCAAGATAAGAAGCTTTTGCACAGCAAAGGATACAGTCAACAAAACTAAAAGACAACCTACAGAATGGGAGAAGATATTTGCAAATGACATATCAGATAAAGGGCTAGTTTCCAAAATCTATAAAGAACTTATTAAACTCAACACCAAAGAAACAAACAATCCAATCATGAAATGGGCAAAAGACATGAAGAGAAATCTCACAGAGGAAGACATGGACATGGCCAACATGCACATGAGAAAATGCTCTGCATCACTTGCCATCAGGGAAATACAAATCAAAACCACAATGAGATACCACCTCACACCAGTGAGAATGGGGAAAATTAACAAGGCAGGAAACAACAAATGTTGGAGAGGATGCGGAGAAAAGGGAACCCTCTTACACTGTTGGTGGGAATGTGAACTGGTGCAGCCACTCTGGAAAACTGTGTGGAGGTTCCTCAAAGAGTTAAAAATAGACCTGCCCTACGACCCAGCAATTGCACTGTTGGGGATTTACCCCAAAGATTCAGATGCAATGAAACGTCGGGACACCTGCACCCCGATGTTTCTATCAGCAATGGCCACAATAGCCAAACTGTGGAAGGAGCCTCGGTGTCCATCGAAAGATGAATGGATAAAGAAGATGTGGTTTATGTATACAATGGAATATTACTCAGCAATTAGAAACGACAAATACCCACCATTTGCTTCAACGTGGATGGAACTGGAGGGTATTATGCTGAGTGAAATAAGTCAATCGGAGAAGGACAAACAGTGTATGTTCTCATTCATTTGGGGAATATGAATAATAGTGAAAGGGAATATAAAGGAAGGGAAAAGAAATGTTGGGAAATATCAGGAAGGGAGACAGAACATAAAGACTCCTAACTCGGGGAAACGAACTAGGGGTGGTGGAAGGGGAGGAGGGCGGGTGTTGGAGGGGAATGGGTGACGGGCACTGAGGTGGACACTTGACGGGATGAGCACTGGGTGTTTTTCTGTATGTTGGTAAATTAAACACCAATAAAAGTTAATTAAAAAAAAAAAAAAAAAAAAAAAAAAAAAAAAAAAAGAACAAAGAAAGAGGATTTGAATGTTAAAATAGAATCAGGTTTGTTTGTTAGTATAGTTGGCGCACAATGTTACATTAGTTTCAGGTGTATAACAGTGATTTGACAAGCTTATACATTATGCTGTGTCCACAAGCTTAGCTATATCTGTCCCCATATATCACTATTATGATATTATTGACCGTGTTCCTTATTCTATGCCTTTTATTCCCATGACTTATTCATTCCATAACTGGAAGCCTGTATTTCCCTCTCCCACTTCACCCTCCACCCCTCTTCCCTCTGGCAACCATTAGTTTGTTCTCTATTTATAGGTCTGATTCTGCTTTTTGTTTATTCACTTTTATTTTTAGATCCCACTTTTGAGTGAAATCATATGGTATTTGTCTTTCTCAGTCTGACCTATTTCACTCACCATAATACCCTCTGGGCTGTCCGTGTTGTCTCAAATGGCATAATCTCATCCTTTTTCATAGCTGAGTAATATTCCATTGTGCATATATACCACATCCTTCTTATCCATTTGTCTGTTAATAGGCAATTAGGTTGTTTCCATTTCTTGGCTATTGTAAATAATGCTGTGATAAACATGGAGGTGCATATATGTTTTCAAATTAGTGTTTTTGTTTTCTTTGGGTAAATACCCAATAGCGGAATTATTCTATTTTTAATTTTTTGAGGATCCTCCATACTGTTTTCTATGGTGGCTGAACCAATTTACATTCCAACCAGCAACGTACAAGTGTTCCTTTTCTTCCATATCCTTGCGAACATTTATTGTTTCTTGTCTTTTTATTTTAGCCATTCTGACTAAGGTGTAAGGCGATATCTCATTGGTTTTGATTTGCATTTCCCTGATGAGTGATGTTGAGCATCTTTTTATGTGTCTGTTGCTCATCTGTAGTCTTCTTTGGAAAAATGTCTGTTCATGTCCTCTGCCCATTTTTTAATCAGATTGTTTGGTTGATTTTTTTGTCTGATTGGTTGGTTGGTTTGAGTTGTATAAATTCTTTATATATTTTGGATATTAACCCCTTATCAGATATATCATTTGCAAATACCTCCTCCCATTCAGTAGGTTACCTTTTTGTTTTGTTGGTTTCCTTTGCTGTACAAAAGCTTTTCAAAGCTTTTTGTTTTGATGTAGTCCCTCCAATTTTTTTTTTTTGCTTTTATTTCTCTTGCCTTAGGGGACATATCTAGAAAAGATGTTGCTAGGGCAAATGCCAGAGAAATTACTGCCTGTGGTTTTTTTTTTAAGATTAAAAAAATTAAGTAGTCTCTACACTTAACGTTGGGCTCAAACTCGCAACCCCAAGATCAAGAGTCACATGCTCTCCTGACTAAACCAGCCAGGCACCCCCTGCCTGTTTTTTCTTCTAGAATTTTTATGGTTTCAGGTCTCACATTTAGGTCTTCAATTCATTTTGAGCTTATCTTTGTGTATGGTGTTAAAAGGTGGTCTAATATTTTACATGGAGCTGTCTAGTTCTGAGAACACCACTTATTAAAGAGACTGTCTTTTCCCCAAAATGGAGTCAGGTTTTATTAGCTTGACATAATTTTAGAGTTGGAAGCATCAGGCATTTTCAATATTTGTTGAGACTCACAGTGGACTCTCTCCCCAGGACACTGCAGAGAAAGGCATTACCTAACTCACCGTGCTCTTTTCTAGGGCTCCATTATGGACCAAATCTTGCTCCTAACTGACACTTAGGTTTCCACAACGTTTTTGAGGACAATTCCCTACCTCAAGGCCATGTAGCTCTCCCACGTGGAATGTTTCAATCCAGAAAGGTTGAATAGGCTGATGCAATTTATAAAAACAATCTGCAAGTGCAGTAATGCTAAATAAATTAAAATTTTCCTGGCTCTTCTTATAAAGCTGGTTGTAGTACTATAATGCTGCCACACTGATTTTCATTTGGGGTTACACCTCCATTACAAAGGATTAGGGAAGATTTCACAGCTGTTTGAACAATCTTTAGTCTTCCAATGAACCACTAATTAATAAACCATTCTGTTAGTGATGTTTTCACCTTTACATCTCCCTCAACTTACCCCTAATTGACTCAGCAGTTTCAAGATAAAATTGCATGGTACTGAATAAAATGTAAGCACGTGCATGCAAATAATACCGCCGTGGATCACCATTCTTATCAAATCTAGCCTGTCAGCATTTTCCCGTGCATTTATGGTCCTACAGATTATTGGAACAGAGTAGTAGATTTCAGCGGGCAGTTAATTCCAAATCACCTGGTCCAGTGGAAATGGCAGTATCTTGCAACTTTTTCCTTGCTAACTGGAAGGGGAAGTCCTTTCGTATTTACTTAAAATCCTTGATTGGCTTGTTAGTATTTCTATTACAGTTGGTACTTGGTTTCCAACATAAACTGTTGTTTTTCTCTTGAGGTATCTGCACTCCTCAGATGTCTGGTTATTTTGGCCTATGAACTCATATTCCCATGGAGGTCCTAGCAGCTTGGCCTCACACCTACAGGAAATAGCTGAAAGGCAGCCCCTAATCTGGGTGAAGTCCAAAATTCAAGGGAAGCAGCAAGGACTACCCCCTATATGCAGGTTCTCACACAAGGCTCTAACTATATTATTTGCTGGGGACAGGATAGTGAAAGAGTCTTCTGTTTACTCTCATCCCATTGAGCAAATTCTCAGGCTACGGATATACCTTTGAACCCTCAGAGTAGTGGAACTTGAAGAAGGGAGTCTCCATCAGCTGTGCAGGGAGCAGGGTGATTGCCTGAGGCCAGGCAGTGCACCCCATCTTCAGCCACTCTGCACCCTGGGAGCACCTGGGCGCTGCTTAAATTACTCCCGCAGTCCCCCACAACCGTGCTTTGGTCTCACTTGATTGTGCCCCTCAAGAGAAGTCCCGCATTTGCTTTTTCCAAGAGTCCTGAAAATGATCTAGTTTGCAAACATTTCTTAAATTTCCTAGCTTGGGGCTGCTAGACCACAGAAGTGATATAAATTCAGACTGAAAACTACCCTTAGGAAAGGTGATGATTATTTATTCCCATGGATGTGTGTGTGTGTGTGTGTGTGTGTGTGTGTGTGTATTTTCCCCCACCCTCACCCAAAGCTCAGACAAGGGTAGACAAGCTTCTTTGTTTTCTACCTCAGCTAATGGATAGCTTTGCCTTTTGCTCCACTGTAGCCCTCTCAGGATCCCAAGTTTATACAAAGTTCTTAGTTCCAGTTCCTCCCAGACCCTTTTCTCTGGACCCTCAAAGCTGTTAAAACCCAAGCATCTTGGTCACAAAGTTCTCTCTTCTTCTCTGGGGGAATCAGTGTTAGCAGCTGTTTATCATGTGGAACTGTAGGTTCAGCTCTGATTTTGGCCTTGAAATATTTTCCTTACTATCCTAACTATGCATTTAAAATGATACTTGCCAGGGTTCCTGGGTGGCTCAGTCGGTTAGGCTTCTGATTCTTGATTTCGGCTCCAGTAGTGACCTTAGAGTACTAGGATCAGGCCCCAAGTCAGGCTCTGGGCTCCTTGCAGGGTCTGCTCTGGAGTTTCTCTCCCTCTCCCTCTGTCTCTCCCCCCATTTGTGTTCCAAATAAATAAATAAAATCGATAGATAGTTAAAATGATACTTGCCTTCTTGGGATGCCTGGGTGGCTTAGTTGGTTAAGTATCCTACTCTTGCTTGCTTTTGGCTCAGGTCATGATCTCTTGGGCCAGGAGATCAAGCCCAGCATCTAGTTCTCCACTGAGCCCGAAGTCTGCTTGACTTCTCTCTCCCTCTGTCTCTTCCCCCATTCATGTGTATGTGCACACATGCACCCTCTCTCTCTCAAATAAATAAATCTATAAAAAAATAAAATGATACTTGCCTTCTAAAAGAAAATAAACTTTTTTAAAGAAAAAGGTGGCGGGGCACCTGGCTGGCTCAGTCAGAGAGCATGTGACTCTTGACCTCCAGGTCATGAGTTTGAGCCCCATATTGGAGGTAAAGATTACTAAAAAAATTAACTCTTTTTTTTTTAAGATACTTGCCTCACTTTATCCAGTACTTCTAGGTGTTCTATAGCAGAAGGGCTTTCAAATTCTCCAAACTGCCATGTGGCCCAAAATGGAGGGCCTATGGGATCCTAAAAAACATGCAAACACAAACATGTCCATGCTTCAGCCTCAGAGAATCCCAGCCTTGCATCCAGCCAGGGGCCAGGACCAGGGGTATATTGAAGATGCACCCCTCTTCAAGTGATTCTGATGGGTGTCTCCACTTAAAAACACTGGAACAAAAAATAACAGTATGCAAGAAGATTGTTTATATTTGGCTGGAAAATAACTTTTTCCTATTTTTCAAAAGGAATGAAACCTTTATTGGTATCTCCAGAGATAAAATGCTTTTGCTACAGATAATTGCCTTTTGATGCTTAGTTCTTTTTTTAGCTAATTGGATGCAGAAGAGTTTGTTGGAATTATGTATTACTGTATAGTGGACAATTCCATTTTCTGAAAGGTAAGAAAAAATAGATATTTGCATCATGTTTCCTGCATGAAAACTTTCCTTGGCCAAAATTTTGCTGAGCTCTGAAAATATTTTAAAATTTTTGCATCGTTTGCTTTGGCCTGTCAGTATGCTGAAAACCAGTATTAGAGATTTTGACCTTTGGCAGTTTTGTAGCTGAATGGATAATTCAGCAATCTTTAATTGTGCCACTGATAAGATAACTGAATAAGTAAATGAAAATTTCCAAGTGCCAAGTACAGATATCCAGTTTGCAATTCTCACCAAAACCCATTAAATTCAAATGGATAAAATGTGCATTGTGAATACTGTACACAATATTGTACAGAATTTGCCCAGAAGATACAAGCTAAATTTTTCAAGTCACCTATCAGAATTATTGTTGACAATATGTGCTTTGCATAAAGGTGATAAAAATAGAAATTTTAAAAATTAGCTTTCTGCCTATTTCTTAGTTATCAAAAAATATTAGAAAATAAACGGAGGGGTACCTGACTGTATCAGTTAGTGGACCATATGACTTTTCATCTCAGGGTTGTGGGTTTAAGCCCCCCGTTGTGTGTAGAGAGATTACTTAAAAAATAAAATATTTTAGTTGGGGTGACTGGGTGATGGGCACTGAGGGGGCACTTGGTTGGATGAGCTCTGGGTGTTATGCTGTATGTTGGCAAATTGAACTCCAATAAAAAAATTTTTTTTAATATTTTAAAGGAAAAAATGGAGAATTTTCTTCTGTTGTTTGGCAATCCTCATTATAATATCTAAGCAGTGTCTCCTTGCCCCAATTGAACCGGTCAAAAATCCATAAATCCATATTCCATATACCATAATTTTGTTAGAAGATTTTATTTTGGGGGTGCCTGGGTGGCTCAGTTGGCTAAGCCTCTACCCTCGGCTCAGGTCATGATCTTGGGGTCCTGGGATGGAGCCCTACTCTGGCCTCCCTGCTCTGCCGGGAGCCTGCTTCTCCTCTCCTGCTGCCCCCCACCACTCATACATGAGCATGTGCTCTCTCTCTCTTTCCAATAATTGTTTTACGATTTTACTTATTTATTTGAGAGGGAGAGAGACAGGGATAGTGACCAAGATAGCACAAGCAGGGAGGAAAGAGCGAAGCAGGCTCCCCGCCGAGCAGAGAGCACCTGGAGCACCTGGAGCAGCAGAACAAAATCCTCGAGATCAAGTGTAGCCTTGTGCAGGAACAGAAAACAGCTCAGAGCAGCAAGGACAACATGCTTGAAAGCTCGAACAACAACCTTTGGTGGCAGCTGGACACACTGGGCCAGCTTCTGGAGGACATTGACTGCTGGAGGACATTGAGAATAAGCATGAGGAGGGGATCGGAGAGCACACAGACATGGAGGATGAATGTGTCCTCATCAAGAAGGATGTGGATGAAGCTTACACGAACAAGGTAGAGCTGGAGTCCCACCTGGAAGGGCTGACCGACGACAGCGGCTTCTTCAGGCGGCCGTATGAAGAGGAAATCGGTGAGCGGCAGGCCCAAATCTCAGACACAGCTGTTCCATGGATCTGGACCGCATCACTGCCCAGGTCGAGGTCCAGTACGAGGACATCGCCAACAGCACCCAGGCTGAGGCCCACACCATGTACCAGATCAAGTATGAGGAGCTGCCAATATTGATGGGGAAACACACAGGGATGACTGCTGTCACAAGAAGATGGAGATTTCTGAAATGAACCAGAACATCTAGGCCGCGATTGAGGGCCTCAAAGGCCAGAGGGCATCCTTGGAGGTCACTACTGCTGATGCAGAGCAGCATGGGGAGCTGGCTGTTAAGGACTCCAGTGCCAAGCTTGCCAAGCTGGAGACTGCCCTGCAGTGAGCCAAGCAGGACATAGCGTGGCAGGAGTTCATGGACATCAAGAAGGCCCTGCACATCGAGATCACCACCTACTGCAAACTAGAGGGCAAGGAGAGCCAGCTGGAGTCTGGGAGGCAGAAGATGGGCTGAGCTCAGCCTTCAGGGGCCTCATGAGCCTTGGCCTCGACTACAGCCTGAGCTACTTCCAGTCCAGCTTCAGCTGCGGGAGAGCTCCAGTTCCTTCAGCTGAGTCAGCTCCTCCAAGACCATGGTTGTGAAACTGGGTGTGCAGGTCGTCTGATGTCCTGTCCAAGTGAACAGCCACGGTGGTCCCTTCCAGCCTCCCCTCTCCCGAGGCTACCACAGAGCCTTTGGGGGAAGGAGTTGTGCAAGGTTACATCAGAACAGGAGACACACTGGAGGCTCAGCTCTAGCCATCAGCCTACCCTTGGGGGCATCTACTGCCTTGGGTACCCCCCTGCCCATGCCCACAACTAAAAGCCAATTCAAGTGTCTTTTCCCAAATAAAGCCTTAGATGGCTCTGCCAACCACCCCCCTAATTTTTTTTTAAATAAGTAAAATTTAAAAACTTAAAAGCACAAACACAAACAGGAAACCTATTTAAAGAGCAACCTAGGATCACAATGTTTAACATCAAGTTTCATTGGCTAGACCCCTCCAAATATATCCTAAAACCAACAGCCTCTCATCTCCACTGCCCCTCACTGGGACATCACAACCAGGGACTTCAGTGGTTGGACAGCAGTGTGCCCTTGGGATCGGCAGTATGGGCATCACCTGGGAACTGGTTAGAAATGCAGATTCTTCATCCCTCTGCTATCCCAGACCCGATTACTCAGAACCCCTGGGGGGTAGGAGTGGTGAGCTGTGGTTTAAAGGGCCCTCTGATGCACATTCAGGTTTAACAATGGGCCCAATAGAAAGATACATTTATCCTTTCTTCTGACAGCTTTGCCAACTTTAGCCAGTCTTTACTCAACCATCTGTCTTTTAAGAGCCACTCTTCTATCTTTATAGAATAAAATTTCAGGGATTCCTGGGTGGCGCAGCCGTTTAGCGCCTGCCTTTGGCCCAGGGCACGATCCTGGACACCCGGGATCGAATCCCACGTCGGGCTCCCGGTGCATGGAGCCTGCTTCTCCCTCTGCCTGTGTCTCTGCCTCTCTCTCTCTCTCTCTCTCTCTCTCTCTCTGTGACTATCATAAATAAATAAAAATTTAAAAAAAATTTAAAAAAAGAATAAAATTTCACCTTCAAGACCACAGTGATCTTCAGTTCTTCTCAAATATGTGCTTACTTCAACAGCTCAACTGGATCTGCATAAACCAAAACCTCAGGTCTCCTGTGACCCTGATAATTTTCAAGGCTTCATATAACAGTCTATGCATAGAATTCTTTATACTTAAGCATGAGGCACCTGGGTGGCTCAGCTGAGTGTCCCAACTCTTGATTTTGGCTCAAGTCATGACCTCAGGGTCATGGGATCAAGCCCCACATCGGCCTTTTCACTGGGTATGGAGCCTGCTTAGGATTCTGTCCCTCTCCCTCTGCCCTCCTCCTACACCACTGTCTCCCTCTCACTAAATAAAAAAATAAAATAAACAAATAAAAATAAAAATAATTATTTATCCTAAAACAGAGGTTAACAACAAAAATAGTTAAAAAGGATTTCTCATCTCTGCTTGTGCCCCCTCAAAGAACATAAAATGAAAAGCCTGAAAACATCAAATCCTTATATGTCAATATCTCAACACAGCTGGAAAAAATTACTTAAATATCAAATCCAGGCAAGGATATGGAGCCACAGGGACTCTCTCACATTATTGGTGGGAATATAAACTGGTACATCTGCTTTGGAAAAATTTTTAACAACAAATACTAAATATACAGATATGTCCACTCTACGACCCAGTAATTCTACACCTGGACATACACCCAACATAAAAGAGTGATTATGTCTACCAGCATATATACATATATATGCGCACACACACACACACACACACACACACACATATATATGCACACACACACAAACTAGAATGTTCATAGTATTTATAATAGACAAACATTGAAACACCCAAATGTCTGTCAAGTAGACGACAGATAATTAATTTGTGGAATACTACAGATAACCTGCTTTTAATTAAAAAATAATCTGCTTGGGCAGCCCCGGTGGCGCAGCGGTTTAGCGCCGCCTGCAGCCCAGGGCATGATCCTGGAGACCCCGGATCAAGTCCCACGTCAGGCTCTCTGTATGGTGCCTGCTTCTCCCTCTGCCTGTGTCTCTGCCTCTCTCTCTCTCTCTCTCTCTCTCTCTCTCTCTCGGTCTCTATAAATAAATAAAATCTTTAAAAAAATAATCTGCTTTTGCGACCAACAATATTGATGTCTTATGGATGTAATGTTGAGTGAAAGAAAGCAGACACAAAAGAATATGTACTGTATGATTCTATTTTTATGAAGTTAAGTAAACAGACAAAAATTAATCTATGGTGATAGAAACTAGAAGAGTGATTACTTCTTGGTGAGCAGACCAAGAAGGGGATGAGGAAGATATGTGGGGTGCTGGTATGTTCTGTATCTTGATCTTGGTGGTGTGTAACCATCAAGCTCGATCCTTAAGATTTGTGCACTTGACTGTACATGAGTAATGTCTCAAAATAAAAGGAAAAAGTGAAATCAATGAAGAATATTAAAGGGGATATGAATCATAACTACAGCAACAGCCTTAAGGTCAGCTTTCCTCTCCTCTCCAGTTCATAAACCAAACCCCTAAACTCTCTCTGGCATGCAGCACATAGGTTTTCCTTTCACTCTCTCTTCTTTCAAACTTAATCCCAGGTTTAACTTGGCTTTACACTAAATGTTTTCCTCTTAGGAAAACCACCTCTCAGGTCTGTCCATCTCGTTCTTCCAACTCTGCATCCTGAAAGATCTCGAATAGGATAGCAAAGACAAAATTCTCTTTACTAGACAGTTATGGGGAGAGACGTACAGAATGCTCAGTCAGTAATATATCTTGTTTTCTCGTATACTTAGGTATGATGTTAATTAAACTTTCCTATAGAAAAGGTACCACTGAGTAAATATTTCTTTTTAATGATAGTGGGTATCTGTACAAACAACAGATTTTTCACTTAAAAAGCAGTAAGCTTTGATCTTGCTCTTCTTGGCAATATCTACTAGCCTTTACCAAGAATTCCACGCAGCATGGTTTTGTTTTTTGTTTGTTTTTGCTGAAGGTTATAAAAGTAAAATTGGGAAACAGCAGGGCTTCTGGAGAATGGCAGAAAAGCCAAATTGCAATTTCCTAAAATATGGATATTGGCAGCACATGTCAACTTTAAAAGGAACTGTGATTGGCATAGAGCACAGAAATAATCAATAACACTTCCCTGGTATAAGTCCCCAATGTTAAATTTATAGTCTTTGACCATTTTTTTCCTCAACCTAGGATTTGAGACTATCTGAAGTTCAGCAGATATATTCTCAAAGATCTGCAGTAACTTAACCCTTTAAAAACAGGCCTGTAGGAGGTTACCAGGGGCTAGGAGGAGGGGGGAATAGAAAGATATTATTTAATGGGTTCAGAGTTTCTCTTTGGAATGATGAAAAAGTTCTGGAAATAGTGATGATGGTTATATATCATTGTAGCCGCACTAAATGCCACTGAACTGTACGCTTTAAAATGACTAAAAATGCGGATGCCTGAGTAGCTCAGCAGTTGAGCATCTGCCTTTGGCTCAGGGCGTGATCCCGGTCCAGGGATCGAGTCCCACATTGGGCTCCCTGTGGGGAGCCTGCTTCTCCCTCTGCTAGTATCTCTGCCTCTCTCTGTCTTTCATGAATAAATAAAATCTTTTTTAAAAAGGCTAAAAATTTAATTTTTATGTTATGTGTATTTTATCACAAAATTTTTTAAAAAACAGGTGTGTAGGGAGTTCCATTTCCAGTAATATGGTACATTTAGCTATCCTGAAAAATCTCCTAGGACAAAAATACACAAAATAATAGAAAATTTTAAATATTTCATAAATGCATGGTTGAGGTAGTGGAAAGTAAGGGAAATCCTCAAGGTTTTAAAAAAATTCAGGATGAGAAAAACATGAATTCAGAGCAGGGAGTGAGCTCTGAAACAGGTAGCTGCCCTGATGTCATCTGCTGACCTGAGCTATTTTAATGGGCCCTCAATAGGAACAGAAAATGTGGAAACTAGACCCTCAGTGAGTGAACTAGAACAAACCAACCATCCCCAGAATGTGACAGTAAAGAAGAAACTTGCCCCTCTTGGCCGTGGCTATAGATGGAAGAGAAAAAAAAAAAAGGCCCCTATGAAATTTTCTAATTACAAACTAGCCTCTAGCAGCTTTGGTGCCTATAAGTCTTGATAATCCCTGTTGCTTCTAGATGTGGTCTCTTTACCCGAATATTTTTTTAAAATGTGAAAAATCATAATAGATAATTTTTCAGTAAAACTCACCTAATTCATTCACTTGTTCTTCATATGACACATTTTCCCAAACCTCTTACCCCTCCCCCCCAACAGTCTTCCTCTGGGCACTTTCTAGTTTGTTCCAGTGTCCTCTTAAGGAATGATGGCTACTATGGAAAATAATAAGAAGGATTTGGCTCAATCTGTGCAGAGTAGAATAGGACTATTGCTGCTTGTGATTGGTGTAATACTTATCTACTACTTGATAACAACGCTAAAAGTGAGTGGCTTGAAGTAAGATTTATAATCTCACTGTTTCTGTGGGTCAAGGATCTGGGCATAGCTTAGGTGGGTCCTCTGGCTCAGAGTCTCTCACAAGGTGGCAGTCAAGTCAGCTGGGCCACAGTCATCTCAAGGTTCAATGGGGGAAGGATCTGCTGCCAACCCTGCTCCTGAGGTTATGGATTGTCTTCAGTTTCTTCAGGCTGCTGGTCTGAAGGCCTTAATTCCTCACTAGCTATTGGCCAGAGGCCACCCTCAGTTACTTGCCTCTCAATAGGACAGCTTATAAATACAGTAACTTGTCTCATCAGAGTGAGCAAATGAGAAGAGCCAGAGAGAGAGAGAGAGAGAGAGAGAGAGAGAGAGAGAGAGAGAGAGAGAGAGAGAGAGAGAATATAAGGAAGCTAGAAGTCACAGTCTTTTATAATCTAATCATGGAAGCCACACCCCATCATTTTGGCAATAATCTATTTATTAGAAGCACATCAGTAGGTCTAGCCCACACACAAAGGGAGGGGATTACACAAGGCAATGATAGATCATTGGGAGACATTTCAGAAGCAGCCTACCACAACTGGACACCATACCTCTAATCCATCTAATTGGGACCTAAAAAATTAATGATTTAGATTTAAGTGACCCCTCAGATTAGTGGGGCCCTTAGGTACTTGGCAAAGGTAAATCTTACCCTTCTCTGGAGGAACTTACCTTAAGCTCAGGCATTAATTACTTCCACCAGGTAGAATTCCAACAAACAGGAGTTTGCAATATAAAGGGAAAAAACACTATCATGAGCAATAATTAGCAAAAACAAAGGATCAGAACAGCCAACATTAGAGATACTGGAATCATTGGATACATGATATATAATAAATAAGCATGTTAAATATGTAGAATTGAAAATATAATTAAGGAAAAAGGCAAAGTAAAAAAAAAACACAACAAATCAGATTTGAAACAAAACCAAATATAATTTCTAGAAATTAAAAATAAAATGGCTAAAACTGGAAAATCAATGGACTGGTCAGAATAGCAGATTAAACAAAGTTGAAGTTAAAAATAACGAACTGAAAGATGGATTTCAAGAAACTGCCCAGAATGCAGGATGATAAAGACATGGAAAATGTTAAAGAAAGGGAAAAAGACATAGGGGATAAAGAAACTATTATATCTAATCGGACTTTCAAAATGAGGAAGGAAAACTCAAGGGAAAAAGAATATTCAAAGTGAGAATGACTAAGAATTTATCATGTTTAAAAAAAAAAGAATTTGCCATGTTTGGTGAAGATGACAAAACATAAAATTCAACAAGCCGAATAGTGCTGGATACCCACCTAGCTTTCAGCTCCACATTCATCCTACTATCCCTGGCAAGGTAGCACTGGGTTGGATGTTTGCAAACCGCTTTCCCAGACTCCTTTAGCAAGTGGCTTCCTCCTGGGTTCCACCAATAAGAGGCACTAGTACCGAATCATAAGTAGAAAGAGGGTACTAGCAGGAGTTCTTCTCTCAAATTTGCTCACTTCCTATTTTTCCTTCTGGCCACTAGCCCTTAGCCACAACATTTCCTCCAACCGTCCAGCCCAATCATTCCTGGGATGGTGGCCCCCTCCACCACCCTCCAAGGTTCTGGTAGCATCACACCCTCCCAATTCTATGTCTGGGGGGCATAGTATAGGCCTAGAGATGTGCTAGCTGCTTTATGCTTTCTAATCTCCCAGCTACCTCACCTTTGTTCCTCTTTCAACCTTCCAATATATGTGTAGCCAATTCCCTTATAAAATCCTGTTTTGAGGGATCCCTGGGTGGCTCAGCGGTTTAGCGCCTGTCTTCGGCCTGGGGTGTGATCCTGGAGACCTGGGATCGAGTCCCACGTCGGGCTCCCTGCATGGAGCCTGCTTCTCCCTCTGCCTGTGTCTCTGCCTTTCTTTCTCTCTGTGTCTCTCATGAATAAATAAGTAAAATCATTTAAAAAATTTTTAAAAATCCTGTTTTGAAGTACCTAGCATGGTTGCCATTCTCCTGCCTGGACCCTGACCCATATAGCAACAAATTCCAAGCAAGTTAAAGAAAAAGAAATGAACATCTAAATACGCCAGAGTGGAACACTAAAAACAAGGCAGATTACCTAAAACAAAAGACAGTTAAACTGGCAACAGACTTCTCAACAGCAACAATATAAGCCAGAAAATAAGTAACATTCTCAAAATGCTGAGTGAAAACAACTTTCAACCTAGAATTATATGACCTATGAAACTATCATCTAAAATAAGAGGGAGGGACGCCTGGGTGGCTCAGTGGTTTGGCGCCCGCCCTTGGACCGGGGTGTGATCCTGGAGACCCAGGATCGACTCCCACGTCGGACTCCCTGTAGGGAGCCTGCTTCTCCCTCTGTCTGTGTCTCTGCCTCTCTCTGTGTGTGTCTCTTATGAATAAATAAATAAAATCTTTTCAAAAATAAATAAAATAAAATAAGAGGGAAATCAAGATAATTTCAGACAGGCCATAAGAGAATACTTTTACTTTAATACTTTAGAGCCTGCTGAATTAAATAACAAGGATGCACCGAGGTTTTGTTTAAACCTTGGAACTTGGGATTTAGAATTTTGTTTCCCACCTTTGGAAGTCCAAATGGCTAAAGCAGAGCAAAATATACCACCGCAGAATATGCCTCTTTGGCATATTAATTTAAGCTAGTGTTTTTGTTTTTGTTTTTAGAAACAGCAAACACGGGAGAAGCTCTGAAAACTGAATACAAGTTACCCTTTGTAAGAAATATTTAAAAGGCAAATCTCCATTTGTAGCGGTTTCTCCTGTACCAGAAGGAGGATGACTCTTAATCTCCAGAAACCCTTATCAGTACAGAAGGCAACAACTCAAAACTGCTTAACAGCCTTACCCTTGTTTATTGTGCTTTTCCTGGTCACCTCCCGTAACCGGCTCCCCCACCAAGTTCTTTTTCTTTTAGATGAAGATGATATTTAAGGTGGTAGCTTGGGCCATTTTAAGGAGTTATTCCATTTTCCTGGGTCTCTCCCATGTATATAGGAGGTGTACATGTTATTAAGCTTCTGTTTGCTTTTCTCCTGTGAATTTTCTATTATGGGGGGGCAGTCTCAGCCAAGAAATTGAAAAGGTAGAAGGAGAATTATTTTTCTCCTCTATATGGCAAATGCCTACTTCCACATCATTTCTGCAACCTCTGAAAATTTGCACAACCAGTGATCATATGATGGAGTGGGTATCATATATAATTAGTGAAACAATGTGAATAATATGAGTAAGATGTGTCACTTGCATCTACTGAAAACATTTTAATATTCACTTTCAAACATACACAGAGTCTAAAATAACTTTAGGTGAAAAAAACTTATTCATGCTAAGTTTAAAATCCATCACTTGATTAACAAATGTATACCCATTACTGAAGAGTAAAATGCTGTGGTAATTATAATTTTTTAAACTATTAAGTTTATGCAGAAAACCAACTAAGAATCTGCATTGCTTGGCTTTTGCTAGGTTATGCTGTAGCAACAAACTCTAAAATAAAGAGCTATATTTAGTTTTTTGTTCTTCACTTCCACTTAGGTCATAAACTTTCAAGAAAGTCTCACTAAGGAATTCCTCACATCTTGCAAGGGTAAATTAACGGCAGAAAGTTGGTTAGCCATGTCAACATTTCACAAGCAGGAAAAATTCCAACGTCCTGTTCAATAGCATCCTTGATAAATCATCTTCAATTTATACATGAAAAAATAATGTAAAGTATAAGAAGAATAAAAGTACTAAAGCAAAACAAGGTCTCAAAACCACATTTTATTTTATTCCCACTTATCAAATTTCAAAATAATAGACTTCTTGAGAAGGCTTTGAGAATTCCTTATAGTTCTGTGCCTGAGAAAGCTAAACGTTAAAGAAAAGTCTTATTGACAATATTACTATAGACTATAGGCCAGCATGGTTTCTCTTTTAAGGGCCAGATAACATTTTAGGCTTTGTAGGCCATTAGGTCTCTGTCATAACTACTCAACTCTGTTGTGGTGCAAAGCTGCCCTAGATAATATGCAAACAGAGAAGCATGGCTGTGTCCCAATAAAACTTTATACACACAACAGGCAGAGGGCTAGATCTGACCCTCATGCCATAAGTTGACATCTCCTACTAGATACTATAAACTATTTTCAATAGTTGAATATGAAGGATTTTTTTTGTATTTGCTGAAGCTATAAATGCTAGTTTCAAGTTCCTTCTAAAAAATGTATTATTGAAAAATTTCTTGAATAGTGTTCTTCTATATATAGAAAGGCTATGATATTGTTATATGTGCTATTTTATCCGAGAGATCAGACATTTGGATATGTAAAAACAACTACAGGTCATATTTAAGACTGACGATATGGTAGATTAATAATGAATTTCACTCTGCTTCTGTTCATAGTTCAGAGATTAAGGTCTCACACAGCTATCGACATAATGTATTCTGACTGAAGAACTATTTATAGGATGGAAAATCAGTGGTAAAATGTGTCACTATTATTAATAATAGAACAAACATGGTAAAGGCGGAGTGATTTAGGAATCATAAGTACACAGTGTTTTGTTTATATGCACTTCAGTACTGTAATCAGAAAGTAATTATCACTGTCTATAAGCAGAAGAATAGTGGGCCACTTCATCATACTTCAGTCAAAGACAAAAGTACATGATGTCCAGAGATTTTGGAATTGCCTTGTCGTATACTTAACAAGATGTTTCAACATGTTTAAAAGCCATATTTTTTTAAGATTTTATTTATTTATGAGAGACACAGAGAGAAGCAGAGACATAGGCAGAGGGAGAAGCAGGCTCCCTGTGGGGAGCCCAGTGTGGGACTCAATCCCAGGACCCCAGGATCATGACCCAAGCCAAAGGCAGATGCTCGGCCAGTGAGCCACCCAGGTGCCCCAAAAGCCATCTTGAACAAAAGCAAAATAATATGCTTTTTAGATGAAAAAAAAATACATTTTATTAAAACTGCTTGCAGAGAAAGTACTTTGCTTTGCTGGAACCTGAATGAAGAAGTAGCCAAACTGATGCTTTCAGGGTACAAATATTTCTTACATTATAGCTGCTAAAAAGATTCTCTTCCCACTCCAGAAAGATGCAGACATTCATGCACACAAAATGAAACTGAAATGCAGATGGAAAAACCTAGATGATTGGTTTCTTGAAAGCCAATTATATTGCTCGATTAGTACATTTTTAGAACCAAGGTTTATAAGGACAAACATTCACATGACTGTAAAGCAGCAGTTGCAGGCAATTCATATATATATATGAAACAGAACTGAAGACAGCACTTTCAGACGAGATTCAGAAAATATTTTCTTCAGCTGGAACTAGAAACTTCCATTTGTGGAACTGCTTCATCCAAACTGTGCCATCTTCAACCATACCAAGACTAGGGATTTAAAATGGAGAGGAGTCTTTAACTTAGTCGGTTCCTATTAAATAGAAAGGAAAGGCTTAGTAATTGTGTGGAAGCATCAACACTAGCAGTATCCCATAATGACAGCACTAAGCAAACAGTATGTGCTACTAGACCCTCCATAGGTGAGAGTGAACTTCTATTTATATGGTAATAACACCACTGCTTATTTCCAAGTGTTCCTCTCCTTCCAGGTGATGACATGGGTTAAGCACAACTATCTGACTACTTTTGGCTAATGAAACATGAGTGGAAGTAATATGTGCACATCTGGGCCAGGGCACTTCACTGCCAGTGGTACATACTCTAGTCTTTGCCACAGTAAATTCTCAACCTCATTTTGAGATGTGAGCATGATAAAATAGTGGAGTCTCCATCAGCATGCCAGCCCATGATGGATACGTAGCACAAACAAATAATTCTTTGTTGTTTTTAGCCCCAGGGATTTTTTTTAAGATTATTTATTTATTTATTTGACAGAGTGAGAATTCAAGAGCAGGGGGAGAAGCAGAGGGAGAGGGACAAGCAGACTCCACACCACATATGGAACCCAACATGAGGCTCCATTCTACGACTCCAAGACCAGCCCCTGAGCTGAAACCAAGAGTTGGGCGCTTAACCAACTGAGCCACCCACGTGCCCCTAGCCCCTGGGATTTTAGAATTTGCTTTAAGCATAACCTAGCTTATCCTATAAGTTAGTGTCATAAATGTATAGTGACCCCAAAAGCAAACTATCAGCCTACATTGATAAGAAATAAATATTCCTGCATAAAATATCAAACTTTAAAAATCTGAATACTAGTATTTTTCACCATAAAATGTAATAATATTTTTAAATTAATATCTCATGTTCTATCTCATGTTGATTCTGGTATCTCAGGAGTTTATTATATGATGTTGATATTCTGCTTCAGCCAAATACTGATCTTTAATTATGAGAGTGTCTTGCATTCAGCCAAAATATATATATGGTGCCCCCTCTAAAAATAATAAAGTAAACTTGGATGAATAAAAATTCAGCTATGTGCGGAGATCCCTGGGGGGCTCAGCGGTTTAGTGCCACCTTCGGCCCAAGACATGATCCTGCAGTCCCGGGATCGAGTCCCACATCAGGCTCCCTGCATGGAGCCTGCTTCTCCCTTTGCCTGTGTCTCTGCCTCTCTCTCTCTCTGTGTCTCTCATGAATTAAAAAAAAAAATTAAGCTATGTGTCCTCTATTTAAAATAGTTACCTGACGGGGGCCCTGGCTGGTTCAGGCAGTACAGCATGCGACTTAATCTTGGGGTCATTGAGTTCAAGCCCTGTGTTGGGTGTAAAGCTTCCATAAATAAATAAATAAAATAATTACCTGACAGAAACCTGAAACAATTTGTAAATTAGGCCACAAATCTATTTTAAGAAAAAATACCTTGATCTGGAATTCAGACATCTTTTCCTGCCATCTTACATCCTCTATCTTGTCTCTTCTGCTGCCACCAGCTGGCTTCCACTACTGATAAGTTCCAGAAACCAGCAGGATTCAATTCAGTGTTTTGTTTTGACTGCTAGGTCCCTGATGAGAACACCAAGTCAGCTGAATAAGTGAATTTTTAGGTTGGGAACAGAAAAACACAATCAACTCATTTCCAATATATTTTGGGTAATCAGATAGCCACACCATAGCCGGTACTTGTCCCAGCAAAGGTCCAGACAAGGCTTCAGGCTAACAAAAAAAAGATTTTAAATTAATAGTCTCTTTCCAGGGTAGAACAGAGTTAAAAACTGCAGTCATTATGCAAGAGTGAACAAAGGTCAGTTCAGACACAATAGCCTACCAGTAATCTTAGTGTAGCTTGAAGCTTTCATAACTTCAGAAGTACAAATGCTACAAACTTAAAATATCATTTGAAACTAGAAACACCAAATTTCTTTCATGCTTATCATTTAGTCTTGGGAATTTTTAAACAGTAAATGTAATTTATTTTTTATTTAACGTTATCTTCAGTTGAGAGACTAAAAAACTTGAAATTTAAAATTATTCAGAATTCACAAAATGAAAGTGTACAAGAAATTGAAATAAACTTTCAAGTGATGGATTTTACAAGTTTGTAGCAAGTATGCTTCTGAAATTATCAAAACTTAAAACTGCACTATGATTATTGGGGCAACTATACATGGAAAACTGGGGTCACGCAGTACTTGAATACAAACATTTATAACAAAAGAAAAACAAAAAACAAAAAAACATTTATAACTTATACTCAGCTGTCTAAAAAAAGTTGAAACATTTTATTACAACATATACACAAACATATATGCAAAGAGATATAAAACTGAGGCATAAGGTCTCTTGAAGCTAGAGGGACATGGTACTAAATTATTAAAACTTTAGGGAAAGGATGGGAGAAACAGGCACATTAGTAGCAGTATCTGTAATACAGCTTCCTAGTTTTATATTGTCATTTTTACTTTAGAGGTGCTAAGGGTCCATTTTTATTTGGGATAATTGTTCTTAAAATAGTATTATATTCACAATATTAGTATTGATATTATTATTGCTAATGATGCTTTTCCACAAAAGTTAACTTACAAAAAGACATGAACATTCTGATAATGCATAAGAACACTCCATAAATAGGAGTTTTCCTTTCCTTTAGAAGTCATCTAGGTCAGTGATGTTTAATCTTTCGTGCACAGTGGAATGGCCCAAGGAGCTTAAAAAATACCAAATCTTGGGTCCCACTCTGAGATTCACATTTTGTAGTCTAGGCTACAAAATAGGCATTAGAAAATTTAAAAGCCCTGCAATGATCCTACTATATACAGCCAAGCCTGAGAGCCACAACTCCAGGTCAACATATAACCAGGTATAGGTGAGCATAAAAATATGTGGAGATATTTAGAGCTCCAATTTTTTACACATAGCACCAATCTCAGAGTTCGTAATGGAAGGGGTTGCGGAAGGAACCTAATTTAATCAACAAGGATGAATCTCCAAAATATTATGTTGGTGGATGGAACTAGAGGGTATTGTGCTAAGCGAAATAAGTCAGAGAAAGACAATTATCATTTCACTCATATGTGGAATTTAAGAAACAAAACAGAGAGGATCATAGGGGAAAGGGAGGGAAAAATAAAATAAGATGAAAACGGAGAGGGAGACAAAGCAAAGAGGCTTAACCATAGGAATCAAACTGAGGTTTGCTGGGGCGGGGGGAGAGGCATTAAGGCGGGCACTGGAATGAGCACTGGGTGTTATATGCAACAGATGAATCACTAACTCTACCTCTGAAACTAATAATACACTATATGTTAACTAACTGAATTTAAGTAAAAAGTTTTTTAAGTAGAAAAAAAATATTATGTTGAATGAAATAATCCAGACACAAAGGAGTATACTTATTCTGGGAAGAGACAAGAATTCCTGAGATGGAAATGTTCTGTTGTTGTTGTTTTTTTTTTAAGATTTTTGTTTACGTATTCACGAGAGGCACAGAGAGAGGCAGAGACACAGGCAGAAGAAGCAGGCTCCATACGGGGAGCCCCATGCCGGACTCGATCCCGGGTCTCCAGAATCACGCCCTGGCCTGAAGGTGGCGCTAAACCGCTGGGCCCCCGGGCTGCCCTGTCCTGTTTTGATTAGGGTACACAGATGTATACGGTTACCCAAACTAAACGAAATTGATAATGGAGACCTGCATGATTTCGCTTTGTGTAAATTACACTTCAATTTAAAAAAAAAATAATTCACCTAAATCTGGATACCTATGACAGGGTCTGGGAGGCGGACACGTGACCCGCCATCTTCAGAAGTCCCCCTACTCTCACTAGCTTAAAGGGGACAGCAACACCTGAGCAGCACCGGAGAGAATACAGAACCAACAGCAGGGAGGGCCAAAGCCTCAGAAATCGCTAGAGGGCTGGCAGCCGGCCCGGAGCCGACGCCCACACCTCTACGGCCGGGTGTCCCACGAAAATAAGCCCCCGCACCCTCTTCCGGTGCGCACATGGCCGGCTGTGTACTTTAAGGAAGGGTCCGGGGGGAAACGGCGCCGCCGCGAGAAAGGAGCCGGCGGCAGCTTGGTTCCTGCGCGGATGCTGGGGCCGTAGGCACCGCGCTTTCGGCTGGTTGCGGCTCGCAGGGAGGAGGACGCCGCGGCCCGCTTTCCCTCCGCCGCCTCCGCCACTGCCATGATTCCAGTGTCGCTGGTGGTAGTGGTGGTAGGCGGCTGGACTGCCGTCTACCTGACCGACTTGGTGCTGAAGGTGAGGGCCACGGGCCTAAAGCCCAAGCCCGCGGTGTCCGGGGCCGGGGCGCAAGGCCCCAGGGCTTTCCTCCCGCTGCCTCGCGCCTCCCGGGCTGGAAGCCGCGGGGCCGATACCCACGTGCGCCCTTTCGCGTGGCGCCGGGCCCCGTGGGGTAAATAAAACACGGCGGCCGCGGGAGGGGTGTGGCGGTCTGCGCAGCCGCCGCAGTCGCACTGCGGGGCGGTCCGGGCCCCGCCGCCTTCGGGTCCTGCCCGGGAGGTGCCCGTAGTGGGCTCGGGGCGGCCGGGGCTTGGGCAGGCCCCGCGGCACTGTCCCCGGGGGGAAAACTAAAAGTCCGCCTAGGAAAGGCATCGCTTTCCCTCATTGCCTTTAAGGCCGCGACCCTGCAAAGACGGTGGTACTGCAGTGAATCTAAATCCGGTTGTGATTTAGACCAGCGGTCTCCAACTTTTAAAGTGCATACAAGCAGTTGGACTTCCTGTTAAAATTCGCTGTCTGATTCAGCAGGTTGGGGGCGGGGCCTAGGATTGTGCGTTTGTAACCAGTTCCCAGGTGCTGCCAGTGCAGTTAGTGCACAGACCGTACCTCTAAGCAGCGTACCGAGGTCACAGGATTTAGAGAACTAGTTTCTGACTCCAATTCCGATTTGCACCCTGCACCCACTTCTTCACGCTAACCTCTTTCCCCCACCCCACACCCCCCGGGTGCGCGGTCCACTCTTCAGCTATTTGGGAAGCGTAGCAAAAACAATGCACAATTGTCCTATCGCGTCTTTCAAGCAACCTTTGGAATTGAATAGCGGGGTGGGGGCGGTAGGGGGGTGGAGGTAATGATACAGTCATTACAACATACAGATTTTATTCCACAGTACAGTTCTCATATGTTTAATAAAACCTTCATGTTACAAATACCACTTTAAATAGAGTATTAGAGTTTAGTATTGTGTGTTTTAGGTGTAACAGTAAAATGAAATGATACTTGTGCTTCTTTGTGCATTTCAGCTTGCAGAGTGAGGAGGTTTTACAGTAGAGTCCTTAGAGCAAGAGCTGGGTTCAGCCACTTCTCAGCCTTTGTGACCTTGGCCAAATTACTCTCTGTGCCTCGGTTTCTTCATCTTCAAAATTGAGGTAATAATAGTAAGGATCTTCCGAGGTTGTAGAGAGGGTTACAGTGGTTCATACACATAAAGCTTTGCTACTGAACCTGAAATTAAAGGACCAGCAGCACTCGCATCATCTGGTAGCTTGTCAGAAATGTAGAATCTCAGACCTTATCTCTGACCTACAGAATCAGAATCTGCATCTTTTCAAGATTCTCAGGTGCTTCCTCTGCAGGTAC
This sequence comes from Vulpes lagopus, assembly GCF_018345385.1. Taxonomy (NCBI): domain Eukaryota; kingdom Metazoa; phylum Chordata; class Mammalia; order Carnivora; family Canidae; genus Vulpes; species Vulpes lagopus. The sequence goes on from NC_054848.1 coordinate 17,675,233, forward strand.
TTAGCATAGTGTTTAGTATATCATAGCAGTACTGGCCACTGCTTCTTTAAACAGTGATTCTGTTCAGAAAAAAAGCCGCATGATTTCTTCGTGTTGCATATATGACAAAAACCCAAAATAAAAAGAACTTTTCAAACCTCCAGTCTCTTGTCAAGTGTGTGAGGTGATCAGGTTACTTTAATTTCAGTAACAGCCCCTAGCTCCCCAAACAGAGCAATATTCCTTGACCAAAAGACCTAACTCTCACTCAGAATATCTGCCTGGGGAATTGGAGAGACCTCAAGTTTAGGAGTCTGCACCTTCAGCTTCTCTGCTTCCAACTTGCTCTGCTGTTCCACATTTGAGTCTTCTAGGATTTACTCAGTAGACTTATACTGAAGGGTTGTGTTGCTCTACTTTTCAAAGTCTGGGAAAACAATCAAGTTTTTTAAGACTTCACCTGAAGACTTAGAACAGAGAACACTACAGATCTAAAGGCAAACAGATACCTGTATCAGGCCATTTTTTTATGACTGTGATAGGGCTCAAATATCCTTCTAGAGACAGATTTCTCAGATGGATGAATATCAGTATGACAAAATACTTAACAGTACTTAACAGTAACTGAGGGGTAATAGGGGTCAACGTCAGGGTATATAAAACAACCTTATGTTATCCAAAATCCTATATTACTCAAGGACTTAAGACATCCCTAAAGATAAAACTTGTGAGGTTGTGTATAAGCAGCTATCCCCTCAACCCTGAAAAATGTTTTAAGTTTCTAAGACCAACATGGCTTTACAGCAGTTTTGTACTTTTATATAATCAAAGGCAGCCTAATTTCTTAGGGTTGTTGCCCATAAGAGGATAGAAAACATTGATTCCAACTAACTTGACCCCTGTGTGGGATTGTTGGATTGTTTTTTTTTTAATTATAACATAAGACTTCCTTTTGTGGTGACAAGGCTTCTAGACTTCTGCTGCCCAGTGTGGTAGCCACCAACTACAAGGAGTGCTAGAACATTTGAAGCGGCACCAGTCCAAATTGAAATGTGCAATAACACTAACACTGGATACAGAAACCTATGTACAAATAAGTAAATGGAATGGAAGTATTTTAATAGTTTGTTATATGTTGAAATGATAGTATCTTATTTTTAGTTTAAAAATATATTTAAATTGATCAGTCTCTGTTTACTTGTTAAAGTTCATCTACTAGAAAATTTAAAATTACATTTGTGGCTCACATATTTCTATTGGACAGTGCTCCTGTAAGAGCTCAGCAACCTTTTTCTGTAAAGGGCCAGATAAGGATTTTAGGCTTTGTGAGCCACATAGCATCTCTGTTACATATTCTTGTTTTTTGTTGTCTTTTTTTATAATCCCTTAAAAAATGTAAAAACTGTCCTTCACTCACAGGCTATCCAAAAACAGGCTGTGTTATGGTGTCCCTGGTTGTCTCAGTCAAGTTCAAGCCCCACATTAGGCATAGAGATTACTTTAAAACAAAAATGGGCTGTAGACCACATTTAGCCCATGGGCCATAGTTTACCAGACCCTAACCTCAACAGATCAGCTTAATATCCTGAAGAATAAACATAAGGCTTTTAAATTTTAAGTATCTGGGTAGTCAATATCTTGCTCTCCTGTAGAAAAGACTTTTTGATTTTCTTAAACATCATACATGTTCTTCAAAACTGAGTGACGTGGAACTTTTCTTTTTTTCCTAGTCATCTGTGTATTTTAAGCATTCTTATGAAGACTGGCTGGAAAACAACGGATTGAGCATCTCCCCTTTTCACATAAGATGGCAAACTGCTGTTTTCAATCGTGCCTTTTACAGTTGGGGACGGCGGAAAGCAAGAATGCTTTACCAGTGGTATTCTTCATTTTCTTTTTTTTTTTTTTGGTTTAAATTAGTCATGATCATGAGAAGTGCTTGTTAAATGAACTACTTCCATAATTTTCCAATCTACTGAGTTTTAAAATGTTGGCTGTTTAAAATTCTTCTGGTTTTATATAAACTTAGGGGATTACATCATTGTGCTTTGGCATACATCAAAAATCAAGGTTCTGTATCTTGATCTGAGTGGCAGATACATGGGTGCACATGTAAAAATTCTGTGAACTGTACATATGAGACTTGTACACTTCACTGTGTAAGTTATACAGTATTAGAAATGCAAAAACAGGGACACCTGGGTGGCTCAGTAGTTGAGCCTCTGCCTTCAGCTCCAGGCGTGATCCCGGGATCCAGGATCGAGTCCCACATCAGGCTCCTTACAGAGAGCCTGCCTCTCCCTCTGCCTGTGTCTCTGCCTCTCTCTCTGTGTGTCTCATAAATAAATAAATAAAATCTTAAGAAAAAAAAAGAAACGCAAAAACAAAGAAAAATGAAAAGAAAAAGAGCATTTTCCATCAGGAAACTAATTCTGTAGAATTCTGTCCCCCACCATCATACATAGAAACAAAGGCCCTGGGAGTCATAGGATGCCCAAGTCTGCAGGCTTTCCCTATACTGCTTTTGTGATACCCCTCCAGGGGAATGACATTTAAGATATTTCACAACCAGTAAGGCATATAACAAACCAATTGGGAAAATGGCCCACCACATTGTAGCAGCAGGGCTCTGGAGTCCCCTGGCCACCTGGCCATGCCAGGCATACCCCTTTAGTTTAATAAATTTCTTAAATCAAGGAGCATATATTATTTATTGTTAAGAGGTTTATAATGATCTCTGGGACACCCTAGAGACCAATAGGTTTTGTAGTTGGCAGAATAGAGTGTGGGCATGGGAGGCCTTTGTCTAAATTCCTTTTTATTAGAAATGTAGCTCCAGATAGATTAGAGCTAAATGTAAGTAATCAGATCATTAAAGAGCAAAAAATGCAATAGCAGATCAAACAAAATAGAAAAAAAGAAAATAATAAAGAGCAGAAATTAGTGAAATAAAAACTATATGGAAAGAAAATCAGCAAAGCCAAGTATTGGTTCTTTGAAAAGATTAATAAAACTAATAACCCCCCCAAAAAAACTAATAAACCCTTTCCGTAATATGAAGAAGAAAAGAAAATACAAGTAAAAATCAGAATTGAATGGTTATTACAAAAAAAAAATAAAAAGTAGTAAGCATTAGTAAGGATGCAGAGAAAAGGGAACCCTGGTACACTGTTGATGGTAATAAATATTGGTGCAACCACTGTGGAAAACAATATGCGGGTTCGTCAAAAAAACTAAAATACCACCAGATGGTAGCTACACTTGTAGTGAGCATAGCAGCATAAATGTATACATTTGTTGAATCATTCTGTTGTATACTGAAAGTAAGGTAACATTATATGTCAACTATACTTCAATTTAAACAAAAAAAAGACATACCAAAAGATCCAGTATTTCCACTACTAGATATTTAAAGGAAACAAAAACACTGATTCAAAAAGATATATGCACCCCTATGTTTATTGTAGCATTATTTACAATAGCTGTGATATGGAAGCAGCCCATGTCCATCAATAGATGAATGGAGGGGCACCTGGGTGGCTCAGTCAGTTAAGTGTTCAACTCTTGATTTCAGCTCAGGTCATGATCTCAGGGTTATAAAATTGAGCTCTGTGTCAGGCTATGCACTGGATATGGAGCCAAAAAAAAAAAAGATGAATGGATAAAGAGAATGTGATATATATATATAAAATGGAATATTAGTCATAAAAAAGAATAAGATCTTGCCATCCATTTGCAACATGGATGGACATACAGGGTATTCTAAGTGAAAAAAGTTAGGGAAAGAAATACTATATGATTCCACTTACATGTGGAATGTAAAAACAAAAATGAACACCCAAACAAAAACTAAGCAGAGTCTTAAATACAGAGAACAAACTGTTAGTTGCCAGACAGGAGGTGGGTAGAGGGATGGGTGAAATAAATAAAGGGGATTAAGAGCTACAAATTTCCAGTTACAAAATAAGTCACAAGAGATAAAAAGCAGAGGATAGGGAATATAGTCCTCAATACTGTAATAATATTGTATGGTGACTACACTTATAGTGAGTATTGAATAATACATAGAATCAATATGTGGTACACCTGAAACTAATAAAATGTTATATGTTAATTGTACTTCAATTTTAAAAAGTCAGAATTGGGGACGCCTGGGTGGCTTAGTTGTTGAGCGATCATAAAATAGAGCTAAAACAAAATGCAAACAAAACTGGTATATGAAAAAAGAAATGGATGTCTATAAAGTCAAAAGAGCTTTCATAATTACATGAGAACAAGATCAAAACAATTCTGTGTAAATGGGCAAAAGACATGAAACAAACTTCTTTTTTAAAAAAATTTTTTTAAAGATTTTATTTATTCATGAGAGACAGAGAGAGAGAGAGGCAGAGACCTAGGCAGAGGGAGAAGCAGGCTAGGCTCCCCATGGGGAGCTCAATGCAGGACTTGATCCCAGGACCCCGGGATTACGACCTGAGCCAAAGACAAATGCTCAACCACTGAGCCACCCAGGTGTCCCAGGAAACAAACTTTTTATTGAGAACAATAGTCAGCCTCTTCAGTGATGAGAGAATTAGAAAGTATTACAACTGCTTAAGACATCAGTGCCTGTGTTCAATCACATACCTCAAGTTCAATTAGGAAAATGAGGCAGAGTTATTGAAATCCTGTTTTTTTTTAAGTTATTGAAATTCTTATCCATTATTTTGAAACTATGAAATGTGGCAGGTCGATGAATTTGTTAACCCATGAATTGTGAGGAATCGTATGTTTATGTGATTTTGTTTCCTCCTGACAGGTTCAATTTTGGAATGGTGTTTGGCGTCATTGCCATGTTCAGCTCTTTTTTCCTCCTTGGGAGAACGCTGATGCAGACTTTGGCACAAATGATGGCTGACTCTCCCTCTTATTCTTCTTCCTCTTCTTCCTCTTCCTTTTCTTCTTCCTCCTCTTCCTCTTCATCATCTTCCTCTTCTTCCTCTTCTTCCTCCTCTTCCTCCTCCTCCTCACTTCACAATGACCAAGTGCTACAAGTTGTGGTAAGTACCTTTCTTTTTTGCTTTAAGTTTATTGTACCACAAATATAAGATATTTCTTCTGGTTAACATTACTCCTATCCATATTCTAAATATGGAAATCAATGAAAAGTCTCACGGTTTCTCAAATTACCTGCTTAATCGAAAATATTAATAGGAATATAGTAAAGTTTTGTTGCTATATGTAGCAGTAGTAATGGAACAAATTCACCGGCGTCAAGACTGTCAACAATTACACAGATACATGGTTTAATTCATGTTGTCTTCTTGAGGTGTTAAATGATTGTTTCTATCAAGGAATAAGTTTGCCTCTTTAAGATCTCTATACCATATAAATAAATTGCATTTTAACCCTATGTAAAGTATTTCCCTTTCTGCTTCATGGCTTTCAGACTTTAACCAATAATATCCTTTTATTTAAAGATATAAGACCTTGAATGGTCACTGTGACTTCCTGATGTGAAGAATAATGTGCTGAGTTTTACTCCTTTGACTATAAGCTATTTATAATAATTCTCACTTGAAAGCACATGCATAAACCTATACCTTACTGATGCATGTCTCCAGAGTTTGGAAGGGTGCTTTACCATTGACTAACTTTTATTTCAAATTGTTTACATGTATAGTTTTTTATTTCCCTGAGTTGTGGGTGTTCTGTTCTTAATCATGCTCTTATTAATGGAGTAGACTATTTAAGAGCTAGTTACAGGTTTTTTTAACTCTTTTTGTGTGTGTGTGTGTGTGTGTGTGGTTTCTACTAGATGGGGCCACTATCGGGAAGTTTAGAAGTCGTTTGTAGAGAATGATAATGAATCTCTCCTATGGTCATAGCTGTTTTTTAAGGGTTCAAAGGATTCGCCAGGTGAGGCCTCAGAAGAGATGATTTATTTCTTCAACATTTACTAAGTGTAGTCTGCCTACTGGCTCTGTGCTGAGTCCTACTTATATGGGGAACAAGATCCAATCCTAGCACTCAGGGAGCTTTTAGTCTAGAAGGAGAGCTACTGTGATTGTGCTACAGTTGGACAGAGTTCAAGGTGCTGTGGGAACAGAGAAAAGGCATGCTGAGATGTCCCTGGTACTGGGAAGAGAGGAGAGAAGAGCTTCATGGGAAGGGTGAAGAGAGTCCCCATAGCCTCTCAGGAAAGATGGCAATTGAGCATCCCAGTAACAGAGGGAACCATATTTGCCTATTTAAGGTCTTTATACTGTGTAAATAAATTTCATTTTAAACCTATGTAGGGATCCCTGGGTGGCGCAGCGGTTTGGCGCCTGCCTTTGGCCCGGGGCGCGATCCTGGAGACCCGGGATCGAATCCCACATCAGGCTCCCGGTGCATGGAGCCTGCTTCTCCCTCTGCCTGTGTCTCTGCCTCTCTCTCTCTCTCTCTCTGTGACTATCATAAATAAATAAAAAAAATAAATAAACCTATGTAAAGTGTTCCCCTTTAGGGAGAGGGGAATAATAGAGTTATAATGAAACCTAGGTAATATACTGTGCTTCCTGAGTGAGGTTTTTTTGCCCATTTTATTTTATTCTTGCAGCAATCTAGAGGGAAGTATCTCATCACAGATGAGAAAACCAAGGAAGAGACATGTTAAGTCACTAGCCTGTAATCACAGCTCGTAAGTGGTGGATCCATCATTCACCCACCACTGACCTCAGAGCCATTATGCTCTACTCCCTAAAGAAAGACCAGTAACGGGGATCTCTGGGCGCTCAGCAGTTTGGCACCTGCCTTCGGCCCGGGATGTGATCCTGGAGTCCCAGGATCAGGTCCCATGTTGGGCTCCCTGCATGGAGTCTGCTTCTCCCTCTGCCTGACTCTCTCTCTCTCTCTCTCTCTGTCTCTCATAAATAAATAAATAAATAAAATCTTTTAAAAAAAAAAAAAGAAAGACCAGTAATTCTTTAAAGAACTACAAAGTCACTTTCACCTGTGTCTAGGAGGTATATGGTGCAGAAGATAAGATGGGAAATATAGATAGGGTCTGGGTTATGAAAGACTATTCTAAGAAGTTTTTATTTGGGGGGTTATCAGGCTAGTTCAGTGAGGCTGCAGTCATCCTAAATTCTCAGGCTACACAATTGGTTACTGTTTGCCAAAGAGGATAGTAGAGAAAGAAGCAAGTTGGGAGGAAATCTGATCATTCACCTGTCTCCTTGCTAGGATTAGAATGGCAAGGTGTTCAGAGAATAAATTATTTCTTCTTTCTGCTTCTCAGTTTATTAATAGAGCTCACAAAAATATTGACTCTGTTAGGTTCTAAAGGTTCCTGCTTTAGAACCATGAAAAGGTCAGCTGTTCTCTGTAGTCCACTGTGCATATTTATGTATACATTTAAGAATGTTCTGTCTCCTGACTTTGATAGGAGTTCTTATAGCTCAGAGAACATACTGTCTATTTACATTATAATTCCTACAGCCTCATTCAGTATTAATTTCCAAAAACCTGGTACTCTCTGTCATTGAGAGATCAGAATTCTGGTACATCTAATACCCTCTATAATCATGGCCAAGACAGATGGGCAGTCACATACTGTTGCCAGCAAATAAGATCTGCCATCTGTTAGTATAGTCACACACCCAAATCCTTACCTTATCTCATCATTACATCCAGAAAATAATAAAGCAAAAGGGGCACCTTGGTGGCTCAGTCAGTTAACATCCAGCTCTTAATTTAAGCTCAGGTCATGATCTCAGGGTTATGAGATCAAACCCTCCTTTGGACTCTGTGCTCAGCATGGAACCTGCTTGACATTATCTCTCTCCCTCTCCTTCTGCCCCTCCCCCCAGTGGTGCTCTTTCGCGCGTGCGCGCTCTCTCTCTCTCTCTCTCAAATACATAAAATGTTTTAAAATAGTAATAAAGGAAAGGAACCACTGTCCTATTGAATCAAGCCTACTGATTAATTTGAAATAAAGATAAAATAAGATACATACTTTGTGATATAGAGAGAATGTATAAGAATGAATCTTAAGTATGTAAACTTAGAAGAAGGGTCAGAGAAAAGGAAACCACTGATCTGAACAGGCGGACACCTAACACCATGGAGTGGAGCAGGTATGCAGAAGAACGCACCCAGATATTCTTAGAAAGAGTTGCTTAGTAGGGTCTCAGTAAAGAGAACTTCAGATAATGAGTGTCATTAAAATATTCATATCTTTTGATCATTTATTTCCACATCTAGGACTCTAGTTTTAAAGAACTACGGAAAAAATAGTATTCATCTAATTCTTACCCTAATATGGAAAAAACAGTATTCATCAAATTCTTATCCTAACATTATTTCTTATTACGAAGAATTGGAAACAACCACAGCGTGTAATCGAGAAGTGCTTAAGTTATGGGATTGTTACACAGTGCAACATTATGCATATGTTAAAAATGAAGGTTATGAAAACTAGTTTCATAACTAGGGAAAAGACACTTGCAATTAATGAATTTAGAAAGTGATCCAAGCAACATTGTTTGAATCTCCTTTTTAGCCTCTAAGGAGACTTAAAAGTGAAATTCCTCTATGCACAAAAATAAATTCCAATTGAATTAAAATTGAAACACAAAATCATAAGACCTTGAAAAACAAAAAAACGGGTTTCTGCTTACATGAATACAGAATTCGGATGAAATAGGGATGCCTGGGTGGCTCAGCGGTTGAGTGTCTGCCTTTACCTCAGGGCATGATCCCAGGGTCCAGGATCAAGTCCCGCATCAAGCTCCTTACAGGGAGCCTGTATGTCTCTGCTTGCCTATGTCTCTGCTTCTCTCTCTCTGTGTCGCTCATGAATGAATGAATGAATGAATAAAATCTTAAAAAGAATTAGGATAAAATAAGCATAACACTAATGGTAGAAACCATGAATATTAATAGATTTGACAACATAAAAATTTTTGTATATCAAAAAACTAAAAGCAAAATAAATTAAAAGGCAAAAGACCTTGGGAATACATCTATGACTAATCGTTGATATTCGAAGTGATCTTACAGAGCAATAAGAACAAAAGACCATGCTACAAGAAAAAAATGGACAAGTCATGAGTAGGTTACTCACAAAAGACCTATCAGTATCAGAAGTAGAGGAAAAGTTGAGCTTTAATAATCATCAAAGAAATATAAATCAAACAATGAGATGCTTTTTATTTCCCTCAAGATTTGAATAAGTTTGCCCAAGGTTATGGAAGGGTCTGCTTCTGGAGAACAGTTTGATATGTATCAAACTTCTTTAAATTGTGTGTAATGATAGCATATATTACCCTCTCAGTAAAGCATAATACTAAACATGGGGCAAGGATTATCTCATTAAATCTTCAAAATTACCCTTTTATGTAAACATGGTTCTTTCCATTTTAATAATGAGGAAATTGCAATGCTGGGGGAAATAATTCAAACTTCCTTGAGGTCACTTAGCTAGTTAGAGATGGATCCAGAATGTCAAACCCAAGTGTCATGTCTGTATTCAGAGCCTGAACCAACCATGCTTGTTTAAGAATTTATTCCCCCCAAATATTTGAATATATGTGTCCAAATGTGTTTATCACAGTATTATAAGAGGAGAAACTTTTAAAACAAATGCCTATTTTATAGAATGCAATACAGCTATTAAAAAATAATGAGGGGCGCCTGGGTGGCTCAGTCCCTTAAGCATCTACCTTCAGCTCAGGTCATGATCCTGAGATCCTGGGATTGAGCCTCACCTTGGGCTCCCTGTTCAGCAGGGAATCTGCTTCTCCCTCTCCCTCTGCAACTCCCCTCTGCTCGTGCTCTCTCTCTCTCTCAAATAAATAAAATCTTGTTTTAAAAAAAGTCACGTTGACCCAGAAAACACTCATGGAAAAATATTTGTGATTCTAAGTGAAAGAGGCAGGTTTTAAAACCATATTTATAATAAAAGTATAATTTTTTAAAATATACATACATGAAAAGACTAGGAGGACATAAATTAAAACATTGAGAATGGTAATGGGTTTTTGTTTTGTGTTTTGGGAGCAGGATTATACGCTTCTGTTTTCTTTGATTTTTCCAGTTTTCCTACTTTTTTTTTTAATTTTTATTTATTTATGATAGCCACACACACACACACACACACACACACACACACAGAGGGATAGAGAGAGAGGCAGAGACATAGGCAGAGGGAGAAGCAGGCTCCATGCACCGGGAGCCCGACGTGGGATTCGATCCCGGGTCTCCAGGATCGCGCCCTGGGCCAAAGGCAGGCGCTAAACCGCTGCGCCACCCAGGGATCCCCAGTTTTCCTACTTTAAACACATTTTATAATTAAAATAATAAGACAGAGGAGGAATTTCCTCCAGAGGGATACTTTTAGGGTCCAGCTTCTGGACTATGAGAAATAGATGTTCAGTATGTAAATAATATTAATGATGCCTGGCATGCCCCACTTAACCTTATTTATGGAATTTCTCCTTAATAGATGACATAAGTTGCGAGTGATTATTTATCTTACAAGACAGTTCTTGGGTATCTAAAAAACTTGACCATGCAGCCCTTACAGTAGCAAATTGGCCTTGTATATGCAGTAATACATATATGCACACCATCTTAAGAGCAAGTGATTGCAAGACAACTTCTGCTTCTTCATAGGCCCTTGGTATGTCTGTATGTTTCAAATAACTTTCTGCATTTAATTTTAATGTAATACTTATTATTCTGATACTATTTTTTCTGACCAATGTATTTGACAAATTGATATAATCAAAGAAAAGGAGGGCATGGGGAGGCCTGGGTGGCTCAGCAATTTAGTGCCTGCCTTTGGCCCAGGGCGTGATCCTGGAGTCCCGGGATTGATTCCCACAATGGGCTCCCTGCATGGAGCCTGCTTCTCCCTCTGCCTGTGTCTCTGCCTGTCTCTCTGTGTCTCTCATGAATAAATTAATTAATTAATTAATTTTAAAAAAGAAAGGGAGGGCATGGTGCTCCCACACCAATGAGGCATTTTTTTTATACTTAATTACCCTAATTACCAGTGCTCATGTAACTGGAGAATACTAAAATGAAAACTCAGGACACAGGAATATCCTGTACTACTCACTGAAGTAGTTGGAACCTTGCAATAACAATTCAGAGGAAGTACTAGGAATTCTAATAAGAATTTCCAAATCAGGCTTTTAGCCCCCAAGGGTAAAACAGTTGCCGACTCTGTCACTGTCACTCCACATTCCCTGGCATTTTGCCAGGCTTCCTAATTCTTTCCCATGGTGAAGACTTCAGGAAGCAAAAGCTTCAACTTTTTAACTTGGTGTTTCCTGTTATCTCTAGATTAGAGATAGTGTTTCAAAAACTGCTTAGTTCAAAAAACTGATGTTCTTACTTTTATTGTGACAGAAGTAGAGAAGTGAACCATTCATTCATATTACTTTTACTTTAAAATATTTATTCATTCATTCATTCATTTGAGAGAGAGAGAGAGAGAGCACACAAGGTGGGGGAGAGAAACTCCAGCAGATTCAGTGCTGAATGCTAAGCCTAAAGCAGGGCTCAATCTCATGACCCTGAGATGACCCGAGCCAAAACCAAGAGTCAGATGCTTAACCAACTGAGCCACCCAGGCACCCCTACTTTTAGTGTACAGAACCATCAGCCTGGAAGTTTAAGCTTTAACACAGAGTGAACATGTGGTTTCCTGGTGCCCAACTGTGTATTTATCATTGTGTCTGTGAACAGGTTCCTGGTATAAATTTACCTGTCAACCAACTGACCTATTTCTTCGCTGCAGTTCTCATTAGTGGTGTTGTACATGAAATCGGACATGGGATAGCAGCTATTAGGTAATGATATTTTTCTTTCTACTACATGTAAAAACTCTTTACTTAGGATTTATTACTAAAATATGCTACATTTGATATTTTTTCTTTCTATGGATTTTGCCCAGTGCATATCCACATTATTTTGAGGTACCTTCTCTTTTATAAAGATTAATATGTTGATGAATATACTCAACTATGTACACATCTCTAATCTAGGTCTTTCTATCCTTTGCCCTTTAACAGCATGGTTGTATCTTCATGGTTCTTCAAGATTTTCATCAAACACTGAAACCTAATCTTTATATTCATCATTAGGTCAGAATGCACTTGGAGCCCACTCGCTTGACTTCTTAGTACTTTGTTTGACTTACTGGCTGAAATACTTCTCTGCTTTTACTTATGGCCTCTGCTGGCTAGAGCAAGAACATTGAAAGCTCTGGGTTTGTTAAAAAATATCATAGTCTATCTAGAAACCCAAGTAGAAGATAAGAGAGGATGAGACCTGGAACTTGCTTCAAGTATGCCCTCCTCTTGTCTTGACTACTCAAATGTATCATTGTAATTACACCTGAGCATTTTAAAGGCTCCTAAACTTATAAAGTTGTGATAGGAGAGCACAATTTCCCCTTCACTCCCACTGATAATTATTGCAGTGATGAACACACATACTGATGGAAATGTGTTTTATCCTCTGGGTATATGTACCATATGAAAGGTTTCATAGAAGAAGATGTAATCACTTCTTACTACTTTCCAGTTGCTTATGAACAAGAGTCTGTTGACTACCAGTAAACCCTCATCTTGACAGAGCATACACTGTTACACAAGTGTGACATATAGTGGTTTAAGTGGGCAGCCTCTTTTTCTTTTTATCTCTCACTTTTGCTTCCATATTTTTGGCATTGCAGCTTTTAGGGTTCTGCATATAAAATCAGTGTTATTAACAGTTTATTACTTCAATGAATATTCATGAAACAGTGCAATCTTTTATAAAATCCAACTGCCAAGTGAAAGTGAGTTTTGCAGTCAATCTTATATACTCATTACTAAATGATAGTACGATATATTGGGGGGATGGCTTTTTTAGTATGGTTGTTTGGTCTTATGAGGCTGTTAGGTGTAATTCAAGTTTTAGAGAATGAATTGATAAAAAAAATAGTTTTCTTAAGAACAATTGAGCATTATGCATATCTAAGTGTATTTATTTTAACACTAATTCAATAGGAATATACTTAGATAAAACTCCACTTTTATTTATAATTGCTAAGACAGGTATAAATATTTAGATACTTTACTTGAATTATATTTTCCATTGTGTCCTCTGAAAATAATTCAAAGTAAACCATAAAATTCTTTCATTTACCTTCTCATGGAAATATTAACCATTTCTTTATATATGACTAATTTCAAGTTATTGCTCAGCGTATTGGTTTCTAAAAGTTTTGAAGCTTTAAGCCTATTTCAGAATGCCCTTGTTTTATGCAATTTCACAGATAACCAAACCTGTACACTACTGTAAAATTATGGAGAGATAACTACCATATATGAGTTTATTTTTCTTGACTGTCCAGAGACACCTGTTAAGCAAGAATTTAAATTACAGTAGGAAGTTTTAAGATTAAATACATTATTAATTTGAAAAATGCAATACTAGTTGTTAATTCCTTTTTCTTTTGTGATTTCTTAGGGAACAAGTTCGATTTAATGGCTTTGGGATTTTTCTCTTCATTATTTATCCTGGAGCATTTGTTGATCTGTTCACCACTCATTTGCAACTTATATCACCAGTCCAGCAGCTAAGGATATTCTGTGCAGGTAACAGACTTAAATTTCTTTATTCATGTGCATATTGTTATGGAAAGTAGTCACATCACAAATGAAAATGTCTCATCTTTTAGTTGATAAATTCAGTTTATAAGATTCTCAGTTAAAAGTAATAAAGCAAGGGGCTTTGGGCTGGCTCAGTCTGAGGAAGCATGTGCCTCTTGAGCTCAGGGTCATGTTGGGTGTAGAGATTACTTAAGTGTTTTTTTTTTAAAGTAATAAAGCAAAATAATTTACATTCCAGTTTCTTCAAAAACAACAATTTTTAAAAGACTGAAAGTAAAATGAACAGGACATACCATGTAAATGTGAACAGAAAATATGACTACATTAAATTACTTAGACATAAGGGGTCACTTAATAATCATAAGGAATGTAATCCACAATGACAGTGTAATCATTGTAAACTCACTACATCAAGTAACAAACCATCAAAACAAAAATGGGAAAAATGCAAGGAAAAAACAAAAATATAATAAAGGAAGCTGATCTCATTTCTCAATACATGGCAGATAAGTATGAAAAGTCAGATGATCAAAACTCTTAAGTAGTAAAGGAAAATTCAATAAATATGTCAAACTCTATATCATGACAATGTCTTTTCAATGACCGTGAAACATAAAAATTGACCAATTTAAATCAAAACCTAATTGTGGTATATTTAAAAATGATAATGAGAGGCAGCCCAGGTGGCTCAGCAGTTTAGTGCCACTTTCAGCCCAGAGCCTGATCCTGGAGACCTGGGATCGAGTCCCACGTGGGGCTCCCGGCATGGAGCCTGCTTCTCCCTCCTCCTGTGTCTCTGCCCCTCTCTCTCTCTCTCTCTCTCTCTCTCTCTCTCTATCATAAATAAATAAATCTTTAAAAAAAATAAATAAAAGGAAAATTTACTGCAGTTATGAAATAAATGAAAATAAGTCAGTTAAGCATTCAACTGAAGTGAGAAAACTATAAAATAGTTAACAAATGATATAATAAAGATGTAGGTAAAAAAGTAGGAAAAAGGTCTTAAGAGGCTTTTTTTTATACATGGCAAAAAGCAACTACAGACAATTTGCAGTCAGATTGGGGAATAACAACTGATACAGAGAAAATCAAAACAATTATAAAAGTGTTTTGTTCATCTCTGCAAACATTTTTCAAAAACTTAGATAATTATTTAAAAATATAAATGGCCTAAACTCCAGAGAAGATTTTTTAAAAATCTCAATAGGCTAATTACAATGGGAGAAATGAAGAAAGTTGAGGAAAAATGCCCCTGAAAGTTTCATAGGTATAATTCTTCCCAATCTTGAAGGAAAGGAAAAGGTTTTTTTATTTATTTTTTTTAGGATTTTATTTATTCATGAGAGATACAGAGAGAGAGAAAGAGAGACAGAGAGAGAGAGAGAGAGAGAGAGGCAGGGACACAGGCAGAGGGAGAAGCAGGCTCCATGCAGGGAGCCCGATGCGGAACTCGATTCCAGGACTCCAGGATCACGCCCTGGGCTGAAGGCGGCGCTAAACCAGTGAGCCACCCAGGCTGCCCAGGTTTGTTTGTTTTTTTTTTTTTAATTCCAGTTTAGCATAAACTTTATAGATCGCATGGAGAAGGAAATTTTTTTTTAAATTATTAAGCTAATTTAACACTGATACAACATCTTATAAAGTACCAAAAGCTCTACGTATGATATATTTAATTAATGCAAAGACGGTCCAACAATAAGAAATCTGTTTGAAAATGGTAAACATCATTTACCATTAGGGGAAGAAATCCTCACCTCAGCAGTTACCCGACTGGGTATCTAACAAAATTCAACATCCATTAATGGCTAAAAAAAATATATATATATATATATCTCCTTAGTAGAAGTAAAAATAGCTGGACACTTCCTAGTGGCATAAGACTAACAAGCATTCTTGTTAAAGGACGAGGCAAGCAATCCCATTACCAATTTATCACTGATACTATTAAATGGTCTCTAAATGTGGGTCTGTACAGTACGAGGGAAGAAGGAAGCAAAAATACTAGGAGTAAGCCGTGTTTCCAGAGTTATATACCTTGTGCCACTTTGGTTCCCTTGGTGGAACACGGGAAACGAGAACATCAATGGAAATCTAGAAAAATTCTGTGAAGAACGTGACCACCGAATTAATATTCAAAAAACAATACCGTGGTGTTCGGAGCGAGGAGGAGCGGGCGACGTGTGCACGAAGCCTGGAGCATCCACGAGTACGTGGATGTGAACGTATGCACGTACTTGGTGAGGCACTGAGAAGCGCATGCGCCAGGCGCTCCCAGAAGCACCCGCATCTTCCGTGCCCTCTGCGTCCTCGGCGTCCTCGGCGTCCTCGGCGTCCTCGGCGTCCTCCGGCTACGCTGCGTCCTCGGCCTTTTCCGCGTCTTGCTGCTGAACGGTGCAGACCGGTCTCTGGTGCTCGCAGTTTCCTCGGGGCGCTCGCCTTTCTCAGCCTTTTCTGCAGCCTGCCAGCCGCCCACCAGCTGCCGAGGAGCCAAAGCCTCTGTGGAGCTCTCAGCCATGGCCTCAAACGACGCTCTCTACATCCCCACAGAAAATTTGGAGATCCTTACCGATCTTGTGGAGCTGCACCAGATCCATGTGGAGACTGCCCCAGGGGCGATTGTCCCCATGGCGGGCGTCCCCTTGGACGGCGTCCCCATGGCGGACGTCCCCTTGGATGGCATCCCCTTAGACGGCATCTCCTTGGACGGCGTCACCTTGGACGGCATCCCGTTGGACGGCATCCCGTTGGACGGCATCCCCTTAGACGCCGTCCCCTTGGAGGCCATGCCCTTGGAGGCCGTCCCCATGGACGCTATTCCTGTGGAGACCATCCCTGTGGAGAACATCCCTGTGGAGAGCATCCCTGTGGAGAACATCCCTGTGGAGAGCATCCCTGTGGAGAACATCCCTGTGGAGAGCATTCCTGTGGAGAGCATCCCTGTGGAGACCATCCCTGTGGAGAGCATCCCTGTGGAGGCAATGGCGATGGAAACCATCACCGAGTACGAGATTATCAGCGGCAGTTGGGTCCACGGTGGCCACCACCATCCGCCTCTGATTGCACTGCAGCCGCTTGTTACCAACAACCCGAACCAAGGGGACCACGACCAGGACCTAATCATGGTGCAGACACAGGAGGAAGTGGTGGGCTACTACGAGTCAGAAAACCTGCAGGCCACCAACAATTTCGAGGACCAGATGGTCTTCCCGGTTGATGAAGACGACGGCTTCCAGCAGACCCTGGCTGGCTTGTCAGCTTCCGCATCGTCATCAACCTACAGCCGCAGCAAAAAGCGCAGCGGCCAACACAGGAAGGCCAGCAGTAAGAAAAATCACACCGCCAGTGAGGACCAGGCTGGAAGTAGCAGCTCCGAGATGGACTGCAAGAAATGGGAGCAGAAGCAGGTGCAGATCAAAACCCTGGAGGGAGAGTTCTCCGTTACCCTGTGGTCCCCAAGCGAGAAAAGAGACCAGGAGACCGGGCAGATTGAGGACTCTGCTCCTGATTATTCAGAGTACATGACGGGAAAGAAGCTTCCTCCCGAAGGAATACCTGGTATTGATCTCTCAGATCCTAAACAACTGGCAGAATTTACTAGAATGAAGCCAAAACCCAAAGAAGCTGCTCTAAGAACAATAGCTTGCCCTCATAAAGGCTGTGTGAAGATGTTCAAAGATAATTCTGCCATGCGGAAACATCTGCACACCCACGGTCCTAGAGTCCACGTATGTGCAGAATGTGGCAAAGCTTTTGTCGAGAGCTCGAAACTAAAACGACATCAGCTGGTGCATACTGGAGAGAAGCCCTTTCAGTGCACATTTGAAGGCTGCGGAAAATGCTTTTCCCTCGACTTCAATTTGCGTACACATGTGCGAATCCATACCGGAGACAGGCCCTACATTTGCCCCTTTGATGCCTGCAATAAGAAGTTCGCTCAGTCAACTAACCTGAAGTCTCATATCTTAACACATGCAAAGAACAAAAACAACCAGTAAGAAGACCCTTCTCAAACTTGGGAAGTGTCTAATAGGAATGCGATTGGAAATAAATACACCTCTCTTGTGTATTGCTTCTAGGAAATAATTTTTTTAATGATACCTATACATCTAAGAGTCATGTTTTGATAAGAGTAGTAAAAATGAAAGTAAAAAGTAAAAAAAAAGTATTCATTTATATAAGATAACATTAAGATATTAAATCTTGTTCTGTAATGCTACTTGAAATACATGGTGTTTTTATAAAGTTTGGTCCCAACAGGAGGATAATTTATGAATCTCACATCAAAAGACAGTTCTTTATACAACTGTTCTAAAAATGGGACTTCTTTTCACATTTTTTTAAAATACGAAGTTTCATGTATTGCTTACAAATTTTTAAAGTTCTATATTTTCCAAATGTTCATAATTAATAATTATACTTTTAGGAATATTTTTAGTAATTCTATGTTTTTTCTAAAGTTTGGTAATTTTGCTTGTGATAGATTTTCTTTTTTTTTTTGATAGATTTTCTTTAAAAGAATGAACAGCTATATGTGTGCACAAAGTATTTTTCTGTTTATAAAGTTATATAGATTTTGTTAGCTGTATTAATTTTGGTTGTATTCTTTGATGTTAACACATTTTTTCCTAACTACCTTTTAACTGCATTGATTTCCATAGTATTGAATATTAGATGTGATTTAATAGTATAAGACAATTTAAATCTGTTTTAGTCATTTTATTTCCCAAAAGTACTGTCAGGTGCTGTTGTTTAGTATAATTTCTTTGAATATTCAGTTAGAGAGTGGTGCTCAGTTGTAGAATATATTGTGTATCTTGACTTTTTTCAAAAATACTTGATATGTATATCTTGTGTAATAGAAAAAGCAAAAATAAAATACCTCTTCTGAAGAAGGAAAAAGCTTGCCTATATAAATACCATAGCTAGAAAATAGAGAAAATGAGGAAGTTGCTACTGGCTTCTGGTGGGTAGAGGCTAGGGATGCTGCTGAACAACCTATTTGCACAATATAGTTCCCCACAACAGAGAATTAAGTGGCCTAAAATGCCAGTAGTGCCACTGTTAAAAACAAACAACAACAACAACAAAAACCCCTGCTTTAGAAAAAGTAAAAGTTATAACAAAGATTCCTTTGGTATACTTATAAATAAATCATTAACGGACAAGGGATTTTTTTTAAATAAAGGAACTGTGTATGTTGTATTGCCACTTTGCCATCAAGGGCAAATATGGAATCTAGAGGGGTAATATTGTGCCAGCTGCGTCCCTAACGAGACAAGAAGCTGTGCAGAGTCCAGAAAGCAGTGCTGCTCTATTACCCTTCTGACTCTGAATGAGAAAACAATAGAGTCTTTGCTATGGTTGTGTGGTGGGATTATCCTAATAAGGGAGAAATGGTGAGAGTGCAGTTCTCCTCATGGCAGTCTCCCATGGACTGCCATCCTGAGGAGCTGGGGGAAAAGTTGAATTTAACACATGGCAACAGTGGTAAATCTAATCAACATTGGGGATGGATTATTTTGTGAAATTGTACTGAGACTAGCAATTTGGGTTGGGGAGGGTTATACTCTACCACTAAATTAGTTTTACTAGAGTAAATTCCAGTAGGCAAAAGAAAGTTTTTGTTTTAATTTTGTTTTCTATATCAAGCTATGGAAGCAATATAAGAAAACACCAGATGAGTGCCTTCTATAATCTTGAACTGGAAAAGGCTTAATGCAAAGGAACAATTTGACCACACCAAAATGTAAGGTATCTGCATAGGTAAAACCAAGCCAAAAAACAAACTGGAAAAAAATTGTAATACCTCTTACAAAGGACCAAGTTAATATATACATTCAAAAATAATATATACAAATTAGTAAAAAAAAATGTAAACAGGCAATGGATAGAAATAGTTCTCAAACAACAAATACAAATAGTCTTTTAATAAACATGAAAAATGGGGCAGCCCGGGTGCTCAGCGGGTTAGCCCCGCCTTCAGCCCGGGCCTGATCCTGGAGACCTGGGATCGAGTCCCGCGTCGGGCTCCCTGCATGGAGCCTGCTTCTCCCTCTGCCTGTGTCTCTGCCTCTCTCTCTCCCTCTCTCTCTCTCTCTCTCTGTCTCTCATGAATAAATAAATCTTTAAAAAAATAAACATGAAAAATGTACAAGCTTGTACTTAAATCTCAACAGATCTTACCTTTAACCTAGCAGATGGCAAAATCTAATGTTATAGTATCCAGTGTTATTTACAGGGTAAGGAAACCTATGCCAATTATAAAAACAAATTAATGCAGACTCATTGGAGATTAATTTTTTTTAAGATTTTATTTGAGAGCAAGAGAGCGTGAGCAGGGAAGAAAGGGAGAAGCAGGCTCCCCGATGAGCAGGGGGCCTGACTGGGGCCCTGTCCCAGGGATGGACCTGAGCCAAAGGCAGGCACTCAACTGACTGAGCCACCCAGGCACCCCTGGAGGTCAATTGTAATGCACATTTTTTTGACCCAACAATTCAGTTTGTATGTAACCTTCCATACCCTCACAGATGCAGACTTAACTAGATATATATGATGTGAGCAAAGTTGTCAGCATTGTATGAAAAAGTTAAAACAGGCTAAGTGATCATTAGTAGGGAACCCTATAAATAAGTCAGTATGTTTTTTAAAGTGGATTACTCTAATCGTTATAAGAACTGGGCATTCTGATAAATTAGTAAAGTAATGTATATAAGAAAATAAAGTCGTGGATATAAGAAATTGGATAGATATGAATATTCAAATGAGAGAAAAATCCAAAGTACATACATGGAAAAGCAAAATATAGTTTCCAATAAAGAGTTTGATACCACTGGTATATTTTTTTTCCACTGGTATATTAAGAAGATTTCTCTATATAGAATAGATTGTTTACCCATTGTGTCCTGGACTAGACTTGCTCTGGATATTTCCAGAATTAAACAAGTTACAGCACTCAAAAAAAAAAAAAAAAGGAAGAATGTCTTAACAGTGTGAATAAGGTACATGAAACACGTCTTATTTAGATATCTGACTACCATAATAGCTAAAAACAGCAATGGCTTAAACTCTCATAAAACATTCCAAATGTAAGTAGTTCAGCACTGATAATTGTATTATTTGGGGGACCCAAACTCTGTCTTGTTAGCTCTGCTGTTCCTAACATGCAGCTTCTATGTCATGGACTCAGGTTTATCTCCATCATAGCTACATTCCAGCAATGAAGACAATTATATCCCTATTACCTCCACTCATATCCTGCTAGCCAAAGCAGTCATATGGCCATACTCAGCTTCCTGTGAGTCTGGGAGATGTCTTTAGGTTACGTTTCTGTTGTTATAAAACATTGGTTCTCAAGCACTGATGCGTTTATCCTCTTGGAGATGTTTGGAATGTGTGGGGTATAGGGACCATTCCTTGGTTGCCTCTCTGAGGGGAGTCCCTGAAGGAGGAATTAAAAAGAGATGTACACAGCTGTGGCAAGGTTGTAGGGCCAGCCTCCAGCACACCACTGAGTTCACAACCATCTCTGTATTTAAAAAAAAAAAAGAGGAAGAAGAAAAACAATCTCTGTATATTTGATAGAGATGGTTGTAGTCTGTGACATGGTGCAAGATACTCTGTTTGGTCCATCAATATCACTCTCCATAATAGTTTAATTCCTAAAACACTCTCTTTTTCCAAGGACCATTTGGATTTCCATAACACAGCTCAGCAAGAATGTTTTTTATTTCATCTTAACTTTTATTTGAATAGCGTTGAAATTTTTTTCAAAGATCGCAAATATGCTTCAATTAATAATGTATACATTTTCTGAAATGAGGATAAAGCAAGTAGAAAATATTAATCCTATGTTTCATATATATATGTTGTAACATATAGATTCCATTAGTGTTAAATCATATTAGCATATGATTTATGGTCTTAATGTGGTATTAACATGCTCATTTTACATTTCAGTATCTGAAATGGAAGAGGCCTCTAACTGAACATCTTTCCTCTGTACTAATAAGTAGATCTATATGCTTCACAGCTTCTTCTGGTTACTTTACTAACTTATCTGAATGCCCAGGTGTTATAAGTCCAGATACCTAGATCATTCCTGCCCCAGTTGAGCTTATTTCTTTTTTTTTCCTCTCTTTTCAGGTATATGGCATAATTTTGTCCTTGCACTCCTTGGCATTTTAGCTCTTGTTCTCCTCCCTGTAATTCTCTTGCCATTTTACTACACTGGAGTCGGGGTGCTCATCACTGAAGTTGCTGAGGTAAATAATGAGGATTACGTGAGGCATTCGTCTACCAGATTTTGTGATGTAACACTTAGCATTTTATGTTAGGAACTTATATTCAACTTTTCATATATAGAATGATCGGTTTCTTTTTTTTATTTTTTTAATTTACTTTATTTTTTTTTTTTGAATGATCGGTTTCTTCTGAAGAAATTACTCTAATCCTTTTAAGTTGAACAAAAAGTTTTTTGAAACATACTGGATTTTTAAAAATACTTAAAATTGCTTCTGTTCTGAGTTACAAAGATAGTATGAAGATTTTCTGCCTGTACTTTGTTGATAAAATGTATCATTTACCTTTACTGTTTATTTTTATTTATTTATTTTTGTTTATTTTTATAACTGTGCTTTTGTGTCAGATGTCCTTACTCCTAAGTAAGAAGATTGAAACCGAGGCTAGCCAGCCAGAACATTTCTTAGGGGTTTAAGTTACTGTCTTCAACTCTTTATTTCACTCCCTTAGACAAGAATTACTACAATGGCATCATGTTTTTTCAGATTTTCGGAAGAAGAAAATTACTTTTGTGAGCAACTGGCTCACATACTCACTGTGCTGACGGTATTGTCTGCATATTTGGGACTCTGTTTAGATAAGGACTTGTCTTATAATTTTATCCACTGAGGGTATACAAGATAATGAAAGCATTCTGATGACTACTTTCATAAAAAATTTTAATTAGCAGTGGGAAAAACTTTATTATATTAATCTTCATAGTTGGCAAGTGAGTTTTTTTTTTCAATTATGAAAACTTCAGAATCTTGAAGAAGTAGGAAAAGTAACTGTTAGGTTTTATCTTGTTAACATTCTAGGACTATACATCTTGGATTCAGAGCTGGATTATTTTCTGCATTGGTCAAAATATTCTACCTAATTAACTCAATGTCTTTATTATTTGGTCAGATTAATCATAGCTTGTCTTCATACGTTATCTGATTTGGTTGTACCCTCTTCCCAAGGACTCACCTGCCATTGGACCCAGAGGCCTTTTTGTGGGAGACCTTGTCACCCATCTACAGGATTGTCCTGTTACTAATGTACAAGATTGGAATGAATGTCTAGATACCATCGCCTATGAGCCCCAAATTGGTTACTGTATTAGTGCATCAACTTTACAGCAGTTAAGCTTCCCAGTTAGAGGTGTGTATATTTCTTCAGTATAATATAATGCTTCAAGCAGCAGTACTTGCCATTCACCAATCCTCAGACCACATCTATAGATTTTATTATGTTCTAATTTCTTTAAAACAAATCAGTTAAGTAATGATAGGCCCAAACTAGTAAACATTCTTCTTGGTAAGTTGAGTACTAATTTTTATATATTGTTGAATTTCTAACTACGTTCACAATATTATATTTGACTTTCAGGACTCTAGTATCTAATTCTTTCTGCATTTAAAAGAACTTGTGTTAAGTCAGCATTCAAGCTCAACCATAACCAATTAACTAAATTCCAGTAATTAAATACCCCCATGCTGTATGGGTGGTGTCATATCCAAAGCTATTTGGGGTAGAGTTATTTTATGTGTCAGGCATCCAGAGGAAGTCATTTTGACATCTGAAAATACACTCTGAAGTCAGATCTTTTGTTTTGTGCAGCAAGTGACAAGGTGAAGCAAGTTTACTACACTCAGAAGCTGCCAAACTTATTTCAGCTCTGAAAAAATCAGCCTCTGAATTCTTTATACAAAATCACAGCACCCAGGTTATTGTCAGTATTGAAAAACACAAGTTCTGTTCACAGACTATATCTTTAAGTCAACAAATGTCCTGGATGCTTGTCCACATTTACTTGGGGTTTGGAAATATGATAAATAATCAAGAATAACTTCACAAAAATACTGTGTACAAAAATGGCAGAGTAGTAAAAACTGATTTTTAAATTTTTTTCAAATTTAATCTTCCATGTATAATGCATTTTTAAGAACTTTTATTATTGTAAAAAGTTTCCAAACATACATAAAAAGTCAAGAGGGTCCCTGGCTGGCTCAGTCCAAGGAGCATGCAACTCTTGATGTTGGTCTAGAGATTACTTAAATAAATAAAACTTTAGAACAAAACAAAAGAAAGTAGTATAAATGAAACCTCATGCATCCTCCTTCCAGCTTCAGCAATTATCAACATTTTTCCAGCTTTTAATCTAATCAGCCCACTTTTGAGAGGAGTATTTTAATTTTTTTTTGAGGGGAGTATTTTAAAGCACATCCCAGGCATCATATCGTTTCATCCATGACTTTTAACGTGTCTTTTATGATGACTTTTTATTTTTTAAGATTTGATTTATTCATTTGAGAGAGAGTGCATATGAGGGTGGGGAAGGGCAGAGGGAGAAGCAAACTCCCACTGAGTAGGGAGCCTGATGTGGGGCTTGATCCTGGGACTCCAGGATCATGACCTGAGCTGAAGGCAGACACTCAACCAACTGAGCCACCCAGGCATCCTATATGATGACTTTTTAAACATGACCATGGGGATCCCTGAGTGGCTCAGCGGGTTTAGCACCTGCCTTCGGCCCAGGGCAAGATCCTGGAGACCGCGGATCAAGTCCTGCGTCAGGCTCCCTGCAAGGAGCCTGCTTCTCCCTCTGCCTGTGTCTCTGCCTCTCTCATTCTTTCTCTGTGTCTCTCATGAATAAATGAATAAACTCTTTTAAAAAAAAATGACCATAGTACTGTTATTCCCACCTAACAAAATTAACACCAATTCCTAATATCTAATTGGTATTCACTTTTCCCTAATTGCTTTTTTCTTTTTTCTTTTATTTTTTAAGATTTATTTATTCATGAGAGACACACACTGAGAGAGAGGCAGAGACATAGAGGGAGAAGCAGGCTCCTCACAGGGAGCCTGATGTGGGACTCGATCCTGGATCCCAGGATCATGACCTGAGCTGAAGGCAGATGCCCAACTGCTGAGCCACCCAGGCGTCCCCCTAATTGCTTTTTTCATACTTGATTTAGGCTGAATGGTATATCTTCTAAGTATCTTTGAACGTGAAACAATTTCCCGTTTGGGGTGGAGGGTGGTTATCATTTAAGAAACAGTCATTTGTTTTGTCAAATTGCCCATATTCTGGATTTATCTGGCTCTGTGTTATCCTTATGATGTCGTTAACATGTTCAGCTCTCCCCCCATATTTCCTATAAATGGTCATTAGGTTTAGAGTCTTGCTTAAATTCAGGATACATTTTTTGAGGGGGTGAAAATACTTCCTAGTTCTCATTACTTCCTATTGCATCATGTCAGGACGCACACAGTGTTACATCCTGTGGTAATGTTAACATTGTTCAGTGGGCTAACCTGACTCTTTAAGGTTGAAATATTTATAAATTTTTCCTGTTCTCAAGAACCACTTACCATCTTCCCAAACATTTCAGATGACAGAAGGTTGGTATATGACCTATAATGCATTCTTTTCTGAGAAAAATAATCTGGTATTTCATACTTCTTAAGTCCTGTATCATTTTCCTCCAGTTTCTCTAAATTTGGTATAATCTCTGTTGAATTACAAAAGCCAAATTGACACAGTAATCAAAGTTCTTTCTAGTAGAATTGTTTTATTTAGGATATCTGCATTTCAAATACTCAAGGTTTTGTCCTTTTCCTGTCATACAGAATGGAAATGAAAATTTTCCTGAAAAACTATGAAACTCTTTCCTTACTATCTTTTTGAGTATTTCACCATTATGGGTCATATACTGTATCTTTGGAGGTATTTATGTAAAAATGTAAAGCAGATATTATTCTTTCCACACTAATAAAAAAAAGAGTCCCAAAATAATTATTCAATATCTATTTCATCTCCTTAGGAGTGACTGTATTAGGATACCTGTTGATTTTTTTAAATTAATTTTTATTGGTGTTCAATTTACCAACATACAGAAAAACACCTAGTGCTCATCCCGTCAAGTGTCTGCTTCAGTGCCCGTCACCCATTCCCCTCCACCCCCCGCCCTCCTCCCCATCCACCACCCCTAGTTCGTTTCCCAGAGTTAGGAGTCTTTATGTTCTGTCTCCCTTCCTGATATTTCCCAACATTTCTTTTCCCTTCCTTTATATTCCCTTTCACTATTTTTTATATTCCCCAAATGAATGAGAACATACACTGTCCTTCTCTGATTGACTTATTTCACTCAGCATAATACCCTCCAGTTCCATCCACGTTGAAGCAAATGGTGGGATACCTGTTGATTTTACATGATGACTGTGTCTGATAAACCTGTACCTTTATTTAAAATAGAGTGCATATATTTAGCTACCTTATATGAATCTTAAAGACTATAAATGTAACTTAAAATAAATACCAGATTAATTTTAATGGCAGACTTGACAACTGGGGCTGTGGACATTTTTAAGAAAGCTGTGAATTATTAGCATTTTACATGTATCTTGGCACATTTTTTTATCTTTCATTATAAACGGAGGGGAAAGATATAGCTAACTATGGTAATACAAAGTGGCCAATAATCCAAAAGTGATTTGTGTTCATTTTGGAGTGGAATTTAGTATACATAATTAAAATTCTAGGAATTTACACCACTGCAAAATAATAAAGCCACCTTGGAAAGATCTGATACTGGAAGTGTAAATAAGCTGTCTTATCCAATCATTTCTAGCTGCTTACCTCTTGTGGGTATATTATTAAATTTTTAAGGTATAGTTAAGTAGACTGTATGTTCTTAAAATATTAACAGATTTCCGTCAAATTAGAAAAATGTGGTTAATCTACCTTATGAAATTGTTTAGACCTTTTTCTTCTGTTAAACCTTTCCTTTTTTATTTTTAAACATTAACCTGCTAAACTGTGAATGTCACCAACAAAGCTAAGTTTGGTTAAATTCCACCTCTGCCCTTGGTACAGCAAGGCTCCTTAGGCTTGTCCCACACACTCCTTGCAGATTGAATGGCCTTTTCAGGAAGCCCCAAAAAGAATTCTGGTTGAGGACTTGGAGCCTTTTGCTCCTAGAATAGATCTCTGATCTCATTCTGGGTCAGAACAGAAAACAAAAACTTTTCCCCCATTCATATTCAAGTCTCTACTTTTAAGGTTGCTGGGTGTCCATATTGCCACTTTGTGATTTGAGTGGAACTGAAAGTTACAGAGAACTAGTCTGGCTCTTCATTTGGGACTATTTTCCTAACAAGTAGCTTGCATCCTCTTTCTGTAGTTTGAGGGAAACTCTTTATTTCATATATGCATAAAGCTAAATTTCTTCTTTCTTTCTTGAAAGCATTGTCCTGAGTAAGAAAGAGTGTACTCAACAAGTCCAGCATTTGAACTACATTTTCAGGAGCATGAGATTGAAAACTAAAAGCAACTGCTAAAAAAATTAAAAATAAAAAAATAAAATAAAATAAAAGCAACTGCTCCCTAAAATGAAGCTTTGAGCTCAGACATCCCCCTTGAACAGCCTATATTCCTGTTCAAAGGAGGCAAAGGTATATCCCTGTAACTGCCTGACAGTGGGAATATTGTCCTGTCCTACATACCTTTAGTTCAAGTGAGAAAAGACCCTTCCCCACCTAGTTTAAGATAATAAAAGGAAATTTTCAGGAATCCTTTCCATATATCTTGAGTACCCAGATTGTTTTCATGCCTAAATCTCTAGTGTTTGGAGAAAAGTATCTTTTTCCGTTGTGAACATCAAGTTATGATTCAGAGGTTTTTTTTTGCTATCCTAAATTGAAGAGGAGGTGTGTGTGTGTGTGTGTGTGTGTGTGTGTGTGTGTGTTTGTAATTTGTTAACTACTGGTTACTAGGTGAGGCTGATATAAATTCTACCATAGAACTAAGAATAAATAACTTGGCTTGCTTCCCTGTGTTGGAGCTTTAACTACATTTATATATTTAATAAGCTAGAGTAAGAAAATTGTTCAGTTCATTTTAGTAATATAGAAACTAGAGGGAACTATGAGTTATAGATTGAAAAACTCTCTTCTTTCCAGCCTTATTCTAAAATTAATCTCTGGTGGGGCACCTGGCTGGCTCAGTTGGTAGAGCATGTGACTCTTTTTTTTTTTTCTAAGATTTTATTTATGTGGCAGAGAGCAAGGGAGAGAGCACAAGCAGGGGCAGAGGGAAAAGCAGACTCCCCACTGAGTGGGGAGCCCAACATGGGACTCCATCCGAGGACCCTGGGACCATGACCCAAGGCGAAGGCAGATGCTTAACTGGCTGAGCCACCCAAGCGTCCTGGAGCATGCAACTCTTTATCTCAGGGTTGTTAAGTTCCCCACTTTAGGTGTAGAGATTACTTTAAAAATATATTTTTAATATAATAAAATCAACCTCTGATCTAGACTATCCTTTGGAGGCTAGACTATTTGTACAACTATCTTGGGGCCTATCTTAGGGTACATTTAGAATATGCAGGTTGTCCCTATCGTAGAATTATGAAACTCATCTGTTCTTGAATTATCTAATTGTCTCCCAGACTGAGGAGATTTAAGGGACAATCCTAATCTTCCAGTGTTAAATTCTACCTATGAATGCCTCCAGGGCGTCTAGTTCTAAAGAGTGCTTGTTCTAAAGTAGAATTGGATTCTCATGTTTAATAAAAGTATGTACACTAATGTGAAAATTGTCTGTGGCATCCCCATATTAGAGTTTTAAGAATTGAGTTACAGAAATTGGTACAGGAACTTTTCCTTAAATGTGACCCAATAGAAAAGATTCTAAAATAAAAATCTTTAAACCTACAACGTTTTTTAACTGATAGAGAAATAACAAATTTACTTCTCAAATTGCAACAAAATATTTAACTCTTTATTGGAAAATTCTGTTTGTTGGGAGGTTTTAAACTTGTCAGGATGGCCACAGCCATGGATTTATGTTTTGGTTAGAGTAATCACCATAGGAAGAAGGCATAACGTAGAGGTTGCAAATAGGTGGTAGCCCAGAGGCCAAATCCAACCTCAGCAGATATGTTTGGTTTGGCTTGTGTGGTATTTTTTTTAAATATTAATTAGATGCCAGTATCTAAAATTCAAGAGGTTTCACATGAAAGTTCAGATTTCAGGGGGTTTTTTGGAATAAAATGGATGATCTATGTAATCAGGGCCCCAAGTATAGTAGCCTGGCTGCTAACCCTGTAAAGCTGGATATATATTTTCTAATTTATCACAGTCCCACCACTTCCTATTTTTGCCACAAACTCTATCCACTTCATTTATTTGCTGTCTAGTTGGCTCCTTTAAGCATTTGTGTTACCAGATATGCTGTATCAAAAGTGATATCAAATTCTTGACTTTCAATTCTGTATTGTATACATTTCTCCAAGAAAAGTTAATGATCAAGCATCAGATATAAATTTTCTAAATAATTACTAATACAAAGGCAAATGGCATAGAATTTGTGTATTCAGTGTATATTGAGTTATGCACCTATGTAAGATTGAGAAACTTTTCTCAAGGAGCTCAGTCAAAGATTACAGGCCATATGATAGGGATTAAGGTGGCACTTGTGATGAGCACCAGGTGATATATGGAGGTGTGGAATTACTATATTATTCACATGGAACTAATATTACACTGTATGTTAACTAATTGGAATTTAAATAAAAACCTAAAAAAAAGAAGCAGACCATTATTACAGTACAAAGTTAATTGTAGATAATGACAAGAATTTGTGGGAGTTATGGGAGTTGGTGGTAATCACTCTTGCCTGAGAAGATGAGGGCAAGTTTTATAGCAGCAACCCTTGAGTTGGGCCTTCAACAGTGAGTTTAATTTCAGGAGGCCAAGATAGAAATGAACCTTGGTACTATAGACTAGAAAGCAGTCAGGGAACTACTAGTAATATGGTTCAGCAAGATAATATTATGAGATAAGGTAATAAAAAAGCTGAAGTCTCTCTCTTTTAGTCTGTGGAATTTAGACATCATTTGGGAGCAGTGCAGTCTTTGGAACTTTTGAATTAGATTAGAGGAGTTCCATTCTCATAGTTCTACATTGGAAGGTTAATCTACATTGGAAGCATTCAGTATATAGGAAAGGCTTGCATATGCTACCCAGATGGTGAGCAAACAAGACTTACTTGGGTTCTTCAAATGGGTCAGATGAGAAGGAGATAGAATATACCCTCAAATGGGAATATATATAGGGAGGAAAATAATGAGGTAAAAATTGGCAGGACTTGGCAGCTGATCAGAGAGAGCACTGAAACTGTAAGCCTGGATTGGTAAAAAATAAAAAAGTCCTAAACAGCCTTTTACCTTGTACTTTACCATTAGGGCTGATGAATGATTACAGGCACAGGTTTGTCTGTGCCATTAGATAGTCACAGTTTGCTTTCATATTTCAAAGACCACTCATCATCCAAAATTTAAATACCTATTACGTTACACTGAGAAGACAAAACTACCTACGCAGCCAAGCAATGCACAGGAAAAACTGATTTATTAGCTAGTTTATTTCACCTCTGTTTTGTTCTTCATTTTATGTTGGTCAAGGAGAAATAGTGGCAGTCTAACCAATGCAAGATGTCTTCCTCAAATAACCTAGTTTTGGGAGTTTTTCCCTTTTTTTTAAGTAGGCTCCACGCTGGGCATGGAGCCTAATGCAGGGCTTAAACTCAATCCTGAGATCACAACCTGAGCTAAGGTCAAGAGTTGGACACTTAATGAACTAAGCCAACCAGGCACCCCTCAAATAACCTAGTTTAAAATAAGCTGTTTTGAGTTTCCTGGCTGGCTCAGTCAGTAGAGCATCTGACTCTTGATCTCGGGGTCTGGAGTTCAAGCTCCACATTGGATGCAGAGATCACTTAAATAGATAAAATTAAAAAAAAACCTGTTTAAAAACAACCAATGGCAAACATACAAAATGCTTATAAAATCACATTGCATATCAACTAACATTTTCACACCATTGCTCCTAAAGACACTCCTATAATAGAGAAGCTTTTTGTGGTACTAGAAAATATACCTTTTTAAAATTATTTTCTTGATAGTTCTGTAGTAACTTTGCTGTCTTCCTCAGCGCATCTAAGTATAGTAGTGTAAATATAAGGTTCTAAGTTTAATTGGTCCCTGCTACACATCAATTTATACTTTACAAATCTGATTTGCTGAATGCAGGAAACCTTCCAAAATAAATACATGGAAATAGTTTTTTATCTCGCCTGTATCAGTGACTTAGTTTTTCGATCCTGTCCCAGATACAAGTTAGGCAGTCTACCAAAGAACTTTTAAAAATAAATGTATAATGGGAGTAAACAGTTGCCGTGTTTCCATGGTCTTCCAAAAATGGTAACTGAATTACTGGTATGCAGGAAAATATTGCACATCTCTGGGGTCATATTGGACTGTCCCGATTTTATGAGGAAAGCCCCAAAGTAAGCATGGAGGTAAGATAGATATTTGATAGAACAGGGATGTCTTTAGGGATGAGAGTCTCTTGGCATCCTCTTATCCACTCTGCTAATACTACAGCACAGGAACTCAATAGTAATACTGGATCAGTAGCATTATGGCAGCTAAGAGTGGCTCATTAAATATTTGTGCTTGACCAGCTGGAG
Organism: Vulpes lagopus; assembly: GCF_018345385.1. Classification (NCBI taxonomy): domain Eukaryota; kingdom Metazoa; phylum Chordata; class Mammalia; order Carnivora; family Canidae; genus Vulpes; species Vulpes lagopus. Next base: position 17,706,643 of record NC_054848.1, read on the forward strand.
TTAATGCAAAACCTACTGAGACCCTAGAACTTCAGTTTTATCAGTCGGTAAGTTTATATGAAGATAGGTAACCTAGGGTGGTAAGTGCTGCTTCTTGATTCCAAACTGGACACCTCTCTTTTTGTAATATATCCTTTTTTGTAGCATAAAATCACAGCATCAAGTAGCCTGTCAAACTGAACTCTGAATCATACAATTGTTTCCAAATTCATATGCATTTTACTTACTCTTTTTTGTCTTGAAAGCAAAATGTTTATTACAAATTGCTTTTATATAACAGATTCTAATAAATTATTTCTCTTTAGCGTACAAACGGCTAGATGGTTCGACTGAATGCTGTAACAATCACAGCCTCACAGATGTGTGCTTTTCCTACAGAAATAACTTTAATAAGCGTTTGGTGAGTTGTCCCTGAAGAAGTCTTGCTTGTCTGATATAAATTTTACAAAATAATTATATAGAACTAAAATGGAATCTATGAAAACTTTTCCATTTTGCTTTGTGTCATTTTATTAAAATTTCTACATTTCACTTGTCACATTTCATCTGAGACTCTAACAGTTTATAGGTATAATATCTTATTTGGCCAAAGTGGAATACTTGAATCTAATTCATAGTAGGTGAGCATAAATGGCATTTCTTCTATGTGAACTTTGTTCCTTATATACTCTGTGACATAAAAGATATTAAAAAGCTACAACTTTCTGGTTTTCTTGCTAGTGAGTTATTTTTAGTATTGACTACTTAATATTTTATTCATAGCACACATGCCTACCTGCCCGGAAAGCAGTTGAAGCCACACAAGTTTGTAGAACCAATAAAGATTGTAAAAAAAGTTCAAGTTCAAGTTTCTGTATAATACCTTCTTTGGAAACTCACACTCGCTTAATAAAAGTGAAACATCCACCTCAAATTGATATGTTGTATGTAGGCCATCCACTGCACCTTCACTACACAGGTGAGTATTTATTGTGGTCAACCCTCAGAAAATCATTAAGATGGCATATATTCTCCATGGTAGAAACTCAGTACAAATCCATGTGTTAATTTTATTTATTGTAAATATGGCCACTTCTCAAAGTCTTATTAACTTGTTCTTAAGTGTTATATGAAATTTACCATTGGGAATATAATCTGAATTTATGAAGCAAGATGGAACTGCATCCCATGTCTAAGTTCCTTTTTTTTTTATAACAGTTGTATGGAAATATAATTTACATACCATATATTAGACCTTTTTAAAGTGTACAGTTGAAGACTTTTTAATATATTTGGAGTTGTACAACCATCACCACAATCTAGTTCTAGAATATTTTCCATCACCCCAAAAAGAAATCCCATATCCATTAGGAATCACTTCTCATTTCTCCCCAACCCTTGGCAACTAATCTACTTTCTCTTTCTATAAGTTTTCCTGTTCTGCACATTTCATGTAAGTAAAATATTTTGTGACGGACTTCTTTCACTTAGCATAATGCCCTTAAGGTTCATCCATGTTGTGTAGCATGTGTCAGTATGTCCTTCCTTTTTATGGCCAAATATTCTATTGTATGCACATATCACATTCTCTTTATTCATTCATCAGTTGATCAACTTGTAGGTTTTATGTTACTCTTTAAAAGGCTCTCATTGATTCATAGTCATATCCTGAGAGACAACCTGGGTCATTCTTATTTATTAATAGAGTAAATGTGACTTTAGGGTTATACCTCTTTGAGGGATAAGGACTCTTGATAAATTCTGGCATAGTTTTTAAGTTAGTCCCTGTATTTGGTAGTCATACTTGGCATATAGTCAGTTTTAACTTATTCTCACCTCCAAATATAAGTACACACTGGGACCTGAATTTCTGTAGTCCACTGTATTTATTAGGTATTCTAGAATAATTGATGGTTTTTATATGTGGAGCATATAGGCTGCCTACATATGTTTGGGAAGGGCTTTCTCAACCAATTTAATAGGCTAGCCCAATTTTTGACTGTATGGAAAAATTTATAAACTGTTGCTTAGCTGTATAAACAGTATTCATTATTCCTTGTTTTTTTTTTGTTTTTTTTCTTGTTGTTTTGTTTTGTTTTTAGTGAGCATCACCAGCTTTATCCCACGTTTCAACTTTCTAAGCATAGATCTGCCTGTCGTTGTGGAGACATTTGTCAAGTATCCTTTCTGGTATGAAGAATGTTTTTAAAAGGTGTTATCTGGAAGATGATCAGGCTTACCTTGAATAGGACCTGCACAGACCTTAGAAGTATTGATTGATTGCTAACAAATACAAAGGAGACTTTATTTTTTTAAGATTTTATTTTTATTTATTTTTTTAAAGATTTTATTTATTTATGATAGACATAGAGAGAGAGGCAGAGACACAGGCAGAGGGAGAAGCAGGCTCCATGCCGGGAGCCCGATGTGGGACTGGATCCCGGGTCTCCAGGATCACGCCCTGGGCTGAAAGTGGGGCTAAACCGCTGAGTCACCCAGGCTGCCCCAAAGGAGACTTTAACGATGAAAAAGATCAGATTTTAGGAATGAAGTTACGAGGCGAGAGATCTATCAGGGAAGAAGAAAAGTTAAGATATGGAAGGGAGGAAACCCAGACCCTAAATTGGGAGTTGAATTTGCGGATCTGAGACCTTTTAGTAAGTTTATAAAGAATGAAAGCTTCAGTTACTACCGAGGTGCTGAATTCTGCCTTCTGAGCCTTTCCGCTCTGACTCCATGGAGGAATGAGTAAATAGTTTCCGCTATTAAAATAGCAATTCAGAGGACAAAATCTTGGGTTCCTTAGCATATTAAGTTTGAATATAAAACTTGATTTTTTAGAATTCATCATTTTTTAAAAAGATTTTATTTATTTATTCATGAGAGACACAGGGAGAGGGAGAAGCAGGCTCCACGCAGGGAGCCCGATGCGGGACTCGATCCTAGGACTCCAGGATCATGCCCCTGGGTGAAGGTAGCGCTAAACCGCTGAGCCACCCAGGCTGCCCTAAAATTCACCATTATGAAGAATTTGAACAAACTGAACAGTTTGCAAGGGTTCTTTATTTTTGTCACTTTTTTTTTTCTTTTTTACTTTCTAGATTTTAAATTACTAAGTTTGGTTCTTTTTTTCATTGCAGTATAGTTAATTTTACAGTGTTACATTGGTTTCAGGTGCACAATACATATTTTTGATACTTTTAATCATTTTCATTTCCTTCCTCAATAATTTGCAAAAATTGAAAGAGAAAACAAATGAGCAGTTACTGAAAAATATGTACAATCAAGATTGTACCATGTAGAGCAGCCTGGGTGGCTCAGCAGTTTAGCGTTGCCTTCAGCCCAGGATGTGATCCTGGAGACCTGGGATCGAGTCCCATGTTGAGCTTCCTGCGTGGAGCCTGCTTCTCCCTCTGCCTGTGTCTCTGCCTCTCTCTCTCTCTCTCTCTCTTTCTCTGTGTGTGTCTCTCATGAATAAATAAATAAAATCTTAAAAAAAGATGGTACCATGTAGATTGCAACTTTGTCTCAGATTTGTGATATACATAAGCTTATAGATGATAAAATAGTTATGCTATAGTTATATTTATGCTATAGCCTTATAGATAATAGTAAAATAGTGTTGAAGGGGCCAAGATCTTTGTTTCCTAAGTTAATACTTTGTAAGGATCAAAAAGTAATTTTCCCTTATTTCTAATTGCTTCCACATTCCTTTCCCTCATTGTGTCATTAAAGGATTACAAAGACTCGGGCTTCCTCTGAGTTTGTTATAGATTGCTTTAGTTTACAAATGATTGGCCTTTATTTTTCTAGTCAAAGTTTTTGAGCTTTGAGATAATATAAACAATTTGTTTGAAATAGTAGAGATCTGGAGTGCCTGGGTGGCTCAGTCTTTTGAGCAGCCAGCTCTTGGTTTCGGCTAAGGTAATGGTCTCAGGGCCCTGGGGTCAAGCCCCCCATGGGGCTTCTTGCTCAGCAGGGAGTCTGCTTCAGGATTATCTCTCGCCCTCTGCCCCTACCCATGTTCACCCACACACTTGCTCTCTCTCTTTCTCTCTCTCTGTCTCTCTCAAATACATCTTTTAAAAAGTAAATAAATAGGGATCCCTGGGTGGCGCAGTGGTTTGGTGCTTGCCTTTGGCCCAGGGCGCGATCCTGGAGACCCGGGATCGAATCCCACATCAGGCTCCCGGTGCATGGAGCCTGCTTCTCCCTCTGCCTATGTCTCTGCCTCTCTCTCTCTCTCTCTGTGACTATCATAAATAAATAAAAATTAAAAATAAAAAATTTTTTTAAATAAAATTAAAAAAATAAAAAATAAATAAATAAACGCTAGAAATCTAAGAAGGAATATCCTATGCTAGTGGGCAGAAGTTTAAAGAAAAGAGGGAAGTCAACTGTAATCTCAAATGCAGTTCTAGTAAAATATCTTCTTTTGACTACTAGATAATGTGGTTTCCACTCAGATCTTACAATCAGCTCCTTAACTCATTTTAACCAGGTACCTGATCTCCCTCTCAGGAGCTCTGGCTATTGTCAATGCAGTGCCCTGTTTTGCTTTGGATGGTCAGTGGATTTTAAACTCTTTCCTAGATGCTACCCTTACCTCAGTGATTGGAGACAGTGATATCAAAGATCTGATAGGATTTTTCATCTTGCTTGGAGGCAGTGTACTCTTGGCTGCCAATGTGACCCTGGGACTCTGGATGGTTACGGCACGGTAATATTTGCACTCATCTGGCAGAATGATACTTTATATGAAATAGAAAGCGTTTCCTTACAATTATGTTTTAACCAACAACTTTAAGCTCCTCCTGTATCAGAATATCCGAACTCTGGGATGAGGGATAAAAAGAAGAAATGAAAGGCATGGTCCTGACTACATTCTACTTTTAAAGACTGAACTTAATAAACTTCGGATGCTTGCAGAACAATTTCTAAACAAGTGAAAATTCACATAAAAGCATTTTGTGTGACTCCTATCATATTGCGGTAGTGTAAAGGAGGACAAAATTGAGTAGAATTAATCAAGGAAAACTTTTTTAAAAAGCATCATTAATCCAGATTTGAAGAAGACCAGATTCTGGCCAAGAGGAAGGGTGAGCATTTTCTTGGCCTATATCTCTTATCCTTTGTCTTACTTTGAAAAGTATCTTAAGATTTATTGGTATATTATTTTGTACTCTGACAACTGAGGTCTAATTACAATTAATAAAATTCTATGAAAGAATCTGCTGACATGAAAGGGAAAATCTTTGTCAAATGATACCAAATAAGTGACCCAAGTAGGAAGTAGGGCATACAGTGACCCATGCTTTGCCCCACAAGAATTGCCTCTTTGATAAGGTGTCTCTGTAGTCTCATATGGCAGCACTAGCCAGCCTTGACATTCAGAGTGAGCTGCAAAAAGTATCTTCCACTTGCAGCACGTGAGCTGACAAAGTTAAAGTTGAATGTCGGAACTGAGCCTGGTCTTCTAACAGATCATGAGACAGATCTGCTGCAGTCCTGGGTCTCATTCTATACAAAGCTTTGAAGCTCAAAACTTTTCCAGGGTAGACATTTTCTCTTGTGCTGCTGGGGTTATCTGGGGCCTAAGTCCTGGGTTCCTATCTTCAAGGAGCTTAGGCTCTTAACCATAGTCTGTCCTCACCAGCAGCTTCCATGTTTCTCTGTGTTGGGTAATTAAACAGTCAGTCCTTGCTTTCCATCTTTCTCCTAAGCTACCTCGATGGGTCCACAGAAGACTTGGTAGTACAGTGAGAATGGCTGCATGTGAGTACAGATGTGAATTTGCCAGAGCCTGGGAACTGACTCTTAAGCCCAAAAGAGCCCTAACTAATTCCAGGCCTTTTGGACTGGAGATACAGCCCTGGAAGATCCAGGAAGTCAACAGGCCACTGTGAAATTATTGGTCTTCCAAGCGTCTAAGCATGCTATTTTTGATGAAGAATATGTGCTTCCCTCATAAACTCAACATTAACAGCCATGTACCCAACTTTTTCACTAAGTGAGTCATTCCATGGAGTTCACCTTTTTCTGATTGTTGAGCTGCTTTTCAGGCACTAAAAGTTTTTAATCATTTTAAACAAATTCTTTATAGACTGTATTGCAAGTTTGCCTGCCTTCTTAAATAGAAATTATTTCTTGAATATAATGTTGATATTTTATTAATGAGTTGAGGTCATCATTACCACTACTAAAACTGTACAAGTTATTTATTTATCCCAGAAAAAAGGTGGCTGTCGTATTCTTAGGTAGATAGTCATTCAAGATCAAATTCTATTAGCAGAGAGCCCAGATCAGCTTAGGTAGTAGAGCTTAGGGAATGCCATGAAATACTTGCATAATTAATTTGATTACATGAACCAAGCAGTTTACTAGTGAACATGTTGTATATATGCAGGTCAATTTTTTAACAGAGAAAAAAATTTAAGAGAGAAAATTCTAACCAATAACTTCCTTATTTTTTCTGGGGGGGGAACAACAACAACCACCAGACACCTCATTTTCTTGTAGCATATGAACATCTTGGTCTGTTGCTCCATAGGGTCAGGATTTAGGAACCACTCTTATTAGGATATTGAGCAGGTCATTCACATTTGTATAGAGATGGCCTCATTGTATAAGAAAGGAAATGTTATCTGTTGTCTCTTCAGCTTTATTGTGGGCACTTCTAGAGCAAGGGCCAAGCCATACTCATCTTTGCATCCATGGCACAGTGCATGAGACATCATAAATACTTAATAAATATGGTTGAATGGATGATGAATACTGTTATTTATGGATTAGAAAAGCATGTTTCTATTTAAGCTATCAATAGTATTATTGAATATTTACTATAAATATATGTTAACAAAAAATAACTTGAAAGGTCTTTGTGTCCCTGGTATATTATCATCTTTATGAAAATAATCCATTTGGGTTTCTGTAAAGCAATTAGAAAAAAGGAATTACTTTGAGAATTTGAAGATGTTCTTTCTGTGTTGACATGTTGTTCAACAGTACAACTTCATTTTTAGTGTTCCTACTCTACATTGTTTACATTTTCAAAGGTTTTTTAAATCACCTATAATGTGTAAAGAACATATATATTCTTTTCATCTCCGTTTGAAAAGACATGCAGTTAAACTTGACCTTTTGATAATTGCTCTTATAGGGTCATTGTCATCTATGCTAACAGCAAATTTTAAACAAGCACTTCATGGATACATGGCTCTTGGTCATCAGTTTGTACTATGGTATTTATTGAATGTCCACATACTAATTAATGGTGCACAGGTATTTTTTTCCTACAGATCTTTCGACTGTGCTGTAATTCATTCTTAGTATTTAACTTGAAGATACCATAGTTGCTGGCATTTGATGTTTAGCAATAAAAGAATAAATGTGTACCAGCACTCTATGTTTTATCATATCAGTGTGTTGTCTTTTTAAAAAAATGTATTATTTTCTATCAAAATTATTCCCTTCACATACATTACGATCTTTGTTGTTTTTAAATTCCTGTTTCTAAGAGCAACCTTCAGTTTTCAACCCAAGCAATCTGTATATGAAAGTTGTCGCAGGCCACAGAAAGAAGTCTTTTTAAAATGAGATTCCTGTGCTCTCACTACTGTTTCAGAAATGGCCTGTTTATGGATGAAGAAAGAGGACTATCACATTTCCTTTTAATAGTGTCTGACAGAAGTGTTCCCTGAGTCTGTTTCTTAGGAATTCATGGAAAAGTATTTCAATTATCACATTCAGTTCGTCTTGACCTTTTGCTCTAGCACTTCCTCCCTTGTCCATAGAGCCAGCTTCAATCTCTCTCTCTCTCTCTCTCTCTCTCCCTCTCTCTCTCTCTCTCTCTCTCTCTCTCTCTCTCTCCCCCTCCCTCCCTCTCTCTCTTTCTGTCTCTACTCCCTCCACCACCACCCCCCCACAGGCACATATTCTCTTTCTAGTTTACCTAAAATGCCAGATAAAATAGGCTGGAAGTTTAGCCCAAATCCTAAGTGGCTAGCATCATTCCATTCCTTTTTGCCTCTGATCCCATTCTACTATAGTTAAGAGCCACAAGACTAGGTTACTAATTATCTAAACCACTTTTTTTAGCAGCTTGAGATATAATTAAATACCATAAAATTCACCTGTTTAATGTATACAGTTAACTGTAAACTATTTTTCTTTTAATGACTCTTCAAATGAAAGTATACATAGGCTTTAGTATAATCTAACCTTTTAAGCAAATGAACATGTGAAAGAAGACTGGGAGAAAAATGTTTTATTTATTTCACAACTTTTTAAAACTCTGAAGTGGTTTTCAGTGCTGGAATAGAGTTAAATAACAAATCTTTTTTAAGGTAAGATTTAAGAGGAGTGCCTGGCTGGCTCAGTTGGTAGAGCATGTAACTCTTGATCTCAGGGCTGTGAGTTCAAGTCCCATGTTGGGTGTAGAGATTACTTAAAAATAAAATCTTTGGGCACCTGAGTGGCTCAGTCAGTTAAGCATCTGCCTTTGGGTCAGGTCATTATCTCGGGGTCCTGAGATCAAGCCCCACACCGGACTCCCTGTTCTGCAGGGAGTCTGCTTCTCCCTCTCCCTTTGACCCTTCTCCCTGCTTGTGCTAGTGTTCTCTCTCTCCCTCCCTCCCTCCCTCTCTCTCTCTCTCTCTCTCTCTCAAATGAATGGATAGAATCTTTATAAATAACGTAAAAAATAAAATCTTAAAAAAAATGGTAAAGCATGTGAGGGCACCTGGGTGGCTCAGTCGGTGAAGCATCCTACTCTTGATTTCAACTAAGGTCATGACCTCAAGTTTGTGAGATTGAGCCCTGTGTCAAGCTCTGCACTGGGTGTGGAGCTTACTAAGATTCTCTTTCCCTCTCCATCTCCCTCTCCCTGTTCCCCTACCCCCAAAAAAAGATAAAGCAGGTGGATATATTTTCTTTGAGACAATACGCCTTTCTGATCAGTGTATTTGCAAGCTACTCTTGCTGTTTTGGCCATGCTATTTGAATAATCCATTGTATATTTTATCAGACCATGGTAAATGAATTCATTGAAAGGAAAGCCTCTCTTTAAAAACCTAATGCCACAATAGATTATACTCAAGATGGAGGTAGGAAAAAAATGGCTAAAGGAAGTTGCAATTCTAATTACCAAGCAGGTTATATTGTCTAGCTTAACTTCCCAATGAAGAAAGACAAAAACATCCTGATATCTTAGTTTTATTTAGCTAAAGACTGATAAATATTCAATAATTGTCCCTTCTTATTAACTGACCATTTCTCAAATTTTTCTTTTGATGTGTTCCTGACACTTTAGGGGAGGGAAAAACCCAGAAAGATCTAAGAATAGAGCCCTGTAATTGGCTGTCCATCCTACAAAATTGAAATTTGCTTTACCTTAGATTTATATAAATTTTGCACTCAATCAAGTATCAGAAAGCCAGTTCCCTTAAATATGAAACTCTAAACTGTAAAAGAATTAGATGCTAAGAATATTAATATTTTTTTCATGTCTAAAACACATTGGTAGAAAGTTTATAACAGCTGGTCTGTAGACTAGTTGACAGTCTAGATGGTGTTTTTGTCTATTTCTAGTGAAATGAGAAAAATATATTGTATCTAATTACAAAATAAGGAAAACGTATTTGTGTTGTTTAAGGTGCCTGCTGCCCCTTATCAAGGAGCTCTCCTTTATTTGGATTATCGAAACACATACTTAAATTCACTTAGCACTTCTAGATTTCTCTACAGAATGTCTCTCTGTAATTGACACTCATCAGCAAGGCATGAGGGTTCCATGTTTCCCATGCCCTTTCCTCCACCTGAATTGTCTTTCATGTTCTCACAAATGTGTTGGTTGCAAAATGGCATTTCTTTTTAATTTGCATTTCTCAGATTAATAAGGTTGTGCATCCGTATACTTGTTTAGCCATTTAGATTTTTCATTTTGCCAATTGCTTATTGACATCTTTTGCCTATTGTCCATTGAGTTTACTAAATTTTTCTTATTGAGCCATAAGAATTTTTTTGTGTATTCTAGATTGAGTCAACAAACTGCAGCCTGCAAGCCAAATCCTGCTCAGCACCTATTTTTGTAAAAAAAGGTTGTCTTAGAACACAGCCACATTCAAGGGTGCCTGGGTGGCTCAGTCGGTTGAGCCTCTGACTCTTGACTTCAGCTCAGCTCGTCATCTTGGGACCTTGGGATCAAACCCCTCTTCTGGCTCTGCACTCAGTGGGGAGTCAGTCGGCTGGAGATTGTCTCTCCCTCTGCCCCTCCCCCTGCTCTCTCTCTCTCTCTCTGAAATAAATCAATATTTAAAAAAAAAAACTACAGGGCAGCCCCGGTGGCTCAGCAGTTTAGTGCCACCTTCAGCCCGGGGCGTGATCCTGGAGACCCGGGATCGAGTCCCACGTCAGGCTCCCTGCATGGAGCCTGCTTCTCCCTCTGCCTGTCTCTCTCTCTTTCTCTCTAATAAATAAATAAAATCTTAAAAAAACTACAGCCACATTCATTCATTCATATATTATGTATGGCTGCTTTCATGCTACAAAAGCAGAGTTGAAGAGTTGAGCAGTTGCAACAAAGACCATATGACCCACAAAGCCTAAAATATTTACTATTTAACTGTTTACAGAACAGCCCATGCTCTAGACATCAATGTCTTGTCCATTTTAGATATTGCAAAGAATTTTTCCAGTCTGTGACCCATCTACAAATTTTATGTATGAGGCTTTGTTGTTGAACAAGTACCTTTGGTTTGATATAGTCAAATCCATTAATGTTTTGATTGTTTCATGAATCATTTTGATTCATTCACTGAAAAAATGCTGTTCTGTTCCAAAGTCACAATAACAATGTGTACTTTTTTCTATTTTGCTTTATTTTTTAAAAAAGATTTTATTTATGTATTTATTTATTTGACAGAAAAGGAGAGAGAGCACAAGCAGGGGGAGCAGCAGGCAGAGGGAGAAGGAGAGGCAGGCTCACCACAGAGCAGGGAATCCGACATGGGACTCAATCCCAGGACCCTGAGATCATGACCTGAGCCAAAGAAAGATATTTAACTGACTGAGCCACCCAGGCACCTCTTCTATTTGTTTTAGAGTTATACTCTCACAGTGAGATCTTTGACTTCTAGAATATATGGTATGAGGTAGGAAATCCGAGTTTATTCTTCTATATAGCATGAACTATTTTAAAAATACAACAGTATTTTCCTTTTTAAGATTGTTAAAACAGTTTACATGAAGTTCTTAATATGGTACTTGCATGCTCAAAATATTACATACTTAAATTACTTATTTTCACAATGCAGAATTATTTTTTTAAGATTTTATTTATTCATAGAGACAGAGAGAGAGAGAGAAGGAGAGACACAGGCAGAGGGAGAAGCAGGCTCCATGCAGGGAGCCTGAGGTGGGACTTGATCCTGGGAATCCAGGATCACACCCCGGGCTGCAGGTGGCGCCAAACCGCTGCGCCACTGGGGCTGCCCTACAATGCAGAATTACGACACAAATTTGCCCTGATAGTCCCCTCCACACTGGTGTCAGATCCTGCCTCCTTTTGATACGCCTTCTTGGCTTCCACTGCCTTCAGGCTCACTCTGGTTGTCCCGAATGTCTTCCAGACCTTGATCCTTTTAAATATTTCCTCCTCCAATTAAAAAGAACCAAAAATCATGATACTTAAGGTGTTGGCTAAAGATTTTGCCCACAAAATAACCTGTGTTTGTGGGTATGTCCATTGATAGTAACTTAGGCATTTAAATCTGATCTTACCCAAACATTTTAACTTAGAAGGAGGCCGTGTGACAAACCAACATGAGAGAGAATCTGAGGTAGAATGGACTTTGAGGACTACATCAGACAGTGGAAAGCTGCCTACTCTGTGCACAGTTTAGGGTATTATATTTCGAAATAAGCTATTGTTTTACATGCTCACTTTATTTTTGCATTAATTAGAAAAGAAGCTAAGCTTTCTTTTTTAATGTGTGTTCTTTTGTAGATTTTTTTTTTATCCACATCATTTGTCCATATTTCCCTGCAGTAATCATCACCTTACTACTTTTCATTACTCAGGACTCACGTTTGTTACAAGGGTTTGCAAATATATTTGACCATACCTTAGCTTCTCTTACAGGTCCCTTACTTTCATACTTTATTCCTAGCGTTTTCTTCTTCCCTATCAGTCACTTTGTTTCCATCCTTTAATGGCTTATAATTTTCTTTCTAGGTGTGTATCACCAGAAATTTACAATGGAAATTAGTAGCACTTTGCAGTTTACAGAATGTTCACTTTTTCAGTACAGGGCACCCCCTTTTCTGTTATGGAAATACCTGGGAAAAATAAGTTGGTAATCAGGAGTTTGGAGAATATAGACTTGAACAGAAGAAGATAGATAATGTGATTTCTTTCACCTTTATAGAAAAACCGTTTTCTGTGGCGCCTGGGTGGCTCAGTTAGTTGAGCATCTGCTTTTGGCTCAGATCATGATCCTCAGGGTCCTGGGATCAAGTTGGGCTCCCTGCTCAGTGGAGAGCCTGCTTCTCCCTCTCCCTCTGCCTTTCGCTCCCCCTGCTTGTGCTCTCTCCCTCTGTCAAATAAATATAAATAAATAAATAAATAAATAAATAAATAAATGAATAAATAAATAAATAAATAAAATCTTAAAAAAAAATTTTCTTACTAAAAAAATGCACATTTATTATAGAAAACATGTTAAATGAAAGTAAATTGTAATTTATTGAAAAAACTAGGATTATATTATAGATTAACTGGCAAACTACTTTTTAAATTTGAGGTTTATAAAGCAATTTTCAATGTTATTAATACTCTAGTGTTATTTAAGTGAATATATAATATTTCAGCACTGACTATAGCATAAATTTTTTCTTTTCTTTTAATTTTCTTTAAGTAAGGTCTACACTCATATCAGGCTTGAGCTCACAACGCTGAGATCAAGAGTCACATGCTCTACCAACTGAGCCAGGCAGGCACCCCTGAATATGGCATAATTAACCAACCTCTATTATTTACAATTTTGCAATGCTATAAACAAAGCTGTGAGGAATATACCTAAAACTAAATCTTTCTGCATATCTATGATTATTTGGTTAATTCTAGAAACTCTTAAAAGAAAAATTCCTATCTTGAAATGTGAACATTTTATATATATATATATATATATATATATATATATATATATATAGCCTTGTTGCAATTACATTTTTTTCTCTTATTTGGATATGCAAAATGGCATCTCATTTTAATTTGCATTTCTTTGATTAGAAAAAGGTTGAACATTTTTAAATGTATTTATTGGCCATTGTGTTCTCTTTTGTTTATCCCCATCCTTTGCCCATTTTTCATGGGAGTGATTATTGTCTTACTGCTTTTTATCATAAGCTCAGTTCTGCTATTTGATTTGTTACATGTGAATAAATTAAAACTTCATTTAAGTATAATGCTAATGCTTATTTTTATGTTTTTATATATCATGATCTGTCAAGCTTTGCCTTATTATTTTCCACCTTTGGTAAAATGTTTTCAAAGTCTTCTCAAGATTTTATAAATATTCACAAACATTTTATGATAATTTTATGATTTCATTTTTTCAAACATTAATTTATGTGCAACGTATTTTGATATTGGTGCAAAGTAGGAATATTACTTTGTGTTTTGTTATCCTCAACTAATTAACCCAGTCATCTCAAAGGAGATGGTTAATCTAAAGAGGTATTTCATACCAGCCAGAAAGAGGAATAAATTTATATCCTTTGGAAAGAATAGAAATAATAAGTGAAATTATCTCTCATTTGATAAGCCATTCTTATTTATTTAGGAGGCATATATTTATCATTTACTTTTTCAATTCAGTAATACAGTGAATTGAGAATATGTCTCATACTTTAATTGACAAGAGTCCTTAAATAATTTTTTTCTCTAAGGTATTTTTTTAAGATTTTATTTATTTATTCATTAGAGACACAGAGAGGCAGAGACATAGGCAGAGGGAGAAGCAGGCTCCCTGTAGGGACCCCGATGTGGGACTCGATCCCAAGACCCCAGGACCATGCCCTGAGCCAAAGGAAGATGCTCAACCAGTGAGCCACCCAGGCGTCCCTAAGATATGTTTATTTTTATTGAAATAGTGTTTCTCATTCCTAGATTAGATTCCTAACCTATATTCCTAGACAATATAGATTAGCAATCTGGAGATTATCCTTAATATATTATATATCATTATCTAAAGGTACCATTTCTATTAACTTCTTAATTAAAATGTTTTTTTACTTCTTAGATTTTCAAGCTTTAATTCCTCTCTCTGTGGATTGTTTAATATTAGTCTTTAAAGGTTAGAAAAATCTATCTTTGGAATAGATGTCCTGATTTTAAAGTAAGTATTTTATCTTCATCTGTTTTAATTATATAATAATTTTAAGTTTGGAGCACTGCATTCTTGATTACTTGTTCAAAATATGCATTTTTAGTCATGATTTAAAATCATGAAAAGAGGTAGCTAGGATACTATGAATTTGTATTTTATTTCTTATAAAATTTGAAAACTGCTTTTTTCCCCATTTAAAATGTTTTTCTTCTGAGATCATTGTAGTTGGTTTTTAAATTTGCCTAATTTTAGAATATGACTCTTGTGAATATGCTACTTCAGGAGATGGTTATTGGATTTAAAAGTTTCCATTTTTCTTGCTTTTCCCCATTCTGTAGTCACTAGAACTGATACAAATATTCTTTCATTCATTTAAGAAGTATTTATTGCATACTTACTGTATTCATGGCATTGTCCTGGGTTCTGGGGATGCAGCAATAAATAAGACAATTTTCCTCTTTTGTATTTTGTAAGGAAAAATACCATTTATTTTTAAAATAATAAATATATGCTAAGCATTACTAAGTGTTATAAGAGATTAAGCCAAGAAGGTTGGCAGAGGCTAGGTCTTAGAAATAGGTTATGGACGTTAGCTTAATTGCAAATGGGAAGTCATTGAAAGTCTCAAGCAAGGGAGTGACATAATCAGATTTGCATTTTGGTGGATCACCTTGACTAAGGATAAAACATTGGAGGGAGGCAAGTCTGGAGGCAAAGAAATTGGTTAGGAGATTATTTCACTAATCTTGGCAAGAGATGGTAGTTATATAAAATAGGATGGGGACAGAAGAGGTTGAAAGAGAGAAGAGGACAAAGGAAAAGTAGGATCCATTGTGTTTGATGGTTTCATGTAGTTTAGATTCAAGAAGGAATCAAGAAGACTTCAGGTTTCTGGCTTGGACAATTGAATGCTAGCAGTGCCATTAACAGCTAGGGAACATCAGAAAAGGAGTAGTTCAGTTTTGTTTTGTTTTGTTTTTTAAAAGATTTTATTCATTTATTCATGAGAGACACACAGAGAGGCAGAGACATAGGCAAAGGGAGAAGCTGGCTCCATGCAGGGAGCCCGATGTGGGACTCAATCCAAAGACAAAGGCTCAACCACTGAGCCACCCAGGCATCCCAGCAGTTTAATTTGGAACTCTTGAGTTTGACTGCCTGGGAAAACTTCAAGTGGATTGTTGGATGTACAGGTCTGAAACTCTGTAGAAATTAGTTGGAGATACCATGTAGAAGCTGATGCACCCCAATATGTAATTAAACCCATGGGAGTGGATAGTCTGGAGAGAATGTAGAATAATGAAAAGGAAAGAGAAGGTGTCCTAGGATAGAGCACTCAAACTTTAGAAAATTAGGAAGAAAACCACAAGTGAGAGTTTGGTATTAGAAAAACAAAGGGAGGGACACCGGGGTGGCTCAGCAGTTGGGTGCCTGCCTTCAGCTCAGGGTGTGATCCCGGAGTCCCGGGATCAAGTTCCACATCGAGCTCCCTGCATGGAGCCTGCTTCTTCCCCTGCCTGTGTCTCTGCCCCCCCCCCCTCTCTCTCTGTGTCTCTCATGAATAAATAAATAAAAATTTTAAAAAAGGGAAGAGAATATATCAATATGTCAGTAATGTGAGATATTACTGAGAGAGGCTGCCAGATGTCCACAGGCTTTAGCAGTTCATAGGTGATCTTTAGAGAGCAGCCTCAGTGCAGCATGGAAAGCTGAGCCAGGTTGTAGTGGATGGAGAAGTGGGGGGTAGGGGTGCAGGGAGAGGCTACAAATGCAGAAAATGTGCCCAAGAAGTTCCATTTTGGGGTGGGCGCCTGGGTGGTTCAGTCAGTTGGGCATCTGACCGTTGATTTGGGCTCAGGCCATGATCTTGGCATCATGGGATGGAGCCCTGGGCATGGCACCAAGTCTGCCTGAGATTCTCCCTCTCCCTCTGCCCCGCCCCTGCTCACACTTGCATTCTCTCTCTCTCTCTCTCTCTCTCTCTCTCTCTCTCTCAAATAAATAAAATCTTAAAAAGCAGTGTTCTATTTGGAAGGGGTGGGGAGAAATGGGACTTGATGTAGGCTGTAGAGGAAAGTGTCATTATTGTTGTTATTGTTTTAGCAATGGGAAAATCATGGGCATGTTTTTGGTGCTGACGGGGAGAACCCGAGTAAAAGACAGTAGATCATCAAGGGAGGAGATGGGATCTAGAGTGCAAGTAGAGCAATAGTCTTTACCAAGAAAGATGCCTTCTCTAAGAGGAGGAAAAAGGAAAAATGGGTGCAAATACAGTTATCTTGATTCCAAAGTGTCTAGAAGAGTGCTTGACACAGAGTAGGCACTCTAGAAATCTCTGTTGAATAAGATGAAGTCCTCATATAACTGCAAGGAGCAGTTTAGCCAACCCCCCTTCTAGATAAGACATATTGCAGAGGCACTTGAAGAACAGGTGCAGAATTTCCTGATTTTGAGAAAAATAAAAGTGACTTCTTTGTTCTCAGGAAACACATGGCTGAAGTATAGAAGTTGAAAGGGTCCAGAATAAGACACTGTGGCATAAATTTTGAGCTGAAGGCATTCGAGTTACTAAAATGGTTTATCTGCCTAAAAGCAGAGCTTCGCAAAGGATCTCAACTGTCATAAATCTCCTACCCAGGAGCACCTCTAATCTTCTCAAGCAGGCATTGACACAAAACTATCATATCTCCCACCACTTCTTCTAGGGGCCCATTTATCTTTCCAAAAAGTCATTTGTTTTTTCATAAGTGCCCTCTCTCCCCTCCTTCTAGAAGTCATTTACTCTCCCAGAAGTGACCCTCTGCCCCCTACCCATCCCCTCTTAGATGACTGATAAGCCCCAAATTCTAATTGCCTTGAGTCACATTTCTCTGTGAACTCCTGTCCTATGTGTATAAATCAATGTGTTTTTCTCTTGTTCATCTGTCTTTTGTCAGTTTAATTTGCAGACATCAAATCATTAACCTAAGAATAGAGGAAAATTTTTTTTCTCTCTGATAAAGGGGCATGATGTGTGAAACTCAACTCTCACATGGTTCAGAGAAAAAGATGATAATACCAAAATGGCAAAATGTTAACAATTGTTGAATCTCAAGGGCATAAGGGAATCTTTTGTACTCTTTTTTTTCCTTTGTACTCTTCTTAGAACTTCTGTTTGAAATTGCTTCAAAATAAAATGATTTTTTTTTAAAAAAAGAACCTGCATTTATTGAATCTGTTTTTTTAACTTCCTATTTTATTTCCAATTTCAATGCTTTTTATTTCACAACTTCCTATGAATGGCAAGAATGAGGAATTTTACAGACAGCTGCTTTTTGCATTTGGGCAAATTATCTCTATTTTAATTTTTTTCTTTTTGAAAGTAATGCCTTCAAAACTTTGCTATGTTAACTGAAATAGTCATACAATCGGCACTCAGTAAATGTTTTTCCCTATATTTTTCAGGACCAGATGAAATCACAGTGCCCTTATGAAACCGTCCCTCATCACCTCCATGATAAAGCTTATTTTGTATTGCCCCGTACATTTAGCTAAGTGGCTTTTTCATACGTTATACCTTTGAATTCTCCCAATAATCTTACGACCATTTTCTTTGCCTTATAGATTAGGACATTTAATTAAGTTGAATTAATTAATTAATTAATTGGTTTTTTTTAATTGGTTTTTTTTTAATTGTAGTAAGACGTACAAACAAAATTTGCCATTTTAATCATTTTAATTGTACTGCATTAAGTACATTCACATTGTTATGCAACCATCACTACAGTCCATCTCCAGAACTCTTCATCTTGAAAAACTGAAATTCCATACCCACTAAGCAATAATAACTCCCATTCCCCCCCGCTCCCCGCAGCCCCTGAAAACTACCGATTTACTTTGGCATACCATCCATCTTACTCTGGATACCTCCTATGAGTGGAATCATATAGTATTTGTCCTTTCGTGACTGTTTTATTTAACTTAGCCTAATATCCTCAAGCTTCATCCATTTTATAACGTGTTCCTCCCAAGTTTCATAACTATTTGTGCTCATGGCATTCACCTGTGACCTCATGTGTCCTAATTTACTTCCTAATTTATAAACTCCTGGAGGGCTGTGACTCTGCTTACCCTTGGTATGGCCACCCTCATAGTGCCTTGTTCATAACAGTAGTCAATGAGCTCTCTTGAGCGGATGGCTAAGGCCACTCTAAAGTAGAACATGATCCTCATACGGTACATTCAATTTCACACCTACTCTCAACTACTGGAGATAAGATGGATGAGCATAATTGTTCTATTACAGTGGAAGACCAGACATAACATAAGAAGTTTCCCCAGGTTGGAAGTATGGCAGGCACATGAATTTTTTTAAAGGTTTTATTTATTTATTCATGAAAGACAAGGAGACAGAGAGGCAGAGACATGGAGAAGCAGGCTCCCTGCAGGAAGCCCAACGTGGAACTCGATCCCTGGCCCCCGGGATCACACCCTGAGCCAAAGGCAGACACTCAACCACTGAGCCACCCAGGCATCCCAGGCACATGAATTTTGTACAGTTAGCTCCTTACTCACTAAGGAAAAAATCATATATGGAGTGTTCTTTAAAAAGAGGAAAAAACCTTTTAGTATTATGAAGTGAGTGAAGGTTTGGTAATGTTTTTTTCCTCCCCTGAGAAAAATAAAAGTGACTCACCACATTATGGTAAGAATGAACTCTGGATGATTGGTCATCATCAATCCTTGATATCATCCTAGCGTAGTGAAGACGCATTTGCCTTGTCATGTTATTTGATTATTACATAGTTCCTATAAACATTAAAGGACAAAAAGAGGAGAAGTGGAATAAGAATTATTTTTGAGTCCAGGTTTTAGCTCTGCAACCTACTCGTGACATTCAGAAGGGGAAGAGTTTGCCGTCCCTTCTCACTAGTACACCCATGCCTCTACCTCTGTGGAGCAGCAGAACTTTGGGGGCAAACCTGGCTTCCGAGCCCAAGAGAAAATGTAGCCTGATCAGGAGCAGCCCAGGAAACTCAAAGGCCTTCATCTCCTTGTCTAACAGGAGATGCTGCTGGACCACGTGCCACCAGTCCCATTCCTGAAGCAGAACGTCAAAGGAGTCTGTCCAAAAAGCAGAGGCCACCTGCCCCCAGGAAGAAAGGCTATGCTTCAACCAGCCTAACTCTACTTCAAGAAGGGGCACCTAGAAGAGACACAACCTGAGGGATTCACCCAAGTGTCTCTGAGCCAGGACCTCTGGCACACTTCGGACACTGGAGGCATACAGTAATTGGATGCAACCTGAAAAGCAAAGTTGTTGAATATGCTAAATGACTTCCCTCTATATGTCTGCAAAAATACCAGTAGCACATTTTTCAAACATGCAAGCTCTGTGGAGAACACGCAACACAGGAGCTCTCAAAGGATCTTCCTGACTGAAGAGAAATCAAGCAGGCTTTTAGTTTAGCAACCTACTTATAACCTTAATCTACTTGTGGTTGTTACCTGAGTAGTACTAAATATTTCTCATGCAGGATTAGGTTTCTTAAATCTCATTTATTTTATTTTATTTTATTTTATTTTATTTTATTTTATTTTATTTTATTTATTTTTATTTATGATAGGCACACAGTGAGAGAGAGAGAGGCAGAGACACAGGCAGAGGGAGAAGCAGGCTCCATGCACCGGGAGCCCGACATGGGATTTGATCCCGGGTCTCCAGGATCGCACCCTTGGCCAAAGGCAGGCGCTAAACCGCTGCGCCACCCAGGGATCCCCTCATTTTTTTTTATTTTAAAATCTAAACAGGAAATATAGGGGCGCCTGGGTGGTTCAGTGGGTTAAGTGTCTGCCTTTGGCTCAGGTCATGATCTCGGGGTCCTGGTATCAAGCCCTATATCAAGCCTGGTTCTCCCTCTCCCTCTGCCTGCCACTCCCCCTGCTTGTGCGCTTGCTCTCTCTCTCTCTCTCTCTCTCTCTGTCAAATAAATCTTAAAGAAAAAAAAGATCTTTAAGGAAAGTTGTTCTGCAGCCCATCACGTTGTTCTAACATCTAACCTAAATGAGACATGACACATTACAATGTAGATTGATGTAAACAGTTGGAAAAGCAATTTAGCAATATTTATCAACTAACCTCAGAAATATCTGGGGTGCCTGGGTGCTTCAGTCCATTAGGTGCCAGACTCTTGATCTCAGCTCAGGTCTTGATCTCAGGGCCCTGAGTTCAGGCCCTAAATTAGGCTCCACACTGGTCATGGAGCCTACAAAAAAAAAAAAGAGAGAGAGGAAAAAAAAAGAAAGAAGAAAGAAAGAAAAGAAATGTCCATGGCCCTCTTTGAGGCAATAATTCCTTTTCTGAGAATTTATCCTAAATATATGCTAAGCTTTATATAGAGATATTCTGAGACGCCTGCTTCTGTCTTTGTCTCTGCCTCTTTGTGTCTCTCATGAATAAATAAATAAAATCTTAAAAAGAGAGAGAGAGAGATTCCTAAAAGTGTGATTTACCCCAGTGAAAAACTAGAAAGTACCTAACTGTACCACAATGAAGATAGTAGAATAGATAGATTAAATTGACTAACTTGACTCAGCTTTATGTCCACAGAATGATATTAAAAATTGGGGGCCTGTCTGGCTCAGTTGGGAGAGTGTGTGACTCTTTCATCTCAGGGTTTTGGTTTCGAGCAGCATGTTAGGTGTTGAGATTATTGAAAAGATAAACTTAAAAATTGTTTTACAGAACACATGATAATGTGGGGAAATATTTTCTTTTTTAAAAAAATATTTTATTTATTTATTCATGAGAGACAGAGAGAGAGAGAGGCAGAGACAAAGGTGGAGGGAGAAGCAGGCTCCATGCAGGGAGCCTGACCCGGGACTTGATCCCAGGTCTCCAGGATCAGGCTCTGGGCCTAAGGTGGTGCTAAACCGCTGAGCCACCCGGGCTGCCCGGGAAATATTTTCATTAAAAAATAAAACAGAATATGAAAGTTTGTTTGCTTCATGATTATAATAGCGTAAAAAAAGAAATCATTTGGGCCTGCTCAGGGACTCCAAAAAAAAAAAAAAGAAAAGAAAGAAGAAAGAAATCAAGCCAAATCCTATAAACTCATGTAATCGAAGCTGTTTACCCAGAAATTCCACTTCTAAGAGATGATTTTAGGAAATGATTAGCAAAAGGAAATTAATCACTAAGCAAAAAAGTATGAACGACTTTAATGGTTTTTTAGTAAAAAAGTGGAAACCAGATGCCAGGCTGGACCTCACAACCATGAGATCATGACCAGAGCCAAAACTGAGAATAGGATGCTTAAGCGACTGTGCCACCCAGGCACCTCCCAGCTAGAGGATCTTGAAGGGCAGAGGAAATTCTTCCTCCCCAACAGGTGGCCTAATCCGCAGGATCCTTAAACTCGCTGGATACCTCTCACTCTGACACTGCTGCAGCCGAGAGTTCCTCAGGACACCTGACATTCAGCCAGCGGCAGGTAAGATTTCTTACCATGTTAGCCCCCCGGAATCTCTATCTGTGGAGGCAAATGGAACCAATATGGTAAGAGGCATTTTTCTCTCTAAATTTCGATTAACAGGAGAAAATACTTGTGCAACTTGTTCCTTGGGCTAGGTGACACTTTGCTACATTTGGTAGAGACTCTTGGTTCCTGATCCATTTCTTCCCAGAGAGGAAATTATGTCTGTCTTTGGTGTCCTTTAATGCCCACATGGAGTGAAGGCTGTTGCTAAGGGACATGTTGGAAGCCAAAGCTGCAAAACTGGTGGGCACAGGTCAAACACCTAAAAGCTGTTAGAGTGCTCAACATCTCAAGAAGACTCCCATGTTATGATAAGTTGGACACAGGATGGGTTAGGATGACACTTGGTCACCCCCGGACCTGAAGAAAACTTCTGTGCAATGAGATATACTGTAAAACAAGACAAAATCCCTAACCTCGCTGCATATCCCTCCTAGATATTAGCGTGGCTATGGCTCCAAGAGACCCAAGACCTAGCCAAGGCTGTTAATGTGCATATAAGAGATTTGTCCTTTCGTCTTGTTCTGTTTTAGGTTGTTTTTTTTTTTAAAGATTATTTATTCGAGAGAGAGCATAAGTGGGGGGTGAGGGAGAGGGAAAGAATCCCTACCAGACTCCCTACTAAGCGTGGAGCCCAATGAGGGGCTTAACATGAGGTTGGATCCTAGGACCCTGAGATCATGACCTGAGCTGAAATCAAGAGTCAGACACTTAACCAACTGAGCCACCCGGGCGCTCAGTCTTGTTCTACATCTTAGGAGTGTAGCCGGGAATCAGGAGTGCATTCCTTATTGCTTCATGGGGTAGTTTCAGTTTCCATCCAGGGATTCTTTGCCCTCAAGAACTTCTGCCTGGGCCAAGAGCTAAGCCAGAAAGAACCCAACTAGAAAGTTCCAAGTCAAAATGGAGACAGCCAAGAGGCACCTGGGTGGCTCAGTCAGTTAAGTGTCTGCCTTCCTCTCAGGTCATGATCCCTGTGCCCTGTCCCTCTGCCTCTGTGCCTCCACTTTGCTTGTGCACTCGCTCTCTCTCTCTCTCTCTCTCTCTCTCTCTCTCTTTCTTTCAAATAAATAAATAAAATCTTTAAGAGAAAAATGGAGGATGGGACGCCTGTGTGGCTCAGTGGTTGAGCGTCTGCCTTTGGCTCAGGGCATGATCCTGGGGTCCTGGGATCGAGTTCCACATCAGGCTCCCTGAATGGAACCTGCTTCTCCCTCTGCCTGTATCTCTGCCTCTCTCTCTCTCTCTCTCTGTCTCTCATGGGTAAATAAATAAAATCTTTTTAAAAAATGGAGGCAGGAAATCCCTGGGTGGCTCAGCAGTTTAGTGCCTGCCTTCGGCCCAAGGCGTGATCCTGGAGTTCCAGGATCGAGTCCCACATCAGGCTCCCTGCATGGAGCCTGCTCCTCCCTCTGCCTGTGTCTCTGCCTCTCTCTCTGTGTCTCATGAATAAATAAATAAAATCTTTAAAAAAATGGAGGCAGACAAAGTCTTTCATTTTCAATTATGTCGTATAATCTATGTTTCCAATTGTGTCCTACTAAAAGGAAAACATTCTTATTGAATATATCCAAATATATATTGCCATAAAAATATAAGAACACTCAGGTGCCTGGCTGGCTCAGCCTGTGGAGCAGGTGACACTTGATCTCAGGGTTGTGAGTTCTAGCTTCACATTGGGTGTAGAGATTACCTAAAATAAAATCTTAAAAAGTTAAAAATCTTGAGATGCCTGAGTGGCTCAGTGGTTGAGCATCTGCCTTTGGCTCAGGGCATGATCCCGGGATCTGGGGTCGAGTTCCTCATTGAGCTCCCTGCAGGGAGCCTGCTTCTCCCTCTGCCTATATCTCTGCCTCTCTCTATGTGTCTCTCATGAATAAATAAATAAAATCTTAAAAAAAAAATTTAAAAATCTTTAAAAAAATAACACTGACAGTTTCTGAATTCTGGAGGGATTAGGTAAGGACAAAAAAATAACTGTTTTGATTTGTTCACAAATATGTATTTTGTCAAATTGCTGTAAATAATAAGCTTAAGAGAGTTTTTAAAGAAGATTTTATTTATTTATTTGACAGAAAGAGCCACAAGCAGAGAGAGTGGAGGAGGGAGACAGAGAAGCAGGCTCCCCACTGAGCAGGGAGCCATATGTGGCCTCAGTCCTAGGACCCTGAGACCATGACCTGAGTGGAAGGCAGACACTTAACCTACTGAGCCACCCAAGTACCCAAGAATTTTTTTTAATTTGAAAAACAAAGCATTTTTTAAAAAGTCAGCAGCATTTTAAACAGAAAGTCATAAAAATTACAATTACCTTCCTCAGTTTATGCAGTTTCATGTTATTACTTTTTGTTCTGCTTAAATCCAGTTTTCCCCCTAGTTTTAGAAATTCTTACTTCAGTTTTAGGGTCTTAAATAAAAGATTTTAAAGGCAAATACAGAAGGTCACATAGTAGGGAGCAAAATTTAGCTTTTTTAATATTAAGACTCAGGTTTTTTGTTTTTGTTTTTGTTTTGACTCAGTTTTTTTTTTCAAGTTATCAAAGACCTGACAAACATAGGAAATTATTTTGGCAAAATACAGAATCCTCGTTTTTTAGGCAGATAATTTTAAAGGTAAAGAAAAGCTTTTGTTTACAATTTCTTAATAAGAGCAGACCAATAGTTCAATAAAACTTCATCCTTTTAACAAAAAGAAAACACAATTTTACTTTTTGATATTTAAATCCATTTACTTACTTAAATTGATCTTAATTTTAACTAGTATTGACCACACATAAATTCCTTTCCAAAGATCCCTTTTGTATAAAACTTCTACAACTTTTTTTACATTCACATTTTGTCCTCAGTTTTTCCATGTTAAATAACCAGCCTCATTTTAAGACAAAATCATTTTCTTTCCCTCAACTCAACAAAAATGTATTTCTATTCCTTTACTACTTCTTACCAAAAACACACATCTTATTTTCCTTGCATAGAGTTTTTCCCCTTATTATTTCCAGTAGTCTCATTAACATTTATTAGCATTCATAATTTTTTGAAAACTTAGTTTCTACTAAAAACTAAATAGTAAGCAATTGTGAGCCATCAGTTAAACCATTATTCTTTACATTAGCAAATTTATTTATTTATTTATTTATTTATTTATTTATTTATTTATTCATAGAGACACAGAGAGAGAGAGAGGCAGAGACACAGGCAGAGGGAGAAGCAGGCTCCATGCAGGAAGCCCGATGTGGGACTCGATCCTGGGTCTCCAGGATCACACCCCAGGCTGCAGGCGGCGCTAACCCGTTGCGCCACCAGGGCTGCCCCATTAGCAAATTTATGAATATACTTCATAATTTCTAGAAACATGCTTTTTCATGGTATAATTTTTCAGTAAAGCACAAACCAAGTGTACTAACAGACCCATATTTATCAGTAGTCTCGGTGATAAGACAAAAACAGATAAACTTATGTTTAGTACTTGATGTTTTATTATTTTGTCTTATTTAGAAAGAATTTAGGTATTCAATAAATTTAACTTAACTCACTGTTTAACTTAGCAAAAATATTTAAAGTTTCAGGTTACCAAAGATTTTGAAACTACTTAGAAGTTTACTTATAAACCTTTTTACCTTATTTACCTCTATTTTATCTACTTGTTCTTAACAATTGTGTTTAGATTACTCACAAAACTTTATGAGGCATTAGACAAAGTCAACCATTCTTGTTTTTTGGACAAATTTTGCAACAGAGATAACGGACTTATTTGACTTTCAGTGAAAGACAGACTACAAGTTTTATATTTAATGCTGTTAATTGTAAAAATGTGTATTTTAATTTAATCAACAACCTTAAATTAGCTTTCATATTGAATATTTTCCTGGATCGTGTGAACTTGAAAAATATTTGGGTTATATTTTGTCTTTCTGAGTTTTATTTATTTTTTTAAAGATTTTATTTATTATTTGACAGAGCAAGAACACAAGCAGAGGGAGCAGCAGAGGGAGAGGGAGAAGCAGGCTCCCCATGGAGCAGGGAGCCCTATGCAGGGTTGCGGGACTCCATCCCAGGCCCCTGGGATCATGACCTGAGCCAAAGGCAGACACTTAACTGACTGAGCCACCCGGGTGCCCCTCTTTCTGAGTTTTAGATGCCCAATCTTACAAGTGCTTGCCTTCAAATGACTACATAAATCTCTTTTACAAGTTGATTTTAGCAATACTGTTAGGAGCTAGTTGGGCAGTTAGGTAGTCAGAGCCAGAGTCCCCAACAAGAAAATAAGGAGTCAGGACAAGGAAAATAAAACAACACTAACATCCTGCTTCACAACTTAGATAGGACTACGCTAGCATTCTGCTTTGCAGTACTTGCAGAAGTGACTTCTGCAAAACCTCCTAAAATAAGGCAATTGACTACAAAGCACTTGCACTATCACAGGCAAAGGGCAGTTAAAACATAGTCCCCCAGATGTCAGCAAAAAAGACCATCAGCCCAGGGATATTAACCAAATAGGCAGGCAGAAACATGACCAAAGCCCTGATTGCTTAAGAAAGTTCCTCAAAAGAGGATCCCTGGGTGGCTCAGTGGTTTAGCACCTGCCTTTGGCCTGGGGCATGATCCTGGAGTCTCCTGATCGGGTCCCATGTCTGGCTCCTTGCATGGAGCCTGCTTCTCCCTCTGCTTGTATCTCTGTGTCTCTCATGAATAAATAAATAAAATCTAAACACACACACACACACACACACACACACACACAAAGTTCCTCAAAAGAGCTCATAAAAATCCCTAAACTTAGAAATTCCAAGAGCAACCTCCTGGGCTTCTCTCCCTCCTGGGGAGCTTTACACACTTGCTCAATAAACCGTGCTTTGCTGCCCACCACTCTTCTCTGCTCTACCTCTAGATTCTTTGAGGCAGCATGACTGAGAACCTGAACACTAAGGGGACACGGGACACAAATCCTGTAACATTTACATGAGCAACCTGTAAACTTGGAACCTAGAATTTAGGCTGGAGCCCTCCCTGTAAATCTTGTAAGGAAAGGGAAATTACAACAGGCAGATGAAGCTGGGTTTTAAGAAGGGAAATTTATGGGTGCCTGGGTGGCTTAGTGGTTGAGCGTCTGCCTTTGGCTCAGGTCCTGATCCCAGGGTCCTGGAATCAAGTCCTGCATTGGGCTCCCCACAGGGAGCCTGCTTCTCCCTCTGCCTGTGTCTCTGCCTGTCTCTCACGAATAAATAAATACTTAATATTAAAAAATGTTTTTAAAGAAGGGAATTTTTGTTGGTTGTGGGCCTTTAAGTCATAAGTCTAATTTCCATTATTTCATCTTGTCATGGCAGTCCCTAAGGCTAGCCACTATGCTAATAAGACAGTTGAGAGCTGTTTATTTAAAAAATGTTTTTAATATAGCCAATTTAAAGGATCCATCCTCCAGCCACTGATGAGTAGGATGTATTAATAGTAAATCAAACCAATAAGCCTCTCTGGTTTAACCAGAGATACAAGGCATACAGAGAGGGGATAGATGACACAGCATACATGATTCAAAAGTTTACTCCCAGGGGTGCCTTGGTGGTTCAGTCAGTTAAGCATCTGCCTTCAGCTCAGGCATGATCCCAGGGTCCTGGGATGGAGCCTCATGTGGGGTTTCCTGTTCATGGGGGGCCTGCTTCTCCCTCTCTTCCCTGCTCGTGCTCTCTGTCTCTGTCTCTGTCTCTGTCTCTGTCTCTCTCAAATAAATAAATAAAATCTTTTTTAAAAAAATTTACTCCCAAAATTCATCTAAGAAAGCAAAGGCCTTCCTTGCACATGAGGTAGGGATGTGTCTCTGGTCCTCACAAAATCATGAGATGCCTCCAGTTACTGATCTGCTCATCTCTAACATGGGGCAGGCACTACTGTAGTGGGACTTGCCAGCACTGCCAAGCAATGAAGGTTGAGATGACAAGGGTTCCTCTAGGCTGGAACCTCTCATGACAAACTTCCCACAGCCAGACAGAGAGAGAGAGCCTGGGACTCCCAGTCTATTTGGCCACCGAGTGCACTCCAAAAAGTGCACCCTCTGAATGGTGGAGACCAAACAGCATATCCTCACTGGTCATAAAGCCAAGTTCTTGAAAGAGGATTTCAACTATCTCCATTTTGACCTCAAACTTTCTAATTGGTTAAGTTCTTCTTTCCGGCTTATTTCTTAACTCAGGAAAAAGACTGTGGGCAAAGAATCCCTGAATGGGAACCAGAACCAAAACTACCCCTGGAGCAATAAGAACTGCCCTGAGCCAGCAAGACCCTGCCCACGCTTGACTTGACAATGATTGACTTGACCTTTGCTGCCCACCTGCAGGTACCCACCTACCTTTGCCCCACATTTTCCTTATGTAAACCTGGAAGTATATTTAGCACTTTGGAGACTGCCTCTGAGACGCTAGTCCACTATCTTCTGGGTGTTGGCCTCACTGAAATAAATTCCTTTCTTGTTTTACCACCACTCCCTTCTCTGCCTTTGGATTTTGTCAGCAGGAGTGGCCAAACCTGGTCTGTTTGGGACCGCCAGAGCCAGGTGTCCTTGCACTCCTGTGCCTCAGCTACAGAAACATTGGTTAGATTACCAGGGCTTTGACTGGAATGCCATATTTGAGAGAGATATGCATAGACTCAGATATGACCAGACGGCTTTAAGGAACTAAGGTTGACTTTATGAAGCCAGTAAAGCCCCTTAGAAATCTCAGCCTGATACTTTGCTCACAGAGTTCCCAACAGCCTTACCAGATGAGTAAAGGTCACTTCCTCGCAGGTGTAGAACCTCAGAATACTTGGGCAAATACTCAGAGAATACTCAGAGACAGGAAAATCTTCAGCTATGTTAAGCAAAGTCTGATGGCAAGTATTGGGCTTTCTGGCCTCAAAAGGCTGTTAAAAGTTCAATCTAGAGATTCCTTATAAAAAAAAGTGCTGGCAAAGGAGTGTTTAAAGAGCCTGCATGGTCAACTGCTATTCTTATTGTACATATGTAAATGCCCAGGCCAAGGCCTTTTGAAACTAGATTTACTTAGGGGTGCCTGGGTGGCTCAATTGGTTAAGCATCCAACTCTTGATCTCAGCTCAGGTCTCAATCTCACAGTCCCAAATTCAAGCCACGAATTGGGCTCCATGCTATGCATGGAACCTACTTGAAAAAGAAAGAAGGAAAGAATGAAAGAAAGAAAGAAAGAAAGAAAGAAAGAAAGAAAGAAAGAAAGAAACTACACTTATTTAGCAACAAATCAGTATTAATTCGTCTATCTTTGGTAGAAATGAGGGTGATTATAGAGAGAAAACATTTCAATAACATACCGTGTTAAGTATTAGATTCTAATACTGTTCATTATAAACTGGACTAGATCCTGGTTTCTTCTAGTTCCAGTGTCTGGTTACAATTCTCCAAAGTAACATTTTAAGTCTTTTCTCAACTTTCTGAGTTGGATTCATTTGAGAACTAAAACTGCCCTTTCTCTTGAAACCCTGCAAACTAAACATGAGCTACTTCAGAAATATCACCACAGTAGCTCACATATAGGCAATCTATATGTCTGTTCCTCTTTGGGCCATTGAAAAAGATCATCACCAGACCCATGGCTGGCTGTCAGTAGGGTGTGCGACTCTTGATGTCAGGGTCATGAGTTCAAGCCCCACACTGGGCATAGGGCATACTAAAAAAAAAAAAAAATAGAAATTAGGTTTCCAGAAGTATGTAACTCTAATAGACATAATAAACCTCCTTGTCCACTTAAAGAAAAAAAAAAGATCACCACAAATATTTGAACTACAAACCAAGAAACTCTTATCAGACTGATGCTGTCTGCTGCCACTCTATAGAAAGATGACTTAAGCTCAACAATCTAGAAATCTAGTGGCTGGCTAGCCTCAGAACTCGGAAAATGGTTTATAATTTGATCCAATCATTAACCACTATTTTTCTTTTGTTTCCATAGAAATGCCTCTTATTTAAAACCTGATGGCTAGGGCACCTGGGTGGCCCAGTGGGTTAAGCATCTGCCTCTGGCTTGGGTCGTGCCCGGGGCCCTGGGATCAAGCCCCACTTAGTCAGGCTCCCTGCTCAGCAAGAAGCCTGCTTCTCCCTCTCCCTCTGCTTTCAGCTCCCCCTCTCCCCTTGCTTGTGCACCCTCTGTCTGTGTCAAGAGAATAGATAAAATCTTTAAAAAAAATAGAAAAATAAAACCTGATTGCTTGAACCATGGGCCTAACTTTGAGAACAGAACTGCATCACGCCTCCTGAAATGATTTTAACTGAACTGACTTATTACAGGGACTGGTTCAACAAGACAGAATGACCAACCTGATCAACTTTTACGTGTGAACCTTAAGGGAAGTTTCAAAGGAGGAATCTGTAGAGGCCCAGGGCAGGCCGTCCCAAGATGGGCCAATCTGGCAGGGATGTTATTTTGAGTCAAAAGTAATGAAAACCCAGCAAATTCAGGGAAGGCTCAATACCTCTCCCCTCTGCCTGCTGCTTCCGGGAAAATGGCTGTTTACAGAGATTCAACTCCATCCAAGAAACTTATCTACATAGCAGGGCCACCTTTGTTTTCCAGACATCTCCTCTCACCTTCCTGCTAGTTGTCTTTCTTCCCTTTGTTTTTTTTGTTGTTGTTGTTGTTGTTTCTTTGTTTGTTTTTGGGTTTGGGGGGTTAAGATTGTATTTATTTATTCATGAGAGACACAGAGAGAGAAGTAGAGACACAGGCAAAGGGAGAAGCAGGCTCCCTGCTGGGAGCCTGATGCAGGACTCGATCCCAGGACCCCAGGATCATGACCTGAGCTGAAGGCAGACACTCAACCACGGAGCCACCCAGATGCCCCTCTTTCTCCCCTTTGGATCCTCAAACCCCCACCCTGCTCCTGAGCTCATATAAGCCTCATGTTGCTTGATGTCTTTGGGATTTGCGTGTCTGTGGATTCCCCATGTTTATGAAATTAAATTTGATTTACTCCTGTTACTCTGTCTCATGTCATTTTGATCTTGGTCCAGTTAGAAGGACCTAGAAGGGCACAATCTTTCACATTTACTCATGATATACTCAGCTGGGCTAAAAATGTAGCTTTCTTATTTCTCTAAGTCTGCTCTCATCTACCTTACAAGCTTCCACATCCTAGGTGGAAGCTGGGAGGAGGGACAAGATCAGGTCCAATTTATTAACCTCAATTCAATGCTATAAAATGCTTCTGTAGGTAAACAGTCTCTGCTTGGATGACTCTGTTAAGAACTCAACCAGTGAGGGATGCCTGGGTGGCTCAGCGGTTAAGCGTCTGCCTTCTGGCTCAGGGCGTGATCCTGGAGTCCCGGGATCAAGTTCTGCATCGGGCTCCCTGCATGGGAGCCTGCTGCTCCCTCTGCCTATGTCTCTGCCTCTCTCTCTCTCTCTCTCTCGAATAAATAAATAAAAATCTTAAAAAAAAAAAAAAAAAGAACTCAGCCAGTGAGATTTCCACCCTCCCTCTACTCCTCTCCAAGAAAACATCCAGGTATGTGAGGGAAAGATGTGGCTTTTATGATCTCAAAGTGGCAAAGGGCATATGGCAATCCTCTCAAAGAAAAGCAGAATCCAGACCTCTCCATTTCTGTCTTCTGCTTTCCCAACAGCCTAGCTAACCTACTTCCTGCCCCAGTACTTCATCCTGGAAAGAGCAGTTGTGTCCTAGGACCTCCCTCCCAAACTCCAATCCCCTGGGTCCCCATAACTGATCCAGAATTGCTTTCCCCCTCATTCTTTATAGCCTAGAGGGTCTCCCTTCTATTCTGCACACAGGCCCTATGTACTAAAAAGAAAGCTTTAAGGAGGGAAAATGAGTGGGGAATATCAGAGAGGGTGACAAAACATGAGAGACTCTACCTAAAAAAAAAAAAACCATGAGAGACTCCTAACTCTGGGAAACGAACTAGGGGTAGTGGAAGGGGAGGTGGGCAGGGGGGATGGGGTGACTGGGTGATGGGCACTGAGGGGGGCACTTGACGGGATGAGCACTGGGTGTTATGCTATATGTTGGCAAATCGAACTTCAATTAAAAGAAAGAAAAGTAAAAAAAGAAAGAAAGAAAGAAAGAAAGAAAGAAAGAAAGAAAGAAAGAAGAAAGAAAGAAAGAAAGAAAGAAAGAAAGAAAGAAAGAAAGAAAGAAAGAAAGAAAGAAAGAGTTGTCATTTAGAAATCCCTCCCTCCAAAAAGCCTGGGTTTTATGTACATTGTCTTACTAAAAAGAGGTGAAAAAAATCAGCTTTGAAATTCAAAGCTGATGAAGGCCTGGCCTCTCTCTTATGAGCAGCACCTGTCTGTCCTTTCTTCCCTGGGAAATTAAGCTTGATGACTCTGACAGAAGGCTAGCAGGACATAGGGGTTTTTTTTTTAAGATTTTATTTTATTTATTTACTCATGAGAGACACAGAGAGAGAGGCAGAGACACAGGCAGAGGGAGAAGCAGGCTCCACGTGGGGAGCCTGATGTGGGACTCGATCCCGGGTCCCCGGGGTCACACCCCGGGCCAAAGGCGGCGCTAAACAGCTGAGCCACTAAGGCTGCCCAGGACATAGGATTTAAAGGGGGGAATCAAAATGCATTAGTTTAATTCCTATAAAATATGTTCCCCAGAGAGATGAAATTGGATGAACTAAAGAAAGGAGGTTCATTTTCTTGGGTGTCTTCTGAGCTCCATTTCTCTTTCTTCATAGAAACAAAGTATAACTTTCGAAAACATGACCCTCATGAACATATAGAATTAATACGTGTCACAGGTTTTATGCATTAATGAGAGAAGCAGGAGGATGGTAAATCTGGTATAAAGGAGAATTTGAAAGGTAGAGATTTATAGGTTCATAAAGGAAAAGCATGCTGAAATAGTTTACTAAATTAGAAGCAAAATAGGACAATAAATCCAGAACCTCTGCAGAAATCTTTTCCATCTCTCCTAGACAAAAATCTACCAAGTTAACATGTCTGAACTTTAATCAAGCAACAGTGCATTCCTCTGAAGAACTAAATGTTCCTTGGGTGGGTCTGTTAGATAAAGGCCTTGAAATAAAGCTTTAGTTCAACATTCAAAGGACAAGCAGTCATCCTTTTGCTTCGGTTCCAAGTGTTGGGCAATTTTTCTTAACATAAATAACCCAATATTGCGTACCTCCCACCCACCTTCAGGGTTACGAACCAAGTATGGTGGGAGCTGATGAAATAAAGGGCCGTGAATGGATTTATAAAGAACCTACAGAAATAAAAGATGTGGTTTAAAGCAAAGCCAGTTTTCGGCCTTAGGGATGCAAGTGAAAAGGTATCTTTAAAAACCTAAAATTGTGATGTTGCTCCAAACCTGCAGATCTTAGAGATATCTTTTTACTCACAAATTACTCTTTCCTTAGAATCACAATCTAGATCTATTTAATGAAGCATAAATGATTCCCTTACCAAAGCAGATTAATCTGTTAAATGAAACCATAAGGGCATGTGATTATTTTGCAATCATAGGTTACGTAGGTTACTACAGCCCGTGTAATGTAGGCTAGCCTATTCGTTTACTGAAGTGACAAACATTATTTCATCAATCAGGCAAATTCAGAGTTGGCTTAACTTTAAGGAATTTCGCACAGTTCACATATAAACCACTCTTCAACTGATAGTTTCCAAAACAGATCTGATTTTTAAAAATTTCCTAACAGCTCATTTGTAATACCATCCTCCCTATTCAGGTGGCTATTGAAGTATCCTCTGGGTTAGAGAGCAATGGAAGAAAATGAATATCATAAAAGAACAAAGCCTACTCTGAGTAGCAGTTTCCCCATGGAATTTCATTTTCTGAGTAGAGCACAAGATCATCTGATTAAAAAGCTCAAGTTTTCTAAAACTTTCTCTTGATGTCTACGGTGTGTGTAACATGAGCACGTTTCCATATTAAGGTTATTCAGCTGTGGAAAACACGAGAGCTCACACAAAGCTTTTCCTCTAAAAGTTGAAGAAATCTAAGACTGCATGTTGGTGCAGCAATGAGAAATCTTTAAATGTTGGTCACCAACTGCTTGGCAGTGGGTTTTGTTTGTTTGTTTTGTTTTGTTCTTCTTTTCTTTTTGTCCTCCAAGGAAGCAGAGACAAATATTTTGGAAAGCACTATAACTTAAAGGCATGACCAAAGCTAAGAAATTTAAGTAAGCGTGTCACAGAAACACAGGAACACAGATTTTGTTGGCTAATCCAAATAGATAATTAATCATGTTCCTGACAGTGTGGAATGCAGATTTGCCTGCTATTTGCAGAAACTTTAGCAGGCAGGCCAAGAGCTTTCTTGAATACTGGAATCTGGAGTGGCTTGAGGAGCCATAAGACACGGATTTCAAGATCTACAGATTTCTTGGACCAGTAAAATTTCAAAATAATGTTGAAGACCAACATGGTGTTAACTTCTTATCTTGACAAATAAGAATAATATTGGGAAGGGGGGAGTCTTAATATTTGTAATTGACATCCAATTATGAACTAGCCTCAAAAAAAGGTTTTGGGTTGGGATTTTTCTTTCTTTTTAAATATTTTATGTATTTATTCATGAAAGACACAGAAAGAGGCAGAGACAGAGGCAGACGGAGACGCAGGCTCCATGCAGGGAGCCCAATGCGGGACTTGATCCCAGGACCCTGGGATCACGACCTGAGCCAAAGGCAGACGCTCAACCGCTGAGCCACCCAGGCATCCGTTTTTTGTTTTGTTTTGTTTTGTTTAATTTTGAGGCTAGTTCATAATGGCTTCACCAGTAGATTTGGGGCCAAGATATCTTTGAGATAACTTCTTTCTCAAACCTTTCATTAGTGACTAACAAGCACCTTGAAGTACCTGCCACCCATGGCTGATCAAAATGAATGCTACTCCTGAGAAAGGTGAGTGTGCTAAGAATTAAACTTTGGCTCTAGATAGGGTCCTGGCTCTTGAGAGTTCTTTAGGATCGCTTATCTTAAGGACAATTTTTTTTCAAATGGTGAGGAGATAGGAGGTTTAAACATTGACCAAACTCTGACCGGGACATTTTTTTCAGCTTTCTTCTGACCTAAGTGACCTTTAAGCAATAATCAAGTCAAATTCCTTGGATGTCTATTACTAAGAGTGTTGTGCTAAGCTCTGGGGCAAAATTTCTCAAACTTAAAGTCTTAGTAAATAGAGCCTGAGAACTTATCAAAAGAGCAGACTTCTGGGTTTCAGTGCTGTAGGCTCTGAATGAAGTCTGAGATGGCCGCCCTGGGATCCCAGTTTTCAACATGCATAATGTAGTTTTGATGCACATGGTCCATGGATCCCTGTCTTGACAAACACTGTTCTAGGAACTACAAAGAAGTCACAATTCCAATTTCAGTAGTCACATTAGCTAATTCAGATCACCCCTCCTGCTGAACATAATGTACTAAAAATCTTTTTAGAAGCATCAAAAAGCTAAGGGCGCCTGGGTGGCTCAGTCACTTAAGCGTCTGTCTTCAGCTCAGGTCATGATCCTGGAGTCCCAGGGTTGAGGCCCAGGATGGGCTCTCTGCTCAGCCGGGAGTCTCCTTCTCCCTCTCCCTCTGCCTCTCCCCACATGTGTTCTCTCTCTGGCTCATTCTGTCAAAGAAATAAAATCTTCAAAAAGAAGAAGAAGAAGAACAATCAAAAAGCTAACAAAATATTGACAAATTCCTAGGATGAGAGCCAGAAGAGAATGGAAATCCAGAGGAGTGAGCCTGGTCATTTTTGGACATGTTCGCTTTGTGGTCATTAGCTGATCCTGAAGAGAAAACTGAGAGGTTAACTGTCTTTTTAGCAACCTGATGGGATTAAGGGAACAAAAGTCAGATCAGGACCTGGAAAGAGGGACACCTGGGTGGCTCAGCGGTTCAGCATCTGCCTTTGGCTCAGGGCATGATCCCACAGTCCTGGGATCGAGTCCCACATCGGGCTCCCTGCATGGAGCCTGCTTCTCCTCTGCCTGTGTCTCTGCCTCTGTGTGTGTGTGTGTGTGTCTCATGAATAAGTAAATAAAATCTTTAATTAAAAAAAAGGGACCTGTGAAGAGTGGAGATATGGTAAGCCATCCCCCTGTTCCCCATGCACACACTCCCCTAGGTGTAAGGGCGAACTGGCAGTGGCTTGCTTAGAAAAATCTCAAATTTTGAACTTGAACTAAAATGATACTGGAAAAAGCAAATGACCATTCTCTCTAGAAGAAAACGTCAACCTGGGTGTCCGGTTGCAGTATCCTCCTTTCTAACTGATCTTTCTGATTTCATTTCCCCCATGCTTCACATTGCTCTCAGGGCGGTTTATCCAAAGCACAAACTTGACCATGTCACTTCACGTGTTTGTACACTTTCTCCCATTTCCTATAAGTCAGTACAGATCTGGTCTCCTTTGAACCCCTATCAAGCCCCTCAGTGCACTATGAGGCCTGAGCACACTGGGCCTTGGCAGTGTCCTCTGCCTGGAAAGTTTTTGTCCTGTCCTTGCTTAATGGACTCACACTCAGCCTTCAAGACTCAGCTTAACCATGGCTCATTGGAAAATTTTTTCAGGCTCCTCTGACTTAGTTGCTTAGTTATTCCCATTTCAAAAATTGATAAGTGAATGAAGTAAAGATAGAATACTAAGAACTGAGGCAGCCCTGGTGGTGCAGCGGTTTAGCGCCGCCTGTAGCCCAGGGTGTGATCCTGGGGCCCCAGGATCGAGTCCCACATGGGGCTCCCTGCATGGAGCCTGCTTCTCCCTCTGCCTGTGTCTCTGCCTCTCTCTCTCTCTCTCTCTCTCTCTCACTGTGTGCCTATCATAAATAAATTAAAATTAAAAAAAAAATCTTTAAAAAAATGCTAAGAACTGGATCCCAAAGAACACACCCAGCAGAAAAGCAAACAATTTCAGAAATACAGAATTTTACAACTGGAAAGGGAACTTACAGATTTTAAAGATTATCTGAATGCGTTTTTAGATGAGGTTCAGAGAAGTTACATGACTTTCTCAGGATCAGACAGCAGAACTAGAAGTAAGACATGGGTTTTCCAGTTCCATTTTTGGGTGCTGTTTTCCCACATTTTGCTGTGAACTTGTTAAAGAATAATTGAATACGAGGGTTTGTGTGGAAGGTTGTGTTTAAAGGTTTGGACGTTTTTGCCTTGTGGACTAGGTTGTATTTGAAGTCAGATACGGAATGATCAAAATGTCAGTGTAACCTTGTCACAGAGATAATTATCTAAATTATGGGCCATGTTCCCAGAGGAACAGATAGAGATCCTGTGTACATACCAACGTGGACATCAAAAACCAGAGTGTCCACTTCAAGGGCTCTACATTTTTTTGGTCCCAGGGGCCCTTTCAGTCTGGCTTCTCAGAATAATGTC
The DNA here is from genome assembly GCF_018345385.1 of Vulpes lagopus. Lineage (NCBI taxonomy): Eukaryota > Metazoa > Chordata > Mammalia > Carnivora > Canidae > Vulpes > Vulpes lagopus. The sequence goes on from NC_054848.1 coordinate 17,743,899, forward strand.
TGTTTTTTACTTTTATTTTTTAAAGATCTTATTTTTAAGTAATCTCTATACCCAATGTGTAGATCAAGATTTGCATGCTCCACCAACTAAAATTGTCAAGCACCCCAGAAATATGGTTTTGAATGTATAAAATATCATACATAAGAATACAAAGGAAACCAATAACATTGAAAATATGGTTATCAAAGTATAAAAATTTATAAATATGTGATATGTGTAGTTCTTTATTTAATCTTCTAAATATAAGATCTAAAAGCAGGGATGCCTGGGTGGTTCAGTGGTTGAGCGTCTGCCTTCGGCTCAGGACATGACCCTGGAGTCCCGGGATCGAGTCCTGCATCGGGCTCCCTGCATAGAGCCTGCTTCTCCCTCTGGCTGTGTCTCTGCTTCTCTCTCTGTGTGTCTCTGATGAATAAATAAATAAAACCTTAAAAAAAATCTAAAAGCAGTCTAATAACTACCGTTATTTTGATGTAACAATGAGCATAAACAATATTTTAAGATATCTGTAACAGGGCTACCTGGGTGGCTCAGTAGCTGAGCATCTGCCTTTGGCTCAGGTTGTGATCCCGGGATCCTGGGATCCAGCCCCACACTGGGATCCCCGCAGGGAGCCTGCTTCTCCCTCTGCCTATATCTCTGCCTCTTTCTGTGTCTCTCATGAATAAATAAATAAAATCGTAAGAAAAAGATATCTGTAATAACTGTCATATGATAGGAAAGTATTTGTGGTTTTTCTTGGTGACAAGTCACAGGTCCTGCTAACAGAACTGTGGTTTGATACTTATATTTGCAATTGAAGGAGACATTTTTGTTAGGGATCACTGAAAATGAAGAAGAGATGTTTTTCTCTCACGTTCAGTGACGTGGTAAACCTCAGGTTGAGAACCTCTGGGTTAGAACAATCTCTTCATTTTCAAGGTGAGGAATCTTTTATCTGAAATATGTACAATAAGTTCAAGTAAAATTAATTCAAAGAAAACCACTGGTCTCAGGGTTCTGGGATCAACCCCATGTTGTGTCAGGCTCCCTGCTCAGTGGAGAGTCTGTTTCTCCCTCTCCTTCTGCCCCTCTGCACCCCCCCCCCCATGCTAGCTCTCTCTCTCAAATAAATAAATAAAATCTAAAAAAATAAAAATTTAAAATTAAAAAAAAAAGAAAACCATTGGTAGAGTCTATGCAGTTGGCTTCTCTCAATTCAGCACACCTCCTTTAAGGAACTTGAATTAAAAACAAACACTTGGGGGGCACCTGGGTGGCTCAGTGGTTGAGCATCTGCCTTTAGCTCAGGTCGTGATCCTGGGGTCCTGGGATTGAGCCCCATATTGGGCTCCAGGGGAGCCTGCTTCTCCCTCTGCCTATGTCTCTGCCTCTCTCTGTGTCTCTCATGAATAGATAAATAAAATATGCATAAATAAATAAATAAATAAATAAATAAATAAATACACTTGGAAAAGGGAAGTTGCCCTTAAACCATTTCAGCTTTTTTTAAAAATGGAAGTATAATTAACATATAATGTTACATTAGATTCATATTACAGCATAATGATTCAACAATTTTTTACATGGCTCAGTGCTCACCACAGTGAGTGTGGTCACCATCTGTTACCAAACAACATTATTACAATATTATTGACTATATTCCTCATGCTGTACTTTTCATCTCCATGACTTACTTATTTTATAACTGCAAGTTTGTACCTCTTAATCCCCTTTATCTATTTCACCAATTCCCTCAACCCCTCTCCCCTCTGGCAACTATCAGTTTGTTCTCTGTATTTAAGAGTCTATTTTTTGTTTGTTTCTTTTTTTTAAGATTTTATTTATTTATTTGACAGAGAGATAGAGAACACAAGCAGGCGGAGCAGCAGGCAGAGGGAGAGGGAGCAGCAGACTCCCTACTGAGCAGAGAGCCCAACATGGGGCTCGATGCCAGGACCCTGGGATTATGACCTGAGCCGAAGGGCAGACGCTTAACAGCCTGGGCCACCCAAGCACCCCATGTTTGTTTCTTTCTTTATTTGTTCACTTGTTTTGTTTTCTAGAGTCTACATATAGGCTAATCCTATGATATTTGTCTTTCTCTGTCTGACTTACTTCATTTAGCATAATACCCTTTAGGTCCATCCATGCTGCCATAAAAACCATTTCTGCTTTCTGCTCCGTGTTTCTGGTCCCTAAGACCTGCTTGGTGCAGAGGACCTTGGGGAGGGGCCATAAAAGAACTAAACTCAACTTAGTATCTCAATGAAAAATGCTGCCACCATACTAAGTTCAAAAAGAAAGATGACACAATTAATTAATTTGGGGGGATGCCTGGGTGGCTCAGTGGTTGAGCATCTGCCTTCAGCTCAGGGCATGGGGTCCCCGGATCAAGGTCCACATCTGGCTCCCTGCATGGAGCCTGCTTCTCCCTCTGCATCTCTCCTGCATCTCTCCCTATGTCTCTGCCTCTCTCTGTGTGTCTCATGAATAAATAAATAAAAAATCTTAAAAAATTAATTTTTTAACAAATGCCAACAATTGGATTAGTGATACATACAAATATCAAACCATTATGTTGTATGCCTGAAACTAATACAATGTCATGTGTCAATTATGTCTCAAGATAAATAAAGGAATAATGTGACTATAGGTTTGGGATGCACATTCACCTGAACTATATTTTGGTTATTTTTTTTTAAAGATTTTATGTATTTATTCATGAGAGACACACACACACACACAGAGGAGAGAGAGAGAGAGAGAGAGAGAGGGAGAGAGAGGCAGAGACACAGGCAGAGGGAGAAGCAGGCTCCATGCAGGGAGCCCGACGTGGGACTCGATCTCGAATCTCCAGGATCACACCCCGGGCTGCAGGCAGCGCTAAATCGCTACGCCGCCACGGCTGCCCTGGTTATTTTTTTAAAATTCAATTTAGTGTAACACCCAGTGCTCCTCGCATCATGTGCCCTCCTTGGAGCCGGTCACCCAGTCACCCCATCCCTCCACCCTCCTCCCCTTCTACAACCCTTTGTTTTCCAGAGTTAGGAGTGGCTCGTGGTTTATCTTCCTATTTTTCCCCCGCTCAGTTTCCTTCCTTTGTTTTAATTAGGCTCCACTCCGAGCGCGGAGCCCTATTCTGGTTATTTTTTTCTAAAAGATTTTATTTATTTATTCATAAGAGAAAGAGAGAGAGGCAAAGACACAGGCAGAGGGAGAAGCAGGCTCCCCGCGGGGAGATACTCAACCACTGAACCACCCAGGTGCCCCTATTCTGGTTATTTTTAATTTGACTTTAAAAAAAAGATTTTATTTATTTATTCATGAGAGACCCAGAGACACAGGCAGAGGGAGAAGCAGGCTCCATGCAGGGAGCCAGATGTGGGACTCGATCCCGCGACCACAGGATCACAGCCTGGACTGAAGGCGGCGCTAAACCGCTGAGCCACCCAGGCTGCCCTAATTTGGTTTTTTAAGAATACATTTTGAAGGCGCTTGGTAGATCAATAAATTAAAAGTCTGCCTTCAGCTAGGGTCATGATCTTAGAGTCCTGGGATTGACTGAGATGCTCATCGCATCAGGCTCCCTGCATCAGGCTCCCTCTCTCAAATAAATAAATAAAATATATTTTAAAAATAAAAATAAAAATACATTTCGTAGGGTTTGAAGTAAGGCTGTAAAACATTTTTTAAACCAAATAATTGACTAAATGTGGCAAAAAACAACTCTTTGAATTCATGTCTCTATCACTGCTTTATGATGTCTCCTTTATCATGTATAAAATAATTAAATGTACTAGTATCTACTTCTTGAGTATGTAATTCTTTAATTCTTTTTTTTAAAGATTTTATTTATTCATGAGAGACACAGAGAGAGGCAGAGACATAGACAGAGGGAGAGGGAGAAGCAGGCACCTCGCAGGGTGCCTGATGCGGGGCTTGATTCCAGAACCCCAGAATCACGCCCTGAGCCGAAGGCAGATGCCCAACCACTGAGCCACCCAGCATCCCTAATTCTTTAATTCTTATACCACTCCACTCATGTGCTATGTGTAGACTCATCTAATTACATCTCTGAAATTTTGGACATTTGAACAATAATAATAATAAAATAACAATATTTTAGAAGAAGTATTCAAAAATTCCCTGTTAAAGAACAGGATGCCAGGGTACCTGGGTGGCTCAGTGGTTGAGCCTCTGCCTTCAGCTCAGGTCATGATCCCAGACTCCCAGGATTGGGTCCCGCCCCCCCCATCAGGCTCCCAGTGGGGAGCCTGCTTCTCCCTCTCCCTCTGCCTGCTGCTCCCCCTGCTTGTGCTCTCTCTCTGTCAAATAAATACATAAAATATTCTTTAAAATACTTTTATTCATTTGTTTCTACTCAATTTTAAGGTCCCCTAAATTTTTAGTTTAAGCCACTAAATTCTGGAGTGGTTTATCTCGCAACTATGGATAACCAGACACCGTGGCATCACATCATGAGGCACATGATGTCAGTTGTCCCATTATCGGTGATGAAAAGTCGGATCTTTTGGTTAAGGTCTCGTCTACCAGATTACTCCATCATAATTACTAAGTTATCTGTGGGGTGTCTCATCCTGCTACATGAACACAAGACCACCATAACTACGATCAAGGGACCCGACTTCAGTTACATTTTTCTCTGTGGAAATACCTGCCTCAATGCCATAGGAATACGGAGAGAAAGCAGCACCTATTGACTGATTACCCAGCAGGTGGACTCCACAGCTTGCCGAGAAGGTGGGAATCCAGCTGTGATGAAAACACGTCATTCTATTTGTAGTTCAACAGAGTCTGTGCTTGAAACAGAATGCTACAAACTCCGTGTCGGTTTGCCAACTTGTGATTCTGATCCCAAACCACGAGATTTGGAGAAAGAAAAGAAGCAAAGAGCTGTCCTTTTATTTTAGGCTTTTCATAAGGAGTTTGGATTGGATGCCCACTGAGAAAGAAGTCTATTAAGGACACTACTTCTCACTTTCAGAGCAATACAGTTGTTTCCTGGATAGGATGAAGGTCCCACTGTGTAAAACTTGTCTGGTCTATGTGGCCTTCTTGGTTATGGCCTTTGATTTCTGCTTTTAAATATATTGTCTGATCATATTCAAGCAGTTAAATCGTAGTCCTTTTATATTCCAAACTTAGAAATCCATGGCCATATCCCTGGTGCCTAGGGTGGCACATGGTAGAGGCTGTGTGCATCCATGCATATATGAATACATGGGAATTCTCGTCCTTTCATTCATTCCTCACAGATCATAACCTGCCCACTTTCCTGTTATTTCCTACGAATTGTTATCTCCAGGAATTGTCCTAGGCATTGAACCATAGAAGCTAATGAAACGTAGCCCCTGCTTCAGGGGCTCACAGGCGAGAGGGCAAGAGAGAAACATAAACAGTGAATTATACAATTTGGGAGGGGGCAGGCACTGATAGACATATGCACTGAGTTTGTTTTTCTATTTATAAGGCATCGTCAACTTATTCACAATTGAGGCACATCGAAATAGGACTCACAGGAAAGTGCAAAAAACCCACAGCGTCTTAGGAAGCAGTGCAAAGAATATATTGCAGTTAGAGAAACGGGTGGAAGACTCCACAGTCTTGTATACATATTTATCAGTGTCATCACCATCATCATCATTTTTTAAAAGTATTAGTTGAGTTAACTGACAAGGACCTGGGATAACCAGAGTTGCTCAACTGTTTTAGAGTAGTGTGCTGAGTTTTTTTTAAAAAATATTTTATTTATTTGTGATAGAGAGAGACAGGCAAAGACACAGGCAGGCTCCATGCCAGGAGCCCAACATGGGATTCGATCCTGGGGCTCCAGGATCGCGCCCTGGGCCAAAGACAGGTGCTAAACCGCTGAGCCACCAAGGGATCCCAGTGTGCTGAGTTTTATAGGGACAGAGAAGAGGGTGGTGACAAAAGCCCTCCTGCGCTTAACCTGAGGTAAAATTATGAAATACTTTTATGAGATTTTTCTTAGCATAAACTATGGTTTTAAAAATGAAGACAGTTGGGGGGGAAAAATGAAGACAATCAGGGTGCCTGGCTGACTCAGGCCACCGAGCACACAACTCTTGATCTCCGAGTTGTGAGTTGAGGACCCACGTTGGGCTCAGAGTTTACTCTAAAAAAATTAAAAATGAAAAGTCAAAAAAAGAAAAATATTTAAAAGTCATGCATAAATCCACTCAAAGGTAATGGTAAACATCTTCGTTTATATCCTTATTTTTCTAGAACATATATACTTTAAAATATACAAAAATGGGGGCAGCTGGGTGGCTAAGTTGGTTAAGTGTCTGCCTTGGGCTTAGGTCATGATCTTGGAGTCCTGGGATGGAGCCCCGAGTTGGGCTCCCTGCTCAGTGAGGAGTCTGCTTCTCCCTCTCCCTCTCTCCCTCCTCCTTCTCTCTCTCTGTCTCTCTCTTTCCCCCTCAAATACATAAACAAAATATTTTTAAAAATAAAATATACAAAAATATAATCAATCTGTATATTCTCTTTTGTGACCTGGTTTTTCTCACTTACTAGTCTGTGAATGTTTTTCCACATCCACAAATATTCTCCTACGATCTCCAAGGACACCACTATATGGGAAGAGAGAATGTTGGAACCCAATTGCTAATTAAGCCACAGAGTTAGGTACAAATGTAATTCTTAGTGTCATTTTTACCAGGCAGAAATCATTTGCAATCCTACCGGACAAAAGAAATCATGTACAGTCTTACCAATCTTTTCAACAAGTTAACGTGTATATGTAACTTCATGGAGTCTGGGCCGCAATCAGTAGCAATCAGTAAGTTAAAGTCACATTGCTCTAGATCCACACTATCCAGTGTGGTTTCCACTAGCCCCACATGTGGCTTCCGAGCACCTGAAAGGCTAGTGTGACTGAGAACCTGAAGTTGTTTGAGTTTGGGGGTTTTTGGATATCATGCATATGCCTCTCGCCATAATTAATTAATTAATTAATTAATTTATATTCAAGTATAATTAACATACAGTGTTATATTACTTATAGGCATACAATATGATTTGATAATTCTATGATAATTCTATACATTTCTCAGTGATCATCATGGTAAATGTCTTTTTAACCCCCTTTATCTATTTCATCCTTTCGCCCCCCCACACACCTCCCCTCTGGCAACCACCAGTTTGTATTCTAGTTAATAGTCTGAGATTTTGTTTGTTAGTTTGGTTTTCGTTTGGTTTGTCTCTTTTTTTCTTTGTTTTGTTTCTTAAATTCCACATATGAGTGAAAGTACATGTCTTTCTTTGTCTGATTTACTTCATTCATAATTATACCCTCTAGAGCCATCCATGGTGTTACACATGGCAAGATTTCATTCCTTTTTATGACTGAGTGCTATTCCATTATGTATGTGTATATATATATATATATATATGATATCTTTATCCATTCATCTATTGATTGATAGATGCTTGAGTTACTTCCATATTTGGGTATTGTAAATAATGCTGCAATAAACAAGAATGTATATATCTTTTCAAATTAGTGTTTAATTTTCTTTGGGTAAATACTCACTAGGTGGAATTCCTGGATCATATAGTAATTATATTTTTATTTTTTTGAGGAACCTCCATCCTGTTTTAATTTTTTAAATTCAATTTTATTTAATTATTTTTTAAAAGATTTTATTTATTTATTCATGAGAGACACACACACAGAGTGGCAGAGACACAGGCAGAGGGAGAAGCAGGCTCCATGCAGGGAGCCCGATGTGGGACTCGATCCCAGGTCTCCAGGACCACAACGTGAGCTGAAGGCGGCGCTAAACCGCTGAGCCACTGCTGCCCTAATTTAATTATTCTTAAGTTTATTTTTAAGATGTTTTTATTTTTTATTTTTTTTATTTGTAAGTTTATGTTTAAATTCTATTTAGTTAACATACGGTGTAATATTGGTTTCAGGTGTGTTCTATAGTGATTCAATACTTCCACACAACACCCAGTGCTTATGACAAGTGCACTCCTCCATCTCATCCCCTATTTCACTCATCACCCCACCCATCTGCCCTCTGCTAATCATCAGTTTGTTCTCTAGAGCTAAGAGTCTGTTTCATGGTTTGCCTCTCTCTCCCCTCGCCCTTTTCCTCTTTGGCTTTATTTTTTTTTATTTTTTATTTTTTTTTTATTTATTTTTTTTGTTTTTTTTGATTTTTTTTTTCCTCTTTGGCTTTAATTTAAAATTTCACATACGAGTGAAATCATATGGTATTTGTCTTTTTTTTTTTGTTCTTTTTTTTTTTTTTTTTTTTTGTTTTTTTGTTTTTTTTGGTATTTGTCTTTCTCTGGCTTATTTCCCTTAGCATTATACTCTTTAGCTCTATCCATGTTGGCAAGATTTCATTCTTTTTTATGAGTGAGTAATATACATATTTATATATATTACTTGTTTTTCTAGAACATATATACTTTATATATATATATAAAATAAAATATTAAAAAAACAAACGCAACTGTATTGTTTAGGTAGGACGACATTTCACTTTAACTTTTGCAACTCATAGATATTGCTGCACCATATGCCTGCAGAGTACATGAGTCATCTCCAGTATTACACATAAGCACATTATCACTCTAGTTAGTATCAGAAGATTGAGTCAATTATTCAGTAACTTTCTATGCACTAATTTAACATTGAAATGTGTTTGCTTGAACCTTCTGTACAAAGTGTACTATTTACAGGGATACTTACATGAGTCATAATTTGTAACTAAACCTATTTTTATTTAGAGAGGGAGAGACAGAGGGGAGAGGAGGGGCAGAGGGGGAGGGAAAGGAAGAAAGAGAATCTTTTTTTTTTTAAAGATTTTATTTATTTATTCATGAGAGACACAGAGAGAGAGAGAGAGGCAGAGGGAGAAGCAGGCCCCATGCAGGGAGCCCGATGCGGGATTCGATCCCGGGTCTCCAGAATCACGCCCTGAGCTGAAGGCAGATGCTTAACTGCTGAGCCACCCAGGCGTCCCAGGCAAGAGAATCTTAACCAGAATCCACACCCAGTGTGGAGCCCAACAAGGGGCTCAATCTCACAACCCTGAGATCATGACCTGAGCTGAAATCAGGAGCTGGATCCTTAACCGACTGAGCCATCCAGCTGCCTCTAAACTGAAATACTTCTTATGCTTTACATTAGAATAGAATTAAACTATTTTTAAAATAAGAAATAAATATGGACCAAGTTTTATGTTTAAAATGAAGGCATACTACCGAGGCTGAATTGAGTGGAGATGCAGAGACTAGTATTGTGCCAGAAGAAGGAAAAAACAAAGAGATTAGAAGAAAGGATGTTGCAAGTGTCATGTAATTTGCTGCAGCCAACCAAAACAGAAAAGCTGTTTGTGGTGTAAAAACTGAATAAACAAAATAGAGTGGACAATTCGTAAGGGACATTTTTGGCAGATACAGAGTGAATTTGATGAGAAGAAAGAATCAATAAAATTAGTTGCCTGCATTCAAAATTGAATGTGCATTAAAAAATATTTCCAAAAAAGATAATAGGTGAGGATCCCTGGGTGGCTCAGCAGTTTGGCCCAGGGCACGATCCTGGAGTCCCGGGATCAAGTCCCACATCGGGCTCCCAGCATGGATCCTGCTTCTCCCTCCTGTGTCTCTGCCTCTCTCTCTCTCTCTCTCTCTCTCTCTCATAAATAAATAAATAAAGAAAGAAAGAAAAAAATCTTAAAAGGAAAAGATAACAGGTTCTGGACTTGTAACTTTGGCCAGCTTGATAATGGCTTGGACTTTTGCGCACTAAAAAACCAGTTTCAGATTGTTCAGTTCTGAAACAGACTATGAAACATGTCATGGATACAGTTGTTAAAACTGTTCAGCATATACGTGCAAATGCTGTGACTCATCACCAGTGGTTATGGAACCGTTGAAAGAAGTAGACAACGATTTTAATGATCTTGTGTTTGTTGCCAATGGTCTTTGGTTGAGCCATAAAAAGTTTTACAAAGTTTTACTGTGCTGTTGACTGTAATTTAAGATTTTCTTGAGACAAAAGGAATGCTTGCTAAATACTAATTAATTTTTTAAAATGGCAATGTGATTTACATGTTTTCTCATGGATAAGCTTGAAGTTTCATGGAAAGGAAAGGCTTTTTTGTGGTTTAACTAGACAGGTATAAGAATTTATGTTAAAATTGACACTTTTCATAATTCAAATCAATAATTTTATACATTTTTCTAACATGGATCGATATGCAGGAGATTTTAATTATAACAGTATTATGTACATTGGTTGTAAAAACTAAGAAAAAAATTTGAAGAATGCTTTGTTTATACTGATAAATTTAGCGTTGCTTTTCAAGTAACATAATTCCCTTTGAAACTAATACTGAGTTGGCACAAATTAATGAATTTACTTAGCTTGGACAGACATAGTTTTGAAACTAACATCCCCCCTTTTTTTAAGATTTTATTTATTTATCCATGATGGACACCCAGAGTGAGAGGCAGAGACACAGGCAGAGGGAGAAGCAGACTCCACGCAGGGAGCCCGAGGTGGGACTCGATCCCAGGTCTCCAGGATCAGGCCCTGGGCTGAAGGCTATGCTAAACCGCTGAGCCACCCAGGCTGCCCTTTTCTTTCTTTTCTTTTCTTTTCTTTTTTTTTTTTTTTTTTTAGCCTTTCACTTTACAAGGCCGACTTTGCCCTGAAGTCAAGCTTGCTTGTTACCAAGAGATTCAAGCATGTCTCAGACATGGCTGTGGCACCTACACTCCAGGAGACGTGGGTCTTTTTTTCCCTCTTCTTTTTAACAGTCTTAGGTTTTCTATGCAGTCACTGTTTTTGGAAACTTTGTTAAAGATTTATTTTTTATTTTTTTAAAAGATTTTATTTATTCATGAGAGACACAGAGACAGGCAGAGACACAGGCAGAGGGAGAAGCAGGCTCCATGCAGGGAGCCCGACGTGGGACTCGATCCCCAGTCTCCAGGATCACACCCCAGGCTGCAAGCGGCGCTAAACCGCTAAGCCACCAGGGTTGCCGATTTATTGAGTCAGGGCAGCCCCGGTGGCGCAGTGGTTTAGCGCCACCTTCAGCCCAGGGCGTGATCCTGGAGTCCCGGGATCAAGTCCCGCGTCCAGTTCCCTGCATGGAGCCTGTTTCTCCCTCTGCCTGTGTCTCTGCCTCTCTCTCTCATGAATAAATAAATAAATAAATAAAATAAATGCACGGACAGGAAAGTTGCAAAAAGAGTACAAGGAGCTCCTTTCTTTACCCAGTTTCAACCATCATTGACAGTTTATCCCATTTGCTTTATGGTCTCCCTCTCTCTGCCCCTGCATGTATATGTGCATACACATACTAACACATGCATCTATCGTTTTTTCCCAAACGACAAATTAGTTGGAGACATTATGCTCCTTTACCCAAAATGCTTCAAGGTGTTATTCCTAAGAACAAGGGCATTCTGTTACGCAACCACAGCACACTGATCAAAGTCAGGAAATTTAACATTGCTACAAAGCTATTGTTCAACCCACAGTCCTTGTTCGACTTTTGTCACTTGTTCCAACCATGTCTCCTATGGCTATTTCCCTTTCTTGGTTCAGGATCCAATCCAGAATCACACGCTGCGGTTTAGTCGTCATATCTTTGTAGTCTCTTTTCATCTGGTACAGTTCCTCTGCTTTTCATTGTATTTCTTGACCTTGACAGTTTTGGAAGAATATGGGCAATTCATTTTGTGGAAGGTCCCTTAGTTTGAGTTGGTCTGATGTTTTTTCATGATTACATTTCAGGTTCCGCATTTTTGGCAAGAAGACCACAGAAGGGACATTGGGTTCTTCTCAGTGAATCTCAGTGGTCCAATCATCGATATTACCTTTGCTTTGTAACAGCAACGGAATGTTCTTTTAGCTTTATTTTTCCCATTTGGCAGATGTTTTGCATTGCAGTACAGGTTTCTTTTTTGCAGAAGCATGATAATGCAAAATTTCTAAACCTTTTAATTAATTGCAAATAACCAAAATGCAACAAACTGGTGTGCTTTCTTTAAGGCAGCATGTTTAAAATAATGTGTGTTAATTTTTATCTGTGGAGCTTTAATGTCCACTGGTATACCTAGATTGAAACAAAATCTATTTCAGACAAAAATGAGAAAACTATGTATTTGTATATAATTTTGAAAAATATGCCGGTTAGGATTAAGAAAAATTTCCTGACACAATGAACCATTAGTCTATCCTTAAAGTTCAAGACTTTTATGATTAACATGTTGATATGCCAGGCGATGTAGTATGAAACCAGAAGAAATCTATGACTTAGTGGGGAGGAGTGAAGTATGGTTTGCCGTGTGAATCTTAACAGTAACTGCTGCATAAGGATTTTAGGTAGATTCTCAGAGCCTGACAGAGGAGAGTCATGGGACTGGTTGTGCCAAGGAGAAGAAGCTGAAAACGGAGCCAAAGAAGATTTTAAAATCAGAGCTGTGTCAACATACATAAATTCACTTGCTTTGAAGAAGCTGCAATGGGATCCAGGAACAGGAAAAAGAATATTTATTGTTTTGCCTTTGCATGCCAAAATGTAATCTCTCTTTTTCTTATACCCTTTCCTTAAAACAACAATTGTCTGCATGTAGAATGAGTATATTTTAAATGAGCCATTCATTGCTTTTAATATGCTCTTGTTTCTGGTATGGAGGCAACAGGATAGACCAGAAATTCTCCTGACTTTGGACTCAAACTGACCCGTATTCCTAACCTCGCTCTGCCACAGACTGGCATGTGGCCTTGAGCAGGTCACTTGGCCTCTGTGTCTATGTCTCTAAAGATTTTCTTTTGAAGTCATCTCTATACCCAACATGGGGCTCTAACTTACAACCCCCCAGGATCAAGAGTCACAGGCTCTAAGCGACTGAGCCAGCCAGGGCCTGCCCTCTCACTGTGTCTTTTCTTTTTTAAGATTTTATTTATCCATTCATGAGAGACGCACACAGAGAGAGAGGCAGAGACAGAGGCAGAGGGAGAAGCAGGCTCCATGCCCGGAGCCCGACCCGGGACTCGATCCTGGGACTCCAGGATCACGCCCTGGGCCAAAGGCAGGCGCTAAACCGCTGAGCCACCCAGGCTGCCCTCACTGTGTCTTTAAACAGGAAATCAATTTTGCCAGATTGGAAGGATTTGAGGTGACATACATTACAAATACTGTGGCCCATAGTGAACAACATTCAATAACAGAAGTTGGACATAAAGGCAATAGAGTTTAAGGAAAAAGAGCCCTGGCCTGGAACCTGGGGACCAGGATCCTGCTCCCTGAGCCTTCCTTTCACTAACAAGCACCTGACCTTGGGCTAGTCACTCAAACTTTCTGGATTTTAGTTCCAATAAGGAAGGAGTGTTGGTTGGAGAGAAACACAGGTCAAGTACGAGGGGCACTAGCATGCTGCCACTAATGCAGGGTGGAGAGTTCTTCACTGGAGCGCTGACTGCTGTGCCATGGGATCACAGCTGAGCAAGTGAGTAGGCTGCGGCTGGCACCTGATCTGGGCCTCAAATGCTCATGTGTGGGCTTCTCTGCTGGACAAAGGAGGTGTTTCAGGTGAGAACAAAGACCCAAAGGTCCAGTAGGTGAAAGGGCAAAGCCCAGGGGCACCTGGATGGTTCAGTTGGTTAAGCATCCGACTCTACATCTCAGCTCAGGTCTTGATTTCAGGGTGGTGAGTTCAAGTTCCGCATTGGGCTCACACCAGGCATGGAGCCTACCTAAGAAAAGGGGGGCAGGAAGGGCTGCCATACTGCAAAATGGCAGCTCAACTCCAGTCCCACTGCAATCGGCTTCTAGGACTCTCTGTTGAGTTGTATCAAATACATTTTAAGACAAATGGCCCCTCTCTGGGCTTTGGAAATCCTTCAGCTCTGCTGCAGGGAAATGGCAGCTGAAATGGGAGTGCTCTGTAAATGTCCACGTGCCCACCATTTGGCTGGGGCAAAGGAAACTACCAATTAAACATTAATCTTAACTCACTAGCAATTGGGATCCCTGGGTGGCTCAGCAGTTTAGCGCCTGACTTTGGCCCAGGGTGTGGTCCTGGAGTCCCAGGATCAAGTACCAGGATCAAGTCCCAGGATCGAGTCCCACATCGGGCTCCCTGCATGGAGCCTGCTTCTCCCTCTGCCTGTGTCTCTGCCTCTCATGAATAAATAAAATCTCTTTAAAAAAAAAAGAGAAAGATGAGAACATTTGTCAAAGGTCACCTGCAAGCAAATGGAAGAATCAGGGTTAGGATCCAGGCTGGCTGACAAAGCTCTGACCTAACTATTCTGTGAACTGCTTTCACTTGAGGCAGTAAGAAATCATTTTTTACAGAAAAAGATATATTTAACTAGTACTAGAAGTTGAGAATTTAGTCACATCTTCAAGCACAGCTATAGTAAATGCTGCATTCAGACAAGAAGCCAGGCAGTACTAGGCTATGCTAAACCGCTGAGCCACCCAGGCTGCCCTTTTCTTTTCTTTTCTTTTCTTTTCTTTTTTTTTTTTTTAGCCTTTCACTTTACAAGGCCGACTTTGCCCTGAAGTCAAGCTTGCTTGTTACCAAGAGATTCAAGCATGTCTCAGACATGGCTGTGGCCCCTATCACTCCTGAGACGTGGCTTTTTTTTCCCTCTTCTTTTTAACAGTCTTAGGTTTTCTATGCAGTCACTGTTTTTGAAACTTTGTTAAAGATTTATTTTTTATTTTTTAAAAGATTTTATTTATTCATGAGAGACACAGAGACAGGCAGAGACACAGGCAGAGGGAGAAGCAGCTCCATGCAGGGGAGCCGACGTGGGACTCGATCCCCAGTCTCCAGGATCACACCCCAGGCTGCAAGCGGGCGCTAAACCGCTAAGCCACCAGGTTGCCGATTTATTGAGTCAGGGCAGCCCCGGTGGCGCAGTGGTTTAGCGCCACCTTCAGCCCAGGGCGTGATCCTGGAGTCCCGGGATCAAGTCCCGCGTCCAGTTCCCTGCATGGAGCCTGTTTCTCCCTCTGCCTGTGTCTCTGCCTCTCTCTCTCATGAATAAATAAAATCTCTTTAAAAAAAAAAAAAAAGACGTGTTTAAAAATTTAAAAAAGGGCAGCCCCGGTGGCGCAGTGGTTTAGCGCCACCTTCAGCCCAGGGCGTGATCCTGGAGTCCCGGGATCAAGTCCCGCGTCCAGTTCCCTGCATGGAGCCTGTTTCTCCCTCTGCCTGTGTCTCTGCCTCTCTCTCTCCTCTCTCTCTCTCTCTCTCTCTCTCTCTCTCTCTTTTACTTATTTAAGTAATCTCTACACCCAGTCTAGGGCTCAAACTCACAACCCGGAGATCAAGAATCGCAAGATCTTCCGACTGAGCCAGCCAGGAGTCCTCAGGTGGAAGGTTACTCTTATGGAGGCTGGCCTGGTGTGTCTTCTTGGGCCTGTGTGACAGAGCCTCAGGCTGGCAGTCTTACCTTTAAGTCAGGCTTTCTCAGCTGGAGGAGCCCTCTGGGGGTGTTCGGACACATCTGAGGGCAGTGTGACTCCGCAGGGGTAAAGGAAGTGGTTGCAGGGTAAAAACAAGAAGTGACTCTTCACGTCCTGCATGCTTGTTCTGAAAGGGTCAGCAGAGGGGCACCTGGGTGGCTCAATCAGTTAAGTGTCTGCCTTTGGCTCCGGTCATGATCCCGGGGTCCTGGGATGGAGCCCTGCTTCAGGGGGAGCCTGCTTCTCCCTCTTCCTCTGCCATTCCCCCTGCCTGTGCCCTCTTGTTCTCTTTTTCTCTCACAGAAAGAAAATCTTAAAAAAAAAAAAAAAGACGTGTTTAAAAATTTAAAAAAGGGCAGCCCCGGTGGCGCAGTGGTTTAGCGCCACCTTCAGCCCAGGGCGTGATCCTGGAGTCCCGGGATCAAGTCCCGCGTCCAGTTCCCTGCATGGAGCCTGTTTCTCCCTCTGCCTGTGTCTCTGCCTCTCTCTCTCATGAATAAATAAAATCTCTTTAAAAAAAAAAAAAAAGACGTGTTTAAAAATTTAAAAAAGGGCAGCCCCGGTGGCGCAGTGGTTTAGCGCCACCTTCAGCCCAGGGCGTGATCCTGGAGTCCCGGGATCAAGTCCCGCGTCCAGTTCCCTGCATGGAGCCTGTTTCTCCCTCTGCCTGTGTCTCTGCCTCTCTCTCTCATGAATAAATAAAATCTCTTTAAAAAAAAAAAAAAAGACGTGTTTAAAAATTTAAAAAAGGGCAGCCCCGGTGGCGCAGTGGTTTAGCGCCACCTTCAGCCCAGGGCGTGATCCTGGAGTCCCGGGATCAAGTCCCGCGTCCAGTTCCCTGCATGGAGCCTGTTTCTCCCTCTGCCTGTGTCTCTGCCTCTCATGAATAAATAAAATCTCTTTAAAAAAAAAAAAAAAAAAAAGACGTGTTTAAAAATTTAAAAAAGGGCAGCCCCGGTGGCGCAGTGGTTTAGCGCCACCTTCAGCCCAGGGCGTGATCCTGGAGTCCCGGGATCAAGTCCCGCGTCCAGTTCCCTGCATGGAGCCTGTTTCTCCCTCTGCCTGTGTCTCTGCCTCTCTCTCTCTCTCTCTCTCTCTCTCATAAATAAATAAAGAAAGAAAGAAAGAAATCTTTTTTTTTTAAAAGATTTTATTTATTTATCCATGATGGACACCCAGAGTGAGAGGCAGAGACACAGGCAGAGGGAGAAGCAGGCTCCATGCCCGGAGCCCGACCCGGGACTCGATCCTGGGACTCCAGGATCACGCCCTGGGCCAAAGGCAGGCGCTAAACCGCTGAGCCACCCAGGCTGCCCTCACTGTGTCTTTTCTTTTTTAAGATTTTATTTATCCATTCATGAGAGACGCACACAGAGAGAGAGCAGAGACAGAGGCAGAGGGAGAAGCAGGCTCCATGCCCGGAGCCCGACCCGGGACTCGATCCTGGGACTCCAGGATCACGCCCTGGGCCAAAGGCAGGCGCTAAACCGCTGAGCCACCCAGGCTGCCCTCACTGTGTCTTTAAACAGGAAATCAATTTTGCCAGATTGGAAGGATTTGAGGTGACATACATTACAAATACTGTGGCCCATAGTGAACAACATTCAATAACAGAAGTTGGACATAAAGGCAATAGAGTTTAAGGAAAAAGAGCCCTGGCCTGGAACCTGGGGACCAGGATCCTGCTCCCTGAGCCTTCCTTTCACTAACAAGCACCTGACCTTGGGCTAGTCACTCAAACTTTCTGGATTTTTAGTTCCAATAAGGAAGGAGTGTTGGTTGGAGAGAAACACAGGTCAAGTACGAGGGGCACTAGCATGCTGCCACTAATGCAGGGTGGAGAGTTCTTCACTGGAGCGCTGACTGCTGTGCCATGGGATCACAGCTGAGCAAGTGAGTAGGCTGCGGCTGGCACCTGATCTGGGCCTCAAATGCTCATGTGTGGGCTTCTCTGCTGGACAAAGGAGGTGTTTCAGGTGAGAACAAAGACCCAAAGGTCCAGTAGGTGAAAGGGCAAAGCCCAGGGGCACCTGGATGGTTCAGTTGGTTAAGCATCCGACTCTACATCTCAGCTCAGGTCTTGATTTCAGGGTGGTGAGTTCAAGTTCCGCATTGGGCTCACACCAGGCATGGAGCCTACCTAAGAAAAGGGGGGCAGGAAGGGCTGCCATACTGCAAAATGGCAGCTCAACTCCAGTCCCACTGCAATCGGCTTCTAGGACTCTCTGTTGAGTTGTATCAAATACATTTTAAGACAAATGGCCCCTCTCTGGGCTTTGGAAATCCTTCAGCTCTGCTGCAGGGAAATGGCAGCTGAAATGGGAGTGCTCTGTAAATGTCCACGTGCCCACCATTTGGCTGGGGCAAAGGAAACTACCAATTAAACATTAATCTTAACTCACTAGCAATTGGGATCCCTGGGTGGCTCAGCAGTTTAGCGCCTGACTTTGGCCCAGGGTGTGGTCCTGGAGTCCCAGGATCAAGTACCAGGATCAAGTCCCAGGATCGAGTCCCACATCGGGCTCCCTGCATGGAGCCTGCTTCTCCCTCTGCCTGTGTCTCTGCCTCTCATGAATAAATAAAATCTCTTTAAAAAAAAAGAGAAAGATGAGAACATTTGTCAAAGGTCACCTGCAAGCAAATGGAAGAATCAGGGTTAGGATCCAGGCTGGCTGACAAAGGCTCTGACCCTAACTATTCTGTGAACTGCTTCACTTGAGGCAGTAAGAAATCATTTTTTACAGAAAAAGATATATTTAACTAGTACTAGAAGTTGAGAATTTAGTCACATCTTCAAGCACAGCTATAGTAAATGCTGCATTCAGACAAGAAGCCAGGCAGTACTTTTTGGACCCAGATACGCTCTATTATTTTCTTCGGTAACACTTTTGATTATGTCACTATTTGGGCACAGTCACTTAGGTAATGCAGTGCAATAGTGCAGTCTCCCCTCCCCCTAATGCCATTCTGTGTTGGAAGTGAGAGGAAAGGAGGAAGTGGGAGGAGTTGCACAGCATTTCACGTGGGGGCTTTGTGTCAAGTGGAGGTTCTCTCTCTCTCTCTCTCTCTCTCTCTCTCTCTCTCTTACTTATTTAAGTAATCTCTACACCCAGTCTAGGGCTCAAACTCACAACCCGGAGATCAAGAATCGCAAGATCTTCCGACTGAGCCAGCCAGGAGTCCCTCAGGTGGAGGTTCTCTTATGGAGGCTGGCCTGGTGTGTCTTCTTGGGCCTGTGTGACAGAGCCTCAGGCTGGCAGTCTTACCTTTAAGTCAGGCTTTCTCAAGCTGGAGGAGCCCTCTGGGGGTGTTCGGACACATCTGAGGGCAGTGTGACTCCGCAGGGGTAAAGGAAGTGGTTGCAGGGTAAAAACAAGAAGTGACTCTTCACGTCCTGCATGCTTGTTCTGAAAGGGTCAGCAGAGGGGCACCTGGGTGGCTCAATCAGTTAAGTGTCTGCCTTTGGCTCCGGTCATGATCCCGGGGTCCTGGGATGGAGCCCTGCTTCAGGGGGAGCCTGCTTCTCCCTCTTCCTCTGCCATTCCCCCTGCCTGTGCCCTCTTGTTCTCTTTTTCTCTCACAGAAAGAAAATCTTAAAAAAAAAAAAAAAAAAAAAAGACGTGTTTAAAAATTTAAAAAAGGGCAGCCCCGGTGGCCCAGCGGTTTAGTGCTGCCTTCAGCCTGGGATGTGATCCTGGAGACCGGGATCGAGTCCCCACGTCGGGCTCCCTGCATGGAGCCTGCTTCTCCCTCTGCCTGCGTCTCTGCCTCTCTCTCTCATGAATAAATTAAACCTTTAAAAATTAAAATAAAAAATAAAAAAATAAAAAGGTCAGCAGGAACACAGATGAAGATTATGACTGGCACTCAGTGTGCTGGCTTGACATGTCTTAAGGAAAACCTCTCTTGTCATTTACTTTTCTTGAATCATTGTCCAGAGAGTTCTGCCAACAAATGTTTAGAGGCCTTGGCCTGGGCTGTCGACTGCCTGGAACCCTGGGGGGTGGGAATGTGAGTCAAACGACGGGGAACAGAGTGGGGAAATTGCACGGGTTGCCTGTAAGCCTCATCTCCCTTCCCCAACATCAGTACTCAGAGAACCTGGTCTCTGCGTGGAGTCCTTCGGGGTGTCAAGCAGGATATTCTCTTCCTCAGTTCCTTTCAAAGACACAGATGTTGAAGTCCTACTGTGTGCAGGCGCCATGCCAAGCACTGGGAGCAGAGAGGTGAACAACCAGGCATCCCAAAGGAGCATGGTGCCAAAAGTAGACTGTGCCATAATAACCATAGCAACACCCTCCTGGTCGCCGCGACCTCCCATTTACTGACTACTCACTATGTGCCACATATTGCCCCCTGTGCTGGTCACATAGTCACTCATTTAATGGCCACAACAGCTCTGTGAGGTGGGGACTATTCCTCGATCATTTTCCAGAGGTGGGGAAGGAGGCACAGAGAACTCAAGGGACCTGTTTGTTGACTGTCACATAGCCCAGAGGATGTGGGCTAGCAACTCACCCCAGAAACTGTCTGGGGGAGCTAGGCAATAGCTCCAGAGAGGCAGAACGTCCTCTCAAGTACAGTCACGCCCTGACAGGGAGCGGGCACAGCTTGGCGGGGGGGGGGGGGGGGCACTCCTACCCCTTGGCCTCCAGGAGCTGTACCAGCAGGCCCTGCGCTCGGGGACAGCGCCTCGACCGTGTGGGCAGCCCTACTGGGGAGCCACCCTCGGGCTTCCAGTCTTGGCCTTACCATTTTCTAGCCCTTGAACCTCTTCATGCCTCAGTTAACTTGTTGGTAAAATAGGGATAATGACACCTACTTCTCAGAGCTATTCTAATGATTAAGTAAGTTAGCATTTGAGGCTGAAGAAGGCTTTTCTCTGGGAAAACCACAACCATGAGGATGGTTTCCCAGCAGCCTTCAATTTTGCTTTTTCATAAATACCTCACTTCAAATTCCATCCCGCCGGGCATGTACTTGAAATGTGCTTCAGGTAATGAAGTTCATTTAAAAATTCCTTTACAGGGACACCTGGGTGGCTCAGTGGGTAAAGTGTCTGGCTTCAGCTCAGGTCATGATCACGGGGCCCTGGGATCGAGCCGCTCTTTGGGTTCTCTGCTCAGCAGGGAATCTGCTTCTCCCTTTGCCTCTGTACTATCTCTCTCTCTCAAATAAATAAAGAAAAAACATATTTTAAGATCTTCTTTATTTATTCATGAGAGACACAGAGAAAGGGGCAAAGACCTAGGCAGAGGGAGAAGCAGGCTCCCTGTGAGGAGCCCGATGCAGAACTCGATCCCCTGACTGGGATCATGCCCTGAGCCAAAGGCAGATGCTCAACCCCTGAGCCACCAAAGTGTCCTAAATAAAGAAAATCAAACAGTGTATGTTCTCATTCATTTGGGGAATATAAATAATAGTGAAAGGGAATACAAGGGAAGGGAGAAGAAATGGGTAGGAAATATCAGAAAGGGAGACAGAACATAAAGACTCCTAACTCTGGGAAACGAACTAGGGGTGGTGGAAGGGGAGGAGGGCGGGGGGTGGGGGGGAATGGGTGACGGGCACTGAGGGGGGCACTTGACGGGATGAGCACTGGGTGTTATTCTGCATGTTGGCAAATTGAACACCAATAAAAAATAAATTTATTATAAAAAAAAGATTTTATTTATTCATGTGAGACAGAGAGAGAGAGGCAGAGACACAGGCAGAGGGAGAAGCAGGCTCCCTGTGGAGAGCCCGATCCGGGACTCAATCCCAGGCCCCCAGGTTCATACCCTGAGCCGAAGGGAGACACTCAACCATCCAAGCGTTCCCCCTAAGAAAGAAAATCTTAAAAAAATTCCTTTACAGCACGGCTGCCTGGCTGGGCCAGTCAGAAGAGTTGGCAGCTCTTGATCTCAGGATCTTCAGTCTAAGTCCCACATTGGGCATGGAGCCTACTTCAAACAAACAAATTTAAAGCATTTCTTTTTTTTAAAAAGATTTTATTTATTTATTCATGAGAGACACAAAGAGAGAGAGAGGCAGGGACACAGGCAGAGGGAGAAGCAGGCTCCATGCAGGCAGCCCGACGTGGGACTCGATCCCAGGGCTCCAGGATCACGCTCTGGGCCGAAGGCGGCGCTAAACCACTGAGCCACCCCAGGTTGCCCTAAAACACTTCTGTATAGCTTTACATGACAAAATTGTTTTGACTCTAAGTCTTTTTTTTTTAACTGAGGTAAAATTTACATAACATAGAATTAGCTATTTTACAGGGAAAATTTCACCAGCACTTAGTACATTTAGAGTGTTGGGCAACCACCATCTGCATCTAATTCCAAGACATTGTCATCACCCCAAAAAGAAACCCCATACGCATTAATCAGTCACATCTTCCCCTCACACAGTAGCCTGATTTCTACTCCATGGAGTTGCCTGTTCTGGACATTTCAAATGCAATCATATAACATTTGTCCTTTTGTCTGGCTTCTTGTACTTAGCATAATGTTTTTGAGGTTCATTTATGTTGTAGCATGAGTTAGTATGGATTCCTTTTTATGGCTGAATAATATTTTGTTTATCCATTCATTTATCAATAGAAATTTGGTTGTTCCTACTTCTTGGCGATTGTAAATACAATTGTGTACAAGTTTTTGGTTGGACCCTGTTTTCCATTCTTTGAGGTACATACCCAAGAGTGGAATTGCTGGGTCATATCGTAGCTGGATGTTTAGGTTTTTGAGGACTCGTCAAACTTTTCCAGAGCAGCTGCACCATTTTGCATTTCCACCAGCAATCTCACCATATCCTTGCTGAAACTTGTTACTTTCTGGCTTTCAAAATTTATTCACTTATATCAGAGCTAGCCTTGTGGGTGTGGAGTTGTATCTGCTGTGGTTCACACTGCTTTTTAGCTTTGCAGTGGCACACCTGGTTTTACATTGGAATCTCCAGGGTTTTTATTTTTTTTTGTAAAAATCCCATTGTGTGGTCTGCACCTCTGTCAGCAGCTTTCAAAGCTCCCGAGGTGATTCCAGTAATCAGGCAAAGTTGAGAATCACTGTGTCGAAGATTCCAGGATGCTCTCGGTTACACGGTCTTTTTAATCAGAAATTCAGATCATGTTTAACTTACTGGGCCAGGCCCACATTTATCTGAAAACCGGCGGGGGAGTGATAACAGATTTCTGTCAGCCATTCCAAACCTAATAGCTAAGGCCAGGTTTTTGTTTTTGTTTTGTTTTGTTTAAAAGAAAGGAAGTGATTTCACCACAGCTGCACACAGGGGGCAGGGAGGCAGGGTATCTCCAAGGGTCCCAAGTGAACTGCTGAAAACAGAAAAAAAGAAAAGGCTCCTGGCTTCGGTGGCAGGTGCAGCTGCTGAGGGCTGCTGGTCCCCACTCTGCCCCCCACCTCCGTTCACAAGGAAAGTCTGGAAAAGCAGCACCGGTGGTGGCCACTGGGTTCTTACACCGGGAGAGGTTTCCAGTTAGCACCCTGCTTCTCTGCCACCACCTTCCGCTCTCTAACAGACAGCCTTTTACCACTTTCTTTCCTTTTTTTTTTTTTTCCTTTTACCATTTTCAACTTCCTTCTTCCCACTAGGTAGTTACTTTTGCTAACTGAGCTGGACAAACTGTGTAGCTATACCTCTGAGTTTATAAAGATTTTATTTAAAAAAAAGATTTTATTTATTTGAGAGAGAGATTGAGAGAGAGAGAGAGAGCAGGGGGAGGAACAGAGGGAGAGGAACAAGCAGACTCCGAGCTGAGCACAGAGCCCAACGTGGGGCTCCATCTAATGCCCCTGAGATCACAACCTGAGCCAAAATTGAGTCAACTGCTCAATCGATTGAGCCACATAGGCGCCCCTATTCCTCTGAGTTTACAAAAACTCTGTTGCAGACGTTCAAGTTGGCCTGACCGTGAAGAAGCAGGTGGGCCCATGTGAGGGTGAGCCTTGGATAAGAGTAATACCTGACACAAGTAGCATTTTGCTATAGAGGATCACCTCTGGTTCTTCACTCTAAGCACTGACTGCATGTTATTGTCACAATTGTTACCACCTTCCAGCCACCCTCCCACCCCCTGGAGCACACCTGGTGTGGAACTCGGACGGCGGGGAGCCGTGTGGGCCTGTCACACGAGGACTGGGCCTGTGGCAGGGGCTTTAGGGGAGCTTTTAAGGAGGCCAGCTGTTCTCTGGACTGGAGGTAATTCCATGATTGGGGCCCTTGGTAGGTCTTATCATCGGGCAGCAGGGAAGACGAAGACAGGACAAAGGCTGTGAAGGGTAAAGAAGCAGCAGTCGCTCATATGAGCCAGGATCCGGGGATGTGTGGGGACTTCTGTGGTTTGGACAAGGTTCGCTTGTTCTCCGTGTTCAGACGGGATTACAGAGTGGTCTTGTTTTGGTCTTGTCCCATCCCGGTCACAGAGTGGCCTTGTCTGATGTTGGTGTTCTGGGTAATTATTTATGTTCAACGGAAGACTGTCTGGCCAGTTCCCAGATGGCAGGGGCTGCTTTTCTGTCTCAGGCCTCACTTTTGGCCAAGAGCAGACAAGGTCAGGCCAGAGGATATGAATCCATGAATATCCACATTTTCACCTTTGCCAAGATTCTGTTGATTAGGAGGTTGTTTCAAGAGTGCAGGCTGTGGTTTGGTAAATTTCTCTTGCTTTTCTATGGTGGGATAGGTTGCTGAATTGGCTGGTGTGACAAAAGCTGCTCAGGATACACCGGTCAACTGTACCACATGCAATTCCCACAAACAAAATGATTATTCATCCTGTAACACGCCTTGAAGCCAGGGACGTAGATTATAAAACCTAGACAATGAGAACACATTCTAGCATCCCAATAGGTACTCACAGCCCAGTTGGAAGTGTTTATCTTTTAAAAGATTTTATGTATTTATTCATGAGAGACACAGGGAGAGAGAGAGAGAGAGAGAGAGAGAGAGAGAGGCAGAGACACAGGCAGAGGGAGAAGCTGGCTCCCTGCAGGGAGCCCGAGGTGATCCTGGGTCCCCAGGATCACACCCGGGATCACACACCAGGAAGGTGGCGTTAAACCGCTGAGCCACAGTGGTTGAGCTCTGCCTTTGGCTCAGGGCCTGATCCTGGAGTCCCATGTCGGGCTCCCTGCATGGAGCCTGCTTCTCCCTCTGCTTGTGTCTCTGCCTCTCTCTCTGTCTCTCATGAATAAATACATAAAATCCTAAAAAAAAAAAAACCAACTGCTGAGCCACGCAGGCTGCCCTGGAGGTGTTTAAAGAAGCCTCAAGGCTTCAAGCCCATGACCTACCTTTAACAATCTTGCCAGGATTGTGTCATTAGTAGGTAATACGCTACATTGCAAACATCTTTACAACTCCTAAAATCACCTCAACAATGTGCGCTGCATTTCGGGGCCTAGTTATCTCTGATATTGTGCTATGTCAGGAAGCATTTTTGTTAAAGTCCAGTTCTGTTACGGCTGGCTATCTGATTAGCTAATGGCAAAGCATCTCAAGGAATTCCATCTCTATTTTCCACCTTGCAGAAGCAAGGCCGGGGCACTTAGGCTGGCCACTGCTGGCTGCACGCAGGCCCCATGCTGCTGAGCAGGACCGGCTACATCATTTGCAGGCTCAGTGCAAAATGAAAACATGGGGTCCCTTGTTCAAAACTGTGAAGAGTTTCAAGAAAGTGAGAGCAGAGAAACCAAGTATAGGGCCATTCTGGGTGCGAGGCCCTGTGCCAGTGCACGCATCACAGGTTCTAGAGGCCCACCCTGCTGCGGCATGACAAGAGGTACACCTGAGACCTCTGGAGTCCTACTGTCCATGCTGCGTGGCAAGGGACAACTGTGTCGCCCTGACCTGACTCCAGCGGAGGAGAAGCATTGGAGATTATTCCTGGACAAAAGCAGGAGCTGTATGCAGTCTAAGGGACAGAGGCTGAAAGGCTGAGATAACAGAAGAGCTCGGGAACTCGAGGATCTGGGAATCCCAGGAGAAAGGAAAACACTGAGGGCAACAAACAGGTGGCTGTGGGTAGGAAAAGATGAATGCAAGTCCTGAAAAGGAGATCCAGTTCTTAACGGGATGGTCTGTTAAGAGAACACTAGTGAAGACGTTGCCCAGTTTTTGTGAAAGGGTGAAAGACTCAGGAAAACAGCCACCAGGGATTGCTCTTGGGAGAGGTGGGTTTCCTGCCAGGTTCTTCATGCTTTTTGGGGGGCACGGAAGTTCCCTCCTTTAGCCTCGGTCCAGCCATTCGGGCACTTCCCGCGGAGCTTGGGGACGCGGGAGCCGCACCAAAGACCGATGGGAGGATGGAAGCGTCTGCCTCGTGGCCCTGTCGGTGGAAGGGAGGGGGCTCAGTGCGCCCTCCTGTTCTGTCCTGTGCCACGTCGCGTTGCAGACCAGCCGGACACCCAAAGTGAAAGGCAAGCCCACGGCGGGAGGGGCCAGCGCCGCGAACAGGGGATCAGCGGTGCGGGGGCCCTGGGGATGCCGCAGTTCCCCAAATGCACAGCGGCAGCCTTGCCCTCCTCCCACTCGCTTCTCCACCCTTCCCGTTTCTCACGCAAACGTGGGTAACTGAAATACCCAAGACGTTTTCGTTGGGCGCTGGAATGCGAGCCGACCGTCGCTAATAATAATGGCAACGATTCTAAAGGGCTCAAGTGGAGCGTTTGAAGAGTCAGGGGAAGGGCGGCAGCACTTTCCGAGTACGGGTGGATCGCGGCGTTAGACTTGGCCAGGAAAGCAGAGGGGCCTTGGCTGGGGGGATGGTCTGGGGAAGTGCAGGGGGTGGGCCCCCCGGAAGTCGCGCTGCGCTGTTCAAACCTAAGGTGACCTAACGGATGGCGGGAGCGCCCGCCGATCCCGGGCGCGGGAGCGGCCATTGGTGACGCACGCCGGGGAGCTGGGCGCCCACGCCTCCAGCGCTGCCTGCCCGAGGCCCCACAGCCTGCGCGCCGAGGTCGGGGCGGCGGGCGTCCTCGCTTCCTCCCTCCCGGAGGCGGGCCCGGCCCCGCCCCCGCGCCCCGGAGCGCTCCCGCGGCCCCTCCCACCTCCTCGCCCGGCCGCCCCGCGCGCCGCACTCCCCGCCGGCCGCAGCCCGACGCGCCGCGCGGCCCCCCGTCTCCCGCGGCCGCCTGCCCCAGGCATGGCCCAGGGCCTCGCCTCACTATGGCAGCAGCACGGCACAGCACGCTCGACTTCAAGCTCGGCGCCAGAGGTGAGGGCGCGCGGCCGCCACCTGCCCGGCCGCCCCCGCCGCCCGCCGGGCTGGGGCCAGCGGGGACCGGGCGGGGCGCGCGCCGCGGGCCGAACAATGCGGACGGCCCGCGCGGCCCCGGCGTCCCCGCGGCCGCAGCGCCGAGCGCGCACCGGCGGCCGGGGCGGAGGCCGCGCCCGGGCTCCCGCCGCAGCGCCGGGCCTGGAGGGGCCGCCGCCCGCCCCGGCCCCCCGGCGGCGCCGCCCTTCGAGGCCCGGGTCGCCCACCCGCGCCCCGTGCGGGCGTGGGCGCCCCTGCCAGGGTCCCCTTGGCGCCGCGCGGCTCGGGAGGGCCCCCCCCCGCGTCGGCGGAGCCCCTTAGGGCGGCGGTGCCGGGGCGGGGGGCGTGCGCCGCGCGGGGCCGCCCGCGTGACCTTTTCCTGTTCGCGGAGGCGGGTAAATTCCCTCCAGCCCGGGGCGGGGGCTCCCCTCGTGGGAGCGGGGCTGGGGCAGGACCGTGCGGCGCTGGCCGCATTCCTGGCCGGCTGCGTAGGAGCCGGGTCCCGCCGAAGGGGACGGGAAAGGAAGCGGCGATGGGGGGGTGAAGTCTGGGCGCGGGAACTCCAGCTCCCCGACCCCTGGAGGCTCGGAACACAGGCCACCCAGGGGGCTGGGAGGTGGCCCCGAGCGGCAGTTACGAACGGGAAGGGCTTCTGCAGGCTTTTCTCTGCGGGTTTCCAACGTGGGGGGAGGGGAAGCGCTGCCCCCCCGCTTTCTGGTGGCTCTGAAACCTTGAAGTGCTGCAGCCTGGAATCTGCGCTTCCCGTACCTCGCACTTGGGACGGCGCCTCTGATCTGGCCTTTTCACCGTTTTCCTCGAGTGGAATGGATCAGCCTTTTCTGTTCCCACGTAAAACCTGCACTTTCTCACTTTCTCTTCGCCTTTTGTGAAATTCTGAAAACTCATTTTGCATTTTCGCCCCCAAGCTGAGAGGCCCTCCGAAGGCAAAGATTTAATAAAAACAAAACTTTGAGGATTCGAAGCAAGACCGGGGTTTTTGCGTCTTGTCTTTCTCCATTGCCTCCGCATGGGACTTTGGCCTTCTGTCTCCACCTGAGTATTATCCTCCCGGTGGTTAAAAAAAAAAAAAAAAAAAAAAAAAGGTGGGGTGGGGGAAGGACGGCGCACACTTCATAAAGCTTAACGTTTATATGTATATTTTTTAAGGTTTATGCACGAGAGAGGCAGAGACACAGGCAGAGGAAGAAGCAAGCTCCATGTGGGATTCGTTTCCTAGACCCCGGGATCACGCCCTGAGCCAAAGGCAGATGCTCAACCGCTGAGCCACCCAGGCGCCCCCGCCCCCCCGCTTTTTTTTTTCTTAAGATTTTATTGGCTTAATGTTAATATTAAGGGACTTGCCGTAAAACACTACAATGTTCTTAAGTAATGTCAGTGTATTCCGTGGTTGGGAAGGGACTTGGACAAAACAAAGCACTTTTGAGTTCCCATGTTTTTTAGTTGAGGTTAGAGACGAGATGACTGGGAGAGTCAGGAGATAAAATGGTGATTGGGGCGTGCAGATAGTGTTGGGTGTGAGGTGGCTAAGGTTTTGTTGAGGAATTACCCTGCCAATTTCAGGGATTAGTGGTTAGTGAAGGTTCTTGCATACTCAATTCAGAGGTGAGGAGGGTGTGGCTTGAGGAAGAGCTACTGAGTCAGGGTCCCTCAGCTAGGAGGGGCCTCTAGGAAGGGTCCCTGGTGGTAAGCAGGTGTGAACACTGACCTGTACTTATTGAACGTGGGTTTTCTAGGCTCTACGGAGGGTGATTTCGGGATGAGGCTGGATGATTCTGGCACTTACTCAGCTTGTGTCGGTGCCTGAAGCCTTAAACAGCTTTCAGCTTAATTCAGGTGTGGTATGTTGAAGTGATGGCTCACAACAGGCTTCTGTGTTCTTGAAAAAGTCAGGGGAACCTTCACTTTATGGAAGTGAGAGAGCTTTATTTCTTAACATGCTTTTTAAAAGATTTTTTAATTTATTTGATAGAGAGTGCACAAGCCTGGGGGTGGGAGAGCACAGGGAGAGGGAGAAGCAGGAAGACCCACACGTGGTTCCATCCCGGGACCCTAAGATCATGATCTGAGCCAAAGGGGGACGCTTAACCGACTGAGCTACCCAGGTGCTCCTAATCTTTCTTTCTTTCTTTTTTTATATTTTTTTAAATTAAGTAATCTCTTTGCCCAGCACAGGGCTTGAACTCAGGACCTGGAGATCAAGAGTCACATGCTCTAGGGACTGAGAGAACTTTAACACTTGGGGCTGACCCTGGCTCGAGAGGGAGAGAACCACAGACGCACAGTTTAGAAGGAAGCAGGAGAAGCTGGCAGGTTCTAAGCTGGCAAGGTGTGGAAGCGGCATATAAATAATTTAGTTGTGCAAGGAGAAAATAAAATTAAAAAAATTTCCCAGCCAATTATCCTTCAGTCTCAGCCTGTTGATCTTAAAGATGAGAAAATTTTGATGGCGAGCTGAAGAACATTTTAGGAAGAAATAATAAGGAGGGGGATGTGAATATATTCATCTTTGTTAGTTCTTAAGCCCCTACAAAAGTGTTTTGGGAGGAAGACCACTCTGATTCTTATTGTGTTTCCCCATCACTTAATTTGGGGGAGACCTGTCACCCTTGCCATCCATCAGTAGGTGTCTACACTTGGAAAACGAGAGGATCTGGCTAGATTGGGATCTTGTAAATTCTTTTAATTTTCAGTGAGGGGCACTTGGTGAGAAATCTACCACCTGTGTGTGAGGTCTCCAAAAACATTTATTTTAATTGATAATAATGAGTCAAAAGGCATTAGTCTTGGCATGGTGAGTCCTGGATGTGACTCAAGGGTGAGTCAAATGCCTGTGGAGCCTGGATTCATGTTCTTTTTCCCATTTGTCAGTAATCCTTCCTAATGCTCCAGTTCCATGATGTGATTTTAATGGAATTAAACTTGAACCACTTAGTTATTATGATGCGATTCCATGTAACTTAGCAGTGCAAGCCAGCTAGTACCCAGCAGCCACCGGGCCACTAAGGGCAATTATAGGTTGGGCCTGGTGGTGCCTGTTTCGTGTTGTGGCTGATGATGTAACTCAGGAAATTTTGATTTTTGTTAAAAAACAAAACCTCATCTCTGGACTGGTGGAGGACACATGATTTGTTCCTAGTCTGAGACTCTAGGCAGCAAGCGGGCTGCATACACAGACGTGAGTGGGGTACGCTTGGCCTCTGCCTGCCCTGTCTCCAGTCTCAAGCCAGCTCTCAAAAGCTCTAGCAGTTTTCCTCTCTCCATGTCTCATTTCTTCCCCTGGGCTGGGAGTATCCTCATAGGCAGACCTCCAGAGTCTGTATCCTGGACACAGTTCTGGAACATCATAGACGTTTGATAAGTGCTGGTTAAGATGGACCTGATGATGTTACGGTCAAGATGGAAAGCTAGTTCAAGTGCCCTGGGGAAAACAAGGCACACGTTTAGGAGTCCTGTGTGAGGAAACCTGCCTGATGCTGTTATGTTCTTCGGGTTGTGGACCACTCATCTATAGTTTACATGGGGAAATGAAGTGACTTACGTTAGTCCAATTCAGAAAGTTTTATAACAAAGATCTTGTTTAAAAAATAAAGAACAGGGTTGCCTGGGTGGCTCAGCGGTTGAGCGCCTGCCCTCGGCTCAGGGCGTGATCCCGGGGTCCTGGGATTGAGTCCCACGTCGGGCTCCCCGCATGGAGCCTGCTTCTCGCGCTTCCTGTGTCTTTGTGTCTCTCATGAATCAATAAAATCTTAAAAAAAAAAAAAATAAAGAACAGAAGGCTACTTGAGTAGGGCTTAGCCAGAAAGGTTTAGGAGAGGGGTTCTTATTTTGTACCTTTGACCTTCATCAAGGAAGACTGGAGCCCCTCTTAGAGTAAGAATTTTACTTTTTTTGGTGTGGGGAGGGGAAGAGGGAGAGAAATTTAAGCAGGCTCCACACCCAGGGGCCGATCTCACAACCGTGAGATCCTGCCTGACCTGAGTCGAAATCAGACTTAACTGGCTGAGCCCCCCCCAAGCGCCTCTCAGTGTAAGAATTTTAAATGCATAAAGTAAGCACATTATTTTAAGATACAATTTCAGAATTAAAATCCAAGATAATGTAGCATAGTAGTAATATGTGCTTCTTCAGTAGCACATTTAATATACATTCTAGCATCAGGCCTAATAACTTCCATAATTTCGAAGCAGAGCTGAGAAAATCGTATTTTAGCTGTGATGTGAGAAAAAGCTGTGGTTTTATTGGTGACGATGGCCACCATCGTTGATGTGTGGTTTTACAAGCATAACTGAAGAAAATGCTAAGTTTTAATGAGTGAAAATAAGGATGTGTATTTTTTTCCCCCCATCGGAGTTCACAGACCCCTGGATTGTATCCACTGGCCCTGGGGAGTCCATGGACCCCTAGTTCAGACCCCCTACAAACTGGGGAGGGAAAGGAGGGGGCCAGTTCTGTATATTGTTTCTTTCAGGCTGAGTAGGTTTCCACTCAAGCCCACACTGTAAGCAAATGTCCCTGGTTCCTCTTCAAGACAGACATCTCTTTGAAAACATAAAAGCCGGTATTTATTAGTTGCCTCCTGGGCTAGGCATTGCCCTAAGCGCATTACACGTTATTTTACGTAATCCTCACAACAACCCTGTGGTAGGTCCTGTTATCCCCATTTTAAAGATGAATAAATAGGCCCATTGAAGCTTTTCACCTTATAAATGGGGTAGCTGGGATTCAAAGCTCTGTCTATTTGATTCCAAGGCCTTTGTTAATTCCACGACTGTGAAGCCTCTTAGTTTAAGGCAGTGATTCTCAAAGACCCTCTCCCTTCCTCCCCCTTCCTGGGGACATTTTATGGTTATCGCAAGTGGGGAGGCACTGCTAGTATTTTGTAGGTCAGGGGTGCTCGCTCAACATCCTCCGTGCACAGGACAGCCCCCCCCCCGCCCCCCCGCAGCGTTGACAGCCCCAGATGTCAACAGTGCTGGGGCAGAGAATCCCTGATGGAAGTTCTAGCTAGGCCGTTGCTATAATGCACATGACAGATCATCAGCAAAATTTCCACGGTTCTTTTAGGAAGTCTCCATTAGGTATAAATCAGTAGTTTGAGGGGGAGGGTGGGCTTTACCTTCCTCCAGGGTATGTCCTGGGGTCGGTTAGGAGCAGAGGGCTCGGCCAGTACTTCCTGCTCTGCTGAGCCTGGGACTTCAGATGATTCTGATGACCCTCCCTCCCTCCCAGATTTCCCGAGCCTTCCGCCCGTCCTCAGAGCTTCCACTCTTTCCGTGTGTTTGTTGAGCGAGCTGCTTTCTGGTAGAAGCATATTGTCTTTGTGTGATTCATAGCTATAAGCACAAAACCTAAGAAATCCAGTTTTAATTGCTTCTAGTGTTTTGGTTCTAGAGGAGAAGCAGCTTTCCCCTTTGTCTCAGCATTAGCATCCCTTGTCCAAACACTTTATCTACCTTTGTGATAACAACACCCCCGCCCCCACACTCTCGCTTTAACAATGAAGCCTGAAGGGGGCTGATGACTGGGAAGGGGGAAATGCGTGCTTGGGTCCTTTTCTAGGTTGACTGAAGTCTGGGCTGGGGGAGTTTCTGGAATTTGCATTTTTAACCGGCTTCCTCCCAGTAATTCTGATGCTAAGTGAATCTGAGAATCACTATAATAGGATCCTCACTAAAAACAAAAACCCCTTGTACCAGGAACGTGGGGCACCCCCTAACCCCAGGCACCAGTCAGCAGAGCATTAAGTCCTGTGGATTGGGCCTGCTATGCTCTCGGTTTCTTTGCTCACCTTTTTCCTGGCTACACTTCTTGGCCAGAGTTTCCCAGTCTGTCTCCATTTTGGGGAAGGGCTCGGATCACCACTAACTCAACGGATTCCTGTCCCTTTTCTCATTTAAAAAGCCCCCTGTGTGTCCTCATCACCATGTGGATAAAGTAGAAACTCCTTGTCAGCTCTTCCTGGGGCCATCTCAACCCAGCCATCCCTCCCCCAGCACACATTTTGAGTCTCACACTCCCTGTGCTTCCAAGTAGCTGGGAGGCACCCAGGCACAGAATTTAACAGCTCTGGGGAAGGCATTTTTCGTCCTTTAGGTATTCTCTCATACTTGAATGCTGTTTGCAAATGTTTTATGGACTGCTTGGGGGAGGTCTCAATGGAATCTCCCTGCATTTGGCACACTCTTTTGCTTTGTTTTTTTTTTTTTTTTTTTAACTCTCTTTCCCTTCAACTCTGCAAAAGATTCTTAATTGCACTAATCAAGCTCTATTTGACTCCAGGCTGAGTAATTGCACATTGCTGGGAATTAGTTTTGTGAGCTTGCCATTAAAAAATTGTATAAAGCATAATGAATCTTTTTAGAGTGTAGTTCCAAGGCTACACTCATTTCTTTAAACCTGTAGAGGTAGTGTGCGGTAAAATGAGCTTGTGCTTTATCTCAAGAAGCCTCATCTAGTTATTTGGTCATTCTCTGTCGTTACTTTAAGTGCTGTGCAAGGGATAACAGCTGTTGAAGAAATTGACTCCATCATCCAGGCATTAGGAACAGTCTCCACCCCAGCTAATGAGAGAGGTGCATTTTCAAGTAATCTGAAGCCCTGCATGTGACATTTCTTCGGGATAGCATTTTCCAATTTACTAATCAGCTTCTAGACCCTTTGCCGTGTGTGTGTTGAGGTGGGAAAGGTGCTTTTAGGGTGGTTAAAATTAAAGACGAGATAGAAAATGTATATATCGTGTGTGGCAAAAATTTAATATTTTTAACGAACAGCAAGCCAGAAGGTCTTATGAATAGATACTAGTATGCCATTAAAAACAAAGTCCTGTGATTAGGTAATGTAAAAAAGAAAAAAACCTATAAGCTGCCTAGAAGTATAAAGTTGTCCCACGTAACAAGGAGAGAAGCAAATTGGAAACTGAGAAAGACTTAAGGTATCGATATTCAGAGCATGAGGAACTCGTCTACCCAAATGGAAGGTTTTGCAGTGGAGGAGTTACCGGTTTCGAGATCTTTGCATCTTCATTGTGTCATGAAATGGGCTGTATCTGAGTGGCGACTCAGGCCTTTGTTACCTCCTTGGGAGACACAATCTCAGAGTTAGGAAAAGTTAGAGCTGTGGGTGTCAGGCTTTGTACTCGGGTACGATTTGGAATGACAGGCTTTGTAATTTGACTTGAGACCCACAGGGTCATACTAATCCTTGGCAGGTAAGGATCAGTTAGAAAGTTACTGGGCTGTGGTTGGGCATCTGTTTTTGTATATGTGCTGCCGAAGCGAGCACTGGGCGTCTGTTTTTGCAACCATGTACAGTAGAGCTGTTAGTGAGTTGAGTTTCTGGAGTCCAGCATCGCCCCGCACTTGTAACCCAGGCCTGCCCCTGTGTGCTGCCGCGCCAGCCACCATTTCATGGGAGTTTACTTCCAGGCTCAGTTCTTTTGAAGAGTCAGGAAACCTCCTCAATTGAATCTTGAAACCAAGTATGTAAACCATTGCACAAATGCTCTTTGAAACCCTTACAACTAGGCACTTATCCAGACCCCAGGAAAAACCACTCTGGGGCCCCACGTTGTGGTGGGCCTGGATCTCATTAAACTGATACTGTCATCTGTGTTCCGGAAGGAGCCACTGAGCTAGTGACCATGCTTGGGATCAGACGCGTGTTGGTGTTAAGCAGCAAACCCAAAAGGAGCTGCTAAGAACCGGTAGCATCTTCTAGATGACCCTCGGGTAGTTTCACATGCGCCTTAATTTCTCCCTCTGCGTAAAGGTGCTAATGATACCAAAATCCCACACACTGTGTTGTTGGGTGGGATGTCCAATAAAATGTTTGGAAGACTGTCAAATGATACATAAAACACTTAACACTAATTGCAATACTTAGGGCTGAGTACTTTGAGATTGTGCCAGTGGATAAAGATGCTCAGTTATAAAGAGGTGTGAATTTAACTGACTGAAAGATAAGGAAAGTTCTGCTGGCAAAAGTAGAGGCAGAAAATAATGCTTTGGCATGTGATTTGAAGGTTGGTTTTTATTTAGAGGAGCTCTTTAAGTGAAAGCAGAATTTTTTTTAAGGTTTTATTTATTTATTCCTGAGGGACACAGAGAAGCAGAGACATAGACAGAGGGAGAAGCAGGCTCCTCAGGGAGTGCGATGTGGGACTCGATCCCCAGATCAGGATCATGCCCTGAGCCAAAGGCAGACACCCAACTGCTGAGCCACCCAGGTGTCCCGAAAGCAGAATTTTTAGGGAGCACTTTGAGTTTTAAGATATGTGTTTGTGTTGCCTGACTCCACTTTCCCTAGAATAGAAATTTCTCCAGTGAAAGCCCTGAAAATGTATAGGATGCTGTTATATTTAAGACCAAGTCATCTCTGGTGCCTGAGTGGGCTCAGTCCGTTAAGTGTCTGCCTTTGGTTCTGTCCGGTCATGATCCCAGGGTCTTGGGATCAAGCCCCGTGTTTGGGAGCCTGTTTCTCCTTCTCCCTGCCACTCTGGCTGCCAGTACTCTCTGTCAGATAAGTAAATCAATGAATAAAATCTTAAAAAAAAAAAAAAGACCATGTCATCTCATCCAAAGGACTGCAGGTCAGAGTGGTTAAGCAAACTGTGATATGCTGGTGGACATTCTGAATTTCTAGAGGTGACTGTAAAATGAATATATCTTAAATTTGGTACAGCAGGGAATGCTTTTCTTTTTTTAATGGAAACGATGTATAATAGTTTCAGATATACAATGTAATGATTTTGTATTTGTTAAACACTGAAATGATCACCAACAGTCCAGGTAACATCTATTACCATGTAGTTACAAGGTTTTTTGTTTTTGTTTTTTACAAGGCTTTTTTTTATGAGAACTTCCTTTTTTAAAGATTTTTTTTTTCCTTTTTTAAAGATTTTTAAAAAATGTATTCATGAGAGACATCGAGAGGCAGAGACCCAGGCAGAGGGAGAAGCAGGCTCCATGCAGGGAGCCTGACATGGGACTCGATCCCAGGTCTCCAGGATCACGCCCTAGACTGAAGGTGGCGCTAAACCGCCGAGCCACCCGGGCTGCCCTTGATGAGAACTTTCAAGGTCTACTCTTAGCAACGTTCAAATACACAATACAGTATTAACTAGAGTCACCATGCTGTGCATTACATCTCCATGACTTATGCCACCTTTTTTTTCTTACAGAGTGTTTTTCGGGGCCAGTGCCATGGATCACGCTTTGGGAAACAGTAATGGTGTAGGTTTTATAAACGATCTAACACTGACTCTTTGAACTGTGTATTGCTGCTGCAGAGTGGCCTGGCTGGTTCTAGAGTTCAGAGAAGGAAGAGGGTCCTGGGCCTAAGTGTTTGATGTTCCTAAGTGGGGTTTGTCTAGGTTGTAGAGGAAAGGGCTTAATATTAATTTACACCCCTTGGTATGAGATGCAAGAATTTATAGGACTACTTTTTTTAAGGCATTTTGTGAATGTCATTTTTTTTTTTAAGATTTTATTTATTTATTCATGAGAGACACAGCGGTGGACACAAAGGCAGAGGGAGAAAGCAGGCTCCCTGTGGGGAGCCCCATGAGAACCTATCCCAGGGTCATGACCTGAGCCAAAGGCAGACACTTAAAGGCTGAGCCACCCAGGTGCCCTAGCTGTAGGTTTTTTATGCTCCTTACCAAGTTGTGGAAGTTCCCCTCTATTACTGGTTTTCTGTGTGTTTTTATTTTGAGTGGGTGTTGGATTTTGTCAAATACTTTTTCTGTATCAATTAATATGTAAGTTTTCTTTAATCTAAAAATATGATGGGCCCCATTGATTTTTCTTTTGTTTTAATATTGAACCAGTCTTACAAATCTGGAATAAATCCCATTTGATCATAGTATGTAATTATTTTTGTTTATTGCTGAATTCTTATTTGGTAAGGATTTGCAAAGGATTTTCATGCTTATATATTCATGAGGGATACTGGTCTGTACATTTCTCTGTGAATTGTCTCTGGTTTTGGTATTAGGATAATGGTTTCATAAAATGAATTAGGCATTCCTTTTTTGTTTTCTGCTAGAGATTTTGTATAGAATTGGTGTTATTCTTTAAATGTAGAACTCTCCAGTAGATAGAACTCTCCAGTGAAACCCATCTGGCCCTCAAGATTGCTATTTGGGAGTTTTTATTTTTTTATTTTTAAATTTTTAAAATATTTTATTTATTCATTCATGAGAGACAGAGAGGCAGAGACACAGACACAGGCAGAGGGAGAAGCAGGCTCCATGCAGGGAGTGACTCGATCCCGGGACTCCAGGATCACGCCCGAAGGCAGGCGCCAAACCGCTGAGCCACCCAGGGATCCCTGTTTTGGGAATTTTTAATTTACAGATTCAATTTCTTTGATAGTTAAATAGGGCTATTCAGATTACTTCATTGGTGAGTTGCCGTAGTTTGTATTTTTTGAGGAATTGGCCCTTTTCCTTTTTAAGTTGCAAAATTTGTGTAGAGTTGTTTGTAGGATTCCTTTATTATCCTTTTGGTGTCTATAGGTCTATAATGCTCTCTCTTGTTCTGTTCCTAGTCCTGGCAATCTGTGTCTTCTCTCCTTTTTTTTTTTTCCCTTGTCAGTCTTGCCTAGAGATTGTCATTTTTATTTATCTTAACAAAGAAATAGCTTTTTGTTTAGTTGATTTCTTTTTTCTTCCTCTATGGTTTTTCTCTTTTTATAATTTCATTGATGTCTCCTGTTAGCCTTATTCCTTTCCTTCTGCTTACTTCGGTTTTATTTTTCTCTTTGTCTAGGTTCTTGGAGTGGGAGCATAAATTAGCAATTTGTGACTTTAAAATGGTGACCGGTACAGCTTCTCCATCGTCTGCTAATGTTACTTCTATGTTTTCCTTAAAATGCAGGGGTCATAGTTACATAGGTTATTAGCTGTTATTCACAGTCCCTGCCCCCGCATTTAATAAGATTGCTAACTTGAATGAAGGAAGTATTCCTCAGATTATTCTAGTCTCAAATTCTAAGACTGTCCCTTCTGGAAATTCAGGTTGTAGAATTCCAGCTGAGTGCCCCTATGCCTATTGATTAGGAATTTAGAGTTGGAAGTGACCTTACAGAGGTAAAAAAAACTTGGACTGCTGGGCCATATTCTGTTCTTCTGGCCTCCTTTGTATGGCCCTGGTGACTGATAGAACCAGAACCGTGATTTGGCCTGCAAATCTTGAAATCTTTACTGTGTGGCTCTTTATAGAAGAAGTTTGTCCACTCATGCCTTCAATTTTTTTTTAAAGATTTTATTCATGTGAGACACAGAGGCAGAGACCTAGGCAGAGGGAGAAGCAGGCTCCCTACAGGGAGCCTGGTGCAGGACTTGATCCCCGGACTCCAGGATCACACCCTGGGCCGAAGGCAGATGCTCAGCCGCTGAGCCACCCAGGCGTCCCTGTCGACTCATGCCTTCAGAACATCTAAGTCCAGTGGATTGCTTTAGAGCCATCTGGAAAAATATTCAAGTACAGATTCCCAGGCCCCCACATGGCCTTTTTCTCATCTGGAATCCATCATCGTACACACTCCTCCCTCTGAACAGGGAGTTTTGACTTGTGTCCTTCGACTTTCATCTCTGTGGCACTTACTTTTCCAGCACTTTCCGGGTGCTTAGTAATCTCCTGGGAGGTTCATTCTGAAGGGCGCAGTTCTGAATGTTGACTTTGCTGAATCTGCCCTGGCCAAAGCTGGAGGAAGAGAACGTGCCGGTGGGGTCATCTCAGGGACAACTCTGATAAAAATGTGATTTTTGACGACCCCAACTCCAAACATTTCTCTGTGGAAATATTATTTCATTGTTGATTTGCAGCCTGGCATGGAGTCTTGAGCACAAACCCTAGAATTGTTTGTAGAAACACAAATGGTTAATAGATCTGACCCTGGAAGGTAGTTTGCCCACCTAAAGTTAGTGGGAAGAGTGCTGGATATTCATGATACTGGTTAAGTTCTCCTGAACAATGAAAGTGACAATCCCATACTTTGTACTTTGGGAGAAAAATCTGGTTTTCTTCTGGGTGGAGCTGAAGGAAACCATTGCCATCTGACCTTGGGCCAGCCCATAACCCGATTTCATCCTGCTGCTTGTGAGATGAAGGGAGGTGGCTGTCGGCAGCTGGGACCCTTTGCACTCACAGTGGACTGTGGATGGCAGTCACGAACTCAAGGGAACGGCTAGTTATTTTTCCTGGTCCAGGTGCCTTAGGTCTTCTCCTGGCCTCCAACCTGACCCTACCAGTCCCCACCTTGCTTATCCCTTTTATGCTGCTGCTGGATCTGGTTTCACCTCATTTCTTGGACTACTTCTGTTGGGTTGAGTATGGTACCCAGAGAGGGGAGCTGGTCTCTTCGTGTCCTCTGCCTTGGTGGTCTTCTGCTTTCTTCCACAGCTCTAGCCAGAGTTTACTGCTTCCTCTTCTGAAAACATGGACCTTGAACCGTGCCTTACATTGCTCAAATGACGCTGGGCAGAGTTCAGGTGGCCAGATGCCTCTCATCTCTCATGGCCAAAATTGGCAATCTTCTCCCCAAGTGAAAGCCAGGCCTTTGCATTGTCTCCCCTCCCTGTGCCTTTCTTTATAACTCATGCTTAGCCTCCCACTGGGCTTGGTCAGGATGTGAGGACTGGAGAGTTAGAGCTCTATGAGCACTCCAAGGGGGGTGCCTCCCTCTCTGGGCTGACTGAGGCTTGTGGGTTGTGGCTGCTTTGAAGACTCTAGTCTTGTGGGGGAAACGAGTTTACCAGGAACAAGAGGGTAGAAGATTGCATTGCTGTTTGGGTTCCAGACTAAAGAGGGCTTAGGATTGTGTCTCATAAATTATATTTTTATGAACCCTTCTTCAGTGTTCTGAGGGGATTGGCTCATGGAGAGACCTAAGTGCTTAGATTCAAGTAGAAGGGGGCTCTGGCCACTTTCCAGTAGGTGTTAGGTGTTGGGAAATGCCTTTCTGACTGTGCTCTTGGAGTGGGGAAGGGAAGGCAGGGCAGCGAAATAATTAGCAACACATTTACAGAACGCCTAGTATACTGTAATGTGGGTTTTAAGAAATAGTCCCTGTGGCTGGTACTGTAAACAGTCCCATGTGGTTTTCCTTAATGCGCACTTGCATGAAAAGAGCTTGGGTGTTATTTCTGTGTTGTGTTGTATGGCTGTCAATCCAACGTCAGTAGGTCTTTTTCTTTCTGTAGCTGATTTTTCCTGGTTTGGTTGTTCTTCTGTATGAACATCAGAAACTGCTCTGGGACGCCTGTGTGGCTCAGTTGGTTAAGCGTGTGACTCTTCATGCTTTCAGCTCAGGTCATGATCTCAGAGTCGTGAGATGTAGCACCACATCTGGCTCTGCGCTGGACATGGACTCTGCTTAGGATTCTCTCTTTCCCTCTCCCCCTCCCCCTTCTCTCGGTCTCACACACTTGCTCTCTCGCTTTTTAGAAAGAAAAAAAAAAACTGCTCTGAAAACAAGCCCTCCAAATTGTTCATTTGGCCCTTTCTGTGTTCTTTGGTGCCATGTCACTGCTATGATTTTTAAATTTATTTATTTATAAAGATTTTACTTATTCATGAGAGACACCGAGACAGAGGCAGAGACAGGAGAAGCAGGCTCCATGCAAGGAGCCTGATATGGGACTTGATCCCAGGAATCTGGGATCACGCCCTGAGCCGAAGGCAGACACTCAACCACTGAGCCATCCCGGCATCCCTGATTTTTAAATGTAAAAGAAATTTTTTTAATTGAGGTGTAATGGACATAAACCATTGGGTTTAGGTGTACAACATGATTTGATATTTGTGTGTCTTGTGAAACCATCACAGGAAGTCTAGTTAAGATCCGTCGCCACACATAGTTAAGTAATTTTTTCCCTTGTGATGAGAACTTTTAAGACCCACTCTCCCAGCAGCTTTCAAATACATGATACACAGCTGTTAACTGTAGTGGCTGCTCTGTACATGGCCATTGTGATTGAACTGAGGCATTGAGACTGGCTGCAGATGTGCATTCGTGGCATGAAAGCCAAGTTCAGTGCCAGGGACAGAGCCTGCACATAGCAGCTGCTCAAACACTTGTTAGTGGTTGACAGGTGGGGAGTGGGGATGGGTAGAAGAGAATGCCCATTGCAGCCCCTTTAACCTGGTGCCTAGGGCCTGGCTTATGGTTGGTTGAAGGGGAGCAACTGACTTCTGGAACTTTTTGTCCCTTTGATTACCTCATAGTAATTGAGAATCTAAAAGTTCAGTGTGTGTGTTGGGATTTTTGGGGACAGATTTATTGAGGTGACTCCTGTGCCACACTCTTCCCTCATTTAAGGTATACAGTTCATACAGGTCAGTAATTTTCATTACATTTGGAGTTGTGTGACCATCACCACAATTTTATTTATTTATTTATTTATTTTTATTTTTTATTTTTTTATTTTTTAAAAGATTTTACTAAGTAATCAATTAATTAATTAATGAGAGACACACACACACAGAGAGGCAGAGACACAGGCAGAGGGAGAAGCAGGTTCCATGCAGGGAGCCTGATGTGGGACTCGATCCCAGGTCTCCAGGATCCCGTCCTTGGCTGAAGGCGGGTGCTAAACAGCTGAGCCACCCAGGGATCCCCTATTTTTATTTTTTAAAAATTTTATTTATTTATTCATGAGATACAGAGAGAGAGAGAGAGGCAGAGACACAGGCAGAGGGAGAAGCAGACTCCTTGCAGGGAGCCCGACACGGGACTCGATTCCAGGATCACACCCTGGGCTGAAGGCAGGTGCCAAACCACTGAGCCACCCAGGGATACCCATCACCACAATTTTAAAACATTTTCATCACTCCAGAAAGAAACCTGTACCCCTTAGCCATCGTTCCCATTCCTCCCAGCCTCTTGTTCCTCCTAGTCCCTGGCATTCAGTAATTTGCTTTTTATGTCTAGGGATTTGCCTTTTCTGGCTATGTCATATAAATGGAATTCTACAACATGTGGTCCTTTGTGACTGGTTTCTTTCACTTAGCATCATGCCATCCATGTTGTAGCAAGTATCAGTACTGCATTCCTTTTGTGGCTGAATAAATAGGTCATGGTATGGATAGACCACATTTTGCTTATCCATTTATAGCTTGATGGACAGTTTGAGTGTTTCCACTTTTTGATTATTGTGAAACCTGCTGCTCTGAACTTTGCTGTTGTCTTGGGTTTTGTGGGATTAATTGTCTTGCAGCTGTTGTAAAAAGAACTGGACGTGGGAAATTGAAGATGAAGCTGTCGGAGTAAGAGAGCCCGAGGAACCACCTGCTTGACCTTCACTTTACTCTCTGGGAATATGTTAGGCTTCTGAATGTCTGAGAAGTCTCCCAATGCACAGACCTTTTGTTAAAATTTAAAGATGAAAAAATTAACAATTTTAAGTGTTAAGCTCCTTTTGCTTGTGAAATATGCTTTCTCTGTATATCACTTGATTGCAGTAATCTAGACTTGCTGCCTATCAACACTGATGTTTTTGATTACATCTAGTGTATTCCAAGTGAGTTCAAATGATGTTCTTACACCCTCAGGCACTTCTGAGCAATAATTTGGGTGAGAGGGAGCCCATAAGGAATGCTGTGCTATTTTGTTACTCTTAGAGCAGTTATGCCAGTGGTGGTGGTGGTAACTGGAACAGATTTTTTAATTTTTTAAATATTTATTTATTTATTCATGAGAGACACCGAGAAAGAGAGGCAGAGATCGAGGCAGAGGGAGAAGCAGGCTCCTTGCAAGGAGCCCAATGTGGAACTCAGTCCTAGACCCCGGGATCACGCCCTGAGCCAAAGGCAGCCGCTCAACCGCTGAGCCACCCAGGCGTCCCTGGAACAGATTTTTTAAAACTTGATATAATTTACATCGAGGAAGTTTTGTGTATACTTCTGAGTTTCGACCAATGTATACAGTCCTGTGACCACCACCACTGTCAAGATTAGGACATCTGGGTGGGTGCTTAAAGCAGATACTTGAATGGCTTCAAACTGTGTTGGAGTCCAGATGTCCCCTTGCTGTGAGTTGCTGGTGTATCTGTTGCCACTCTCCATCAGGGGAGCCCAGCTCTCAGGGAGGAGGGGGTGAGGGGGTGGTCCCTGACCTGGATATCAAGCGGAAGGAGGGGCAGGTGGGGGGTGGGAATCAGGGCACAATCGGACTTTGGGGGGAGAGGGGCTCGGGACTCAAAAGATACCAGGGTCTGTGGAGGAGGGGCGAGCTGGGAGGAGGCCAGCATTGGGCTTCACTCACCGCTTGGGCATGGTGCAGTGATAGGAATGATGGACCTCTTGGTGATGGAATAGCTTGGGCCATCGTGGGGAGAACTAGGAAGCAAGGTAATGGGCCAGGGGCTTGAAGGGGAGGTGTGGAATTTCCAGTCCTAGTTAAAGATATGCTTGGCAAGGATAGAAATTTGTCTTTTAATTTCATGACCCAGATGCTGCCAGAATGTGAGTGAATTGCACTTTCCTGTCCTCTGGGTGTGGGGAGGCCAGTGCAGCTCTGGCCCGGTGGCCCCCGTGGCGGGGCAGGCTGATGGTCCTGCACAAGGGGTGACTGCTGCACACTCTGTCCCAGGTTTCCTTTGCTCAAGTTTGTGAAGTTGGAAAGGAGTGAAATGTGCAAGTTGAGGTCCTCTGTTTTTTTCTGGATGTGGGAGAATTGCTTATTCCCTCAGGGCAGCCGCTACTGGAAATCACCATGTTAAGGAGGTTACTGCATTTTATCCACTACTTGAAATGGAAGAAAGAAGTGGGAATATGTATAACTGAAGCACATTGTGCCCCCCCATTTTTAGATTTTATCTATTCAAGAGAGAGAGAGGCAGAGAAATAGGTAGAGGGAGAAGCAGGCTCCCTCCCTGTGGGGACCCTGATGTGTGGGATGATCCAGAACCCTGGGATCACCCACCCAGGAGCCTGGGATCATGACCTGAGCCAAAGGCAGAAGCTCAACCACTGAGCCACCCAGGAGCCCCTGTTCCCTCCCACCCCCCCCCTTTGGCCCACATTGGGCTACTAAGACTGGGTGTGTGCAGCTACTCCATGGAGCTTAGGCACTCGGGGCTGCCTCCCTTTAAAGAGCACTGGTTATTATTTCTATTTTATTTGTGTGTGTGTGTGGGTGTGTGTGTGTGTGAGAGAGAAGAGAAGAGAAGAGAGCATGAGCAAGGGCAGAGGGAGAGGGAGAAGCAGACGTCCCGCTGAGCAGGGAGCCTGATGTGGGAGTCCATCCCAGGGACCCCTAGGATCATGACCTGAGCCAAAGGCAGGTGCTTAACCCACTGAACCACCCAGGCAGGCCTGGAGTGCTGATTATTATTATTTTTAAAGATTTTATTTATTCATGAGAGACAGAGAGGAAGAGACACAGGCAGAGGGAGAAGCAGGCTCCATGCAGGGCTGCCCTGGAGTGCTGATTAAATGGCAGTACCAGACCACGAGAGATGGAGGGAAGGAACACTGGTGCCCCATTCCCTACAGGAACCCTGCAGAGTGCTATCCCCATCTTACAGTTGAGGCAATGACGTATATGGGTGGCAAGGGTACCTGGCCAAGTGAGTTTGGGTAGGTAGAAAGGCTGTGGTGGGTGATTTGTGGGAGAAGCTTCAAGGGGAGCATCATGGGAATTTTAAATAGTGGCAGGGGTATTAACATCTGGGGAGGGAGTAAAGAAGCCCAAGTCCAATTTCAGACTTGACTGGGACAGTGTGGTAGGCAATTAGGCAGGACACAGTTTCCATATGGATTTGGGATTCAGCCATCTGGATGGAGCTGGTTGATGGTCAGAGTCTGAGCCCTCCCAAGAGCGGCCTATAGATGGATCTCTGGGAGAAAATGAGGCAGGGAGATGAAATTTGGGCCTTCATTCCCTGTGCCACTCCCACCCCACTTTTTTCATCCCTCTCTTTATTTTGGGAGTGGTACATTTAATTTGG
The DNA here is from genome assembly GCF_018345385.1 of Vulpes lagopus. Lineage (NCBI taxonomy): Eukaryota > Metazoa > Chordata > Mammalia > Carnivora > Canidae > Vulpes > Vulpes lagopus. The sequence continues at coordinate 17,788,612 of NC_054848.1, forward strand.
ACCAGACCTCCAAGTTGATTCTTTTTAAGTTATTGTTGAATAAACACAAAGTGGGCAATGGTCTGGAAACGGGGACATTGAGTCATTTAACGGACAAAGGACACATTTTGCCCTGGGGACAGGTCACTGTGTTGCTGAGCGCTTTGGAAGGCTGAGTCAGATACTAGTCACATACTAGTTGCATGTCAGTTAGAAAGTTTGAGGTCAAAATCGAGGTAAGTGAAGTCCTTAAGAGTTTTCTAAGAAGTTTTGTTAGCCTAGTTTGGATTACCTTGCCCTCTTGAAAGCCCTGTGATTATCTCTTACTCCTAACTGGGAAACGAACAAGGGGTGGTGGAAGGGTAGGTGGGCGGGGGGTGGGGGTGACTGGGTGACGGGCACTGAGGGGGGCACTTGATGGGATGGGCACTGGGTGTTACTCTATATGTTGGCAAATTGAACACCAATAAAAAAAATTTCAAATTTTCTGATTTGCAGCCATTTATGACATTGCAGTCTTGTGTTTCCAAATTTGGGTATGCTCTGACCTAAGGCTTATTTTCACTCCTGTGGAGTATCTAGTAGTTCTCAAGGCCCGCCCCACTTCTGCCCCTGGGTGTCTTTTTTTTTTTTTTTTTAACAAAAGGGGGCACTACCTACTTGTAGTGTGTATGACTGGGATTGCCAAAGACCTGTGAGGGACAAGACACTCTTTCACACCGTATGTTGTCAATCGCAGTTGAGGAACCCTGATACAGTCAAGTACGTTTTGTTTGGTCATGTTACATGTTTCTACTAGACAGGCATGAAGACTGAAATTGGATAACTGCAAAGCATTTTCTGGGGCACGTCCTAGGCTACTTGTTGTTAGTAAGGAGTTTGGGCTTTTTTCAGACCCATTTTAACATTTTCTGTAACCATTGGGTTGACTCGAGTGTAATTAGTTTGGAAATAGTGGGGATTTCTTGTTCTTGTATCTAGTGGTTTAGCTCGGTGGTTCTCAACCATGGCTGTACATTGGAATTTCCCAGGGACCTCTGAAAAATACTGATGCCTGGTTCTTACCCGCAGATTTTTATTTAATTGATCTAGGATGTGACATACTGGTTTTAAAAACTCCCCAGGTAATTATAATGTGCTGCTAGGATTGAAAACCACTGGTTTAGATATTCTGGAAACTCTGCAAAGATCTAGCCATATGGATGATGAGTTTAGCCAGCTGAAATAAATTTTCATTTACCCACAAAGCATTTATTGAGCCCCTGAGATCAAGATGACCAAGCAAGCCACATTGTTGAACCTAACGGAGCTCATGTCTTTGGCTTTGTTTTCATTTTCAAACCTTGGTTCTGGAAAAGAGTTATTGGGCAGTTGTTTAGCTCTGGAGCCCTTTGCTGGAGTCTTCTCCCAGGGCTGGGAGCAATGTGGGGGACAAGAAGACAGGAGGAGAGTGTAGAAGGGGCACGGTCCCTGTAGCCCCGCGGGGCTGGGCACGTTCAGTGCCCACAAAAGACCAGGTGGTGGTGACAGCCAGAAATAACATTCAGACCTGGCAGATTTCTTCTGACCTGAGGAGCAAGCCCATAGTATAGAAACAAGTGACAACTCTCAAGCGGGTCTTTCATAATGTGTTTTTCTTCCATCTGAAGGCTGACTGGAGGGCCTCCATTAGCCCCATCGGTGCTTTTCTGCTGCTGGTGCCAGTTAGGAAGGGGGCGGTTGCCAGGCTGTCCCTGGCCGGGTCAGGGGTTGTAGGAGACAAAGTCACCCCTTTCCCTGGCCCAGGAGATAGTTCGCCCCGGCTCAGCCCTGGGGCCCAGGTGCTCCTAACACTGTGCAGCCTGTGCAGGGTGGCCCTGTGTGCCCTGTCCCCCTCACCAGCGGAGGGGACTTGTGTTCCCTGGTGTACTGTGCCAACAGAACCCGGTCTTGAGGCCGTTTACCAGGAGTGGTGATTTGTTTTATACACTTCCAAAACAGAAAACATCTGTTCTAGCCAAGGAGGGATTGAATAATGACACAGTGGCTTTCCTGTTCAGGGCAAGGACTGCTGGGATACGGGCACGTTGGGCGTGCCGGGCGCCCAGTGTTCACCACGGTGGCTTGGCCCTGCCAGGCTTCAGTTGACAAGCACACTGAGCAAGATCAGTTCTTTTTGTGAAGTTTGAGATCGGAATTTTTTTTTGAAGATTTTATTTATTTCATTCATGAGAGAGAGAGGCAGAGGGAGAAGCAGGCTCCCCGCGGGGAGCCCGACGCGGGACTCGATCCTGGGACCGAGATCACATGCTCGACCACGGAGCCACCCAGGCGTCCCTAAAATTAGATTTTTTTTTTTTTTTTTTTTTAGGGAGTGGATTTCTCTTTTACAACCAAGTATCACTCAGAGGGTATAATTCAGGCTCCCCCCTTTTTAAGTTCCGAAACCGATTTCAGAATAGTGAAGCCGGCTATTTTCTGCCAGATGAGTTTCCCGAAGGCACATGAGACACGGTCACCCGTGGCGTCAGTCGGTGCTTGCGCTGGCGGGGGCTGTGCGTTCTGCTGCAGCGCCCTGTCCCTGGCGAGTGGCCTTGCCCTGGAAGCGGCTCCGTTCGCGGGGTGCTCTCGGGCTCCGCGGGCCTCCGGGGGGCTGCCCTCTCCAGGGGATGCCTGCCGTGGGGGCGAACCCCAGCCGGTGGGGCCGTGAGAAGTGTGAGGTCCTTTTGTTTCCTGCCTCCTACTGGTCTCAAGGTCGTGACCCTCTGGTCTCCACCTGCTCCTGTTGGGGGGCTCGGGGCTGCACACCCATCTGGTTTGGTTTTAAGTGGTGTCCGTGCCTTTTGGTTGCACCGTCCTAATAGCTCCATCCACGTTCAGGGACTGGAAGGATTAAAAAAGGATGCCCTCCCGCCCCTTGGGCCATGCTGTTTGCTATGGTGTTCAGTGAAGTTGAAAATAACACATTTTGGAGGGTGTGTGAGTCACCAGAGCCCAGAGCAAAGTGCTACAAATTGGGTGGCTTAAAACAACAAACATATTCTCCCAGTTTTGGAAGCCAGAAGTCCAAAAACACTGTTGGCCAGGCCGTGGTCCTCCTAAAGGCTCTAGGGGAGACCTGGCTTGCCTCTTCCAGCTTCTGGTGGCTTCTGGTGTTCTCGGCCTGTGGCTCTTCAGCGGTCCAGTCTCTAATTTTTTGTCTTCACCTGCTCCTCTTTATCCCTGTGTCTCCTCTTCTGTCTGTCATAAGGGCACTTGTCGCTGGATTTAGGCCCCTCTGGATAATCCAGGATGATCTCATCTCTAGGTCCATAATTACATCTGCGAAAACCTTTCTCCAAATCAGGTCACGCTTCCAGGTTCTGGGGGTTAGGATGTGGATATATCTTTTTGGGGGCCACCGTTCCACCCAGTACAGTGGGGATAGGTGAAGTCTGGGCTCTAAGTGGCAACTAACTTTAGATTTTTATTCCTTTTTTTTTTCTTAAAGACTTTATTTATTTATTCGTGAGAGACAGAGACACACACACAGAGAGAGAGAGAGGCAGAGACACAGGCAGAGGGAGAAGCAGGCTCCATGCAGGGAGCCCCATGTGGGACTCGATCCCCGGTCCCCAGGATCACACCCTGGGCTGCAGGCGGCGCTAAACCGCTGCGCCACCGGGGCTGCCCAACTTTAGATTTTTAAGATGTTGCCTGTCAGAATAAGACACATCTGCTGTCTACGTCAGCCTCACAACCCAGTTTGTGGTCTTCATTCTTCCTGTGCTCTGGAAGGTCTTGGGAACACTGTTCCAGACATCGCTGGAGATAGATTCTATGTAAGGTGAAAAAAATCTTAACCTCTAGTCCAGACGTTGGCACTACTTAGTTTATGGAAGAAATTCTAGTGTGATTTTCTTGGGAAACCGCACGGCGGTCAGCTGTGAATGTTTTTTTCCTTTTGCCTGGGTTCAGGTCACAGACATACTCTTTGTACATACTCTTCGTTTTGATGCTTTGCAGCCCACACTGTTTTTTCCCGTCATGTGGAAAAAGCACCGGCCCGTGGAGGGCTCATGGGACGGTACAGAGTAATTCCTTTTGTCCCATCTCAGTTCTTTGCCTTAACACTTCTCAGGCAGTTAGGGGCAGGCAGATCGAACTACAGGGGACCAAACTGCGTTTTGCCTCTCCTCTGTCATAATCTTGGATGTACTTGAAGTTTCTGGCTTTAGTTGACCCTGCAGAGATGAATGCACTTTCTATAACCTTGGCCGAAGTCCTACCCGTTGTTACAGGTGATACTGAGCTCCACTTTGGCGGTGGGTGGGAGGGAGAGGGGAAGATGGGCGTCTGGCCAAGGAGGGGGTCACAGTGCGGAGTGAGAACAAGGAGTTCCTTGTCCCATAAGGAACCGTTGTTGAGTCTCTACCATTTGGAAAAGTATTATTGAGTGGCCCCCTTTATTTTTTCCTATTATAATAACAACCCAGCCTTACTGCGAGATACCTGGAGCATAAAGCCAAAAGTTTCGAAGTCATTTAGGATACCCATCAACAGCGGGTGGACATGTCCCTTCTAGTACTGTATGTCCTCATTAACTTCTTTACTCTAAAATGGAAGCTCATTTATTTGCGTCTCTGATTTCTGATTAGGCTAAACATTGTGTCATCTCTGGTTGCCTGAACACCTGTCTGCATCCATGACACAATTATTTTGTGGTTGGTTTTTTTTTTTTTTTTTTTTTGGTGTCTTTCTTGTGTTACCTGGTAATCTGTGTAGCCTCTCCTCACGGGTGTGAGTGACATTGGCAACTCTTCGTTCAGGTTTTCTTAAAAAGTTCAGTCCTCAAACCGTGCCTCATTGGCTTTCCTTTGGAATGTGTTTCATCCTGACCACCTTGCCTTCTCTCTCTCCTTCTCCAGCTGATGGCGAGACCATTCTAAAAGGACTCCAGTCCATTTTCCAGGAGCAAGGGATGACAGAGTCGGTGCACACCTGGCAAGACCATGGTTATCTAGCGACCTACATAAACAAAAATGGCAGGTGAGGCGGCCTTCAGATGTGAGCACTTCAGCTCTTGGGGGATAGGGGCCAGTCAGAAAAGGGGGGTGGAGGGCTAGTATACAGATATTCTTATTTTCTCAATGACATTTTGTTGCGGGGGTGGGTGGCTAGAATTCAGTGTTTCACAGCCCTAGCTGCACAGTAGAACTCTCCCGAGAGTGCTTTCACAAGAGGCCATTACCCCAGTCACTCTCCCAGAGGTTGAGGCCACTGGGCATCAATATTTTTCCAAAGTACCCCTTCCCCCCCTGCCGAGGTGATTCTGCTGTGTGGCCAGGTCCCAGAACCCCTGGGCAGCAGAAGCAGTGTGAACTGGCAAGCCACAATTCAGACGTGGTCACAACAGATTCCTGGGCCCTACTCCAAGAGTTTCTGATGCAGCAGCTCTGGGGCAGCAATGTAAATAGCATTTTCAGCAAGCTCCCAGGGGATGCTGATGCTGCTGGTCGGTGGACCTCACCATGATGAGTTACTAGCAATTAATGCGGACTGTAGTCAAGTGCAGAATGAGAATGTCTACCGGGAGGTTGACAGGAAGCTGAGGGGATCCAAGATATCCAGTTTCAAGGTATTTTTTTTCCTTAAGACCTTTATAGACTATCTAGACTTTACCTAATCAATATGTAGATGAGAGCCAGTGTGTTCTGGGACTAGGAAAGGAAATCTAAATTGAGAACTGACCAATAATCGAAGACCCCAGAGTGTTGAGCTCTTTGCACTTTCCTAAGTCTAGGTTTGTATCCTGTCTAGACTGGTTTACTATGCAAAACTAGTAAGATGCTTCATAATTGGCACTGTTAATTTTCACATGTGAACTCCTGGGTATTTTCAATGGCTTTAATTCCATTTCCCCCAATGAGTACAATGTACTAGAATTCCACATGGTTTCTTTCATTAGTGTCCCACATTCTCTCCCTTGTTTTCTATTAAAAGGAAAAATAACCACCCCCCCAGGATCTCACAGAGGCCCAGAAGGCAATGCTGGAAGATGAGGGGGAACTTTTACTTTTGAGCACCCCCTCTCCTTATTCTCTTTATAAGTCAACGTGCCCCACCCTGTGTGTGGGGGTAATTGGTTTTCTCTTTCTTAATGCCTCTCGGAGTCTTCCTGGCTCCTCTCTCCCCAACCCAGATTTGTATTTCCAACTATGTAGCAAATCTCCACATATGGGTTAAGCAGATACCTCAGATATATCTAAAATGATTCCCTCCTCAAGCGTGACTCCAAATCAACACCACCACTAAACCCTCCTACCTTCCCTCCTCCATGCTCCAGCCCATAGCACCTTTCCTGGAAGTAGAGGTTTGCAGGCTTGCATTCAGCCCCTCTCTGTCCTGGCCTCTTTTCTCCACCTTGCCTGCCACAATCTCTTGCTGTCCTGGATGTGGTCCATCCTTTGGGAACCACAGCAAATCGAACCATGTCACCTTGTCACCCCGGCAGGCTCTCCGAAGCCTTGATTCTCTTAGAATCTCCTAACTAAACTGCCTTTGTAGCCTGGCCCTGCCCACCTCTCTACCTCACTTTTTGAATCTTCTACTGACGACACCATTTCCAGTTGTCTGGGGGGCCTAGCATTCTTCCTGGAACAGAATTTTGGATGACAAGAGCTGTTTAGAAGTTGCTTCTGAAAGCAGAAAATGAAAATTGACATGCTTAGTTTAAAAACTTATTTTCAACCTTGGTCTCCCTCTTTTCTCACTTGGTCAACTGGGACCCATCCCCATGGTACCTGTCCTGAAACCTCACTTATCTACCCCTGCCTGGGCGACCAGGCACCAGCTCAGGTGGACCAGGGGAACTGCACCCTGCTTCTGGCCTGACTTCTTCTGGTTAATGGCCACTTTGTGATGCCCTGGTCCTCAGCCACCTTTTTTTCCTTTTCTCCAGCCCACCCGCCCTGCAACTTTTCCTGTCTCTTTTTTTCTGGTTTTACTCTCTTGAAGTTGGTACTTGATCTTAAATTCCAGCATCGGTTGTGTTCTTGGAGGTCTCTGACAGAGGACACCACTAGAACCATCCAAGTGGTTAAGGTTAATGTTTTTCTACCCTTCCCTCTCCCCAGCTCCTCTCCTTTGTGCTGATGGTGGTGGAGGGGGAAGGAATGATAGGCACATTCAGGTGTAAATGATTTGTGGTCTCCTGGGCCTGAACTTGATTGGGGGGACCACTTAAAGGCTGAAGGTGAAATTAACTACTAGTGTTTACTTTTTAATCCAAGCACACAGCCTGTACTCTGAATAGAATTCTTGTCATTTAGTATTTTTCAAATGTTTAACTATGACTTCTACCAAGAAATAGTTTTTTTTAAGGGTATTTATTTATTCATGAGAGGCAAACACATAGGTAGAGGGAGAAGCAGGCTCCCTGTGGGGGGGCCTGATGGGTGGGGAGCTCAATCCCTGGATCCGAGGATCACACCCTGAGCCAAAGGCAGATGCTCCGGTGGGGGTGAATGGGTGACGGGCACTGAGGGGGACACTTGACAGGATGAGCACTGGGTGTTATTCTGTATGTTGGTAAATTGAACACCAATAAAAAATCAATTTATTAAAAAAAAAAAAAAAAAAAACAAAGGCAGATGCTCAACCGCTGAGCCACTCAGGTGTTCCCCAAGAAGTAATTTTATATTATAAGCCCGTGCATACTTGTCTGTGTCTCTACAGTACATATACACATTTATGATCGAAACAATACTTTCTCCAGATAATTGACTTTTATTGCATGTGATACACTCTGATATTTTAAGAAAAATGTGCTGACCCACTAAATTAAGGGTCAGAAAGCTTGTTCGGTAAGGAGCCATGAAGAGTCTCTGTCGCATTCTCTGTATTTTAAACAACTCTTTAAAAATGTAAAAACCAGGACGCCTGGGTGGCTCAGCGGTTGAGCATCTGCCTTCGGCTCAGGGTGTGATCCTGGAGTCCCAGGATCGAGTCCCACATTAGGCTCCCTGCGTGGAGCCTGCTTCTCCCTCTGTGCTTCTCTCTCTAAAATAAATAAATAAATAAAATAAATAAAAAAAAAATTATAAAAAAATGTAAAAACCATTCTTAGTCTGCAGGCTTTACAAAAAAAAGTCTTGCAGGCTGGATCTGGTTTGCAGTCCCCAAGCTAAATCAGTTTAACCACCACCTGCTTGCAGTCAGAAAACCACGGGTCCCCAAGCTAAATCAGTTTAACCACCACCTGCTTGCAGTCAGAAAACCACGGCTCTAGTTTGAAGTCTCTGAAGGTTAATTGGGAGTACCTAGTTTGCACTTCTTACCCTCTCTTCACTTTAAGGCCGTGGTTACTAAACCTGGCTGGATCATGTGCCAGGGAATATTCTTTTTTTAAAATTTATTTATGATAGAGAGAGAGAGAGAGAGAGGCAGGCAGAGACACAGGCAGAGGGAGAAGCAGGCCCCATGCACCGGGAGCCCGATGTGGGATTCGATCCTGGGTCTCCAGGATCGCGCCCTGGGCCAAAGGCAGGCGCTAAACCACTGCGCCACCCAGGGATCCCGCCAGGGAATAGTCTTAAAACTGAGGTTCACAGGGACACCTGGCTGGCTCATTCGGTAGAGTATGTGACTCTTGATTTCAGGGTTGTGACTTGGAGTGGAGTTTACTTTAAAAAATTTATATATATATTTAAAAATCAGGTTTACATAACTTGCTGCTAAATCCCTTTCTGGGCCCAAGAACCTGTTATGTATGAAAACATTAGCATCAGGTGACTGTATAAATCTTCCCTAAATGATTGGTGGCTCCCTCACCCCTAAGAGGTTCTCCTAAGAAAGCAAAAGGGTTAACTTTGTAACTTAGGGACAAAAAGAACAATGGTCTTTCCTTTTAATTGGGTGGATTGGTGTCTTTTCTTTTGAACGCCATGATACAGTTCCTAACCTTAAAATTATGCTTTCCTTTGTAGCTTTGCCAATTTGAGAATTTACCCACATGGATTGGTGTTGTTGGATCTTCAGAGTTATGATGGTGATTCGCAAGGCCAAGAAGTTGACAGTGTTGGTTTTCACTTTTATTTATCTAATTTTTATTTATTTACTTGTAATTATAAGTATTTGAGGGTCATCAAGTCTCATATTTTTAATGATAAAATGATTTTGCTTAATTGCTGATCTCCCAGCTAACTTTAAACTTTCCTCCCAACAGATAAGTGATTTTAGAAGAAAAACAGTGGTTCCTCAATTGTTAGGAACCTGGCTTGTCATCATTCCCTCGACTGCTTGAATACTGAGTAATTTTACTTTCCATTGGATGGAATGTAAACCTTTAAGCAGGATGTGATATCTGCATTATCCTTAGGTTCTCTCCTGTCCCCATTATCTTGCTGGTGACTTACACTAAGGCTAGGTCAGCGCCATGTGGGCTAGTTGGTGTGGGTGTGGAACTGAGCCAGGCTTGGAGGCTGCTGTAGGAATGCAGGAGGACGGGAGTATCGCACAGCTCTGTCACAGTGGCTTTAGCCTTCTGGAAATTTAGCTGTTCCACTCCGCTTATTCTATAAGCCCTTGACTTCTTTTCTTTTAATTGTAGCTTTTGAACAAAGTAGAAGAAAGAATGAAAGAATTGAGTCAGGACAGCACTGGGCGGGTGAAGCGGTAAGTCCACTCCTGAATGTCCTTTCATATTTATTTCACTGGTAAAATAATTGGAATGGTGGCGTTTTCCTGGCGTAGCGTCCGCTTCCAGCAACATGGTAGACTGACTGAGCTAATGGGTGCCTCACACTCAAACAAGACCAAAATGTATGAACACACACTATGAGCCATCACTGAGGGAAGCAACCAGAATACAGATTTACGTCATTGACACTTTCTAGAAGATAGAATTTGTTTTGGCAAGACCTAGGATGTGAAGGACTTAATAGCTCAGCATGCATAGTTTCATCAGCCCATAGGAAAGCTCCAGGACTGATGTAAGAGAACTAGAAGGTTGGTTAATCTCTGGTAGGGTAGAAAGCAGCAAACTGCTGGTAAACGAACCTAACAGTGTACAACTTACCTGCTTTGTTGGAATCTGTCGGAGCACCTAGATTTGTTTACCCCACCTAACTTCAGTATGCATTTCCTCAGCTCTAAAATTTCCCTCTTCCCTGTCCTTAAAAACATGTCTACACCCACACACTTTTCTGGACTTGTCATCTTTCCGTGCTTGCAGTTTTTCATCTATGCACCAACTTGAATTCCCGCTGTGTTCTGAAATATGTTAACTCGATGATAGATAAAATGCCTCTGATTTTTCTTGGTCTTGCTTTTTATTGGGGCTACTTCTAGGAGTAAGTAAATAGATGGAAAGCATTTATAGGTTTCAGGATTCGTGAGAAGTCTTTTTTTTTTAAGATTTTATTTATTTATTCATGAGAGACACAGAGAGTGAGAGAGGCAGAGACATAGGCAGAGGGAGAAGCAGGCTCCACGTAGGGAGCCTGATGTGGGACTCAATCCAGGACCCCAGGATCACACCCTGGGCGGAAGACAGGCGCTAAACTGCTGAGCCACCCAGGCAGGGATCCCGAAGTCTTTGTTTTTGCAATAGGAGTTTTATAAGTGAGAGTGCAGTTAAGCTTCAGATTTTCAGTTCAAAATACAGACCTTTCTTTTGCAATGTCCCTGTTCTTACATCTTTTCATAAAATTAGGGTAGAGGGAGTCAAGAAGTTATTGGGAATACTCGATGGCAGGCTTTTTGTTATTGGCCTCAAAAGGACAAGGATGGCGCCATTTTTCTGTCTGAAGAATGACGTGTTTAGAAATTTTGTCATTAACAGTAACTTATAACATTATCTGAAATTAGTATTCCCCTGTGGCTGGTGAGTTAAATCTGAATTTTCAGTATTAGAAAGTTTATTTTTGTATTCTATTTTTCAAAAGAAAGAAACCAGGAAAATAAGCTTACATCCATTAAGTTTTGTTGAGGTTTGGGGGTGAGGGAGATGTCACAGTTGACGCAGTGTATGTGAGACCCAGGATGTATTCTGACTTTCTCTCTCTGAGTCATTTTTGATTTTTAGCAGTGAACGTTGAAGCCAGAGTTGTGCAGGGCTCCAGAGTATCTCCTATAGCCCATGACAAGGAGATGCACCTCATGCGAGGAGGAGTACTTCATCAAGATCCATGGCTTCCTCAACCCGTTAGAGATCCTTGTTTCTTGGCCAGTCTTTAAAAACCACTGTGCTGTGAGCTGCCTGGGTGGCTCAGTCACTGCGGTGTGCGACTCTTGATCTCAGGGTCCTGAATTTGAGCCCCATGTTTGGTGTAGAGGTTACTTAAAAATGAAATCTTAAAAAAAAAGAAATAAAATTATAAACCATTGTGTTGCAATTAAAGAAAGAGATCTTCTGTGGTGACACAGTTGAGAATGGATATTTATTTTCATTGAGTTTGTGCATAGTTAGTAATTGTGTCTAGCTGGCTGGGTGTCAACTGGAGGATGGGTTTCCTCCCATGAAAACCCATGACCTTTTATTTTAAAGATATATTTATTTTATTTATTCATGAGATAGAGAGAGAGAGAGAGAGGCAGAGACATAGTCAGTGGGAGAAGCAGGCTCCATGCAGGGAGCCCAATGGGAAACTCGATCCCGGGTCTCCAGGATCATACCCTGGGCCGAAGGCAGGTGCTAAACCACTGAGCCACCCAGGCATCCCCAAATCCATGACTTGATACTTGTCACCTTCATCTAATGTCACAGGTGGTTTACTCTCCCACCTCCCTCCACCCGCCAACCATCAGCCAGGGGCAGAAGAGGCCTCTCCCAAGTTCTGTTTGCTGCTGATGGTGGAGGAGGAGGTTGGTATTGCCTGTTTGGGGCTCTACGTTTTACAAGACAAACCTCTGGTCTGTGAACATTCCAGCAGCTGTATTTGTTCACTTGAAAAGTGGTTAAATCAGGAGTTGTTAGGATTGAATGAGAGTTCATGGAAATTTGCTTTGTAAATCTCAGTGTCCTTTTTTCTTCTTAATAGATTATTTATTGAGAGAGAGTGTGCTTGCAAGTGCAAGTATTGGGAGGGACAGTGGCAGAGGGAGAGAGAATCTCCAGCAGACTCCACACCCAGTGAGAGTCGGGGCTCTATCCCATGACCCTGAGATCATGTCCTGAGCTGAAATCAAGAGTCAGACACTCAACCGACTGAGCCACCCAGGCGCCCCGATCTTAGTGTTCTTTATAGTTAATAGTGTTAGCTCAGAGGAAGCTTCAGTAGGGCAGGTTCATTTTTTTTTTTAAATTTTTTTTTTTTATTATTTATTTATGTAGTCATAGAGAGAGAGAGAGAGAGGCAGAGACACAGGCAGAGGGAGAAGCAGGCTCCATGCACCGGGAGCCTGACGTGGGATTCGATCCCGGTCTCCAGGATCGCGCCCTGGGCCAAAGGCAGGCGCCAAACCGCTGCGCCACCCAGGGATCCCCAGTAGGGCAGGTTCAGACTGTATTCCTGGAAACAGGTGAGTGGGAGGGCAGACTCCTCACTACAGCAAGTCCGAGGTAGCAGATCTCAGCATACAGTTGTTTTACTGTTGAACACCACCGTGTTTGAGAACATGTGACTTGGATGCAGTTGTGTTCTGTATGCAGCGAGTTCTCATTTTGTGTTCCTGTTAGATTTGCCAACCCCCTTTTCTGGGTCTGGTTTTCATTGTCATTTAGTGTCCTCTGCTGGTAGTTTCTAATACATTCACGTCTGAAATACTGAGCATTTACAAAAAAAGGGAGTAGGAAAATCATCACTTTGCAGTCCTTCTAGTAATAATTGATTCAGGCAAGAATCGTCTAGATGCCAAAGCCACTACTGGAGGTTTATTGGGAGATCAGACCCTTCATTCGGCAGCCTGCTTAGTAATTTCAAAGGGAGAAGATGTACCTTTGCAAATTGAGGGATCTGATGCCATCCACTTTAACCGAGTGGTCACATTTAGTTAGCATCTCTAATAATAGGACATGCACACATCTTCTGGCCCTGATGGTGATGCTTGTGTAAATATATGCCAACCTGACTTTAATGAAGAGATCTTCAGGCAAATCCATCTTAGGGATTTTCTGCGGAATACCTGGTCTGGACTTCCTGAGATGTATTGAAACACATAGGGCGATAAAACTATACTAGATGAAATGAGGGTTAGAAAGGAAAACAAAATACAGCATATGATCCTTCATTCAAAAGCAGAACAGCTATAAATGACATGATTGGGACAGTTGTGTGGGTATTTGAATATGGATTCTATACCAGATGATGGTATTACATCCATGTGCGCTTGCACGAATGTGGTAGTGGCAGTGTGGCTGTATAGGCAGTCTTAAGAGATTCCTGCTGGGGTCCTTGAGTGGCTTGGTTGGTTGGGCTTCTGCCTTCAGCTTGGGTTGGGTCGTGGTCCCGTGATCCTGGGGTCGAGCCCCGTGTTGGGCTCCCTGCTCAGTGGGGAGTCTGCTTCTCCCTCTGCCCTTCCCCCTGCTCATGCTTGTGCACGCACGCTCTCTCTCTCTGAAATACATAAAATCTTTTTTTTTTTTTTAAAGATTTTAAAGAGCTTGAAAGCTCAAGCTTCAGATTTGTACACTATTCAGGAATTGGCCTGAGGTCATGTGACCTGCTTTGGTACACTCCTTCCCGGTTTGCTTTTTTTTTTCTTATTTTTTTTTTTTTTTTTATTTTAAGTAGTACACCCAACCCGGGGCTTGAACTCTCAACCCTGAGATCAAGGGATGAATGGTCTTGACGACTAACCCAGCCAGGCACCCCTCCAGATTCACTTTTTTTAAAAAAAGATTTTATTTATTAATTTGAGAGAGAGCACAAGCAGTGGGAGTGGGGTGGGGAAGAAGCAGGCCTCCCCATGGAGCAGAGAGCCCAACACGGGGCTTGATCCCAGGACCTGAGATCATGACCTGAGCCAAAGGCAGACGTTTAACCAACTGAGCTGCCTCCAGGTTCACTTTCAAGGCAGCATTACCATTAGCAGTGTTCCTCTGTAAGGCTCATTCTTGTTTTCCCTTTTTCCAGATTACCACCCATAGTTCGAGGAGGGGCCATCGACAGATACTGGCCCACTGCTGATGGTCGCCTGGTTGAGTATGACATAGATGAAGTGGTGTATGATGAAGATTCACCTTATCAGAACATTAAAATTCTACACTCGAAGCAGTTTGGAAACATTCTCATCCTTAGTGGGGATGTTAGTAAGTATTCCATCCCTACCCCAAACACATGGCAAAGTGACCGTGTTTTTTAGATTGTGGTGCTTTCCTGACAAATACCACCATTATGGATTTGTCCTAGTTTGTCCTTGGCAGTGCTGTTTTTTTGAAAGGAATATTTATGTCCTATTAACCTGTGGATTGTCTGGGCTTTCTTGTTTTCTTTCGTTTATTGATTTTTAAAAGATTTTATTTTATTTATTTGAAAGATAGAGAATGCGTGAGCAAGGGGAGGGGCAGAGGGACAGAGGAAGCAGACACTGCTCGGGGCAGAGCTGGACCTGAACCTGGGGCTCTAACCTACGACCCTGAGATCATGACCTGAGCTAGCCGAATACGTAATCAACTAAGCCACCCAGACGCCCCAGGCTTTGATGTTTTATAGCAGAACCATGAAAACTTTGTCTTGATAACTCCTTTTTCTTAGTATTCTTAGTGTTGAGTATTTAGATTATACGTATATAAAGAAAATATGATTGCTTATTTTTTTAATCTTTTTGTTACAGAAAATTTCAAACCTAAGTAGACAAAATAGTATGATGAACCCATGTGTCCTCGCTATTGAGTGCTAACAATTAGCAACTCCTGACCAGTTTTGTTTCCCCTAAACCCTGGTTTACTTTCTCCCTCTCTTATTATTTGGAACAACTCTTAGATGTCATATTTCATGTAATAAAAGATGTAATTGTTTTTAATTAGCATATCAGAACATTCTTAAGACTGAATTTTTTTCCCCCACTGACCAAGGTATCTGTATGTAATATATTGTATTGGGTGTCAGATGAGTAGGGTTGATGAAAAGTCCACAATCAAAAAAGAAAAAAAAAAAGTACCTCTTCTGCACATGGTTACAGTTTTTGAAGATTGAAAATGAAAAAAAAAATTGCCTTTTAGACTAGATTCCAGCACTTTCTAGTGTGATGAGTCCAGTTACAGTGTGGGTTTGGGTAGAATAACCATTTTGTACCTGTTTTTCCTCCCTAGATCTGGCGGAGAGTGATTTGGCATATACCCAGGCCATCATGGGCAGTGGAAAAGAAGATTACAGTGGCAAAGATGTACTGATTCTCGGGGGTGGAGATGGGGGCATATTATGTGAAATAGTCAAACTGAAACCAAAGATGGTCACTATGGTAGAGATATCCTTTGTTTGGAGATCAAGTTCAATTGGGTTCTTACATTTTCTTCCTCCTTCTTTGTCTTAAGACTCCAGTTAACTGTTATGAGGCAAATGCGTTATAAATACTGCCTTGAACAAACATTTCCATTTAGTAGCAATAGCCTTTTTAAAAATTAAAAAAATTTTTTAATGGAGTTCAATTTGCCAACATTTAACATAACACCCAGTGCTCATCCCACCAAGTGCCTTCCTCAGTGCCCGTCACCCAGTCACCCCAACCACCCCAACCCCCTGCCCACCTCCCCTTCCACTACCCCTTGTTCATTTCCCAGAGTTAGGTGTCTCTCATGTTTTGTCACCCTCACCGATATTTTCACTCATTTTCTCTCCTTTCCCTTTATTCCCTTTCACTAATTTTTATATTCCCCAAATGAATGAGACCATATAATGTTTGTTCTTCTCCTATTGACTTATTTCACTCAGCATAATATCCTCCAGTTCCATCCACGTCGAAGCCAGTGGTGGGTATTTGTTGTTTCTAATGGCTGAGGAATATTCCATTGTATACATAGACCACAGCTTCTTTATCCATTCATCTTTCGATGGACACTGAGGCTCCTTCCACAGTTTGGCTAACCAATAGCCTTTTTATGTGGCTACAAACAAAGCAGCAGAGATGATGTAGTTGAGAAAAAGAGAAAGCAACCTTGGTATTGTGTCTACTGCTTAGCACTTTCTGAAAGGTCTTCATGAGAAGAGAAAATTTAGTTCTTTTTGAGTGACCTTGGTATAAAAATGAAATCATGGTCTCATTCTTTTTTTTTTTTTGTAGTAAATCTGATATCCACATTAGTGTTGTAAACTTTGTCTTACCTTTATTTTTTTTAAGATTTCATTTTACTTTATTAAGATTTTATTTATTGGGGATCCCTGGGTGGCTCAGTGGTTTAGCACCTGCCTTTGTCCTGGGGCATGATCCTGGAGTCCCAGGATCGAGTCCCACATCGGGCTCCCTGCATGGAGCCTGCTTCTCCCTCTGCCTGTGTCTCTGCCTCTCTCTGTGTGTCTTTCATGAATAAATAAATAAAATCTTTAAAAAATTTATTTACTTATTTATTTATTAGAGTGTGCACACAGGGAGGGGCATAGGGAGAGGCAGAGAGAGAATCTCAGGCAGACTGCATGGAGAGCCGAATACAGGGGATGCTCTCACAACCCTGAGATCATGACCTGAGTTGAAATCAAGAGTTGGACACTTAACCGACTAAGCCACCCCGGTGCCCTTACTTTTTCTTTAAAATATTATTATTTCGGAATTCTTTAGTAGATCCAAATTCAGGATAAATTTCTCCTTGACTTGTTTGAACATCGACCAAATGGTGATTGATGGATGTAAGAAATACATGCGGAAAACATGTGGTGACGTCTTAGACAATCTTAAAGGAGACTGCTATCAGGTAATTATGTTTTCTGGATAACATTTTTAAGTCAACTAATAATATGTTATTGACTTGAATTACACCTTCCTAAACAGCTTTAAGTATAATTGGTTAAAAAGGTAAATCCTCTTCCAGGGAAGGAAATTTTTTCTCTCTTATGTTAGAAGGTGGGAGAGTACCCCCCATACTAAGAAGGTACTTTGTGACCCTAAATCAAAGTAGGCCATTCCATAGGTTTACACAGAGTTTTATTCAGGGACACTGACAGGATTGGGCAGAGAATGATCCATGGCAGCTGTGTAGTTATTCTCTGCAAAGTACAGACTATAGCCCACAGGTTTTATGGAGCGAAAGGACAGGAAGAAAGGGCATGGAACCAATAAAAAAAATACAAAAAAAAGAAAGGGCATGGTAGTGAGATCATACAGTTCCCATGTACCTCAGAGGGTAGGCATGCACCTAATTGACCTTTAATCAAGCTAACCTTTAATTAGATTTTATGGCACTACCTGTGCATCAGGAAGGGGAAAGGCTGTTATCTCTAAGAGATTCATGGGAAGCCAAAACCCATCCCAGCCTTCCTTGGCAGGCATTTCTGAGGTATGGATATTAATCTCCAAGGTGCTGGAACATGTAGTTCCAAGATAAGAGGGGCAGCGATGGACTTCGTATTATCAGCACCCTTAACCTTCTGCTCTTCTGGTTCTTTGCTGAGACTCCTATAATAAAAGAGTAACAAAAGCAGAAGTTGATTGACATATATACGTCGTGTATACTTGGGAGAGACCCAGAGCTGAGTAACTCAGAGGTAGCTTTAGAATTTAGGTTTAAATATCATCTTAATAGGGAAAGGGGTCATAGGTGCCTTGGGGAGTGAGTGACTTGTAGGAAAGATAATGGGCCCCTGCAAGACTGGATGGGGTAGGTACAATATTTGTGACTAAGTTTGGATGGTGATATCCATCTCCTGTCCCGTGATAAATAAAGGTCAACCTTCCCTTGTAGAATCCCCTAGAGAGGGGATTTCCCCCAATTCAGTTTTATTTCGGAGGATCTATGTTTAGGCAGATGAAAGGGAGAGTCCAGAGAAATCTGCTTTTTGCATTTGTTGTTTTTCAAGTGCCCACAGCTCAAGATAATCAGTATACCAAAGTGCCATATTTTGAGGTGGCATATTCTGCTGCACTTCAGACTCTCTGTGTGAGTTCTGTGAATGTCTAAACAGTTGCTTCTTGCTGAGCAAATTAGTTTCTCTCCTAAATTGTACTGTACTTGCAAGTTGATCAATTACTAGTTTGTAGGATATGTTTTGTATTGTATTTTGAGCGTGCATGTGTTCAGTGCTCATACCTATACTACTTATTAGAGCAATATAACATACATTTTATTTGAACAGGATCTTAAATGTGTGTCTCAAAAAAAAGGTATCTGTCTCCAGATTTTTTTTTTAAATTTTTTTAAAAAAATTTATTTATTCATGAGAGACACACAGAGAGAGAGAGGCAGGGACACAGGCAGAGGGAGAAGCAGGCTCCATGCAGGGAGCCTGATGTGGGGACTCGATCCCGGGACTCCAGGATCATGCCCTGGGCTTGAAGGCAGGCGCCAAACTGCTGAGCCGCTCGGGGATCCCCTGTCTTCAGATTTATAAACCGTTTAGACGAGTTCCTTAATTTATTGATCTGTAAATTGCTTAACCCTACCCCATCTTGCCTAATGTATTTGCATCCAAATTTGATCTCGTGGTGCATACAAGTTAATTTTTTAAGCAGAGAGAGTTCTTTCTATATTGAAATGTAGGTGTGATTGTTTTGTGGGCAAAAGGGGAAGGAGGATACACACACACACACACACACACACACACACATATGTGTGTATATATTTCACATGTACTGTTTGAGAGTTTTAAGAAGGGACAGAGGGTTAAGTTAATCAGAGCATGACAGATTTGTTTAACATGGAGCTAAAAGTTACCATTGTTGTCAAATAATGTTTGCATTGTTAGCCAGACTCTCTGCTTAAGGTGTTTTAACCTGTCATCCTCAAACCTGTACCAAGTGGCTATTATTTCTATGTTATAGCTAAAGAAGATGAAACTTAACAGAGTTTAAAAGACAGTTAATTCAAGGTTGTAGGGTAACTTTAGAAGAGTAATTCAGTCAGATTCCTGTCTCCCTGGCTCCTTCTGTTAACTCCCTTGTATGAATTCAGAAAAACAATTTAAGCATAAATAGAAACACAAACCCAAACCTGCAGTAAGGTGGAGTTGTAGGTTGTTATAATTAGAGGCTGAATGTATGTGGGATGATTTACTAATGGCTTTAGAAGACAACTCTTGACTTGCAAGTCTGTCTGAAAGCAGAGCACCAAAGGCAGGTGGTGACTTTGACAATTGGACATTTCAGGGAATGGAAAAGTAGTATTTTATTTGAAGTGGTTCTGCTTTTGAGGAAGTTGGATGCCTGAATGCACCTGCCTACCCCTCCTGTCTTCTTGCTGGATTAGAACAACCATTAAGGGAAGCCTGGAAAATTCTTCTGAGGTTGAGGGTTTTCTGAGTCCTCTCAAGGGGTTGGGGGTTGCTAGTCTGGGGATAACAACAGGCAAGCCCCTTAGCCATTAAAATACTACCATTAAAAATACACCAGCTCTTTGTAAATGTTTATTTTTATTTTTTAAAATTTAACTATTCATGAGAGACACAGAGAGAGACATAGGCAGAGGGAGAAGCAGGCTCCGCGTGGGGAGCCCGATGTGGGACTTGATCCCAGGACCCCACCTGAGCCAAAGGCTCAACTGCTGAGCCACCCAGGTGCCCCTTTGCAAATGTTTATTACTTGGAAAACACATAATTACTCCATTAGTCTTTTATTTTTATTTTTTAATTAAAAAATTTTTTTAAAGATTTATTTTTTATTTATTCATAAGGGACATACACACACAGAGAGAGGGAGAGAGAGAGAGAGAGAGAGAGAGGGGCAGAGACGTAAGCAGCGAGAGAAGCAGGCTCCATGCAGGAAGCCCAATGTGGGGCTCGATCCTTGGACTCCAGGATTATGGTACTCTATTCTTGGACTCCAGGATCACACCCTGGGCGTGAAGGCAGACGCTCAACTGCTGACCACGCAGCCGTCCCCTGTTAATCATTTTTAGAAAATAGAAAATGTTCCAAAGCACTCCCCATTCCTTTTATAATGGTGGAGTAACCTTCATGCTAAAATCCTTAAGGTAGTACAAAAAGGAAACCTAAAGATTGGTTTTGAGGAGTGTATAAGATTTTCAAGTAAAAGAGTAAATTAAATCTAGCGGTTCATTTAAAATAACTCCATTAGGCCCAAGA
This sequence comes from Vulpes lagopus, assembly GCF_018345385.1. Lineage (NCBI taxonomy): Eukaryota > Metazoa > Chordata > Mammalia > Carnivora > Canidae > Vulpes > Vulpes lagopus. Next base: position 17,808,717 of record NC_054848.1, read on the forward strand.
AAGATTTAGTTCAGAAACATAAAAATGGGAATCTTAAGAAACCTGTCACATGATTCATTATTAAATGAATTATTTTAAAATATTAACAGATGACAAAGCATTTGGGGGATATTTAGCAGTCATTCTTAATAAAGTCTTTTATCTTAATAAAGATAAAACTGCAATAGAAGGGAGACTACCCAAACATAACAAACTATCAAATTTAATGTTAATGTAAAATGGTGAGATACAGAAGGCATTTCCAGTAAAACTGGAAGTAAAGTGAAGATGCTTATTGTTACCTTTATTCAACATTGTTTTTTTAAGATTTTATTTAGTTATTCATGAGAGACACTGAGAGGGAGAGGCAGAGACACAGGCAGAGGGAGAAGCAGGCTCCATGCAGGGAGCCCCATGTGGGACTTGATCCCAGAACTCCAGGATCACGTCCTGAGCCGAAGGCAGACCCTCAACTGCTGAGCCACCCAGGCGTCCATCAACATTGTTTTTGAGGTATTAGCTAATGCAGTAAGGTAGGAGAATGAAAACAGTATAAATATAGAAAGAATCATTATTTGCAGATGATACGAGTGCTTTGAAAATCTAGGAAACTCATCTAGAAAATTAGTTGAGTTAATGAGAATTTGGTAAAGTGATTGGGCAATCCAAAAATTTTTTTTTAAGCTATGTTAAATGCAAAAAAGTTTGAATAGAAATTAGAGGTAGAGAGTGGGCTGGAGAGCCTATTCAGAATAATCAATTTTTTTTAAATTTGTAATTTTAATTCTAGAGTAGTTAACGAGTATTATATTAGTTTCAGATGTATAATATAGTGATTCAGCGATTCTCTGCATTGCTCAGTGCTCATCACGATAAGTGTACTCCTAATCCCCATCACCTATTTCCCCCATCCCCCTGCCCACCTTCCCTCTGTAACCATCTGATCAATATAATTAAGAGTGGTTTTTGGTTTGTCTCTTCTTTTGTTTGCTCATTTGTTTCTTAAATTCCACATATGAGTGAAATCATATGGCATTTGTCTTTCTCTCACTGACGTTTCACTTAGCATAATACACTGTAGCTCCATCCATGTCATTACAAGTGGCAAGATTTTGTTCTTTTTTATGGCTGAATAAAATCCCATTGTGTATATATATATATATATACACACCCCCCCCCACTTTTTTATCCATTCATCAATTGATGGACCCTTGGGCTGCTTTCATATCTTGGCTCTTGTAAATAATGCTGCCATAAACGTTGGGGTGCACGTATCCCTTTGAATTAATAATGTTCTTGTATTCTTTGGGTAAATATCCAGTAGTGCAATTGCTGGGTCATAGGGTAGTTCTTTTTTTTTTTTTTTAACTTTTTGAGGAACTTCCATACTGTTTTCCATAGTGGCTGCCCCCATTTGCATTCCCACCAATAGTGCAAGAGGGTTCCCTTTTCTCCACATCCTCACCAACACGTGTTGTTTCTTGTGTTGTTAATTTTAGCCATTCTGACAGGTGTCAGGCGATACCTCACTGTAGCTTTGATTTGCATTTCCCTGAGGATGAGTGAGGTTGAGCATCTTTTCAAGTATCTGTCCGCCATCTAGATGTCTTTGGAAAAATGTCTGTTTATATCTTCTGGCCATTTTTAAGTTGGATTGTTTGTATTTTGGGTGTTGAGTTGTGTAAGTTCTTTATATATTTTGGATCCTAACCTTTTATCAACTATGTCATTTGTAAATATCTTCTCCCATTTCATAGGTTGTCTTTTAGTTTTGTTGATTGATTGTGTCCTTTGCTGTGCAGGAGCTTTTTATTTTTTATTATTTTTTTAAAAAGATGCATTTCATATTTAATTAATTTATTATTTTTAAATATTTTATTTATTTATTCATAGAGACAGAGAGAGAGAGAGAGAGAGAGAGGGGCAGAGATACAGGCAAAGGGAGAAGCAGGGTCCACGCAGAGAGCCTGACGTGGGACTCGATCCAGGGTCTCCAGGATCATGCCCCTGGCTGCAGGCAGCGCTAAACCACTGCACCACTGGGGCTGCCCAGGAGCTTTTTATTTTGATGTCCCAGTAGTTTATTTTTGCTTTTATTTCCCTTGCCTCAGGAGACCTATCTAGAGAAAGGTTGCTATGACTAATGTTAGAGGTTACTGCCTGTGCTCTCTCCTACGATTTTTATGGTTTCAGGTTTCACAGTTAGGACTTATGACCAATTGTTAAATACCTGGGAATATATTTAAATAAGAATGGTATTGTGGTACTCGGTAAGAATTATGTCAAGATTTTCTTGAAAGACCATAACTGAAGTTGGAATATATGGAGAGAGATGTTATATTTTTAAGATGAGAATACCAGAACAATGTCTGTAACTTCCTAATTACAAGTAGTTCTAATCAGAATCCAAAAGTTTTTAGAATTAGATCAAATGATTTTTGAGTTCATTTGTATTAATACCTAAGAACAGCCAAAAAAATAAATTAAAAATCATACTGCTGGGAGATTTTCCTGTTGTTTATCATTTACTATTAAAGCATAGTAACTAAATAGTGTGGTGTTGACACAGGAATGGATAAAAGGAATGGCACAGAGACTTTGAACATGTCTGAGTATATATTCATACTAGTAATAGATGGCCTAAGCTATATTTCAGTTTGCTTGGGAAAAGGAGATTTAGTTGATTTCATAGGCCATGCCAACACAATGGGCTGTCCATTCCCATGAGAACAAAGTTAACATGACCCTGGAAGCCATAGAAAAGTTAATCTCAGATGCCTTAAGCTCTGGATACAAAAACTTAATACATTGAGGGAAATTTAGCATATTTAACTTTGGAGTTAGGAAACCTTTTAAAAGAAAGACAAACCCAGAAACCATAACAACAACCTAATCCCATAAATGAAGCTGGGAAAACTGGTAACAAACACGACAGGGATTTAATCCCTTTAATAATATAAAGAGCCCCTACAATTTAAAATTTAAAAATTAAGATAATTAAATGGAAAAAATGTAAAGGGCATGAACTGGTATTTCTCAGAAGACGAAAATTAAATATCCTATAAACTTCTAACAAGATGCTCACCCCTTTTAGTGGCCCAGCAAGTTCATGTGAAGACATTAGCGAGGGACCTGTCACAATAGAAGAGGGACAACGTCCAGTGTTGGGGAGGATGCAAGGAAATAGGTGCTTGCATGCATAGCTAGTTGGGGCATGAGTTACTATCCAAACTATAAAAACTAAAATCTACATCCCTTTTGTATCAGCAACCTAGTGTTTGAATGTCTGCCTTACAGTCAGGCATCTATACAAGGAGGTTAAAGAGTAGTTTTTTATGGAATGATAAAATATAAAAAAAAAAAATCAGGGGATCCCTGGGTGGCTTGGTGGTTTAGCACCTGCCTTCGGCCCAGGGCCTGATCCTGGAGTTCCGGGATTGGGTCCCGCGTCGGACTCCTTCCATAGAGCCTGCTTCTCCCTCTGCCTGTGTCTCTGCTTCTCTCTCATGAATAAATAAAATCTTAAAAAAAATCATTATCCCCCCCAAAAATCTACGATGACACCGAACAGTGTTAGATGAAAATTTTCAAGTTCAGAATATGTGTGATCCTAGTTCTAAAAAGAACAGCATGCGTGTTTATCTGAGAACATGTGTTGGTAAGAGTGTATACGAGCATAGGAGAAAACTGAGCATATCACACAGGATTGATTAGTGTCTTCTAGATCTTCGAATGGTTGTACTTAGATGATACATTAAGTGAAGCAAGTTATAAAACCTTAGGGCTATAAGATCGAGTTCTTAAAATTGTGACTGAGGATCTGTGTAAGAACATTCATAGGAAAAATCCTGGAATGGGCTATTTTAGGGAATTTTGGCAAACGACTTCTGACTTCTATGAATTTTTCATGAGTATGTATTTTGTAACTAGAAAAATATAAGGCAAGGAGAGTAACTCCTCTGTTAGTTCAGGATGTTACCTACAGCCAGATGGGTCCCCAGCCTATGGCTTCAATACTTAAAAGATAAGGCAAGCCCCAAACTTACTTCCTTGTACAGTTGACCCTTGAACAACATGGGGGTTAGGGATGCTGACCCCTACACGCAGAAATTTGCACATAACTTTTTAAAAAAATTTTTTTTAGATTTTATTTATTTATTCATGAGAGAAGCAGAGACACGGCAGAGGGAGAAGCAGGCCCCATGCAGGGAGCCCGATGTGGGACTCGATCCTGAGACCCCCCAGGGGTCATGCCCTGGGCCGAAGGCAGTGCTTAATGGCTGAGCCACCTGGGCTGCCCTGCACATAACTTTTGACTCCCCCCAAACTTTACTTATAACATTCTGTTGACTGGAGGTGTTACCAAGAACATAGTCAACACGTTTTGTATGTTATATGTATTATATACTATATTCCTACAATAAAGTAAGCTAGAGAAAATGTGATTAAGAAAATCATAAGGAAGAGAAAATATTTTTACAATATTATATGGTATTAGGGGAAAAAAACCTGCAAATAAGTGGACCCAGACAGTTCAAACCGATGTTGTTCAAGGATAACTGTTTATTGTAAAGGATCTGTTCGAGAATTCCAGCTCTTAACTGCTGTACTCATTAATAATTGTGATTGTGGGAGTTGGTATTCTTTTACATAATTGTATTACCAACAGTATTCAAAGTGGTAAAAAAAATCTTGAAAAACTGTAGGTTAGGGGCAGCCCGGGTGGCTCAGCGGTTTAGCGCCTGCCTTCAGCCCAGAGTGTGATCCTGGAGTCCCAGGATCGAGTCCCACATCAGGCTCACTGCATGGAGCCTGCTTCTCCCTCTGCCTTGTGTCTCTGCCTCTCTCTCTCTCTCTCTCTCTCTCTCTCTCATGAATAAATAATCTTTAAAAAAAAAAAGAAAGAAAAACTGTAGGTTAATAGTTTGAGGTGAGATGTAAAAAATCAATAGACCATGTAGTCATTAAGTGGCATAAAAAGAAAATCTAAAAGTAGAAGAAAATATAGATAGTAGTAGGAGAGGCAGTATAGATTCAAGGGTGAACTTGGCTTTCATATAGATCTAGGTGTACTTCTTGGCTCCATTTCCTATTGGGTACCTTTGGGCAAGCTACGTAACCCTTCTCCTTTCCTCCCCCCCTTCTCCCTCTCACTCTGTCTCCCAAGAGTATGGGATGCTTCATGAATTTGTCTCTCATCCTTGTGCAGAGGCCATGCTAATCTTTCTGTATCCTTCCAATTTTAGTATGTGTGCTGCTGAAGCGAACACTACATATCCTTTCCCTCTCTCTCTCTATCTCTTTTGGAGGGGCAGAGGGAGAAGAAGAGAGAGGGGAGAGAAGAGAATCTTAAATAGGCTCCACTCCTCACCCAGCACAGAGCCCAAGTAGGGCTCCATCCCACAACCCTGAGATCATGACCTGAGCCAAAATCAAGAGTCAGGTGCTTAGCCAACTGAGCCACCCAGGCGCCCCTTTGTAACCCCTCTTAATTTTTCCCATTTTAAACTGTGGATAATAATAGTACCTGTAGATGTGTTGCTTAGATTAAATCAGAAGGCAGACAAAGCATATAGTAGGCACTGATTTGTTGCTGTTATAGGCATGGATGGAAGTCATTTTTGTTCATGTGGCAGGTGCTGTGGATCCCAGCAGCAGTTTGCATTTTCCTCCCTCCTCTAGAAGGGTGTATATGCTTCCACAGGAGCCAGCTTACACGCATCTATTCCTCTTTTTTGAAGGTTCTAATAGAAGACTGTATTCCAGTACTGAAGAGGTACGCCAAAGAAGGGAGAGAGTTTGATTATGTGATTAATGATTTGACAGCTGTTCCAATCTCCACGTCTCCAGAAGAAGGTAGATTCTGTTTTTTTTTTTCTTTTATAACCAACATGTTAAAATGAAAATGATTTTTTTGGGCGCACCTTGTGAGAATGGAAGGCTCTTAGAGATTGTCTCCTTAATAAGTTCCTTCATGTTTTCAAGGGTGGTTCAACTGAGGCCCACAGTGGAAGGATGGCTGGGTTTCTGTCACCAAATGAGTAAATTTACTCAGTCATTTGAGAGAAATATTAAATAAAATGACGCATAATCACATCATTGAGAAATTAGCTTGTTTGGTAATTTATTTCTATTCTGTGATTTTTAACTTGTCATGGGACAAACTGGTGACCTTTCTAAGCAACACTAGAAACAGTTCCCCATTCTCAAAACACACACTCCAAACCGCTGCCTGCTCGGCGTTTTGGTGTTAGTGTTCTTTCTATAACTTTGCCTTCCTGCTGAGTTTGCAAACTGAGTCCCCACGTGATGACCCTTGCTGTTTGTCTCGGGATGTCACTACTTCCCCCTTAAAGCTGTTATTTTTCAGATTTCCACTTCTGCCTTTCTGTCAAATCATTACTGGTATCGTGAAAGCAGTGCTCAGCACATGGATATTTGCTTTTGATCATGCTTAAGTCTGTGCACGTGTGTGCAGGACACCCAAAAATGACAGCAAATTTTCACGAATGAGCTCTTGAATATTTCTTAAGCTCTTGGCTGTTTCTTTTTTTGGTATTGTTGAATATTAATGTGGATATTTGACTTTTTTTTTTTGATATTTGACTTTAGATGTTGTTTCTGATGCAAGCAAACCCATGTTTGTATAACATACATTTTTCTTTTTAACATCCAGATTCCACATGGGAGTTTCTCAGACTGATTCTTGACCTCTCAATGAAAGTACTGAAACAGGATGGGAAATATTTTACACAGGTAGACTGCTTAACTGTTTCTTCCCAAAACTCTCCATAAGAATTTTATATTTGAAATTTGCATGCATTTTATTGGAATTTATCTCTTAAGGATAGAACATTGTAACTGAATTATGTTCTTTCAAACAGTAGGTTATAAATAGCTGACCTGTCATCTTGTGGGAATTAATGAGTTCTGTTGTGTCCTTTTATTGTGCAGTGTCCTCACTCACTGACCTGGGGCTGTGGCTGTATTATGATGTACTGCCACCAGATGGAGACACAGATCGTGATATTTTTGTTTGGCTTTGTTTTTTAAAATTTTCCCTCTCATCCTCTAGGAGATTCTTCACTGGAAAGCCGATTTATCAACATAACTTTCATAAATTGCTTTGACTGTAGTATGAGCTCCTACCACCAGATGGAAGCAAATTGTTTTTTTTCCTCCTTCTCTATGGGATTCTTAAATTGAAAAAAAAAAAAGTTTAAAATTTGTATCTGTTATATAAAAAATATACATATAACCTACTAAAGCCCTGAAGAAAATTCTGAAAATGACCACAAAAGGAGCTAAATGATGATCTGAGTCACTTTATTGCTACAACAATCCCTTGATTCATTAGCAGAAGATAAGCACTTACTTAGGTAGTACTGCACTATGGTCCCTATAATTCTTATTAAGTGCTTTCGGGAGATCTCCCCCACCCCTTTAAAAAGCATTAGTATATTTAAATGTCAAAAACTAATAGAGAGGTCTTAACTTTATTCTCCCAAGGAGGCATTTTAATGCAGGCCTGGGGCAGTTGATGGGATCTGAGATTAATAATGCTGAAAACAACTTGGCAACTGTCAGACACCTTGAATTAGTCTTCAGCCCATCCCATTTTCTTCCCCTTCCCTTCCCCATGGTGATTAATCCTAGACCTTGCCCTTGGTGAAAGTATTGGGAACTTCAAGGGAAACAGATGACTATATGAATGGATTTTTTGGCCTGATGTTTAGAAATGAAATTTTTTTAACACATTCTAGGCTTGACTCTTAAAGCAGGGGTCTGCAAACTATGGGCCAGATCTCTCCTACTGCTTTTTTTGATAAGGTTTTCTTGCCAGACAGCCACACACATTCGCGACATTTTACCTTTGGCTTCTCTAATGCTCTAGGTGCCCACTGATTGGTTGGGATGGGGACTGTGATCTGTATGCCTAAACTCTTCATTCTGGTCCTTTACAGATGGAGTTTGCAGACCCATGATTTATAGGAAGTCCACCATGAAACCTGCTTAAGGTTGTCTTACTTTTGTGAGAACAAACCAAATTCAATGAGTTAGGTTTTTTTCATGAGTGGCTATTTCTCAAGCCGAGCATATGGCTAGAATTTGGTTCTTAGGTTTCTGTAAATAGAACTCTCCAGCAGCTTAAGTTGGGGAAGAATGGGAGGTTCTGGGATTTTTCACCAAAAGAGACTGAAAACCGTTCGGGGCCACTGTAGGCAGCGTGGCACAGAACAGGCAGACTTAGGAAGGAAGTGTGACTGTTCTCTTTTGTTGTGTTTGCCTGCTAGACTGCTGTCTTGGGGAGCTGGTATCGTAGGATGGGGGGCTAATACAAGTGCTTGCTGAGCAGGTCACCACAGCTGGTTTGTAGATACTAATGATCCAGGCTTTGATAATTTGCCATTACCAACCAACTTTTAGGAAAAATCACGCCCAGGGCTGTTCAAAAGATACATTAGGATAGGTTTCCTGTCCCTGCATTCATTACAGTTGGAAACACAGGGCAAGCTCCTTTACGATACTCTGGGATCATATGGTACTTTTGGTGGTTGAATGTGTCACATGGTGCAATCCATGTGGAGTAAGAGTGTAGAAGGCCTTAGAAGAGGCAGTAGTTGAGTCAAGAGCACAGGGTGGTTTGATTCAGGATATGCTGATTTGTCATGATGTATGTTTTAAATTTTTTAAAGTTTTTTAAAGATTTATTTATTTTAGAGAGAAAGTACATGTGTGCGCCCACGTGCATGACTTGAGGGGAGGGGTAGAGGGAGACTCTCCACTGAGCCTGGAGCCCAACCTGGGGCTCGCCCACAGCCCACGAGATCATGACCTGAGCTGAAATCAAGAGTCCGACACTTAACCGACTGAACCACTCAGGCACCCCCGTAGTCCTTTTTAAAACTGCCATGTGATAATGTTCAGGAGATACTCTTGATTCACACCTACCTCCCCTTCCCAGAGCATGTAGCTCAGAACTGAAGTGTCCAGATGGGATGAAAATGTTGTTTGACCTGTTACTTGGTGACAGACAAAACCTGAATGTCCTGCCTCAAATCGCTTGCATCACAGTAGCAAGTTCTTGATGTCACTAGTATGACTGTGACTGCACGAACACAGCCTAGTTACTGCACCACAAAGCTGGGGAGGTGTAGGGAACGCTGTGCTGTGGAGCGGGTGGGAATTGAGTGGCTCTGGTGGGCCAGGGCGGGGGGTGGTGGGGGTTGAATCCAGGGAAGATTTGCTTTCAAGAGACTGGAAGAGACAGGTCCTGGGACTTTACCTCCCTCACTTGTCTTCCCCACTCCCCATTAAGATAAACCCTGAAGGTCTTTTGATATAAAATTATGTATGTGGCATTCGCATAAGTTATGCAAAATACCACCACCCCTCACTTGAGAAGTGGACAGTTAACTAGTACCTTCGCTTGACACATCAACATTCCTTCCTAATCCCTGTCCACCTTCCAGAAGGTAGCCTATCTTTACTGTAACTCTTTTTTATTCCTGTTTTTCTCTCATTTCCTCTTGCTCTCCTCTTCTCTCTTGTAAACTCTGTGCCTAATGTGGGGCTCAAACTTATGACTCCAAGATCAAGAGTCACACACTCCTGACTGAGCCAGCTAGGTACCCCCATGTACTTTTCTTCCTTTTTTTTCTGTTAAAGATTTTATTTATTTATTTGATAGAGTGAGAGAACACAAGCAGGGTGAGCAGCAAAGGGAGAGGGAGAAGCAGGCTCCTGATGCAGGGCTCGATCCCAGGACCCTGAGATCATAACCTGAGCCAAAGGCAGACATTTAACCAACTGAGCCACCCAGACACCCCTCCACCCTGTACTTTTCTTTGTAGATGTTTTACATGTGTAATTTCTTAAATCATTATATTTTGTAGTTTGCTTTAACTTGATAAGAATGGTGTTGTTAAGGATGTATTCTTCTGGACCTGTTAATTTTTTTTACATTACAGAATTCATAACCTGCTAACTTAAATTTGAAAAAAAAAACAAGGGTGCCTGGATGGCTCAGGCAGTTAAGTGTCTGATTCTTTTTTTTTTTTTTTAAGATTTATTTATTTCATTAGAGCATGATCAGGAGCAGCAGAGGGGGAGAGGGAGAGAATCTCAAGCAGACCCTCTGCTGAGCATGGAGCCTGAAGCAAGGCTTCACCTCATGACCATGAGAATATTACCTGAGTTGAAACCCAAGAGTCAGACACTTAACCGACGGAGCCGCCCAGGTGCCCCATGCGTCAGACTCTTGATTTTGGCTTAGGTCGATCTCCACATTGGGCTGTATGCGGGGTATAGAGCCTACTGGGGATTCTCTCTCTCCATGTCCCCCTCTGTGCTCTCTTAAATAAATAATAATAAAAGATAAGAACAATACAGAATTCTATAAAAAGTGTCACCTACCCACAGCTAACACGGGGCAAAGAAAACTTTCTAGAGCCTAACTACTGAACTGGGATTTACCTCTTAGGATGGCACGCCTCCCCACCCCCTCCAACATTACTCACTTCTCATCCTTTTTTTTTTTTTTTTTTTTAACTCCCTTCTCATCCTTAAGAGATGTTTAACTCTCTGCTCTTGGGTTTTTGTTCTGCATCTCCAATATGTCTTTTCTTCCTTTTTTTTGGGCGGGGGGTCCATTGAGGCATTTTATTTGCATCTATGTATTACATCCCTAGAAAAAGGAATCACAGGATTTTCCCTCTTGTGTATTTTTGTATTGCTTCTTCATGGTCCATGATGCCAGCTAAGGTTGTCAGCACAGTGAAACCAAACTGGTGGAGGGGGAGCCATTTTTCTAGATCTTTCAGTTGTACATCAGATCTGGGGCTGATCATTCTGCATACACTTGTTTTACCTGCCTGTGAGGTTCACAGTAATTTTCCCAGCTCTGTGATCATCAGTGATTTCAGATTCACCAATGTAACCACGCTTCATCATCACAGTTAGAAATCGGACATTGACTTTGGAGCATGGCTTGTTAAGTACCTGGCATTTGCCTCTCTTTTCGGCATTGTTAATGTTCTTGAGAGCATCTGCCAGGACATTGATGTGCACCATTATGGCAGCAGAGACAGATCCAATATGTCTTTCTTAAGAAAAAAAAATGTATTTCCATTTAAAAACACAGGAAAGTAAAGTAAAATGTATCACATTACTTTTTTTGGGTAGGTCTCCATTTCTGGTGAGGTTTTTTTCCTTTCTTTTTTTAAACTACTTTTTGACGGTGCTGGGGAAGAACAAATTGAAACTTTCCTATTTCCTTACCACATTCTTACTAAGGACATCCTCCCATATGCCCTCAATAAAGAGAATGCAGTGTCAATTTTAAGATGGCAAGAAAAGCCATTGAACTGTGCACCTAGGTGGCATTTCCATTCTATAGCTTCCCCAGTGGTGATGTGTTCTAAAAACATCCAGGCAGTGTTTTCTATTTGTGAATCTAAAATTACACATGTGGTGTTTATATACTCTCACAGTGAACTTAATGTTGAAACCAAATTATATACTGGTGAAGGGCACTTTGGCCAAATCCCACTGCAGGACCCTAGATGATGGGTTACTAAACCGGCTGGCACTGAAGGACGACGTCATGCTGAGCAAATGTGCTAAGTTAAAACCACTGAGGGCAGCTCTCAGAATAGTTCTTTTTGCCCACTTGCCTGTAGCTGATTGGTTGATTTCGAAATATCCTTCTTGGGGATGCTTACATCACAGGATGCCTTGCCTTCATTTGTAAGTGATTTTCATTTTACATTGTACTTACCTATTCTAAGGCACAGTGATAGTGAAGAAGAAATAGAATCAGCACATATACTCAGTAATCTTCAGAATGTTAAGAACTTCAGAGGTTAAAAGGAAATAGGTGGTATTAAGTACCCATTTTGAAAAGCCCTTGGGGGAAAATTGTGCTAATATGATAAGCCCTACCCCAGACCTACCGAACAAAATCACTTGTGATTCATACACACATTAACGATTAAGCACTGCTCTAGGGGTGCCTGGCTGGCTCAATCAGTGGAACGCAGAAAGTGGCACTCTTAATCTTGGGGATGTGAATTCAAACCCCACGTTGGGTGTAGATATTGCTTTCAAAAAAACAAACAGCAGCACTGCTGTAGTACCATGCAGATACTATATCCACAGCTCTACCCTGTTCTTGGCCAGCATTTGATTCATCCTTTTTTTCCTCCGCGGTCACAGAGAAGCTCACTCTTTATCCTTGATGGTCCAGAAGTGGAAACTCCCTGTAACCCCCAGCCGACTTCACTGTGTCTCCTTGATCACAGATTAGAACAATGAAGTCAGGAGAAAATGATAAGGAGTCGAATTTCAGGATAGCCTTAGCACATATATTCTGAGTAAACTTTTGTCCTCTTCGGCCTTAAAATCACATATTTGGGGGAAAGCATGGAGATGGGAATATAGTTCTGTGTCATTGTTTCAGATTCTTAGGGAGGTTGTAGTTTTAAGCCATTCTGGAAATGGAAAACATGACCATTCTGATGCTTCATTCTCAACACTGTTGTGACAACTGGGCAAACATTTTGAATGTGTATGAATCTTTGCTCATTGCAATGGTGTTGATACAGTGACTTTGTTACTAGTGAGACATTGGTCTTCCTGCTTTCTGTTGCTTCATACTCTGAAGAGTTTGAAATGGCTTGGTAAATGAGGTAGAAGGATAATGAGCTAATGGATCTGTAAGTAGAACTGAATGCAGTTTGTCAAAGTACAGAAGCCTTATCTTCAGAGATGAACTTTTTCATCTAATGCTAAAATTGGTTTCATTTATTAGAGACCTTCCCATGAGCAGGGGCCCTCAGTAAGACTCAAGAATCCCATTGTTTGCTTTTCTCTCTTTGATTTAGGGTAACTGTGTGAATTTGACGGAAGCCTTGTCGCTCTATGAAGAACAGCTTGGGCGCCTGTATTGTCCTGTGGAATTCTCAAAGGAGATCGTCTGTGTTCCCTCATACTTGGAATTGTATCCTTGAACCATAACACTTTATTGTCAGATCAGAAGACCCAAGTAAATCCCATGCCCGTTCAACATTTGAAATCCAATAATAAATGGGATTAGCTCTGTACTATATAAATAAGGCCACAGTATTCAGTCGTGGCCGCACGTTGGCATTCCCCAAAACTTTGAAATAGTGCTGCTTCCTGGGTCCCACCCTCCGATTCTGGGGTGTGGCTTACCGCAGCCTCCCTAGGTGGTTCCGCTGATTAAGTGCTATTGGTTGTCAAAGGCTAGCCCCAGAACTGCAGCATCCCCTGGGAAGAAGTTAGGGTGCAGATTCTCAGGCCCCGCCCAGGAGAGGCTGGAGGGAAGTCCTGCTGAGCCGTCTTCACCAGCCGGCCAGGAGCCTGACGTACATATATAGCTTCTTCGGAAGCCCTAGTCGGGGAAGCACCACTTGAGCTGTAGCAGGCAAAAAGAATGAATATGCTCATGTTATTTTATTTTTTTACACTGAAAAAGTACTCAAATTTTTAATAAGATTTTGAAAAATAGGGTTCTAGAGACTAATATCTCAATGTAACAGAAATATACTTAATTGTGTATCACTTTATTTACAAACTACTACCACATTCTTCTTTTTTTTTTTGCTGGAGTTTTATTTTATTTAAAAAAAATTTTTTATTGGAGTTCAATTTGCCAACATATAGAATAACACCCAGTGCTCATCCTGCCAAGTGCCCCCCTCAGTGCCCATCACCCAGTCACCCTAACCCCCCTGCCCACTTCCCCTTCCACTACCCCTAGTTCGTTTCCCAGAGTTAGGTGACTCATGTTTTGTCACTCATTTTACTTTTATATTGAAATTCTCCCACTTTAATATTAGCTTCTACACTTCACCTGATCCTGGCTTGTACTAGAAACCACGAGCCAAAAATAATGCCGGGGATTGCAAAGTTAATAACGTTGGTCTTCTTTGTTAGTTCCCCTTTGTAAAGTGAGTCCTGAGAAAAACCAGAATGAGAGTATTATCGTTGGAAATTTAAGATGCCGTTCTTCCTAAAAGGCAGACTCTAGTCTCCAGATAAAAGCTTCCTTATCTGAGGTGGCCGAGTCCAGTTTCCTGTCACAGCAGTCTTCGTTGCTGTCTAGGATCCTGTGACTGCTCCTTGCCCACGAGCCCTGGCAGCCTGTGGCAGAGACTCAAGCCCTAAGAAACCCCCTAGGTCCTGGGAAGGAGGGGAGCAGTCTGTGGGGTGGCCGCTTTCTTCCATGGCCTGTGGGGATCCTTGACCTCTCTCCCTCTCCCAACGGTCTCCTTTTGGAGCACTTCTTACAGTCAGATCTGTTTATATACTGAGAGATTGTAGAAACTCTCAGTCCCTCCATCCTTCTACCTTTTCTCCTCTTTCTCCCTACCTCTCCTTTTCCCCCCTCCCCAATCTCTCCTCCCTCCCACTCTTCCTTGTCATATTCATTCCCTAAAACATCTAAAGACTTAGGAAGCAGTAGCATCACCCAAGGGAATATTTGTATGCCTTTAGCTTTTTCTCCACTTGGCTCCCTTCTCCCTTCCAGTGTCCTCCCGGTCACAGAGGGGAGGAGTCCAGGTGGTCAAGTGGCCATGTTTTAAGAGGCCTTAATTGCCATCACCTCAGTGCTTCAATCCATGAAGCTTTCAATCCATCTTCCAATTAGTAGGTTAGCAAACAAATTTTAAGTGCTGTCTGTTCTTCCTTGAATTGCCTGCTCTTATTCCTTGACTCCCTGTCCAGGTGGGTATTTTACACTGTTTGGAAGAAAGCTAAACCTTGAAGACCAATCTCTCCTAATCATGTGTGCTGCAAATAGCCTTCCTGACCTTCATATGCTGTACATGACATCGAAATGAGTCAGGCAATTGATTGTGAATTCCTTCAAGTTTTCTTTTTTTAATTATTATTTTTAATTTAAACAAAACAAATGGAAAATGTATATTTTGATGCGCTGGGGTGTTAATTTTTTTGAAAGTCAGCTGAAGGATGATTAGACAGCACAGCGAAGGCTGCTAAATGCACTGAACCCCTAGAATGTGATTTTTGTTACTTTTCTGTGTGTGTGTGTGGGCTTTTTTGTTTTGTTTCAGTAGACTTCAAATTCGGTTGTTTGGAGGAATGAACATCATTGTTTTATTCTGGAGGGAAGTTCTTTGATGGTGTTTCTTTCCCAAAAAAATTGACCTAGATATTAAAATTTGGTGCTTATAAGAAAGAGTTAAGAAAAAATGAATAGCAATGCTTCGATTAAAATTATAAATGAGAAATTTCATGTGTTTGTTGTTTTATTTCAGCCAGGTCCCCGTTTTCTCACTGTTGATCTCACAGAACAAAAGTGTCTCCTGGTCTCATTTATCTCTTTATAACAGGATGGCCTTAGGGCCTTTTTTGAACAGTAGTAATGACTTCATTTACCACCGTGGTAAATGATACACAGCCTATTACATTCACCAGTTCTTCGTTATAAAATTGACCCGAGGATAGGAAGAGATTTGGCCTTACTGTAAAGTTGAAAGTCAGAAGCTTATTTCTATTCCCACTGTTATTGGTGTATCGGATGTGGAAATACAGGTCCTTTTCGATTGCCGCAGTGAAAGCAGGGAGATTTTTTAGAGACACAGGGATAGGATGATAGTTTGTGGAGAGACCCGCAATGAGAGCAGTGTACACTCTCCTAAGGAAGTGCGGGTAACTAACAGCTTGATAGTGTGTCTGTGGATAACAATCCACATCAAAGGGAGAGGTCTGCTGACTCAGATTATTAGACATATTGTTATATTGTTTTTATAAAAGGTTTACGCTTTATCAAGGGCTTGAGTTCATTTATGGTGAATTTGCAGTGAGCACAGCATTAGAAATTAAAATCTTCAGTGTGGGTTTGGAGATAGAATTAAGTGTCAACCTGGAACATCCCTCTTCCTCCCAAGATAGATTTATCTAACAGATGTTCTTCTTTTTTTTTAATCGTATTGTTGTTGTTGCTTTTTTAAGATTTTATTTTTAAGTAACCTCTACACTGATGTGGGGCTTGAACTCATGACCCCTAGGTCAAGAGTCACATACTCTACTGACTGAGCCAGCCAGGTGCCCCTCTAATGGATACTCTAAAAAAAAAAAAAAAAAGAGTGCATGCTGACTTTTCTTTTTTACTACGTTGGCATGGAAGAAGAAACAGTAACAAAGGGAGAGTTAGTCATGTTGGTACTAGATTGGCTTTCAGCAAATATTTTTCTTGTGCATAGAGCTTAAAAACAGCATTGGTAGACAGAATCCTACCTACCCTCTCAAACTCTCCCGTTATGCTTTGCCAGAGGCGTTGTATTTGCCTACTGTGTGAGATTAGAAATGGTGGTATTGTAACTGTTAGACCCCATCTTAGCTTAGCGGAATTGGATTTTTTTTTCCATTTTAGAAAAGAAACCAAGTCTATCTGCTGTCTGGATATGGTGTTATTAATATGTGGGCATAACTTTGTCCTTGAAGGCTAGCTTGGTGCTGAGGCTAAACCCCACTGATGAGTCTGATGATACACAGGTCCTGCCCAGAGCTGAGAGTTAGAACTGAGACGGACTGGGCTGTGCCAGACCACAGGGGATGCATCGGGAGAGAGTAAGGGGAGTGCTGCATGGGAGCAAGAAGCAAATGAGATACATGCTTTGTGGTGGTGGTGTAGATTCCGACCCTACTCCTGTCTTTGTATTGGAGAAAGGATGAGCCTGATTGTTTTTGAACATCTTTGTTATTTATTTATTTTATTTATTTATTTAAAAGATTTTATTTATTCATGATAGAGAGGCAGAGACACAGGCAGAGGGAGAAGCAGGCTCCATGCCGGGAGCCCGACGTGGGACTCGATCCCGGGACTCCAGGATAGTGCCCTGGGCCAAAGACAGGCGCTAAACCCCTGAGCCACTCAGGGATCCCCCTATTTATTTTTATTTTTAAAAATTTTAAAGGATTTTATTTATTCATGAGAGACGCACACACACACACACACACAGAGGCAGAGACACAGGCAGAGGGAGAAGCAGGCTCCATGCAGGGAGCCCGATGTGGGACTCGATCCCGGGACTTCGGGATCACGACCCAAGCTGAAGGCAGATGCTCAACCGCTGGGCCACCCAGGTGTCCCTTTATAATTGTTTTAAATGAAGCATGCAGACTGATCCCTGATAGCTAAAAAGGACCTCTACTTTTGCTGCATTTTAAGGAAATGTTATAAGATCTAAACTGTTACTTTAATGGCTGTTGTGCTTGATACAATCTAAAGCATTATACCGTCATCATACAGCCACTTTTTAATTAAAGACAAATAACTGGCTGTAATAGAAATTCCATTCAGCACATTAGCAGATATCAAGGATTGGTTCATTTTAAAAAATGCTGCTTTCCCCTACAAATGTGATTGAATATTTTATGAAATTTTTTTTCTAATTTGAGAGTAGAGGGAGAGAGAACCACAGACTCCCCCGTTCAGTGCGGAGCCCAACATGGGGCTTAGCCCCATGACCCCGAGATCATGACCTGAGCCAAAATCAAAAGTCAGACACTTAACTGACTGAGCCACCCAGGCACCCCTCATTTTAATGAAATTTTTAAATTATTATTTGAGAGCAAGTGAGCTGAAGGAAGAGCAGAGGGAGAGGGTGATTGAAAATTTTGAAAGCTAGATTAATGGTGGGCTGGAGGAAGGCTGGGTTAATAGTGTTTTTACTGGGTGAGAGTGGTGCTGATGTCAAAAAGGTGCCCACTACTTCCTGTGCACTTGAATAGTTCCCCCCCCCCGCCCCTTGCTTGCGTTAACCATTGTTGATGGAAGAGTTTGTATCTGTCTCATTGATGAATTTTGTTCTGTTCCCATGACTCCTAGGATTGGGTGAAAGAAGTGTGGGTGTGAGGTCATATACCATTGGCCTGTATTTGAGACTTGAGAACAACACTACTGTTTTTTTCAAAGTGTATTTTTTCAACCAGTTCTTCATTTTCTAAGTACTTTGTTGACTTCAGCTGAACTTCTTGTTCCTAGCAAGCCCTTCGTGAAGGAAGCTGTCTGCTGATTTACACCACAGCTGTGCTCCTTACCCAGTCTTGGAATAGCACTTGGAGTAGGTTAGTTGGGCTGCATTGTTTGATAGGAGCTGCTATGTGGCCATGAAGAAACATTTAACCTCTTTCTATCACCCTGTTGCTGAGTGTCTTTGTACTAAATCTTTTATATTGCTGTGATTTGGGCTAATAAACCACTTTTATTTACATTTTCTTGTTTAGTTTTAAAATAACTCTGTGAATATCACTGAGTAGGCCAGCAGTCAAAAATTGAAATGTGCCCGACGGGTCCCATAGCTAGTCATGATTTGAACCCAGCATTCAGTTTTGGCTCTCTGGAAGCCTATGGCAGGGGCTTTTAACCTTTTTTTTTTTTTAAACCTTGGACTCCTTTGGCAGCTTGGTGAAATCTGCAAGCCCCTTCTCAGAAACCTGTTTTTTATGTAAAGTAGATATGATTGATTACAAGGAAATGAATTACATTGTTTTTTTTTTTTTAAAAAAAAATAATGACTTAATATTTATGCTGTAATAACTTCCTACATAGCTGGATCTGGTGGTGGATCAGGTACCATAGTTTCTGGAGTAGTAATGAACATAAATATTTATAAGATCTGTAGCAACAAATGTGGTTAAGAGTACATCTGATTTCTCTTCTTGACAGAGTCCTAGTTCCTGCCAGTACGGTTTGTTACCTATGTTCATGTTTAAAGAAAGTGCTAAATTTCAATTAGAGGTCAGTGAAAGTAAAGAAGAAATGTTTTGCCATTCAAGTTGAGGGGCACACCGTTCTGTCCATAGGTCCCAGCTTAAGGACCTCTGGCCTCCGGTGTTTGCTTCCATTGTTTGATTATATTTAGGTGATGGGGAGGGGTAGCTGGATCCCTTTTCTCCTGGTGTCAGAACCTCAAATCAATGCTGGCAGATCTGTTCTTCTCGGCCAGAACCATTTAAAATCTCAATTACCTAGTGCTGTCATTCCACTGATTTCTGCTTTACTCATTATTTCAAAAATGAGAAATAGAACGTGGGCAAGAAATAGCCCGGTGCTTTTGGAAAGCTATTTGAATACTCTTGGATGTGATTTCCCTGGGAAATCAGACGATAAATGCGACTGGACAGATATGCTTATCTCCTGTATCTGGGGGTCTGGGAGATGCCCTGGCCAGCTCATGAATGCAGATGCCGTCCCTGGGCAGCAGCCAGTGATGTGGTGGCCATTTTGGTGAGCAGTTTCTTTATGATGAGGTATAAAGGAACAGGCCCCTCTCTGTGCCACTTTTGCTCAGGAATGTAGCAGAATAAATGGGGGGGGGGGCTCTCCCTGGAAAAGCAAGCTGAACAAGCCAGGTCTACTTTGACAAAAGCTTCCCAATATCCAACAAGGGAGTACTGGAGGGTTGTCCCTACCTGTTGGCTAGAGACGAAAACCCAGGATTGTAAATACGGGCAACAGGCAGATGTCTGTAGACGAGGGCTTTGACTCTGGTGTTAACTTAGGAGAGATTTCTCCTGATAGGTTGATGATTATGTTGGTAGTTTTGGTTCTCGCTAAAGTGATGTGGACAGTCCCAAGTTCATTGCAGAGGGACAGAAATGTTCCTTGGGCTACATTCCATGGCTTCTACTTTCTAGACAACTCTTTTTCCTGCTTCCAGTTGTGCGAGTTAACTTGAAATTCCCCGTCCATCCTCCCAGTGCCAAGAGAGAGCTTCTGCCGACATACCCCTTACAGTCATTTCTTGGGGCCCTTCACACTCAGTGTTTCTAATTTTTCCTCAAGGCATCTTAAGTATTTTTTATTATGTATCGTCCACATGTTTGTTGATTTATTTTTTTACAGATTTTATTTATTTATGAAAGAGAGAGAGGCAGAGGGAGACGCAGGCTCCATACAGGGAGCCTGACACAGGACTTGATCCCTGGTCTCCAGGATCACACCCTGGGCCAAAGGCAGGCGCTAAACCACTGAGCCACCCAGGGATCCCCTCCACATATGTTTAAACGTTCAATGTCTGAAGGGACAGTGTGTCCTGGTGAGAAAGAGTACACCTCAGTCTGGGTTTTGACTGCCATGTAAGAGCTGGAAGTTTTTAACTGAAGTATGGGGGCAGACGAAGCAGTTTCTTCAGCCCAGACTCGGGGACGATGGCTAGAATGTAAGCTCCAACGACCATGAGCTGGTTCATCTTGGTCACATTTGTGTAACGCTTTGCACATGTAGTAGGTAGTTAGGAGGTTAAAGTGCGCCATAAAAGGGAATTCTTAGAATTCCCATGGAGGAAGTAGGCTGGTGTGAAGACGTTACACGGGGTTGGGTATGTTCAAGAAGAAAAGCAGTCCAAGAGAAAGGGAAAAGTCCTTGCTTCTTCACGCATAGAAGGAGGAAGAATGTCCACCCTTCCCGAGCAAGGGTACCATCTCAATCTAGGTGAAAGTGCTGTGTTGGTGAAAGGGGCCTTTCACCAGGGCTTGTGTCTTTTGAGTTCCTTCTTGGTGCCCCAAAGGGCTGAAGAAGTACAGAAACTCAGGAAGGTGTACAGCGTTCAGACCGCAAAACTGGAACAACAAGAGGATCTGCGGCCATTTTGGCACCAGCTGTTTCTGTGAGTGAGTTTTCTTTTTTTATTTCCTGTTTGTTTGCGGTCCACTGTCAACTCCATCGCTCTTAAATGTCTCCATCCTTGGTGATTTCCCTCCCATTGGGTGGAATTCTTGTGCCAGGCCTCTACTTGGGGTCATGGCTTGGGTCCCAGTGCCAGTCCATGGAGACCAGACAGCAAGGCCACGAGATCGCCTGGCCCTTGGCTTCAGTGAATTCATCCAGAAGGGTTTGCACACTAAAATAGTTATAATGAAATTTAAGCCATTGAAAAAAACTGGAAGTGATGAGGGTGTGTGGAAAACAAATGTACCAATAAATGGTGAATATACAAATAGATAAGGTGCTTATCATAGAATGCCGAGTGTCAACTAAGTGTTGTGACTGCTGGAGTTGAAAAATTAGCATTTTGAAATCATGACAGTGAAGACTGAATCAGGCAAAAGTCACCCTCTGATGTAAAATATTGGGGGAAAGCTTGACAAGGAGCCTGTTTATGTGGATGTAAAACGCCTCCTTACAGATTGCTTATTTTTGAGTTGTCTATCAGTTTCCTAGAGCAGCTCCAACAGGTTACCACAAACTTCCTTAAAATGACACGCATTTATCTTAGAGTTCTGGAGATCAGAAGTCTGAAACTAGTCTTAATGGGGCTCCAATCAAGGTGTCGGCAGGGCTGTTTGCTTCTGGAAACTTGAGGAGAATCCGTTCTCTGCTTTTCTGGCTTCTAGAGGCCATCTGCGTGTGCTGGCTTCTGGCCCCTTCTCCTGTTTCAGAGCCAACCCCGTAGTATGCTCTTCTGGTCTCTGCTACAGTCTTCAGGCTGTCTTCTCTTTTGGACTCTTCTGCGTCCCAGCGGTAAAGCCCCTTTGGGATTACATAATAATCCCCAATAATCCACCACCTCGCCAATTCGAGATCCATACCACAGCTGCAGAGTTCCTTTTGCCATATAAGGTAACATTGACGGAAGGTAACGGATAAACATGCTTCTGGGATTAGGATGTGGACATCCAGAGGGGGCCCCTCTTCAGCCTCCCACGCATTGTTGGAGAAAACAACTTGATAGGGGAAAGATTGAACACCTTGCTCAGGTGATCAGAATCACCAACAAGGGGGAGATAGATGGACATGTGTGCTCTAGTACCCTGAGAAGCTCCTGTCACCGCCTGTTCAGTCCTGTATCTGGAGAATATTATTCTAAAGAGGCCTGTATTCTTTAAAAGTACTCATGTCAAAAGACACAAGGCTGTGAAAAGGTTTTCTGACTAAAGGAGGCTAAAGAGATGGGGCAACAAAACGTGCTACCTGGCCCTACTCTGTGTCCCATATTGAAGGAAGGATGCGTAAAGGGGATACTGTATCCATTGACAGGTTGGAATATGAATGGTAGTTTCAGTGCAAGCATTGTATTAGTGTTAAAGTTACTCAAGTTCTTACTGCAACTTTCTCTAAGTTTGAAATTCTTTCCAAGTAAAACATTAAAAAAAAGAGGGGTGCCTGTCTGGCTCAGTTGGTGGACCATGCAATGCCTGATCTCGAGGTTGTAAGTTCAAGCCCCACGTTGGGTGTAGAGATTGCTTAAAGTAAAATAAAGTCTTTTTTTTTTTTTTAAAGTAAGCTCTATACCCAGCATGGAGCCCAGTGTTGGGCTTGAACTCACAACCCTGAGATCAAGGCCTGAGCTGAGATCAAGAGTTGGACGCTTAACTGACTGAGCCACCCAGGCGCCCCTAAAGTAAAATCTTTAAAAAAAAAATTAAGAAAGAGTGCTCCTGGCACAGTTGGTGTCCTGTCTGCCTGATGGACATGATGGCAAGATTTTTGGACCCAGAACCAAAAATCTAAGAGGAATAAGGCTCAGGGGACCCAAATAAGCATGTTCTGCTTTGAAGATTTACTACAGAAGACCATGACCTGTGATATTCATGAGGCAGAAGTTCTAATGGCTAAATTGCTTTTGAGGCTCTTTGTGTCTACACAGTACCCGCCAGGGGCCCCTCCGGAGACCAGGCTGTGGTGGAAACAAGACACGCCAGCAAGAGTAAGAGGGTGGTGTGCCAGTTGGCCCTCCATCCACTCGGGTTCTTGTGGGTCCTGCTGGCTTAGCAGGAAAAGGTCTCGGTGGAAATCTTGCTTGAAAGACCCCACTGTTTCTTTGCTGTATGATGTTTGTTCCTGAGCTGCTGCTAAGACGATGCAGGGCAAGAAGAGGTTTACTGTTCTCTTTCCCCGCGTGTGTGGCAGAGGAGAGGGAGAGAGAGCCCAAAGCCTCCTCTTTACTGAAGGCACAGAGCCCCGTATTGTACTATTTTAGATTTACAAGTAGGATCACATTAAAAAGCTATTTAATTAGTTTTACAGGAAAGCTGGTTGAGGACTTTAAAAGGTTCAACTGGAATAGTAGTTGTCTCGCTGCTGAGAAACAGGAATAGAAAAAAGGAGGGCAGTGCTTCTCAAACTTGAGTGCGCACAAGGATTACCTGATTTTATGTCCTTAAAAGACGGTCTGATCAGGAGGTCTGGGGGCAGGGCCCAGGGCTCCGCACTTCTCACGGTCCAGTCCATTGATGTCAGTGCTGGTGAGTGGAAAGAGAGATGGGGGGCCCTGTAGGAAAATGCAGAAAGCTGTTGCATGGTCCACAGCTGAATCCAAGTATCTTGAGTGTCAACTTACTGTTCCAGGCAGCCTGGAAAGTCCTAGATCTTGCTATAGGAATTGCTAAAGTGAGTTTCTGTTTGATATCCAGGGGTTAGAAATGTTCTCGTGGATTTTGTTAAAAGGGCAGTTGGATAAACCATTCATTTGGGGCTTGATTTGAAGCTCCCAGTACTCCCCAAACCAAAAGGTATTTATACCCCCAGCATTTGAAAAATTGGCAGTGGATGGAAGCCATTTAGTGTCGAAATTTCCGAGGCAAGGAAAGGAACAGTGTCGAAATTTCGGAGTCGTCCTCAATTCCGAAAGAAGATGGAGACCCCATTCAGTGTGCAGACCTTGCCCTGACAGCTAGAAGGTTCTCAACATAAAGATAAGGGATTATACTTCTTAGTCAGCTAAACATGCAACTTACTGGATTGTGCTTTGATTTCATGGGCATAGCTTGAGTTTGTTTATTTCTGTGGAGAGTAAAATCGGAACAAATTTCAGTTGGAGGTCAGATCTTTTGCAGGTTTATTCAAAATGCAGAGACTAATAAGGGTAAGGATTAGAGGTTACATGCTTCAGTTCTGACCTATTAAGAGCTTTCACTAGCACTTACTGGCCGCTTTGGCCCCAGCAGCCTCTACATAGGGGGTCATAGAAGACAGGTTGGAGTCTGTTCAGGGCATTGTGTAGAGAAGAAAACCTGTGGGCAGCCTCTTAAGGAGCAAAGAAAAATAAGCATTAAAACACCAGCTCGAAGCAACGGGACAAACTCTTGAGGGCTGCAGGAAATGGAAGCACACACGAGTAAGTGTTAAGACTTAGTAAAGTGAAGGCTAGAAAGAAAACATAGGTTTTTGTTAGGGGATGGGGAGGGATGGAGGTGATTTATACAAGTGGTGTATAAAACACCAGAAGTTGAGAAGAAGACACCAAACCCTAATATCTATCCCAGCTACGGCTATACAAAAAGATGAACTCATGGGTGCTTGGGTGGCTCAGTCATTTAAGTGTCTGACACTTGATTTTCGCTCAGGTTGTGATCTCTGGGTCTTGAGATCGAGCCCTACTTAGGGCTCCCCACCCAGCATGGAGTCTGCTTGAGATTCTCTCTCTCTTTCAAATAAATAAAATCTTTAAAAAAAGATTTGCCTTAGACAAAGGCCATCAGGCCCTTCCAGTCTTATTTCTCCCCCCACCAGAAGGGTATCTGGGATGATGCTATGATTGTGTCCTCCGCAAAAGATGTTGAGGTCCCAACCCCCAGTACCCCCAGTGATCTTGTCTGGAAATCGGGTCCTTGTAGGTGGTCAAGTTAAGATAAGGTCATTAGGGTGGGCCCTCATCTGATATGACAGGTATCCTTATAAAGGGACATTTGGGACCAGAAACAAGTACATTGTGAGGACAGGAGAACGTTATTCTACAAGCCAAGGAAAGCCTAAGGAGAAGGCATGAAACGGATTCTTCTCACAGCCCTCCGAAGGAACCGGCCCTGCTGACACGTTGATTTCAGAGTTTTAGCCTCCAGAACTGTGAAGCAATAAATTTGCTGTTTAAGTCCCAGCTTGTACTTTGTTTTTTTTCTAAAGATTATTTATTTATTCATGAGAGGTTTTTTTTTTTTTTTTAGATTTTATTTATTTATGAGAGACACAGAGCGAGAGAGAGAGAGAGAGAGAGAGGCAGAGACACAGGCAGAGGGAGAAGCAGGCTCCATGCAGGGAGCCTGACGTGGGACTCGATCCCGGGACTCTGGGATCACGCCCTGGGCTGAAGGCAGGCACTAACCCGCTGAGCCACCCAGGGATCCCCCCTAGCTTGTACTTTGTTACATTCATCCCAGGAAACGAATATAGGTGGTCTTCAAGATAATTGGATGGCAAATGCAGGAGGGTTTATTATGTATTAGCTGTTACTGCAATAACCCTGCCCAGCAAACAAACTTCAGATTTCAACAGCTTGGAGCAGCAAGTGTTGATTTCTCTCTCCCCCACCTGTGGGGGGTTAGTTAGCTGGGGTTCAGTTGATCCAGGCAGGGCTCTGCTGAGCTACCTGAGACGTGTTCTCATGGTGGAAGACAGGAGAGCAAGCGCAGTGGTGTGGGTACATTTCTAGCCTCTGTTCCATGTCTGTCACTGGCCAGTTGGTCAAGGCACATGGCATAGCCAAGCCCAAGGCTGAGAGAGGTGAGGAAGTTTGCTCTGGTAGCATGAAGCCACAGCAAAAATAGGGATGACAGTGGGGTGAAGAATTGAGAACAACTCAGTCTGACTTAACAATTTTTTTCTTCCAACTTAAGAATTTAATGTAAAATCCAAGGAGTGTTTAATGCCCCTGTCCAGAACTTGTGGCATTTTTGTTGCTTCTTGTTTGGGTTTTTTTGTTTTGTTTTTAAAGATTTTTTTTTTAATTTCAGAGAGACAGAGTGGAGGCATGGAGGGGGTGCAGAGGGAGAAGTAGATAACCCGCTGAGCAGGGAGCCCAACGATGCCCGGCTCCATCCTAGGACCCCGGGATCATGACCTGAGCCAAAGGCAGACACTTATCTGACTGAACCACCAGGTGCCCCTTGCTTTTTTTTTTTTTTTTTTTTTTTTTAAGTAGACGCCACAATCACTGTGGAGCCCAACACAGGGCTCGAACTCACGACCCTCAGATTAAGACCCGAGCTGAGATCATGAGTCTGATGCCCAACCGACTGAGCCACTCAGGTGCTCCCGAAATCATGGTGTTTAAGGAAATAGGAAAATGTCTTTTTCAGAAGTAGTAGCACAGACTGTCCATCTTGAGTGGCAAATATGTGAAGGCAATCTTTTTTTAAAAAAATTTTTTTAAATTTATTCATGAGAGACAGGCAGAGACATAGGCCAAGGGAGAAGCAGGCTCTCTGTGGGGAGCCTGCTGTGGGACTCGATCCCAGGACCCCAGGATCACCACCTGAGCCAAAGGCAGATGCTCAACCACTGACCCACCCAGGCGCCCTGTGAAGGCTGAATCTTAAAATCCCTTATTGCACTTTGAAGCCGTCAACAGATGACCTCTTATTAGGGAAGAGATGGCAAAATCTTGAAGGACAAAAGCAAAGCACTAACAGGTGCCTCATGAGGTAAACTAGTACTGCGAATTGTAGAGCTAGGCTACATTGCTATGAGATGCCATATGCCCGTGGCTTCCGGGAAGGGACATCATTCAGGAAACTTAGGAAAGGTGCCATCTGGCAAACATTTTCTTGGTAATTAGGGAGCGTGAAACCCAAGACTGAGAATTGTTGCACACGGAAGTCAAGGCAGCATTGTTACTTCTCTCCATTCCTTGCTTTTAGTAGCAGGTTCACGACTTGCCTTGGGAAACCATTAGAAATTTCCAGATCTAGAAGTCAGTAGTGCTTCATACGTACTTAGTTATGTTACAGTTTACCCCATCACCTCCACAACAAGCAATGCCAGCTCCTGTGAACACTATTTACTCGTGGGATGCAGAATGCAAAGGTGATTTTGAGCAGAGGCCCTGGGCCCAGACCACTGGTTTCAAATCCTGGCTCTGGAATACTGGCCCTCTTGCACATCTGTAAAATAGGACTAATAATGGTGACCCTGTCTTCATCCATTTGAGCTGCTAGAAGAAAATGCTGTAGACTCAGGGGTGGGGGTGGTGCTTATAAACACCAAGTTTATTCCTCCTAGCTCTGAAGGCTGGGAAGTCCATAGAGGCAGGTCTGGCAGGTACATTATCTGGTGGCAGCCCGCTTCCCGGTTCGCAGATGGCCCTCTTCTCTCTTTGTCCATGTAGTGGGAGGGGCAAAGAACTCTCTGTGGTCTCTTTGATGAGGGTGCTAATCCTATTCATAAGGGCTGCTCCCAAGGGCACCCTCTCCTGATACTTACACATTGGGGGTTAGGATGTCAGCATAGGAACTTGGAGTGACACAGCAACTGTCCCCTGGATCATTGTGAGGCTTAGATTGGTACCTGGCACAGAGTAAGGGTTCAAGTGTTAGCTTATATTTTTTTATTATTACTTTTTAAAGATCTTATTTGTTTATCCATGAGAGACACAGAGGCAGAGATACAGGCAGAGGGAGAAGCAGGCTCCCTGCGGGGAGCCCAATGTAGCTCGATCCGGGACCCCAGGATCATGCCCTGGGCCGAAGGGAGGCACTCAACCGCTGAGCCATCGGGCGTCCCCAAATGTTAACTTATTATTGACCATCAAGAATCAAGTTTCAAAAATGAGTCATGTGAAATCTTAATTGATACCACTGCAGCCAAACTCAAGTATTTCGGGTCCCTGCTGCCTTTAAAAGAAATCATGTGGTGGAACCCAAGTGCTATGCCCTCTTCAGTCTTTATACTCCCCAAGAACAGTTATTCAGATTTGGTTTTACTTAATTTTTAAAAACTACAGTAATTCTCCCAAATGCTCATTTTTTTTTCTCCCAATTTCTCTGCACATCTTCAAGGTAACCGGCTATATTAAATGATAATTAAGTGGAGGCAGTAAGGAAGTTAGGTTTTTTTTTTTTTTTTTTTTTTTTTATGGGTCCTGGAAGGACTCTATTTAAGGCAGGTTTTGGGTGATCTATTTGTGTGTTAAGATCAGGTAAGGTTAGATATTTATTATATAAGCTCCGGGAGAGTAGGAAGCAAGCCCTGATGAGCTTCACACCCCCAGACTGGAGCAGACACGCAGTCCTGAACAAAGAGAATGAAAGTGTTAAGTGATCGAAGAAGATTCTGTAGGATGTAAATCATCAGGAAGATAGCACATCTGGTAGTTTGGGTAGGAAAGACCCAGTAAAGTACAAAAAAGACTTAGCAAGTGATTCAGTGGAGCAGAATTGTGACTAGTTTGGGTTTCAACTTGGCACTGACAGAAATTAGCAACCAAAGAAAGTGACATGACCAGCTTTCTCTTCCAAGGAACAGGTGCGTTTAACCTGGCTGGAATCCACAGGCCATCAAAACTTAATTCTTCCTCACGGAAGAATCAGAATCCTACATTATTGTTACTGGGAGAGCAGTGGTGAGGTCGGAAAGTAACATCATTGTGGGTTCCTGTTAGGCGCCTAAGAGCTCCTTGAACACATCACCCCTTTAACACAACACGGCGCGTGAAGGGCTAATAAAATCGTCAGAAGTTAGAAAGGTACTTGGCAACATTTATCAGGTGACCTACAACTCCCCTTTAATTATCTGCTACCCCCTACCCCTACTGCTTGGCTCCCGGCCTCTACTTTTACAATTCTTTTTTTTTTTTTTTGGTACCATTTAAAATGGTGAGTTTAATGGTATGTGAATGGTATGGTATGTGAATTTTTTTTTGGTGAGTTTAATGGTATGTGTATCTCAAAAAAGTAAACAAAGGTAGCATTAAAAGTGAAATAGCCAGGAATTATTTTCCACATCTACCATAAAACTCCATATCCTTAACATACGTAAATCTGGTTTTTAAAATTTATTTATTTATTTATTTACATATTTTTTTAAATTGGAGTTCGATTTGCCAACATATATCATAACACCCACTGCTCATCCCATCAAGTGCCCCCCTCAGTGCCCGTCACCCAGTCACCCCAACCCCCCGCCCACCTCCCCTTCCACCACCCCTAGTTCGTTTCCCAGAGTTAGGAATCTCTCATGTTCTGTCTCCCTTTCTGATATTTCCCACTCATTTTCTCTCCTTTCCCCTTTAATCCCTTTCACTATTATTTATATTCCCCAAATGAATGAGGCCATATAATGTTTGTCCTTCTCCGATTGACTTACTTCATAATACCCTCCAGGGTATTACCCTCCAGCATAATACCCTCCAGGTCCATCCACCTCGAAGCAAATGGTGGGTATTTGTCGTTTCCAATGGCTGAGGAATATTCCATTGTATACATATCTTTTCTTCGAAATAGCACCTCAGTGGTAGATACATTTAAAAACAAACTGCTCTTCCAGTACCTTCTCACGTGGTTGCTTCTTCAGGCTTCAACTTTACTAGATGTCAAACGGATTTCCAAAGTGCAAATTTACACAAAATATCAATTCACACAGGATCAGGACATCAGAGTTGAAGTTGCTCCATTGCCAATGTTGGAATTAAAAATTTGTTAGAATTTTTGTTAGAATTCAAAATGTTTGCTGGTCTGGAGGTGTGAATGGTAATGGTTTATGTTTTTATTTACCTAATTACTAATGAGGTTGGGCACATTTTAATAAGTTTTTTTTTTACATTTTAATAAGTTAATTGGCTAGCCAGTGTTCTTTGCAAAAATGCCTGTCTTCTGGCCTTTCATTTCTGTGTTGATCTGTTGTGTTTATATCTTCAGGATAATAATCCTGTATTGCTTGTATTGTTAAGAGTATCTACTCCCACTCTGCCTTTGTGAAATATTTTTAAGTTGGACTTTTTTTTTTAAGATTTTATTTATTTGTTCATGAGAGACGCAGAGAGAGGCAGAGACACAGGCAGAGGGAGAAGCAGGCTTCACGCAGGGAGCCTGATGCGGGACTCGGTCCCTGGACGGGGATCACGCCCTGAGCCGAAGGCAGACGCTCAACTCTTGAGCCACCCAGGCATCCTTAGTTGCACTTTGTTTTTAATTACATTTTATCATCAGGAGACCAGCTTTGGCCATACTTCATCTTTTCATTTATTTATGGTATTTTTTGATGCACATGAGGTTTTTTTTTATTATAGTCGTATTTGTCAGTCTGTTTTATGATTTGTGTTTATTGGTCTTGTTCTAGAAACTTTTCCCTAGCCTCATCCTATATACATATATATTTTTTTTGCCTCCCCTAGTGTTTTAAACTTTTGCTTTTCATACTTAATTCTTTCATTTATCTGGCATCCTTTTTTTTTTTTTTTTTTGGTAGGATGTGAGGAAGGGTCTTTCGGGGATTTTTTGTTTTGCTTTTGGTATGCTAGGAGTTGTGAGGATGCTTTGTTTCATCTTGATCACTACTTGTCCCAATACCCTTGATTAAATTGTCCATTCATTCTCCAATGATTTTGAAATGCCTTTGTTGTCCTACATTAAGTTATTCATTTATTCATGGGCCTGTTTCTGAGTCCAACAGCTTTTTTGGACTTTGAGAAAGTGATATTTGACAGGGCTGTGCCAAAAATGTACTTTAAAAAAGATATACAGATGGCCACAGAATGCCAATGAATTGTATTTTATTCTAGAATATTATAAAAAGGAAAAGATGTTGATCACACTCTAGATGAAATTATTTTTTCTGATGGCCCACTTTATAATTTTTTAAAGATTTCTTTATTTATTTTAGTGAGAGTGCACGCGTATGCGTGTGCAAGTGGAGGAGGGGCAGAGGGAGAGAATCTGAAGCAGACTCCCCACCCAGCGCAGATCTCACAATCCATGAGATCATGACCTGAGCCTAAACTGAGAGTCAAACGCTTAACCAACTGAGCCACCCAGATGCCCCTATAATTTGTTTTTAAACATTTAATTTAAACATTTAAATTAATAGCTAAGTTGTGTAGGATCAGTTTTCATAGGCTACCCACCTACATTATAGCACGTTACTGAAGATTCTGTGCACAAACTATTTCATCAAATGTGGTAGTGACATCTAAGTTTATTAAGTTTATGGATGGAACAGTTCAGCATGTGAAATCGGCCAAAAAAAAGAGCTGTATCTTGGGAACAATTCAAAGGCTGGTAAATTGTGCTTCAGTAAGCGATGAGATCCACATAGTTATCTGTCTTTATACTTTATAGCTCCGCTCTTCTCCGGAGTGGTCAAAGGCAGCTCACAGAGTGTAGACACATTTAAGAGAGAGTAGCTGGGGGTAGAAGAAAGGCATCAGCTGCCACCTGCAACTGCATTGCTCACCTGTTCCCAGCCCATGCGGAATGACTCCCTTCTAAGCTTTTCTAGGATCTGATGTCTTTTTTTATTTCACCCTTAAAAAACAACCTTGTATTAAGTACCATGGTGTGTAATTACTCAAAGTGTTGTCAAACATAGTCCCCTGATGATTATAAAATGCAATTACAATGAAGTGTGTCTTAGAAAAGATTTCACAAGGGCCTGCCTTGTCAGTCTTGTCTTTGCCACCAAGTTCTGGTCATTCTTTATCCAGTAGGATTTGAATAGGATCGTCCAGGATCTTACATCTAGACTTTCTAATCCTTAGATTCTAAACCTCGTGGTAGTAGCACACTGGGTTAATTCGCTTCCACAGGGAACTGACTCTGACATTCTTTATGCTGGAATAATTCTCAGTACTACATAGTTCATGAAGGCAAAAAGATAATCATTTGTTTATTCAATAACTCTGTGGCTACTTCCATGTGTGAGGCGTGGTGGGGATATTGAACATACCAAGATGACTTAACGCCCTCAGAAACATCCCCCAATCTACTCGGGGAGACTAACTCACAGACATAAAATAGCAGGCTGGTGTCTCATGATCCTGCATGGTGTGTCCCATGGACATTTGAAACCATGCAGGTAACAATCTAAAATAGCCAAAAAGGGACAGAGGAAGGAGGGAAGGGCTGTTTTTCAGTACTCGAACGGAAACTTTGATGGTTAGGTGGAAGATACAGTGAAGGGATAGCTGTGTATTTTCCAGGTTTCTTTTTTTCTTTTTCTTTTTTTATTCATCATCATTTCAGATAGAAATGTTTAAGGGAAACCAGGGAAGGGCTGCCAGGAACATAGCAATTTGGTTTTCCAAGATCATTATATTTAGTACTTTAATGTCTAGCTTTTGAGGTGGGGGTGAGGGGTGTTGAATTTAAGAAAAAGTAAACAGTTGTTCTTAATTATACCATACTCTGGGACTTGCTATGCTAACTTCAAACAAAAATAATCCAGCCTTTTCCCCATTACGGAAACATCAGTGATTAAACAGAATTGATTGTCTGAGTGGTTATGATTGGGGGTTACTACAGTTAAATAATGCTAAGCCTTTAAGTTGAGCGGTAAACTGCAAATGGAATTCGTGGCTAATAATATCAGTGAAGCAGTCTATTGTGTAATATAGTATTTATCACCTCCTTACGAAGACAAATGATCTTCCTTATTTGTATAATGTATTATATAATTTTTTTTGAAGTTCACACATTACCTGATGAATTTTGTACAATACTAACACAATGGAATGTTCCTGGAATTGGACATATTGAACAACATTGTCTCCTTCAACAAACGAACTTGCAGAAATACTTTATTTAAGAACGCCTAACGGAGGTCTTTACTTTTTTGCTTAAGTTGTCAAGGCTTTCAGTTGCAGTAGGTAGTTCATCCCCAACACCTAGATTTCTCTTTAAAAAAATTCTTGTAGTTTAAATCCTTTTGGGTAGGTTGGATGTGAAAGGATGTAATTTGTAAGCTGTAAGTGATAAGGGTGACAGTTTTGCCCTCAGGATTGGGCAAGCGGAGCCCTGCCCTGGGTCCTGGTTTCAAGCATCCTTCCACTCAGGCTCTCCTAACAGCTTGCCCCTCACCACTGGGTGGGTGGTCAGTGCCGAGGGGATGTGTGCCCGAGTCCCTTTCTAGAACACAGTTGGTATCCCCAAGATTTGAAATTTCCTCCCCAAACTGCTGGGGCACCTGGGTGGCTCAGTGGTTGAGTGTCTGCCCTCGGCTCAGGTCATGATCCTGGGGTCCTGGGATCGAGTTCCGCATCGGGCTCCCCACATGAGCCTGCTTCTCCCTCTGCCTGTGTCTCTGCCTCTCTCTCTCTGTGTCTCATGAATACATAAATAAAATCATTAAAAAAAAACTGCTCAGCACACTTCCAGGGCCCACAGGGGTCTCTTTCTCAGTTTATCATCTCATCATCCTGATGGAAGCCTCTGCCTGGGCTCTGGTGGGTGGTCAGGGTGCTACTGCTGGTGGGGGTATGAACAGAGGGAAGGGGGTGGATTGAGGGCCCTGGTGCACCAACAGATTTTTGGCATGGAACCTTACAGGGTCTGAGAATTCTGAGTTGGAACCTGGCCTTTCAGATGGATGAGTGGGATATTTACAAGTTATGAGGATAGAATGTATTTAACAGTTGGTAGCCTGATTTATGGTTTTAAATGGTATATGGATGGACCTGCATTTGTACTCTGATCTCAGATCCTGCAGTGTAGGTATGAGCCTGGGGAGCTGCATAAATATGTCTAAAAATATGGACAGTGAGTTCTCATTAAGCTATATTTGGAAGAATGTCAAATATTGTGTCAAACAAGCTCTTTTTATTTATTTTTAAAAATATATTTGTTTTAGACAGAGAGAGTGTTCACATGAACAGGGGAGGGGCAGAGGGAGAGGGAGAGAGAATCCCAAACAGACCCCCCACTGAGCCCAATCCTGGGAGTCCTGGATCATGACCTGAGCTGAAGGCAGACACTTAGCTGATTGAGCTAGCCAGGTGTCCAAAAACTTTCAAAAGCTTTATGAAACTGAAAATAATCAGTTGAAATTTGAAAATCTTATCTCTGCTTCCTTCCCCCATTTGTAGAAGATGCCCTCTGTAATGGGCATCCATCCTTTCTTTTTCTTTTCCACTGAGTATTCTATTGGCAGAAAGTTCTAGAGAGCAAGAATAGATGTTCATTTGATAGAAACCAGGTTCAGCGTACCCAGAGAACACTTGACATTAAAGAATCCAATGGCGAGTTGTTATGGTAGAGGAGACATGAACAAGAAATGATTTCCTTCTTTTTAAAATATTTTTGTTTATTTATTCATAAGAGACACAGAGAGAAAGAGGGGCAGAGACACAGGCAGAGGGAGAAGCAGGCTCCATGCAGGGAGCCCAACGTGGGACTCGATCCCAGGTCTCCAGGATCACGCCCTGGGCCGAAGGCAGGCGCCAAACCGCCGAGCCACCCGGGCTACCCCAAGAAATGATTTCCTTCTTATCCTTGGTGATGTCTAGTAACTTCAGAGAAAAGGTCCATTACCACTGCTCTCTTCCTTTGTTTTCATCCCAGCTGCAAAATCACATTCTGAACCCAGCCCTTGCAGGCTGCCTTCTGTTATCTCTTTGAGACTCCAGTTGCATTCATCCTGCAATGTTAAATGCCTTCTCTATAAGGTCCCAGGGGTGTAAAGGTCTCCAGAGCATGAGGAAGCCCTCAAGTGGCTCAAAGAAGGAAGCAGACAGGTGTATGCTCACACTTGGTTATTCTTCCTGCCAGTAGGAACACGACCAGCTAGGATTGGAGGGTGACCAGCATCTGTGGTGAAGAGCAAGAGAAAGGACCAGAGAGGAGGGGACATTGTGGTTTTCAGTTGCGTTTCCTTCACGACTAATGAAATCGAGCTGCTTCTCCAATGTTTATTGGTCACTTGGATAGCCTCTTTTTGACGTGTTTCTTCAAATCTTTGGTCCACTTTTTCTCTCGGGTGATCTGTCTTGTTGCTTTGTACACATTTTATATTCCAGATATGAAGGACAGGCATACCTTCCAGGCAAAAAGAAAACCATTGCGATGTCTTTGGCAGAGTTAATCTGTGCGTCTCGTGTTGGGGGAGAGTAGGAGTTGGTGTGACTCTGAGATCATGGATGAGGAAGGGAGCCAGGCTGATGTTTGGCTGGTAAGCACCTGCCTGGATATGCTGATTCTTAAAATACTGAAATAATTCCATGCCTCTTGGAAAGTAGGCGCTGCTCTGAGCCCTCAGTGCCTTCCCTTTCTTCTCTTCCTCTCCTCTATCCTCTCTTCTGCTCCCCTTTCTTTTCCATTCCATCCTTTCTCCCTCAGTAGGTCCTCACTGAATACTTCCCATAGGCATAGACAGTCCTGAATAAGAATTAAGAAACAAACAAATACTAGGAGCCATCTACAGGTATATCTATGTGTGACAAAACATACAAAATATTAAGAAGCACAATAATCATGATGCCTAACATGTCTTCAGACACCATTTTAAGCACTTCATCTTATAATAACTCTATAAGACGGAGATTATTGTTATCACCATTTGTCAGATGACAAATCTGAAACCCTGAGAGATTAGGCAATTTTCTCAAGGTCACATAGAAGTAAGTGGCAGTGAATGCTGGGAATCCATGCTCTTAACCACCGTCGCCTCTGTGCTGTGTGCGTGCATCAACATGAATGGGCATTTCCAGTTACAGAAGGAAAGGGAAGGGAACTGTAGCTGTCAGTGTTCAGCTGGGGAAGCAGAAACCACTCTACTGTCTTAAAGAGAGTGTATTTAATATGGAGAATTGGTTCTAAAAGCATTGGAACCGATTGACAGAAGCAGCGAAGAGGGGACACTGGTGCTCAGAGTTCCATAACTTCTGGAAACTGCTACTGCTACCAAAGGAGGAAAGATGTTGACCCCGAGTCCACAGAAACACTCACCCTTGCAGCTGCTGCCCACTGGGACTCCAGGAGCTACGGTCCCGCAGAAGCTTCCGGAGTCTATGGGCCCCAGCAGCCATATGCCTCTGCTGCTGTCCACTCTGTCCCCACTGTTGCCTGCTGGAGCCATGGGTAGAATCAGGAGCAGCAAACAAAAAAAACCAAAGCAGACTTGTACGTCCCTCCAGCCCATGAATGCCTCCCACTGACAGAATCCAGAGCTCAGCTGGCAAGGGAACCTGGAAAATGTAGT
Organism: Vulpes lagopus; assembly: GCF_018345385.1. NCBI lineage: Eukaryota > Metazoa > Chordata > Mammalia > Carnivora > Canidae > Vulpes > Vulpes lagopus. The sequence continues at coordinate 17,844,592 of NC_054848.1, forward strand.
CTGTGGGCTTGCCACTGAACATGCTAGAAGGTCAGAGTGAGGCTGAGACCCAAAGCATAGACTACAAGCTCAGTACTGCCCAAGGAGATGTGGGTACAGGGAGGAAGAAAAGCTTATTTTGTTGCATCTAAGATAGAATTGATTATAAGATGTACCCCAATACCGGGTACCGCCCAGAAAGAAAAATACTGTCAAGAGGTACACCCCCCTTCTAGAGATGTTAAAGTCCCTCTTGAAATTGAAGCAATATGGTAAATGGCTGCCCTCAACTTGCCTGTGGCCCAAGGGGGTGGATTCCCACAGAGATCATTGTCACACAATCTGAGTGATATGACAGGTCACCCCATGACCTTGACGAGAAGTGGGCTTTAGGATGCTTTCTAGAGTCCGAACTGAGTCTCAAAAGATGAATCTGAGTTTCTAAGGAAATGCTTTTCTTTTCTTTTCTTTCTTTCTTTCTTTCTTTCTTTCTTTCTTTCTTTCTTTCTTTCTTTCTTTCAGCACAAAGGCTGGGTGAAGTTCGCTGTGTCTGGGACCTTGCAGAGCGTTGAGAATGACTGGTGTGTGGCGGGTAAATTGACGGGCCAACCAAAGTGAGCCTGGGCGATTGCAGGGGTGCAGTCACGCAGGATGTCATGTGAAGCATTTTGACATTTCCCCAAAGGCCGACAGCAGCTTTTGAAGGGTTTTTAAGCACCATCATAAGTCCACTTGAAATTTGACTCAGGACTGCAATTCAGTTGGCTCATGGCAGTGTGGCCGCAGCTGTTGCTAACTGCTCAAATACCTCCTTCCTCTCGGTGGCTGCTCCTGCTCCAGGCCCTCCTTGCAGCCGCATCTACCCCCGCCCCTCTCCTGGAACCCTCCGGATCCAGCCACTAAGAAGTAGTGCCTCTCTGGAGCGTTTAGCCAAGCCATTCCATGGTACTGCTGCCTCAACATCCATTTTGTTAGGCCAAAAAGCAACCTGTGGAGACCTCAGACTGACCCTTGCCCCTCGTGCAAGTGCACACCCCGGATAACAGTGCACAGAGTCACAAGCAACTGCAGGTTCCGGATAGGATGTCCCCAGCAGCCCTCATGATCCAGGAACGGGCTCCCTCGCCTCCCAGGGTGCCCCTGAGATACGAGCTCCACGGAGCTTATCACAATTCTGTTTGGGGTTTGAAGTGACCATTTGGGCCTTAGCCTGGGAACCCCAAAGCCCTCCAGCCATGGGTTGGAATGACGGCTCATGCCCAGGTCCTGCCTCTGTGTACTTTCTCTGCCTTGACTTCCCCACGTGGGCCACTGGGGCATGCTGTGCGCGTCCTGCAGGACCTGTAAGCAAGAACTTTCTCTGTCCTAGTTTCTCCGTAGTCTTTGGTTGAACCACAGCTCACGATCTGGCGCCCTGTGCTCTCCACTTAACAAATGTTCTTTTCAGAAGGGCATAGCAGCCTGGCGCTTTCATCACTTAAATATTGTTAAATATTTTGAATGTCATCCCCAGGTTCGCTACGTGAGTTTAATGTTTAGTTTTTGTTAGTTCTTCGGTTTGCCCTACTGAAGAGATGTGACAGTTTCTCTAAGCCAGCGGTCCCCCGAATGTGGTCCTCAGAGCCCCAGCACTGGCGTCACCTGGGAGCTTGTTAGAATACACATTTCAGGCCGTCCAAGAGCTACCGGGTCACACACTCAGGGGATCGCACCCGGTAATCTGGGTTTAAATCAGCCTTCGAGGAGATTCTGGTGCCTGGCCACACCGACCTGAGAATCACTTCTCTAAGCGTCTTGCCTTCATTAAACATCTGAGTAAGCCATCCTTCAACAGTTGGCTGTAAAGAATCAAAGGCATACAAACCTGTATAGGTTAGTCGTCTAACCAAGGGTTTCAGGGTAGATCTGATCGGGGTCAGGGTAGATCTGATCGGGGTCAGGGTGGATCTGATCGGTCACATGTAAGCACCAGTTGGAGGAATAGTTATTACAGTTTAATAGAATGCTATGCAGTGGAATGCTTCGGGAAAGGGCTGAAGGGTTTCGGAGCTGTGTTACTCATTTTTAAAATTTTCTTTGTTTTAGGACTCTGACGTCTTTGGGCCTGTGGACCCAGGGAAGGCCTGGCCCTCGTGGGGTTGCCTCATTCCTAGAGATAGTAAATGACTTGCCTTGTAGCATGCCTTTCTGATGCAAACCAACCAATCCTGAGTCCTACCCTCCCCTGCCTCCTTTTCTCAAGCTCCTGCAGTCCAGGACGCTAGCCACCCAGAACTTAGATCACCCCAGGGCCAGCTGCTGGACAGACCGCTCCTCTAGACCGGCACCTGCTGAGATTATTCAAACTCTCCTTTCTTAGGCTTAACTGTCTGGCGGGGGGGCTTAACCTGTCTGCCCATTTCTTTCTTGAAAACCATAATAAAAGGCTTTTGTGTGTGTTTTCCCCTTGCTCCTTCTCCCCTCACCCCCCACCCTTGCTCCTTCTGCCGCCTGACCAGCCCTGGTGCTTTCCTGTGTGGCCTGTGTGACTTGGCGTGCCCCTTCCTCTTGAAAACCGTGAGTAATAAACTCTCCTTTCAAAGCCTTTCTCTGGGTCTGTCATCTTCCTCTACCTGTTTCAAATGAGTCTTGGGTACCTTTCAAAACGAGCCCGACAGATTTGAGTTCCAGCTGGGCTCAGTCATTTGCCCATCGTGCGACCTTGGGAACATTACCCTGTGCCGGCTTCGTTGTCCTTATCTGTACAACAGAAGGTTCCTCTACCACGGGACCCATGATAATAAGCACGAAGTGAGTGTGCACTGAAAAAATAGTAGCTGATGGCCAGTGATGTGAGAAAATCAAGAAATCAAATCCCCCTTGAGGCTCAGAGGTGAACAGCACAACACATGGATGGAAAGATGTATATATCTTTCCTAATGTTCAATTATGAGTAGCAGCAAATTGGGAGATATATTTTTTAAAGATTCTATTAATTTATTCATGAGAGACAGAGAGAGAGGCAGAGACACAGGCAGAGGGAGAAGCAGGCTCCACGCAGGGAGCCCGACGTGGGACTCGATCCCGGGACTCCAGGATCACGCCCTGGGCTGAAGACAGGCGCTCAACTGCTGAGCCACCCAGGTGCCCCCGGAAGATATTTCGTGTATGGCTACTCTTGATGCCCAACCGAGAAAAGGTTTCCCCCCTGTATGTGATGATGGCTGCTGTTCCTGTTAAGGAAATGAAACCTGCTAATTAGCCTTTTCAACAAGAGAATTAGAGGAGGCATAGTTTATCGCTTTCCCTAGGTCTCAAGTGTCATTTTGACATGCTGTACCTACCTTCACTAATTACCTGAGGCAGATAAGCAAATTTATCAAGTAACAGGGCACAGAGAAAGAGGCTGGCATTTGAAACCTCTCAGGCCTTAAGACAAATACCTGCTGTGTGACCTTGGGCAAATTGCTTAATAGCCTCAAACTTCAGTTTCCTCATCTGTGAAAGGAGACAGAACACCTAGCTAAGAAAGATGTTGGAAAAGATCAGATATAATGTAAATAATGAGTCTCATCAGTGGAAGGCCTGGGACCTGAACCTTCCGTAGTGCAGCTCTGAGCCCGCGCCATTCGGCTCTCCTCTCCCTCTCCTCCCTCCCTCCCTCCCTCCTTCCTCCTTCCAGGGGATGGATGAACACATTTTTCAAGTTTTGAATCATTTCCTTCTTTCTCACTGAAACCGTAGCTCACATGGGATTTTACTGCCTGAAACAGAAGACCCCGCACATCCAAGTTGTGAGCAGATGCACTCGCCCTGCACATAGACTCTGCTTGGGTTGACATCCCGGCCACCAAGGTGGGGCCGAGGTTGCAGGATTCCCTTCTCTCTGGATCAATAATTGTACCTGTGAGCCCTACAGGGAGAGATGTAAATGCTCAGGCGAGTCCCAGGGCGGCTGGGGTTTGGCCTTTTTTTCCCCTCGGGCTGTCCATTCTTGCAGGTCCTCCTGGAAATCTTCCCCTGTCATTCAGGGATGACTATTTTTCTGGACACTTCTAGGCCTTTAGTGCTCTGTAACTAAGTTGCCAAGGGCATTGGGATTTTTACTTTTTTAAAGATTTTATTTATTCATGAGAGACAGAGAGAGAGAGAGAAAGAGAGAAAGAGAGAGGGGCAGAGACACAGGCAGAGGGAGAAGCAGGCTCCATGCAGGGAGCCCAACGTGGGACTCAATCCCGGGTCTCCAGGATCAGGCCCTGGGCTGAAGGCAGCGCTAAACCACTGAGCCACCCGGGCTGCCCAAGGGATTTTTTATAACTGGCCCGGTTTACCTATTGGGAGCCCCTGACATGGCTTCTTCATTTGCCCTTTCAGGGCCTTGCACAGGCCCAGACCCCCAAGAAATGCTCAAGAAATTTCTGTCGGTTCTGTTGACTGATTGCCGTTAAAGCTCAAAATAGTCCTGGAGGTTCTGAATTGAAACATTATTCAGCAGACATACCTGCATAGTGACTTTTCAGTTAACTAATTTTCATGGCTCTTGACAAATGAGAACATTTTTGACATCCCCCTTTTTTTATCCTAGAATGACACTTCACCCCCAAAGCACACGAAGTAATATGCCATAGTTTTAATATTACAAGTTCGGACAAAGACACATTGACCAATTTCTCTGACATAACAGCCTGTGTTCAGAGAACATCAAGTAGAACAATTTTGGGAAGCCGGTCAAGTGCGGGTGAACATTTTGCTGTGTGTGTGTGTGTGTGTGTGTGTGTGTGTGTGTGTGTGCTGTGTAGGTGAGGATAAGAGGCAGCATCTTCTTTAGTCCAGGATTTCTATAAAGGGCCAGAGACTAAATGAGCTCCATGGGCCATATCTGTGCCGCAGAACTACTCAGCTCTGACCTTGTAGCGTAAAAGCAATCATAGACAATATGTAAACGAGTGGGGGTGACTTTGTTCCAATAACATTTATTTGCAAAAATAGGTGGTGGCCTGGATTTGGCCCATGTGCCCGAGTTTGCAGACCCTTGCTTTTATCTCTTGTAAGCACTCATTATTTCTCTCTACTTTGAACTTCTTTATTTTGCTCTGATTTTTTTTCTGTGCTACAACTTTTTTTTTTCTTTTCTTCTTCTTCTTTTTTTTTAAGATTTTATTTTTAAGTAATCTCTGCACCCAGCATGGGGCCTGAACCCACACCCCTGAGGTCAAGAGTCACACGCTTCACTGACTGAGCCAGCCAGGCGCCCCTGATGTGCTACAAACTTATTTTTAAACGCAGTTTGAGTGCAAGATAATCAACAGCTCCCAAAACGTTGAAAACTTAATACAGAAAATGGCACAGAATGAAGAATGCACCTTCTAATGGGTGATTCACCAGCACCCTTTCTTCTACCAATACCCCACCTGCTCTCGAGTCTTCTGGACTCCTTTGGTGAGTAAAATAAAACCGCATTACATGAATAACTGTAGTTATTTTCAATACCTCGAAAGTTATTACTTTTATAGATTTGTTATCATTGTTCAATTAATACCTGATTCTATCTGCTTTTGTGTTTCTTCATTTGGGATGGAATGCGTGATAATTTTCCTGTTACAATTAATGGAAGCATGTTTTGGTTTAATGGCTTTTCAGTTTGTAATTGAATGTTCAGGAATGAATTCATGCATGAATTCAGGTTAGGTGAGGAATAGGTGCTTCAGGGCAAGTCTCCATTGCCCTCACCCCTGGGGAAATCTCCATTTCCAGGTGGGTGAAGGCTCCCCGCAGCTGGCAACCTGCAGCCACCAGTGCATGTCAGTTTGGACCCGGATGGTGTGAAGAGATTCAGAGAAGAAAGCAAAGTGGGAGGAAGTGGCGTCCTGCCTGGGTGGATGTCCTCTCCCTTGTGCGCAGGGGGCTTTGTCAAGCCGCAGACATACAGAGTTTGGCACTGATCCCCTTGCCCGCTTTCCCCTCCCTGTGTGTGCTATGCTGCTTAAGGATGGTCCTTTGGTCTTAGGGTTCTCATCTGCAAACCAGAGATAAAAAAAAATACCTTTGTTATCAAGCATGTAAGTTTACCATGAGGTTAAAATGGGAAATGGACGTGCTATACCTATGCGATATATCATTATCATTTGAGCATTTAGAAGGAATTAGGAAGCCAAAAGACCCCCTAGACAATAGCATCTGAGTTTCCCAAAGCTGTATTTTAATAAAAGAGTGAGTACCTGGACCTAACTCATCCGATTCTCATTGTTCTTATTTCTCCCTTCACTGTTATGGGCCATGAACTGTAGATGCTGGGGCTGTAGGGCTGAACTCGATGGACATGATTCCTGACTTCATAGAGTTCACAGTCTAAGCAGTTCTATGGAGTCAAATCTAAAAACTCTCGGGAGAACCCCATGCTAGGAGCCAAAGGCCTGCTAAGATGTGTTCTAGAATAATAACAACAAAATAACATCAATGGGTAATGAGCACATAATATCTAAGTACACTATGATGTCACAATTTGGACAAAAACTTATGCTCTTCTGCCTTTGGGGCAACATGAAATGAGCAGAACGTAAGGTGTGTTTTGGAATAAGTCTAAAACCTTGGAAGAAACCCATGCTGAGGATGTAAGGCCTGACCAAGGCCAGCCAGATAGCACCATGAACAGGTGGCTATGTTATCCTGGGCTCAACAGCATCTGTTGAGCTCCGGTGTGACCCACAGGGCCACGGGCACATGTTTTGCATGAGAACTATGCTCTATTGGTTTTCACACGAATCCTCTACCCCCATTCCCACTGTCCTATGAGCTCCAGCAAAACAAAAACAGGTAAGTAGTAATTGTGTTGTGAATTAATGCTATTTTAAAAAATATTTTATTTATTTATTTGACAGAGAAAAAGAGAGAAAGAAAGAATAAGTAGGGGGCTGCAGGCAGAGGGAGAGGGAGAAGCAGGCTTCCTGCTGAACAGGGAGCCTGATGTGGGGCTCGATCCCAGGACCCCAGGATCATGACCCGAGCTGAAGGCAGACACTCAACCGACTGAGCCACTCAGGCACCTGAAATAATGCTATTTATTTCATTGGGTAATAAAATCCATAGCACTGGACTCTCGGTTGCCTTTCCCCATGAATAAAGCAGATTTTCATAATTTAAATTGTTAGCACAATTAAACAAATCAAAGACCCAGTCATCGACTCAGTCTTTCCAATGAGACCGATCGCCTTTGATTTTATCCCGGAGAATCCACTGAAATGGGCGTTTTGTGTAAACACAAAACCATACTAACCAAAGGTGGCCTTGGTGGGGCTGGAGGGCCAGATACCCGAGGGCTCTTCCTATCAAAAGACACAGGGCAAAAAAATCTTTTACCGTATCTTCTGTGGTTGCTAATAGTAATTTGAACACTCACCGGTCTTTTGTACAGTTCTGAGCACCGCAGAGAGGAAGTGCTTTTTCCTTTTCCTTAAAAAAAGTTCCAGTCCAAACCATCAGCCTCTGTAGGTTGTCTTAATTGCTACTTTGCGCTGCACTGGACTAGGACTCTGATTTTTGGCACATGCCGTCATGCACAAAGTTCTTAAAATAAAATGCTCCAGGATATCCCAGGAACTCGTAGAGGGCTTTAAAAAGGGACTTGCACACAGAAACAATATCTTTGATGGAGACAGTTCAGGGAAGCAGAATGATTATTGCAAAAGAATTGCGTGATTCATCGAGACCTTAAAGTGGTTTGGGGGAGTTTGATGAGAATCCAGTTTTGATAAAGACAATTGTTTTTTTCCTCCCAAAGTGACTATACATTTAAATAGCTAAAACATCTGTTCAGCAGCATAGTAAAACATGTACACTCAGAACGCCTGAGAGAAGAGCCTGCCAAATAATCGGTTGAGAGGGACTTTGCTGGGGGGGAGAGCACCAAGATAAAGCAACCACTGTTTGTTTTGTCTGGTCAGGGGGAAAGCCAAGGCAACCAATATTTTGGGTTTCTTTTATTTCATTTGTGAAGAAATATTTGAGAAAGAGTGGCAAGGGAAGATTTCCTGACGGGATTTTTAAAGCTGTCTATTAGTAGAAGAGCAAGAGAACCTTGGATGTCAACGCCTAACAGACTCTTGAGACCAGCCACCAAACCACAAAAAGTGACTTTCTCTTCGCGTGGCCTCTACGTCCCTCCTGATGGAGGCAGAAATGGGGAGCAGCACGGAGACTAGAAAGACAGCCAATAGAGGCACGCGAATCGCCCTGGCTGTGTTCATTGGTGGCACCCTGGTGCTGGGCATGATCCTCTTTCTAGGTAAGTGGGGCGCTGGAGGCCAGGGAACAGGGCAAGTGCAGTTAAGTTTCCTTGGGACTTGCTCTGGCAAACCTGGTCGGGATGCAGGTGGAGGGCTGTTTGCCTGGGTTAGTAGGTGGTGTATCCTTAGCTGCTATTAAATATGCAAAAGGCAAAGGAGACTTTTCTTGAGGAAGCCGAATAAATAAATGCACGCAAGCACCCAACGTATAGTCCAGGATGCCAAATGGGTATAAGGTGGCTTCCGGTGGCTGGAAGATTCGGTTGCACTGGGCAAATGTCTTTTTTTATGCGTTACATTTTACATTTAGCAGAATGAGTGTTTATGAATTCATAGGCAGATACTTTCCTTTATTTTGTGAGGAAAGGCTTCACATTGTGATCAAAACCACGCTGGAATTTTTTTTCCATTTGACTTTTGTTACTGTTTGCCTGAATGAACTGTGAAATTTAACTTAAAAACTACAAAGCAGTCTTTAAACATGCACCTTAATGGTATTCCTCAATGGCTTTCTAATCCAATGACTCCGGGGGATGAAATTTTAACTCTGCCTTTCTAGATTTAAAAATTAATATGAAGGAAAACAGAGGTCTTCCTTCCAAACGTTTGAAGGGTATTGTGATTCAATGATTTTAATGACTCTTGGTGAGAATGATGTACCCAGAGAGTATATATGATGAAAAGCATATTCTGTGAATACGATAGAAATATCCTGGAAAGGGGAGATGGAGACGGATGTTCTAAAACTGTAGGCATTTGAATCCTTGATTCTTATCCTTTGTATTTTCCTCATACAGCCCCTACTATTTCATTAGCTTGAAAGCTATATAGGAACCAGCCCTATACTTAGGCGATTTTAGGTGCTATCTGAAGGGTAGCA